>NC_090696.1:67703721-68953721 GCF_040954835.1 Lepisosteus oculatus
CTTGTTTCTTGTAAATATCCTCACTCATTTGGGCCGTAATTATAAAATTAATGGAAATGCAAGTGTTCAATGGGACATCTTCAAATACCTTTCTTTCAGACGATTGCCAGGAAAAAAAAAATAGAGCCTTGTGTTTGAGATGGGGTTTCATTATTATTAGGACTTACATTACTTATTATGACTGTTTAATCCAAAATAATTAAACAATTCATTAACGCTTATTGTAAGGTATTGTCATCATATTTAACAAAATTCTTGGCGTGGTATTTATCAATTAAATCTGATCATTCACCATTCATCAAGGTGGTGGCACGGTCATGTTGCTTTCACTTTCGCCAAACGGGTCCCTTTTTCAGTCAGAAGAAGATATCGATGGCATTGCTTGTTGCTTGTGAATTCGTAAATGTGAATCTCACTTCTCCTCTCCTTCCTCCTTCTCCCCTCTCTCGCTCCGTCAGGTTTGGTTCCAGAACCGTCGCGCCAAGTTCCGCAAACAGGAGCGGGCAGCAGCTGCGGCCGCCGCCGCCGCCAAAAACGGTTCCTCGGGCAAGAAATCCGACTCCAGGGAAGACGAGAGCAAAGAGCCAAAAGCGACCGACCCCGACAGCACAGGAGGTCCTGGCCCCAACCCCAATCCCACCCCTAGCTGTGGAGGGCCCAGTCCGACTGGGGGACAGGGAAATACCGGGGGCAACGGGGCAGTCGAACAAGTTAAATCTTCCGGAGCAGCTGGCCTGGGCGGGGGAGCTCCCGGTCAGGGCTGGGCGTCCGCCCCGGGCACAATCACCTCCATTCCTGACTCGTTAGGGGGACCGTTCGCCAGCGTACTGTCGTCTCTTCAAAGACCGAACGGAACCAAAGCTACTTTAGTAAAAAGCAGCATGTTCTGAATGAGCTACGCGAACGTTTTACACACCACGTATCATTGTACCTGTCGACTAAGTGACCCACGCAAGAGGGATATGCCAAAATCCGGGAGCTCTTCCTCTTTTGTTTTTTAAAAAGGGAAACTTTAGCATCAGGAAGACCCGTTAACGGGCTGGCACGAATGTCAGCGACAGACACTATGCTTCAGTTCAGAAAAGAAACTGGTTATGAACTACAGTGAAGCGAACCAGTGACCTGGCTGACATTAGACTTCGTGTAGAAGAGACTTTTTCTTGGGGGGACGGGGTGAGGTTAACGCCAGCACTTGTGTTGATTTTGTTAGGAATATTGGCTGTGACACGGTGATCTATTTACTGGTGCCAGATTGTTTCTTGATAGTTTTTTATACATCTGTAAAATAGAACATGGTTTTTATTCATTTAGATTTGCGTTTTTCATGGTTGTCGACATCTCCCTGTAATATGGCATTTGGAGAACTTTCATCAAAAAGACGGGACAACCGCAAAAGCTGACGTCGGAAGTGCAAAAGTCCTTTATTTCAATGGGATTGCTTATTTTGTAACGTAACACGTAGCCACAATCTGTCCGGTAGAACATGTGTAAAATATCCACCGTTTCACGGTTTTTTGAAAACTTTTATTTTATTACTGTTATTTTTATTTTCCCAAAGGCACAAAGAAAAAAAATGTCACTACTGACAGGAATACGTAAACGTTTTTGTGTGTCTTTCTACAGCTGTGTTGTGTGACTCGATTGTATAGTGTTAATATAAGTATAAAATTGTCTACTATAGTTGATCCTAGAAAATGTTTACCCTCGTAGTTTATGGAGAGTCTTTATGAAATTTTACAGGTCATCACGGGTTCATTTCTTTTGAAGCAAATCGGACTCAAACATGGTATTTATTTTTATCATTCGCATGTTACTCTTCATTTTCTGTCGACTTCTCGCGTTTTGTTCTTTTTTTGGTGAACATAATCTCATGTTTTGTTCAGGATTTGAAAATTATTTATATGTAGGTATAATGAATGCTTATATTTAAAAAGGAAATATTTCTACATGTGCATATAGTTTTCCAGAAGTGTACCATTAACTTGGTTGTTAATAATAAAATGATCAGCAAAGTAACACGAAGTGTATTTTCTGTCGAGCCCTGCGGTGAAGGGTCGCTGTCAGTTTGTCGTGATATGTTCCTTCACAATTTGAAATTTAAAGAAATCGACCTAAACACCAAAAGTTTCCATTCTGCCAGTCAGAAACCACACTAGAATTTAATACCCCACAATTTCACAGCTAAAAGACGCTATTAAAAGCCCCTTTATTTACAAAAATGTCGAATATTTTATACAGCCACCATTATCTCCCTATCCATATCTTCTATTCGATATTTAAAATTAAATAAGGTACCTTAAGTAAACAATTCATTACAATAAATTAATTTTGTCTTTGTACAATTTGGTCATTCCCCAGTTCTGGAATATTTTATGTAAAATAAAACAATTACTATTCATTAATATTTCTTAACTTTCATGGAAAAACAATACCCTACCCATCATAATTTTTCATAGTACAATCCATTGTGATTGAGTCGTCAAGAACACGAAGACGTAAAAACAAATTTATGTAAAAAAACAATTGAAAAAAATATCTGACAGCTCATATTAACAACAAACTTAAATTTTAACCGACAATTTTCAACGAAGTACACAATTTAAAAATAGCTCAAACTTTGCCTAAAATTATTTCCTTGTAGAGACCATTGTTTTTAAGTGTCAAGTAAAACATCATTCGTTAGCTGAAACGGACAGGAAAACAAATTCTTTATTCCAAATCGAATATTTATCGATGATATAATCGACTATAGTTATGCTTTCGTGAAAGCGAAATACTGCATTATTTCAAAGGAAATAACATGCTCTCTTAATCCTCAATTCTTGTACGTCAATCTTTATATAAAAGCTTTTGTATTTATAGTTTTATATATGATCCTTTTAAATAATACATAACTTTTAAAACGATTGTGCTTAATATTGGGTTTAATAACCACACCTATAAAACCAAGGTGCATTTTCAAGAAGAAAATATTGCCATTAAGTAAATATTATTATATATTACATATTATATATTATATATATTAAATATTGCCCCAAACCCAAGGTTTATAGATTATAGACATGACCTTCAATTAGATATGTTTCATTCAGTTACCCATATCAACAAAGCAATAAGATCATTAAGTCTCTTTCGCTGTTCTCTTAACGCAAAATGTAATAATTCTCCACGGGATAGAAACCAATGTAGCCTGAAAGCACTTTTTTACTCAATAGATAGACCTATACTAAATACAAAATTATATTGCCTAGGTGTTAGCGAATTCCATTCATCTTTTTTTTCCCTGGAAACATATCTAGTTTAGCTTATTTAATAAAATGAAGCATATGAAATAGGCAATTTGCATCAAATGATCAAATGTAAAATCATTCTAAAAATGGTTTATTTTCTATTATTTAAGTTCGACATTTCTAAATATCCTTTTAAGACTGCTTTACACTAGGGTGCCCTCTTCGGGCTATCGCTCATAACCGCGTCAACGCTGTGCAGTATTAATTTTTACATTTGAGTATTAAAAAAGTAGACCCACAATCAGACTCGAGACATTACTAAATACAGTGTTGAAAACAATTTTACATCTACCGGACATCGGAACAATACCTTAGAGGTCTTGTAAATTGAAGAGTGTTTTTTAGGCAGATAGATTTCAGAACCTTGGACAGAGCACTTTAAACGAGCGACACGATTAACCCGAAACAAATCGTAGTTTAAATCATTACTACATGACTACTAACACAGCGGTTACAAAGCTGATACAGATTCTATTAATATCTGCCTATATCTTGCTAAAATCCTGTCAGACCTGAACTATTCGCTTTATTGGGGAGGAGTTTCTTTTTAAAGAACGCATCTTTGAACCCAGCAAAAATCTCTAGCCTTCATAGTACACTTAAAGAAGTACGTGACAAAAGTTTGCATTCCACCTCAAAGGGAAATAGCCATACTGTAGCTATAATTCTCGTAAGAGTGCTTTGAAAGTGCAGATACTGACTCTACTGTAGGTCTGTTACTATTTCTATTCAATAGTTTTCAATTTCATTTAGGCAGACTCAGTGCTGTCCAATTACTGTATATGGGAGAGCGTTATCGTACGAACAAAACCATCCGCCGGGGACCTTTCCCGTGTTTTTCAGTCTGACCAGCACTATAGAAAAATATTTACTTCTGTTGTTTTGTGTCAATCTGAATTGACATTAAGAGTAGCCTCGCATACACCACCGGTGGCAAACCTGTGTACCTGCACCTATACTTACTGTAGGTGTTCCTCTACGGCACATCCGGAGCTGGACCGCCTGCTAGGAACATGTAAATGGATGCGTTTGTTGCATATAAAATACCCCCGTTTTTTAAAGGCGCAGGCGTGTCGCTTCAATGCGCTGATGGACCAGAGGTACAAATAGCCTCGACCTTGATCACCGCTAAACAAAAGTCCTGTAGAGAGTTAACCAACCCCAAATTCTAACGCATTTGTTTTCGTTCATGAACATGCTACGGGAAATGGCGATATTCCCACGCCCACCTTATTCCGCGCATTTTCAAAGCAGATCTTAAACCCAAAATTTGTATAAACGTCACGCTGAAAACAAAAATGAAAAAAGGGTGGTATGGTTTCAAATAATTATAAACACAACAATTTTAAACATTTTATTTATAAACATACATTTGCTATAAAAGCCACTGCATTTAAACATTTCTTCAATCTATTAATGTTCTTTTTTTTCTCTCAGAGGAATATCACAATAAATATAGAACTTAAACACAAGTATCATTCCGTTTCATTTTTCACTTCCTCGGTCACACCCCACCCAAAGACATTTCACCGTGTTGTATGTCAGCAGGCCCCTCCCACACACTCAACTCACACCTGTGTTCGACCTAAGCAAACATAACGATACACAGACCGGTACTGTAGTTTAGGAATACTGCATATTTGTCAAAACAAACTGTGTATAGCTAAATAAACTGAATGTGTCGTAACTGCAAGCTGCGTCAATTTAGGGCTAAATTCGAAGACAACTGCCAATATCATATTTCTGGAGAACGGGCATAGCTTAGAAAAGCAGCCTCACCTGAGCCATGTCAAAAAGAGCTGGCGCAGGGAGAGGGTGGAATAAATTGGCAGCTGTGAGCACCAAAGTGCTAAACTGTGTTCCGTCTGGGGAACTAAACAGTTTATGGACTAGGAGGTTTTATGCTGGTGAAGCTGTGCTTCTGATTTAATAACATATATGCACACTCACCCACTTAAGGACAACAGCAGGAAGCATCTTGCGGTTTAAAAAAAAAAGGCTACAGGGCGAACATAGGACGCACTCTTAATTGTACATATCTTTTCCATGTGACAAAGTGGTACAAAAGACCTTTTAAGCGTATAGATACAAACACTTCCGTCTGAAAATACCCACTGCGGGTCGGCTCTGAAGGCTCTGTGCTGGGAAGAAAAACGCTGAAGTTGTAAAAGGAAAGCAAAAACTATCCGTACAAAAATACAAGAGTGAACCTTTCCTTCAGCAAAATCCTCCCAATCCATCTGAAGCCTTCCAGAAAACACAACTCCTTCTAGGCCCTTATGCTTCAAGAGAGAAGCCTTTAGTTCTCGGGTGCTAAGAGGATGACATCTTTGGAATCACCTGAGAGACTCAACCATTTGACAACGTGCAACCACTTGTTTCTAAGGCACAGGTTCAATGCAATGACATCAAGATCAAGTATGCATGAGTTTCTAACCGAAAAGAAAAATAAACCAGTTTTGGATCAACATACAAAAACCTATACAGGATTATTTCTGCAGAAGCCACCAGCTAACATGCGCAGCCCCTAAGGCTTAGATCAAATACGGCTAACTTAGTTATAATCTATTGTCTGAACACAGAAAACAAAAACAAGCCTTTCAGCTAGGTTTGACACAGAAAAACAACTGTGGAGGAATAACTGTCTGTTCTAAATATTAACCCAAACCATGTGTGAGCTGCCTTTGCAAAACGCTTTTAAGGCAGATTACTAATAACAAACCAGGTTCACAAGCAAATTTATTCCAGAAAAAGAGATTAACTGGGTTCTGATATTGGGGGGGGAAGTGTCACATGATTCCTCACGTTCTCAGGTTCTGTAAATGGTAAATACCACAGTTGCGCGCTAAATCAAAACTGCTTAATTTCATGAAGTAAAACGCAGGACTGCGGCTGCAGTAAAAGAGGAGAATTAAGGCATTGCATGGTTATATCGACACAAACCCCCTTCCCTCAAATAGTTTGTTTGCTTTTCTTGTTAAATTCTTGATCAGTGGGTAGGGGTTCAAAAGACATTTTCTTCACTCATCTGTCTGAAAAAGCCTAATTTTATTACTTGCTTACCCTTGCTCTGGTTAGTATGTTCCAGTCATATACTGAAATACTGAAATGTCAGTCACTTTAGCCACTATTAGTTTTAAGTCTCAGTCCTATGGATCCAACAGGATGCTTCAGGTTTGCTGGAGTCAGGTTGTGAGGATCACACCGCCTGGTCTCCAGAATGGAAGAGAACACCCATGCCAAGAGCTTTAAGTTAAGGTGCAGTAATTAGGCTGAACAGTCAGTGGACACAAAACATCTTGATTGCTTCTGTAAATCATATCGCTTCACTCCAGGATATGCAAATCGGGATTAAAATGCCAGTGAAAGTGCTCTCCCAGTCACGTTACTTGTTAACCAATTTCTTCTTTTTTTTTTGCTCCATTTTTTAGTCAGTTTATCACGATTAAGAATGATCAGTCTTTTAAAACTGCACATATATTTACGGATGTTTGGTGGAGTTACGTAGTTATTGCATTGGTGGGTTCCGGCATATATACAGCAAAAACCATGAAGGCCGACTCTAGAAACGGGCATTTCTTTAAAAAAAAACTGTTGTGAAAAAGTGTTGTTCAGTGGGGAATCAGCAGAAGAGAAATGTAAAATGAACAGCCAGCTAATTTATCGTTGGATGGGTAGAGGGAAAACCAAACATCTTTTCACTGGAAGCTCTGTTTTGAAGCCTTTTATCCCCCGTGTGAAACTGAATGTCCAGATGATACGATGAGGTTCTTCACAGAGGACACTCCTCGCAAGGCGTCCTGTTACTGGACACAGTCTGGACAAGCAGGTGTCGACCAATGAAGCATTCTTTAACCGATATCGCAATTTGGGATTGTTAGGTGCATCACAAAGTTGTTGGCTGCCCAGCTGCTGAAAGCAGAACAAGAAAGAAGACATTAAAATCACCAATCAACAGGCAGCTGAATAAACGCCTTCCCAGCATCATTTTAAAGTAACTGGCTGAAATAAAGGACATAGAGTGAGTATGCAGCATCGAGAGGAATTATACCTCATCTTTTATAGGAAGGCTTATGGTTCATATTCTGCAATGACGACTCCCCCCTCACACAAAATTTACAGCAGAGGAAGGAGAGTGTGTATGTGTGAGGCGTGGCTGAAGAGTTTAAATGGTTCAACAAGAAAACTTCTTAATGCTGGTAAGGACTGCAGCAACACAGAGCCTATTCTGGAAATATAGCAGGCAAGACAGAACTACCCTGAGCTGGGATATCAGTCTAATGCAGTGGTCACACACCTATTGTATAGGGGAAAATAAGAGACCCCAATCAACCTAGCTAGCATATTTTTGGATGACAGGTGACCACCAGTGCAGGCACAGGCAACATGCAAACCCAGGAAACAAAAGAGTGAGGTTATAGTGCTAACAAGCACTACTCTTGGTAGCAGAATATGACTCTCCAATGACAAAGGAGATTAGTGGAAAACGAGCCAACCTATGCCTTTACTTCCCCTTTCATTGGAAGACTCCAGTCCAGCTGGAACTATTTTCAATTTATCGACCTTTAACTAATTGACTTTGATGGCAAAGATGAATGGAATAGTTCTGGACAAAGATCTAGGCAGAGCTATAATAAGCCAGTTCGGGCTCTGCACAGCGCAGACCACGCTGAAGGGGAGGTGTGCACTCACTGCGGGATCGGATGTAGCACTCGTTGCAGTTCAGGAGTCCATTACGGATCCGCACGTCCGTTCCTGTGGTTGTGTCTCCCAGCTGCCCCTTGCAGATGCCACACTAAGGGAGAGGAGATCAGAATGGAGTTGCTAAAGAGAGTTAGCTGCTTCCAGGAGGCCTGATAGAATTGCTCAACTCTTCTGAGTTGATGAAAACACAGCGGAACTTTGTTCAGCTAATGTAAGATACATGGGTGCCAACAATTTACCCCACAACTGTAAAAAAAAAAAAAGAGCTTAGCAATTTCTGATTGTCTCAGGTTGACCTGCAATGTGACAATGTAAAAAAAAAAATCAACAAGACTTTTGACAAAGCCTTAACTTGATTTGATGTATAAAACAAACCTGAAAAACCAAAATCAGTCTGAGCTAAAGGGTTATATTTTCTAGAATAAAATGCAGAGTTTGAAACACCTTACTGTGCTTTGGAAAATTATTCATCCCCACTCTGCAAGGTTTTCACATTTTGTTGACGTCTTGGCATGCAGTTGGAACGCCTTCAAATAGGGCTTTATAGTTAGAATTCACACTACTACAAACCAGTAAAGCTACAAAAAACATGAATGTCAGCTATTAATCAGCAGGGACCTAGAGATGAAAAGCATCTGGAGTTGACTGATTACCAAACAAAGCACAGGGGAATCCTAGGACAACCTGCATGAGTCACCAAGCAATCTGCAACTAAAAATTGAAACTTTACAGCCAGAGACCCAAAGCACAAACTGAAAGCTACTGGAATGGTTTGACAAAAAGAGTGCTCATGTTCTCAAGTGGCCCAACCTAAGTCCTGAGTGAAAATAAATGAGGAGACTGGAGATTGCAGTCCATCAACAACTCCCGATGAGCCTGTAAGAACTGGACGCATTTTGTCAGGAAGAAATGGGCAGTAATTATATCACCCCACTGCACAAAGCTGGTAGAGACCTATCCCAAAACCTGACAGCAGTAACTGCTGACATTTGCAAGGCATTTCCATGACTTATGGACTTAGGACTAATTTTGACTTGGACTTAAATACTTAATAAATGAGTATTTTTCATTTCTTAAATCCTCTTGGGAGGTTTTGCCGATATTTACGTTCCTTCACATATCTGTGCCCCAACCTTCTCTTAACAGTTTTAAATAAAAACGGTCTGGACCTGTCCTGATATTGGTAGGTGGGTGAAGACGTTTGCCGACTGTATGTCGAGCTACAGAAAAGCAGTATTAAGGGGTTTGGTGAGGCGATGCCCAGGCTACAGTTATGTGAACAACCTGGCTCAGGTTGGCTGGGAATGGGGTCAGACTAGCCGTCACAGAGATGACTGACCTTGAAACACTGGATGTGGAAGTAGAGGCTGAGGGTTTCAATGATCATGGCAGCACCTTTGCCGAGAGGGTGTCCACAGCTGGAGCACAGCTTCTTCCCGCTGACAGACCTGGCAAGAATGAGCAGATTCAGATTACGCTCCAGTTGTACATAGCGAAGATGGTTCCCCCATGATTCCTCTAGGGCCCATCAACAGAGCTGGCTTCAGATCCCGGCCTTGTTTACATTACAGCTACAACACTTCGGTTGAGGTGAAATGAGAATCACAAGGACGTTTCTGATAGGGGAAGAGATGTGGAAAACGTTTCACGACAACTCCAGGAAATTCAGAAAACATCCTGCAGATATTCAAAAACATATATTCACTTTGTTTTTCACAAAGCAACAAAAAAAAAAACGTGTGCAGAAACGATGCAGATGGGCTCTCGGGTAGAAAATGTCCAAGGATAACTACAAAAAATTAATTTGCTTTCTTGCTATCGGTATGTAATTAAACAGATTAGAGTGGGGGGTGGGGAGGGGGGGGAGAGGATGAGTAACTAACTTCAGTAATTCCCCGATCTCCATAAATATGTAAATTACGGAAAGAAATTAAAGCCCATTATAAAACCAACATAGTGAAAACAAAAAAAGTACTGATTAAGAAAGGAAAAAAAAACTGCGTACAAAACAAACCTTAAACTAATGAGGCCCAAACTGAGCAGATGGAAATGAGAGGCTGCTATGCACAATAAACAGGAGCATCTCAGATCCATTGGAACACTAGCCTGAAGGCTCTGTCCTCTCAACCAGCAATGCAGACGATGCACTTACAGTGCTAGAATTATGATTCTCATTTGCTTACTTTCAAAGAAAGAGCAACATATTTCACCAAAGATCTCGATGTGTACAGGCCATATTGCTTTCAGAGCACACAAAATGCTGATCACTTGACCCCATCTTCTTCTCAGACTGATGCTGCAGTGCTATTTTGTATCAGTCTTAATTTCAGAGGCAGGCAGTCAGGTTTTTCTGCATCAGCAGAGGTTGTGCAAACTTGCATGGCACGACAAATTGTTTTTAAGCATATAAGGATGAAGACATGAACATTTGGTTTGCATCTAAACCAAAACCGATTTCTAGAAAACTGCTCAACTAGGTCCTAATGCTAATGTTGGAAAACTACAGGAAGAACCCCAGCGAGCTACTGGAACATAATTATGTTTTTAGCAAGCGATTTTAAAAAAATGGTACTTATTTGTAAGTGTCTTCAGGGCTCAGACAGGCACCTTGAAATCAAATGTTTTTCAGTGTTTTTGCTTTTAACGTATTGTAATGAGAGCACAGGTATTGTTTTTACCGTGGCATCTATACACTTTGTATTTTCTGTGTACCTTTGTTGTTCTTTTCTTTCCATGGTTGTTAGTACCTGTGCTGCATTTTATTTTCTGTATAAATATTGTATAAGAATTATAACAAAAACACTATTGAAAACAAGATGATGAACCTTAAGAGCTTGAATACTGTCAAATTTTACAGGGTGCAGGTAAAAGAGTGCAGAAAATGTTGGGAAATTACTAAAAAAAACTATCATTTGATCATAATGTACTGTATAAGAAACACTTCCATTCTTTTCATGACACCAGCCCTACACTAGGTTTTTCTGAAAAGTAGGTGATTTCTTAATAAACTATAAGAATACTGCTACAAATAAATGTGTGCTTTTTTTCTTTCATATTATATAAAGCTACACAATAATCAAAACTGTGCGATGAAAAAAGCCAATATGCAATTTGCATGTGTTCAGTAAGCCTAATACTAAAACTTTCACACTAGTCCCTGTAGTTGTTTTAATTCTTCATTGGTAATATACTCTTGCCCTTTTGATATACCCAAGGTAAAAATGGTGTCAACATCAACAGAATAACCCATTTTATACTGCATTTCTGGTTTTTAATGGATAAAAACCAACTTAACTGACAAGCCCTACTCATCAGCTTCTAAAAAACAAACATGCAAGACCAATAAAATGAAAAGTAGTCATCTTTTACATGTTTTTTACCATCTTTGACCAAAACCAAATATAAGGACCTTTCTCAGTCACCTATTTACATAGCAGATGTAGTGTTATGATCCAGTGTCCAGTCGAATGGATACATTCAGAGCCGAAGAAAAAGTAGTTTTATTATCCCAGCAGTCAGAGAGCAAGTCACTGTGCAGGTCCAGGCTTGAAAACGACACACAGATGAACTGCAGCAACACATGAGACTCTTCCGTACCTGTTAGGTGATTGGGGCTGAGGGCTGGATGAGCATGAGGATGACTTAGATGGATTTAATCCTAAATTTTCAAAGGATCCAGACCTAAGAAATACAAAACTGTGATTAACTAAAGGGCAGTCAATGCAAACACAGCATGGAAGCCTGCAGTAAACCACACAGGTGATCAAGATCCAGGAATGCAATGGACCTGGTAGCTGCTTCAATCACCATGCTGATCAATCCATCAGGCGTGTGAAGGTTTAACAGAGTCAGACACGAGTGAAATATACAACTGACAAGCTGAACACTAAAAGCACGTCCTTACAACACCATGTAGCTATAGAATATATAGTCACCTCTATCCTGTAGAGCTATACATAAAGAATATAGTAGTGCCAAATGTATATAAAGCAATAGAAGAATTATGACACTTGAACAGATACTCCCTGCCTTTTCTATAATTGACTCTCTCAAGCGAGAGTTTATGTATACACATACGGTTTTAAATCCTCTTGGATACGCGAGTATCCTGACTCCTAATGAGGCAAAAAAAAAAAAACAACCCTCCTTGAATGAGTTGCACACCGTGTATATTTTCTCTGGAAAATGTGTACAGGTAAGTCACGGGAGAACTGTAACCCTGTGCAACACTGTAACCTTTGAAAGAAACTCAACCTTTTCACGCCTCCTGTCATTGTCTGCTGGTTCCAGTTCCGGTCCAAGGATGCAGTCTTCTTCCACGTGTCCTCTGGCTGTTTGGTTAACGTCTGCTTACTGCTCCATGAAGCTTCTGGGGAGGAAAGACGAAATGTTAGTCTTGAAGCTTCAATTCAGAATAAACTGTTCTGTTTACAGAGCAGGGGGTTGGCTCATTTCCATTCACCCAGAGAGAAAAGAGGGTTGAATGGGTTTAGAAAGCAGATTGTGAAGGACTACAGTGATGATAACTTTTAGTTATAAGACACCTTTCCGAACCGATGAATGCTGTACATAGTGATTAAGAAAGGGGACAAAAAACACAAATAAAAAAAACAAAACAATAAGCTGTGCCTTTGATAGTGTTAAGGCCAAACTGCACATGCACATGCTGAAAATTGATCTGTGGCTATACAAAAAGATCTGAATGACTTCACGAGATCCTGCTGTCTGTGAGTAAATTTGTTACAGGGAAATCTGTGAGACTCTTTAGGAATCCCCAGGTACCCTCGTCTCTCCGTCTAATCTTTTGTAGCTAAGAGATTGTGAAAAGGTAGACGTGGGAGGCATCACAGGTGTTTTGAAGTTTATTTCCTTCTGTGATTAGAAATTTTGAACAGAGATCCTCCTCCCAAAAGGACCCCGTTCCCTTATCTTCCCCACACAGTGATGGAGAGGCTCACCCTGAGTGAACTGCAGCTCAGACACCGCAGACTGACTGGAATCTGGATAAAGTCTTTGGCTGTTTTCCTGACTCGGCTTGCCGATTGTTTCTGTGCTGGTGCTTTGGGAGTGTGAACTACAGACAAAAGAAGGAAAAGAAACATATAAGCACAATCACACTCCTGTGCCGAAACTTCCCCGAAAGTCAAGGCAAGCAAACGTACAGTGTACCTGCAAAGAACGAGAGGAAAAATGAAATCCAAAATAAGGAGTGAGCAGATGTGTCAGATTTCAACACGATGATAACAAATGATAAAAGACCAGATCATAACAAAATAACTCCTTTATAGCCAGATTGTGGACAACTCTCCTTATTGAAATCAAGTATTAGCAATTAGTCTCGCATTACATGTACAGTAAAAACAAAATTCTGTCAAATTATTAATACATTAAAGAGGTCTTTTAAATTTTGGACACTGAGATAAGCTTGACAAAGGATCTTTAGTTGCTTTTTACTACTGTTGTCTATCGGAGCCAATGAACATGTCCAGATGGGGATTCTCGACCAATTCAGACTTCCTGCTGCGTTTCCCTGTGTATTTCTTGCAGGTTGAGAATGGGGTTTTGGTTGGTTTCATGGGTGGCACACCTCTGCCTCCTTCTGGTCAGATTTTCATGGTTTTTGCTTTCCTTCCAATTATACATCTTCCCAGCTTTGAAGTAAACCCACTGACACTAGAGCTACAGGACTGCCCACTCTAGCCCTGCAATGTAAAATCACAATAGTAAGTGAAGCCAGTAAGCAGAATCAGAGCTCATATTGTGATATGCACACACACCTTTCTGGCTTTGTCGCAGGAGCCTCGGGCTTCTGTTCTTTCCCGACGTTATTCTGGTGCCCACTGTCCCTTTGTTTTTCACCCTTCTCAGTCTCTTCTTCCTTGGCCTTCTGCTAAAAGAGACACAAGCATGGCGGCAACTGCAAAGTGCAACGATACAGAGAGCATCTGTGGTCAGACATCACTGGATTAGAGCTGGTATTCAAAATGAGGGTTTTTGTGGATAGGAATGATGACGATAATGATGCTAATGAGCTCAATGACTAATGTAAAATGTATACAGCTGCTATTCAAAATCTCCATAGGTGGGCAGTGTGTAGGCGCTTGATTTCTCAGAGGTAAAAAATGTAACGATGGGCTGATCCTATCTAGATCAAAAAGGACAAGTGCTGTGTGCCAACCATGTTTTAAACACTCAAGTCTTTCCATAAGTAGCCAGTTTCAGAGTTTCTCATTTCATCTTTGAAGATCATACTACCTACAAGCAAAACCTCACCCTTTTCTACAGTAAACATCAGCAACCCAATGCATTCCTTTGATTCCTGTTCCATTTCTTTTCAAAAGGGTAATGCACTTTTTTCAGTTAGCAAAAGCTGTAAAATGCTCAGAACTGTAGAGCCCATGAGGAGAGGAGAAAGTTCTTCTCTGGGTGCCAAGCTTGAGATCTACAGCCCAGCTGTAAAGAACAGCTACCGGCGTACAGAGATCCTAGCAGACCAGCTGCTGTCTTGCAAGCACGACGCTGGGAGAACAAACAGCCGCCCACCTCCCACATGGTTTCCCTCGATGGGCTGGCTGGCTTCCCGACTTCCAGGAGCTCCTGCTTGCGCTCCCAGTTGGCCAGCGACCTCACGGCGGTCCCTTCGGGGTCCAGTGGCTGGAGGGGCTGGTCGCTACAGTCGGGGGGTGACAGGGTGGACAACTGGGGGGTCAAAGGGGCCACCGTCTCCTCCAGAATCTTTAGTTCCTGTAGTGGGACGAGAGGAATCTGCTCAGGGAAGACCAGCACTGGGCTGGGTAATCGATGTCTAGTTCGACACCAGTGCGTCTGTGACCACCTCTTCAATGATTCACCATGGAGGTGGTAGTGGTGAAGTAGTACGTCTCTTAAACAAGCATTTCCCCACTTCCAGCTCTCATCAGTCACGGTCTGCTTTTTTCTGCTGAAACCATCTCATAAGCAACCATATCACTCTGCAACTCACAACTGGCAGCTCACTGGAGCTCAGCAGGTGTGAGCCTGGCCAGTTCCTGGATGGGAGACCTCCGGGGAAAAACTAAGGTTGCTGCTGGAAGAGGTGTTAGTGGCGCCAGTAGGGGGCGCTCACCCTGCGGTCCATGTGATTCCTAATGCCCCAGTATAGTGATGGGGACACTACTGTAAAACCGCGCTGTCCTTCGGTTGAGATGTAAAACCGAGGTCCTGAGTCTCTGTGGTCATTAAAAATTCCAGGACGTTTCTCGAAAAGGGTAGGGGTGTTACCTCGGCGACCTGGCCTAATTTCCCATTGGCCCTTACCAATCATTGGCCTCCTAATAATGCCCATCTATGATTTGGCTTCATCACTCTGTTATAGCACTTTTCTGGACAAAAGAAGGAAAAGAACTCCACTCAAAGTGCTATATAGGTAATGGGGAAATGTTATTATTAATTATTATAAGGTGTATGAGATCATTTTAGAAAAGAGTTAAATATCGCCACCAAACTTAAAAATCTACCTTCACCCTCAGTAAAAAACTTTAAAAACCTCAAAAGAAAATCAAATCAAAATTGATATATTAAATGGATAATTAATAATCAAATTACTGAAATGATTTTAAAATATAGTTATGACTCAATTACAGATGCAGGTTTAAGACTCCTGCTTAAAAAAGAAGGCGAGACTAAATTATTTATGTCCATAATTTCACTTAAACACATCCATAGACAAGTCCAGATTGTATCCATATGACCAGACCTAATTCAGCTCTGGCAGTTATGAGACACAGTATACTGTATAGTACAGGGCCATTTCTAATATCTAACTCTGCCCTACATTTCAAAAGCTGAAGAGAGCTAAGAATAATCAGTCTGAGACATGTAGACATGTCTCGTGGAGCAGGAAAAGAAAATGGGTATTAAATCCTAAACTGCTGTTTCTGTATTTGCAATATAGGCATTGAAGCAGGATTCACAAGGAAACTGCCTTAATGTATTCTTAGGGCAATTTTAAAATTAACATAATTGAGTACTGAAAATATCTTCTGTGCAGATATTAAAATATCTGCCTACCACATTCAATTTTATGACAGGCAAATATAGGTCTTCTATCAGGGTCCTTAAAAGCCTTTAGAAGACGGCAATCTGTTTCACATATTTTCCTAATGCATCTGTTGAGACAGTGAGCCCTCTAACAATGCTATGTTTCACAATGAGCCCAGACTCTAAAGTAAACAGTGCCCTCTAGTGCCTCATTTAGACTCCTCAAACATAAAACAATTTAAAAGGTTATAAACGAGAGCAGGCCACTTGGCCAATCTTAGCCCATTGGGTAGTTTCCTGTCAGTACAGAATCAGGGCACAGTAAAAGTTAAGTATTGTCAATCTTCAGCTCTGCTAATGGCCTTCACTAATTTAGCCCAATAAACTGTCAACCTTAAAGAAATAAGTCAAATTGTGTTGATTGAATTAAGTAATTCAAGCAATCGTAGCTTAAGAGTTCCAGGAATTTAACAACTTGACTAATTTCTCCTCGCTCTGAAGAGAGCCCCTGTCTCTGCCCAGCATGCTTCAGAGGGTCAAGGTTCAACGTTCTCCCGTCTTGCAGCACTGTGTTCCGATATAAAAACGTGGAAAGACTGGCACACCTCCTCGTGGTATTTGCGCCCCTCCTCCTCCACTTCTCTCTGGGCCTTCTCCCACTCCTGCTTCAGCTTCTCCTGCTCACGCTGGTACTTCTCCTGTACAAGGGGGCACAAAGACAAGGAAAACGAACTATGGTCCAAACTGCACCTGGAACTCCCTGGACTTCAGGCACCACGGCACAGGTCTCTAATAATCCCCCCGCCAAGGATACAGATCTTTCTGGAAACAAACTCCTGCCTGCAGCTTCAATACATATTTGGGCTGATGGTACTCCGAGAGCGAGCTACTATGTTCACGTTTTCCAGCCCTGGTTCTCAACCCTTCGTGTCTTAATCCCCAGAATAGCTCTTAGCAAGTTAGCTGAAGCTTTAATTGAACTAAATGTTAGTAAGATCTTTTAACATGAAACCTCCAGATGTTTTTAATCTCTCAGACTATTTAGGAATCGATTACCAATGTCAAGGTTTTAAACAAATCATTTGAGAGCTCAACAGGAACGAAAACTGCAAGGGATGAGTCCTGGAAAGTTCCCTTTGACAATGCAGAATGTATTGAAGTCCAGGAATCATTTCTTAATGCACCACACACTGTGTTCAGTGGAACACAGTAAATTCATCAAGTCTGATCATTTAATATTAAAAATGGGAGTGATCTGGAAAGCTGTGAGACATTTGATTACAATTATGAAACAATGCATGAATCCAACACTGTGATATTAAGTTTTTACAGTTTGAAAGTTATTCCAATCCTCTAATTAAAGGATATTGTGAAAAACTATATCCATAATTACCTCAGAGCTGACATCCCTGACATTGACGCACTCCAGTGGAACTGTGTGCTTTGAGCATTTCCAAATTTAGATTTCTATGGCAGACTGTCACGTTCAGGGTTAAATTCAAGACTGCTACTAGCAGAACAGTTCTGTGAACTCACGGATTGTATAAAACTGTAAAACAGGGTGGAACAACTGGTACCCCAATGTGACACAGAGCCCATGCTTCTCCATGCAAATATTACCTCATCCTTGAGCACCAACACTCACAGCCTCATGCTTTCAACAGCCCGTATGCAAGCGTACAGCAGACAAGAGCCATGATAGTATGACAATTCACCTAGAACTGCCTGTTTGGCAACAATTCAAACGAGTACAGGAGATACTGCTTCTTGGACAGCGGTAATACTTTCTGGCACTATAAGTAATACTTACAGACATTCAGTACAATGTGTAAAAGATCATCACATGGTTGAATCATTACTTCCCACATCTCTCTGTTCTGTCTTTACTGTGATTGAATCGTTCTTTTCTCTGCTTTGCTATACTTTGGTATAATGCAGCAAATGTTTATAAGAGCAGAAGATATGAGCTCTGAGAGAGAATACCTGCAAGCTCTCCAAAACAGGCCTTGAGCAATATTTTAACAGAGGTCTAGTTTTTTATTAGTTCAAGTGGGTAGCTGGGTCAGCATGCGTAGGCTGTAAAGGAACACGTCAAGTTTTATTCCATGCTGAAAAGAGAAGAAAGGCAACAACGTTTCAGCTGTGGAGCCTTCTTTGGGAGTGAGGCTCCAAAGAAGGCTCCACAGCTGAAACGTTGTTTCCTTTCTTTTCTTTTCAGCATGGAATAAACCTTTACTTGTTCCTATTTTTTTTAGTATTCTAACTGCTTAATGTCTAAAAGGGTCAAATGAGCTGCATTTAATGCTGCCTGCTTTCATTTTCCATGATAAAATTTAAGAGTTCGTTTTTGCTTTAACACTCCATTAAAAAATAGGAATCAAGCACGGAGCAAGAAATCCACTCTAATTTGAGGTCAGCTGGTTTTGGCCAGACCAAGCTCTTCCTCGATTAACACCAGCTAAGACACGATTAAGAAAACACACACCTCTCCCTGCTACACTGCTAAGCTGCTGGGTGCCCAGCCCAGGATTCTGAATTGCGTAATTGGTTTATTAAATGGGTTTCATTTTTAACATACCGAATAGTTAAACGTGATGATCAGTTAGTTGTAATGTACTGCCACACACATCATTGGAATGAACATTTTCTGAAGTTGGCACTGCACTTCTTAGAGCTAAAGAAAACACGTGTCCGGAGGCTGGTTTGTAATAAGATCCGACATTTTTAAAAACTTCAATGGGTAACATGAGGTGAGGGAACAAAAAAGGGAGAAAGCACTCCCCATCAGAAATACCTAGAAAGAATGCAGTGTACATTCCACTGGCTGGGTTAAAAACTCACACCTGCACGACATTTAGATTATGCACGTGACTGGAAAGCCCAAACAGATTTAATCCAGTGTGAGGTACCCACCCGACACAACATCTGTCTGAACAAATAATGAAACGCCTGAACTAAAGAGAAACAGACAGCGGCCTGCTTCCCATCAGCGCTCGAAAACAGGCAGCAAGCTCCGGGGCCAAGAGCAGAAGACGACATGGCGGCAGCAAGCGCAATGGCACTGGTTAGACAGCACACAGGGCTGGCGAGGCAGTGCAGGGGGATGGGGCGGGGGGCCACCGCTGGCCGTGTTAAGATACCTGAAGCACGCGCTCCTGGTCTCGCTGCCATTTTTCCTGACGCTTGCGCTCCTCCTCGGGGTCCCACGACCAGCAGTCGGTGTGCTTGGGCGGATTTAACAGAGGGGCTGGGATCTGACGGGGCCACACCGGGAGAAAGGAACGTGATCGAAAAGGTGCTTTCCGCTACCCCGTGCTAGCAGGGGGTGGTATAACCGGGGTCGAGGCTGATGCGACCATTGCAAGTGACAAAAGATTTTGTTTTTCTAGTGGAGTCAGCGATTTAGACATCAACATCATTTTGGAGCGTCTCCTCCCTGTGTGGTTTCTTTTCTGCCTGAAAGATTTGGGGTTCATTTTGGTTATGTGATGCAAGCTGCACTTATTTTAAACCATGGGTTAAAGACAACAGTAGGACTGGAACAGGGGACATCGGCAGGCTGATCAGTTCTTCCTCCAGTCTTACTCTAAATAAGAGTGACCTTTATTTCCTCAGGCAGAGTAACAATCACACTGTGAGTCCTCAGTGTAATTAAGACACTGTCTTACTCTGGGACACTATTTAAAGGCACTCAACAGAGGGTTTTACATGTTTTTTCTTGTTTCTTTAAAGTACAGTAAAAGTAGAGTGGAGGAAAACTATAACTTCTTGGAATTTGCTTGAGTCCTTTTTGCTTGCAGCTCGTAGGCTTTATATGATCTGTCTGCCTATGGTGTCTGTTTTTATTCAAATTTTAAAGCATTTGAATTGATTCAGACATGTACATAATTTTCGACCATCTCCTCCCTATATTGTTTGTTCTCTGCCTGAAAGCTCTTGGCTTCCTTTTCCTTATGTGACATTGTGGGATGCATATTTCCTCAGACAGATGAATCTTAACAGTACCCAAAACCTAGGTCTGAGCTCTCAAGCCAGAGCTTTTGGCGACAGCGCTGTATGCCACTGACAATAGCAAACAAGTCGGTAACAGGACAGTTTTTGTTACAACTTGTCTCTTAACAAGCTTAACCAGCTTGTCACGAGCCTACTGTAAGTAGACAAATTTAACAGCTTCTCCAAGAACAGGATTTGGGAACCCAATGCCTAATGCAGGGTGTTAAATCTGGTCTCCACTAAAATACACCATTACAGCCAAATGAAATATCAACATGAAATGTTTTAGCACCCCAAAAGTTACAGCTCTCCACATACAATTTCTCCAGCCACAGATAGATATGAACAGATATACGTGAATGATATAACAAAAAAAGGTACTTACATCTGAGCTTTCATCCTCCATGTCTTCTGTGAAAGGATGACAAAAAAAGTTAAGTTTAATTTCATTATGGTGAAATACTGCATTACGGACTTAGACTCAGTTACACATGAACACAGACATCAGTTGGATCTCGGCAACAGCAGCTGTTCAGTTAAAGACTGAATACCACACGACCAGCTTACCGAGTATGAAAGGGCAGCACCTTGGCCAAACAGCCATGTGACAACTAACAGCCCAAAATGACCAAATGAAATTCAATTTGTTACAGTTATCTATACTTCAGATATTCTAGAAACGGGACATATTTGCAAACATTCTGGAAGACACCGCACTTTGAAACACAAGCTTTAAAATTGTCTCATTTCATACTTGGCACGTATTTGGCATTTCAAAACACACAAAACAAACCTTGTATTGAAGCATTGAACAGACTAAAACCCAGCTCTTTATGGCACCTATTAAGCACCTTCCTCAGAAAAGAAAAGCAAATTTAATTCTGAGCAGTAACTGGGGCTGGTATTTGTACATCAAACAATGCAATGACAAAAAAATCACCCAAACAAGGCAACAGCGATCTTGCAAATACTTTGCTTGCAAAATTGTCATGGTTAATTGTCAGATTTGCAACAGACAAGTCATCTTGCCTGGATGACTTGTCCATTCAGCTACATAACTTTTCTAGACATGATGGAAAGCTGATGCGGAGCAAAGATCTATCTAAGTAGCAAAAGAGGCTAGGCCTATATAGCTGCAGAGCCCCAGACACAAAGCAGACAGTCTACTGTGAGCAAAAGACAATGGCTATTTTTATGCACAGATTACTAAAGTAGCAAGGGAAGGTAGGAACTTTAAAAACCAAAGGCACCAGTCAGACAAACATTCCCAGACACAAATGCACCTGCAGATTCCCTGTGGCAGGCTATGTTCAAACACGGAATACACTTCCAATCTTTTGAAAAAATTGGTCCCCAAACCGTAACCCGATTTCTCCGTTGTAGAGCGTATGGCTGTTGTATGGGTTTTTAAAGGAACTCAAACACGATGTGCTGTTGATGTATATGTTTTTCAGGTGCTGGCTTTTATTTGGGTCCATTTATTTGTCATTTGATCCTGTGTTGCAAAGTTTTTGTTCCTTTCAGGACCAGTACAATTGCAATGGCTGGAAAAGCTTCCTTACTGTTTTATATATGCAAACAAGTCATTCGATTCTTCGCCTGATTTGTCCTTGATCTAGTCCTGCAAGGGCTCTTGCTTGGATCTTGGTGACCCCTGTAGCCTCCTGGTGCTTACAGGTGCGGTCGGTCAGGGATTCCAATTGACGCAGAACCACCCCTAGGGGGCTCCACTGCTTCTGAGGTGTTAAAAGACAAGTGGCACAAAAGTGGCAAGGGACAGAGGGGTCTGTCTGAGCTTCTTCATTCTCGAGGGCTTTGCAGCTGTTCCAAACCAGGTGGGTATAAAAATAACAGATTTTAAATTTCTTATTAAAAAAACACAAATGTGGATAATAACAGTCTCATTCAGAGCTGTGTAACTTTCTTTTGTAATACCCTAAACTGTCTCTCCAAAATGACCAACGATGGATCCAATATTACTGCTCATCAATAGATCACGTAATGGAATCACACTTAAATCGGCACATCTCAGAGGTATCTCGGTCTGCTGTTCATTGCTCCAGTTGTTGGAAATAATACACATTAAACTAGGGGATTTTTTAAAACCCAGCACTAAGAGCAGAAAACAGTCTAAACCAAGAAAGCATATCATATCCTTTACTGCCAACAAGGGCTGTAGAAATAAGGAAGTCTGTTTTGTTGTTGCTGAAGCGAAAACTCTGGTTTCTATCAAGTTACATGTTCATTTAGCACTGGTAATTAAGGGCCCAGATGAAACAAAATCTAGCAGACTCGGGGATAATCCAGGACCAAGACTGAGAACCACTGCCTGAAATGAAAGAACTAGGTTTACAGTAGGCGTGAATAAGAGATGTTAAGATACAACTTATCGCCCTTCAATTTCCCTGTTTAATCTCCTGTTTTCCAGTACATGGTATGATAGATCATGCTCTATTATTTTAAGAACAAATGTTTTTGGTTGTAAATACACACATTGTTAAAATACCAAGTGAAAGACAGACATTACAGAGAACTGAGAAGAGATGCAAAACACTAACTAGATCAACCACATTATCCAGGTGTATATAATGTGAAGAGACCAGGGGTGCAGGGAGCCTTCAGAGTGCAGATGAGGAATGTTGTCGTACACAGCATCACGCCTGGACAAGTCGCACGTGAAACCCTCCATACAGGACGAAACGAAGGACAGCGAGACGGGGAAGCCCGTGTGAATGGACGTACACCGCTAACAGCAACGCCCCTCCCAGGAAAGAGCCCCATGAGCCTCTCTGGTGCGGCAGCGTACAGGCAGAGCGCAGTCACTGAGGTGTAGTTTACCTGGCTGGGTGAAGAACTCCCAACGCATCCAGGAGTTCACAACCCTGGGCGGGACCCTGGCACTGCCAGCCTCCTCTACACGAGAGGGCCCAGCGCCAGGCGAATTGGGGAAAAAGGGGAAACAGACAATATAAAAGAGTTCTGTCGCGAAAGATGGCCTAGACAGATCAAACTTAAACACATGGGGTGGGGGATCAAACAGAAAGGTCACAGGATGTTGGGGGCCAGCATCCTCACAGATGCCAGCAAGTATTCAACAGGGTTGGGTTGAAAGGTTTCTTACATTCTACAGAGTAAGAATCAATTTTTAGAGTGTGGTTTGTGGTTAATGAAACCGTGGGACTGAAAAAGACCAGAGTTAGAGGAGATAAATATTATTTGAAAAGCTTGTTCAGATACAGGCAGTTCCTGCCACCTTATTCTGTGCGATCCATTCTCTGGAAGGTTCCCCTGATACCATACTTTTATCAGACTGGTCCTCCAGACTGACCAAGCTTTGGTGCCGGAAGTCACCTGTGCCCCACTTCCAGAGATATATATGCCCCACTGCCAGAGATATAATATTTATGGTGCTTAATTTTCTATTCCTATAAGGGAAGAGTCAACCTGCCTGAACGCTTTGTCAGTGATATTCAATTTGTTCTACTCTTTGGCTTTTTTCTATACCAATTAACACACAACCGAACAACTGATATAACACCGCTTTGTATAGTGGGCAGGGTACAACAGCTGCCTTCTCCAATTCCTTCTGAATTGTTTTACCTTAAGGAAACATCAGTAAAACATCTACCGTTGTTTGGTCACTTTTTGTGGTTTATAGTAGTATATGGTAATATACTATATCCTTAGTATATGGTAATATATACTTAGTATAAATAATAGTATATAGATCATGGCTTAAGTATAGGTTTAAAGACTGTAAGGATAGTTAAGGGGAAAAGCTTCTAAAGCCTCCATCTACTCCTCAGCAAGTCTTTACTATCCTTACAGCTGAGAAATTGGCTATCTTTTGTAGTATACTGTATCAAACTTGAAGTGATTTCATCCATGACTTTCTCAAGTAAACTATGACACAGCTGAGACTATTTCCAGCTCAGGGAGAGCACTGTATCTGAATTATGCTGTGTCTGATAAACTGTAACTTGATATGACAGAAGGCACAGCTGGAGTAAGGTTAAAACCGAAAAAGCCCAACACAGGAGTAATTAAGGGTGTCTTACGGTGCTTCACAGGCCCACAGGAAGACGGAGTGTTGGGGCAAGGCATCTCTGTCCTCTTAGGTGTGACCAATTCCTCGCGGCTTTGCTGGTGTTTGTCATTGGGTGATTGATCAAGCTGAATGAATAAAAAGATACTTGGTCAGCTTTCTTGTGACCGGTAAACGGGAAGCAAAACCAAAAGTGCTTTTAACGTGTAAATGGCGCCTTCGTAGAATGTTCAGGACTATCAAAGTCATAAGTATAACTCAGAGGAAGAAGTCAGCCACCCAGTGTGATGGATGTCTGGAATGAGCTTCCCAGCAATGTTTGCTGCACAGATTCCCTTGGAGTCTGCAAGAAACATCTGCATGAGATCCCAAGATTCATTAGCTATGAGGAAATGATTATGAATACACAAGTCTAAAGTTCCAGACTGCTTCATATATTCTTACAGCAGAACTCCAAAGACAAAATTTGACAGAATATTGCACACCTCCATCCACTGTAGAACACACAGGGTGTCTTATTGGATATCTTTTACAATTACACCAAGCATACCACATTCCTGAAAATATCTACTGGGCTAAGCTTTTCGTGGAGAGAAAAATACAGACACTGAGGCAGAATTAGATATACACGCTTATGGACACAGTGCTCTTAATGGTGACAAAAGCAGGTGTAATGTTTGGTGGAAGATTTTGTTTATTCAATTTCATTTTTATTTTTTCCAAACGTATTGAAATGGGAATTGACGTCGTCTTTAGAGTTTAGCAATTGTTTTACATGATATAGGGTTGAGCTCTGGAAGACGTTTGGAGTGCAAGAGGAGAAAAGTGTGAAGGATGATTACTCTTGAATGCCACTGATTTTGACTGAAAAGTACGTGATTATCTCCAGGTGAAAAGTGTTGATTGTTAGCATAATTGTGTGAAGTATTTTTATTGATATTGTTTTTACCATAACCTTCGCTTGACATGACTATTTATAATGTAATTTTATAAGCATTAAACTTGGTAAAAAGTCTCATGTACCATTTTTTGATTTTATTAATAATTTTATTTTCTATTTATTATTAATTCATTGCTCCATAAGAAGATTAGGTTACTGGATTAAAATCAAAACCTACTGGAAAAAGAGCATAAATGCAGGCGTAAACTTCTCACAAGGGCTGGGGACCTAGCGCCCTCTTCTGGTGGATCATGTTCAAAACTAAATTAAGATGTACTACAGACTTATCCCTACAATTATTTTTAAATGTTCACAATTTAAAAAAACGTATTTACCACCTTGAAAATAGCATAGGGAACTATAAACACAAAGATGTACAGATGTTAATAAACACAGTGTGAAAAAACGCTTTGTAAAAATGCAGAATTCAATGGATGTGCAGATTTATACATAATACTGTGAAGTCCACCTAAGCCATCAAAAGTTAGTGGAGAATTGGGTGAGGACCTGCTCCCTACATCCAGGCAGCAGATTACTGGAGAGCTCTTAGAAGAATGTGCTTCCTGGTTTTGTACAGTCACATGACCAATCACGGTCACCTGACTGTTCAGGTGACAGACATGATGCAGGTCGTCCACCTATTGCAATGTCACACATTCTAAAGCAAAGCACTGGGTTTTGGCTCATTTACTGTGAGGCACAATCCCTTAACTTCAGTAAACTGCAGTAGATCATGCTAGCAGTGAGTCAGCACAGGGGTATTATTGCAGTTGATGCGTTATACTAGGGTTGCAAAATGCCAGGGACATCATAAGTGTGTTATAGACTTATTTCTGCAATCAGAGGCCTGCAGACAGATTCAAGTGCAAATCCCAATGCCTACCTGCACTGCGTTCAACACTACTGTGGTCTGGTAACTCTGTCTTGCGGGCCGCTCTGGTTTGCCTTCTTCAGTGGGACTAGTCTTACAAATGGAGTTCTGCTCAATCGCTACAGTGTTCACATAGGTGCTTGTCTTCTCAACACACTGATCTTCTGAAAGGAGAGCAAACAGAGGTTGGAATGGCAGAGGATTTAAAGGCTAATCACCCAAATGGGTTTCAAATCCCCTCTTACTGCCCCTTTCCTGAACTTCCTTCAGATTACACCACAGACATCAACCTGCTGGACCTGCTCAGCAAGCAGAAGAAGAGCTGAGGCAGAGAATGTTTGTTAAGGCAAAATGTGAGGCACAGATAGGGTTGTAAACTCACACTGAAAGTCCTGTTAAATATTTCACACCTAGCTCAAGGCAACGAAACGATAGAAGAAATCTTTTATCGTACTATAGGCATTTATGGATAAGGAGCAACTGTTTCTCGATTTTTCAGAATATACTGGAACAAAAGCCCAGCTTCCAATAAGCCTTCAGCAGCCTTCCACTGCTTGTCTCAGGCGTGGCTTGCCAGCACTACAAAGGCCTCTAGATGTCACTGTTCTCTTAGCTACCAGTGAGAGCATGACAATTCCAGACCTTTCTGTGGCGTCTCCCCAGCAACCCCGGCCTTCAGTTCCTCCTGAGAAGGAGCTGGGATAAAACCTGCCTCTTCAAATGCAGCACTTTCTTTCTGAAGCTCCTGAGACGCAATAAAAAAAAGACTCTTAGCACAATGGAAGCTCTTCTCCCTTAAAGCACTACTTCAAGGGGACAGAACACTTCAGCTCCAGCATAGTCTATTTAAAAGAAATATTAAAAAGGGATTACAAATATGCATTTCAATATGAAAGCCCTGCTTCACACCTTTATTTCCTTCCAGCAAAGCAAAAATAATCAACTGTTCTTAATGTATTTCTTACATAGGGTGTGTTACAGTATCAACAAGATATTCCGTTAAAGCTTTACTTGACTGAGGGTTAACACCCCCATCATAACTCCTTCATAACATAACGCAAGACAATATAACAATATGCCTAAAAATATTTTGCATATAGCATACAACAATTCACAAACATTCTAGGACTACTGTTACTGAGATGCATCTGCAGAAAGTCCTTATCGAGATAAATCCTTAGTGGCGTCTTCCTTCATGTTCACTTGACTCATCTCCACCTACAGTTCTGCCCTTAGATTTTGAAACTAGATCTCCTTATGAACCATGTTGAATTGTCACATGCTTGAAATATTTGCGCATGCTGTGGGGTGTTTATAAAGGAGTTACAGTATGATTGCGTTTTCTAGCCCCATTTCAGACAAAGTGGACTGATGTTCATCGAGCAGATGCTCTCACTAAGGTGAACAATTCAAGTTAGAGTTAGAGTGGACAGTGGGATCTTGATTTGACTCTGATCTTAAGAGAACAATCAGGTTCAGTAACTTGTTCAGCAATAACAGTCATCTCCCGGTTGCAAGCTCTTTCCCTTTTTTACCAGACCATTTATCTGAACTTGGTCTGCAGAGCATAACAAGAATCAAGTCATGGGAATGGCATAGAAACGAAGGGAGTACCTCAGGAAGAGAAGTCGGTCTTGTTGGAGTGGAGTCGTCCGGTGTCTCAGCCCGCCTGCTCTGCGCTGCACTGCTCTCCTGTGTCTTGAGTGGAGAGCAGATCCTGAGATCTGCGACCGGAGAGTGGGATTCTGTCTGGGCGAGGGGGGTGGGCTGGACGGGGCCCTCGTTCACGCTGCCCTGAGGCGTGGCTGCCGCCGTCTCTGGCTTGGGGCTCTCCCGGGACATCGCAGGGGATGGGTTTAGCCTGGTGGTGCTCTCAAAAACCAGCGGAGAGGTGGGGGACGAGAGACTCTTTGTTGGTGAGCTGTCCCTCTCGTCTTCGGCTCTGTTGAACACTTCGCCCGTCTCTCCGTTCACCCGCACCAAGCTGTCCAGCTGGGCAACAAAGAAAAACAGCAGGGCATGACAACTTAGGAAGGGGGAAAAGACTCCAAAACCACAGCAAAGCTTTAGAGGCAGCACATGCCATTTATAAGGGATTTAAGAATGGAATCATTTTAACACTGTACTAACAGAGTGACACTAAAGTGATAATGTAGATTAATTACATGTTAGCAACAAAGCCTTAATTCTGATCATAGCCTGAATCATCCAGGACTTTTTGCAGTAGGTTTTTTGTTCTACCTATAACACTTTGTGAATTGCTGTCAAGGTTCAGAGTCTGTGCAACAGTTAGAGTGAGTGTATCCTGGTTCCACCAGAGAAGCACATTGGCACATTTTTGTAAAAAATGTACAAAAAAAGTCACATGAACTCAGATATTTTCTCTGTGATCCTGATGTGAAAAACAGAATAATTCAGATGTACGCATGGCATAACCTCAATAACAAAATGATAAATGATAAATTGTCCACTGTATTTAAATGGGCTCCCATTTACTCTGCAGGGACCTACAAGTCTGAATATGAGATAGCTGTGCTGGAATGGCCTGGAATGGCCTGGAATGGCTTGGAATGGCTTGGAACACCCACAAACGCACAGAGAGAACAGTATGTCTTGAACGTATACATTAAAGTTGTCTGCACTGCTGTTTCTACCCAAGCCCCTCTACTATAGAGGAAGGGCTCTGGACGTCTTGTGGCAAGAGTCTGGAGCAACAGCAGTGTCTTTACTTCAATTTAATCTAACCCTGATAAACACCTTTGTAAAGAGTCTAGATTTTGCAGTGCCTAGTCTTAAACCAAAAATAAAATGGACTCCCTACTGTATGTGGAGATGCATTTTTCTATTGATCCTCTACCTGCTTTTCACTCAGGAAATATGCTTTGGCACATTGTGTGGCAAGAGAATACAGTGGTTTTCTTAGGATTTTGAAAACATTTTGTGGGCATCTATGCATCAAACAAGACCGTGGTTCTGAATGGTTCCACCACATAGCAACCCAAGCTGCTTCAATTGGCAAACATCCGCCTTATCCTGGCCATAGACTTGTTTTAAAGTGAAGGATGTGCTATAAAACATCCAGATAACTTTAAGGCCTTGTGTAGCAAATCAATTGCATCCCTGGGTCATGTTTGAGAGTCTTCAGAGCATTCACAAACCTTGAGCTTACTAATAAAAACCAACAATGTGCATATACACGAGATATACTGGTGTTCAAGTCTTTGTGATTTCAAAGCTTTCACATACTCCAGCAGACAGAGAGGTAAGAGCAAAACGCCACGGACTTAAATTAATTTCCCTTAGCCTGTAGCAAAGGAGCTACACAAGACTGCTGAGGCCTTGAGAGGAATGAGACAATTTATGAGTGAAAATGCGAAGAAGAGGAAAACCAAACCTTTTTTGCTCCTATTTTTAATCAATGGTCTTGGATGGCTTTCCAAAAAATAAAGCACTGACTGAACAATCAATCCCTGAGGACTGCTGTTTGAGCCAAGTCTTTCATAGCGCAAGCATGTGGTTTTTTAAAAAATAAAGATCTTTCAACACTGTCCTGACCAAAGTTCAGTTTGATCGTTTTCCCCCCAAATCCGGACTGCCTCCATTTTTTCTTTTGAAAGAATTAGATCCTCATTTCTCCACCTTGTTTAATTCATTAATTGCTTACACTTATATAGCGTTTTTCTGGACACTCCACTCAAAGCGCTTTAGAGGTAATGGGGACTCCCCCCTCCACCGCCACCAATTTACAGTTTACAGTGGAGGTGAACTGGTCATTGCCATAGCATTCCAGAGGAAGCTCAGTTCTAGTAAGGATGAAGCCAGTCTCTCTTTGACTGTAAAAACCTGTCACCCTTCAGGAAATCCTGATTTCCTTTATTCCACAACCAAACACATCTTCTGAGTTAACTGACATCCGATTACATTACTTACCAATGACTTTAAAATTCCTACGGCTGTATGAGGAAAATAAATAAAAAATGAATCAATAATATAACTGATGAAACATAATAAAGAGGACAACAATGCTAATAATATCAGATTAGTTTTGGATTAATAAGAATACATTCGGATTATATAATGGGGGAAAAGCTAACCCGCATGTACACCCAGTAAGAGGATGCTAAATCTATTTAAAAAAAAGGCTCTATAATTTGCAGTCTAACCCAGGACCCTAGAGCAAAGAAGTAGCAGAGCTACCAAGCCAGTGTGGCACACACACATCATAGTTTTAAATAGAAAAGAAATATCTCATAAATAAAATAAATATCAGAGTTTTTCCACTTCTGATATAAAATCTGTGAAATATTAGCTCAGATATGTGATATTAAACAGTGGCACCACCTAAGGACATCTGATCCTTGAGGGCTGAGAAATATTTAGGTTTTACATCTAAATGCTGATGACAATATTAATATATAACAATTATATTGTGCTTTTCTGGACATCACATCATCCAGGTGGATGCTGCGCATTGGTGGTGGTGGAGGGGTCCCCATGACCTGTGAAGCGCTTTGAGTGGAGTGTCCAGAGAAGTGCTATAGAAGTGTACGGAATTCATTATATTATTACAAGATCAGCGGTGGCTCTCAATCCTCACCTTGAGTGACTTCAGGCCGGACTGCGAGTTCCTGGGCTGGGAGTAAGGCTTGGGGGTCAGCAGGGGTACGGTCTTGAAGGTCACCGCGCGGGTGGGGGAGGTCTGCGGGGAGCTGGCCCGGCGCTGGCTCGGCACGCCCGAGACGGAGGCCTCCACGGTGGCAGTGAACTTGGGGGCCGGGAGGGACTGCTGCCGCAGGTACTTCATGGCGCTGGAGCTGGAGGAGGAGGAGGAGGAGGAGGAGCCAGCGCTGGGGTCCACAGACACACTCCTCTCCAGGCACCGCGGCAGCTGCAGGCGCTCCAGGACGGCCTCGCTGATGGTGAAGCGCTGGGTGTAGCGCTGCAGCACGGCCTCAGCCTCCTCGGGGGTCCTGGCGCTCCTGTAGGCCGCGTGGAGCTCCTTCTCCCTGCGCTCCCTGGCAACGACAGGCAGGCATTACCACACAGGCAAGCACGGCCCACACCTTCGCTTAACCAGAAAGGCCTTTAGAACAAACAACGCTAAAAAAAAAAAAGAATGTACTGTTTAGACTGAATCGGAGTTAACTAAGACCTTTGTATTTTATTTTTCATTTTCTGAGTGGGCTTAGGAAGTAGCTCAGCTATGACTCAGCTGTTGGCCATTGTTATTAAAATACAACACCACCTCTTTACCCACTAGAAAAGGAATATTTTAAATCAAGATTGAGGGCTGCATCTGAACCACAAGGATTAGTTTAGTAATATGAAGCGCACTGCCCCTTGGATGTTCACATACTTCTCCTCCACAATTTCTCTGTAGGTCTTGATGCTCTTCCTCCTCTCCGATAGCCCGCCTTCCCCACTCATCAGCCTCTCCATCATCTTCCTCTCCTCCTCCTTCTTAATCAGGTCCTGAGAGGCACTCCTCCGTCGGCTCTTCCAGCGTGCCAGGTCCTGCAGACGAACCCCAGGTACATCAGTCAGCTTTAACTTGAGCCACGGCTTTGCCAGGTTTATCTCACGAATTTACTCATATTTCCTACACTCTGCTTCATGGTGCCAGTCTACATGCATGTCAAACCATGATTTTTACACCATGTTCTCCTACACCTCCCTCTGGTTCTACCAAGTGACTCTTCACCTAAAGGGTTACAAAACATCCCCAGAGCGTTTAATCGGAAACACTTCTCAAAATCTGCGGTTTTGAGCAAAACAAAATGTTGTCGAAAAAGGATCTGAAAACAATGGATGAGCACAAAGAATGTCTAGAGGCAGCAGATTCTTATTAGTACATACAGTAGTATTTATTGGCACGATTTACCTCGGTAAAAAAGTTGAAATGTCAGTTTTTGTATTCCCTAGTTGTCTCCAATTTAACGGACAGCCAAATGTCAAATGGTTTATCTGACCCTCTGCAACATTACACCCTTATAAACACGCACACACTCCCTAAAACACGACCTTCTTGACACAAATGCCACTTTCAAAGCACCAACAGGCTGCCGCAACTCCCACCGACAAAACTGTGAGCCTCACCTACAGGTCTAACTGGATTGAGGTTCTTCAGGAGCAGGTTACAAGCGTCCTGATCTCATGCAAATAAGTTAGAAAATCTAATTAAAAGATACACATGAAACAATCTCAAACAAGCCCTTCACTGTGAAAATAAAAGAATAGTAAAAAAAAAAAGAAAACGTATTCTGGCCTCAACCAAGCTGAGAAGGCCAGGAGCTGAGAAGCCACCCAGGCAAGTTTGCTGTGATCTTTACACATGTTTCCTGTGGCATATTTTGGTGAAAGCAGTGGTCAGGGTCTTGGGCCCATAATAAAAAGGCAGTGGGTTTAAATCCCTGGTGAGACTCTGCTGTTGTACCCTTGAGTAAGGTACGTCACCTGTTCCAGTAAAATACATTTGCCGTTCATTTACACAGTTAAGGTAAGTCACTTTCGACAACTCTCAGCCAACTACAGTACAAGAAAAGGCACAGGCAAAGTAAAGCACAGAGGAGTATGGTACAAACCGATGGGGAACTGTGGGAAAGAAAGTCGCTGTGCTTTTTAAAGCCATGGTGTAGCAGTGACCTGGCCTGAAGCCTGCCTAAGCTTATACCAGCCTGCCTGCCTGCCTGTCAGACATGGGCTGTACTCACATCCTGCCACTGGTCCTCCTCCTCCTTCAGCTTGTTGTGCAGGTTGTGCAGGAGCTCGTGGCGGGCCTTGCTGTGTGGCTGTAGGATGGCCTCCTCCTCGCACCTCATGTCGATCATGCTCACGCTCCTGGAACACAGAGGCGGGAGAGGAATTGGAGCGCGTGCACTTCTCTGGGGGGAGAATGCTGCTCCTTATTTTCACAAAGGAGAGGAGACCACTACACGTTATAAGCGGTGAGCTAGCCTGAGAAGAACTCTGATTTACATGCTTGAAATCAGAGAACATGCTCGGGGAAACAAGAGTAGCAGTTTTATAAGGTTTTATGCAAATAGCCTTTTTTAAAAAACATCCTAATTTGCTGCCGAATGTAGGATTTTACCCGAAGACTTAAAGCTGCAAGGAGACGCAGAGCATTCTTTGGCTTTTCTAAAATTAAAGCTCAGCCACAAAAAGCCAAAACAGGTTTGCATCACGGAGATTTTGTTTTTTACTTGAGTAAAGCTAACCCACTTTTACAACCACACAAATTCAAGGAGCTTTCTTTTCAGATTTATCTCAACCCAGACCTGAGAATACCAAAAGAACACAAAACTGTGAGAATTCAGCCCTGTTTCCCCTCGAGCTAGTGCCAAGAAAAAATAAAAGCCTGCCTCAACTTTGAACTTTTATCCATCCATATCAGACCTATCCCACTGTTTCAAAATATTTGTTATTTTTGCACTGCAAGACGGCAATGTTTAGTTTAGGATGAGTGAAATATTAAGTGAAGAGAAAAAAGAAACAGGAGGAGGACGCTGGAGTTTGGTCGTGTTGGCCTTGGCAGTGCTGTAGTGTAACGTGCTCTAGATGACACTGACTTGACATGACTACAAACCCACAACTGCTGGAAAAGCGATCCAATCCTCATTTTCGTAAAAGCAGCTGCCCTCGCCGCACAGCGGGCAAATCCGAAAACGCCACGGCAAAACTTTTAAATCGCAAAACCATTCTGCACATAACGGGATCGGGACGGAATTTCACCATTCGCCACAGGAAAACTCATTACCACAAACCTCGGATTCCAAAAAAAGCTGGACAACGGCAAACTCGCCAAACCCCCGCTGAGGCCTTCGGCCAAAAAGCAGAGAAACTATATAAATAACCTTTTGTTCCATCGCTCATTTAAGACCGTTAAAGACTCCATAATGAATAAAAGCTGTTTCTATTCTGCTATCTGCAATGCAAGAAAATGGATCATGAATATATTAAAAAATAGCAATTTGAGCCACGTGCTCACTTTTAATGGTAAAAGAAACCAAAATCAGTGCATTGCCTTCTTCTATGCTAAAGAATCTATGTGATTAGTTGTTCGATATTATAGATGAGAACAGCTACTATCCTTAAAAACAAATCAAGATATCTCACATAAATCAATCATTTTTTGCTGAAAAGATAACCTTGCTGTAGTGTTCTCTGAGCATTACTGTACCCTGCCTGAATGTCATGCTTTATCGAAAAAGAGACCACTTGTCATTCCAGCTCACACTGTCAGAACTTTGGCAGCACCCACCTTCCTGGTAATGAGAGTTTGTTGACAGAATCTGGAATTAAAATGAGCACCTAAAATAAACCGAGACCTCACTGTAGTGAAACCTTATTTATTTTAACTACATCTCATCCGGGAATCCTTCTGTTGACCAAAGGGGCCGTGCAAGCATCTGAAAAAAAAACACTCCTCCAAAATAAACGAAACCGTAACGTCGGGCTCAGTTTGCAACAGCAGGGCCAGAATCAACAATAGCCAGTTAACAGTTGTCATATGTTAACTGTTAATAAGCAAATTGGCGTTAGAATCAGTGAGTGGAACACTTACCCAGAGCGCCTTAGAACGTACTCTAGAAAGAATACTGTAAGTAACTAAACGGAAAGTAATGGAACCGTCTCGAGAGAGGCAATTCAGCTGCATGCCTGTTAGGAGCTTAATCCACAGAGATGCTGAGATGAAATGCAGACAATGAAAAACAAGTACAGACCAAAGTTAAAGAAACAGTGCAAAAAGCTTCTTATCCCTCAGTGCCTCGAGGCCTTCCTGGTGAAAAAGCATCACAAACCTGCTATTAGACTATTAAGAGCTGATGGTTGAAATCGAGGTGGCCAGGAAGCCATCCGACAGCCTAAACAGAACTGGTCTCGAGTATCAGCTTTATTGTATAAGCAATTTGGATCACCGGATTATCAAATAGCGAAAAGGCTGAATTAAAATGACAAACGTGTGGGAACTGCATCGGCCAGCCATTGTGGATAACAATGAGTGACCAAAACACACACCACTTCAAAAATCCAACAGAACAAAGTAGGCCAAGAGGAGCCCAATTCAGCACATGCTGCTTGTTTCCTTATTGACCCGAGGACCTTGTCCTTTTCTGAAAGGATGCCACCTGTTCTGGTTTATCATTGCAGCTGGGTAATATATCCCAGACAACAGCTTGGCGAAAGCTTTACAGCAATCTTTTACCCCTGTCATTCTGTGCATGGACTTGCACTCCTTCCCCACAGACACATGCCCTACATTAATTCCCGTGAATCTCCTCTCAGTTCTCATAAATCCTTGTGGGCATTTTAGAATCAACTTACTGACCCGCAAGGCACTCCACAGTTTTGACCCCAGTCATATTTCCACTATATCAACACCGTACACTTCTGATGACTGGGAACATCCCTACTGGAAGCCAGGCACTCCACAGCTTCCCTTGTGAATATCAGGAAAAACCTGATATCCTAGTGACACACTAAGGTAAAATATTTTTTACTTGCAAGGCACTTTGCAATAATTCAGCAGGACAGAGGATTTGCAAGATCCTGCGAAATAGCAACGTGACAAAAGCATTTTGATTTATTTTCAAATCAACGTCATGGGAAGGAGTATTAATACTGTACCTCCCCGCCTTATGGATGGATTAACAAAGTCCCGGTGGCACATCAGTTATCACAGCCCACTTGACCCCCATCTGGTTATGAATACCTTGGTTTCCAGGCAGACCCAGAAAGAGGCTTACTGTAGCCATCAAGCAATACCCTTTGTTGCAATAAGGAACACAAAGCTAAAGAACCATGGCGAAGGCTCCAAACACATATGCAGGGGCTGGCATGAGGTTAGAGATGTAAGATGGAAGCAACAGGCACACACATGCAGCTCCACTCAGCTGAAAAACAAGGAATGACTTACTCTCCATCATCAGACACACTAGCTCTGTGGCTGTATCTACAAAACCAAACAAAAAAAACAGATGAAGGTCACAAAACGGTGAAGAAACCACACAAACCAGCGAAGACAGTACATCAATCCTTAAGGGAACATTTAGCACATGTTAAAAAACATTTTTCTTTTAACCGGACATGACAAAAACATGACCAAATCGGATAAACATCTTTAGAGCAGGAAAGGGTAACATGCAAGTCTGAACTCCATGAAATCAGAAAAGCTTTAAACAGTTGAAGTCTAGTGATGGTACTCTAGCACATGGATTGCTTACTGGAGGGAATCAATTTTCTCTAATGCATTCTTCCAAACACAACAGTGCAATAACGCTATATGTTTGTCATAATGAATTGGTTAGTCCACTAGAACAACTTAACTGTTTGCAAGAACATGAATTCTCAATTTCATGAATGATTAAATCTTGATCAGATGATCAGGCTACTACAACTTCAGGAAAAGCACATTATAAACCTCTTTAACATCTGTAATGCAACATCATGGTGGCTGTTTTTTCCACTTTCGCGGTCAAGCATGACAACGAAAGGGGATTGCACAACCTGAATGCCACACCTCAGGAATGTGGGAAGAAGGAGTTAGTCTTCCCTGAAAATAACAGACGGGTTTTATCTTCTAATCTGTCTGCAAGGGGTGACGGCATAAATCCTGGATCACACAAAGCCAAAGAGAAATCTCTTTTCTAGCAGTGAGGGCCTGATACTGATGTAATAACCAAACAGTCTAACCTGCAGAGGATTTATAATTTATAGCTCTTAACTGAACATACCATCTGCTGGAAGATGGATAGCAGCATTAAAGAAACCTGACAACAGCAGTTAATGCAAAAAGCAAATGCATAATATATAACTACACAAAAATGCAAAACATTACATAGTGAAATGCAGCTGTTCATCAGATGTGTTATGTTCACTACGGTGTGATATACTGTAACATGACAGTCTTAATACAGCACTACTGCTTTTTATTTTCTGGAGGTGCTAAGAAGGTTTACGTGCCTAGTATGAGGATATTATGTGCACTGCAACAAAAAATCATGGCTTGGAGAGACAAAAAATAAATAGCAAGAGGTACACAAGACAGGAATGCTTTTGCCCATTTTTAAATGGTGGCTAGCTGGGAAAGAATAAAGACACACTGGAGGACAGGCTTCATGCACAATCTCATTAGGAAAGTCTCGGCAGGTTTGGTTTCTTCTCTTCACCTGCAATACATGCTTCAAAAGAGTCAAGTCAACTCAGTCGAGAACCGAACACGGGTTCCATGCAGCGAGCATATGAGAGTCGAGTTGGAGGAGTCGGTTTGGTCATGGTTTAGTTCCTTCACAGGGACAGGACTGGTGTGAGACAAGGTTGATATTCCTCAATCATTGGTAACCCATGCAAGAGACAGGACGTCACTAGGAGATGTGCCGTTACTGTATTTGGCAAGAATACGTTGGTAGGAAACCGAACTTTGGAGTTGCCTGTCTACGTCAATGCTAAAGAAACAGCATGGGGATTTGTCACATGCGAGATTAAGAGAAAAACATGCGCGTTCTCCTCCAGGAATGTGGACACAGAAAACCAAAAACAGAATCCATTCTGATAGTGTTTCAAGGAGAGATCCGGGAAACATCTTCATTTAGCAAAGAAGAGTCATGCAGGTTCTGTCGCACCAGTCCACGTATATATCCAGAAAAGCATCACTGTACCATGTTACCATCACAATACTCAACAGGAGTCCTGTTTTGAATGAGATTTCACTTATTCAATTATTTTAAAATCAAGACATGTACAGAAGCAGGAAGTGCAGCAGGTGGTTTGAATGGGTCTCTCTGGAAATCGGACGAATGCTGGTTTTAGCATCTACATCCCAGAATGAGAAACAGAGAGCACCAAAAGGCTAAATTCACCTTCAGAGCCTACTCGTAGTGCGGAGCAGTACTTATCATGTTTATTAAGTGACGACTAGCAGGTATTTACAACTACATGAAATTCAAAGGTCCCGATATGTTGGCTGACCTAGCCGCTTTCTTCAAAAGCTAGAATTTCTGGAAAGAAGATGGCCATAGAGCAGGAAAAAAAAAACTTCCACTAGGGGACGATACAAAAACTTAAGACAAACGTCTTTATCAAGGCTCAGGGTGCCTCGTTAGAGATCATAGGAAGCTCACATTGGCGGCAGGTCATCGTCTAACCAAGACGGCCTTCTGCTTGGTTTGCCTTCATCGGCGTCAGCCTTCAGAGCCCTTGCCTGGGGAGAGGCAGGGACCGGGGCGAAGTGATCTGGCATCAGGGCTGCTTGTTTGGGGGAGCCAGGAGAAGGCTCGGTTGGGTTTTCTTTCCCTGGGTCCGAACAGCTGTCTTTTCCCAACTCCTCCTCACTTCCCTGGGGGGCCTTCCAGGGAGCTTCGGGGCTTTCCTTGGGAACGGCGCATGCCCCGCTGGCGGCTGGCGGCTGGCGGCAGAGTTCCGCTGAACACGACGGGCCGGAGCTACTGCTGAGAAAACGGCGCAGTTATACACCGGGGGTCAGGAGGGGAAAAGGCGCGAGAGGCACAAGACAAAAACGGAAAAGAAGAGACCAAACCTGACCACCTTACTTCCTCTTCCTGCAAAAAAAAAAAACAACCAATACATCGAATGTTTTAAATGTATGAGGGATTAAGGACCAACTTCCCACAATTCCTACATCCTCCCCCACAAAAACAGGGAATGTAGACAACGTAGCCTGAGGAGGAACTGGAAGTTGCAAGCTATGCTGACATCTCTCAGCAGGCAGCGGTCCAAGAGAGTCCAAGTTTGTGGATTACTCACAAACGACTTCTACCTCAGAACACAGTATTGTTTAAAACTGACATGGGACATGAAAACAAGGGTGGAAACACATACAATCAATATATTGTGCTGCAACCACTGTTACAAGACCTTTAACAAAAATGGTTTGCACAAAGTGTAAATAAAAGTGCAAATGACAATTCATTCCTGCATCATGCAGAAGGAGTACTCTGGACATGCAGTAGCTTGCCTATAGTGACATTTTCCACTCCTGACAATCCCCCACAACACTAAGAGCAACAGCCTTCATGTCAACATAGTATAATAAAGCTTATGCCTACAACTCAGAAAAGGAAAAAGCACAGTTAATCCTGAAGAAACTTTCATTTTGGGGTATAGGAGACCATTTGCTTTTAAAATGCACACAGAGTCAAGCAGTCAAGATTTAAAAACATACAGAATGCAGAACAACCCATAACCACAAAACGCCTCTATTCCCAAACCTAGGAAACCTGAGAAGATTCATCCTGCAGGTCACAGGAATCAGGGACTCAAAGTGTTTAGATGCAAGATCACCGCCTCCTTTTGAAACCCCAGTATCTGTCGCCCTCCCCATCACTATCCTTGAAAAGAAACTGGAACCTAGAAAGAGAAGCCGAAGCTTTCCAGCAGCGAGTCCTCAGCAGACTTCACTATGCTTTATAACCGGGGTTCTCAAAACGGGTACTGGAGATCCACAAAACTACAGTTCCAACACTCAAACATGTTGGAGGTAGCCTTCTAACTACTGCGTTTTGCAAGTACAAAAAAAAATTCCCAATCAAGCAACTTGGTAGTTCAATTAAGTCTTCAAAATAGGTAATGTAGTTGGGAAGAATGAAAACCAGCAGGTGCATAAAAGCCGACAGCATGGAAGTAACCAAACCAGTGGAGTGGAGGGGAAGGGGAAGGTTGAAAGGAAGATTTCTATTTTAAACCAAGCAAAAGGGTCTGGTGTTCTTAAATGGATGCCACGGTAGCCCAGATTTTAAAGTCTTTATATTTTCAAATTAGCTTCACAGAAACAGAATTTGAGCTGTTTCAGTAAAGCAAAGCATAACACAAACTAGTAACCCTACTGTGTGTACTCGCAAAGCGTCAATATTTCATTGGTCAGGAAATTACCAATTTCAGATTTTATTAATCAGTTAAGTACAGAACACTGGTCCACAAATGTTGATATGAGCATGCAATTAGTCATGGGTTAGAAGTATGTAATCACAAATCATTTTGAATGCTCCTCAAACCAGGCAATTTGTATTCAATACAGTGAAAAAACACCATTGTTCCATACACAAAACCTAGTCCAATTATAAACTCTCCACTACATTTCAACACAATGCATCCAGCTGTGAAGATAGCCTTTTTTTATTTATTATCAAGCTCTTCATCTGCAAACCTGGGGTTTGAAAGCAGGAACCTTTGAAAAGAGATGAGTTTAATAAAAATAATCCACTCAAAACACATTACAGGTAATGGGAACTCCTCTCCACCATCACCAATGTGCAGCCCCCACCTGGATGATGCAACGGCAGCCATAGTGCGCCAGAACACTCACCACACACCAGCTATCAGTGGGGAGGAGAACAGAGTAATGAAGCCAATTCATAGATGGGGATTATTAGGAGCCCATGATTAGTAAAGGCCAGGACACCGGGGTAACAACCCTACTCTTCTCAAGAAATGCCCTGAGATTTTAAATGACCACAGAGTCAGGACCTCAGTTTTACATCTCATCCGAAGCACAGCGCCTTTGTACAGTATGGTTTCCCTATCTCCACACTGGGGCATTCCTGGGGGTTGAGCGCCACCATCTGGTTCCACTACCACCTCTTCCAACAACAACCTCAGTTCTTCCCAGGAGGTCTCCCATCCAGGTACTGACCAGGCTCACACCTGCTGAGCTTCAGTGGGCTGCCAGCTGTGAGTTGTAGGGAGAGTTGCTGGCTGCTGGTTTTAGTTTATTGCAAACGGGAATCATGCCTGATCGAAGACACACTTTCAGACTGTTAGGAGTCAAGCAGAACTAAGTTCTAAAATCCGCATGTTAGAATCAAGTACAAGTCCTTAGGAAGAGGAGGTGCAGAGTCTGTCCCACCTCTGCTCATTGCTCCCTCTTACAGGCTCGGACAGGCTGTCCTTTTTGTGCAGCAGGGAGCCCGGCAGGGGCAGGAACTTGTTAAAGAACGCCGGGCTGCCGGTCTTCTGAAAGACCCCTGTTCTCCGCGCCATCATGTCATCTTTCTCAGGGTTGGGCTGCCTGTCCCTCTCTTCTGCTGCTGCCGCTTCTTCTTCTTCTTCTTCACAGGCAGGTTCCACAGGTCCCACCCCTGCAGCGCGCTCGGACCCTGGGTCAGGGGCGCCTGACTTTGCGGAGTTGCTGTAGCCCGAACCCGGCAGCCAGCACAACACCAGCCGAAGAGAGAACGAAAACAGGGTGACGATGCAGAACAAAAGCCAGGCGCCGCTACTGTAACTGCATATTCTTCCCTATTCGCAAAGCTCCAGAGTATCCAGAAACGCCACAAAGTGGTCATGCGTTGCTATAGCATAAAAAAAAAGACTCGTTCCCAGCTTTCTAGATCGCACGTTTCTAAAATGTCCAACCACTGCAGTAATCTAAAAAACATTGCAAACTCGGGTATAAAATTATGAAGACCTTGCTAAACAGAATTTGGCATTTAACGTGTTGTAGAACACCTCAGTTTCATTTAGGGTTAATTTGACCGAAAAAAAAATCATGTAATATACATGATACAAAAGAGCAACTATAAGGCGAACTTTCACAAAAAAAAAATAAAACAAAACAAACAAAAGGCTGGCACAGATCTATGTTTCTGTGACCATGGAGTCCAAGTATTCCACAAATACTTGCTAAGAGCTTAGACAAGTGATTTTGCATAACCTTTCAGCCCAAAGAGAAAATAACAAAAGACACTCGAGTTTAACTCTTTTCTGCACCAAAAAAAAATGAAAAGAATCCATATTTTTATATTCTCCGCACTAAGCCGAGTGGGGAAAAAAAAAGATCAAATTTTTGAGAATTTTGGTATTTGGTACAAGAGGCAAAAGCTCAAGGAATCTAAAACGCTTCAGGGAACAGATCGTAAGGAAAACTTGGAATTCAATCTCCCCTGGGAGTCAGCATTCACCACAATAGGACATTGGTGACAATTCTTTGGCCACAAGGCTTTTCTAAAACCCTCGGGGACAGCCACTCTTGAGAGTCCAAATGGCGCGTGTCCTGCTCCGCGCCTGTCCTGCGCCTCAGCAAGTGCGTACCTGTCATCTCCTGGAAAGCCAAGTCCAATGGAGGGGGTTGCCACGGCGGCAGATGACAGTAGCCGACGCAGCGTTTCCGACTCGCTCCTCACCCCCGGCTCGTCCTCATCATCGCCCGCCTTGGCGATGCAGAGCCGCTCCCAGCGTTCCTGATCTATCTCTGTCACCGGGCCAAAACGCACAAAGCGCGGCTGGCTGGCGCTAGCCTTTCTGTTTGCTCTGGCCCGGCGCGCAGCCAGGTCATCCAGCGCGGCCCTCTGGGCCTGGACGGTAGGGAGGGCCTTGTCAAGACAAGCCTGGCAAACTGGTTTGACAGCTTCCTCGCTGGACCAGGGGAAGAGAAGGAGCACAGGGGACAGCGTGTCAGACAGCACCGAGAGACGACGGACAAGGGGGCGGGGGGGGTTAGCTTCCTTTGGCAGGATGTCTGACACCACACAATAAAGCGCTCCAGCATTACGAACGGCTACTGTGCGGACAGACGCAGCAAAAGGGTTTGAGGAGGAGTTTTGTGAAAGACAAACAACTTAAAACTTAAGAGAAACAGCTCTTTCCTCACAGCTGAAGCAAAGAGTGATGCACCTTTAACACCTCCGCTGGTGTTAGTGAACCATCCCTGACTAGCGTACAACCTGCTCCTCTCAATGTCCTAAGTTTATTGCTCCTGTTCTTGCCTACAACGTATATGGTTTCCATTTCTCTTTATAGAACAATGCGGTACATAAATATCCCATGAAGCTGTATATGTATCTAGAAAAACAATGGTAACAAAAAGGAAGCACCTGTCAACACCACCCCATTTTAAAAAGGCCCGCTGAGGAAAAAGCAGCAGCTGGGCCTTTCCTTTCTTCACAAGTTGCTCGACAAAATTGTCTGCCAGCGTGGGCTGGGACAAAACACTGCAGACGAGACATCCTCAGTCGAGGAACAGCAGCTAATGCAGCAGAAAATGACAGAACTCCCAGTCCCTCTCTCTGCAATGGCTTTGCAGCTCACAAACATAGACATCATGCTTTGATACACAGGTTATTCTGTCTTTAACCCTGAATGCACTCAGAATGTGAAGCAGAAGCACAATCATCTAGGATATAAGTCTGCAGATGTTTGCTTTCTACCCCAATACACAATTATAATTTGTATAATCACTGACTACTCCTGTTGCCAATCAGCTTTTGATTGCCAAAGCAGCAGACGGAATGGGCCACTATTTTCAGCAGTTAAGGTGACCATGACTGTCAGAGTGAATCATAATCATTTCTCAAAAACAACATTCTAATGGATCCAGACGGTTTGAGTAAAACCTGGATGGGATCACACTTCCAGTGGATCCAGACGGTTAGAGTAAAACCCAAATTACTTTTTTCAGTAAGTTCATGGGATGGTTAATAAAAAGAATTATAGACCGCATTAAAAAAAAACAAAGGAGTTATCTGAAACTTTCAGGAAATCTTCAATGGAAAAGAAACAAGACCCACTGTGACATGTTCTAGTTTTCCAAAATCGATGTCCTTTTCAACTTACATTAGGTAAAACAGCAGTTGCTTACGTGCTTCAGTGTAAAGCCCCATCCTAAAATTGCTTAAAATATTTTTCTGTTTGTGAATTTCAGCTCTGGCGATAATTTCATCAATTTTACTGTCGTCCGCAATAACTGATACTCTCTGGTCTAAAAATGCACTGACATCTAATGTAAATTATATTTTCCAAAACCAGCTTAAAGGCCCACCTATTGCATTTCTCAATAGGCTCATCACATTGGCAGGCCTTGTTTCACACTCTGCTCAATTGCTTATTGGCACCAATGTCAGCAGTACCTTCACAGCCACCAGCAGCACAGTCTGCGAGCATGCTATCTGACCTGGTGTCTGTGCACAGTGTGAGCTTCTGCCACTTCTCCAGGTCAGACTGCGTAATGGAGGCCTTGACAATGGAGGCCTGGGGCTCTCTATGTGGCACTGGGCCCCTCAGGACCCTCCGGTTGGCCAGGTCATCTCTCTGGGCACTGGGTACTGGTGCCGGGCCTCCAGCTGGGTCTATCTGCTGCAGCTGGAGGCAGGGGTTCTCCCTCTCTAGAACCTGGGCTTCGCTCTCACTGAAGGGGCAATACGAATACACATTCACGAAGTGAAAGGTGGGAAATGAAACAAGGCCCAAGAGCTCTAGTCAAGTTGAAATTTCTTCATTTTGTAAAACAGAGGAGGGGAATAAGTGACACAGGTGAAAATATTATTTTACCCTCACCTTCTGAAAATGACACCATCCTGTCCACAGATTAAATAAAGAACTTGGTGATGTCAAATCTCACCATTTCACAGAAAACCGATTATATGATTTTTTTGTCTCAAAGTCGTCCGACTATAGATATTCATTTTAATTTTCCGCTGCAATTACAGACTGAGTTTTTGATTAAACTTGGAAAGATTTGCTACAGGGACCTTCTTTTTGAGTTTAGCTCTGATGACCCACAATGTGAAATATATACATTATGGGACAAGCAGGTTGTCTTTAACAAGTCACATGAATCTGCTCGGAATTTAAGAGGAATCAAGTGGGATGCTTGTGTTACCTTATCAACTTGATCAATTTTCACATTTTCTTTTACCTCATCACAGCTTGTTAATCCTATCCCAAATTTAAAAAGAAAGTAATAAAATGCCTCAATCTACAAAGTCATCGGCTTTGCAAAATGCTGCCATAGTCACAAGAATGAAGGAAAATGGACATTACATGCTCTGAATCGCCCCCAGCTCCTCAACATTAGATATTTCAAGGTAGATATCACTTTAATGAGATTAAAAATGAGATCTGTTGAGAACAGATTCGAGTTGGTTGTCACAATGTAACTGTGCAGGACACTTACAAACTTCATGGGCAAATTCTGTATATTCCTGTGGTAACACTAAGAGGCTCTAGAACTGTAGCACTTACATGCAAGTTTTTAGAGGCAATTTAAGCTCCCTGGGTATGAACTGCATTATGTCAAAGGCAAATTAATGGGACAGGCATCTAGTACTATTGTATTTAACTGGACAACACAACGTGACTCATTACTATGCTGGACACCAGGAAAGAACAGCCTTCAATACCAGAGCTCACAGTGAAACTAGGACAAACAGTACAGTATAGCCAGGGGAAAAATGTGAAGATTGTCAAACGAAAAGGGCATTTGTCTCTATAGTGGGTTACTAATGTTTTGCCACACAGTTTTATATCCATTAAAACAAAACTGTACTGTACAGCAGCATTTTGTTGTGTGCAATTACGTATTTTAATTCCCTGCATACGTTGGCAGAAAAAGTAAAAAAAAAAAAGTCTACCACACATCAGCCTATAAGGAGAGTTTTACGATACCACGTGAAAAGCACTTCAGTTTAAGGGCAAAGATGGGGGCACCTGGTGTCTGTCCACAGTGTGAGCCTCTGCCATTTCTCCAGGTCAGATTGGGTAATGGAGGCCTTGACAAAGGCCTGGGGCTCTTTGTGTGGCACCGGGCCCCTCTGGGCTCTCCGCTTGGCCAGGTCATCTCTCTGGACATGGGTCGATGCGGCTGGACCCCCTGCCTCTCCCTCCGAGTCCCCGTGCTGCGGCGGGAGGAGAGCGTTTTCTCTCCGTGACAGGTCGTCCCCTGCCTCAGGAGCCCGGGCCTCGATCTCACTGAGCCCACGGCCAACAACGCACGCGACAGTTACAAGGAAAGGGAAAAGGAGAGGGGAAAAAACAAAGACGTGGCAGGTGAGCTCAAAACGGAAAGGAACAACAGGAGAACAAAACACAAGGAACAGGAAAGGTGATGGGAAAGTCAGCTGCCAACTACAAGCTTACCATGACCTGCTCCAAAAACTGCAAACCAAGAACACTGGTTCATGGTGGATTTTAAATTAATTGCGATTTAGTGTTTCCCATAAAAAGAAAAGAAGGAGCCTTGCTCAGATTACAGATTGCCAGAAACAGCCCGGACACACGGCATAACTTCACTACAGAGTTTTAGCTGCAATGTGAAAAGCTTTCCATCTCTCAGCTTTCACACAACTACATGAAAGGGAATGCTTTCACTGTACGAGCCTATAGGACGTGCGCATACATTTTGAATTTACTCGCTGATGCACAAGGCAGATACCAACTTGGCCACAACTGTCTCCAAAACAGCTCCATTTTCTCACAATCAATTATCCATTGGCTCTTACGGAGTAACAGAAACTTGCAGGCAGGAGGAATAGAAGGAATGGCTTCATGCTCCACACCTGGCTGCCCTTTGCTGCTGTCGGTCCAGCTGGACTTGCTGGCAGGCTCTTTTGATCCCTTCCCATTTCTCCTTGTCCTTCTCGGAGCACAGCTGTGGCAGAAACTGGTTGGGCTGGACTTTGGGCTTGAACTGGTTCATGCGGGCTCTCCTGGAGGCCAGGTCATCCTTCTCCACATCTGGGACCTTCCGCTGCTCCTCCTCCTCCTCCTCCTCCTCCGAGTCCCAGGCCTTCTCCTCCTGGTGCTTCAGAAAGTCATTGTCCCGCCTCAGGATAATGTCAGGGGTGGGGGGCTTGGCTTCTTCACAGACTGGCTTTGGGCTAGCAGTGGTTGAGTTGAAAAGGCAAAATTGAAACCCGCAAACGTTGGGGGGGGATGCAACTCCAACTGCACGTGCGTACCGTTGAGTAACGAACCGTTTTACAAAGCAAGGCAAAACAAACAAAACCGTGCTTGTCAGTTGTCAATTTCTGACAAATGTTCACTGGCACCACATGCCACGAGAAAGAAAGGTGGGCTAGAAAATAATAAGCACTCCTCCAAATACATTAAAAAAAACAGGTTCACCTCAGGCAAAAGTTAAATCGCCACCATATCTCTGGTGCAAGCGATACAACCTGTCTGGGCAATTATTAGTTCAATAAAATGAATGTGTTCAAATTTACAGCCATTCAAATATAATGCCAAGAACGGCACTGTCTAGACAAGAAAACCTCAGAGGAGTCACTGAGACCTGAAACTTACACCTCTCAAATGTAGACCACTGGAACTCCACTACACTTGCTCCTCTTCCAGCTGTTCTCGGACTATAACAAGCGCATTTCCACTGCTTGACAAAGGGGAGCTCCGTCCTTCAAGCCAGCCTAAATGTTTAAAACTGCAGATGCACCCTTGAGGTCATGCACAGTTATCAAAGCCTTTGCTACGGAACACCAAACTGGAAAATGCATGCATTTCTCAAAAAGCTCCTTGCGGACCAAGAAATTGCAATCCTGCTGGTAGTAGAGTTTGACACCGGTTGGAATTGTCTTTCTATCGAGCTCTCCTGCGGCTGGTCACGTGATCGTGGGGGGGAAAAACATTTCCAAACAGAAAGCAGTGCACCAATTCAAACCGTTAGAAGAGAAATAGTATTTTCCCCCCTTCTAGCTTAAGTGTTAAGCTGGAATTGCTTTATATTAAACTGGAACCAAGAGAAGAAACAAGAGTAAAATGATTTCAAGTTCAGTTTAGCCACACAGTGATAAATCCCCTGTCCAGGCTGCTAAGAAGAGCTCGAGGGATGAGACCATCAGGCACCCTCAGTAGTCTGGGCACAGGTGAATGCAAAGTGAACTTTTTTCTTCAGCTTGAAAGAGGCAGTGATGCGTCCTTCCACAGATTCAAGGAAGAGAACAAAAGATCTTGTACGGCAGTGGATTCTAATTCGCCTTAGTGGTCGACATATCTCTGTGACAAATCCCAACCCTTTGGCGTTGCCTCCAACACGCAGGAGTACCGGGCATAACAGTTACTTGCTGTTAATCAACTCAGTGTCCATAAAAGCAGCACACACACACACACACACCCCAGGCGAGGTCAGTGGTTAAGAAGCTGCAGGGCCGATCCTGCTGACCTGCCGTAGCGCGCGCTGGCAGGCAGCACCCTGATCCCTGCCTTTTCCAGCTTCTGCAGCTTCCTCGCTTCCTCCTCCTCCTCCTCATCTTTCCCAGCCCACTGGTGCGGCCCACTGCCCTCCGAGCCTTCCCCAGCTGGGTCGGCGCCCCTGGCTCCGGGCCCGGCCCGGGCCTCCGTCTCCTCCCGGCCCACAGATCTCTCGCAGTACTCCTCGCGGATTGTCTCGGGGTGGCTGCCGAGTCATAAAGCACAGTTTAACTCCTTTTCGGGCAACAATTCAATCCCGGAATTGTCTAGAAATTGCTTTTCAGTAGTAATCAAAAGAAGATGGAAAGGGCGGAGCGTAAAAAAAAAAACCTCCTGAATGATGAGGTGAAACACCAACACGGTCCCCCCGAGAGTCTTGGTTTCATGGTAGTGGAGAACATGAAATATAGAGTGGAAACATAAAAGCACTAATTCAATCCATCCAGCTAAGTATGTTAAGGGCTTTCAGTGAAAACAATAGAAAACATCTGCTTTTGTCCCCCACTTCAAAAGAAGAGAAACCCCTTTCGTAAAGCGTCCTGTACGATTTCTGAATTTGGCTCATTTAAATTGGTCTTTGAGTGCTTAACAGCAAAAATGTTTTCAAAGACATTCCTCTGCTCTCTTTGGAACAAGATCAGACCCTAAACTGTTTCTCCTTTAAAATCAGATAAGAACCCGAGCCAGGATTAAACAGCATCTTGTATTGTTTGTTTTCTTTCCCCAATATCCTACTATGGGTGTGAGAAATCCAAAAGGAAATAACAGAACAAAGCTTCAATTAAATTCGAATCGATGGCTCACTGGGTCTTCAGGCGAATAAAAGGAGACACTGAAAAAAAGTTTTCAAAATTAGCTGGTTGGTCCAGGAAAGTCAGTGCCTCACCACAATCCCTTGCTCCCATTGCATCAAAAAGAGAAGAAAAATCTTCAATGTGTTTCGAAAAAGAGCACAGGTCTATGGAGTACAAGTATACAGCTTCAGGAAGCAGGCAAGTTCTGAACAGCATACTAACGTACTGTATACTATACTGGGGCATAAGGTCCGACAGGGTAACGGGGACACTATACTGTAAAAAGGCACCACTCTTTGGATAAGACCTAAAACTGAGGTCCTGACTCTCTGTGGTCATTAAAAAACCCAGGACATTTCTTGAAAAGAGTAGGGGTGTTACCCCAGTGACCTGGCCAAATTTCCTATTGGCTTTTACCAGCCATGGCCTCTTAATAATCCCCATCTATGAACTGGCTTTATCACTCTGCTCTCCTCCCCACTGAGAGCTGATGTGTGGTGAGTGTTCTGGCGCACTATGGCTGCCGTCACATCATCCAGGTGAGGCTGCACATTGGTGGTGGTGGAGGGGAGTCCCCATTACCTGTAAAGCGCTTTGAGTGGAGTGTCCAGAAAAGCACTATATAAGTGTAAGCAATTATTATTAGCACAAAATCCATAACTATATTATGCTACTTTGTTCAGTTATTTCTAAAACTGTTATTACTGTAAATGATGATAAAATATTAAAAGTACTATTATGGTAGCGCACTACTTCCTTGAGATCATTTAAGCTGAGCACAGAAATTGTACTCGGCTGAAAGAGGGACTTTTAGAGGGAGCAATAAAAGTCCAAGAGCAAGGAATCCACGAAGGGAGAAAGCCAGGGAGAAGTGGTCAAGTGTACTAAAATAAATATTCATGTTTGAATAACCATGGCCACAGTTTAGGAACTGCGGAAAAGAGGGGAAAAATGAAACAATTACTTCACTGGCATGACTTAACATAACCTCCCAGGACAGTCGCGTCATCCGACTCCAGAGAGCAGTCGGCGGTGTGCAGCAGGGCTAACGAAGGGTGGACAGAGTGCTGTCACACAGCCCACAGCCATGGCTGGGTGTGTTGCTTTTCAGTGAAGTGCAAACTGCTGTGGGGCTGTGCGAGGGGAGGACGAAGCCAGGCTGAGCAGCAGCTCTTCAGAGAGAGCTGGCAGCTACCGAGACCTCTAATTAGAAGCAGAGACCAGAGAGGACCTTTCAGCACCAGCCCTGTTTACTTCACATCTCCCCCCCCACAACCTTATTCATTCTTTCCCACACAACCCTCTGTGACAGGGCTGCGAGTCTTGAGGTGACCGCCGAAGCACGCAAAAACAATCGGGGTTCCGTCACAGAAGCGCACCATGTCACCTTCACACACGAAGATAACAAAAAAAAAACCAACAACATCCGCCTGACTTGAGTTTCACACAAAACATTTTTGCATTTTACCTAGTGAACCACACCGATGTCCAGACATCGATTAGAGAACAGCTTCCATCTTGAATTTGCACGTCACGGTCTACGACTCCAAACATAATGGATATACAGACCTTACGTAACTTACAAACAGAAGAACTTTCCAGAAAAGTTCTTCCAAGTCAGGTGAAGGCCCTTCATGACATGAGAAGTTTGGTCAATGTCTTGGTTATATCTGCATTATGAACAGGATTTTGGAGGCTGCAATACTTTGTGCTATAAAAGGTAGTGCCATTAACCTCAGGTGGCAAATAACCAGTAAAATGAGTACTTGGACTTTTTTCAAAAATTACAACCGAAACAGCATTTCACACACCATTTAGCACCATTTACCCTGGAAACGGAAGATCATTTATATCAACAAGTATATTTTCACACAGGAGAGTGAGAAAGCACCTTTAAAAAAACAAATGTATACAGGAAACGGGATTATTGATTTAAACCTTGACCAGCACATTTTGCTTCTCCCAGATTTGACACCCGCATTTCTCAGCCTGCGGTTAACGAAACCAGCCTGCGGCAGAGTCGCCGTGCCAGGAGGAAGACCGCTGCCCCGGGGGTGGGCGCGTGTGCCCGGTACTGCCCCGGCCCGGGGGTCGTTACCTGAAGGGGCGCTCTCCGCCAATGGGGGACGTGGCAGTGCTCCAGCTCTTGCGGTACTCCTCTCGCTCGGCCTTCTTCTTGCGCAGCGGCGTGGGGACGTAGGCGCTCTGGTTGCTCTTGTTGGGCAGGTACTGGTTGAAGGGCACCACGGTCCGGGGCTCGTGGTAGGAGGTCCTCCGGGCAAGCATGTCATCCTTCCTCACATCGGGTATCTTCCGGAGGGGCGTGTCGGTTTCAGAGTCGCTACCCCGGCCTGCACGGAGAGGAAGAGAATGGAGAGACATTGGCCAATGTCTACATCTGCAACGGTGCAACTACAATTCTGTAGTATGGTAGGCCCGCACTGCCGCAAACCAAAACATTAGAAGTGGCAGAACAGATCCATTCAGCGCACTTTTAGCACATATGCTCTGTCATTTCCATCTCGCAAAATCCGTAAAATAAAAACAAGCTCAAATGGCCTCCTGGTTTGCAAGATGTCTTGCGTTCCAACATCACACAGCATCTGATCAAGCTTGTGCCTTTAGTTTCCACTGTTAGAAGTTAAAGTATCCTATTAGTTTTTTAAATCGAAAACATCGGATACAGTGACACTGTACGTGGAACCTTGATTCCTTACAGGCTTCCTAGAGAAGCATCTTTCCTATTCAAATGGCTAGACAATTCAACCATCTCTGTGCAAGATAAGGCACAGAACAAGATATTAAAATGGACAGAAATCTAGGGCCCAGCAAGGCGTGAAAAAGGAAAGCTGGACACTGATTTTGACAGGAATGCAGTGGTCTAATTCTGCTTAATATGGACGTTACATACTGTAACCCTCACATGAGATGGTTATGATGACATCACAAGAGTGCTTTGGTTGGAAGGGGCTGGTCTTTTGACCTGGTGGGTTTGGTGTTTGCCCAAGTGGTTCAGGAGTGACTGAATTTAACTAACTGCTACATTTAAAAGTCTTCAAATGTCTTCAGCATCAAGCTTCTTTTGCAAATTTTGAACTGTATATAGTACAGCAAGGTGATGCGGGTCTGTACTTGAACCAGCAGTCCCAGTATTTGCCTCCCATTATGGTTTCACCATGAAACCCAATAAATGTCCTGTGCTTTTGGCATTTGCAACTTTACTGGCCCACAGTACACCCTTTGGTAAGGACTATTATCCAATTTTCCACCCCAAAAAATCTTTTCAAACTTAGCATGAGGTGATGATTTTTTAACAGGCCATGAAAAACAACCCAAACACGTTACAACAACAAATGGCAAATTGCAGTAAAAATGTGTTTTTAGCTACTTAAGTGTTTACAAGGTGTTCACTGCAATATAAAATTAAGCAGTCTGGTAAGAGCTGCTGTAAAAAAAACCTCTGGCATTTCTCACTTAAAATAGGCTGATTGCCAAAGCCTGGATTTCAATTTAATGAAATGCATTAATACACGAGACATCTCCAAAGATTTATTTTTCAGCTTTTTACATAATTTTACATGAAACAGAATTTATTTCCATTCAACTATGCACAACTATAAAACAAGCTCTTCTGCCATGTGAATTCCTCCCCAAGATGTTTAACAGATGTAAGGGATTCTTCCTGCGAGCAGTAAACACACTCTGAAAGTGTATATTCTGCTAAAAGAAAAAACACTGTGGTTAGTTACAGCCCGACTCCTCAGCTATTAAAATCAGTGCCTCCAAAGTCAAAACACAGCTTGATCTGTCCATCTTGTTATCATCTTGGGGCAACAATGTTCTCTTATAGTGGCCAAGATAATGGATTCTTGGGTTACAAAGCAAGGACTTTTATATATTATCAGACATTGATGCTATAAGAAACCAAGTCACAATCCTTATTTAAGGACAAAGCATAATGCTTTGGGACTCGCAAACACAGAGAGTCTTAAATACATACTGTAGTGATATCAGGGTCATTCTAACCCGGTTTGAGATGTAATTTTGACAACCAGCCACCAGGTGGCAAATAACCTACAGACTTGACAGGAAGCTCCAACTTTACCATGTTTGAATTTAGAATGCTACAATTAAACATATCACTAATATGAAACTCGGGGTATAATTTCCAAAATTACACTAGTTTACTCGTGAGCAACGGGAATCTGATACAGCAAACACCTTCAGCAAAAGACTGACTCGGGATCTGCTTTGAAGGCAACCATTTGAAATCATGCACAGCAGTGCTCATACTGGCAAACAATACTGCACAAGCTGCCTGTAAAATGCATGACATTGGTCACCACCCCTACTCTAGTCTGCACTCAGTCAGTCCCAAAGCAGAGATCAAGAACTGGCATATGCTCAAATGTCAGGCTTGCTGCGATCTCCCTGAAACAAAGGAAAAACATTTGACATGCTTATGATAAAATGCTTACAGTGACAGTTTAACGTGGATGAAAGATCCAACACTACCAAATATGTACTGCATGGATGTTGACAAGATTTTACTGCAAAAGCTCCATGCATTTAGCCCAACACTGACCCACTTGGACAAGTTTAATTTTTGTAGAGTGTTTTCAGAAGTCACACCTGTTTGGACAGAAATTTACCTAAGCAACAGCAGGACAGAACCACACAGAGCACACAATACAAAACAGGAAAATAAAACAGATCACACTCAGGTCATGCCAAGAAGGAGGTTTATATAATAACAAACACCCGTTATTCACTTTTCTATTATAATATACAGCCCCTCTAATGATCTTTAGTAAAAATGGTAAATTCTTTGACAGGCTAACCAGTTGCTCTGTTATTATAGAGAGATCAAACACAGAATAAGAACTTTCTTAATTGAATTCCCTGGATGATAACTCTAGCCTTTACAAAGAAAATAAAAATAGACCTTCCTATCAAGGATACAAATTGTTATGTTACACCTACACATACAGCTTGGCTGAAACAAACTATAATTTTCCCCTTTCTTGTTTTTCCACAGAAGACCCTTTCCTTAGCTGACCCTGACAAGACTCAGATTCTGAAGAGTGGCCTTGGAATTAAAAGCTGCTGACACTTTTTGTGGAGGAGTAACTCCTTCACCACACATTTCGACAAGGGCAGGAGAAAAAAAAAATCAAAACAGCCTGCTGTTATTCATCTTACGTTAGGACATTTTTGTGATCTAATGAGAAAAAGTACCATTTCTTCGTTATTGCATCTCTTCAGAACTCTCTTCTCCACACTTAAATCTTCACAAACCAATTGCAGAGCTAAGCTGTTACCGTAAACACTCTAACTGCTGCAGGCAAACAAGAAATATATTCCTTTTATCTTTTCAACCACATATACTTCACTAAGCATTAAAGCGTCTAGACTAAGACGCAGTCAGTCAATTACAGCTCAAAAACCATGTTGTTGAAACGGTTCAAGGAAAACCATTCTCGTCTGAGGGCTAGCTAAACTCAAAAGGCCCAATGCCACCCGCACTGTGGCCTCTGCAGCAGGGAACCTGCAGGGAGCTCGCTCTTCGTCTGCGGCACAGCTCCTCCGTGCTGGTCAAGAGAAACCTGAGTGCAGGTTGTTCTTTCAGCCAATCAGTCCTCCTGTCAAGCCAGCCACTGCTCTCCTGTCTGGTCTCTTCCAATTCCTGTTACTAAGAGAGGAAAGCAGCCTTGGAAGCTATCAATGGTGGTGCCCACAACACTAAGTGTCACAAACCCCTCTGTTAAATGTTCTCTAAATTCATTCTCTAAATGTTAGTTAAGGAAAGACAGTTGAGCAAACCAAAGTTTGAAGGAACGCACTAATCACTGGGTGCCGCCGGCCTAACTTGTGGTTTCTCTCCTCTATATATACTGTATACAGGTCCCTAATCCTTCTGTCCCAGAATCTTTCATTTTACACCCCTCCATGACACCCATGGCCAACCTTATAATAACCCTTTGGTTCTCTCCTCCCACAGGGTTGTGACTGCCTTGACCTTGTAGCAGGTCATTTTCCCTCAGCTTAGCAAATTCAAGGCAAAGAATACCCTAATCCCTTTACATAACCAAACCACCACATCGAGTTGCAGAGTGCTTGTGAAATGTACACAAACTGTAAGGATCTCTAAAGAGACAACTGAGTAGTTTCTAGCATGTAAACGAAGCTCTAAGCATCTTTTGCACTTACACAAATATAAAAATATAACTGATGGACATTAAGCACATCTAAAAAGGAAGTAAAGAGTCAATTTCTCTTTTTCTGCATAATTAGTATTAAGTTCTGGAGAAAACCAAAACGGAGCACTTTTTTCCTTAAAGCAATGCCACATGAACATTCATCATATACTGTACCAGGCTTGGATGAGGAAAAGAAACATTACTGGAGACCTACAAATAGCTCATACAATCTGTGCAAGAGGGCTACTAATTGAAAACTACAAGCCGAGTTGTGCTACAGCCTAGCCAATTTTGACAATTTAATGCGCTATGAAGCCAATATTACATCAAAAGTACTGCAGTTTTAAAAATGCTATGTGCTCTGAAATTTGGAAAGATAGACATGTTTCCTTTTAAACTGTCATCGGGAGGTCTTACCAGTCCTAATGCAGTACGAGTCAAAACCTGGCAATCTATTCGAAACAATGGATTGAAAAGCTACTGTATATGCAATATGTGAAATTAAAGGGGAAACTGCAAAAAACATGCAAAAATTAATATATGCACAGTGAGGGAAACTTTTCATTAATTTTAAATGCTTAAAAGTTCCCTTTTTCCCCAGATCCTCTGACCAAAACTCAAAATCCACAGAGCTGGTGCCAAGTCCACTTCTCAAAGTGTGAGTTTACCACATTTCTGCATTACATTTTACAATACGAACATCTGTTGGTTTTCACAAAATCAAGTTCCTACACAGTCAGCCTATCTTGGGACAGATAAAACTCCCGGAACAAAGATCTTATGTATTTGCTTAGCACACACCCTTAGAAAAGGCCAAAAAATCACCACCAGTGGGCAGAAACTGTAGCGTAGATAACTGTAAAGGGACACCTCTTTAACTCAGAACTCAAGTGGGTTGTCTCCCTGCCCAGATGGAAACTGTTTGAATTCACATTAGTGCCTTCTGAGTTTGAATACAACAGCCGTCCTGCAAGTGTAATTAAGGATTTGAAATGTCAGCACAAAAAAACATTTTTCAATTTCATTTTCTCTAATGACTTCTTTATATAAAGAAAAGAGGTTTCAGCATTTTGTGGCAGAGCACAAACCATATTTACCTCTCCCTTCCTGCAGTTGTTAATAGAGTCTGAGGGTGTTTAAACAGCCTTATCAAAGAGTTCAAGCTCTTGTGCATAAGTGTTTCCTCAGTGGCATAACAAGGCTGTGATGCATTGCAACGCAACCTACTCGCAGACGCAACACACTGGCAGAAAAGACAAATGGCTTCCTCCGTCTGGTAAAAAAGCAAACATGTTTTCAAAATATAAAATCGGGTTTATTTATACACAAACCTCTTTGGGGTTGATGCTGTAGACGGCAAAAAACTTATATTCAAAGCAGCTGCTCAGAACAGCGACAGCATAATTTATCAAGCCCCCACTTTCCCAGCTGTCAACTGTGCTTTCTCAGAAAAGCAATTATAATTTTTAGGATTTAAATCTGCCAAACTTGGTGAATAATGAACATACTCTCACCTACACTTGGACAAAACCTGCAGTCTTTTAAAAACCGCACTGAGTGAGAATGCATCGCCAGAAGAAGTCCAGATCTGTCACATCTAGTAAAGTGTACTGTACAGTAAATGTTCAGGAATAACACTCCAGTCTTAAATACAAAATTAAAGCCAGCTCTTCAAGATCATTTTGAGTGTTTACGAGAGCAATTCTCCTGACAGCTGCCTCTTAAACCAACCACAACCTGAAAGGATCTGTCAAAAAAATCAGTACCCTGATCTCCCAATTTAAAAAAAGCTCATTTTTAGCACTTGGGTTTGTGTGTCAGGTTTCATTTCACGAACGCACAGACATCACTCCACCAGACTCAAGAGCGTCAGGAGCATGCATGCTGCCCACAGCAGGGGACTGATCTAGCAACGCAGGCTTACGGCGTGTCTGGGCTGTTTGAATTATGTGTTTGGAGACGTGCCCAAAATGGCACCGCAAATCTGGGGTCCGACTCCACACGCTACATGTGGGGAACAGGCACTTGGGATAAAACCCCGCGTTAACACTCCCCAGCATGTTCTTTGAACTGCTCTTTAAGATCTGGGTGTTTAAGATGCCCCTGCAGGTCTGCGCAGCACCACTCAGCATGAGGTGCATCTCGTCAGCTGCATCTGGCTTGGCTCCAAGGGACACAATTGGAAACAGACGGCCCTCCAGTTGCTGAAGCTACCACGCAAGACAGTACGGCCGTGTGACATCTGGATTTCAGAGGTAGCTCAATGCATCTTCAGACAGGCTCTGCGATGTCCCCCGTAGAGATCTTCTCCCACACCAGGTTACTTCTTTCGGCAATCCCTTCAGCCACAGCAGATGCTGGTCACTGATGGACCACTGCCCTGTCCGGAGGCAGCAATAGGGACAGCATAGTCACGCCGAGCTCTCGAGAGCAAAGCTGTACTGTCTTGCTGAGCTCTCGAGAGCAAAGCCGTACCGTGTTTTCCTGATCTGTCCACTTCATGGCATTTTATTAGGGGGTGAATGCTGCTCCCCTTCCTCATGTTACTGAGCCAAAAAAATTCAGTTTTAAGTCACCCACTAGCTGGACTTTGTAATTAGCATTCCAGGTTTGTTTTCATATTTTTTTAACCCCTCCCAATGTGAGGTTTTCTTCTCAAGGGAAAAAAGCTTTCTGAAAACAGCCTCCAGTCTCACCCCTTACTGTGTTTTTGGCAGCAGTGAACTGAAACATGGTGTTCCCAGTCTCGCCACTGAGAATGGAGGATAATCACCTTGGGTCTGACCAGACTTGCAGGTATGTCTCAGTCACCTGAACGTGCCTTCACTAGCCATTGACAAACCAGATCAATGGCTAAAAGGAACAATGTTTGTATTTCTAGAAATACAATTTTGGATTAAGATTTTCTTGTAATCCTACAAAATGGAACTAAATGCACAGTGGGGGTGAGAAAGATGCACAATTAAGAGTTTGTTAATGATCAGGACCTCGACAATTGTCACTGTTGGTGAATTATTTCAAACGGGCAAAACGGAACACAAGGCAGACATGACAGTGACATGAAACCTCAAATGGTAACCTTGACATTTGGAGTTAAGTCTGAACATACTTGAGGGAGCTTTGAAAAATCATTGCTATCCACTTCAACACAAAAAGGTGAAACAGCAGAACTATTTTCAGTAACCTGTTAATACTAGTGCAATAATACTATCAGTTGTGCAAAAGTTCAATATCTTCATTTCTATTAGAATTTCTTTTTTGGCAGTCAAAATAAATTAGAAACATCTGTTAAAACATGGCTGTTTGTAAGATGTTTAGTAAAAATAGTAAAAGAAAAAAAAATCTATGAGACTTAACTTGATATGTATGATTGGTCTCTCTTTCAAAGCATATGCTGTTGGCACATGCTGTTGGTGTGCTTTACGCTTTACAATACAGCTGAAGTTAGCTGAATTATATTAAAAATTTCATTAAAAACCAAGTACTAGTCTAGCTATCATTTTTAACATTAATTTGTAAAGAATAGCAAACATACAATTAGAAGAGCCACACTCATGTCAATGTTTATCATACTATACAGTACACAGATATTTGTATTACAGTATGCATCTAATATTCACAGATAGTTCAGGTGGGTAGCTGCGTCAGCATGCGTAGGCTGCAAAGGAACAAGTAATAGGTTTATTCCATGCTGAAATATTCACAGATAGTTTGCTGTAGTACTGAGCATGGCTGCATAATTTCTGAGGAGATCCGTTTCTGTGGCTTACTGAAAGAGCACTGAGGTCATGGTGTTCTTATTTCAATGCAAATCTTCAATTTTTTTTACAAGATCCCCTTCAAGAAGGGTATCTGGTGGCCATACTGAGTTTTGTATAGTCCCTCTCTCTACAGCACACAGGATCACAACATCTGCTCATCTAAACCTTCATTAGACAGACCCGATAGATGGATTAGGCACTAGAAAAGACCACAAAAAAGCAGATGCTTGTATACAGTTGAAACAATGAGAGATCTCAGCTGCCCCTTCATGTGCATGTCACGTACTGTAAGTATGTTATGCAAACCAGACTGCAAAGGAAACAAGGCAAGAAATAAATAAACAACTTTTCTGGCCTTTGTAATACACACACGTACAGTATGAAAGCAATGAATTAAAGGTGTGCATGACTGAGAAAGATCTGCTCACTGACCACATAAGGATACTATAAATGCAGGGCAAAAATGATTGGAGAAAAAACACCTTGCACTGTAAATACTGACCAATTTAGTGCCATAAGGAGTCAGATTGAACTAAACAACACACAGATTTAAAAGGACTTCATCACTGCAAAACTCATAACCGGCAATAAACAACCGAAGTTCAGATCCTTCCTACTTCTCCTAGTGTTCCAAATCCTTTTCCACAATCACAGGAGCGCAGGACTTATTTCCCATCCAACAGGCGGAGACCAGCCAAGCAGGGCACGAGCCTTCAGCTGCTGTTTCCTGTCTCCGAGTTCCTTCCCTGCCGTTCCCAGGAACGACCAATCCCTAGCTTCTTTCAAGCCTTCAGCTGGAATACCTACATTTCAACGTGCCTGGAAAACAACTAGACTGCCAGTTTGCGAACTCCAAAGGTTTCAGCTCTGTATTTTTCCACCGGGATGTTGTGGTGCAGTGAGCTCTCCACCACGAGACATTTCTCCCGTGGGAAGTCGCAGGACACTGCCATCATTCACCCGGGAGTCCCGTCCTGCTGCTGCTGCGCGCCCGTGACAGCGACCCGGTTTCATACCATCGCTGCTGCCCCGTATCACCACGTCGGGAGAGGGCGTCTGGCGGGAGCGCGACCCGAAGGAATCCAGGCTGTCGAAGGAGTCGTCCCGGCCGTGCCGCGGCGGCGACAGGGAGTCGCTCCGCTCCGAGTCCCAGCAGTCGATGTAGCCGCTGTCTCGAATGCCGCGCTTCGGGCTCTCCGTGTCCTCCGCCTCCTAACCGCGGTACCCCACCAGATAAAAAGACGACAGAGAGAGAGGAGAGATTACAAACGGCTGGGGGTAACGTACATTTCCAAAGTAGTGGGGCATTCTCCGTCCATGAACTGCGTTAAAAGACGACTGTACAGTACATTAGTTCTCAGTCCCCTTCCCTCACAAAAAGACAATGATTAAAAAATAGGGGAAAAAAAGGCATCCAGGTGAAACAAATGCGAGACTCTGAATACCTGCCCACTGTTCATAGTGCAAACTACAAGGACAAAAGTGCTCCCAGCACTCTTAGGATGAAGCAACCCAGAGAAGAGGCACTTTAAGGTTCATCTCCGCACAAAAGCAGCCTTGCTGCAGACCCAGCCCTGCTCATATAAGCTCCCACTCCAATTCCAAAAGCAAATGCTCGGTCTTATAAAGCGGCAGTGTTTCCTGCAGCCTCTCTCCACCTTCCCCAGAAATTCCTGTTATGAAAGCAGAGCCTCTCTCGCGCGGCGATCAGCAATGACAACTATGCGAGGCGGCTCTTCCTGCTCCTCGGAGGAAACCGGGACCAGCCCTCTCCCCCTGTGCCAAGCTCCCGGGCTCCAGAGGATACGGCGGCACTTGTGGCTCCGACCCGCATGGTTGGAGCGCGCAGAACAATGGCAGCCTTTCAGGAGCCCGACATTAGAAATTCTTTCCAGCGCAGAGAAACGCAGGCTGGGCTCTGAAATCCTACCCCCCCCCCCCCAGGAAAGGTCAAAGGAAGCCACCCCCAGCCACAATCTCTCTCTTGTTGGGCACTTACAATGTTGAATTACGATATTACAGGCAGGCAAAAACTAAAATGACAGCACTTGCTCAAAATAAATTCACCCACAAGACAGTGGATATGACTGCCAGTGCCACAGGCGCCAGCAGTGTCCAGGGGTCTTGATTCATCAAGTATACTCTACAGTTGCTTTAAGGCCATTGAGTTCAAACAGTTAATTCTATTACTAAAACCCTAGTCTTTCATCTTTGGTTGTCAAAAGCTTTGTGTATTTATTGGGCCCTGCTGTATGGGTAGAGAGCAGAGCAGGGCCCCAGAATTTAACATGAGGTCATACTTTAAGGAGTTCCCTGAGAAAAGAGCTCATTTTCTCACCTTTGTGGAAATCCATCAATATGACAATCCACAAGGCTAGCCCTCTAAATTAAAATGCATCATAATTATGTAATGTAAAGCTGACAGACATAATGCATCAAAAAGTTGTTTAAACTTTTTTTTGCATATAACAGATCTTACAAAGTTCAAAAAATAATTTCTGAATTCAGAGCTTTTTTTAGATTTTTAAGAGAGTTTCTTCTTACATGATAAAATAGGGAGTGCAGGTTATAACTGTTCATTATGTAAAGCCTTCTTAGAGAGTTGTGCAGTTGTAAATCTTTTCTTGATCAGGCCGGCACTTCATGAAATCTTGATGGTAGCCTACTAATTTGATACTTTTCAGCATATTTTTCTGTATGTGTTCTGTATGTATTAGGGCACATTTAAATAACGCACTGAAAACTATACATTTACATTTTTGTACGACTGTTTAGTCCACTGCTGCTGCAAACCAACCAGATTCACAGCCAAAAATATGTTTGTTAAAGACTAGAAAACCACCAATTATAACATGTAGATAGCTGAGATGTCTGTGGGAGTCATTTTAATGACAAAGCTGAGTCTTAATGCCAGAAAAAGTCAGAATTCTCTAACTTGTAAGTTAGTGATTCTCTACTTTAAAAGTCCAGACTGTAGAGCTCTACTGGTGAGGGATCCTGTTGACCACATATAGCCCAGGCTCAGAGCTACTGTGTACTTCAGGTTCCAATCTGTGCATGTTTCTCAAGCTCTAGTATGCAACTGGCAGACCAATGATAGGATTGGTTGGGTAGCCAAGGTTTCCATTGACTTGGCAGCAGCCTGCAAGAGCCCCATTTTAACCAGTGAAAACTGCATCAGTGCTCCATCAGATGTATACCTCTGACACCGTTTGCTCCGTAGAGCTCACAACTCGAAAAGAAGACAGCTGTCCCCATGCATGTTTCAGAGCTTGTGTACATGCATAGTCTACTCTCTGCCATGCGAGTATGAGAGTGGGGCGGTTAGTCATTAAGATTAACAACTAACATTTTGAAAATTAAGAGAGAGAAAAAAAAATTACAAGTTTAAAAAGTCACATTTAGCTCCTGTACCTCCTTCATAACCAGAATAACAAGGATAGGCAACTGTCACTTCAAATCCTATGTGCATGTTTTTGAAGTGTTTGATTAAGCCAGTAATTCTCTATTCATCATGCTTAATTTATTTGTCCGCTTACTACTTAAAATAAATGGCTTCTTGTTCAGCTAACAAGCAGGAAACACACATAGGAAGCAAACTGGAACTGCAGCAGCTGACTGGAAAAAGTTTCAGTTTTGTACTGAGCCTACGTCAATCAACTCTTACTTGTTAGACGAGAAAACATTTTGGTCAGAAAGTGTTTTTTCAGGGGAAAAAGCACTGCAAATGTCATGCCAAACAGACACTTGAGAAGAGAATCCCATCCTATGTTTTGGATGGCGATGTTGCCTTGTTCACAACTCTAGCCAAGGACGGAGTCACCTACACTTAGAACCTCCAGTGCCCACCAATGCCCTTGCCCAAGAGGGCCAGTTAAAGCCAACCATCCTACCACCATCCACGAATGTCTTCCAAACCAGCCCATGAGGTGATCAGAATCCAATGAGTCAGAAAGACTCTTTGAAACATACGTTGCTATCGGGGAAAAAGTTCCACATGCTAACTAGCCAAGCAGTTGAAGAGAATACTCTGGCCTCTTTCAAGAAATGAAAGCTGGCTGAGATCCTTGCAATAGTGGGCTACTAGCCACCTAATGAACCAGAGATCTGCTACACCACTTCCTCTTAATTGGAACATTTGTACCCTTGCAGCGGAACGTGGAATCCTGATGTTTCTGAGCTTCAACACCACCTTCTGAAGCCTCACTGCTTAAAACCTGCCAGACTGCACGGCTTGACTTCGTACAATTGCTGTATCACTGCTTTTGCTTCAGTTTCTGTAGACTGCCCTTTTAGGGCCTATGATTCATCCTAGACAATTTCCGTGCCGTGCTTGGTTTGGGTTGTTAAATGAGTAAATTGAGAAAATAAGAGCAGTTGTAAACTAGAAGAGGGCATCTGTCCCATCCAGCTCCTCTGGTAGTTAGTGGCTACTGTAATTGATCCAAGGGTCAATTAACATTTCTTTTAGTTTATGCCTTTCTTAGTATGTATTCTGTTATGCATTATAGTTCATTGGCTGTTTTGAATGTACGTGTTCTGGATAAAGGCATTAATGAAATAAATGTACAATAATGAAATAACTCCTCCGATGTTCTCCAAAGGGGCACTTGGCAGCACTACCAGAATGACCTTTAACCTCTCAAGGATAAGGACGTACACTTCCAGCTTTCCTTGAAGTGAGGGAGATTCATCCTTGAGCAGGATATGGACACCTAAGCCATACCTTCACGTATGACTAGAGCACAACCAATCAGGAAAGAGGAGTATGAAGACGGGCTCATGCAAGCAACATACTGTACGCCGCCCTTGGGTTTGAATTGACAATGTGTGCACTTGAAACCAGCTCCTCTTCAATTCCCTCTGCAAACACACAGAGCAAAACCACGCCGGCAGTACCTTGCGCATCTGCGACAGTAGGCCCTCAAATTCCTTCAGATCAAGAGTCGGCCCGTTATACGAAGCACAGCTGTTGGCTGCTTTTCCCAACCAGTAAATAGTGATCAAAACCTAGGAAGAAACAAAAGAATTAGGCCAGTTAGCTGTTTTTCTTCTTTTTGGCAGGTGATAAATTTAAAACAGCCTACACTATAGCATTTTATGATATTGTAAAACACGGTTTGAGAACAGCTTCTGGGTGCTGTTGACTTGGAAAATGGATATATACATATTCTTCTTTAATCTGACACCAAGTATTTTCAGGTGCCAAATAGGCTGTATACTGTATTTCTAGCAGCTGATACCTGCTGTGTTTACAACCATTATTCAATTTTGGTGTTGAGCCTTTGTTAACTACAGAAGAAAAACAAAGGAGGCGTTCCACGGCAGAACACCCCCTTTCTCAATGGAAAGTATTTCTGTTTGAACCCTGACCTTGTGTATCATAACTGTCCGTTAATTCAGGCATCTGCAATTAACAGAGATTGGGGGCCCAATGTCACAGCTGGCTTCAAACTTACAAGAGAACAAAGATGCCATTTGAGAATGCCTTAAAGTAATTATTTTGGATGTTCATACATCTCATTCAACTAGTTAAAAAGAAAACATATTTCATTTGAATACAAACATAGCATGAAACTTAACTCTTGATGAAAGCACAAAAGTCACATCTGAAAATTAAAGGAATGTTTTCCTTATTTTTAAGAAACAACACTTATGTAGGGTGTATATTGAGAGTATAAACGTTTGTTCAGTAAATATTTTGGCTTTACCTCCTACATACAACACAATGTCAAGGCTTGTTTACACCAAAGCTTCTCTCATACTCTGTACAATATGAGTGTTTTGGTGAACAGCATGAACATCAAAGCAAACAAAAAAATAACTGAGATCACATGAAGACGTTATGTTACAAAATAGAATCACCTTTACGGATAACGTTAGCAAAATTCAGATGGAGATCAACACAATTATGCTAACCACCAGCACATTTAATATTTGTGCTCTGAGGCTGAAAGAGAAAAGATTTTCCAAAAAGCTGTGAATAACACAGGGTCATCCAAAAAATGCTATGAATCTCCTTCATTTTAAAATGGAAGCAAAAAAAAGTTAGAAAATGTATCTATTGCAATTACCACCAAACATGAAGTATAAAAGGCACTGCAGTGTAAAACCACATCTCCTAGAAAAGTGAAGTAAAGCAAGAAAAACTCCAGATAAGCTCAGCCAAGTGTGAATAACTTCACTCTTGCCAATACAGCTACTGATATTTAATTTTCACTGCTGTTAATACCATTTCACACAAACCAAATCACACCAAGCTCGTTTCAAAATTAATAGTCTGAATAGACTCCATATCACATGCTATTTCTGGAATTAAGCACTGTAACAGAAGACTTTCTACACTTAAAAAAACAGTACTACAATTCACAAGTCAGACATGCCTTGAACTTGGCATAACACTGCATATTAAATAAAACATTCCATTACTCCTTTGTGTGACTCAGGGCAGTGGTCAGCTATAAGAATGTTCTAAATGCTGTGCAATATCCCCCCAAAAAAACTCACAATCAGTTACAAGAGAGGTACCACAGGAAAAGTAAGGTCCTTTTCACTCCTTCACCCCTCTTTCATAGAGGTCTCAGGTGTGGCACACTTTTTACTTACACCTGCTGAAAGCCTTGAATAAAAATACACTACACGAGTGATTAATCTAAAAGTGAAATGCCGATGCAACCCCACAAACAGGACAGAGGCTGATTTACCTATCAACGTTTCTTCATTCACCTTCCTTGATCAGAACATCTCCTAACCCCAGAGGGTAAGGGGGTTCTTGCTTCCCAAGACCCAGTAGAAAGTCTTCTTGCTGGTGAGATTTGCTCTGCACAGAGTGGAACTCAGACCCCACACAGAAGAGCTCTCGTTGCTAAAGGTAATCTCTATATGCAATGATCTCCCCCAGCCAATGAGCTGGCAGAGTTTGGCACCTGCAGGCTGCAATCAGGGAGAAGCTATCCGCTGACACTAGTCTACCTCATACCTCAACACTCCTGTAGGTGCATAGCTGACCTATGACTTCATTGCCTGGTTCTCTAGCTAAAACAGAGAGCTGCAAGCCACCTCCCAGCAGGGTTGTTCCCAGCCCTGCGATAAGAAACCTGCCAGCTCTCAACAGCTTGGAACATCACCTGCAGCTTTTGGTTTAAAACCTTCTAAACCACTTTCCAGAAACCTTGAGATCACAGATGTAGCCCCTGTGGGGTTTTTTTTTCAAATCTATGGGCACGCTATGAAAATGGTTGAGTTGCGACTTTCCTGATATTTGTTTTTAACTAATGTCTTCATGACTTTCAACTTTTGTCTTCAAACCTCAGCCTCTCTAGTTCTGCAAGCATGCGCTTGCGTATTACAGTAACCATCTGGGCACTCAACGCTCGATCTAAACTCTAACAAACGGTTTTCTAAAAGCTGAGAAAGACCAATTGAACATCACCCAGAAACACCAGAACTCCTAATAATGTACATGCACTCTGTGTCTCAACCAGATGCAATTGGATAAAACCATCAGCATAAATCACATGGCACACATAGAGGTTATCGCAGCTACACACAAGAACAGCTGTGGTTTTGATATGGTAAGCAGAATGCACCCCAGGTTTATTAGCACATTTTGCAACTTGTTTTCTCTTGAAAAACTAGATTTTTAAAAATGTCTATAACAAACAGATGGAATAGTATTCAAAACAATGCATTTGAAAACAAGATTTGGCAATTCCAATATACAGTACTTCCATCTTCTCAACAGCGACACCACTGGGCAAACAAACCAAAGTGGCTCTATACTGAGGTCACTACAGATTAAACCTGGAATCAGAAAAGGCAGGTTTAGTAGACACTGAACCAGCTTTTTAACGGGATTTATGAAAAATGGCACTTTCCAGCTCTTCAGAGACCAGTGTGAGAAGGTACTGCTTCCAGTGTTGTCTTGCATAAGGTACACAGGGAAAAGGCTAGAGCAAAAGAAAGGTACTTACATTCTTTAGCTTTCTGCTGCAATCCGATCCCCTAGGAAGAGGACAAAGCACAGAATTACTGTTAGGCAGGAGACTTACTGGCTTAGTTTGACTTTATTTCAGTCTTAAAACCTCCCTCGAAAAAAAACACTCAAAAAGAAGTCCAAAATGTTGAAGTCCTCAGCACAGCCTTCAGCCAGTCCATAATGCTGTTTTGGCATTTAAAAATAGAATCTTCAGGCAGTACTGGTCAAAAGGACAGCCAAGAATGCACAGCACTCATTAAACTTGTTTATCTTTCTTTTTTTCTCTTCAAGCTCAAAGAAATCACAAATTTGGACATGCTTGTAGACTTTGAAGAACTATATCTTCTTGTTTGTAGAAATTTACAATCCAGAAACAAATCTTTTTATCTTCACTGGGCATACCTCCCAGATTTAATAAACAGTCAACACTGCACAAGCGCCAAATATTATTCTCATTAAGTTAAGTTTACTGGAAATGAGTTTTGAGAGTTCTTTTCCTTCACTATGTTCCACTACATTATACCTGCAAAATACAAGGGGAAAAAATGCTAAAATTTGTAAAAGGACATGAACACATCCAGTTTTCAATAGAAAACAAATTCCCACATTAGATTGCTCCAGAAATGAAAGCATTCCTTAAACCTTTCAGCGCATTTTTCTTGCTTCCAAACTCAAATTTTCTTGCTTGGTTCAAATTCAGGATTGTTCTTCCTCAACAAGGTCGGTTACATCCACCATCCTCCAAGGTTCTGTTGTTGGTCCCACAATTTTTCGCTTCACAAAGGTTTTCAATGACTGCGCCATATTTTGCTGAATCACAAGTGATGTAGAGTATACAAGTTTTTTTAAAGTGACTATTTCACAACTATACTAGTAATTTACTGTACACGGGGGGAAACCTGTGCTGGCAGGACCTTGAGGTACAGCAGATAACCAGGAAAGGGAAAGACAGATCATGAATGTCCAGATTAATTTGGTACTGCTGAATGTCTTTAGTTTTCCCCACCCTCTCTTTGCAGAAGTTACGATACTAACCAATTTCTTCCCCTTTTGTTAAGAAGCTTTTCCTCACTGCTCAGAAGAATCTTTACCAGTGGGTGCCCCAGTGTATCCCTCCCTACCTCCTTTCTTTCCAATAGGCAGGCTTTTTCCTCTAGCCTGATCTTCTACCCAATGAAAAACTGTTTCTCTTAGTTATCCCTTTCACTCGTACGTCTCTGCATCCTATTTTTAAGTCATCCACAAAGGTCACATGCTTTACGAGTCTCATTACTGCTAGCGCAAGGGACCTTGTGATTTGTAGTCCTTCCCAGAGAAGCAATCGGCTGTCCATACTTCACCCACCTAATACATTTCCAAGACCCTGTAACAAACGGTATGGGGATAGTAGCAGATTCCATTTCTATGATGATACCCAAACTTGTGTTGTCAACTATCATGTCATTAATAAGGTACTACAGTATTTCCCTCATCCTCAATAAGATGTTAAAATGGATGCAATCATTTATTTTACATCTGAACACTGACAGACTAATGGGCGCTTTAACAACTATGCAAACGTGTCATTTTTAGTTACTACTGATGCTGCTGGAAACTGTCCAGGAACCCAGGTCAGTAATCTTAGTGCTGTCTTTGATACATAAATTTGAAATTTCACATTGTCCTGGAGGGTTCTTTTTTCCCCACCTTTAGCACACTACACACATGCATCTACAGTACATCTCAAAGTGATGTAGAGAAGCTAATGCCTGCATTTTGGTAACCACTGCATTACAATAATCAAGCCAAGAAAAGAATTTGAGAAAGTTGCAATATGTTCAGAATTCAACTGCTCAGAAAAATGCAAAGTAAAACTGTTCAGTGCATGACTACCTCCTGGTTTTTGTTTCCTTGAAATCCATGTGGATTTCGGAACAAAACTCAAAGAACTGCTGCTCACCTTTATGGGCCTGACCTTTTTGGCTCCTAACTACTAACTCCTAACCCCGTATACACCTACAAATCATTTGTGCTCTTTGGATTCCGCCTTCCTTCAGGTCTCAAAACCAGGCTCTGAATTTTGAGAGGCTATGCTTTACTCTCTCCTGCTACAGAAAGTCAAAAACATCAGCCTACTAGGGTACAAGACATGCATACACACTAAAACAAAACATTAAAATGAATTCATTTACCATTCAGGAAAAAATACCAATAGGGCAACACAACAGTAACATTATATTAATTTAAACATGGACATGTTATGCTTTGACAAAAGTCATATACACTTAATACTTCTTGTTCCCTCATTTGATTTGTATTAATCAAAATCTTCTTCTAAGACTGCAGATGTTCTGGAAAATTGTTCCACATTCCCACAATGCTTTGCATACAGAAGTGCCCTCTGGTCTCAGCTCTCAAGTCTTTTTCACACAGTTCCCACTTGTGTCCTGGGGTTTGTGTTTCACTGTTGACTCTGAAGAAGTCCACTGGGTTGTCCGTGAGGATTCTGAAAACCTGAATCAATGCATGACTCAGACCAGACCAGAGGATCAGTTACACTGCAGGGCTCTCTACACATTTTGGCAAACAAGTTTCTTTGTTAGATGATTTCTCTTGAGAAAGGAACCCTGGCCCACGTCTGCTAATGTCCACTGATGAACAGATGTTGCAGATTTTCTCAATCATTATGTTGGTCCATGCCCATTAGCTTGGAGCTTTCACTGACCTATTTGAACAATTTGCCATCCTACTCTTTGAAGAGAAAACACTTCCGTATTAAACAATTCCCAGCTTTGCATATTCTCTTAATTTGTACATCTTTATCCTGAATTTCACAATGTGCTCTTTGTTCTTGGTTCAGTCCAAAAGAAATTAGCTTACTGGTTCAACTCTCCCAATGTTTAAGAGTGTTAGTGAAGAGCCCTGTCATCCTCTTAAATCCATACTGTATATGCAATACAGTTTTGTTCCAAAAGGTCACATATAATGCATGTAACCATTTCATTTTTATATTGTTTTTTTTGTCTACTCCTAATGCAACTGTGATCTGTGAATTTTTCATTAAGATTCTTATTGCCAATTTTCTTTATTTAGTCAGGAGTGTGACTGCATTTTTATTTTTAAAAAAGCATGTCTTTTTCTCATGGTCAGTTATATAAGACATGAAATTCATCACTCTTTGGCTAACAGCATGACTCGAGAGAATTAAGATGTTATTTAATAAAAGGTACTCCACCAAAAGTATTACTAAATTCTTACAACAGTAAACTTTCTCCTCCACCGCAAATATACTGCATATAAATTCCAGATCTAATTGACAAGGCAGTTGGCATTAGTGACCTTAATTCCTTTTATTAAATAACATATTTGAAGATAAACAGTTAATTTTAACCTACTTTACTGATTCAGATCTTTTAATTTCATAACTGTTTTGGTGTGCTCGCTCAGTTGACTTCATCATATTAAAACTTAAACATGAAGTATTCAGTTCCAGTGCTTCTGTGCCCTGCAGGGCTGAAGGATTCCACACTAGGAACACTGCATTGTAAGGCGGGCAAATGAAAAGCAGATGTTCACAGTATTAAGAGTGCAGCCTCACACATTTCACCTGTGACATCCAGAAGGAATGTTCAGTAAGGATCTGGTCCTCCTGAAATAAGCACACAGCAAACCATGCTGAATAGAACACTGTAACAGCTGATTAAATTAAATTATTACAGAAATACCTAGCACACAGGACAGGACTAGTCTCCAATCAGACAAAACAATACTCAAAAACACCCCAACTTAATACATTTAAAGTGAAATGTTTCAAAACTGGATTCACAAAACATTTAAAGACAAACTTGCACAGACGTTTTCATGTGAAGAATTAAATCTCAAGAGAGAGATTCTTACAACTTTTACACTGCGAAAATATAATTAGGAATCTTCCAAACAAAAAAAAGAGAAGTACTTAATGAGACTTTATTCTACCCTTTTATTAATTCAATTTATAATGTGCAAGTGTTCCTTACCTTTAGTAACAGTTAAGGGTAACACTATGATACTAAATGGATCAACTCGCACTTTCCTGTGCCAGAAAGAAAAAGTACCCATCGTTATAGAAAGGCAATGGTATTCTAACGAGCTATCAACTGTAACATTAATCTGTTACCACTTCAACACTTGTGTCTGAGAACACAGAGGGCAATTATGGGGGAAAAATATGAAAGGGTGGGCATACAAGACTGTTAATGTAATGGCCATAACAAGAGCAGTCTCCACACTAGCAGCTGTTCTGATGAAAGCTTTGTTACACCCAGTGGAACGCCAACCACAAACAATTCTCAGACTGCAAAAGATCTGCTTTAACGCAAACCAGTCGGATGGCCGTTTCTGTGGTGTCTCACCAAACAGTAGGCCCTTGTGCCTTTGTTCCCAAGTGTGGTTAACAAAAACAAACACTGGGGCAGATTGTTTTTCTCGCTCGTTATTAAATCCTATCAAGTCCTCCGAACCCCCAAATTCCACGAGGAGTGAGGTCATTATGATGATATCAGCGCTTTCCCTGATGGCCTGTCACTCATATTGGAGAAGAGTCAGGTTTCCAACAACACCCAGCTGTATTAAATATTTCTGTCTCGCACATATTTCTGGTCTTGTCTTCATTCCAGGGTAAACATAATGAATACAGGTGTTCGATACCTGCTCCGAAACCGACAGACCTACAAGATCAATCCCACCAACCTTTCAACAGCTGACAGATATCACCAAAAGCGAAAGGATTGTTGAAATATTTCAGCAGGAATTGACAAGACTGCACCTCTCAGTAAAAGACTTTCGTCTCTACACTTTTCTTTTATGTCAGGTGTAGACACCAAATACAGAACCCTGCCATATTAAAATTGATAACCCTTACCCTAAAGATAATAAGTGTGGCTCAGTATAAAGCAGCACCACAACACTAACCCAGTAGTGTCCACTTGTGTATCACTTTCAGTCTGATGAAGCTATCCCTTACAGAAAGTGCTTACACCACGGACATGGATCTGCTGAGCATCAAAGTGTAAGTATTTTAGGGGATACACATTTTAAGGTAGCAGGACACAGCAGTAGCATGATGTAAATGAAGACAATGACAAACGATGCAATTCCAGATTAAATACAGCACTTGACCATAAATAAACCTGACGTGAACGCTGTCATATGCTCCATCTTGCCCTTGTTTTCTTCCACCTGAAGAACCAGTTTGATTGCCCGAGGAAAATGAAAGCACTCTAGGACAGTTTCTGTGTACCAAGACAGGAATAACTCAGCCATTCAAGTGCTAAAATGGGTAGGCTATAAAGAGGGTTATGTTTATGTAACACTTCTGCAGAGTAACCTCTGGGCACTTTTGAGGACTTTTTAATAAAGGAGATTTTTAAACCTTTGGGGAAATATTGTGGGAGAAGGCTCAACGACAATACAAGTCTCCTGTAATATTTGAAAATGATTGTGTCTGTCTTTTCTTGTCACCCAGAAATCCATTTGCTTTAGAAAAAAAAAAACACATTGCCCTCCTTTGCCCAGATAAAATCGGGGAACACTGTTCACCTCTTCACTCGATCTGACCAGTTAGAAAAAGAAGGATTACTGTTACGGACGTGCTGGATAAAAGGGCAAGTTCAGGAGATGTTACCAACCAGGGTAAATACACCACATGTAAATTACAATTCAAAAGTGTCATAGAAGATGCCTGTATATTGTCATACTGGTGAAATAACAGCAATGATGATTTAGGATAAACACAAGTGCAAATAATTATAATTTAAAAAAAAATGCTTTCCTTTGTAAAACTTTCCCGGGGAGTAGGCTCTGAGGGAGCATTCCTAGAGCTGATGCATGTCATTAAATCTGTGCTACGCAGGCTAGCTTGTTGTACACACAGCAAAGAAGTGAGCTGGCATAAAGCATTTCAGGATCTGGAATCGCCAGCATACAGATTAACAGTCTCCTCCCCAGGGAGCACACACTGCTCTCTGCCACGAATCGAGTCAGACAGCTCCGTGAGGCACTGATACTCGTCTCAGATCCGTGAAAGCATTTGAACACTGTTTTGGTTCTTTCTTCGCTGTTGCGTTTTTGTTCTCTACAGATCGCTGGAGAATGAAGTCAGTCGCACAACATTTTAAAACGGGGGGTTTTTCTTCACCGCTGCCTCCAGGAGCTGGGATTTTTTTTGTTTTAATTTGGTTTCACATAACTCTCAGTTTATATCAGGCTCTCACACAATCGGTTGTGTTCTAGCACCATTGCTCAACTGAGATAAGGCACAATTACGAGTAAGACTTAATTTTCGGAATTTACAAACTGAGTTAACACCCAGCCCACAACTTGCCTTTAGGTGTATGGCATAGGACCGCTCTTCTGAAGACAAAGTTCTCAAAGTGGTGTTTGAGTTTCTACGACTAACAGAACAGGAAGGGAAGTGTACAGGCTGTCCACTCTGCGCACTTACTTGAGGTTGGCTCGGATGGATGTGTCCTGGAGATCTCCAGGGTCAAACAGCTGCGTGCCCTTCAATCCCAGCTCTTCGCAGCCTCGGAGGAACAGAGTGAGGTTGTCCTGGGAAAGAGGAAATGCGCACAAAAGGGGTTTAACAGCCCCACACTGTTGTTCTTCACAACACTGCAGTGGGAAAATACTCAGGTAATCACTGCGATACTGAGGCTATTGTTTCTGAGGAACCCGATACGCCCCAGTTTTACCTCCACAGTGGACCTGCTTTCAGTGCCCTCTGGGCTAGGAAGACAATGGTATCAAAATTTTCCACGGTGTTACAAAGACATTTCATGCTTTTGAGGGTTTTTTTTTCTATTTCCCCATTTACAGTCAGTTAGTAATTCACTTAGACTCACAGACCACAAAAAAAAAATCAGTTGAGGAACTGCTCCTCTTTCGATATGAGGCCCCGTACAAAAGAGATGTCAGATGACAAAAGGAAAGTAAGAATACCCTTTTTACTGCAGTCAGGTTATACAAAGAAATGGAATGCATCAAAGAGACTCTTACAAAGAGTAATGTGAATTGGAACACTAAACAAAAAAAAACAATTTTATTCTTAGTCAAATTGACAGTGGGTTAAAAAGGACTGAAGAAAACGCCAATTAATATTGCCAGCAGAGCAGTAGTTAAGAGTTCAGAACTCATAACAGGAGTGTTGTGGGTTTAGAACTCTTAGGTCTACTTTTATACTCTTGACCATGGCACTATATTCAGTTCCAGTAAAACACATAGCTGTTTAAATGCATAATCTAAGTCAATTTGGTTAAAAGCATGAGCCAAATAAATACAATACTGCTTCTGCACCTACTGTACTTGAACTTAAACTGAGATTACGCAAACAGCCCATCACAGGACTCTACATTGCCTTGTGCATTATGGACGTAGTCTTTTTCTTGCCGAAAAAGAAGCATGAAGGACCATTTTTTAATTTTGTTTTAAGCATCCATTATGATTTACCCACAAGCGGAAAAAAAAACATTTAAAAGAAGCAAAGCAGTCTAGAGAACTGTGGCTTGGCTGTTAGACTCCCCAAATTCTGATTGTCTACTTTACCTATTAAGGCAGAAGCAGTGAAAGCATTAACAAGTCCTGCAAAGTTGCACATTTCTGCACTAATCTGGGATCAGAACATGCTTTCTAAGTAATAAGTCTTAAAATGCAAGATGAGCTATAGTGACGATATTCCCAGAAACTTATTTAAACTCCCTGTGAGAGCTAGCCTTCCATCAAAAAAGGTACTGTATAGTCCTGGTGCATTGGGAGACGTGCCCAAGACAGGTATGCACATCCAGTCTCCAGAGTTATATTGATAGATGTCAAGGTGGTGTCCTGCCTGGATTAGGGCATTCCATTGCTCCCCTCCTGCCTCAGGGCTAGACAACGTTGTTCTTTAATCGCCTTTTATTGAGGTACCACAGACTGGGCGTAGGAATGGAAATTGTTGATTGCTTCTCGGGTTCAACCAGAAATACCCTTAACTGGTCTCCATATAATATCCAATGGATAATCCTCACCACAAACCTAGTTGTAAAACTCAGCACTGTCAAAGAATGAAAATGCAACTCAACCCTCCCAGTATGTGATGCACAATAGTCACTTCTCCTTTGAAGTGTACAGATATTTAAAAGTACCTTATAAGAATTAGACCTACTTATTCAAACTCGTATACCTGTAGCGTGTGAAACAACTTTGCTTAGCACATGTATTCCAAGAAAAAAAAAAAAGAGATTGGGTTTCAAAAGCTTTTAACACCAGTGAAATGTGTTTCTTTTCTCTAAATAACCAGTTTGATTTAACAGATAAGTGTTTCTTCAAAACTGAATTTAGTTAAAAGCTCTCTTGCTTATACTTATATATCTTATTGGTTACTTTCAGTGAATCTGTTCTGAATTAGACTAAATTCATTGCCCTAAAAGGAACAAACTGTGTTCCCACGTCCCAAAAATGTGAAATTTACCACACTGACGTTATTATACACATGGGATTGACAAAAACACACTTGAGTACAGGACAAGAAATATCATTTTGGTTTGCAGATGAATTTAGGGTTTAGGATGGAATTGAATTCCTTTAGGAAATGCAAACCAAAAAGCATAAAAAAAAACTAAAGACTGCAACTCTGGGCTCTGAAGAGAGGTGAAATGATGTTAGGGTGGGTTGGACATCCATTCCAAAAACTGATATTCTTATCCTGGAGCACTGCTATTCTGCAGAGCTTGTGCAGCCCGTATACTGTATGTGCACTGAATGTCAAATCACAGGCCATCTCAGGGCTCTGGAGGTAATTAGTAGCAGTCCACTGTTTGCATACAGTATATGATGCAACATCATATTACCACAAAGAGTAGACAAGAATAGCTTTCAGATGATCTGGCATGGTATTACAAATTCTGTCTGAAGCATATGCAGTATATACTGTATACTGTTGGTCTCTTACAGAGAATACGTTTCAAGGATATGACTTGTAAGACCCTATGCACACTCTCACTGACCAAAGCTAGTTATGTTGCACTAGTAAGTCCTAATAAGGATTGAATAACTATCCTTTGCTGCTAACTTTGATTTTACATGCAACAAACAGAAGACTATTTAGGTTTTTCTGCCTCTCAGCAATGAGAAATAGTAAGCTAAATATTCATCCAATGCCATGCTTTTTTGGAGCAGCAATACTCTGTATGGCTCTACATCCACCTAGATCTCAGAGGCAGTTTCATCACAAGTGGGCCTGAATGATTGAAATCTTCTCCTTTACTCTTAACATCAATGGATACTTGTTCAGGGCCGAGAACCATGAGCATGTAGCAGACATTTAAAATCGGGAACCTCCCGAGAAAAACACTGATGCACCTTAACCACTGGAGCACATACAGTAGGCTCCAGTGAGTGCCTTGAGCTGTAAACAGTGATGTACAAGACAGTTGGAATCATGTCCTACAAGTCCTAATGCTCAAAATAATATCTTCCTTATGGATTGGTAAGATCTAGTAATGGATCATCCAGTTCACTAAGGCCCAGCATCCATTAGGCTGATAACAGGCTTTTAATGACTGAACTATAAGTTAGTGTTAAACTAGTTCTCCATGCTACAGTACATAGAAGTGTGTTTAAAACAGAATAAATAGGAGGCACCTTTTACCCAAGCAGCTGAAGGAGTATGGAACAAGCTACCTAGCTGATGTCATGACTTCATTCAAGAAACAGCTGAATGTGATCAATTACTAAATGCCTAATTCACTATATAGGTTATGAATAAAATAAGGTCATTCAGCACTTTGTGTGTTCTTGTATGTTCTTCGTCTTCATCTTGTGATCAAACACACATGCTCCAAGCCCTAGAAGGTTGGGAAAGCTTGGGAGAGCAATGTAACAAAGTCCATGTGTACTTCTGCTGTCAGGAAATTCTGGCGTTGGGGCAGGGTGTATGGGAAATTCTCTAGTCTTAGAAATGATATTGCGGCACAAGTAAGACCAAAATCAGACTAGAACAGGAGCTCCTGAACAATTAAAATGCAAATTCTGTTCAAGCTTTGAGCTCACTGTGATTATTTCATACTCTTTTGACTGGAAGTACTGTAAATAATGTCTGACTACAATGGGATTTTGTTCATATATTTGTATTCCTAAAAAAGTACAGTACTGCCCAGTCAAACCATGGGAATACACTTTAAGCCAGGGGCTCAAACGCATTTCCTGGAGACCTGAAGTACATTTAGGATTTAGTTTACCCAACTGGTCTAATCACCTGAAGAAGTGGAGGAATTTAATACAGTACTTTAGGGAACAGTCAACAGCACCCTTCAAGCTATAAACTGGAAGGAAACCTAATCCTAATAAGATGAAGTACAGTACACTGTGGGATTCCTCATCTGGAATAAAAACCAGAAAACTTCAGGGAAGAAGGAGACCTCTAAAAACTACAAATGTCAATATTCTACTGTGTGGGGTTGTGTGGAACTAGCTACCAGTCTGCAACCAGAAGAACAGACTGAATGATGCATCACCTTTTCTAAAGTCCTTAAGTTACATGCTGAGATTTGTAGCCTTCTCTCTGTTTGTTACTGTGGTACTATGGTCAGAGGTATGTACAGGACTCAGCTGAAGAAAACTCTTTCATAAAGAGAGAAAAGGAGTAAGAAACAGGAAAGAGGGAGGAGGAGAGAGTGTGAGAGAGAGAAAGAGAGGCAGGCAAGGAAAAGAATGAGGGAGAAGGGAGAGCAAGCAAGCTAAAAAACTAGTGCCAGGAAAAACAAATCTCTCTCATTCCTGCTCAGCCGCCAGCTTCCCAACCCAAACAATAAATTCCTTTCCTTTTCTGACAGGAATATGAGTTCTCTCCTGCCAAAAACAACACACAATAAATAAACCAAGGGTCAAACATCACAACTGGTAAACACAGCTAAACTGTCCTTCAGAAAAAACTGACAACATTGGAAACCATAGCCTTCCTTTAATATAGGGGCAGCCAGTAAAAACTACTATTACAGGAGTTACGACAATCTTTTAGCATGTAGTAAACAGTTGTTAATCGAGTTAATGTTGGATGAAACATTCCATTTGCTAGCCAACACTGTTTTGTTTCAGAGCAAAATGGGAGACTCAATAAAACTACAGACAGCACATTGTTGACAGAGAATACTACACATTTATGGTAAGAATTTCAAGACCAGAAAGTAATGCCTCATACCAACATTGTAGGAGGTCAGGTTTCATGTTGCAATCTTACTTAAGTAGCATGGTCTTCCTGAGCAATGAATCAATCACTAAGGTCAAATATAATAATTTTCAAAGTTTATTATGGTCTGCCACTGAGATCAGTGGTCAGCCATTTTTACCAATTACCAACTACACAAAGACCCAGAGCATGTAGATATTTGGATATAAATAGTATCCTGCATTTTACATTTCTGTACACCCCAGAAGTCACAGGCATGCATCTGTGTCCAGCATTAAAAACTTCCTTAGCTCTCAGTAGGTGGACCACAGACAAATGAAACATGGGTTAAGCAATACTGATGAATGGAATGAAGAAAACTCATTATTGTGATGCTAAGGTATTAAATTCATCCGAAGTTGGGGTCACTCACATACACCACAAACAGATGGCACAGTAAGGGGTACAGAATGTCATGATCTTAGGGAGATCGAGAAGTCTGAAGGTATCTACTAAAGAGCAGCCAAATTAAGAAGTTTTCTTCAAAATACAGGAAAGTTTTGTCACTAAACTAGGCAAGAGGTTCAGAGCAGTAGGTCAGCATTTCATTTCTAGAAAATTTTTTGCAAAGGTCCTAACCAGTGCCTAAAAACACCCTTGCTGCTTCTGCATCCTTCCAAGCAATGCCACAGTACAAGGTGAATGGAAAAAGCAACTGTTGTAGAGCAATATGGAAGATACTGTAATTTGTCACAGTGTGGGCTGTAAGATATATACTGTACTGTACTCCGCTGCTTGCAGGGCTGTAACTAGTTTAGATGTATCTGTGCCTGAGGAAAATCCATTTCTAATTATTCTTTGACTGTTCACTCTGGAGGTTACCTACAGTACTTAGGTTTGTTGGTCTCAACACCTTTGATCAAAACACTATTACAGCATTAGGTGTCTGAGAAGTGGCGCTTAGATTTTAGCAAAAAGTCTGTGACACTTGGAAGAATAAACACTTCTCACTTCAAAGCCCAGAGGATGTTTGCTGAGGTGTGGGGGGTCCCTTGAGCAGAAAAAAAGAGTTTACCTTAGTAGTTAAACTGTGGATTAATGATTGTCAAGGAGCAGTACAGACACACACAATATAAGATCACATTAAGAGCACAGAATGGAGAGAAAGAGGAAGAAACAAGTACAGGAAGAGAGAGGACTCCTGAGGAGTTGCGCCAGACTAGAGCCCCTGCTTCATGACCATCATGAAACCAAACCTGACTGGAGTTAAGTATTTGAACCTTGTTAGAGAGAGCGTCCTATTCTGTGTTTTAGGGAGCTTGTGTTTCCTGGGTAAAAGATACCTCAGTTGGAAATGCCTTTCCTGCTTAGGGTGCATTTTTATGGATCGAGATATAGGCTCCCATTTTTTTGTGGCATCTGGGGTGTTGAGAGAGCAAGTTCCAAGTTGCTTTGTACTTGGTTAGAAAGCAGCTCATCTCTTATGTGGCCTCTGTAGGGATTAAGACTTTAATGCTTAGTAGCAGTCTGGTGTTTTCTGGGTGACCAGAATATTAGGCCTCTGAAACGCCTTGTTTGTAAATACCATACATAGAGTAACTTGTGTGTTGTAAGTTTCGTTGTGTGTAGTGTAGTTTGTCTTGTGTCATTGTAATAAATATTTGTTTAACCATGTGTGCCTGGATTATTACTCCTCTCACCAAAAGTGTGCCAGAGAACAAAGAATTCACGTGCCTCTAATTCTACCGGCTGCTCGGGTGTATTGCTAGAAATCACAAGTTGGGGGGTTTTCACAATTTGGGGCCAAAAGCCCTTCACAGTCACCTCTAGTCCTGTATTGCTTTCAGTGCACCTAGGCTAGAATTTCAGCCGGTCTTCTCAGTCAAGGCTGTATCACAATATAGACACGTGGAACATTTAAGGTATTCTGCTGTGCTCACCCCTTGTGCCTTGCATTGTTCTCACAGTGGGAGAGAATCTGTGTACGAAGAACAGAGCTGATTCTGTTTCAGTTCCGACACAAAATACTTCAGCACTGAAGCCAGACTGTCAACCACACAGCTGACTGGAGCAAAACTGGTGACGAGAGCCACTGTGACACTCGGCCAGCAACAACACACAACTCCCAAAGCCAAAAGTGACTGATGTTATCCTGGTTCTTTCTCCAACAGTCCTGCTGGAAGAGCAACAAGCTTGTTTCAAACTGAGGACTGGAATAGGAATTAAGAAGTTGACAAAAGTTCATGAGGTCCACTGGAACAAATTCAGGTAACCAGTCATGCACAAATTATCTACCATGTCAAGATAGTTTTCACACTAAACTATCTGATTTTTTGCTCACCAGAAGGCGTGGCGTTTTGACTTAATTACCCACCCTCAATGGAAATTAAAGCACGTCAAAGTTTGTCAAAACTGGGCTGCTTTGACAGCGTGCACAACTTACTTTGCCTGTTTTCCCCTCCTTGGTGACACGACAAGACACTTGTGTGTTCCTTTTTCATCTCTGGGTTTCAGCACTCTACCTTTCTTCTGTCGGATTGCAATTAAGTCATTAGAACATATAATTAAAGCATTTGTTGCTTTGTGTATATATTTTGCTAGGACTTGTGGTGTCTTGCCTATCAACCTCAGCTACAGTACTTGAAACGCGAGCTTCATCCCACTTGACTTTTTCCAATAGGCAGTGGCTTGACTTCTGCAACAACCTGACTTTGCCCAGAGGTGGTTGTTTTATCTACACGATTGTCACTGACACTCAAATCCACAGCTTCTCCTCGGAAACGGGCAGTTAAGAGCCGCTTTTGCTTGAACAACTTATACAACAGTCACTTCAAAAAAGAGGATTAGAAAAGTTAAGTTAGGTGCCCACCCACTGCTTGGGCTTTCACCAATCTGAAACGAATGAAAAGAGATGCGTTAACATTTTGGAACATAGGTAATGGAACAAGCTGCTTATTTAACATGCATTAATGTCTTTGCAAGCCTTTAAAAAGCTCCTATGCCAAAGTCAGTCCTTGGTTCATTGATCCATACACTACCTCAAAGCTACCTAATTCACATTAAGGTTCAGTGGGACCCTTAGCTTATCATGGATGTACAGAGCACAAGGCAGAACTACCATCTGGATAGGATGCTCCAGTCCACCGCATGGCATACACACAGAGAACTCATTCACGCCATTCACCCCAAACAGAACGTCTTAGGAAGAGGGCACAAGCTCAGAGAGAACTGACCAACCAGCTGCTTTCTTAAAAGGACAGGATTTTCAGAAAAGGACCCTATGCAAACATCATCATCTCTGCAGATTCAAATTCTGCAGCTATAGTACAAACTATAGGAAAAAAAGCAAACAAATAATTTAAAACGTCCCCCCCCCCCCCACCCCCATTCTTATTAAAAGGAAAAAGCTCCCAAAGTCTCTCGTTGGAATCTTCAGAGTAGCAGGGTAAGGTTCCAATATGTTTTTACAGCCTCCCTGCCAAACCAAACTTCCTTCAAAAACAGTTTAATAGGGGCCTGTCCGTCAGTGAACTTTCCCACTGAGTACCACAGCCTCACCACTGTGAACTCTTCACAGCCGTCCCAGGCCACACCAGCACTTCCATTCCACTCCTGTAATCCCACTGCATTAAGCGCAACTTTTCATTTTCTTCTGCAATGTCCCGTGTTCTCTTAAAAAATCCTTAAATAGGCTAAGGAAGAGCAATTACGATGAAAATGCAGGCACTGGTCTCTGCTATTTCCTCACATTATACTCAGCGGAACTCTTACTGCTGACACCAAGGGCAATGTTAGAATAGCTCTCTAGGGGGGCCCCAGCACAAGGAGCTGATGTCATGGACTTAGGATGCAGGTCATGCTAACACCCTTAAAGAAAACAAGGCGAATTCATTTGACTGGGGGGTGATAAAGGCATAATCGCTTCTTGCGGGGCATTGTATCCTCCTGTAGCTGAAGATTTCAGGGCTTGACATGAACAACCCACACAGACAGCAGATCCTAAAAACCCAATGCAAAGTCAATACAATACTCAAGATGCATCAGCCTGTATTTAGTAAACACTTGCCACCACAAAAAAATCTCTTACTATCCTTAATAGAAGACAGTGAAGCGGTTTTTTGAGGTACCCAATACCAGAATCCACAATTAGTAGTGTGAATGTTTTTTTTCCCCATTCTAAACATTAGTCAATTTATGTTTAGTAAAATTAGTGCAGTGGTAAAAACGTTATAGATGCGTGCTCTCACGTATCTTTACAGAGTTGCAGTATTTTTCTTGCAGCTGAGACTATCCTGTTTTATACATAAGTCATTTTTGTGTGCGCGCGCATCAGTCACACTGGTCTGTAGAACCACATGAAGCATCTGAACTGAACACCTACAAGGAAAATCACCTTTTCTTGAGAGGAAAACTCTTTGCTGTGCATCCCATGTTTTTATGTTTTCCCTAATCAAATGCAGAGGAGTTTCAAAGTGACAAATTGCATTCAACTCCAAAGTCAAAACAACCAGAGAACACACAGGGAAAGGACAAACTGTTTTTGCCATTGCCTCTACTGCACAGGTACCTAATCCTGGTCCTAGAGGACCAATGTATCTCTACAGTTCAGCTTGGCTTTTAACCAACTGACCAAACAAATTGCCTTACCTAGACCAATTTATCAACTTCCCACAGCTGTTCGGGAGTTGATGCTTTAAAAGGGACCTGGAAAACTTGCTTGGATTGGGGGCCCCTGCTCTACAACAATGGGTCAAATCCATTCCACGCCTTTTTTTTTCCCCCAGATGATCCTTAAGAAACAGGATCAGGAAAGCAATGGATCAGAGGCCTGCCCCTGCTCTAGCAAACCTTGAAAGCGTTCTTGCAGCTCTGTCGGGCAGTAGCAGTTTCTCTTCAAAGTAGGACAATATGTTTTTGTCCAGTTTTTACGTGGATTTCCTTTCTTACGAGGTCCATTTCCTCTTAGAGGCCCCGTGTTGCAGTTCACAGTTGTTTATGTTTCCATTATCTGACACCACATATTTTCCCCCCTGCCGAAACAGCTCCTGAAGCTGCATCTCCCCCACACTGGATGAGAGATTAAAAGTTAGTGGTTCATGAGCCACAGAATGATCCTTACATCCTGGTGGCCACACCTCCTGCCTCCATCCTTCTGCCCTGCAAAACTTAGGAGCAACTAATGCTGGGGTGTGTTCCTCAGAATTCAGGGAGAACTTTCTTCAAGTGTCCTTCACCTTCCTCCTGGTCTGCAAGGACACAGAGGGTCATGGTATTGCACTTTAAGAAACAGCCCAGGGCTTTCAGACCTTTATTCTTCTGGCAAACTTCCCATCTCCTTTAAAATAGCACTCCTATCAAAATCTCTCACTCTCTCCTCTGTGGCAGCGCTAATCACACCTAAGATCAAACTGAAAGGACAAGCAGATCACTCTAACAGCTACATGGAAAAGACACCTTTAATACACAGTAACTGGATGTGCAGAGAAGACAAAGCTAATCCTCTTACAGTAACGAATGCCTTTTAGTACCTTAGGGTCAATGGGCAAAAAAGAAACAAGATTCAGATTCCATGAGGCTGCCTTGTGCCTCAATGAAAGAGAATATTCATTAAGAGTGCTGAAGTAAAGCAGGCACATGTCCAAAGAACTCAGCACAGTGTGAAAGTGAGCAGCTTCCAAAATCTTAACCACCCCTTACTCAGCAGTAAACTGAACATGTGCATCTCAATCACTTTCTGGATTGTTTTTTCTTCAGACTGTGGCTCAGGTTTCCAAAGTCAAATATGAAAAAAGTCCAAACTGTTTAAAAAAAAGCAACTCCTATCTAGTCAGACAAATCCATTTTATTCTTGGTTTATTTTTCAAATATTCTTTTCAAGGGCAGGCAGGAGTGATCAAAACTTTCGGTCTACCAGCGAATGGTGATCTCTGCTCTTGAGGGTCTTGGGCAATTGTTCCTGAAGAAGGCTGCAAACTTACGGACCTACCGTATAAGACCTATGATTCGTAGTAAATCAGAATGTTAACCAGTAATCTCTTGATGAATCTAAATAGAGACAGCTTTTAAATCTTTTAAATGAATCTAAATAGAAACAGAACTTTATCTGAGCTAATCCATGGATCAGAAACCTTGCGTTGCACCTCTCCCTTTGGTGATCCTAGAGCTTAAGGAGACCTGACACGAACGTTGTGCTCCTCTTTCCTGCCCTGTCTCATTGTTCTCATTGGAAAACCTGGAAGCATCTTACACGGTGCATCAGAGGTGGGAGCAGATTTCAATAATGCAACACTGTACAGTACATGAGATGTTTAGGTTATCATTGCATCATTAAAGCAATTTCAAAAACACTTACTGCTAAATCAGTTTGGGTTTTGCAGATTATTTGTCTGAAATTCCCTTTGTTGGAACAAAACAGATCTTGGAGAAACATCCATTGCTCCATTAAGAAAATAAAGCATTTGTACATTGAGACCACTACAGCACTGTACACTTTAAACTGAAGTTTTCGGTTATGGACAGTTGCCTGGATATACAGTATTGTGATGGAATGATATTTACAATGCTAGCAGATCTGTTATAAACCATTGCAGCAAAAATAATCAAAAGGTACAAATGATACACTGGAGGCCAAATGAAAGCACTGGTAGATTTAAAATGATTTGGGAATGATCACCTGACTGCCATATTTCAGTTACTAATGGAGGAGAAAAACAGCAATTCAATGAAGACACATCTTTCAGACATTTAATTGTTAAACCGCATCAGATCACTATACACTTAAAGGGGTGCTGAGTGATTTAAAATAAAGACTAAAAAGTGCTTTACTCTCTTTACCCCATTGTTTTAACAACTTTTTGTCAAATGTCCACTGACTTAGTAATACAATAGCAAGAAATGGCTGATATCCATTTGGTAAAAGCATCAAAATAAACTGGATGTGCACTCTGCTCCAAAATACTGTATTCATAAATTATTCATGAATATATTTATTAATAAATTATTTTGGAGCAGTGCATGCTCATCAGATACTGCTGCTTGTACAGATTTTAACTGAATAGAACCTCAATATCTTTTTGATCATCCAGCTGATGCCAAGACAGTGCAAAGCATGCATCTCCTGTTAGTCCTATTAGTCTGTTACTCTAACAGTAGACTCCTGTTAATGAACTATGGAGGGAGAAGGAAGAGAAAAAACCAGGCTTCAACTGTGAAAATGTATTAGAACACCAAAGACTCACAGAATCAGAATGAAACCTATTGCATTTTCAATGTTCAAACTCAAAGGGCACCAATTGGACCTGCTGAAATAGTTTCGGTTGTAAACCCCTGAGAAACCTGTAAAGGACAAGCTCTGCGTTTTGTCTACCACCCACAACACGCACTGCAGTAGGAGACTGATCGCTGCCCAGCCAGAGGCTTCCCATCGGAAGCTTGTCGCCATACTCACGAGGCCGAATGCTCTTGATAAACAGTATGCTAATATACCGAGAGCGTAAAAAGTTCTGCGGTTTTGGAAGAAAAGGAGCCGCTTGATGGGAACAAAAAAACAAAAAGGAACTCACCCTTGAACTTTTTGCTTTGAAACCAGATCTTTTGCTTGAGACTTTAAAAATAACAATAATACATAACTCGCATAGCTGAAATACGTCTGGTGAACTTAATTCTTGAATCTAAAAGTTGACTTACCAAGACAAAATATCCATTACAACAAGTAACACTGATTTGCCACAGATGCTGCACCGCCAGTCTGTTTCTAAAATCCCGTCTCGGATGTTCCCTTGAAGGCAGTTTCTACTTGGTGTTTTTCTTAGTTTTTGTTTCCAGTTGTTTTTTTTTTTACACAAAGTGTAGCGCCCTCTAAAAACCTGTGGGACTCCACTGCTGCAGACACGTTCTGAAAGGCCAGGAATGGAATGAGTGTTAGTGTGGTCAGGTTGCAGTGGAAATAGCTGTATACCCACTGCTGGTTAAGGACCAGGACTCATGCCTCTAACTTTTTTCAGGATTCAGGTGCGGTTCCATAGGAATCCCAGCTCGGAAGCTGGGAGCACACAGTGCATCACAGTAACTGCAATTTTATATCCTGTCTGACCTACTTTTTTTGTCTGATTTCTACTTTCCCTAATTCCAACATACAAAAAAGGCATGCAATATATACGAAAGGTAATTGCTCTACTGGTCATCTTCAATTACAGGACATGCTAATGATATCCATAATACATATGGAAATATACTATTATATAATAGTATTCCGCCCATTCCAAAGATACCCCAACTATATATTAAAAAAGGCTCATTCATTCGTACAGTTTTGAATCAAGATGCAATGTATCAAATCCTACAAAAAGAACCTTCGAAATGAACATAGGCACCACTCCCAGTTAAACTGCATCGATTTTTTTGAATGACCCGAATTGTGAACAAGACATTAGAAAACGTCTCCTGTTCGGACCCCAAAGACAAAAGGTATACAGCATTTGTATACACAATGAGATATCAATGGCAGAGGATGAATGCTTTTGCAAGTAATTCTACAGTACAAATACAGGAGGAACGTTTTCCTAAAACTTAGGAACTATTGCACAAAAGATATACTGTACCAGGATTCGAGATACTATTAAATTAATTCATCCTATCCTGTACACTTTCATACACATACTTTCATGATGTTTGGACAATCATTAGGTTAAACCACTGGTTCAGGGATTTATCTGGCCTACAGTATGTTTCCAATTCAATTAGCTCACTTTTTACTATAGTGAGTGACGGAAGTGAAAACTAAGAAAAAGTTGAAGGACATGCCGATAGATAAAAGACCTTCGCATGAAATTGCTGGAGGAGACCGCACTGTCACAGACCAAAAAGGCCGATATCTATAATTGTCTAATAAGACTGAAGGATTTTAACACTAGAAGGCATGAATATAACTGTTCTCCAAACACCGTATTGACAATAGTGGATTTTATGGGGAAAAAAGGTTCTATAATGAACTTGAGTATGTGAACTGTGTAATTAAATGGAAAATGTACTGAAACACAGTTACTGTATTTGTGAATTTTTACTGGAGATGGAATTTAAATCCATTGTCAATTTTCATGTTCAATTATAATAAATAAATCTCATTATCCAGGAAGGAGAGTAACATATAGATCTTATACTGTAGGATATTCTTCAGGAAAAGGGAATAATGGGAACATTAATTAGTCACGAACTTTTAGGATCTCCTTCAGTTGAACATGCTGAATGAAATTACTAGCTGTCAAGCAGAACTCCTGTAATTGTTCTGTTGTAGCACACCACCACTTTAGATGTATAAATGTGTCATCCCCCCCTGTCTCCATGACTGAAATACAGTATAAAGGGCTTGGAAAAGATTTTACTGTACAAATAATGTCTAATATGGGAATGTGCACTCAGATTTAGACCATATTGCAGGCTTAAGTTCACTTTCCACCAGGCTGTTAGGATAACAGAAATACAGCAATTGTTTCTACATAGGTAAAATCATGTAGGGTAAATGAATTCTAATGTCGAGCCAAGAAGGTGTTCTCCTTTGATACAAATGGCTACTCTATCTTCTTCTTTCCATCAATATGAACACAGTGAAATGTGGTTCAGATAGCCCACTATTTAATATCCTCTTCCTAAGGGTTGCAAGCCAGACTCTGGGCTTTTTAGGACTCCAATAGGATTTTGCTTATCCAGTGCTATAAACCATTTTATTTTGGGAAAAGAGGGAATGACAAAAAAATAAGTACTTGAGCCTAGAGAGTATATGCATTCTTATTGGTGCAATACGACCCTTTAGAGACAGGGGGAGACCATGCTTCACAATCGTCTGCGATGGCTCTTAGGATAGTCCAGGGTTATAATGTAAATCAGTAAATCATTCAAATTAGCAGATATTTGAATCATTTGAGTCCATTTTCTCCAGGGAGACAACTTACAGACCAAAAGCAAACATTAAATAAAAACCTTAGCATGCTCCCCTTGTTGGATCAGTGAGGTTAACTGCAGTTTACCGATGCCCGCTGCACACTCTGTTGAAAATGTTTCTATATTGATTGAAGCACAAGCACAGGTCTTAGAGCGCTGAAGCTGGTTTCCAATAAGTTTTCACCAGTTTGAAACCCAATTGGAAAAGGATCACTAGGTAATAATCAATGCTGATACTCTGAGCATGATGCTGAAGGAGAGCATTAATTCTGGGTCTGTCACCACTAACTACCACAGTCCTTGCTGTAACTGATGGAGCTTTTTCCATCCTGTACCTCTGTTGTATTTTGATTGGCAGAAAATGTAATCAGGTGTATATAATTCTATAAATGACACAGGTGGCCACAGAACCCTGATATAGCCCCCACAAACCGCACCAAAGTACAAGTGAAGTTTTGCCATTGCACAAGGACACACATGGATGAAGAATTCAAATGTTCCATTTAGTTCCACATGACATCGCCATTTAGGTAACCTTACATCAATACTGCTCCCGTGTCAAGTAAACCGCATACAGGAGAACTAAAAGCTGATGTATCAAAGAAAAAGCAAGTGCCTATTTTTCACCTCTATTAATTAAAATGCACGAAAAGAAGCACTTAATATATTAATACCATAACCAAAACAATTTCAAAAATGCACGATTTTCAATTTCTTCGTATTGTGTAGACATGCAATATTCTGGTGTTGTATTTTTACATCTGCTACATTCACAAAATCTCAGGAAATTTATAGAAGCTTTTGGATCTTGCATTGACTGCTATTTACCGATCCGCCACAGGAAGCTGGACATGATTGCAAAATACTCAGTACCATCAACATGGGTCAAGTTAAAGAGCTGTCAGAAGTTGTGAAGTACAATATTTAAATCTTTTAACACTTAATTCTTCCCATTAAGGCCATTACGAATCTTAAGGTTCATGGGATGGTTGCTACTCTACCAGGAAGAAGGCATAAGAATGCTTATCCCATATGTGTTGTCAGAACAGTGTTTTGAAATGTTAACTCACACCCACAGGCAAGAATAGTGAAAAGTTTTTAAAAAATAACATTAGAATACAATGTCTCCAAGACAACTGTTCAAAGCTGATCTTATGAATCTGGGTGACATTTTAAGACAACAGCTAGCCAAATAGTAACTGAACCTAAAATCAAATGGAATTACATTACGTGGCTGAGAATGGAGTTTCTGGAAGTGTCCTCACAAGATTTGATTGGTTAACAGTCTAAACAGAATATCTCAAGTACTACCAGTGTAGTCTAGGTCACCTGGAGGAGCTGGAAAGATTCTGGCATCAGAAGTGACTGATACTTAAGAACTACACAAAGCGCCTCATTGAAACGTAAGCCTCATTTATCACTGCTCACATAATCCTAACCACTGATGAACGAGTCAATTTGCACATCATGCATTCAGACATAAATAACTTTCTGATAGGACTGAATACACACCTGGATTTTCAAGCTGAATTTACTTTTCGTTGCAGTTTATGGTAGGGCTTGAAAACATGAGGACATGATGCTTAAAGAAGAATGACAAAGCTGCCTAGGTTTCAGGTTTCCCTGCTTTCAAATACAAGAAAATTAGCTTAATTGATACTCACCAGTCCAGCTATGGGGGTGGGCAGTCGATTAATCTTCTTCACAAGGCCTGGCTTTATAGAGCTAAGCAACCTGCAGGGAAATAAGACTCTTTAATTTCAGCCTCAAATCCAAAGCACTGGTCTCCAGTCACGGTAAAGGATGTACTGTATTAGCAGGAGGATCTCAGTTCAGTGCTTGGTTCCTCCACCACCATGATAATCCTGCTGTACTGACAAAGTCACTAAACCTCCTTATTCTCTGGCCTTTGGAGGAGACCTAAAACTAAGCTTCTGCAAGCTAATTTTCATTTTTAAAAAAGTCCTTTTATTGGAAAATACTGATATAGTTTCTTTCAAATGTCTTTAATTTGAAATTTTTCACTCTAAATGTTGTTCTGCTACTGCACCATTTATTGTTAAACACTGTTACTACCGTATGACAAAGACTCACAGTACAAAGTCTGGCTTACCCTGGTACAATGGCAGGAAGACAACCCTGGTTTTTGGTTGAGGTGTATAAAACACACCTACAGTAGCTCCTCCTCATGATACAACTTGGGCAAGTCAAACATTTCCAACATTGAATAAAAGCCAGATTTGATAAAAAAGATTCATGGATATGTACATTTATCAATTTTATTAAATACTGTATAAACAAACGTCTGTGGGAAGGAAAAAGGAACTAAATCATTTCTGAAAAACATGCATGCTGTTAAAATATTTTTTCTAAATGTATCCTTCATATGCCAGAAAGTTCTCAAATCTCAATTTCCCAACATTTTTCTACTTTTCGCCGAATGTATTCGATAATGGGACACTTTCGGTTTTGTTTTTGTATATTTTTTTTTTACAAGGCAATTTACGGTCAACATCCCTTTCAGACCTCAACAATGTGATCAGGTGACCTGGACACAAAAGGCTTCCTGAGAGGATGACTACTGTATGTCACTTCCTCGGGCTGTGCATGCTGCTGGAATCGCTTTCTCACGTTTTCAAAGCCTATCCAGTGCGATTTGTTTCATTATCTATTTAAATAACGTCAAATAAAACTAGGGACAGCTGGGGGAAATGGGAGGTCCCAGGGCTGCACAGAGGCAGTCTGCACAAATATAGTAACTATATATGACAGGCTTGCAGGAATGAAGAGCACGTTCAGCAATAGACTGATTCATCCACGGTGCGACAGGGAGCGCTACAGGAGGTCATTCTTGCCGTCTGCCATAAGACTGTACAACGCATCCACCTTGCGTCTTGGCAGAGGCAACAGCGACAGTGACCTGTTTCTGGACTAAACGCATCTACACATCTACTGCTACATCTGTTCTCTTTCTTTTTCTTTTTCCCGTTTACAACCACTTTTGTGCAATATATGCCAGGGACCTGTGCAATACATTTATATTTATATTTATATCTATGGTTACATCTATATTTATATTCATATGTGTGATACGATTTTCTGTGTACTGTTCTGTTCTAGTTTCCTCTTGTGTGTCCGGACTGTGAGTAACTCTTGTATTGTATTGTATGTATTGTACTATTAGTATATAATTCGTTACACTGTGGCTGTGTTGTGTGTGTTAAGCTGCTTTTGCACTGCAATTTCCCTCACGGGATCAATAAAGTATCTATCTTATTTCAACACATCAGTGGCAACACATGAATGCTGAATGGAAGTCACAACACAAACCTTTACATACTGTATTACTTAACCCTCCTAAATTCATCTCCTCTTAATTTGCAAAGGAACAGATAAAGGTTTATTCCATGTTGGAAAGAAAAGAGACATTTTGGCTGTGTAGCCTTCTTCAGGGGTGTAACTTCTTCTTTTCCTTTTAGCATGGAAAAAACCTTTGCCTGTTCCTCTGCAGCCAAAAAGAGAATTCCCTGTTTTTGGCAGAAGGGCCTGAATATTTCCTGGTTTCAGCTTCTCAGAGCAGCTTGTAGTGACCTCAACATACATTGACCAGTGTGTATGACTAGTGCAACTAGAAAATTTCATATTCTGTTTGCTAGGATTTACATTTTCCACGCTTTACTTAATATCCAAACATTTGGCCTTCATTGCTTCATTGTGCTGTGTCAATATGGAAAATGATTAAACAAACAGCTACATGTGTTTCCTGACGTGGCTTCACTACGATTGTTGCCTTTATCTGCTTGTCTGCCCTAAATATGCTCAGCAGCAGGAGGTCGGTTTGGAACAATTAGGTAATGTCCCAGTTTTGTTAGAGCTGTCAGAATCAAAATCAACTATTGTTCAACGATTTGAAGCCCAGCTTTATTTTGAAAGCAATGCAAGATACCGGTAGGTACTACAGGCACTAGCAGGAGCTTATGGTAACATACCAGGAACTTTGAATCAGGCTAGCACACCTAACAGAACAGACAAAAGAGGCTGCTTGGTACTTCCATCGGAGGAAAAATGCTTAAACACCCAGATTGATGTGAGCTTTCAACTCAGGTACAATGAGCATCCATTCGGTTAGCTGTACACCAGGCACATTTTTGTGCATTGTTAAATTAAAACAGATCCTAAATATGCTTTCCTCATTAAAATGTATTTCAAATAAAACAATCAAGAAAACCTTTGAGGAGTGGCATAACAGTCAAAGCGCATCTGGTAGGTATGAATGACAAATCACCAGGTCCTCTCTCAACTACTAACTGTAAGAATTGAGAGAGTCCATATTGTACATCTTTGAGAATCTGGTTGCTAGATGTCTTTTGATCCGAGGCTTTCATTAAAGCCTTTCAGTGGGTCTGTCTACCACATGGCTAGGTGCCACATCCTGTTCTGCACAATTTCCAAACACATTGGGTGAAAAAAAAAAAGAACATTTCTCTGATCATCAGTTCCAGCCCCGCCTCATCATACCAGATTCTGCTGAGTTCAGGCCCAACAATGTCAAATGTAGGATTGGAAATTAGACGGTATTAGACGAGAGGTACACTTGGATGCCTGCATAAAACGTGGATGTTTTTCTTAGATGTTGTAACAGACAATCATTGACAAATTCCACTGTACTCTTAGAACTGCACAGAAAACTAATTCTTGGAGTTATCTAAGCTAAGCCTGCTCAGAAAAAAGGAGGAGTTTGTATTTGGTACAAGAGCAGTAAAAAGGAGTGAAGCTTATAGTATTCTATCAAAATACATTTATGTGCTCAATGCACTTATTAGGAAAAGGCACTTATAGTAGCATATTAACACAATAACCCCAGCCTCTCTCTTGGCTTCAATAAGAAATGGTATATTCCATCGTTCTCTTGAATGATCCTGTCATCACCAACTTATCTCGAGAGGGGATAAGTCTGTCTGTCTGTCTGAGAGGGTCCTGTCTGTCTGAGGAAACTTTGTAGTAATGGGACTAGAAGTGTAAGAGAACACAATTTCAGGTGGCATCAGTCACAGATGCCTCAGGCACCACTTGGTTTTGTACCAGGTCTGAAACAACAAACCTTCCAGGGCATTAATAGGAAAGGCAGTTAAAGAGTCAATTTTTTTTGGCTGCTAAATTAAAAAATGCTTTTCTACTTAACGTTTGTATTAATATCATACAGATGGAAGACCTCTGTCTTCACTACACAGCCAAAAATTGTTCCTCACAGTGAGAGAGACAGCTTTTTGTGAAGTGAATGAATACCACAACTTAGGAAATGACTAGAGATCAGCCTTGCAAATAGAATTACCACAAGCATCAGAAACTGATACGCCTGGAGAACATATTTTCTGAAGTACAATTATCGCAAAACAGGGACGTGACCTTTTCTGTGGCATTTCAATGCAACCCTTGTCCAACAAAGATAATGACTACAACTACAATGGGATCCTAAACTTGCCATCACCTCCTTTATGATAAATACAAAGCCCAATGACACTCCTGGAACTTTATACAAAACCCCACAGCTTTGCATGTATGGGACTGGCACAGACAACTCAGCAGAAAGCAGTACAATCTGCCCAGGACTTGCAGCAGCCTGGCTTGTATGCTGTTGTTCCAACTACTGTATGGTTTCCTATGGTGTTCCATGTCACTACTCTTTCCCTGATTTTAGTTATGTCAGATTTACTTTTGAAAAAGGTGCTTAAAATGAATTTTACTCCTTTTTAAATTCTTCTTTTAACCTGAATCACAAAGACGGAAAGACCCAAACACTGTTTGCCTAGGTGAAAAATGAGGAGCTCAACAGGTTTTCCCACTTCATAAGATCTGTTACTTCTTGTTTGCTATATAAACAATAAGTAACTAGTACAGGTGTTAGAAATACTGTTTTGCCCTGAAACAGACCTGAAAGCATATTCTCTGGTCTATTAAGATGGTCTATTTAGGTCAAACATATTTGCAATGCCCTTATAGGCTTAGGGCATAAGTAAATTCACCCTTTTCCTCACTCAGACCTGAATTATTTTAAATTGCAATGTCAGGTTAATCAACTTGAGGAGGAAGTCTTTGCAGTATAGCAAATCTACAATCTATAATGTACAGTAATCTATCCATTTATATGAATACCAGAAGATAAATAATACAGTATGTAGTAACAGTAAAACAAAATGGTAAAAAAATATATACCATGGTAATTTTAAGTCATAGTTTGTCGTCATTTAGGAAATTTTATGCAAGCAAAAGTGACACTGTAGATTGTGTTCTATCTGTCTTTTTGGACAGGCAATACCTCCACAGGGGTATAGCCATGTATGAATTACCAATACATTAGGATTTTCAGTCTCGTCTTTTTTAAGGTGTTAAAAAGAAAGGGTACTGAGAAAGCGAAGGCTCTGGGTACTCACTCGCACAGCAGGATTCCATTTTCCAGGCCAGATCGAAAGTCCTTGTCGCCGAAGCGTCTGCCTGTGACGGCCTGCGATTGGAACACAACGACACATCAGGCACTGTCCTTGCAGAAGCCTCCGAGAGGATTCACACGTCAGATATCGACAAACAGTAACGGGACAGCAAAGGCCAAAGTTATTTTTGCTTCACAGATGAGTAATTTATATTTACGATCATCAGATTAATGTGAATGAATGCATACGGACAATATACGCTTTGTTTTGGGTGAATCCCTTCCAACCAATGAGAACAAAATCATACTGTGTGCTCAATCAAGCAGTTGCCAAGTGACTGAAAGGACTGGGACACATGCTTTGCATATCCCTTTAAGGCACTGTAATAACTTCATGACGTCTGCGACTCACTAAGTTAATCAAAAATCTGAGTTGCATTACTGTTGTCACTGAGTTTTTGTGTATTCCTGAGAGGTTCTGACTTCAATTTTCTTCAGCATGGAAAATGCATGCTCAATTGGATTTAAAACAGGAGATTGACTTGGCCAGTCTTGGATTTTCCACTTTTTTTTTCCTCCCTGATATTTGGTTGCATTCAGAAATTTGTTTTGGTCTTTGTCAAGCAGCACGGTGGAGCGCAGCTCCACAGATACGGAAGTATTTTCTTCTCATTAAGCAGACAATTTGCTTCTATAAAACTTTTGGGTTTGTTCTGCTGCAGCCCTGTTTAGTTACAGTTCATCAGCAATAAAGCATGACAGTCCCAGAAGTCACAATCAGCCAACCTTTGCTGAAAACATAAAAACCCACTGGAGAATGAAAGCACTGTGAGATGTGTTGAAAACTGAGTGTGCAAACACTAGCACAAATCTTAACCTATATAATTCTGGAATGTAGGGTGAAAAGGAAACACTCCTGCTATTTCACAAACTACAGTAATTTAATAATAAAAACCATATTTACAGATGAGGATGTACTTTACCCCCCCTTTGCTTTTAAAGACTATTCCAACATCGCAAACGGCTTCAACGTTCAGCCTCCTAATTTTCCAATTTTTCTTTCTAGCTCCAGAAGATTTTCACTGTAACAGAGATCTGGTTTTGATCATTTGCTGCCTTGCACAATCCGTCATGGATTCACAGTCACTGCTACCATAAGGAAACTGTTACATCTCTCTCTTCTGCATGGAGTCCTCCCAACCCCAGAGTGATAATACTCCTCTTTGATCTTCCTGGCTACCCAGAACTAGTAGAAACAATCCCGATCCTTTTTTACACTGAAAAGACGTTTCTACATCACAATCTCTCTTCCACAACAGAAAAACAATTCGATGGCTACAAACTAGGATTAAGGCAAGAAAATGATCTTATATATTTCTCAGAGTATTTCTCCTATAAAATACACTTCTAAACTGCTGTGCAAGAAGTACCAGTGAAAGTGGTCCTGAAATAGTGGTACTTTCCTATTAAGGCTATTTACTTTAAACAGAGGGTAGAACATGACTACAAATAGACCCAGTCAAAATAAATCACACAAGCTTGCTCATACCTCCAAAACGCAGAACAACAACTGCCGGTGCTCAGACCTGAGGCCTTATAAATCCTGCTGAGTTGAGGCACTATCAACGATTTGGCTTGCCTGCGAGGGTTAAGTTAAACCATTTCACTTAGCTAAACGTAACAGGCCTTCCACCAGGTCTTCGCTCCCCGTTTACCAAGCCCCAAGGGCTACTCAACAAACCTGACCAAGTGCTTAGATGACTTAGTTCTTAAAGGCATTGGTAATCTTGTGCTTCATCAAAAACAAGAACTGAAAATGCAGTACACAAGTACCCTCTAAACACCTCAGAACGCAGTTTCTGGTTGGTCACCGTCTGCTGTTAGACCTTGGTTGCTAGGCGACCATGTGCTGCAGCACATCCACACTGTAAACGCTATGGCCTCCTCAGCAAACCCCTTCAGTACTATCCTCCTTTAGGGCTGCACTGCACTGCAAAATTCTCACTGCCTCAAACAAAACTCAAAGAAACGAAGTCCACCTCATCACAAAACTAATGCAAGTGGGAAAATAAGCACTTATAACTTTCCTACAACTCGTAGAAAACGTGTGGCCATAAAATTCAGAGAAGCACTAAATGCTGGAACCTTGGGATAAAACTCCCTAACATTTTGGAAATATTTGCACCGCTTGAAAGAGTACCGTCAGCGGAACGTGTTTTACTCCCATTAACACAACATACTGCTAAATATCACTCCGATCCATAAAACACCACCACGTTATTTCTTACTCTGACACCTTGAGGGAAATGCTCTTTGTGCCCTTTTTTGCTGCATGTATCCGAACACAACAAAAGGCAAGTACTGGCATATTTTAAATCCAACATTACCACTGACAGCACTCTGCTAGATCTGTTCTGAATTTCACCCACTGTGTGAAGCGATAGCGCAGTTCTTCTTCTAGACTACAACGCTGTGAAAGTTGCTTCCTGTTCAACTTCCAGCTGCTGTTGTCCTATTTGCCTTTCAACACATCGGGCAAGTGGAGGTGGTCCTTATTATGATACAGTCCCCACAGAGATATCACTGCCTGTGTAAATTGGGCCTCCATTTACTTGCTCTTAAGAAAAAAAGGTCTCAAACATGGAGTGAAGCCTAGAACCGCAGAAAAAACACAAAACATCTTAACACACTTTTCTTATCAAAGAAATAAATAAGAGCCTAACGTTGAAATAAATGAAGAGAAAAGAAAATCGGTACTCACAGTATTTTACCATATAATGGGAATCTCCCAAAAAAAACAGTACATAACTTTACTGATGCTCTCAATAAGAAAAGCTGATTTACTGTACCGGTGCTGGATGCTATTTTCACCTGCGAGTTTCACTGGGTCTTCCTCAGTCTTTTCCTGCAGTTAGACATAACCAGGAAGGACGTCATCCCCCTATCCTCACCGTATCGGTTACTCACATGCATAATGTATGTTCCCTCTGAATAATGTGTGTACTGTAGGTGTTACACACACACACACAAAAGGAAAGCATTGTACAGTACGGAAGAGCTTCGGAAAGAAAATGTCTCAAAACTGTAGCCCTCCCAAGTTTTCAAAAGCCTGATCATGTGAACTTACTGTATTGTCCACAATCTCCTACCTCCCCCAGCAGCCCACTGAGCCTGAACAAAAACCGCTAACAAGGCCTGCAACGCCTTATTTCACAGGCACACCTGCAAACGTCACGAGGCAGCAAGAGAGACAGGGGTGGGGAGGAGGGAAGGAGCCCCTCGGTCACCCACTGCACAGCCAGCTGTCCGAACCGCCGGTCCTCGCCCTCCGCGACGAGAATGGCACCCACCCCCTGGCACAGCCGAGACCTGCCAGCTCGGCCAGCTGTGCTCCCAGCGATGTGAACCTCACCCCCCAGCTGGGACTGAAGACGGTGCCTCGGCCGGCCAGGGAACGTTCAAATGGATCTGCTGGCCCCTGAAACACGCCAGCCACTGAATCCAGCTTTATCATTTCTGCAATACATGTGGTCTGCAGTCTGGAATGAAAACCTTCTTCTTTGCTACTGAATCACTCCAAATGAACTGAACTGGGTCCAGAACAAAGACCCAACTATGAGAGCTAGCCGAGGCCAATATCGTTATTTCTCTAGCCCTTTCCCCGTTTACTTTAACATTTGCGTTTGATTCCGGCGCTTTTTGTGATACTAATGCACAGCAAGTTACATTACCCTGATCAGCCAGACACTAAAATAATGTTTCTAATAAACATGATCCCTAAAGGGTAACAGAGAAGATTAGAAAATGGGATAGAGAAAGACACTGGGGTGGCTTACACAGTACATTAAACTGGATAAGTTTAAAATGTACAGCTGGTGATCCCTGCAATGTTCAATGTTTAATATCATATCAGAAAAAAAATCTTTATACAGCACTTTATGTATTTCATCATTAACATACTATAATTAGTTAAAATGACTCATATTGCAATTACTAACTTTTCTAAATCAAACAATTCATTTTAATGGATCGCCTTAAAACCACACTAAATTCATTGCAGACAACACTAATGATAGAAATGACAAGTTATTTGCTGCTCTGGAGTCCATCCAGAGAAGAGCAATCAGCCACGCTCCAGAGCTCAAGGAAAAGACCCGGACTGACGGGCAGAAGGAACTGAACCTTTCTAGTTTTGAAGAGATAAAGCTACAAAGGGATCTGAGACAAGTGCTCAAAATCTTCAAAGACACTGACAAAGCCAACCCTGTGAATCATGAACCATAGGGCCCAAGTGGAAACAGACTTTGGCCAGGTTTCTGCTGTAGCACTTGAGGAAGTTACAAAAAAAGTTACAGTATTTAATTTTTTTTTTTTTAAAAGACGTCCATGAAACAAACACTAAATTGCCCCTTTTCAAACATCAGAATCCAGCATACAACTATTAAGGAGTGATCCTGCCTGCCCAAAATGGACAGGAGACATTATTTTTTGGCAAGTGAGCTAAAACCAGGTTTTCCTTCGGACAAAGGATGGCACTGTGTTCCTACACATCAGGGCTCCGAAAACAAATATTCCCCACAGGAAAAGGAACAAATGTTAACACTTACATAAAAAAGCCGCAAAGAATGCATTTTATAGGGGGGGGTTAAATCAATTAAAGTGGTCTGGAACTCCTAGAATCAGAGTGCTCTGTAGGGGGGATAGAATCTGCCAGCTCAACTGTACCTACAACGCAGGCAGGTTTCCCTCCAGACTTGGCACTAGTACCCCAATCTCCACGGCAACTCTCCCAGCCCGCGGGCAGACATCAGCCCACAGAAGCAGACACGCAGCGTCATCAGCTCAGGTAATTAAAAGGCATGCTAGAGAGCGGAAGGCTGATGTCTGCACCAGCGGGCATAATTGCTTCTCTTTTTTTTTTTTTATAACACTGCCTTTCATTAACTATTGATGACTCCATGGAAAATACAGGACCTATTCAAAACTGAGATAGCTACCCGCCGGGAATGTTATTTGTCATCCATGGGCTCAAGGCATCCTCATACCATGCTGAATTTGAAAATTCAGCATTTTTAGCATTTCTAAGATAAATTTATCCCCCTTTTTAGGCTAGTGAAAAGGTCTCTATCATACAGGAAGGGTACCATTCAATCCCTTATAAAATAGCCTACAGAGTTGCTTATCCACTACATTGTCTTAATTAATAAGCACTAATGTATGCAAATTTTAAGCACAGCTGTTGTCCTTTTTTATTGTGTATTATTCCCAGATGGGCTAATGGCCTTGTTTATTCTTCCCATAATACAACTATTTCAAGGAATTCGTCAGCATTGAAGGCAGGTGAAGACTTGACGCAGCTTTACAAATTACTTAATGTGGTAAACTGGCACAGAACCAAACACTCCAAGTGTAACTTCCCAGGGGAACAAACGGACGAGACAGCATTTTGTCAAAGACTGATGAGCTCATTAGGCATCCAGTACCTGACATAACAGTACTTGGCTTACTATTAGAAATGGATTTTGAGTAGATTTCAAGTAGCCTGTACTAGACTTTAAACCCCACTCGGTCTCATTTCGGAGAAAAGATTTTAAACGTCAGACTGAGAAGAGTTGAACTCTGAAGAGTCAACTGGGACTCAGGGACTCCAAGATGGCACCACAAGAAAGAAAACTGGACGCTCCCACCACCAAGGTAGAAGACATGGACCTTCTTACAAGAAGTAGGGAATTGCTTTTGAAAAATTCTTAAAATGGTTTTGAATTCACCGACCGAAATATAAAAGTTTACATTATACAGTGCCTTGCAAAAGTATTCAGACCCTTGATCAACTTTCTCATTCTAATGAATTCCAAATCCTACATTGAAATTTAGTTCTCTGCGATATTTTTTATTTCTCAGCACTGAAACTTAAAATGAATTATTACTGTATATTGATGTCACCATATAGAATTGTACAAGTACAAGCATTATTCCATGCCGAAAAGAAAAAGAGACGCCTCTTTTCACCAGGTGGATATCTGAAGAAAGCTCTACATCGACTTTACTTGTTCCTTTACAGACTACGCATGCTGACGCAGCTCCCTACTTGAACTTCATATAGAATTGTGTATCTTTATCTTTTTGAAGGATATACCTTTGAAATGTACTTTATACTTACAGGCAGAAAAGACTCACAACCACTTCAGTTACATGGGCTTTATTTTTGACTACTTGTCTGAAAACCATGAAAAAGAGCTGCTTAAAACGGGCTGAATACAGAAGAGCCACGACGCCGTGATTTTGTGGTAGAATAAGAACAGCATGCATAAGTGTAGTTAATCACAGTAAAGATTGGCACATCCCAACACAAAGTGGAAGATGTGGCAGGATTTAGAGGAAACAGCCTAAGGACTTGCAAGAACTGGAAGTTTCCATAAAAAAATCCTTTTTTAAAAAAATAAATAAAGAGGGACTTCGGAAAACGGCCTTCTCAGAAATTCTGCACATGGAGTTTCGGCCACCCACTGGTCAAAACATACAACCAAATGGCTTTCAACAAACAAAAGAAGTTTGTCAGGTTCTTTGACAGTTTCCAGTCCCAATGACTCAGTAGAGGACATTTTCCAAATTACTGGGATAATTACCAAAGATAGCTGCTCTGGCAAGGCCCGTGGTTCACGCTCTGTCGAAAGAAAACTGCAGCTTCGTCAAATTGAAACTCACCCTCTCAGCACAATCCCGGTGATCCATTTCCAACCTGGCATTTCTCAAGAATGCCACAACATTATCCCAATTACTTTTCTCCACTAAAGTAGTTCATTTTTTTTTCTCCAAAGTAAGGTTCTCTCCAAAAACCTAAAAAATAAAATTTGAAGGGCTTCAACACCATTTTAATAACATTTAGCAGCAGAGTTTTTTCAAATGTGACAATTCCAGTTATGGCGACTGAATGTCACCTGTAAACAGATTCCTCTTTTACTGTATGTATTGAATTCACTTGTGTGCTACCACAACCATCAGCAAAAGAATCCACAGAAACTACTGCTTCTGCAAGGATGCCAGACACTACTGGACTCTTACTTTCCTACTCTGTATAAACTCCTCTATAATGCTATAAAAGACTACACTCCTGCATTAAAAAAAAAACTAACCCTTGTAGACAGGCCTTATAATAATAATAAACTATTTTATATAGCACCTTTAAAGGAGGCTTCTCCAAGTGCTTTACAGAATGAGGTTTGTCTTGTTACCCTCTTTAGTTGGCTGCATTTCCCCTTCATAAGTTGTTCCACAAATGCGTGGACAAAGAGGTTAAGTACTGATTCTGTACTTCAAGAGAGCATCCCCGAATGTGGTGATAATGCAATGAATCCTAAGTAAGTACTATAAGTAGTGTTAAGTCCCATCCAGAGTTCCTGTCCTGGTCTCGGGCTTTCCCCAGTCTCTCCTCCAATCAAAACCATGTGTTACTTGAAGTATCTGGACTGTTCCAGTCCCATGGTCAGCCTGACCCACCACTGATCACTGCTTTCTCCCTGTCCAGCAGCAGTCTGAAGTCATACCCTCACAGCTGCCCCCAAGGAGAAGAAAGCACCACTCCTTCAAGACATCTTTGCTTGTACATTCACGCCAAGTGAATTCAATACATACAGTAAAAGAGGAATCTGTTTACAGGTGACATTCAGTCGCCTTACTGGAATTGTCACATTTGAAAAAACTCTGCTGCTAAATGTTCTTAAAATGGTGTTGAAGCCCTTCAAATTTTATTTTTTAGGTTTTTGGAGAGAACCTTACTTTGGGGAAAAAAAAAATGAACTACTTTAGTGGAGAAAAGTAATTGGGATAATGTTGTGGCATTCTTGAGAAATCTTTTAGCCTCAACAGTGTTAGAAGATTGAGATGTTAGAAATTTCATGTGTGTTTTCAATGGGTCTGTCCTCTGTGACCTCCTGAGGAACAGAGAGAGTCTCCCAAATAATAATACAGCTCTTATTGCACTGGCAAAACTTTACTTCATTGGCCATGCAAACAAAGCTATGTTATTTTTTTTAAATTTGACTTCACTTTGAGCTCCTTTACTAGTGAAAACCTCTATTCTAATCAACAAATGGTGCAGAGAAAGAACATAACTGGCTAATAAAACCACTGATTACTCCCAGACCACATTGACAAACCTGGCATTTAGACAACAGCTCCATATCTGCCCCTTCTAAAAAAATGGCTGATGTATCATTTTAAATATCATAGCTACATTCTGACTTTGTTACAAACACGCATTTGTGGAACAACTTGAAAGGGAGAAATGAAGCCAATAAAGAGGGTAACAAGATTACAAAAACATTACCAGATCAAGCCTACATGAGCACAAGAAGGCCGAGCGCCTGCGCTTGGAGCAGAGACAATACCACAGCCCTCACCACCACTACCCTACCCTGAGCACAAGAACGTACCACTGACCACTAATCAGAGATGGAACCAAATCGGCGCTCTGCCTCTTGGCTCGAGTGCAGTCTGCCTGGAACAGCTCTGCCATAAACTGACTCCAGGCCTTGGACAGATGCGACGGTAAGGAAAACGCTTAACGTGCAAAGAGAGGAAGAGAAAACCACATATTTTGAATCAAATGGACAATGAGGATGTTGCATATTAATATGTCAAGAGTGAAGCCGTTTCGTTAATAGGTTCACCACTGCGAATTTGGTACAAAGAAAATTGTTTCAGAAAAACTTTGCGCAATGTCTTCAGACTTGACTAGAGAATAAGAGCAAAACCAGTGCCAACAACACTTAAGAGCTCCTTCTAGGCTGCTGAATAATACATCCTCCCCCCCATCAGTCTGCGTTTCTTAGGTACTGAAGGACTATTCTGCTCTTTAATTTCCCTCAACCACATTCTAAAGAAGACAATTCAGATGGAAAAATAGGAATGCATATTTCTCTTTCAGCACAAGCACACAGAGAAAACAATAAGAACATTCAGTACTGGCCATCTGTAGGTTTTAAATGTTCCGTCACTTACATATATTCTCTCATATGTGGAATTGCTTCTCAGAAGGTACTGTACAATGTTTTAAAACCAAATGCTTTGAGGCAGATTATCAAATGCAGAAATGTTCAGACCCATTGCCTTGTACAGAGCGTGCTTTGCAGGGCCAGTCAGTGGCTTTTTCAACATCTAAAAAAAAAAAATCTACTTATCTAAACTATTCTTAAATTGGTGGCTGCAGAACTGCTGATCGGAATCAGCCTGCCACTAACTTCACTCTGGGGAAGTACTATTTTAGCAGGAAAGGTGCAAAACTAAAATCGCCAACTCTCCAGTGGAAAAGCAGAACCGAACGGTCATCATCTTGTGGGACAACGAAATTACTTACACTTCGAAATCCCATGACATTTTCCCTTTTAGTACATCTGCATTTTCCTTCCAGAATGGACAAAACTTCCTTTTTAAAAAAACCCACGCGCAGAAAAAAAAAAAAAAAAAGAATTCCTTCTCCTCTTCACAACATTTAACCCGTACACCACATAGGGGTTTCAAACATCGCGTGGGCCTAAACGCACATTCACTGAACACAACCAGTCTTACCTAACCACCAACTGCATAATCTGAACAAGTTCTCATGCCCTGCTCATTCAGGAACTCATCCACTTTACACAAGTAATCCCTAACCTAGATAATTCACTTTACTGAAGTATTTACGGACTAATCTTTCACTCTCGCCAGTTTAGCTCCACAGGACACTCTGTGCTAATGTAATGCACACCTGCTGAACTGTAGGCGATGGTATTTGTTCCCTTCAGCCAATCAGATAGCAGACTAGACTATCAGTATCCTCCCCTTGTTGGTTATAGCTCCATTACCTGGGATAGCTACACTGCATGGAGTCCCAGCAGGGATCTGCATCATCAGTCACTGAGAAACACCGAACAAACTTTTCCTCTTCCAAAAGGAATGAATAAAACCCAGTGCTGTGATAACTGCCGAGTCCTCACTCAACGCCAAACACTGCTCCTTTCAAAATGGAGCAATCCTTTCCATAAATTAAAATTGAAAGGTTAAATAGTTAAGGCATAGACTTAACATGGTGCATTTCGCTTGGTTGGACATCAAGGACAATATTTGTAGGCTTATTACTAGCAAATCAAAACAACTTCTTTCGGAGGAGCAAATTATTTCATACAGGCTGGGGGGAAACAGGCTCTTTGTTAAGAAACTGTTTTGAATAAATATAGACATCTGGGGAAAATGACCTAATTTTTAAAATATATGTAATGTTTCATGCAATAACAAATAAAAAAACAAATTTAAAGAGCATCTGCTCCATTAAAAAGGGGACATAAAACTTTAATTAACAGACCCTTTGCAAGCAGATGCTTTCTCATCTTTTGTGTTGCCCACACACATCAGACCACTCCTTCTCCATTTGTACCACTCCCAGTGCTCACACCAGAACGATCTACAGCAGGCCTGTATTCCACATGCCTGCCAGAAGACGAAAACTAATTCTTTAAGGGACCGTCAGCACACAGTGCAAGGAAATAGATATTTTGCTGTATAAAACAAAGAATGTGAAGGTGGCCAGAACTATGCAGGAAAGAATTAAAAGTGGTTTGAATGTATACTACTATTTGAGCTTTTAATTAATAACAGTTGGGCGCAGATAAACAAGAGCACCCGATTGTGCAATCTGAAAGCGTAACCTGCTTTGAATTACAATATAAAGTTGGGAACAGTTGTTTAAGGCCGAGCTGAAAACATCTGTCCCTCTGCTCATAAGGGACGGGGGAAATGATCTTGCTCTGCAGCTAATTCCATTGTCCAAAAGCCCAAATGATTGCACTTCCTTTTTCACATGGCCATGACAGAACACCACTGCTTGCTGTAGAACCAGCTTAGGTCGAAATCGCTCATGATGTGAAATGCTTCTAGATGCCCATGACTGCCCGTTTCTGACATTCTCAACCTGCCAATATCCACAGTATGTGATACACTCATTACTAAAACGAATTACAAATTTGTTCACACAAATTAGCCAGCATGTGCCTATACAGTACCAAATGCATTTCAAATACTCTACCATATAACAAACAGACAGGTCTACACAAACATCAGAAATTGCACTTGTTTAAGAATGTACTTTTTCCCACCATGACATACAGTACAAGGATTACAGTACATACAATTTGTGCAGTTACACAGTACCAGGTATATACCAGTATAAACACGAGCCAGCAGCCATCTCAACCTGCAACTCACAGCTGGCAGCCCACTGAAGCTCAGCAGGTGTGAGCCTGGTCAGTACCTGGATGGGAGATCTCCAGGGAAAAACTAAGGTTGCTGCTGGAAGAGGTGTTAGTGGGGCCAGCAGGGGGCGCTCACCCTGCGGTCCATGTGGGTCCCAATGCCCCAGTGTAGTGACAGGGACACTATACTGTAAATAATTGCCGTCCTTCGGATGAGACGTAAAACCGAGGTCCTGACTCTCTGTGGTCATTAAAAATCCCAGGGTGTTTCTCGAAAAGAGTAGGGGTGTAGCCCCGGCGTCCTGGCCAAATTTCCCATGCCTCCTAATAATCCCCCTCTATGAATTGGCTACATTACTTTGTTCTCCCCACCCCAAACCGACGGCAGGCGGAGCAACGCGCCGGTTGGAGTATTTCTCGGTCGCATTTAATGGCAACATCGGCTCAAAGATTTGGTTCAAACCACCAAATGGAGACTGGTGTGCCGACAAGCGGACCCTGCTGATGTGGGATTAACGCTAGGAAAGAGAGAGCGATACCGGTATGAACAAGTAATAGGTTTATTCCATGCTGAAAAGAGAAGAAAGAAAACAACGTTTCGTCCACACCTCACACCTAAAGAAGGCTCCACAGCCACAGTTTATTCTTTTCAGCATGGAATAAACCTATTACTTGTTCCTTAGCAGCCTACACACCTAAACATATACAGTACCAATATGTGCCCTTTTATCTCAGTAGTAATTTCCTTCTCCCTATAAAGACAATAGCAGGTTATTTATCATCTACAGTTTGCAAGAAATCAACACGGAGTTTATTTATATAGAACAAAGTATCCAATAAAAAGTTAATTTGCACAGTTAAATTACCTATTTAATAAGCTATCATTCACTCCATTATCTTCCCAACCTGTAAACAGACGAGTTTAGGTCACCTCAATAAATACAGTACAATGGCAGTTACGGTACCACAGGTTTAATTTGCCTATCACTGTCACATCTTTATGAATGCATTTTACATGGAGCTGGATAAAACTACACACACACACACACTACAAAACAGAAGTGTCCAATCTGAAGACATAAATGTTTCAATTTCAATTCATAAAGACACACCCTTGTTAAGATCCCAAGTTTTCTCTTCCAAGGACCATTAACATACATATTATGCAGAAGAGCAAAATTATTCATGGAGTGAAATGTTGTATATGTTTGAAATTTACTTCAAAGAGACAGATTTTGAGGTGGGACTTCGGAAGCAAAGATCACACTTCAAAAGGGAAGTGAAAAAAGTATTCCCTACAGGGAATACGACAGGAACATAGCAAAAATGTGCTTTCGGAAGTCCAGAGTCCAAATATAAAAAAGTGTCAACAATATTTAAGCAGTTAAATGGTGATAGCCTTTGAAGAGCACTAGTTGACTAGACAGGCTGATATGATTTGAAGGTTTTTCCCCCCCCACAGTCTACTTTTCTTCTTTAGGACAGAAAAATCACAGCACTTCTGCACAAAAAATATACCATTCATCAGCTTCAAAACCGAGTGACTGCTTTCCATGCCCAGAAAGACCATTACCAATAAAAATGTATTTTAATTAAGATTAAAGAGGTCTCTACAGTATCATTGAAACACATTTGCAAATGAAACAGGTCCCTCAAGTGTGCACCAACTAAGAGGCCGAGATTAATAAATCGAGGGAGAATGGTGCTCTCTTCACTCCTTGGTTGGGCATTCCCCATCAGGCCAGGAATACACATGTCATCTAGTGACCTTTCCAGAGAGAGATGTCCAGCCTGTCAAGTGCCATTCACCTGGGAGTGTAAGTCTACAAGAACACATCGCATTTTCACCCTAAACGCACTCGAATGGTTATTCATCACCGCAACTCACCTCGAAGGGATACGCAACAATCACATGTTGTATAACAGAAGACCAGACCAAGCAGGGCTCTTGTAGAAAAACGGCAGCCTTTTCTTCTCTAAGCAGGGCTTGTGCAGCTGGCTTGCTGAACTCAGCCCAGTTCATCAAGCAGTTGGATTTGTCTTAAATGTTGCAGACGAGAGGTGCTGACTGGACCACAAGGGTTCCATCACTGCCAAAGTTTCAGAGAAGGGATGGCCTTTCGATGCACCTTTGCATGAGGGTTTGAATCAGTGTAACCAGGGGTCCTTAAAGTCAGATCTGAGTGTGCTGGGAATGAGGAATGTAAGACCTCATCTCTTCGACTTTATAGACCACACAATTTCAATAATTACCTTTCATTTCTGCTTAAAAATGAAGTCTGGTACTGTACATATTTACAAGGTTCTATCATAAAACTCTCTGCACACTTTTTTTTTTTAAGAGGCTCAAAGCATAGATAATAGCTCACTCTTTTTATCTAAAGATGTGTATAGCATAAAAAATAATAAACATGTACAGTAGCTGAAGAGTTATTCAATTGCTTGTGGAAACAGAAATGTTTCAAAAAAAGTTGTTCTCATTGGGGTCAGATCTGTTCACAATGACTCCAAGCAAAGCACCGAGTAAAAATTTAGAATTTCATTAAATCATTTCATATTAGTGCAGACACTGTACGCATTTTGTCTTTTGTATAGTATATTCCAGGTCTGGAGAAGTATTATTCTTATTTATTCTAGGACATTTATTTTTGCAGATCTCCTGGGTTTCTCCCCCAATTCCTTATCAATAGAGCAATGAGTTTTATTAAAATCCTGCTTATTGTTATTTTAAAATAATCTGTTGGAATTTGTTGGGAAATAAAATTTGAAAGACTGAGGATTCCCCTTGAAGACCATTCTCATTTTCAACTTGATTAAAGGTCAATGGCATTCAGAGGATCTTCAGTCAGTTGTGTAAACTGTACCACTATCCTTTTAAAGAACATTTCATGGAAATTACTTGTCAAAGCTTGAATCATCCAGATCTGTGAAAAGCATCTTACAATGGAACAAAATACAGTATGGCCTGTCTGTATCATAGCCAGTCTCTGTCTTTTAATTGTGAAGAGGTGGAGTTGATCCTTTTTTTAACAGGAGAGGCCTGAAGAGCAAATGAGACAGGAAGAGGAAACAGCTGAGGGAGCAGAACAAACTAAGGCTTAGTTTTAGGACCCAAGATGAACAGCTGAAACTATATCTGGAGCACAAGGTCACTGCGTGTTCAGAATGTGCTCACTGGTCTGGAGTAAAACCCACCTTACCTGACCAAACCAACCAGAGGCATTCAAAAAAGACAAACTTATTGACAAATGCCAGAGACGCCGTTTCTCAGCTATGAACAATTGTCAATGCTTTCAGAAAAACACTTTACAGACTAACCTTAGAGCCAGTATGTCCAACCCAAGTAGTCCTATTTTTAAACCAAAAGACTACTGGTTACAGAGAGGCAGAGTTTGTCACCTGATATAAATCCCTGGGAAGAAATCGTGCGATACAAAAGCTTCGAAACTGGAATCTCTGCTCCGTGCTGCGGTATCTGCAGCAAAGCCAGACCCCAGAGACCCGGCGCAGGGAAGATATGAAAATTGATGACTGAGGCTGAAGATTTTTGCCCTACTTTCCTTGAATAGCACAGCTTGACGACATCTCCTGAAACACCATTGCTTGGCCAGAAAGAGGGAGAGGAGAGCTGCAAAACAGGTTGCCTTCTCTTCCGGGCAGACTATCCCGTAGGGAGACACATCTCATCTTTAAGACCTGCTTCTTCCATTCTCTCTCAGGGGCTTGGCCAAGACACAGCTTCTCTGGCAAACCGTTACTGTGAGATCACAGCTGTCAGATGTTAATATGAAGGATTTTAAATCATTACCATGTACACTTGCAGGTTATTTATCTTTAGTAACTAAGAAATATTTGGGTTATATTATATAAATATTGCACAAAGTTATAATTGTGTATGTTTTTTTTTTCTTCAGGAGCAATGCCATGTTCTCTGGGACCAAAAAATAGCTAGTTGACTCTTACCATAGAATATTTTAATTAGATGGATGTTCCATAATAGCAGCAACTGCTATTATAATAAAATTCTTTCTACATCTAAAAGACACAAATAGTTGTTATAAATCTAAAGAAAACCACAGAACCACTCTGGATGTTTGGCAACTTTTTTCTTTTCCTGGCAGATTTTTATTGCAATATTCCTCTCTTATGAGAAAATCTATCATTTTCATGTGACAGTCTGGGATTTGCTGCAAGTAGCTTTAAGCCATCTCTTCCAATAAGACACGGTCAAGAAACATTCTTGTTGAAAAATGGAGAGCAGAAGATCACCATCAGTGGCTATTAAGAAACACCAAGGGTGAACAGATGGTTTACAATTCTATGGTTTGCTGCAACCAAGACTCAACTAATGGCAGAAACACCCCCAGTGTCCAGTCACGTCATTGATGACTGTCAAGTTATTTTAAATCAATAGATGTTCAGGTATTATACTGAGAAAATGTAGCTCGGCTGTGCATCGGTAATCCAAATTTAGTCAAATGTAATGCTATGCGAGCTAATGGAAAATGCCACACAATGTAACAAAAGAAAAAAAAAGTTTATTGCTTAGGTTGATTTAGCTCTTCGAGTGATTTAATACGCATTTACCAATGATAAAAGTGCATCAACAAACAAAACAAAATTTGTTGGGATAAAACCACATTTCACAGCCAAAATGGAAATTCATAAACAAGGCTAAACTGATTATGTTACAGCTCAGTCTTTAATTTTTTAAGGAAAATTAAAATGGTCAGACAGCTAAATCTGGGTTTATAGCTGACACATCTGGTTGGCAGAATTAATCAAGGATGAGTAAATCGGAGGTACGGTAGTTTTTGTAGTTAAAGAAAAACATATAGCATACTGTAATTTACGTTATGCGATCAGCTTCATTTTAAAAACCAGCCAAAAACTTGCTACAGCACAACAAACATTAATTTCTCCCCTGACATTTTGTTGGCGAGACATCTTGATTTATCCTTGCCACATGCAGCCAACAGGAAGCTGTTAACAACTCAGGTCAAATTCTCCAGCTTTCAGAGAAGTTAAGAAGTTCAGTGTAGCTTGACAGTTGCTCCGTTAGTGCCTTCAACAAACCCCTAGCCCCAAAGAATCCAAAATAAGATCAAAAATTACATACGCACTTCACATGACTTATAGCAAGCCTTAACATAGTATGCTTGTTGTTCTTTGAAAGTCAATCACAGGTGCGGCCATCTTGAGACCAAGTGTCCTCACCTTCTGTTACCCACATCACTCAGCACCAGTGACCCCGGCGGCCATCTTGTGTGCCGCACAACCCATCATCCGGTGCCAGATATTTCAAGACCAAATCGAATTGACTAGACAGACAGTCGCACGCAGATCAACAGACGTGTCGTTTTTCTGCTTCGGCAGCCAAAGGGTTGCAGCTGGGAAAACCCTGAATGGCTCAAACCTCTGTGCTTTTACATGGCTTGAGCCATTCAAGTTTTTCCCAGCTGTTGTCCCTCTTGGAGGCCTTTTCCTCGCGTTCGGAGGAGGCCCGAGACGTTTACAAACAGGACAGCAGGGCTCTTCAGGCCGAGGAAGATTTGGAAAAAGTTCAGATGAGATTAACACTCCGTGTAGCCAAACTATTTTGTCTAAACCATTTCCGATTTTATTTATAGCCCAACGCTTTTATGGTATATTTTAGACAATGTCTAAAATCCGTAAACAGGCTGCACATAGAAAAACCACAAGCTAGAAAAGTGACTCGGGAAAAAGTCATACTATACCATAAAGTTTATAATAAAGCACCTTAAATGATGACGTTTTGCATTGATAAAGCAGGGAATCTGTTTTTCCATTGTATTAACACTTATTACTACCAATAGCTAACTCATTCTAAGGCTGGCACCACTCACAATCCTTGCATGCTAACAGAGGGGGTACAAGAGTTGTATTTGGCATTTCTAAACCATTTTATTATATACTTATACTGTACAGCAGATATTCTCAAGAGGTTCATTTAAAATTTTATTCAGGTGATCCACAGAAAAGCTGCTGGACAAAAGCGAGAATTTCTGTGCTCAATCATAATCGATTCCTCATCTCTACGACCGAGATCGAGAAAAATAACGTTCGAGAAACAACGTAATGCAGTGCACAAGCAACGTCTGGCTAAAGACAACAAGATGATAAAGTACAGTAATACAGTAAAAGACAAATATGAAGTCCCCATACATCAGTTTTAGGTTCACTTATGCTGGTTAGGATTATGGAATCAAGAGGTGGCATCAAAACTGTCCAATGGTTTTAATAAAGGAATGCCAGAAGCTACAACATGATCTTCGGGGAATTCTCTGGTTAGTATGAAGGCCATTTTTTCTGGAAAAACAAAAGAAGAAATATATTTCAACAAATCAAGGTCAAGATTTGAGGTCTAGCTTTGCAGACATTAATTAAATCATTTTTAAAAACTATTGGGGTGTCCCCCCCCCCCAACAGACAGTGACTCTCTAAACAAAAATAAGAAAGAAAAGCAATATGCTTTACAACTGTCCAGGTATAATCAGTTCACTAACTTTACATCTACAGAACTGCCCAACACTGAAGACTACAAGCAATATGAATATGCTCTGCGAGACCAGGCCAAGTGAATGGACCAATTTGGCAACGGACTTCTTAACAAAAACACGACTTTTCTGATGAAAATATCTAAGTAACGAGACCTTTCCAGAACAAAAGTGCAACAAGAGGACACTACATTTTCATTCACATCAATGATGAAGACTGAACCCTTCCCTTCTTTGTTGTGTTTACAGTAAGTCTCGGTAACGAGTCAAATGACACTACAATAAGCAACCTTTTGGTACAAAGCTTTATAGATGAATTCCATCTGGTTAAATGTATTAAGCTTTAAAGCTTATTCTTCCTCCAGCTGTTCTTTCAACTAAAAAAAAAAAGAATGCTAAAAAATTGCACAACATCACCATGGCATGTTTAAAAAAAAACATTGAGCAAAAACAGACTTGCAAAGTGTGGTCCGTTCCTGGTCATCAAATAAGACTATTCATCATTACACAGGTCTGACATCTCATAAGCAGCACAAGAGGAGAGCACTTTCAAGGGCTCTGAACCTTCCTCTGCAAAATAAGAAAAATACTCTAATATAAAGTCAGCTGCATTGCATTCACAACATTCCAACCTATGAATCTGGCAAAATCAGAACTGGGGTACTTTGTATTTAGAGATCAACATAGGTCATTTTCTCTAAAATTTGGAAGCCTTTTTTATTCTTATCAGCCCTATAATAAAAGAAAACTAAGGCCTTGTAATCTTTTAAATATTTTCATGGAGCATATTAACCAGTAAGAACTTGCATACATACAAAGGAGAGGAGGGGAAGCCATTTGGCCTGTCTAGTCCATTTGATCATGAGAAGGCATTTCTGTGAAAGAGGCTAGGATATACATTTAAACGTTGTCAAGGTCTTTAAGGATTCTGGGATTTTGAATACTTGTGGCAGATCTTCAATTCCAGAATAAAATAGATCAGTTCCATCAGGGTATATTGTTCTTTTATATTTATTTCACTTGAAACTGCATACCTTTTTTGGGGAGTTGGAGGTACCAAGTCTCCTTAGTCTGTTTTCTAGTCTTCGTACAGGATACTGCTTTTGCCAGTAGTCCCAAATGTTAACCCTCCTGAAGAGAATTTGGGTTAATGTGATAAGTTTCTTTTTATAACTCCTGCTGACAAACACACAGGTGTTCATTCTAATCAAATGTTAATGGGTTTTTTTTTGCTTTTACAATTAACAGTTCATGATCCATTTATTAATAGAGTGTTATTTATGTGTTTTACCCACTATGATTAAAGCTTTAACTATCCATATGTATGTAGGAGATGAAGATTCAGTTCAATTTTCAGTAAAAAAAAAAATCCATCACAAGCTCAACTACCAATGTCCAATGTACATTCTAACCTTGCTTCAGTACAGTAAAAGGCCTTTTCCAACACAGTGAAGTTCCACTTTCCACAGGGGCTGGCCAAGTAGAAAAGAGGCACTTCCAGTGGCATTTGTCCACAGTCAGACCCACAAATCCATAAGGGGGTTTCTAGAATTAAACAGTAACCCTGACAGACTGCCAATCCAGGATCTTGAGCACCTCAGAACTGAAATGAACCAGATATTTGACCACAGCCGCCTACAAACATTTCACTGAATCACAAGCAATCTTCAAAACATAGGAGAAGATCTTTCTGGCACATTCACAAGCTAGGTGTCCAAACATATATTTGATATGCAAGGATTCAGAACTGATGGGTTTTATCTCTGCTAACAATTTGCTTTGGTACATTTCCTTTTCCTTCAGCATATTCTCTAACAAAATACTAAAAAAAAAGCAGCTTTCAAGATACTTATCTCAGAGCTTTTTTTATAAAGCAGTTTTGGCCAGACACCTGCGTGGGGAGTTACCCAGAGCTGCGTGTGGGGATGAATGTAAAACAGCTTGCTGCCGACAGTGGATCTAGGCACAACACTCCTAGCAGTGTTCTTTCTCTTGTTTAGCACTTCGGCAACATACACTGCCAGGCCTATTCCAGCAGGATGCCCAGTCTCTCGGTTGGTTAGAATGCAGCCGGCAAACAAGGAGATCCCAAATTACTGAAGCACATGACAGGCTCTTTTTCATACCCTCGCGCCAATCAGATCATCACGGGAAGCTTCTGCAGGATGCCTTCCAACGTTATACAACGTCCTCCTGACGTGAGCCCCTTGGGTCTAGAGAGGAGGACACAATGACCACAGTATAGAACTGGGAAGGCCTCAAGGGTCTTGCATTTGGTTTCAGTGTACCGTGACATGCCAGCAGGCCACACAACTCTTCTCAGTGCTTAACGTGACATGCTGGCAGGTGTTAACACATTGTACTTAATAGGCATGTAGCAGATCAGGCTTGCATACTGTAGCACCGTTCCTCACAACAGGCAGCCCAAAGCTCTTCATATTAAAACCCTTCGCCCGGGTGCAATGATACAAGACCTAGGGGACTGTTTGTACTGTACATTAGACCTCTTAAGCTGCTTTTGGATTGCACATCCATACTCCTGATCTTGTGAATTGCGCGATGGGACCTTCGCCGTCTGTGGGGCAGGCAGAACCTCATGGACAAGTGCCATCTTTCACTAGAGACCCGATTCTCCTCGAAGTCCTTTCATGCCAGCAGGTCCAGACCCGCCCAGATCAGGCTTCGAGGAAGTGAAGGGAACATAGCTTCAATCCTGTAGGACTTGTGTCACAGGACCCAATTCAAGGCAGTGGAAACAGAAGATCAAATGTTCCACAAGTGTATGAGGTGAGTAACAAAGTCTAGAGCAGCACCCAAATCAGCAGGTATAGGCAGCAAAGGAACAGAAAGGTTTATACATTTGGAATATGGCACATGACAGCTTTTTACTTTTCTTTCTACATGCACAGATTTGAAAGTGGCCACATTTCCATTTCCTTGCAATCCCTTTCACAGCCTACACAGTATACAACTAGCTGAATCAGCATAGAGAACTCCATTCTCCCTCCATTAGAGGGGCCCATTCTGGTCTTTACAGAAAAGTTGCAAATAGAAACAGAAAGTTAGTCTTGATTAAAAAAAAAAAAACTTGTCTGAGAGCCTGGGTCATACAGATCGGTATTCCCCAAATGGTGGCACATGTTTGGCCAACAACCAAGGAGAGTAAGGTAGGATTAGCCAGCCAGTGCTCTCTCAGCTCTCGACTACACAGCAACCCCTGTAGCTTCTCAAGCAATCTGGGCTGAGGGCAAGATATGCAATTCTACTCTAACTGGTGTTGAACCTCTGGATAAAAAAGACTAAGGGCCTGAAGGTGGGCAGATCGCAGAAGATCTTCCTTATCCCCCATGTGCGCTAGCAGTGTTTGTACCCGTAAACCGAAGAGCCTCACAAATGGAGATTCCAAAATGAGGGTCCACAGCTAATTTCTTTTAATGGGGTAGATATTTATACAGACAACAGGTTTTATTCATAAATGCTACCTGTGTTTACCTGGAGACAGTACAAAAATGGTATACAAGGATAATGAAAGATCCAATAATTAGAACACACCTACTGTAATTTCCTGCATACATGCAGATACAGTATATCACCAGTTAGTTGGCTGTACTGTATGTAGATACTTGCAGTGGGATATTGACGAATACACAACCAACAGTTGTCTTCTTAACAACCACATCACAACAACCCCAGGACCTTGGCTCTTAATCAACAACTGGGAAAGCAGCACTCTTCAGGCCTGACGCCAGTCGGCACACAGGAAATATTCTCTGTTGGTCTTTAATTATCGCTCAGTCACCGAGTACAATCACAAAAACACTGTCCACACCAGAGTACTGCAAGCAACGCGGAATATTTCAAAATCCACTGATTATAGTTTAGATGTACCTGAAAAGATAGATGAAAATTTTCTGCTATTTTTTTTCCCCAATATCAAGTCTTGTCCAATTATGACACCCAAAGCGATTGCTGAAAGCATATAGGAACCTCTTTTAATCAAAATAAAATATTCTCCACTTTAATGCCAGACTTCCTGGCTGCCCTCAGGGATGTTTCCATGGAAATTCTAAAGGCAGATGAATTGGTTGGAAACAAAACATTAATTAATAAGTTCTTGTCTTTGTTTGCTCTTTTGGTGTTTCCCTGTGAGTAGTCCAAGAAGTTGTACAACAGTTTCGAAATTCAAAGACAAGAACCAAATGCTGTTCAACTACTCCTCTAAGTCCTGTGTAAACCGACCAACCTGTTTGTTGAATCACACACACACCACTGAGGTATTTTAGGCTCAAACTGTCACAAAACGTCATGTATATGTATCCACAGAGTCCATACCTATGAAACCTCTGTGAATTTTGTTCATTTCAACATTTTCTCTGGCACTTTTCAGAAGCAAAGAAAATGGAACTCTTGAAGACGGGCAGCAATTTCCTAGAGCATCTGTTGACCTGCAACAAAATTGATAACCTTTTCACCGTTGAACTGTTGAACAAGGTTAGAACCTTTTCTTTGTTCCGATGAGGCAGAATAAAACATACTGTACTGTTCAGTTTAAGCCCACATAAGCAAGTTTCATATCCCAGGCAATAAGTGTGAGAAGTAAAAATAAAGTACTCTGCCCAACCCAGATACAAAAGGAAAGAGACTAATGCATTATTTTTTTTATAATTGCATGGCACACATTAAAGAAGATGTGTGAGATTGTTGTAATAAAATCCTCTATCATTAGAGGAAAGACTACATTAAAATATCCCGTTCTACCATGTGCTGCCCAACTACCCCTCCTTAAAAAAACCCTCACATGGCAGCAGTCCTGCGTGTGTAACATTTTCCTGGCCTTCCAGGCCCTGTCCTAGAGCCAGCTACACACCAGCTGTCTGACCTCATCACACCCCAGACTGGGTTCACTGTAGCTTCTCGGCAAGCCCCCCCACACAAGTCACAGGGCAACAGAGGGGAGGCCAAGCAGACATGTGGGTCCTTCAAAACGGAAGATCTATGACGTGAGAAATCTGGGCTCCCACAAGGCCGTAAAGGAGAGGCTAGCTTTCTCCTGAGAGCTGGAAAGAAACAAGCAGGCATGATCTCTACACAGCTTCAAGACGTAGGTTTTGTTCATGCTGTTATTTTATGCAATTCAAGTTCTGCAATACAGTCAGCGTAGCAGATCACAACACCTTTACTGTACTTTACACAGCGTCTTGGGTAAAGAAATCCCAGAATCCTTGACACTATTTAAAACGGAAAAGGATGTAAAACAAGACTACAACTCAACTAACTAGTTGAGATTTACTAACTCCATGGAGAAGATCCAGCTAAATGGTGGTTATGGGTTTAAGGTTTCCAATCTCTAGTAAACTTAGGAACTTTTTAATATCTGGGCATGTAAACATTAAATAAGAAGTCACCCTTGAGCGAACAGAGGAACTGAAGGGAGAACTAAACTTCTGTGAAACACAGTTTAGGATACAGAACCCAAGGAGATCCTTATTCTTTTAAGTGTTTTAGATGTCAAGAATTAAATAAAAGTCCTTATCTATAAGCTATACTTTGAAACCATTGAGATTTTAAAAGGGTCAAAATTTCATCATTTCCAACTGTTTCCACTTCTACCCCTTGAACACCGTAAAGGCTTGAGCTCTCCATGAAGCCTGTAGGACAACAGCTCTCCTGCAGGGGATTGAGCAATGAAGGTTAAAGATCAAAATGTTCTCCTTTTAACAAGGTACTGTACCCTTATCTGTGCTGGCCTTTTAAGGCAGGGACTGGGCACAAGACCAGAGACAGCAGACTTAACAGTCTCGATCCAATGATTTAAGGCTTTCTACAGCAAAATTGGGGCCGATGTGTCACTGGTCCTTTGCTCTGAACACAAGCACTTGTCTGATATGTGTGGTAGACAGCTTATTGATTCATTGACTGGCCCTTCAGGAAATTCACACCTCTCCAGTTTCCAGGGCAGACACTTAATTAGACAGCCACCGAAAAGGCCAGCAGATTCCAATGTTCAATGCTGCACAGGTTGAACTCTTTCCAAGTAACAATGCAGGTCTTGCAAGGATTTCTGTAAAATGCCTTTTTAAATGTTATATTTTTCCCATTGAAAAAATGAACAGTCCTGCCGCCATCAAAACTTTAGTTGATTAACTCCTCCTTAATTACTGTTCATGTATATCTCTACAGAACACGTACAGTAGTATTTTAAAAGCTAAAATGCAACCACTCTTATTTTCTCCAAGTTTAAACGCTAATTAAGCTGCTACGTGGCTTCAAGTTTCATTATGCATCGGCTTTATGAGGTGCAGAAACATACATCACCTTTCCATCATTCCACTAATACTTTAACACACTGATGGAGAAACAGGTGCTTAAAGTGTATAAAAAAAGCTTTAGAAAATAGATCCTGCCATGTGGTAAGTGACATTCAACTATTTCCAGGTTTAATCTTTTTAAAACCAATCAGACTAAGAAGGGAAGGAAGTGCCACCTTTTCCACCGACACCTGTTTCTAATCCTCAGGCAGCGTCAGGCCAGGAAGCCTTTAAAAATGGCAAAGCTCACACGGGGCTGAGCCACTCAAATTCCCGCTGAGCCTATTTTAACCCTGCAGGAATAGCCTGGTCACAGGAAGCCAGTTAATCACCGAGATCATCACCATCATCATCATGAAGGGCAGTACAAGCCGTACTGCAGAACGGTTTGAATTGAGCATCATAAGGTTCGTAATCCCCTTTCACATTTTCGTTCGAACGAAATTAAAGAGATCCACGGGACCAAACAGTTACAATCCACTTTTACTAATTAATTTGGCTGACATTTTTATCCAAAGCTAAATACATTTGCTACTTTTTCTGGAGCTATTCGGGTCAAGCACCTCGCTCAAGGGTACAATAGCAGCGCCTCTCTCGATCTGAGCTCACAAGCTTCCAGTTACAGGTCCAGACCCCTAACCCCTGCAGCAGGCAAGACCTATAACCTCCTGTTGGTAAGCTCGCAATTGTACCCATCCTCCTTCGAATGCTTTGGCCCTGCCCTGGCACAGCAGACCTCACAACGTGAATAAGGAGCGGATGCCCTCTTCTGAGGACAGGCATCAGCACAGAAGACATGAACACTGTGCTCAAGGGCTGCAACAGAGGGCTCAGCTAACGAAAGAGTGGGGGGATGCATCAAAAGGAAAAAAAAATCCCAAACTGACATCTAAACCCAAACCAATAGAAATTCAAACTGATTAACTTGAGTTCTTTCTTCCCAAACCTTTTAAGAGCAGTCTTTATTGGTCCTGGCCTTTTTACAAGATGCAGTAATGCTAAGGTAGGACTTATAGCACACCTGCCATGCACACCTGCCATGCAAATCATTTCACAAAAAGGTATTTGAATGTAGTTCATCATTAACTGGGACAGACACTGTAAATGTGTAAATGTGGTTGACCCATAACCTCCCATTACATTACACTGTTATAAATCTGAAGTAAAATGCAAATGGCCAATAAGTGCAGATGAGTATGCTTCACATGATGTCAATGACAAAAAAGGTCTGATTTTCATCAGACTGAATGAATACTTTTAATGTGATGCGGAACAAAATACTGGCTTTTTTGGCACTTGTCTGCTTTCATGACTCGTACGGACCCTATCAAAATAAACCGTGCCTCTTGCACTTGTTCGTCTCTTAATTTACACTTAATTTATGTGGTAAACCTATGCAAAATGCTAAAGAGCAACAGGTGAGAACCTGTGATAATGTCACTTGGGTCAACAGTAGTATGCAATATACAGTACAAGAGTTCCACTCCATTACAAACTGTAAGAGAACAACAGTCATTCACATTTTCCCGCACAGCTGTGCAGAACCGTGATGGCATAGCCACACCAGACACCCTAGAGTGCATCATTTGGACACAAAATAAAGACAATTATTTCATCACGGATAAAAATATGCTGAGCAGCTCCAAGACACAGGCCGAAACATCCTGTCACACAGACATTACTTTTCTGAAACTGGCATTATTTTCCATAAGGTAAGCCATAAACGTTAATCTCTTGGGTCACAAGGCTGAAAAGACGCTGTCTCTACCCTTTCCAGAAATTCAAATTCTGAAAAAATTTCCCTCTTTACTTAGGAACAGCTTATTGAAAAGACTATCACCACCAAGATTATCGAGCTACGTAAACAGTTGTGGTTTCTTTTGTACCTCAACCACAAGGGAATACCTGTAACTGTTTCCATGTGATTATCCACAGAGTTCAGACAACCGGAAGCATCATGTGGAAATTATTGGGAAAGCCCCACATAAGCCCCCACAAGGTACATTATAAAACCGTGAAATGTGAAATGCACTATTTTAATGCAACAATTTTTCTTAGTAAAAGTTTCTTGAAAAATTCACCCAGTCAGTACATCAGGCTTAGGGGCATGTTCACACAATCGTTGAGAGGCACAAGACAGCAGTGGCACATTCAGTGTAATATAACTATGCTGTATCAGTCACTGTAAGGGAATGTGGCCTCTTAAGCAGACCTGTAAAGATACTGTATGGTCCTGCAATAAGCCTTTTAATAAACCGTCCGAGAGCCCCTGGCTGGTATTAGACTTTGTTTCAAAATACAGCAACGGCTGTTCTGAGCTGCACTGGTGCTATTTCGGATTTCTGGCGTGGTTTGCTGGAACAGAATCTAAACACCTTACTTTAAAAGTAACTTTTACGGAAAAAAACGAATGAAAAATAGATCCTAAAAAGGGGAGGTTTGGCAGATTATCAATTTGGCAGAAAAAGCCCACCAGCTCAGCTTCAGAAAATGCAGAATATTGCTATCAACTGCAAAGAGCATTAGGAAGCCTGGTAATGACTCTGCTTATTGCAGAAAGATACTAAACAGCTTTTGTGAAGAAATATGCAAATTACATCTGTTCAATGTGGGGTAGAGAATATAAACACTACTGGATATATATACATACACATTTAAAGTTGCTGCCAGGTGGATCATGGTTTGATTTCAAGAAGGAAAAACACATTCATAACACGGTTCACAAGTAATGGATGCCAAATTACTCCATGCAGCATTACAGTCTGAAATTCACAAACGCTGCAATAAAAAGGACTGAGTAAATTAGAAAATTCTTATTTGTTAATCTTTTACAAGTCTCAATGAGCTGCCCATCTGGTGTCCTGGCTCACTGCGTACTGGCTGCCCCCCATAGACCCCCCAAAAAGTAACTTTTGTTACTCTGGCTACAGAGTAATGAAAACGGCCAGGCCTGTTTTCAGAGATGCCCTCGCACACACAGGAAACGTCCCACAACAGAAAGACAGCCATTTTGCAAGACCCCATACTAGAAAACTATCCCCACAGGTGGAGAATGGCCTCCAGACACCCAGCTAGCAATGAGTCACTGGTCAGCGCTACCCTGTCTATCCCATCTTGACCCAACAGGACGTGACCTATTCCGACCCACAAATCTTGAGAGTAAAGCAATACCCATTGTTGCTGAAAATAATGAGGTACGAAATGAAGTCCCCTCTACTCTAAAAACAGATCTGGGGAAAAAAAGCTCCTCACACATACAAACCTACATGCCAGCAGCCATATCACCCTGCAACTCACAACTGCAACTCACCCTGCAACTCACCCACTGACACTAAGCAGGTGTGAGTCTGGTCAGTACCTGGATGGGAGACCTCCTGGGAAAAACTAAGGTTGCTGCTGGAAGAGGTGTTAGTGGGGCCAGCAGGGGGCGCTCACCCTGCGGTCCATGTGGGTCCTAATGCCCCAGTATAGTGACGGGGACAATATACTGTAAACAGGCGCTGTCCTTCGGATGAGACGTAAAACCGAGGTCCTGACTCTCTGTGGTCATTAAAAATCCCAGGGCCTTTCTCGAAAAGAGAAGGGGTGTAACCCCAGCGTCCTGGCCAAATTTCCCATTGGCCCTTACCAATCATGGCCTCCTAATAATCCCCATCTATGAATTGGCTTCATTACTCTGCTCTCCTCCCCACTGAGAGCTGATGTGTGGTGAGCGTACTGGCGCACTATGGCTGCCGTCGCATCATCCAGGTGGGGCTGCACATTGGTGGTGGTGGAGGGGAGTCCCCATTACCTGTAAAGCGCTTTGAGTGGAGTGTCCAGAAAGGCACTATATAAGTGTAAGCAATTATTATTATTATTATTATTATTAAACCTCCTCACCTCGAATTTCCACCACAGCGTTATAACAGGCCTAACAGCGACGCACACCCCACCTTGAATAACTGCAACCACCACCTGGAACCAGATTCAACTTGGCAACTCCTCCTTTTCCCCCAAAAGGGACAACTACACAACCGATTCATTAAAATGTCCAATATGTTTGTACTGGAAATGCTGTTAAATGTTGCCAAAGCAGATACGCTGGAATTCATCAGTCATGGCAATAAAGCTTTTCGAATCTGAATCGGAGAATCAATGCTCCCACCACCCCGTGCAGGTATTTTAAGCATTACCTGTATCGCCATCCAGCACTAGAATGAGCTTAAGGAACAGGCCGACCCAGTATGATGCTTTGTCTGCCATCCAGATTGAAAAATAGGTCGGCTCAAGCCCTTACTGTACACCCCAGCTCCAGTCATTCGCCGCAGCACCACATTAGGGGGAGAAACGCCTGTATCTGAGAAACAGCCCTGTGGAGCAGATCGACAAACGCATCCACTGCAACACCAAGTGAGATTTATTTTACTGGGATATTCTGTGTACTCAGCACCACAAAGGTCTACCGCTGTACACAGTTCCTACTGTATTTCTGTCCTTTTCATAAGTCCTTGAGATTCTGGATTGCCCTACATCTCAAAAGCTGTGCTGTGAAGCCACTGTATACCAGGTCAAAAATAAATCAGCCATTCAAAGTCTTGTTAAAATGCAATCGGGGATATGTTTTTCCAAAGAAAGTGTTTGGAGGTTTTGAACTTGGGTACCACACATCCCCATTGGTACACAAGCACCAGCCTTATTTCTAAGGCTGCACTTTCACGTAATTGGGCCCTTAACGCCAAAGTGAAAGTGGAGGTCAGGGACCTGAGCATATTATCTAAATATCCAGAAACAGAAGTTGCACAAACTAAAACTGAAAGAGGTTCACGCTTGGCAGAAGACTGCAGCTCCTGAGAACGCAACGAGGACAAGGAGTTGGTGGAGAAAGCCATAACCGCTAAAATTTCACTACATAAAACTTGACTTCTAGTCTCTGCGCCTTGGAGACATTTATTCACAAGTCAAAGAGGACTTCAGATCAGAAAGTTAAACTACTGTAGGCATCATCAATCCCAATGATGGTACAAGACTTCTGACCCCTTGTATAGATTGTATAAGAAGCTTTGTACACTGGCCTACTCATGTGCAGCTGTAAAGTTTTCTGCAGCCTGTCAAAGTAATTGTCTTTAGTATATTTAAATTCAAACAAAATGTTAAGAGTTCTTGACCAGGCTGTACCTATTTGTATTAAGAGATCCAGTAGTTTTGTGAGTATAGAGCTATAGAGATCAATACCCACAGAATACTCTTGATCACATAATTCATGAAATGTGCTAAATAAAACAAAGAACGTTAATTTGTGGCGATGAACAGTTCTCTCAAATCAAAATCAAATGAAAGCTTATTTATCAAATGCACAACAATACAATGTGCAGCAGTAGTTGCTGGCAATGAAATGTCTTTTCTGCGAGCACAAAAAAATCACAAAAATCACAAAATTAAGGTTACATAATAATAGATGTAATAGAAATTGAATAAAACTCAATATGAATAGAGCTGCTATGTGTCCATGGTGTATGGAATATATACAAGTAGTGCAGTATGATGAATACAGTGAAAACTGTGTTCATGTAGCCATTACAGGTGATTTGCTATAGGAGCTGCAGGTTGGCTATTTAGCAGTCTTATTGCTGGAAGGTACAGTAGACGGTGTTCTGTAATCTGCTGGACTTGGACCGAATGCTTCAGTACTGTTTACCGGACGGTAGGAGGGAAAACAGTTTGTGACTGGGATGACTGGGGTCCTTGAGAATGGACCTGGCCTTCTTAAGACATCTAGACTATTTAGAATACTTGGGAATATATAAGTCTGCATAGGTAAGTAAATGGATATTTTAAAAAGACAAAAAATACTTGCAGTGTCTTCTCTAATTAAAGACCTTTTTTAGCAGTGAATGTAAATCCCTCAAACCTAAAACAGAGCAGCAGTCCGAAACTGGATAGATGAATAACAAACAGAAGTCAACCATCCTTACACACACACCCCTTGCATGCTGCAGTCCCAGCCTTGAGCAGGGTCCAACTGTTAAGTGATGAACCCAAGTTCTCCGTTCAGATATGATTCTCATCTACCATGTCGAAACGATATACAGCCGTGTCTCCTGTCCCCATCAGCGCTCATCATGGCAGTTAGTGCAAGCAATCTGCCCGTGAATACCAGACTGATCCGAGGCTGACGGGCGCCTGTCTGCATTTCAGCCGGATGTCCGCCTGGGATTTATTTTTATAATGCCGAAGCCATCGTCTGGTGTCAAAACTAAAACTGGGCACCAGTTTAAATGCCATACCATTTACAGAAACTTGACTACACCGATCTCCCTCTCGGCAATGTCTTGAAGAGCACTTCTTTAAAAAAAGGCCCTGAATGACTTTTCAGCCATGTGCTGCAAAATCAATTTCTTCGGAAACCTACCGTTTGCTTCCAATCCCAGCACATTCTTAACCTACGACCCACACTTCCAACACGGGAAGCTGCCACCCACAAAAATTTAGTTCCACAGACCTAAAAAAAAATAAGTGGTCAGGTTATTTACGGGTAGGTCAGGCTACATCGCTTCCCATCATGTTTCAGTTCCTACAGGTACAAGAACACAAAAACCTGAACATGAATACTCTTATGCGTTAATATTTTATTTTTGACATGTTCTAGAAGTCTTTCGCTCGGTCTCACTTGGGCCTCAGCAGAGATTAGTCTGGTCTTGTGAAGCTTCGCACTTGGCAGTCAAGTGTAAAGCCTGTCTATTAAGCTTTGGTCTTTAAGATAAAACTCTGTGTCAACCACTCATTTCAAACAAAGAAGCCAATAAGAAAAAAAAGCACAAATGGCGATGTACTGTAATAGTCAGGAAAAAAAAATGAAAAATCGAGAGAAGAGAGCTAACAGAAGACTATCCACTGAATTAAATCCATTACAGATGTTAACAACTGCTGAAGCATTTATGGCCTGAATTGCTCACATAATGTAGATCACTGTTCACATCTGGCCCTTCAGCAGACTAACTCTGGCCGTGTTCACCTCGAATCTGCAGTCTCATGTCACTGTTCACTGAAAACCTTCTGGGACTCCTTTTTGAAGCCCACCTTCAGAGCTACTGTTGCTACTGCTGTCCCAACAGACCATACAGTGCCAAGTGGAATCACCAGCATGTTTTCAGTAAATCAGTGACAGCAACAGAAATACACTACATTCATGGAACAAAAGAACCAAGCAAAGGCTCTTGAATTGGTGTTCATAGAGCAAGATTAATGTTAGCAGACCGAGTGCCGGCTTTGTTTTATTCAATTATTGCCAATTGAACTCTTCATTTAAAATGTGTGCCAAGTAAATAAAGACGTCCATCTTGATCCAAAATGGCCGATTATTGATTGCTGCTTAAACTCATGGTTTTACAGTAGCGGGGAATTCAGGTTCTGCAGTGCTAGAGATCGCTGATGTAGAGTAACCGGAGAACTAGGATTGTCAGAGTAGGACACTTTAGCAATAGGCTTGAAAGACAAGGCTACCGAGGTTGTAGGAGGTAAACTAAAGTGGCTGTATTGTCCTAGGCTGTATTTCCAGAATGTTCCAGTAAAACCCAAGAGTTCTGCTAAAAGAATCAAATGCCTTTTATGAAAGATGTTGCGATAAAAATTCCAGGAAGTAAAAATCATATTTGAGAAATATAGCCTTGAAAGAATTTCAAAGGTTACCTTTATGAATAAATAATCCCTTTACTTTCAGTGAGCAGTTGATATTTTGGCCAAAACCGGTTTCCGTTTCATTTTTATTCTTCAATCCCAGGGATAATATAACCTTAAACTCTTGGCCCAAAAAGTAGGAATTTCAAAACTAGCGTGGATTCTGTACATCATACATCTCACTGAGGGACAACTGGAAATTAGTCATTTATAGAGCTGCATATCCATCAAAGAAAGCTGACAATTAAAACAAAAGAGGTAAGGGATTACAAGTACCCCTTCATTGCAAACTGTATTGAGTTTTAGAAGTATAACTTTTCTCCCATAACTTATATGTATAAAATACCTTGACGTCTCCCTCAGTAACCATTTAAGAAGACCGGGCCAGTCCACTGAAGCATTAAACAAGTCTAGCACAGTAAAACTGATATTCCTTCGTGTTCATCACCTGCCAACAGGCCACTCAGGCACAGCAGAACATTGCTAAGGATACAAATAGCAGGTTGTGTGGAAGCAAATTCAAGCCAATAATCTCTTTAACACACATCTGATCTATTCTGGGGTTGGAATTTCAGTCTGGTAGAGTTATCTGCAACCCACACGACAACCAAGACCTGCAGCTCTTGAAAACACAACAAAGAGAAGTCAATATCTGGCAGCATGGGTTTTCCACACAATGACAAAGGCCTTAAAACCTGTACATCAGCCAGCTGGCTTCATACAGCACAAACACCAGCACACATTGTGCTTGAAGCCACCAGCAGCAGGTGTGCAACAGGCACACCGGGTGGTAATATTAGATTAGGAGAGTAATGTCAGAAGTGGGAATCTCGTTCCAAATAACGCGTTTGATGGTGAGAACTGAAGCCTGTGCCCGGAAACCACCATTAATGTGACATTAATAACCCGCAGATGAGCCCTCAACGACGAAACAGTAGGACGTCAACCACATCAGACAGCTGACTGAAGCATTTCCCATCATTCCGCCGACTTGCCAACCTCGAACCTAAAAGACCTATATCCATCTCTTGGACACCGAGCCAGTTGCACTGGCAAACTGTGTCCCAATTTTAAATAATTTATGAATATTTCATGCATATTTTGAAGCATTGTCACCAGGAGTTCCTCAAACAGATTTGATCAGATTATTCAAAATTATGCCCTAGAACATCACCTTGTTTGAAATTGGCAGGAGAGAAAAAGGAATGAGACAGGTTTACGTAAAACTATTTTAGATTTTGTTTGAAGAAAGCCGTCACATTGTCAAGACTGGGCTTGAAATCTAATCGAGACAAAATCTCAAAAACGTTCCGACTGCCAAACAGTAATCCTTCCAGCAAATTTTCGGGATTAGCAACAAAATTTTAAAAATCCTTTTTGCACAATGTTATTTTGGAGCACTCCGCACTTTAAAAAAAACGAGAGACTAAGGCTTCTAAAACAGGGCTTGGAACTATGAAATAACTGGAGTAACTTCATGAACAAATGGGCAAAATACCTGGACAGGAAAATTATCACATGGTTTTAATCATAATTTATTTCATCCCAAAAGGTCCCTTCTCTGAAAGTACTTCATTCACTACTGAAGTGCAGCATCCTCTGTTAAGATTGGTGCCAAGAGCAACATTTGTGCCGATTTAATCCCTTCAGAGCAGCCCATTTGACTCGGACAAAACGGAGAGGACAGACCCAAAACAAATGCACCTCTAGCAGTAGTATATTTCAAGTGATGTCCTTATACAGCTCTTGCTGTAGCATAGAGAGCTATGGGGAACTGCTAAGCAAAGTAAATGTGTCGTACTAACATGGGCAACCTGCCAAAATGTTCAGCAAGACGACCATCGTAAAATTTCACTAGAGCGCTCTCTCCTTCACAGCTTGGAAGGTTGAGTCATTAGCTGCTCATAATGCCCTTCTGAGACACAGAGACATGGGCATTAATGGAGGTCTGCCCAGGCACAGTTATATCAATTATAGTGACGGCCTCCTGCCTCAAACAGTTTCAGTTGGCACAGTTGTAAAATAAACAGCACGGACTACAATATGACAACGACAAAATCCATGAGGAGGTCTACCTACTGCAGCTGTCACACTCGCATGGAATGAAACTAAAATATATTAATGAGCAGAAAAACTACAATGCTCAAAGCTGCTTCATTTATAGCACTGTGGTCATCTTCTATAACTCATTTCCACATCACTTACCCCCAGAGATTGTTTTATGGTTTATAACACAGTGCCGATACTCAGCTAGGGCTTTAACGCAAGAAAGAGAAACACAATACTGAAGCTGCACATGTGCTTGCTGGTCTGAGGTGAACCTCCCACAGATCTGAGCTCGTGCAGCAGGTAGCAGGAGCCTAAAAATATTCAAACCACATGCAGGCGGCATATCCCAGCATGATTCACTGCCTCTCCCACCGAGATGCGCTCATATGCCTCCTCCAGCATCTACAATTGCAGACAGGAAAGAATAAAAAGCATTGTAAAACCAAGCCACACAGGAAATGAAGCTTCACAAGGTGCCACTCGATACATCATTTGAATACCTGTCGTCGCTGGTTTAACTTTACCCAATTTGTACCCAAGGGAACAAGTGGGGGTCTGTAGGGTACAAAAAAAGGCTTCTTTTCAAAAGCTCCACAACTGCCTCTTTCAGGCTGGTTGAATCATTTCTGCCAGCACAGTCTGTCCTAGTTGAACTCTGCAGGAGACCAGAGAATTTCAAAGCTGCTCGCTTCGGAGCGGAATCAGCTGGAAATAACTATGCAAGTGTAAAGATGCCAACCAAGTTAGACGGCGAGGGTGTGGAAAAAACATTTTTAATTTTAAACTGTTGAAAAGGGGCTCTGTAAGGAGAGAGAGAGAAAAAAAAAGGGGGAATAACTGCATAGCATGTTTTGTAGCTGACCTTACAGCACCTCTGTGACAGTAGGGATTCTCTTCCTAAAAACACTGACTGAAGGAATGTCATGCTATCAAGCCACAGAACCAAATCAATAAGCACATAAGAGATAGAGACTTAGCAGCACACAAATACAAGAGGAAGGAGAAACCACATGTAGCTGCAGGTTAACAGCCAGCATTATACTGGCTAAATGTCCTAAGGCTGTTAGGGCTCCAAGTTTAATTTCCTGCCTAATTTCACCTTTCAACCAGTGTTTAAGTATCCATGAAACAAAAATGAAAGCTTTAATTCAGAGGACTCCCGCAATGTCAGTTCAGACATAGATGCTACATCTATTATTGCTATATTCGCCAAAGTAAAATAAACCAGACCACCTCAGACATCTTGTACCCCGAATGAAAACTATCTGACATCCAGTCATGGCCCAAATTCAGACAAGGTCTGACGCACACGCACCAACACACTCACAAAAACACGAAAAAGGAACTGCAAAAGATTTAAGGCTTTTCGATGCAGTTTAATGAATGCCTTCTAAGAGCAATGCACTAAAATTTACCCCCATCCCCTCCCCCCCAAAGTAAAAAAGTCTGTTTTTATCATGTTAAATTACTAAGTTGCAAATCAGGTTATTTACAGTAAATGAACAGTTTGGACCACATTCAAAATGACAACGTGCCTCACTTCAAAATCCAGACTCTGAAGCTCTGTCCAGTTGAAACTAGAAAGAGCAGTTCAAGAACCGTCTTTGGTCTCCACATTTCTGGATTCCATTGTTGCAGAAAGAAGCAATAATGTATATCATCTGGTATAAAAAAAATATATATATATACAGCCTGGAACAAATTCTGAATATCCTTAATTTTATAGATTCAAACACAAAAGTTAATCTGAAAATCTTCAGCTAAAACCTAAAACCCATGCCAATGGGTGTCAAATAATTAAAACCGGAAATCCGTACAAGAACTCTACACCTATGACAGCGGTTTCTGATCAGGCTTCCGAAATGCTGCTGAAGTGCTCAAAGACAGAAAATCAGAAGTCAGCTCATATGTCTAGCCGTTTTTAAAGTCTCATATTCAAGGATCCCCCAGAATAACCATAACAGAATTTCAAAAGATAAGGAGTCTGATCCCTGAAGGACCTACGGTACCATTCATAATCTTTGCCAGATCTCCTGGGTGTTCAAGACTCCGATTCTGAACATTGGGGATTCATGGGGTTTCAAAAGTAGACCAGGGTGCCTACATCTGCACTAGGTAACTCCAACCCATACTGTACCACATGCTAGTAAATGAAATCATTAAAACAAGCCGGGCTGAAGTACAGGAGTGATATATTTTGCTCATTTCATATACTCTGCCACAAGACTGGAGTCTGATAACTGGTGTTGTCAGCTTTTATTTAATATAGGAAGGTTAAATAACCCCTTAAAATGAATAGCACACTGTTGCATTCAACATCTTTCCTTTCCTTTGCCATAAACAAAGTATCAGGACATACAGTACATCTGCAATGTGAACATGCACGGAAATTTACACGTTTGTTTGCGTTTTCCATTCCAGCTGTCTTGGGAAACAATTCGATCTCCACAAAGACCACTGAAGTTAAAATGGGTGCTAGTGTGCTAATGGTGGGTTTTCACTTTCTTCCCCATCATCTTAAATGATGAACCACAAATTCTAAAACTAATTTTCTCACATGCACATTACAGGTGAAGTCGTTTACATTAAAAGGTGAAGTACATGAACAGAGAATTTCTAAACTGTATGATCATGATAGTGACTTGATCTCATTGCACTTTTCATCTCATAGAGGAAAGACTTATAACACTTTCATTGTTTCTTCAAGGAAAAAGTCTACTGGCAAACGGCACAGATGTAATCCACAGTGGGGGTCAAAAGTAATAAGAAAAAGGCTTCTAAGCAGATGCAAGACTATTCAAGCCCCAATTTGTCCCTATATTCCTGTAGACTTTGCCAAACCTATTGTTTTGACAGAATAAATGTAAGGAAAATGTATCAAGCTAGCCTTTTTGGGTGCTGACAGCTGTGGAGGGTTCAGTGCATTAGGATGGCTTTGATGTGGTCTTATGACAAATACGGTCTCTTGGCCCATGAACTGAGGAGATTTTAGAAACATGCTGAATGAAGGTGCTCTGTTTTCTACTTTCAGCCAAAACCCCTGACCAGAACAGGCTGTACCACCGAGAGCAAAGAAACCGTTGGAGGGAAGGGAGTTTCACACTGACTTCATGTACAAACATAAAATGTCATCTTCTTTTGCGCCGAGATTCACTGACATCGCATCAGCCGAGACTGCTGCTTTTTTTTTTTTTTTAATCTCTTGGTATTGGCACTCAAAGAAATAAAAGACCTGCACACTGCCTGAGCACCCCAGACAGAGAACAATATACTCATTTTAAATTTTAAAAAAGTCTTTTGATTTGTCCTCACATCAGCTCTAGGTGAGTAACAGCAGAAAACACAAGCATTCAATCCTAAAATTCAACATGCCCTGAAAGAGCTAGCTCAAACTGGGACTAGGTGTCGGGTAACACACATTAAATCAGTGTGGACAGGACCGAGATCATTCCCTATGCAACCACCAAAATACTAGACGTTGGAGAACAGCCGACTGCAAGTCAAAAAGTTAAAACTGGGAGACACTTTGGCAGGGGTGTCCAGTCTTGGTCCTGGAGGGCAAGTATTAAACCAGCTGGTTACTGGCTAAGCTGAACCACCACAAAAAAAAATTGAAAAAAATACTAGAAAATATCTGCTGATGCATCAGCCCTGCAGGACGAAGATTATGAGCCTGAAAAAAAAAGGTAATTTACAATTATATTTAAGACTGTGCAAATTCTGATCACCTTTTATTGGTACAAAAAAGCCTGTCTACATTTAACACACTTCTCTTTCAGCCTTAGTTCGAGCACCAACACTGTACTTCTACACTAGCCCACAGATCGGTCTTGAACTTCTGAGCTCTGCAGCACACTCACTGCTCAAGTGTGCTCCAAGGATAACAAAATGAGGCTCGGCTGCCCATCTCTCCGTTTCTTCATTGTGTATTTTATGGCGTTATGGCTTATGCTATATTATGAACTGGTGCTTGACATCTCATTTTGATGCTGTGGTACATAATCAGTTTGCGATATTGCAGGCAGTGTGGTGGCTCTGTGGCTAAGGATCTGTGCCTGTGGCTGGAAGCTTGCCGGCAGAGGAATCCTACTCCGTTAGGCCCCTGAGCAAGGCCCTTCACCCCAACTGCTCCAGGGGTGCCGTATAAATGCGCACCCTGCGCTCTGACCCCAAGCTTCTCTCCCTGTCTGTGTGTCTCATGGAGAGCAAGTTGGGGTATGTGACAAGAGTTAAACTCCTAAAACAAGAAATTGTATATGGCCAATAAAGTGATCTTAATTATACGTTTTACAGACCCACCTTAAAAATAGCCACTTAGTGACCCTTCTAAGCCGGAGGTTCGCAGTCCTGGTCTCAGCTAACCCCAGTCTCATCTGATTTTGCTCTGAATCACAGGGAAATGTATTTCACATCGAAAAAGCTTTCAGCTTTCCAAAAGCTGAATGGGATTTGGACTCGGTGTGAACTCTGTTAATTAGCGGGAGTTTCAGGACTGCTCCCCTTCAGTTGTATAACCAACTGAACTTAAGCGAGGAGGAAGAACTGTAGGAGCTCTCTGATAAGGTGTCATTCTCATCTGTGTCTGTTTGGCATTAAATCAATCATCGATAAAAAGAAATTTCCATCCAAATAAGGGAGCACATTCTTCATTAGCAAGCTGATGAAAGACTGCATGACGTTCTGTGTGCTGGACTTGCTGGAAACAATGCACCTCAACTAGGGTATTTCTGCAGCTATGTTTTAAGAGCAAAAAATACTCTCAACCAGCAAGCAGATCAGTTACAGGCAGCATTTAGCACTAGTGACAAAGGCCACAGGAAAAAGAAATGCTGCTCTCAGCAAACATCTGGAGAAAATACACACACAATGCCTTCTTGTTCAAGCCCTTTTGAATGTTAATACAGACAGGCACTGCAGACATACTGTAGACACTTTGAGGAAAATCATCAGATCCTTCATTCTCCAAAATGCTTTCGTTTAATAATTTTAAAATTGTAGTTTCTCACCACAGTTCTGTAGAATGACAGTTTCATTAAGACTAACGGGTCATAATTTTCCAAAGACTATAAAAAATACTGATGTATTTAGTAAGAAATTTGTTCAATCAAAAGAACACTGGCCTTTAAAAGGTAAAAGGATGATCCGTTTGGTCCTATATTAAATAACTGATCAAAATCTTTTTCCGTTTTGTCAAAAACAGGCTACTTAATCATGAACTATAAAACCTGCTGGTTTTGGGGTTCTTCACAGAAAGGGTTGGAGACCCCCTTTTGTCAAGAGGATCTCCACTTTCTCTGCAGTACAATATTTTAAACAGCATCACTTGCATTACTTACAAACGGTGGAGAATGCAGGTATTATATACTCGCTTACATGACTCACTACAAATTTCCACTCAAGTCTCCCTAGACAGCAGAAGACATAGTTCACATCACAGCCAAGCAGGGAGGAGAAGCAGGGCATCCTCTGCTTACTGTAAACTCAAACCCCTCTGAAACTCAAGTCGGACGCTACAAAAGCAAACTGAAATGCAAAAGTCCGATCTTGGCAGGTGTGCAAGCGTCTCAATAACATTCTAATAAAAAACCAAACAATTTTCATTTCCTGTGGAAATCATTAATATAAAGCACAAAAGGAAGAATGCTGATTGTACATCCTGCACAGAAATGGAGCTCAGCACAGCAAAGTCAAGGGCCAACAATTTTTAACTTTCCTTTGCTTTCCTTTTTTATGGGGTTCAAGACTGAATGTTCTTCATGAAAGCAATGAAAACTCCAGGGACTTTGGAAATTGCGGGATATCTTTGAGTGTGAGCGATTGTGTTCTATTTATTAAAAAATCTCTTAATGCAACTTGCAAGCCTAGACCTAGGCCTTTTGCTAGTTTACAAATTACAAACAGCTTGGCATTTTGAAGGAATAAAGATTTTTGGGCACTCTTCCAAGTGCTGATCAACAAAATTCATCCCAAACAAAAATGCAGGCAAATACAATCGGCCTATTTTAAGATTACTACTGGGGATATGATTCTCTAATATTCTGATGCTTCCGCAGCCCTGCAGCAAATACATTAAGTTTTCATAACACTAGATGTCTCCGTTTCAGCATCCTACACAGACACTGTGAACAAGGTTGTCAGACACATTCAAATGATCTAGTTATCGGCACACACGGGGTTTAACACGTTCTTTAAACCTGCCTCAGCTCTGAAAAGATTTCCATATAAAACTGAGTAGGTGTTGTGAATGGTGATGAAAATGTCACACGGCACAGTGATAAGCTTTTTTTTGTCCCTCATCTGAAAGATACCCAATGGCGTTTTTACATTACAAAAGGGAAAATAGCTCCATGACCCCCACACACACACACACACTTTTCAAACCGGGGAAAAGCACTGCCACCCGTCAAAGTTAGAAGTGGTGAATCGCAAATGTGAAAGATATGAAACGAGAGGAGTAAACAAAAGCAGGTTGTGCGGTACCGCTGGAAGAAGCAGAATTATTAACATGGATTAACATGCCTGGCCACGTTGCGTCAGACAAGCTGGGACCTTTCAGAACAGGGCTGGACGCTGCGAGAGGGTCACTCAGCGCACAGGACAGCAGCCAGCAATATCGGCCACTTCTTATTTTTTTAAAAACAGTTTCAGCAGGAAGCACACAGACTGCGTGGCACAGACAGAGCACATAAATAAAGCAGATTGCAGGGCTCTTGGACTAGTCAATGTGTGCCTGCAGCTGTTACCACAACCTTTGACATAAGCAGGGATAAACCGGTCTAGTCCATTTCTCGCTCTGCTGAGCGGTACAGTACAAGAGAATTTGGCCTGATGGCTCAACCAGCAGAAGCACTGTGCCAGTTGATCCTTACGGTCCGGATATCTCTGTTGCCAGCCCTGCCCATATCTATACTCCGAACTCAGGGTGCTGGGGTTGGGTCATCAAAGTAGATTCAAGTCCAGTAGAGAGGTTCTTCGTGCAAACTAAAATGCTTTGCAGTTTTATTCCCGTTATTAGGGTAACTGCTGATTGGTATCTTTGCAGGGGCTGGCAAATTAATCTTGTTCCATGTCCTGACCCCCCCAAACATGAACACATTGATCTTTGAGTACCTGTCTAGGGGAGTTCACCGCTAACAAGTGTTGCTCTTTCAGTTCTGCTGCAGGCTTTTCACTGCCTGGGCTTTTTGTTCTCATTTAAACATACGCCCACCCCCCTCCTCCTTCAAGCACTAGCGAGATTACCTGCCCCTATCTACCACCTGTGGCCTGGAGTCTCCAAAAGGAGGCACACGACCGGACGAATGCACCAAAAGCCAAGAAACCACCGGCCAACTAAAACTCTCCAGACCCCTGTGGCAAAGGCGACTCGGGGCTCTTCCATATGCCGGAGAGCTCGCCCCCTCCGCTAGACATGGCAGCGGATTTGAAAAATGAATATTATCCCACCGTTCTGGCCCTGGACATCATAAAGCCAAACGGACCTCCCCAAACCGGGAGGATTCTTAAGCAGAAATCCGGCTATCCCGGATTTGAAATCGGAAGTGGACAGCGCAGCGCTGCGGCTACTTCAGCACAGCAGGCACACAGAAACGGAACGCAGCTCGGCGAACGCCTCTCGCGCCGCGAAAGCGAGCCGAACCGCCGCTGGCTCGACGGGAGAAACCACAGGGCGCTCCCAACGGGCCCACAAGACGGCGTACGCCGCGCTGCCAAGACTTGTCCTTTGTCAGGCTGCCAGGGGAGCAGGAGATTTAATCAGAGACATTTTCCCAGGGCTCGGTCCAATCTCACTTTTACCTGCCAGCTCGGCAGCCCCTCACGGGCGCTGCGGGGCCGGCTTCCACCATAGAGGCGCCCATTGTGCCCCGAGGCCTCCTCAGTCGAGCACGCAGAAATCCTGCTATTGTACTTCCTTTGGGGCTGAAAGGCCCAGCGCCGATACTGTACCCTCCTATTAAAATGAAGTAATCTCATTAGCGCTTGAGGGAGGAGGGGGGCCGTATTTAAATCTGCTGAGGTTCTCTCGGATGAGAACAAAAAGCCCAGGCAGTGAAAAGCCTGCAGCAGAACTGAAAGAGCAACACTTGTTAACAGCAAAACTCCCCTAGACAGGTACTCGGAGACCAACGTGTTCATGTTTGGGAGGGGTGTCGGGACATGGAACAAGATACAATTAATTTGCCAGCTCCCACAAAGATACCAATCAGCAGTTACCCTAATAACGGGAATAAAACTGCAAAGCATTTTAGTTTGTACGAAGAACCTCTCTACTGGACTTGAATCCACTTCGATGTCCCAACCCCAGTCCACAGACCAGCAGTGTTAACATGGAACTTTCCAGCGTTTCTCTAAACCACAGCTTGACAACTGGCATCATCTTGGCTTAAACGGATCCAGTCCAGCAAACCGGCTCAATTAATAATGACCTGAGGTATAATAAAAAAAAACTTTCAGACCACATAACATCCCAAGTCGAACAGAGCTGCACCCTCTTACCAAAGTAAAAATGTCCAAACTATGGTAAAACACTTGATTTAAATGGACTTTGGATTTAAAGAGCAACCTGCTGAAGGGGAATTTTTTCCCCCATTTAGATTTAGAAATCATACTTTCCCACTAACACAGAGAAATGTACAAATAATTTAACATGGTAAAAACAGGGGAAGGTCAGTTTCTTATGGGTGCTTGTGTGCCGTATGCTTTAGCAAATTTAATGACATTTATGATAAAAAAGGCATGTGATCATTTTTTATAAATAATAGATTACAACTGGGACCATATTTTAAAAAATCTGATCCTAGCCTAGAATGAGGTTTTTGAAAACAATTCTGAAGGCACACTCCAGAGAGCCCTGCCTGAATTATTGCCAAACCAGTCATCCTTTTCCATAAGTTAATAAGATCATGTCAATAAAATGTTTTGTACACAAGATTTAAAACTGTAAAATACTCTTAGATATTAGTTTAGAATTGCTGATCATTGGTAAGATATGTAATACTCAGTTTTGAGAGCCTAAGTACTGTATATTTTTCTACTTGACTGCGCTAATTGCTTATTTACCAGGAATAATTGAAGCTCTTTACAGATAACTTTCATTTGGTTAAGTCAGAGCAATAAATTCAATAGAGCACCGGCCCTTAAGCACCAAAGGTATCCAGCCCAGACTTACTGTATACTGAGCTTGCAAAAATCACAAAATAAATTTTACTTTCATGGAACATGTCCAGTGTGTCACACTTTCCTGATGCATCAACCAAAAAGAGAGACAAAATGGAAAATGCCACCCATCTCTCACAGCAGCACACTGAAGAACAGATTGAAGGAGCCTTTAAAATGTGATGGCGTTAAGACTCTGGAGGCCGCCGCCCAATAGCTGAAAAGCCCAGTAACTGCCAAGAGAGATCTGGGCCCTGGTATCTATTGAACGAGGCCTGAGGAGAGAACAGAGCACACATGACATCTTCCTGCCACTCGAGCAGCGCTCCAAAATGATGCAAAGCTCAACAGGCTGAATATGCAAAACAGCGTAGGTGAACATGAGGTTAACATTTCAATATCTCTGGCAGGATGTTTTCCCTCTGATTACTTTCACAATTCCAAACTAGTCCAGCAGGATTAAAGCAAGTTGTTTTTTTTCCTTTTCCCAGGCTACAAGTTCCATGATCACAAACAACTGTTAAAAATAACACACACAAAAAAACTCTGGAAAGACTTATTTGATTCGATAATTAATTTATGGGTTTGAGAAGACGGATCGCTTTAGCTGGGTTTAATTTCCCATGAGTTAAACACATAACAGCACGGCAAAAAAAAAAAACAGCTCCAGGAGATTCGGAACTCAGACGAGTGCCGTCTCACAGGCGAACATCTCAAGGGTAATGCCTGCACCAACACGAAAAGAGAAGATTTCGGTAAGAAATCTATGAACCACAGATTTTGCCAACAGCTCTGAAACAATTTCTGACACGCGGACCCCTGTTCTCAGTCTTTCCCAGCAGAAGACAGGCCAGGCAACTCCAAGCCTTAATAAGGCAAACCTAGAAACAAAAAATTACAGAATGTAACAAAGAAAGGGTAAAGGAGTTTTCAATATGACAACAAAAGAAAAAAAAAAATCAGAAGGCATTATTTTTGTTAAAAGTAAATCGATAAAAAAAAAAATCAAGCCTCCATTCAGCACCTAGAACCGTCTTAAAAATGAAGTGCTGACAAGGCGCCATAATCTTGAGGGAATCTGTGGTGACTTGTCCACACAGATAAAGCTAGTCTTTGAACTAATAAATATTGAGAGAACAATTAAAGAGGGACCAGCTTCTAGTAAAGAAGACCATCTAATCAAATCCATTTTGTTCGGTTAAACATTTTCTTTCTGGATATTATGGAAGAAGATTAAGACCTTAGGGGCATTGGGTATTGTTCCAGCAGCCATATCACCCTGCAACTCACAACTGGCAGCCCACTGAAGCTCAGCAGGTGTGAGCCTGGTCAGTACCTGGAATGGAGACCTCCTGGGAAAAACTAAGGTTGCTGCTGGAAGAGGTGTTAGTGGGGCCAGCAGGGGGCGCTCACCCTGCGGTCCATGTGGGTCCTAATGCCCCAGTATAGTGACGGGGACACTATACTGTAAACAGGCGCAGTCCTTCGGATGAGACGTAAAACCGAGGTCCTGACTCTCTGTGGTCATTAAAAATCCCAGGGCGTTTCTCGAAAAGAGTAGGGGTGTAACCCCGGCGTCCTGGCCAAATTTCCCATCGGCCTTCATCAACCATGGCCTCCTAACAATCCCCCTCTATAAATTGGCTTCATTACTCTGCTCTCCTCCCCACTGATAGCTGATGTGTGGTGAGCGTTCTGGCGCACTATGGCTGCCGTCGCATCATCCAGGTGGGGCTGCACATTGGTGGTGGTGGAGGGGAGTCCCCATTACCTGTAAAGTGCTTTGAGTGGAGTGTCCAGAAAAGCGCTATATAAGTGTAAGCTATTATTATTATTATGTTAAGATTAACACATGAAAGAAACCTTGGATATTTGACTGAATGGGGTTTATTTGGGGGGGGGGTACCGATGTGGGCCAAAGTGGCGCTTCTAGGGGCATCGGGTATCGATCAATATTTCTATTACATCCAGAAAAATCTAGCAAAACTATTTACTTGGAATGTTGGGGAACGGAGGCCGTTAACCGAAAAAAGGAAGTCAGCGAGTCATCAGCCGTGAAAAAGCAAACGGCATTTTGATTCCACGAATGTCAATGACAATGACAATGGGCCATATACGAACGGAAAAGGTATAACCAAGTTCAACATGGGAGATTTATTCAAATGCAACAGCAGTGGTAACTCTTGATGGATGACAGAATGGACTGAAACTTGCTGTATATAAAAAAAAAGCTTTCAGAAAGAGGAATTGATGCCTGACACTCTCTACCCATTTGAGATATGAACCATAACCAGTGAAGGAGCAAGTTAGCAAAACACCCTAATGATATAATCACTTGCTCAAATCTTGACTAATTATTAGCCAAATATAATCTCCCAAGGCAATTGCTTTGGGCTCCTAAGTGCTCTCTGGGCCAGTTGGTATCATGTCTCTCAGGGCATCTTAACCCTTCCAAAATCATCCTTGTGCCAGGCAACCCACCTTGCCAGGTGACTGAGCATGCAGTGTTCAGACAAGAGTTGCATCAGTCCCATAGTTCCATGCCAAACCCCCTGCTGCAGCTGTAGGGCTAGCAGTGGAAAGTGTCCTGACTCAGACACCTCCTCTCTGTGGCGATACAGCACCAAGCAGAGAGCTGACTGACAGCTCTGGATCCAGACTGAGGCAGTTGGGGGAGTGAGCAACTCTAAAAATAAAAAACGCCAATTCCGTTTAACTGACAATGGGGCTCCACACAGCTTGCAAATAAAGAGAAAACTAACGTGCGACATAAGGACACTATGAAAGAGATGCTGCCAGTCGGGCTCTAATAGGGGAGAGCTGAAGTCAAGCTGGCAACTTTTGTGACATGAAACAGATGCCCAAGTCCTTTAGTGATTACGTCCATCGCTAACATCTCCAGTTACACCGAGCAGTATCGTAAACAGCAATGCGGTGCCGTTTTAACAGTGCTCCACTTCATGCTCTCACGATTAAGAAGGTGGCAGAGAACTGAAATCAATATCCAAGCTCACTATAGGATTTTAGAACGTCCCTAATTAAACAGAAAACAATGAAAACTTTGCAGCCTGTACTCTGCCAGGTCCTCAGTGGTCCTCAGAGACAGTGCGCCAACAATCTTATTGGAACTGAAGGATGGACAGGCTATACCAAACTAATCTTGTCTTTATAGAAACCACTGGAGATATCCCTGACACAATAACACACTCTCTGATCAGCTGAACTGCCAACGTCTGTATATAATTAAAGCTGAACTTATTAACCACTTGATTCTTTGTGTGCATCAAATCGCATCTGATGAGCTCAAAATAGAGCCATCTTTGTTTCATCTAATGCCAGACAGCTAAAGCAAAAGGGTCATTTAGCCACTTCTCCATGAAACTTTCAGAATTACAGTATCTCACACATCTTGGATCATGGGAGAACAAACCAAATATCCTAAATCCATTTTTCCCCCCCATTGTTGAAGCTCCACTTTGGATTTAGAATCCCATTACTATGCAATAACAATGCAGGCTTGAATTCCTGCATTTTTAACATTACATCACTCACTCCAGGTATACTCCCAGGAGGTGATTCATTAACCTCCTGTGGCGTTTTGGACAAGGTCTCTATGGGCACAACCATTGCTTGCAAATTGTAACCAGATGTACTGTACCTCATCTGACACTCAACTAAAGGACACTGTTGAAAGGCAAAATAGCTTAACTGAACTTTATTTCTTCATTCCTGATGCACAATCTCTCACTGCAAGGACAAGAAAAATATAATCACAGAGCCCCACATACTGTACTGTATCATTGGACCCATCATATACTTGACAAACATCTAAACATTCATCCTTAGTACTTCTGACCCCAAGAAATTACATTCTCCGTTAAGAGCCACAATTCCCCGATGTACCAACATAATGTACAAACGGTAACTAAAATTTAAATTTGAGCCAATTCAGGTTGATAAGTTGCTGTTGAGACGTACGTACAACGGGTTCTTCAGCACGACCAGAATACCACTGGCTGTTTTTGAACACACCAGTCAGCATACTGTATGACTACAGCTACAACACAACCTCATCATTCAGCCCTGGAATCACAGGAGCTAAATATGACACTACATTTGTTTAGATATAATTTATTTACCCTTTAATCAAGAACACTTACATAAATTAAGGTTATTGTCAAACGTTTGCTTAAACTGGCATACTACTTTGTTCAAAAACATCTTGGCATACAGTAGTCATAAATAACCTAGTACATCACCTATTCAACCAGTAAATTTTCTAGCTTCTTATAGACATTTGAACTTCCCAGGATTAAGTCTGAAAGAAATATCCTGATTTGTCACGTCATCACTGCTCCAAAAAAAAAAAAAAGACATGGATTCAGCCTTTTCAGGAGGTTATTAATGAATAGAGTCTCTTTAGACAAGTAAACAAATGTCACATTCGATTTCTAATCCAATAAAAGCAATAGAATAAAAATGCCTAAAACAAGTTAACTCCCAACCACAATTAAAAACGCCGCCCACTTAGTAAAGAAAGCAGATTCAGTTTTAAGACTGTTGACAGATGTGTCGAGTCTTTTGCTAAGTCTGCACTGTCTGCAAACAATCCATATTGGACTTGGGTGGAGGTTTTTAAACTTTCATTTATTTTAATGAATGTTTAACTACATCTAGGGACACCAAAGATATTATCAGGACACCTTCCAAAAGCTTTACTGCGAAACCAGCTCCAACAAAACAAGCTAAAGGCCTATGCTCATTCTCTTCTTCCACATTGGCATTGTAGCTTCTGCTTTCACCTTTGAACTGTCACCCTGACCTCTCTGGAACAAAACACTTTGAAGATCCAACTCATGGATGTATTCTAAGAAGACAGCATAGTGTATAATAAAATTTGAACTCCTAATTAAAAATCTGAAGGTTTTATTAGCATAGGAGATAGTGGAGTTGCATGCAGGAGCTTTCTTATTAGCAGTTGCAATAAGACACACTTTGATCCTTTGTCTAACACTAAGGACGAGACATTAAAAAAAAAAGAAAAACACACAATCTCATCTTGGATGGACATGACCGACAATGAACCTCTCCATATGAGCCCATAACAAAAAAAAAACAGGTCCAAGAAAAACTATTTGCAAGAAGTATTGCATCTTGCTTATATGCTATGTCTGAAAGTAAATGAACTCTGTCACTAATTATATTTTACATGCTTTCTACCTATAACATGTATGGAGCAAAGACTAACACTGAATGAATTCTCAGAACACTGCATGATATCCCTGTTTTTCTCTGAAAATAATACATTTAAAGAGATGCTCCTTGTTTTGACTGAGAAAAATTATTCAGTCTACCCAACACAATGAAGGTTTGTTAGACCAGAAGGCGACAGGTAAGAAAAGGCTGTGCTACAGAGTAGGCAGACTCAAAAAGGCAAGCCAGTAAAACAAACATTAAAACATGCTCTTCAACAGTAAGCCATCGCCTTTAAAACACAGTTTACCAGTGATGCAGTTTTTCCATTGTTTGGTACAGACTTTAAGATCAAATTTAGCAGGAGCAGGTGCGATTGTGCTGTACTGGCACAAACTGTGGAAACCAGTCACTGGTTTCCAGATATTTTCCTGTTGAGTTAACCTATTCCTTAAATGCATTTCCAGCTCTCATATAAAAAGGTTGTCATATTCAGCAACCTCGATGTCATTCCGTTGACTCATTTCCAAGAGGGGGGGGTAAAAACGCTATTTTAAGTAAAAGTGATCTTTTACACCGTGTAGAGTTGTCGGGCAGAAAACGCTTGTTCGCAGCAGTCCGACGGTCCCATCTTTAAACCCCATTTCAGCGAGGGTTAAATTGGGCATTCGAACCTGAAACCCCTGTCACACTTACTGGCTGCTTGGATACCAGCTATAAACAGAATATTCCTCTTCTTTGGGATCACAACAGATTTATATTTGCACACTCCCGCGACCAGACCGAGTTAGGAAACATTCCTTAAACGTTTCGGCCGTCAAAGGACGAGGCGTGCTTGTTATCAACTTCCTGCTGAAGAACCTCATCAGTTCCCCTTTGAGCGGTCAAACGGGTGCACCTGGGAGCACCGCGAGGGAGCTGCCACGCGCCGAGCCACCGCCAATATCCAGATCACCCGTGTGCGAGGTGGCACTCATGGCCACTCCGGAATGCCAAGAATCCCAAAGGAACAGCCGCCACTTCCACTTTTAGCAACGTGCCACATGACTGGCCGGCGTCTACAGCCTCCTCTGAGCTGGAACATTCTCTAGCCGACTCGTTTTCTAGTCAGAAGACGAGAGGGCAAAGCACTCCGAGAGCTCAGCGGGGTTTTCCTGTTCACACTACCACCCACGGCCTTCAGCGCCAGTCGGGCCCTTTCCTCTAAAGCTCGGGCACGCCTGGCCTGCAGAAGCAGTGCCGCAAGCAGGCTACAGAGCTCGGCCACATTAAAATGAGCACACCTCGGCGGCACAGGCTGCACACTTCCACTTTCTTCCTCAAAGTTTTCAATACGGCACACGGAAGTCCGCCTGATGCTTTCGCAGCTGATACCGTATCAATGACCCACAGCACGGGGCCCCAGACACTGCAGTCTTTGTATCTGCTCCGTTTTGCGATTGCTAGCACACACTCATCTCTGTGAAGGCTACTCATTTTAAAACTTAACATGGCACTGTAAATGGATGCACACAGTATTTTAAGAATGAGCAGTGTGAACCATGTTGCTCCAGTGAAGATTCTAAAGCAATTACCCGTACCATCCTGGTGTGGGAAGAGTTATGATGAATAAAAGGACCGTGATGGCGATGTAGACTAACAAATGGGATAATGATGAAAAATCAATAAAGAGAGCAGACAGTGTTCACTTCTTTGAAAACATCATGCAGCCCTTTCTAACCCCTGTACTGAAGGGTATGGTATGGGAAGTGCATTAGATCAGACAGCCTGTATAAGCATTTTAAATTTTAAACTCGGCACAGACTTATAGCACGGCTTGGAAATAGTGGCATACGTTTACTGGCAGCAGCAGCAGCACGCTAAATCAGAAGAGGAGGAATAACCTATTGATGAACTTCATCAAGAAGCCCACGTTGTCCAATTCATACAAAACTGCAGCCAATTGCTTCACAGTTGTGGCATGCGTTTCTGCGGCACTACACAGCTCTTGGGACAACGAGCCGAGGAAAACTAAAAGATCCACTGACCGGTTAAAAAAAAAAAAAACATTTTCCCAAAAGTGCATTTGGAGTTTTTGTCCATTAACCAATTAAAAAGCGTAACAAAAGGAAAAATCCTCTGGATGTGGCATAGGACAGAACTCGACAAGCCAAAGTGCCAGACACAGTCATTCTCCACTTGGGACGCTTTGCCAGTTCAATTTGCTTGGCCTAACAGCTGGCCGGAGTGCTTCTGCAGGAATCTGTGCGTGGAACCTGGCCGGCCCTTCCAGAGCAACAATGAGACGGGGGGCGTTTCTTCAGAAAGGCTCAAGGAGCATCAGCTCCAAGCCAATGCAGACCCATCGCAACGTTCTGAGCCTCCAGAGGAAGAGGACGCCACTGCCAACCCCTCTCGCATGTACATTATAGGGAATGAAATCAGAGCATCGTGTCTCGGGAGCGTGGCCAATCTTGATTGCTGCAAGTAGCAAACAGTTGTACAAGTAGCACTGCTGAAGTTAAAAAAAAAAAGACATGAATGGTGAGGTTTTATGTCCATCTCTACACGTTTCCAAAAATAGGTTATCGGACAAACCACATTCACAGCCTCCTGTGGACCACTGCACCAAACCCTGCTAAAACAAAACAGTGGCTCAAACAGCTATATTGAGAGAGCCTTCTTTTTTTTTCCACCCCAGCCCTGCAGATTCAATCAAGTATTGTAACCCATCGGTGAAAGACAAGAAAGCGATTACTTCAGTACTGTGTCCATCCGCGTCCCTGGGCCTGGAAATAGGCTGCATTGTTGTGGAAACAGCACGTCCGAGTCATGAGGCTTCTCTGCCAGAGCATATTGGTAAACATGTACACTTCATGCATAATCAGCAACACAAGCAGCCAGCCAGCAGTGAAAGAGGCCATTCAGCAAAGATGGCATTGTCCTTTCCACCACTGAGGGTATTCGGACACTCTCTTCCATGTGGTCACTGGAAAGCAATGCCGTTTCTAGCTGAACCTTCTAGGCCTGGCAGCGAATGTATAACCCTGACCAAAAGAAAGCAGCAGAACAAAAAGAAACTCAGTCCAGCTCAGGCATGCGTGAGTAAGACGCTACAACGGTAAACCTCCAAAAGACTCAAAGAAATGAATGGAGGGTGAAATATCGGAACCAGCCATAAAGACACCAATTGCAGAACCTCACCACTAAAAACACTAGGTGAAAGAGAAGACACTTCAGCCTTGGCTTCCAGATTTGTAAATTTACTTCATATACAAAATGAAAAAGGCTCATATAAGATTACACTGAAAGATGAAAGGGCACTACAGTTCTGTTTGCAATACATGTAAAGGCAGACCAGTAATCCACTTCTGGAAATCGTTTATGAGCTGCTCGGGGCATATACTGCACATGTGAAAAATTACTTTAAGATTGCTTGTACTTTCAAAAGCTATTTTCTACTTCCAATTTGGCTGGATTAGTTCAAAATTAAGTTTAACGTCCCTTCAAAGTGTTGCGCAATGCTGTTGCATAATAGGCTACCCTTCTGGAGCCTGTAATTTAACTCTGGCCTCGTTAGGGACTCAGCTGTGTGAATCCTCTACTTGTCCTGCCTTTATCAAACCAATACTTATTCTATATCCCATTACATAATGTGCAGAATCTATTTGGGTACCATAAAGCTTTTTTTCTTTTTCCGATACTAGAATCCCTGGTAGCACTACTGCAATATATTATTTCTGTTAAGCACAGGTGCAGGCAGCGAAGATGTTATTTTGGCAGAGACGGACAGATTATCCATATTCAAAGTGCAACTAAAAGCAAGAACACTTATGCGCTCAGTGACAGAAAAATAGCATGAGGGCAGAAATACAGGTCACCGGTATGAACGCATTCAGTCTCTCTAAAAAGGAAAACATAAAATTTGTCCCCAGCAGTTAAAAGCATCCAGGGATCACAGGTGCAAGTGGCAAGCCTTATCGGCACTAAGCTCTAACACATTTGCATCCCGATAGGCTTATTATAAAACGTTAAGCAAGTTAGGCCTTTCCTGCTTGACAAGGCTGCGCACACAAGGGGGAGGTGTGAAAAGATAAAGGCGATGCCAAAAACAATTAACACTCCGCACAAAACCAAATAAATCTGGGTCCCATCCTCTTTTCTTGAGCAAGTCAAAACTCTTTGCTAAGCGGAGTTGGTGGGCCAGGGATATGGTACTCTTCTCTCTAGACCAGAGTTTTGAATGCCCCAGTACGGCGACTGGGGACTCTGACGTGGATCCCAACTACCTAGGAGTCAGTAATGATCCTAGGACACTATGTATAAGAACAGGGATATTAACCCTGACGTCCTATATAAATTCTGCTCTGGGCTTGTACAATCTAGCTTGAAAGTTCCCTCTCATGTCAATTTAATTGATGATGCAATTTCTCCAGATCTGCTCTGTATTAGGGCTGCTGGCTGGCTCGTAACAACTGGTGTGTGTGTCTGTGTGTGTGTCTGTGTGTGTGTCTGTGTGTGTCTGTGTGTGTCTGTGTGTGTCTGTGTGTGTCTGTGTGTGTCTGTGTGTGTCTGTGGTGATGTGTCCAGCTCTCTCTGTCCCTGCAAGGATTCAACTCAGTTCCTCGCAGGATCAGAGCATGCACAGCGCCTAGACAGCAGATAACTCCACCAGGCCAAGAGGCCAGACGCTCTGCCAACGCAGAGTTTTACAATGTCTAAATTTCAGAGGGGGCTGATGATGGCACAGAGCCTTGTTAAAGATGCACTTCAGTGGTGGAAGAAGTGGGTCCCTTTCCTGTATTATAATAATTGCTTACACTTCTGGACACTCCAGACAAAGCTCTTTACAGGTAATGGGGACTCCCCTCCACCACCACCAATGTGCAGCCCCACTTGGATGATGCGATGGCAGCCATAGTGCTCCAGAATCCTCACCACACACCAGCTCTCAGTGGGGAGGAGAACAGAGTGATGAAGCCAATTCATAGATGGGAATTATTAGGAGGCCATGATTGGTAAGGGTCCATGGGAAACTTGGCTAGGAGGCCAGGGTTACACCCCTACTCTTTTCAAGAAACACCCTGGGATTTTAAATAACCACAGAGAGTCAGGACCTCGGTTTTACATCCGATCCAGAGGACGTGCCTTTTTTACAGTACAGTGTCCCCCACATTACACTGGGGCATTAGGACCCACACAGACTGCAGAGTGAGTGCACCCCTAGGTTGATATGGCTCCTGGTTTTGAATTTATATAGTTGATTTCACCTCAGGAAGACTCTGAACAAGGACTTGTTTAATCACAATTATCACCCCCAGGGGAATGTTTTCATTTCTTGAAGAAAATCTCTTGTTCCTGCAGACGCCTCCTGTTCAAGTTATGCTTCAGACTGGATAACATTTTTGTTGCCAACTTGTTGTTTGGCAAGTGGTTTAGATGACTGAAAAAAGTAAAGATGTTTCTATTCACTAGAGTCTCTCTGAAGTAGGCAAAATTCAAGCAATGGAAAAAACTTGTCTTTCGCATACTTGTTTTTAAAAATAATTCCTAGGAATCTTGAGTGTTGAGAGCTCCATTTACTTGAATGCAATTTAATCTTATGAAACCACCATACATCATGTTGAGATTAACTATGAAGCACATACGTCGAGATACAATTAATATTTCTTCATCAAGTTAACTCTTTTTAGATTTGTAAACATATGTCGCTACTGTACAAAGACTAAACATAGTGCAATAGTTAAACTATGGTTTAACGATAAACCAACACCAAACATATCTTAAATGGATCATTGAACTTTTATACAAACACTAATGAGTGGGAAAGACCTGAGTGTGCCTACAAAATACATCAAATACATTTAAGGCAAACAGAGGGAAATAGAGGAGAATAATTGTGTAAAATATCCATCAAATCATTCATTTATTAGTCTTCTCCTTATCTCCTGCACCCTTGTGGTGTTGTATTAATTTATAATACTGAGAAGCTATTTGTTTTACCTCATGTAATGTTTAGAGAACAAGAACTAATAGTGAACTGAAGGAAATTTCACCCAAAAATGCAGACCAATGCCTTCTTGCTCCTGCTTAAAGCTTCTCCAGGAACATGGTGGACAATTCTTTGTGGGGGTACTTTCAGGCTCTCCAGTGACAACAGGGCTGCCAAACCAAAAGTCAACACACATTTTCAAAGACTGGGGTGGGGGTAACAGAATGAAGAGATCATTCGTTGTATCCTTGCACGCTGAACCCTTGCCATTTGCTCAACACAAAGACGTCCTGCGCAAAAAGGGGGAACAAAGATAATCAAAAGCACTTAACAACCTCAACCGGCGAATACAACTCCATTGAGGCAGCATCAAACTGAATCATGACCCAGCCTTAGTGAGCTAGCACAGAGCTAAAATAGAAAAAGGAGCTCCAGTAACGGCATATTTGTGGTGAAACAGGCTTTCAACTAATAATCCATTCTGCTGGAAAAGGAGGAGGAGGAATGGTCACATGTAGGTTTAAAATAAGAAATTACTGAGGATTAAAGGAAACAAAAATGCAACACACAGAGCAAAAGAAATATCTGCAGGCACTTTTCCGAGAGAGGACACTGCAAGCAGAATCATTTACCCCATTTGCAAGACGTTCAACTTAATTTCTATGTCCTACGAAGCCCTACAGAGTCATTTTCACTCTCCAACACAAACAAAGAAGCACGTATAGCTCCTTGGAGGTATGCAATAACCCTGCACGAGCCACAGCGCTTCCCCTCCAACCTTTCAGATTTCCACCCCATGAGATACCGGTCCCAGAGGCTCAACAGCTTCTCAAACCAAAGGGTGCCGCACACTGTAGGCACACCATGTTACTCAAGGAACAGGCACAGTACCTCAGTGGATACAGGAGCTGGAGATGTCACAAAACAGACCAGGGAACAAAAACCAACATAAAAGTAGATGCTGGGGTACAAAGGACGGCCATTAGTACTTTTTGAATAAAGCCAGGCACTAACGGTGTCTTCTGCGCGTCTCCCTCCTAGCACAGGCTAAGTAAATATCAGCTTTGTGCGGCGGCATTCGCCCCAACAACGAAGCAGCGGCGCGCATCACAGCAGACTTCCCAGGTCTGCCTGCGCCCCGTTTTCCTGTTCAACCACACATACCATCTCCAAATCAAGGCTGCTCATTTTTCTATCCCAGAGCGTCGTGCTCAGAAAAGGTTTTTTTACAGCCCTGCATACTAATTCGCCTCTCATGGAATGGAGAGGCAGGAAAGCTGCCATTATTTTGGCAACACACAGCCAGCCCTGCAGTGAAGTGCTGAAATCAAGAACAGGGGGGATTAAGAAGATCATAGCTGTGGGATTAGAGCCTTACTTTCTCAGCTTTAAGAGACAGGGAAACCATACGCAAGTTACACGTTTGAGCGGCTGAGCAACATCTTCCCAAATCTAGTTCTGCTTGCACACCCTAGATAGAAATCCGACACACATTTTAATATCCTAAAAAAATAAAAAAAATAACAGGGTTTTAAGTGAACGTGCTGCTAGATCATTCGGTTACTACCGACATTCAAGGAAAGTGAAAAACACGCAGCACCAGAACTATGTCAAGAGCTGCAAAGGAACAAGTAAAGGTTTATTCCATGCTGAAAAGAGAAGAAAAGAACCACATTTCGGATGTGGAGCCTTCTTTGGGTGCCTGGTTGTGTTTCCTTTCTTCTCTTTTCAGCATGGAATAAACCTCTCCTTGTTCCATGCAGCCTACACATGCTGATACAGCTACCTGCTTGGACGACGTACTGTAAAGAGTTGTCTTTTTTTCTGGCAAATTCTATCCCAAATCTAAACATTTGATTGGTCTAGGCCCTCTTCCCTCGAATCATATGGTTAAACACTTCTGAAAAATATTAGACCACACACACACACCTTTACGCTACCTCCAGTTTAGGAGTGCTCACTTCTATCTTCCAACAGCGAAAAACCACACTTTGGTCTACCAAAGGTATTAGAAATGTTTAGAGCTTGACATGAGAGAAACGGACTATTTATACTCCTCCAAAGCAAATGAGCTCAGGCGTTAATTCAGTTTCCACCACACATCAGTTCATTGCGCAGTTAGCTGGCAAATGTATTAATCTCTTTAAGGACATCAATCCTTTAAAGGATGGACGACAAGGTTCCACTTATTAAAAGAAAAATCAACAGGCACTAGTTGAAGAAGCCCAAAACACTGGCTGCTAATTTGTTTCGACTGAATTGCTTTCTGTCCAAGTGATCCGATTTGTTTTTGTTACTTCAAAGCAGATCAGGTGAAAACAGGCCTGTGGGACAGGTCTTAACAAGGATGGGCTTCTCCAATGCATTATGGAAACAACCCATGATCAATTCAGACGACAGCAACAGGCAGGAATAGGTGAAGTAGAAAGATTAAATTCAAAGTTTTCTACAGAAGCAAATCGTATCGCCACATCTGTGACAAGTTACACAACAACATTAGGGGGAATGATACCAATGACATGGTTAAGGATAAGATTTTCATTTGTTAAAACTATGAAAGTAACTCATTTTTTATTCTGAAGTACTTTTCAACCCTTCCCAAATGCTGAAAGACTTAAAACCATGACCTGGCTCAGCAGTGGCTCTGTGGCTGAGGATATGCGCCTGTGACTGGAAGGTTGCCGGTTCAAATCCCGCAGCCGGCAGAGGAATCCTACTCCGTTGGGCCCCTGAGCAAGGCCCTTAACCCCAGCTGCTCCAGGGGTGCTGTACAATGGCTGACCCTGCGCTCTGACCCCAAGCTTCTCTCCCTGTCTGTGTGTCTGTCTCTCACGGAGAGCAAGTTGGGGTATGTGAAAAGACAAATTCCTAATGCAAGAAATTTTATAGGGCTAATAAAGCCACACACACACACACTAAAAAAAGATTTTCACATGGGGGAGATATTGACCTGTGTCCACTGAATCTCAAGGCCAGCCAAAAACCACCCACTCCTTAAATGTTTGTAACCTGGAAAAAAGAAACTAACCAACATAACCACTTTCTCAAAACAGTAAAATTCTGAGGTGGAAATACAGGCCCTTGAGGACCAAGGCTGCCCGTGCTTTACAAATCCCCACAGAATCAAGGCATCACACTCGCTTGATCTTAAACTGATTATCTGTAGGCAGCTTTAAACTTGACTCAGATCTGATCATGCACTTGAAATAGACAGCCAAGTTCTCAGATACCATTTCTCCAAGTCAAAAGAATTTACTGTAAGTGTTCCTAAAATCAAAGACCTAGAGGAACCCGTCTTGTCCTTGAAAGCTTTATAAGCCTTTTTATAAGGGACACTGTCCCTGCAGCCCACCGCGAGCAAAGTTTTACCCTCTTAGTTTAAATCAATAGACTTCCTGCTAAGTTGTTACAAGCCTTTATAAGCCAGAAGTCCTATAAACCCTACAGCACTAAGGACTTCCAGCACCAGAGTTGTCCACTCCTAGCATACAGTCCTAGGGTAGTGAATGATAGCAACCATATTCCAGCAGCTATTTTAAAACATATAAAACCTGCCCAGAGGACACAAGCAGTGTTATTTCAGTTCTTTCAAACCTTGCAGAAAAACGGCTTGCTCTCTTTCTCTCTCTCCCCAATAGGCAGTCAGCAAGGGGCACATTTTTATTGTAACGACCTCAAGAGGTGAGAGGAATAGGAAGTCCGTAAAAGGGCACCACACAGAGATGATACGTGCAGTCCACTATACTGCATCCATTCTTTCCTAGTTTTGAAGTCAGGTGTACTATGGGACCCTAAACAACTGAAGCATACCAGTGCATAAAATGTAAATGCTTCCGTAACAACCGTCTACGCTTACAAGAGTTACTTTGTAACAATACACCAGAGTCGAGGCTGTCCTCAAATTAAAATAGTTCTGTCTGAATACAAGAGGAGACAGAACTATATATAGGACAGGGTTTTAGAATACTGACAACTAACCCATAGCAAGTATATGTTAACGTTATGCTAAATAGGTTAATATATGGGTTGCATAAAAGGCAAACGTTCCCCGACATCGCAAAAAAGGTACGACAGAGAGCCCAAAAATAAACAGCAGCAGCTAAGCGCTTTTGTTTGATCATTACGTTATCTCCACCACCGGAACACTACCACAGCTGAAGAGCGTTATTAAAAATAGGTCATCACACAATAATCTCTCTATCTGGAAGTTGTGCGCATATCGGTTCAGTGCTTTGTGCTCCCGTGTTCCGCATTATTGATCAGAAAGGGAGCTCTCGGGAGAGAGGGGTAGCTTTTATTAAAAGTTGGGTCTCTTCTCAAAACCGGAGCGAGGAAAACAACAGATGCCGTTATCAATGAAAATATAATCCCCAGTACTATCCGTCAATCGCCTTAGTGGATATAGCCTACGTACTTAGCATTTTTTTTATTCGTCAGCTCTGCCTGCAGTTCATAGTTTAGCAAGGAATCTGTTCAATCGCTGTACACAAAAAGCATGAAATGGACCGGATTAGAAGGTCGACAGCAACACCAGAGTAACTATAGTAACCATATCTTCATTCACTTCAATGGACATGAAGTTTGTCTCAACACAACAACGCAATCAATGGTCACGTACCATGCCCCCCTTTTCTGCGTTTTATAAAGACATTTTACAGATTTCAAACGCGAAATGAGGTTACGTTTTCTGGAAAAAAATCAAGAGAGAATTGCAATGCGACATCACAAAGGGTATGTTTATTTCCCGAAAGTAAACTCCAACTGTGGAGTAAAAACACCCACCATTTCAAAAATAAAGCAATTCATAAACGCTAGCCACAACCAAAGTTAAAGGTACTACCAACTGATGATTGGCACATGGTTCAAATTCTCTCCAAAACAAAAACGCGTTTGTCTGACGATTGTCCCTCTCTAAACTCGCAATGCGGTATAAATCCTTTCCACATGATGCCCCTATTGTTTCGCCAAAGCACAAACGTAACCAAATATTCACAGCAAATGGCAACTTAGTGACACTTTTACAACAGGTGAACGTACATTATTCATCACTTGTTCCCTTAGGTATAGAGTTACTGAAATGCACAGAGAGAGAGTTCTTCGTGTGTGCAGTACGTATCAAACGGGACAAGTGCTTACACAGTGAACTAAACATTTGGCCGCGTCAACTATATAAAATAATGAACTCCCGACTGAAAAAGAACAACCTTACCTCGATCCATTTCTGTGCCTCTTGAAATGCTGGTTCAGGAGACGAGTCCTGGTGCTGGTTGCGCCCCAAGTCTAACCCGGTACTGGCCATTGGCAAACCTTCGCAGAGGCCGAACTAATTGAACTGTTATGGCAATCCTGCGTGAACAGGGAAGGCAAAGCAAATGTGCGCAGAAAGTTCCGAACCCCCTCCGAGATATTATTCGCTAGTGCGGTACTTTCACTCCAAGCTGCGGTTACCTGCCGCCGCAAAAACTGCACTGCGCTGCGCTCGGCTCCTTCAGCCTCGACCGCTGGAAGTGAGGCGCTATCGACACACACTGCAATGTGAGACGAACCAATGGCTAAAAATAAAGCAGACAAGCGAAGCTTTGCCTTCAACCAATGCAAAACTAGCAGCCACCTCCTCCGCCGCCCGTTATCACATGCTCTGTAGTGTACAATCTGACACAAGCAGGCAAGTGGTGAAGAGGGTTTTTTTTTGTAGTCTGACAATAACTAACACTGACCGGCGCTCTAATCTTAATTGCAGCAAATTCAAACCACAGAATCATTTACAATGTTATCGGTCCTGGCCTTTTCATCTAAGAGGGTTCAAAAAGGTTAGCTGGAATTCCACCAAAAAAAAAGACATGGCACTCTCTCAGACAAAATGCCAATCACCAGTCTTCAGCTGCGGTAATTTTTAACTTGATTTTAGAATTAACCTTTTTTTATTGAAAACCAAAGCTAAATGTTATCGTTCTAAAGTAATAGGCCATTCTACTCTTCCAATTCAGTTCTTGCAAGGTTTACATTTCTCTTTGCAACTAACCAACACTTAAAAACAGCTGTTTTGACTTAATTAATTAGTTCAAATAGGTGGTATGAAAATTGAGAGCTCTAAAACTCTGGAGGACTGATGTTGCCCACTCCTGTGACTGCTACAGAACTCTGATTACCTGTATAAATTCCCTTTAATTAAACTACTTGCTTGATTGGCCCTTTTAAACCTATTTCTGTACTGTGTAATCATTGGTTTCAGAATAGTGCTGCCCCAGATGCAGTATAGTATACTGTTTCCATAAACGGAAGAAAACAATTCATTTCTGTCTAAACAATTCTCAATAGGTTACTAGTAATAATGTCCACGCACAGGTGGAAATGATCAACACTCTCTTAGACACTAAAACACTCTGTAGATTCAGATGCTTACATGCTTGAGCAGAGAACTTTAACTCTGTTCCTGGAGAAGCTGAACCAAAGAGCTTTATAATTCAGTATTACAGGTCACAGTTGATTTGTTTAATTAAGTATATTGGAGATACTTTACAGCCAACAGCCATATCACCCTGCAGCTCACAACTGGCAAACCACCACTACTGCTGCTAAGCAGGTGTGAGCCTGGTCAGTATGTGGATGGGAGACCTCCTGGGAAAATCTAAGGTTGCTGCTGGAAGAGATGCTGTGTGTTGTCCCTGTGGTGTGTGTGGTTCCTAATGCCCCTAATGACAGGGACACTATACTGTAAAAAGGTGCTGTCCTTCAGATGAGATGTAAAACTGAGGTGCTGGCTCTCTGTGGTCATTAAAAATCCCAGGGTGTTTCTTGAAAATCTATAGAGGTATTACCCTGATATCCTGGCCAAAGTTCCCATTTGCCTTTACCAATCATGACCCCCTAATAATCCCTCTCTCTGTATTGGCTTCATCACTTTGTACTGCAAAGACAGTCCTCCCCACTGTTAGCTGATGTGAAGTGTATGTGTAGGGTACTGGCACATTATGGCTGCCCCCATTACCTGTAAAAAGCTTTGAATAGAGTGTCCAGAAAAGTGCTATAGAAGTGTAAGTAATTATAATTTTATTATTATTATTTAGCTGTAAAACCGAATGATTTCTCAGCCTCCAAGGATCAGAGGTCTCTTTATTTAACAGATTACTTGTTTATTTGTTTAGGTGTTGCCAGTCTTTAATTTCTCCTAACTGATCTAATATTTAACAGATTATTATATCAGAAGTGAAAAATTCTGATTTTTATTATGTTTATCAGATATTTTTATTTAGTTTCTATTAAAACTATGATGTGTGGCTTGGAAGTTAGCTCTGCTCCTACCTCTTTGCTCTAGGGTCCTGAGTTAGACTGCAATTTATAGAGCCTTTTGTATAGATTTAGCATGTTCTTACAAGGTGTACATGTGGTTTAGCTCTTCCTCCATTTTATAATCTGGATGTATTTTTATGAATCCAAAACGAATCTTATATTATTAGCATTGTTGTCCTCTTTATGTTTCATCAACTCTATTATTGATTTTTTTTTCATTTTCTCATATGGCCATAGGAATTTTAAAGTCATTGGTAAGCAATGTAATCGGATGTCAGTTAACTCAGAAGATGTGTTTGGTTGTGGAATAATGGAAATCAGGATTTGCTTTAAATACTTTGGCAGCCCATATTGTTTCTTTATATACAGACAGAAATTCAATTAAATCACCTTGATTTTATTTCTAACAATAACAAGCTTCACCAATCATTCCCAGTTGATTTGTATTCTTTTATTTATTTTATACTTTAATATGTGTTTCATTCTGTGAGTTCACTTTGACGTTTCCCTGGGAAACAACTGACCACATATCTCGCACTAAAACAAATAATGCGACGTAATTGGATGGACTGAGAAAAGATGAATACTTAAAACATAAAGTAGATGGGCAGAAGTGCCTCTTCTTATCTTACCAATCCTTATGTACTTCTGTTTTCAACGGTAGAGTCAAGAAATCCACAGATTTCCTGATCCATTACATAAAGCCATTGAACTTTCTTTAAAGAAAATCACCCTGCAATTCCCAACTATCAACCCATTGAAGCCAAGCCTGTCCGATACCTGGATGGTACCTGCTGGGAAAGCTAAGGTTGCTGGACATGGGCGGGACCAGTAGGGGGCGCTCACCTTGCGGACTGTATGGGTCCTAATGCCCCAGTATAGTGAAGGGGACACTATGTTGTAAAAAAGGCACCGTCCTTTGAATGAGATGTAAAACAGAGATCCTGACTCCCCATGGTCGTTAATTATCCCAGGGTGTGTCAAAAAAAAGATTAGGGGTGTTACTCTGGTGTCCTGGCCAAGTTTCCCCCTGGACTTTACCAGTCATGGCCTCCCAATTATCTCCACCTATGAACTGGCTTCATCACTCTGTTCTCCTCCCCACTGATAGCTGGTGTGTGGTGAGCGTACTGGCGCACTATTGCTGCCGTAGCATCATCCAAGATGGTTCCATGGATGGCATGGATGGTGGGGCAGGGGAGCCCCCATTAATTGTAGAGCGCTTTAAGTAGAGGGTCCAGAAAAGCGTATTATAAGTGTAAGGATAACTTATTATTTATTACATAAGAGGGATTTGGTAAAGAGATGCCTGATGGCCAAGAAGTTATAGGAAAATAATGCGACGTAATTGCATGGAAGATCTGAAGGCCCGTCAGGCTTAGATAAAGTGAAACTGATGGCTCGGAGAAGCTTCTCACTAGTTTGCAAATATTACATTTTCTCAACTTTTGTCCCTTTATCTCTTGCCATTGCTCATGTAGCTAGAAAAACAGAATGTATTTTACCATCTTTGAGTTCATGCCATTTTAGGCTTGAGTGAATACATGAATGAGAAGCTAGATTCAGTAGCTCAGAGATCCTTTTGCCTGCATGTAAATCAAATGCTGTACTGCAAAGACAGTCCTTGAACCAACTGTCAGACTCACAGAGCGTTAAATTCTCCCCAAGCTGATTGCCACTGAATGCTCAAAAAAGGATTCCATTCACGCCTACAGAGCATTTGTACATGGTGCACTTTATGCTGCTGTGAGAAATACAATTGTGCAGATTCAGTCCAGACCAGGAACTGACAGACCGCTCCAGTTTTTTGTACTAAATTGTGTTCGAGTTTGATGAAATGGATATTATTAATCTTACAGTATAGTTCTGAGTTTGTTTCTATATACTGTACAAAATACATACTGTATTGTATATGCATTTATGTGCAACAGTCTTAGATATTTCATATAATTGTTTTTTTCACTCTGGTTTTCTTCTTTCTGAAAAAAAAAACTGATCCTGATATCCTGATAGATCTGTATTTTGTGGAAGAAAAAGTATCCCTTAAGCTTTGGATAAGTCTCACCAGACTTATCCATTTCTCACCAGCCTTGTGTACTTTGTGCCCATTGTTCTTGATGGATGTGGTCATGCTCTCTCAGGGTGCTTATGGATCACTTATGGACAGACAGTTTTTAAGTTTCTCCACAGATTCCCAATTGAATTCAAGTCAGGACTGGCCCAGTCAAGTACATTCACCTTCTGCTCCTTAAACCACTCCAGTGTAACTTTGGCCTTGTGCCTTGCATCCCTGTCCTGCTGAAAAGGTGAATTGCTGTCCCAGTTTTTGGTCTGAATCAGCTTTCTCTGCCCTTGCTCCATCTGTGTTTCAATCAGGTCTTGACAAGATTCCTAGTCCCAGCTGAAGAGAAGCAAAATTATAACCTAATGACACCACCACTATGCTTGACATTAGGAATGGTTTTCACTGACTGATTTTGTGTCAGATGTAACACTCGGCCTCTAGCCCATAAAATGCCAAGGCCAGGTTTATGGATTCACTGGGATATTGTTGACCCACAAACATTTTCTCCCATTTCAGCCGAAGGTTGAATTCTGCTTGAAGGGAGATCCCCACCTACTTGTCCACCAACAACCACTTAATGCACCAGCCTTGTCTTCCTCAGTGGTCAACCATCACAGAAATGACCCGGCCCAGCCTTGCTTACCTTCCGAGAGCCGATGGGATCAGACTATAATGTGTTAGCAGTGCTGTCATTGCAGTACAATAAAGTTTAAAAGTTCCAAACTCTAGAACATAGTGCACATACAGAACAGCAATTTGTCCAGGCACAAAGACACCATGAGGGAGCAGTGTGCAATGGAAAACAGCAGCAAATTTTTTGGGGGATTAAACAATGCAGTAAATATCTGCTCTGCAGGAGGAATGGTTTTACATAACTGTTGCAATTTCACTCCAATTCTACAGACTCTCACAGAGGAAAATAACTGCAGTGCTGCTTTTTGTACTATATTGATCAAGAACAGGAGGAATGCAGTGATCGAGAGAACTTCCAAGTTGTAAGCGGATCAAAACTGTGAAGCATTCTCTGCGAAAGCAAAATCACAATAGCATGTCTTACAATTACTTGTAAAGCTCAAGAAATGTCTAGAAAAAAAGTGTGGTGCCAAGAACTAGACATGGTTATAAATTTAGTAAGTGCTAGAAAGGCTTTGAAATTTTTAAAATGCAACTCTGTTCTCTGTGGTTTCAGTTGCTTGAACGCTTTCTGCTCATTGGTCTACCACCAGAACCAAGTCAGGGGGGGAAGGAAAACCCAGAGACGAGAATGAAGAGGGGAAGTACCCAGGGACAGAAGGTCTCTTGATTATCCTACAGCAGCACAAAGAAAGATGAGAGGGCAGGGTCATTAAGGGCTCCTAGCACCCAGTAAAGGAGGCCTCCAATTGTGCATGCCTCCGCAACGAATAATTTCTTAATTAAAATGGTCAATTTTTCCTCCCACAGCTGTAGTGGTGTTCTGAGAGAGCTTTACAACCTGGTGCTACAGGCAAGCTTTCTAAGGAGCAGTTTGAGACATTACCAAAGACAAGAGAACCGTAAGCACACAACTTTATAAAGTACAGGATAATCCAAACCGTTAAAAAAGAATTTATGCTGCAGTTCATTCTCCTCTTACTACAAAGAGGAAACAAATCTGAATGCTGCTCCTGTACTCACAATTATACCCAGAGATGCATGTAAATATTCATGGCAAGAGTTTGATTTGTGGCATGCAATGACATCTACTGGTGAAATGGAGTTTCACAAGCAATGTTTTCATCAACTTCCAGTCTTTTACTGAAAGACTTTTCAAGTTAGCAGTGCATTAGGACAGTCCCCCACTGGATGGGGCCAGTGGGGCTGTCTTAATCAGTTGACCACTTCTTGAGGTACCTTCTCCAGACCATTAATGAAGGATCTTAGCATAATGTCAGCATAATTTTGCTAGAGCCTTTTAAGCTAAGTACAGCACCTGGTAAGACCGTTTGAGCACAAATGGTAAAAAGGCTTTTTTTTTTTAAATAGGCATTAATTTCTTATGCATTTTACTTCAGTCCCATTTAAAATACAGTAACTTGAGGTTTGTAACTAAGGACAGCATAAACCAAGATGCATTGTGAGAACCCTTTAATCAAAAACTACAGATTAATCCAAAGTTTTGGGCCTGGTTACTTGTTCATTTAATTACAACCTGCAAGTAAGAGCCAGAGCACCAGTATTCTGGAATATTATTTCTCCAAAACTGATTTGGTACAATATTGATGGTCTTTCATGCAATAACTGTTAAAAAGACCATTTCAACTCCCAAAACCTCAGTGCAGAGGTGGCTAGTTACAAACATACTAATTTATAGTATATCCATATTTATTTTTTAACATACTAGCTGAAGGCATTCATATTCCATCCTGGGCACATGAGGCTAGTAGACTGGGTATCTTAAGAGATGCTAAACGTCCAAGTAGTTCATAATCTGCATGCGATAATGGCAGCGCTGGAATACCTGCATAATACCAAAGGCAAAGCTCCAGCTTCAACAGCAATGCCTGAAACCAAGCAGTTTAAAAAAAATAAAAACAGGACACCCAGATTGTTGCCCAGAGGCATTTAATGGTCTTCCACAACAGCTCAGCGCTAAACACGGAACAAAGTGAACAAAATGGACATGGCGAGAAAGGCAACAGAGTACTGCGGCCTTCAAAAAGGTAGAAACTCATAACTGGAACATCTCAGCATGTTCTCCCCCCGCCCCGGCAACTTCAAAACCACAAAGAGGCACTTTAGCATTTTTTTTTTTTCCCCACCTCCAGAAGGCCCATCCTCAACAACTATTCCAACACCAGAAAGGAAAGGTGGGAAGTGGTCAGAGAAGAGATGGGACAACTGACATTTTAGTACTTAAGAACTGCTACAAGAATTCCCCATCTTGGTAGGAGACACCAAAACACAAGGCTTCTGCAAGCTTGGCTCTACGTGCTGTGCGCGTGTGCTAGTTTTTGGTGCAAACTGCATCTCTCCCCCCCCTCGCGAGCACGCAACTACGGGCTTAGGCAGCTTTGCACAGCGCCACCGCCGAGAATCGAACTTCCCCCTTCTCACGCTCCACAAACTGCCTGCAGATCTTGGCAGCATCCTGCAACACAGAAACCCACATCAGTAAAACAAAATTCCCCAAATGGGTTAGTATAGTATGTAAAGCTAAACAGCAAAAAAAAAAATCTTACTTCTAAAATTCTTTATAAGTCACTACTAAACCCAGACCAAAAGCTGAGCCCATATTTTCATACCAGTTCCACAGTGTCTCTGTGGAGCTCAGGCCTTACAAGTGTTATACTGCACTACATTGCATGCAAGACAAATGCAGTCCGCTGCTAAAAAGTCACCCCTTCTCAAGACATAATCAAACGCTTATCACGGTAAGGAAATCAAACTGTGCAACCTACCATGATGAACGAGTCATCTTTTGTAGCCCCATGATCAACAGGCACACTCATTCTTCCATCTAGGAAAATTGTTAAAAGAAATCAGAATCCAGCTCTGCATTCTTCACAGGTTAACTATTAAGGACGGACAAAGCCTGGAAGAGCAACAGCAGGGCCACTGGAGGCCTCCAAGGAGACTTGAAAGACTGCAGCTTCCATCAGGTCAGCTGTTCAATAGTTTTGAGAAATAATAACTTACACTTATATAGCGCTTTCCTGGACACTCCACTCAAAGTGCTTTACAGGTAATGGGGATCCCCTCCACCACCACCAATGTGCAGCCCCACCTGGATGATGCGACGGCAGCCATAGTGCGCCAGAACGCTCACCACACATCAGCTATCAGTGGGGAGGAGAGCAGAGTAATGAAGCCAATTCACAGAGGGGGATTATTAGGAGGCCATGATTGGTAAGGGCCAATGGGAAATTTGGCCAGGACGCCGGGGTTACACCCCTACTCTTTTCGAGAAACGCCCTGGGATTTTTAATGACCACAGAGAGTCAGGACCTCGGTTTTACGTCTCATCCGAAGGACGGCGCCCGTTTACAGTATAGTGTCCCCATCACTATACTGGGGCATTAGGACCCACACAGACCGCAGGGTGAGCGCCCCCTGCTGGCCCCACTAACACCTCTTTTCACCAAGGCTTATCACATGGGTTTGTAGAAGCTGGGTTAGTGCCAATGATGGTGGCAGCATTTGGCTGTTCATGTGGTTGGAAGGCCCGAGTCAAGAAGCTTACATAAAGCTGGCCTACCAGCAGAGGAGTAACCACTGCATTTATTAGATTAGTCTGCTGAGGAAGTCACTCTAAACTGTTCATTAAAAAAAAGCCTTAATACCAGCACCTACTAATCCTCCATCAGAGAGAGGTTAATATATTGAGGTTCCCCACAGTCATGTTCCTGGAAATGAGGATCTTCAGATGGCACAAGTTGTCAAGCTCAGTTGCTGGATTCATGCTTGCATCAGTGGAATTAAATTAGCACCGAGCCCACCATGAGATTTCAGAGATCAAGAGCTAGTAAAAACCATTGCACAGCAGATGCAAGAATGCAGGAGTGGAGTTAAGCCTTGCTCAAGACCTTTAATAAGTATCCTTACTCACCCAGTTCATACAGGTGCCCGTCCACATTGATGAAGGTAATGAAGTGGAAATTCACTTTATCTTCCTCTACCTAATGGGATGTTCAGGTCACAAGTTAGACAACAGATCTCAACCTATCGCTTCAGAATGCCCTGCCATAACACCACAGGAGTTAACTACCAACTACAGTTCCCCTGAAGACTAACAGGAGGTGTGATAAGAGCAAAGACTATATCCAGTACTAACCACATATGTTCAAAGCCCATGTTTAAGCTTTCCTACTACATGCAAAAGGAAAGTAACTTCAGTACAGAAACTGAGACTAAATCAGCTGCTCATAAGGTTAACTTGAAGGTTTTCAGTGAATTTCATATAGGAAAAAAAGAAAGCAAGCGTACCCTGCACTGTCCTTCTGCTGCTACTTCATCATGGGCTGTATGGATGGCCTGTCATGAGAAGAAACATTCAGATTCTTAGAAAAGGAGTATTCACAGTAATTCTCCAATACGGTTTTGGATTTAATTTCAAGAGAACATTTAAGAAAAACCCAATATGAACATAGCTTGGCTTCCGTTTCCCCATCATGTGCCCTATGTTTCCATTATATCGGAAATACTATAGGCCATGTGTGGGAATTACAAGATGATTCTCCATCACATCCTGTCCAATAAAGACTACTACATTTTGAACCCCTCTGAGACAAACCATTACAGAATAGCAGTAGTGCCCTCTAGTGGACTTGTTCATCTACAGTGCAGGACCACCTGTTTATACACAAATACCGTACTGCCATTTGAGGTGTCCAGATGCTTCAGTTTAGAGTAAATCACTTTCATCAAGACCGAGTATGCCCACTTTGGGTGTGCAGATGGCAGGCATGTTCACCAAAATGGAGTAAGATGGCTTCTTCAAGGCCAGGTTAAATAAAGGGGTCTCAGGGTCATGAATAGGGGGCTTCAAAACCAAGCCATGGAGAATCTTTGTACATTCACTTCCACAGCATCAGTTTCCTTAAGGCTGGGGCTCCAGTTTTGTTCCTGCAGGTCCATACACTTGCTGGTTGTTCCTCCAGCAGAGCTCATAGAAGTTATGGCAACCCTTCCCCCCACCCCCATTTGAAAAGTGGAGATTAAAGCTTCTTACACGACGCTGTAGTTAAAAAGCAATAATCAAAAAGTTGCAATTAAGCTGGCAAGGTTGAATTACGTTCGATCCCAGATGGAACATAAACGGGTGTTCATTTAGAGCCACCGCCTGTAAATCATGAACCAGAAATGGGTGTGACAAGCCTATCAAGTGAGCAGTGGAAAATCCCATGGTTTCCGCACCTTCTGAGACTCCAAGCAGTTGAACACTAATACGTGCTACAAGCATCAAGTCAGTCTTGGAAGAAATGCACATTTATTTTCTGGTAGTCTGCCTTGCTGTATTTACTGTCAAAAATGACATTTTCACTTGGAAGTTCAGGAGCTTGGCGTTCCGACATGAGACGTCAGAGAAAAGGAGTTTCGTCAAATCTTGCAAAGCATATTTTCCTAGAATTTAGATCTTATTAGTAGAAACTAAGCAACCCAAGACTGTTGAAATCATGTCTTCCACATAACCACAAGTGCAAAAAAAAAAAAGCTTCCAGACCTAGGTTTAAAATAGGCTTTTCCATTAGTTTCAAGTTGTGTCTTCTGGTTTGGTCTGAAATATTCAAGCGTTGGCAAGCTATCTACAGGTTGTTTGTGCTTTAACCCAATCAAGGTAAGCTTCTTGATTGATAACTAGTAAAGATTGGGTCCAGTGCCCACTCAGACAATAAAAACTGCATTTCCAGTATGGGGGAGACCATAAGAACTGACTGCTGGCAAAACCCGTCGATATGCTGAAAGTGGTGCAGAACATTCCACCCTGTGGATACGTACCTGGCTCTTCTCCAGCTCCTTGGCCCGGTCTTCTGCAGACATGCTGGCGGTTGTATCCAGGAAGCTCTTCAGTGCCGATCCACTCTCTGAGAAAGGGAAGCTTTCAGCGTTAATGCAAGGTGAAATGTTTAAAAGGCAAAAACCAAGATGAGGAAAAAAAATAATCACTGCTCTGCTGCTGCTGTTCTACTTGCAGGGCCAGTTCTACCCATTTCCTCTGTTCTACAAAAAAAAAAACTGGTGTTTGATATGGAACTACCATCTGTAAATCCTAAATCATAAGCCAGAAATGTGTGCGCAACTTAAACCGGTCATGTGAATCAAGTCAATACCGACTTGGGAAAATCCCACCTACTCATCTTTAGAAGAGGTGTTCTCAGATCTTGGGTGCATTTTGAAAAGGGACACCCCCACGATCTGAAAACTTCTGGAACAGAGCTTGGCTTTTCTTTGGCAGGTGCAAAGAAAAGCGGAATGGGCCGAACCAGAACAAGGAATCTATTCTGAGCAGGAGCGGGCAGCCTTGCTACTTCCAATCTCCTCTAGACACTCCCCCCATCACAAAACTCACTGAATTCCAGTTTGTCCTTGTTGTTGGCTACAGCATGCAGTAGCCCGACTGTGCCACAGGAGTTGACGATGGTCTGCTTGATAAAGTACACGCTGGGGATCTCCTTGGCCTTCTCAGCCAGCTCTGTGGACTGCTTTTCTCTGAAGGTCTCATGCTGCCAGAGAGGAAGGCATTACCACCATTACAGCAGTCCCAGTAACCCAGTACAGCCACTGAATGGCTTTCTTACCATCAAGCTCTAGGCTGCTTAGTGGATACAAAACACCAATATCTCACAGAGCCGGCTGTTGAAGCAATCAATATTGGTTTCAGATGTAGGTCACAGAAGCCAGACAAAAGCACATTAGGCTCCAAGTCCATTTCCTTTCTTGATGTGCCTGCATAATCATTTTTGAGCTTCCAGCTTCCCCTTTCAACTACAAATCCCAGAGGGAGGAATAAAACACTTCCAGCAAGATTTTTTTATGGTCGTTCCTGCACTTGACACTTGGTACAGTAGGTGCATATTAAAATTTAAAGACCGGTAAAATACCAGCAGAGTTAATTTAAAAAAAAAATGATTTCTCGGTTTCACACTGGAAATCGGACAAAGGGTCAGTTATTTTTGAATCACACAGGGCAACTCCGAAAGATTTTAAGGTCTGAGAAACTCATCCAGTACATAACATCAACCCCACACAACCCGTGCTGGATAAGGATTTCATTCTACTGTACTTTCTAAAATACAGAAAAAATCAATACGCAAAACCATTAGCACGGATGACCGCATCCTCCTTTATAGCATCAACCGGACGCCCTGTCGATTCGTGTCCCGAACTGAACCGATTTCAAAACCGCATGATGCAGATAACCATCTTTTGCGGAGGATTGCCAGATTAATCGCTTCTATGCGTTTGAACGGCCCACAGTCCCAACACTCCTGAATGACAAAAATCCCTCGGATGCACTAAAAGCCTTGTTTCGCCTGTGCTAGGACAGGTCTTCCCAGCACTGCGCTAGTCGGAGGCGCACAGACGCGTCACCGGCGGAGCCCCGACCAGCGCCCTACCTGAGGCGTGAGAGGAAACAGCAGCATCACCGCGCAAGATGGCTTCGGCACCGAGGCCAGAGGCTCGTCCTCGAACCCCAAGACATCAACGAAACGCCAGCTGTCGCCCACGCCCAGTTTAGACAACACCTGGGGCGGGGAGGGAGAAAGCAAACCTCAAATAGGCGTTCTAGGCAGCGCATAACGTAAAAACACTGAACCCCTAAACCACAATCAGATTTCGCAATGTATCCGCAAGCAATATATTCGTGCGTTTGACTTATTTTTTTCTAATCTTTAACCGTGCACTCTGACACTGGATGAACCCAATCCATTTTTTAATTCAATTTTGATCAAGTTGAGACAGACCACGCCCTTATATAAAACGCGGAGGATGACAAGAGTAAAAGAGTACGCATTTAACAAATCCGCTCAGGCTGCAGGTGGCTCTAAGTGGCAACACTTCGGAGAGGCTTTTCGATGCACAAATGACTCAGCAGCGAGCACGTACTTTGTTCAGCATCTGAAAAGACAAGAGAAACGCGCAGTGAGCAGTCGTCTCGGAAAGCAAGGTGCTTCCAAGTGACAGCAACATTCCCGTCTGCCGCAAGCAGGCGAGTAACAGCAGAAGGTACCTCAGGGTTGATTTCCATAGGCTTCCACTCCATGGCGGTCGAGTTGGGCTTGAGCGTCACACGAGCTAGAAATAGCGCTTCTGTCCGGCTGCTCCACCGTTTATATCACCAGTATCAAAGGGTGCCCACGCCGCTGCTCATATAGAAGTGGTCCTATCCCATTCTCGCACAGGAGAGGGGGACGGAAATTTCTAATTAGATTATATCGAAGAGCAGATTTGCCTCCCCAGCGAAAGCAACATTGCTTGGGCGGTGATTCACCACTCATATCAAGAAACACTTTGATTCGCGAGAAAGCGGCACCACGTTTGCAAGTTCTGTGGAGACTGGAAATAATAGCACAGTCCAGGTCGCATGATTCGTCTGGAAGTTGCTAGCAAATACCCACGGGGGAGCTTGCCAGTTCGAAAGAGCTGTGCAGCGCCTGCGAGAGACTTGTTTTTTTTCGGTACATTAAACGAAAGGAACGGAGTGCTTAAATTATTGTCAAGAACTGAGCAATACAAGTTGGTGCAGGTCTCCATTTTTAGTCATCACTCCATTCTTTAAAAACATTACCTAACTCCTTAATGCATATTGTCAAATACCAATAAGTGCATGTTGTCAAAATAAACTGTAGATAACAGGCAACGCGGACCCCCTCGTCATATTTATAATTTATCGAGACTTGATAATTTTTCATTCATGTAGTTAGTGATTTTACTGTGTGGATTCGTCCGTCACATGATCAAATAACCACCTCAAGGCAGGCGGCCAAATGGATAAAAGATGCTTAGATTTCGCTGTGCTCATTCTCACACACAACTACAGTACAGATCGTGTAACACTAACAGTTCTGTTACTCTACTTTTCTAATTGTGCTTCAATTAGTGTTTGGCACCACCCTTCCACAACCATTGGCGTAGAGTTCTTCCTGTTCTCAATGTACAGTACTTCCACATTGTTCAGACTTGTGTCCGATCATTTGAGTTTCGCTGTTTATTATGAAGAAGTTCACTGGAATGACTCTCAGTGCCTTTGAGGATTTTGAATTCTATAAATTCAAGGCAATTCTTTTAGCCTGTCAGTTCCCTTGCGCCTGGTAGTGTATCAGTTGCTCTTCTCTTTGCAAGACCACTAATAGTTTATTTTGTAACCTAGTGACCAAAATTGTACACAATATTGTAAATATGGTCAATTCTAAACGACAATGAACTATATTTTAGGAGTAATTCATCAAGAAAAGTTCTTATTTCTATTTAGTACACTTGGCAAAACACATTGTGCTTTACCTAGGAACAAACGCTTAACAGGGTAAAAGAAGATTTAAGCATATTTAACCACACGGTAGCTGACTAAAGTGAACATTATGGGCAAAAAAACTAATCTTTCCAAGTGATCTATGTGCATGAACAGTAAAATTGGGTTTCAGTGATTGATTGCTTTGAAGACCATTTTCATACTTAATGCAGTGGAGAATATTACAAAGTAGAGGATAGAAATGTTCATAAATTGTGTTCCAGTTTTGTGTAGATGTGGCACTTAAGATCACCTGATTTAAAGAGACAGAGTAACCATGACAGGCAGTTTTCTGGAACGTGATTAAAGGAATGGTAGTTGATCGTGGTAGCTTTACAGTAGTGATGACTGGTCTCTAAACAAATACTGTATATGGTTTATACTTTACCAGGGGTGTCCAGTTCTGGGCCTGGAGGGATGATTTGTTTTCAGGTTGCCATTCCCAATCAGCTTTAAATGAGCTCAACCAGCTGTTTTAACCATTTAAACACCATCCAGCTTGCTCTCCTGGGGCTGATTCAGGTGCAAAGACACCAGAAAGCAAGCAAGCACTCCAGCCCTCCAGGACCAGAATTGGGCACTCCTGGTATAGACAATGGACAGGTCTGGCAGCACAATCATTATTCACTGTCTATTTGCGAGAAGCAGCCAATCTGAATTATTTTTCCCCCTTTCTCCTTTTTGCCCTATTACGGGAGATTCTACATTATTGACATGGTGTTTTGTCTTTCCACTTTTCTGGTATGTGAGACAACTGTGGTTAAACAACCACAAGATCCACTGCACTCTCACCAAAACCACAAGACTGTATGGTTGCCTATGGTTTGGTTAATAAAATTATCCCGAGACTGATGTGACATATCAACAAAATCACAAAGCAGGAACTTTTTGTCCCAAGGGGATTTAAAGCTGGTAGCAGCTGAACGATTTCCTCAAAATCAGTTAGGCACTACAAGCCAAATGAGCTAGATGAGCTGAATAGTTTCCTCATTTATAACCGTTTTTATATTCTAGTGATTTAATTAAAATGTTGGAAACGTATGTGCTATATAGGGCAATAGTCTTGGAAAAGTGTAGTGTTCAGTTAGCCTAAGAGCTGATGTACAAGGTGTATCAGTTTGGTATACACTGTTCCTGATACATGAAATACTGCTATACAGAATACAGTATATGTCCTGTAGGATGATCTGTGTAGGTCCTGGTTACTTCAGTCTGATTCTCTGATCACTCATCACCATTGATAAACAGGGAACACGTTTCAACACACCTGAGGCTTGAGAGTAACATTCATTTTAACTGAAAAAAAAAATTCTGGAAAACGATTTCTTATTATCTTGGTTACAATTTTAGATAACAGTCTTTTTATTGTTAGCTTGTTGTATTGGCCACCTCTGAGGAAAACATTACCTTACGTGCAAAATGGAAACAGGGATCAGTTTAGAAAGAAATGATCTTGGCTTAGTTACATGACGAGCATGATGGCTTGGCCCCTTTCCCAAGACCTTAGAGTGCCAGGTTGGGATTTCTAAGCTGAAACAAGGATAAGGCTGGCTCAGATTGTGTTATGCGTAATGAAAGAATGCTATTTCACAGTTTTTTGGGGACTGACATTGTTCTCAGCCTGATTTGAAACACTAGACTGCTATAACAATATACACCTGCTCTCCTATTCTAGCCTTATTGGTTTTGTACAGTATTAGGAAAATGTCCAAAAACATGAGAAAGGGTACAAACAAGACTAAGCTATTTGCCCTATGTACTGTATCTTGTTTGGTTGGTAGTCCTAAATAATCTGAGGATCTCATACAGTCGTTCCTAATAAAAAAATCCTAATAAAGAACAACTTAAAAATTGATTTTATTTTTCTTTAGCATTTCTATAGAAATATTTAGGTTGAGTTCATAAGAAAGAAGACATGTTTGAAATAAAATGCCCAATATTATAAATCATGTACAATATGTGCTGTTTCTATTCCCTGTCCAAAGTAACCATCTTTTCCTGCTTTCCGACTCTTAATTCTGTTAATCTCAATCATAGGCAGATCCCCACAACTGGTTTCCTGATGCAGAAACTGACATCTTAAAAGTCTTTTTTTTGTTCGTGACCCGATTGCAGATATAAAGTTTTCCTGGTGCACATGTAATCAATTAACGCCAGCAGCCATATCACCCTGCAGCTCTGGCTGGCTACCCACTGCAGCTGAGCCTTGTTAGTACCTGGATGGGAGACCTCCTGGGAAGCTAAGGTTGCTGCTGGAAGAGGTGTTAGCGGGACCAGTGAGGGGAGCCCACCCTGCGGCCTGTGTGGGTCCTAATGCCCTTAGTATAGTGGTGGGGACACTATACTGTAGGGGGCGCCGTCTTTTGGATGAAACGTTAAACCGAGGTCCTGACTCTCATCATTAAAGATCCCCGGGCATTTCTCAGTTAGAGAAGGGAGTTATCCCGGTGTCCTGGTCAAATTTCCCCCCTTAGCCTTTACCATGGCCTCCAAATTGTCCCCATGTATGATTGGCTTGCACTTGCCCTGCGATGGACTGGCGCCCCGTCCAGGCTCGTTGCTTGCTCTTGCGCTCGTTGCTTGCCAGGTAGGCTCTGGCTTCCCACAACTCCTTATGGTATAAAGCGATTCGGCAAATAACATGACATGTCATTAACAAAGACATCATCTATTTAGCACACAGGAATGAGGACATTTCATCATGTGAAATGGCTCTTGCAATACTTCAGATGCAGTCAAAAGTTCAGTCTTGCACATCTTGAGGTTCAGTACTTCGGACAAGAATGAATTAGTAGTTGCAGGCTGAGCTTATGATGGTAGGGTTTTCCTCTAACCTGTCACCTGAGGGCTCAGCATCTGGCTATAGGTCTTCTAGGGTACTTTGGACCAACCCTCACTTTCCCCAGATCATACAGACCTGAGGAGCTGGCGCAGATTGCAGCAGTGGAGGAGGTGAAGACATGAGGTGCAATTGTTTTTTAAATATCACCTAGAGGGATGCATTGTCTCTTTTGTGAAAGAATGATCCATGAAGCAGTTGGAACATTTAGGAGTATGTTTTTGTTCCCATATATTCATTCGAAGAAATTAAATCAGCATACAAAAAAAAAAATCAAAGGTGGACATATGTCAGAGGCCTGTACTCTGCACTGTGCGAGATGTTTATGGGCAAGCGCTGAACTTTTGTTGTGATGTTTCCCCAGTGACAGGACACACACGTGCTCTCTTGAGGCCTGCTGTTACCAAGGCAACCTCCCAGTTCAGGAACGGGGCTGCTGCGTGTTCTTTAACAGATACAAAATTGAAGAATTCCACTCCTTCCCTTCAAAATGATATACTATGACTTTTTTTTTTGTAAAACATTGAATACTATAGGATGTAAGCAGGCATTTCTCTGTGTGGGTTATGAGAAACCCCATGATAATTTTTTTACCGCTAAGCCTGGGAGTAGATGTGCCGTTTTGGCATAAAGTTGAAACACAGAATGCAAGGAGCACAGAAGATTTCAATGTGAAAGACTTGTGTACTTCTAGGAGTGAGTTTTCCCAAGTCTGAAAGTTTGGGCAATAGATCCACCCTGGGGATCTTATGATGTTCATCGTCAGTTCTGTCAGGTTTAATTCAACACAACATGTTTGCTATGTAATTCACCAAATTCACAAATTGTGCTACAGGTTCTTGTTCGTGAGAACGAGAGATTAGCAAGAAATTCCATAGGATGTATCTGTGTTTGATATTCTAAAAGCTATTCTAAAGTAAGGTTCTAGCATTCTCTCATATGAAAAATAAATTGTCACAAGTTTCTAAACATTACATAAAAATATTTTTCATTTTAGACTTAGACAGCCTTTTGCATTTAATGGTAAAGCAACTTTGAAAAGCATATTATGTTGTTACTAAACTGTATGGCTGTCATATTGTGTATATGGAATACGTCCATATACAGTACAATAATTATTTATGCTTAGAGTGTAACCCTTGAATGTGACACTATTAAATAGACCCACAAATGCAATTTTGGGACTGAATCTGCTTTTGAAGCAGGACAGAAGACACATCCAGTTTTAGCCTGTATTTCTTTCCTAAACTAAGTACTGGTTTTATAGCAGCCTGTCTCATCTTATGGAGCCTCAGACATGCTTCTATACATTTCTGTCTATCCAATACAAAATGCTTTCACTCATTATTATTAACGCTACTGAAATGAGAGAATATTAAACGTGCGTATTTTTCAGAGATTCTTTTTAGCACCTATACTTTTTGGTTGTCCAGTCACCCTAGATATCCCTGTCTGTAACATTTCAAATGAAGTCCTAAAAAACTGTTATTCTCTTCCAGCTGACAGTTTTTCTTTTTTTTTATCACAGAGGCTTATTTTTAGAATGTAAAATAAAGCAATTGACCAAAAACGAATTAATAAAATTGCTGGTTAAATTTGAATGATTTTTAAAATATTTCTATTCTCATCAACTACATTAAATATAGGAGTTGTGACACATTAAATTCTTAATAATAACAATACCATTCACTTACATACAGTAGCACTTTTCTGGACACTCCACTCAAAGCGCTTTACAGGTAATGGGGATCCCCTCCACCACCACCAATGTGCAGCATCCACCTGGATGATGCGACGGCAGCCATAGTGCGCTATATGATACATCAGCTATCAGTGTGGAGGAGAGCAGAGTAATGAAGCCAATTCAGAGATGGGGATTATTAGGAAGCCATGATTGGTAAGGGCCAATGGGAAATTTTGCCAGGACACCGGAGTTACACCCCTACTCTTTTCTAGAAACGCCCAGGGATTTTTAATGACCACAGAGAGTCAGGACCTCTGTTTTACATCTCATCCAAAAGACGGTGCCTTTTTATAGTATGGTGTCTCCACCTGCACAGACTACGGGATGAGTGCCCCCTACTGCCCCCCCCCAAATACCTCTTCCGGCAGCAACCTTAGCTTTACTAGGTATTCTCCCATCCAGGTACTGGACAGGATCACACCTGCTTCGCTCCAGTGGGCTGCCAGCTGTGAGTTGGAAGGTGATATTGCTGCTGCCTAATCAATATAGGAGGAATTCAATCATTTTGTATGGAAACTATTCAGTGTGCATACTGTTGTCCTTAACAGGACGTTTCTTGAAAAGAACTCAAATCTTCTATTGTGATGAATGGTGCAGGGAATTAAACTGCTGAAATGGCTCTTTCTGGGCTGAGATATTGATTCTGGACCTAAATCAAGCACAAGCACAGAAGAAGGGTTATAAACAAGAGGAGAGGCCATCTGGTTCCTCTTGCCAGTTTGCATTTTTTTTAAAACAAGCTAGTGCCTTTGCTTTGAAAATATGGCTGTTTCATACTCCCACAACCCTTTGTGTAAAGAAGTGCCACCTGCTGCCAGACTTAAACACATTTCCACATCCTTTCCATTGGTGACATCTTGTTCCTGTTTCACTGGTACTGAGGAAATTCATTTGGCAACGGCTTTGTTAATGACTTATTAGGAATAATTGGATCGGGTCCCTCATAAGCTTCACTGTTTGAGATTTAGGCAGAACTGACAAAGGTTAAAAAAGCCATCAGTCGGCATTCTCACTGATGCCCGGGGCTCCAGCCTGCTGAAACTGAAGTCTGCAACGTGTAATCACAAACAGAAGTATTGGCATCAGTGAAATTCAGCAGTTTCTTAGCTTACTTTAATTCTACTTTTAAAGAACTGCAACATTTATTAAACAGTGATTACTTTTGTCAGGTTGTTGCAGAGAAGATTCCAGATGAATTATCTGAGTTCATTTCGGTAGATTGTCAATAAGATCCCTACAGTATGTAGCTGCAGAGCCATGCAGTGCCCCTCCTTGTTACATACTGTAGTTTCTGTTTCTACACTCCAGGACAAGTTTCCGAGCCTGGCCCTTTTAGCCTAGAAATGAAAACTAATTGACATCTGCAACACTATCAGCGTGACCATCCAAAAATGAACATTTCTAGATATACATTTATCAGAATATAATCATATGATTACTACTATAAATCAAATTAGACAGAATTATGGGGTCTCCAGTTCAGAAATAAGGTTTAAAATTCAATGAAGGCTAGAAAAGAATGAGGAATTTAGATGTACCAGTATAATTAATTTAGGACCAATCAAATTACCTAATATCTTGTTAAACAAAGGATGGCGAGCGATGGCAACCAAAGTGTTACTCTGAGGAAGAGAAATCCTTTCAATTGAGAACTTTTTTATTTTATTTTATTTTTTACATTTTTTTGTTGGTGACGCTTCTGGTGGAGAACAAGAGCCAGTCGTTAAAAAACTGGACAGCAGTCTGGCTCGGGGGGGTTTTGTTTCAGAGAGCGCCGATCGTGCATTGTCACAGCTTGCGGGAAGCATGGCTGAGAGCTGTGCGTTAGTATTGATTGGCTCTTGTTCCGATACAGAACAGATTGAGCACTGCAGTTCAGAAAGCTGCTCTGCTGTCCTCGAAATAACCTTGTGTGTTTTCCCCTGCTGCGCAGGCCTGTCAAAAGCCATTTCAAAGGTGTTTTGCAATGTAAACCACTGTACGCTGATTGATGAATTAGTTGACATGAATTAGTTGACACTGGCTGACTGTTTCTTTTTCTTTGGCCGATCAGGAAATATCTGCTGCATTATTGCCTTTTAGAGAGGGCCATTGAACAGCATCTCCTGTACAGCCCAATAAGGGCAAGACAAACCAAGCAATGAAGCAGATGCACTTGGATAGACAGTTAAAGCAAAATCCACACATATGTTTCACGATAAAACATCAAATATAAACCAAAAAGGGTTACCTCTCTCACAGGCCATATCATTGCAGTTCTTTCTGAAGCTTTGCGTTTGTCGTGTTAATTCTTTATTATAAAAGTAAAGGTAACATGTTAAGTTCTTTCGACATTAAAATAAGCATACATTCATCCAAGATGGTGATAATACATCATGAAATTGTGGTAGGAGATAACAAACCAGGGCATTATTTCCAAATTTCTGCGTTTTGACAGTGTGGGTCGCTTTCAAGTTTTCAAGACTGTATTTTCACTATGTGCCAGCAGAGGGCGTCAGAACACCCTCTCAGAAGAATGGACGGGTATGCACTGTCACCATTCCATCCAGTTGCTAATCGCATCATCCAGTTTAGGATCGCGGGGGAACAGGAGACTATTCCGGCAAGCCAGTACAGAATCCTTGAGTGTTTGGGGCTGTTACCTTTCATTTTTTAAGGCTAGTAGGTTGTGCTTAACAAAACATCTACGCATTACACTTACCATATATCAGACTAAAAGCAACTCCGTACAGGTTAGTTCCCCTGATGTCAATATTGCATTCTTGACTACACAATCGCAGTACTTGCACAATTATACAGTGTTTCTTTTAAAAGGAAATACAAACAAAAAAGCCATGAAGAAACAGTATTTTCTTATATAACAGGATCAAACTGGAATTAAAGCAAAAAACTCAAGGTATCCTTGGGTTAAATGTGAACTTGAATAGTACTTTCAAAATATGGAGCAGACATGACGTCCAATCACTTCCAGTTAGGAATCATAACAAAATGGGTTGATAATGACCAGCATGGTGAAATCTAGAGAGTTTAGACAGTGATGTTTCTTGGTGATCTCATTTTCAGTGCTGCAGAAGCTCACAGTTTTAACTGTTGCAGCACCTCAGTCTGTTTCGAATCAAGTCTGCTTTTACTGAGGGCCACAGGAGAATCCATCTCGAGTTATTTGATCTCGGCAACGTGTCTCGATGTCACTGCTGGCTTTTGAGAGAACGTACGCAAACCTGCTCTGATCCAGGACAACCATGGTCCTGCATATCTTAAATGGGCAGTGAGCCCAGGGGCAGCAGTCTGCAATAAAGACTCTTCATTTCTCCTGGACCCAGGTTCTCAATCTCTGCTATAAGTAGCATGCAGTATCTCTTTATTTTGACTGCAATAGGAATAAGGATGTCCAGAAGTCAATTAACCTTCCTGTATGACTTTGGACTGTTGGGGGGGAAACCAGAGCACAAGGAGGAAACCCACGCAAACACGGAGAGAACATACAAACTCCTCACAGATAGACTCCAGGTCTGACATTGAACCTGGGCCCCAGTGCTGAGAGGCAACACTGCTAACCACTGTGTGTCTGTGTCTGTGTGTGCTCTACGGGGGACTACTACTGTGAAGGAATAAGAATTTTCAGTGTGAGGTGGCATCTTGTCCTTGAACAGTGGCTGGGTGCTCTTTGTTTCTAATTTCAGATTCATTTTCAGCTTATATCCTAAGCCTTTCCATGTTCCAATACATTGGCTTAATGTAACTGTGTGATTCAGGATGAGGATATACAGTAAGCAGGAGAGATGGCTGTAGAACACGTAAATATCATACTGCCAGATATACTGGATGAATTCCTGAACAAAAAGGAAAGCCTGACCACATCCTCAATCAACGTAGGTATGGGGAGACTCTGTAACTTGTCCACAGTGTTGGAATAAGAAGCATTCCGTTGTGAGAGATGAGCTGTTGCACTATGGGGCATCTGTAATGTTGTTCGTCTCAGGCATTGTGTTGTAATCCGTCCGGCAAAGACAGCACCAGGTTATAAACCCATAGCTGGCGATATCACACACTGTGTACTCCTCCATTATTACCCCCAGACCTCTTCTCTCCATTTCTGTAGATTGCAAGGATTGTGAGTTTTATTCATAATAACCTGGGTGCACTGCAATGCCTGTGTTCCTTAAACCTCCTTTCAGTCCGTTGTCCTTGTTTTTGTCCTCATCACCCAGTCATGTGTTATGCCACACAGAAGCAGAGAGCGCATGGTATTTGGAGAACTGTACTGAGAACAGCTCAGATGCACACTGAGCCACTGTAAAAGGATCCTGATGATCTTAATAGCCCTGCAGGGTAATCTGCTGCATCTCAATGTGAGCCACAGAACGCTATGGTTCAACTTTTTAAACGCTTTTTTAAAGGCTGTAGAGGTAGCAAGATGCAGGTTTTGACACCCAAATGAAAACATTTTTGAAGAGTGTCACTTTCTCTGTCTTGCATTGCTTTTCCAGCTCCAGATTACTGCTTGGAAGGATTTCTTAACAGGGAAATGAATGTATTTTTACAGGTTTTTGGGGGATGGAGAATGTGTTGCTTGTGGCCGAGGAAGGACAATTGTGAACTCACCTGTGGTATTTGTAATTATCTGCAGTCTTTCAGAGAGGAAGTGGATACTGTATAGAAAATACATTTTGCAGGTACTGGACATGTATGACATGTTTATGACGAGTTTTGTTTCTTTTCGTAATGTTTTTTTTCAATCATTTGTTGATCAAAGTTATTTTAAAACCCGAGACCTGTCCAGGCCATTACAGCAGTAAAACAGCAGCTCTTGGGTTTGTGTCTTTGATGCAGCATAATGGTGTAAATATGTAAGCAGTCTCAGTCAATACAACCTGTGCATTTTAAATGGTATAGGTTACTCCCTGGTTCATAGAATTTGCAGTTTCTCCAGCCTGCGGGGTTTGATGTTTTTTTGCACACCTCAGTTTTCATCGCTTGTCTTCTCATTGACAATGACCTTAGACTCCTCTGTTGCCCTGTGGAGAGCTTGTATACATGTACATTTCTATGCACATGAATCACGTAGAAGCAGATCACATTGTAAAGTCCTTCGCAGACGGCTGGTTCCTTCTCCATACATCTGAACTCTGAATGTGCTTCAATAAACAGATGATCTGTCTGTCAATTAACGGAGGCTTCTGCCTGTCTTGATTGAAAGGATTGTTTTCCCTCTTCATCAATCGACTCCACTGTGTGAAATACCAGATGCCTTTGTTGCGAAGCCTCGCTGTGAGTCGGAGTTTGAGTTCTGAAAGGAAATGAGCCGATTCCCAGAGAGACCTTGCTCACCCCCTTTCAGAAACGCAGTTAAATCTGTACAGTTTACTTACAAAGTATTTTGATAAATGGGTCAAGAGCCTGAGGCCTAATCTACCTGCCAACCTGACCTCTAGCTTCGAGCTTGGTTTATTTGCTGACCTGTGAGGCCACAACTCTAAGGACTATTATGTTGGCTTTTTATGCAAACCAGCTTCTGATAAGACTCTAGTATCAGAGCAGGGCATCGGTTTTGGTTATTGAACCGTGACTGCTACAGTTAACAGCGCTGAACGAGATAAAACTCAAAGGCTGGACTCAGCACATTCTCCAATTTTTCCATCTTATCAGAAAGGGAGTCAAATCAACATTTCTGTAGGCCAGGGGCCTCCAGACGTACTGTAGTCCAGAAGAGCTCCATTCCAGTTGGGCTTGTAGGAAACCTGTTTTTAAAGACTGTCAACACCTGTAAGATATTCATACCTCAAGCAAGTAATCTGTTCACTTTCGAGAACTCTGGACCTTGAGGACTGGGGAGTACTTAGATTGTAGTCCAAAATGATCTGTAAATGACTTAATTTAACACCTGACCTGTTTAGTTGATCACCTGTTCTATACCTTTAGAAATGTGTAGTTTAAAGGTGACCTGAGACACCTGCTGGACTGGGGCTCTAAGGGATGAGGGTTGGAGATGCATGCTGTGGGTAATCTGAAAACCAAATCTGGCTGCCTCTTCTACTTCAGCTGGTATCTGCTGAGTTTTGCACTGCCTATGGTCACGAGAAAGGGTCTAAAGGACACATTCATATTATAATCAGGTTTATACTGTTACCTCAGGCTTTCATTAATACCACGTTGTCTGATTCATGCTTTCCAGTCTGGGGCTCAAACAAGCTGCTCTTCATCTGCCTTCTTGGAAACCTCACAACAGCGGCAGCAGAGCTCATTAGATAAAAAAAAAATCTGGGGTTTCATTGCTCTCATTGAAATGCATCAAAAATAAAAATGTTGAATAGGGTCCTGCCTACATACAGTATGCACTGAAAGCCGGTTTTTCAATGTGAAGCAAAAACCGTCATCTTTCACAAATCTGTCATCTTTCACATAACACAAGTAACTGCTTGCGTTTGCGTTTAAACCATATAGCGGAGGACACGTACTGTATAACCAGTGATTATCTCCTCTGTCAGGGTGGTTGCGACGGTGAAGTATAAGCGTGGGCTTCTTTTTCCGAATGATTGGGATGGGTCAGCATTAATGCGGCGAGATCGTCCAATAAAGGCTGCTGGCGGAGTCTTTGTGGGCGCAGAGGGCAGACTGTGGACTCTGCGCTGTCAGCTGCAGAGGGACGCCCGCCAGCCCACCTCGCCGCGGCGCAACTCATTACTCAGCCGGTCTCTTATCTCTCCCTCCACCTGCGGACTCCTAGAGACGGACCTGCGACGTGACGCAAATCTTAATGGCGATTTAGGAGCATCTCAGACAAAGAGCTTGCAGTTTCAATTAATGCAGGCCATTCCTCCTTACGTTTTATTACCGTACGGTGTTTTTTTTTAGTTTGTGATTTGTCATTGTCATTCCCTGTGTTTCCAGACTTTTCTTCTGTGCCGGTCCCCTAATGTCTTGTGACTGGCTAGTAAATAACACCGTTCCAAATGGCTAATAGATCTTTCTAAGCACCTTCCTTCCTGCCTGGGCTGTGTATATGCATTAAGGAGTGCAAGACGTAGCGATTCCATACTGTGACTATGCCATTTTACAGTATACTATGAGTAACTGTGCTGCTCTGTTGGGGTCTGAGATGTACTGTATATGGCTAATCGGAGAAACTGTGGGTTTTTATAATTCAGCACATTAATGCAATGAGTAGTTGCTCATACTGTAACTTTGCAACAGGTCTTTGAATCACTTCAGAAAGGTTTAGTGATGGTTTGTACACAGATCACAAAGGTGTAAAAGGTGTTTTACTGAGGTGTAAAAAAACAGCCGTTACAGTATTGGTATAAAGTGCATTTCAGACTCTGTGCTTCACAGAGAAAAGGAGAAAAACAACAGACTTCCTTATCTTTAAGTAGAAACTGCCAGTGAATTCCTGCACTGTTGATCTTCACGAATGTGATTCAGTATGACAGGCTTTGTGGTAAACCTGGGAGGCCTTGGCATTGGAGGCTCTGACTGTGACAGTATGTAACATGCACTCCTAGAACCAAGCAAACTATATGGTCTTTGAGCTGTACTGAGACAAAACATCTACCAGCACAGCTATTGGAAAGTTCAAGTCCTTTGCTTGATGGTGTTGGCTTTCCCTTGGGTACAGAGCTGAAGCCTGTGGCAGATACCAAACACCTCTGGAATTTATGACTTGCAGGTGGGGTGAGGTTTTGATTTAATCTCAGTTTGGGTTAGGAATCTTGATTAGTTTAGTGCCATTATGTCGAATTCCAGCCTTTGAGGACTCCAGCATGTTCAGGTTTGGACTCCATTGTAAACTTTCAATTCCCAGAAAGGTTTAATTGTGTATCTTGTTGTATCTTTTCAAAAGTTTAGGGGCTCTTTGTTTTCTGTGGTTGTTTATTGCTAGTTTACTAACTTCGCTTACGCTGTAATCCATCATGTCCAACCTCAAACTGCATTCCCTGTCCTGCATATCGATGCCTATTAAGGAAGGAATTTATTATTTGTGTGAAGTGGGTTAAACAATGTAGATTTGTGTTGGGCCCTTATGATGAAAAGTAAAAAAAAAGTGAAAACTGATTTTTCACCCGTTAGTAGTAGAAACATTACAGAGCTAAAGTAATCCAGTAATAGGAGGGTCTGATATATTAAGGAATTTAATTCTGCCAATCGTTTTTAAACATCACTGAATTAACACTTCACTAGAACATATTGCTTGGTTTGATTACATACAGTAAGGAAGAAACTGTACCCAAATCTTGCAAAAAGACATGGCAACCAATTAGACAAACAGATAAAGGTTTACAATTAAGAAGTGCATTCTTTAGGAGTTGCTAAGTGACTCAACTAGTAGAGTCATCTGTGTGTAATGGTTTGCTCTATGATCCAGATGTGGCAGGTTCAAGCCTGAGTCATATCACCGGTTAACTCTGACCAGGATTCTCCAAGCAGCAGTAGTTAATTGGCTCATTACTGCTGGGGGAAGCTTGGGATGAATTGGCCAGGGCTCTGATGGTTCCTGGTTAAAGTGGGGCCCTTGAGACTCTGTGGATATTGCTGCAAAGCCTGTGATATGTCAAAATGGTTGGGCTGTCAGTGGTATTCACCTGCATTTTCTCATTCCTCCCTGTGGAGGGACTGGGGTATGATTCCTTGCAGAGAGATAAGGATAAGCACACATTGCTGATTCTAAATGAGGTGTGTATACAAAAATAATAAAGTGTTCAAGTTCAAAACCTTAATTTTTATTTGATACAGTCTTGTGCATAACACATTTTGATGCAATTTAGAGCTGTACTCAATGTGTTAAACTTTTTGTGTAAAATCATGTATTAAGTAATAACATTTAGGTTCCTCATACAGATTACCATACATAAAACAATGGTATTTCTGACAAAATTTATAATCCCAGCCGCTCTGAAATGTCACACACTAGATAAGATCACTTTATTAGCCATATACAATTTCTTGTATTAGGAATTCGTCTTTTCTAATACCCCCAACTTGCTCTCCATGAGACAGACAGGGAGAGAGAAGCTTGGGGTCAGAGCGCAGGGTCAGCCATTGTACAGTGCCCCTAGAGCAGTTGGGGTTAAGGGCCTTGCTCAGGGGCCCAACAGAGTAGGATTCCTCTGCCAGCTGCAGGATTTGAACCAACAACCTTCCAGCCACAGACACTGATCCTTAGCCACAGAGCCACCACTCCATCCTGTCCTTTTTTTTTTGCAGGCACTTCACACATGATGTGTCTGTCTCACTCGCACATAGAGGAACCACATTTAGGAAAAAACCTTTTCAAAAATCACAGCCACATGGGTCCAGGGTACAAATCTCGTTCGGAGTGCCTGTCTGTATGGAGTTTGCATGTTCTTTCTGTGTTGCTGTGGGTTTGCACCAGCTGTACTTGGTATCCTCCTGCCTTCTGAAGATATGCCGTCATCAGACTTGCAGGCAGCATCTTGTTTCTCTTGGTCCTCACAAACTCCCCATGGCCCCAGTCAATTGCAGTGTGTCCAGGGTTCAGTCTTGGGATCATTGCTTTTTATTATTTATACAGTATGTTTCCTCTCCGTCAGGTTATATGCAGACATGGTCTTCAGTTTCATTGATATGCAGATGATACTCAGATTTACATTAAAACTTCTCCCACCTCCATCAGTTATCCCTCATCTGCATGACATCCAGCTCTGACTGACATCAAATTCCCTGAAGCGACAAAACAGACATTTTGCTGGTGGGGAGCAAATGTCAACTGGAAAAACTGGAGCGCTTCACAGTAATAGTTGAAGGCTTCCCATCAAGTGTCGGCCTTACTCAGGAATTTGGGAATCGCAGTTGATTCTCTCCTGTCCTTTGAGCCCCATGTGAAAAAATTCTATTAAGACATTTTTTTCTCACCTTCGAAATATTGCCAGCATTATGAAATTGCTCTCAATATCTGATGCTGAGTGCCTGATTCACAAATGATTCATGCATTTGTAACATGGTGGCTTGCAATCTGTCCAGAACTCTGCAGCTAGACTTTTAACTCACAGTAGACCTTGGCAGCACATCACTCCTACACTACAGTACTGTATCTACATTGGTTGTCTATAGACACATATTCAACATAAGATCTTGTTACCAACTTTTAAATCTATTACTAATGTGGCTCGATCATACATCTCTGAGCTCTGTCAGGTTTACACTCCCTCCTGAAGACGGGTCAGTTGAGGCCAATCCTTTGCTCACTGTACCTAAGACTAAATCTCAGACATCTGGTGACTATTCTTTTTTTGGTTGCTGATCCTTTGTCGTGGAATGTCCTTGCTCCAACTCTCCGAGAGACAAATTCTTTGACCCTCTTCAAATCCAAACTCAAAACGCACCCTTTTCACTAGGGCTTATGTCTGGTCACCTTACGTTCTATCCAGGAAGTTTGTGTTCAATTTTCTTTCACTTTTTATTGTAACTTGTTACACTCCAGTATTGCTATTACTTTTGGTATGTCATCCTTGTAAAATAAACATTCAAAGGATTTTTGGTGTAATCTATAGCACACAACAAGTGTTTTGATTATGATATAGATTACAATGTTGTTTTACATAATTGAATTGGGGATATATATGTATTGGAAGACATAGTTGTCATGGGAGACTAATTTTTCTCCCACAGATTGTGAAAAAAACATCAGGATTCCCAGCAGCTGAAATGATTCACGTAACTAATGATTGCTTTCTCATTCCGTTTATCACAGCACCTACTAGAGGGAGGGATTGTATCCTTGGAGTATGCTTCATTAAAGTATTGGGGGTTCTCATGCTAAATTACATATACATTAAACACGTTCTACCAAGTACCAGTCATACCCTCTCACTCACTCCTTTGTCGTCACTTGAGCTTTTTGGTCAGCAGCCTCAAGCTTTTCCCTTCCTTTCTATCTTTCTCTCTCAGCTCCAGACACTTGCACTTAATGTACTTAATTTTCCAAAACGCTTGGTGAAGAAGCCAATATTGTCTTGATTAGCCAGTTTGGTCACATTGCTTCTCAGCTGTTTTCTTCTTCTGAATCCAAAGACCCAACCACTCCTCAAACAACTGTTCTGCAGTGGATGAAATGATTCACCTTCCAATTTATAGACTGTTTTGTTGCATTTCACCTGCAAATGATGGCCACACAGTGTGTTTTATCAACCAGAACTTGAAACACTTTCAGGGGGAAAGAAGTTAGATGTCCCCCATACAAACGTTCCCAAGATTTCATGTTTGAATAAAAACCAATAGAGAAAATTGGGAGATAGGAAATACTAAAGAAAATAATTACAATACAATTAACTGCAATTAAAGATGAAAAGAACAGCGGAAGGTCTGAGGGAGAGAAAAGTTCATTGAAATATGGGGGGGGGGGAGGCCTCCAAAACCATAACACCCTTAAAACAATTCAAGACAGGAATCAAAGTCTATATCAACTGTACAATAATGATATCGGGATGTTGAGGATGAAAAACATTTAAGTTTATTCAAGAGTTTAAGCAACATCTACAGTTTTATTTGCGAAATATTGGCAGATATGAGAGAGGTATGTGTCTAGTTTCAGGTTAAATAGGAAAGTCCCTAGTGGAAAAAGACTGGAGATCATTATTCCACCCCCCTTTCGAAAACAGAGGCCGAGACCATACTGTAGGTTACTAAGGACAGTTGCAGTGCACTTTCTGTATAGAAGCAAGTTAATGAGAGAAAGTAAATTCCTCTGCCAAATATAGAAGCAGATAACAGGGTGGTATTAAAACCTTTATTTATCTGAATTCAGGGCAGGGTATCACAAGCTAGGTAGACTTTCTCTAATCTTTTTTAATCAAAAGACTTGTTTCATTTTTTTTTTCAGTGTTTTGTTTTTCATTTTCAGCAGAGATGTCCTCTCATGTAAACAACAAGGTCATTTTCTTGTTTCGTTTTCCCTTTGGGAATTTCTCAGACAACACTGACATAATGAAAGGAAATCATGTTTTTATCTCTCTCTGTGTACAAGTGTTTGGCACATTTCTCACAAAAGGAGAACCCATCAGGAGCAAATTCTCTCTGCACCACAATGATGTATTTATTAACACTTGTCAATGTTTTCAGTGTTCAGTGTAGACAAGTGTAAATAAATTGTTTTGGAGTAGAGTGTGCGTGGTAGCTTCTGCTATTTTCATCAGTTTTTTACTGGACATCACCTGTATAATCTGTAGGTGTGTTACTCGTCACACAGTAAAGACCAACCATGGTAAACTCAGATCATAGTGAACTGATCTGATCCCCAATGCAGGTCACTAAAGTGCAGAATCCAACTGGTTTTTTTAGTGCTTTTTTAATCATCAACAGCTTTAGTTCATCTGAGACTTAAGTGGATCAGTTTCAATATCTTCCATTAATCTTAGACAAATGAGGATTCACAGGGACTTAGGAAATCTGTTGGACTGGGAACATCTTACTTTAAAAGAAAGTAATGGTTTGGATTACAGGTAAGGAGATAAAGGTTTCCACATCCTATAGAGTTGCACCATGAAACTAAAGCTGTTCACATCAATACTACTGTATATTGAGATGAGTAACAAGAGCCTTTACAGTTAGGTTTCCTAGTCCTCCGTACTTCAGTGTGTGAGTTCCTTGATGATTTAATTAGACTTAGATTTAACTAATAACTAATACTAATTACACATTTTTAATTTTTTTCCGCTCTGCAGGTGTAAGAGGCTTCTTTATGTAGAAACAGTCAGAAGTTGAAAATGTCGACTCCGAGGGAGCAGAAAGCAATTAAAAAGCCTCATTCAATCACATCAGCAGGTCAATTAGGCAATCAAAGTTCGAGCTGGAATGAAAACCCCAGCAAGTACTGGGGTCACCAGGAGCTGTTTCACAAACAGCAAGTCAACTCTTACAGATCATGTAATTCAGAGGATCTACAGCTGTGGTGCTGGGAAGCCCCTGTCCATTTAGGCTTATAAGTCACCTATTTTTAAAGACTGGCAATACTTGTAAGCGATTGATGAATTGAGTAATCAATTCAATTAAGATACCTCTAGTCTTTGAGGACTGAAGAGTATGTTGATCTCTGAGTTATTGCAATGTAATTGATCACAATGGAATTGTTCTGTATCTTTAGAAATTGGGGATTTAATGGTAAGATGTTTAAGCTGCTGGATTAGGGCTCCCCAGGATCAGGGTTGGAGATCCCTGGTGGAATTTTAGGATTTCAGTTCAACCAGGACCTCAGAACCAGAATTGATCTGTTGCAATTAAGTGAAAACTGTGATCTGCATGCCAGTCAATAATTACAATCACAGCAGTCGACTATGAGATTCATCTGCTGAAGCACCTTATCCTTATTAACTTGTATTGCAATTAATAACTGCAATACAAGTTAATAGTAAGTGTGAATACTCATGCATCATTTATTTGTGAACCAAATTGATATCTGTGTATTTTTTAATTTTTGTATTTTAGAGAACAGATAAACACCATTTTCAACACGGACGACATTGCACGACAATCCTTTTATAATACAAATTTACTGTGTATTCTTTACATCTTTCTGGAATGTGGTTTTATTACCTTTCACAGTGTGCATTTTGGACATTTTTTTACTCTTTAAGTTATATGCTGCCATCTTTACAGTCTCTGTGGATTAAAATACTCAACAAGGTCGTGTAGAATTCTGCTGAACATGTATTTCTTTAATTCATCACGAAGAGGCTGAAAAGTCTTGACTACAGAGAAAACAAACATAAAAGTGAAACCTCCTTGGGAGCAAATCTGAGACAGACGAAATGTTTTCTGAATTGTATTTTTTTTTTTACTACCAGTTCCCCTTCTCTCCACGAAAAAACAAAAGAGATAACAATCCGGCTTCAAAAAAGAACAAGGTGTTGTCACCATGTGGTGCACTCTCGTCGTTGTTTTCAGGGTCCTTATCCATTTCCCAGAAAGAGAGAGAGAGGATCCGAGGAATTGTTTCCTGTGGTTGAAGCTGTGATTGGAGCGTTCAGTTCCGGAGCGCTGAGTGCTGCTCTCTCAGAGGCAGAGACATCTGGAAAAAGAGCTGAGCCCGGAGACGCAAGCAGGGGAGGTGAGTGATATTGGAATGCAGCGAATTTCTCTTTAAACCGGACGCTTAATTGTTTATTGCAGCAAGAAACCGGCCTCTCCTTAGCTCAGAGACGCGTCAATTCGAGTTGCAATTGCGAGTAACTTATTTTGGTTTCTCGGCGCTTGCAAATCGCCTTCCACCAGAATGTCGGGAGGAGGGGAGGTTTGCGGCAGAGAAGGGTCCTCGGTCTGGTATGGACGCTGCTGCATCTGAACTTAGTTGTGTCTTGTATCCGTGATCTCGTAATAACGGCAAAGGTTTTCTCTGGGAATCTGTTTTATATGTCATTTGTCTGATTGCCTTCTGAAATTGCACGGTCCGAACTTCAGCATTGCCTTGCGAATAAGAGAATTGGAGACACGCTCTGTCTAGCTGTGGGGGAAATATGGTTTAGATTGATGGGGGGAATAGGATAGCGAAGGAAGGCAGAACAAGCCACATATTTTACCTTGACTGGAAAGTTACGACACCGTGCTCTTTCCATAGCGAGCGAGGCTTATGTGTCAAATCTGAGCATCTGGGACTCGAGATTCTGGCAGTTTTCTGAAGGCGAGCGTCGGGGAGGCGATATTAATATTAAACATAACGGGGATCAATACTCCAGGCAGACGCAGCGACAGCCGGTTCTCAAGACAATCGTGTCCGGATCAATCGATACATGCCGGTGATGGGTTTTGTGCGTTCTGCGACTGTTCGCTTGTGCGTGCGTTATTCTGAGGAGCGGCGCTGGTAGCCGAGCGGAGCGGTGGCCACCGGGGAAAGAGACCTCGGACGCGCTGTTTCAATTTCGCCGTTCCTCTTGTTGCGCTCTAATCCTTTTTTTTTTCCTTAAATCCAGAACCAAGCGCCCGTCGATGTAATTTTCGGTCCGCTTTTCTTCTGGGAAGGGTCGCGTCGAGGACCCCGAAACGTGCTGCATCTTAAACCTTTAAATAATGGCATCGGTGCTTACTGCTGCCATCTTTCCGTTTTTCTTAAAAACGTTCATCTGAAGCCCGAATGCGAAACTATCCGTTTGTTTAAGCGCCCCTAAGTTTGGTAGCTTGCATTTTTGTAAAAAAAAAATTGCACAGTGTTTAATTTTTTTTTTCTTGCAGCAGAGCTGGTTACGTTATTGGCTTCGGTCACAAGCGTCTGCAGATATCGCTGCCAGTATCCTCTGCAGCAACGATAAATAAACCGTGCTTGAGGGCAATTAACGCTTCAGTTTGCAAACTTAAGTGTCTTTTCAAGGGGACAAACGGTGGCCAGAGATGGCTCTAAGTAGCCTTTAAAGGAATACACGACAGCCTGTAGCTGACTTGATGTGTTCAACGGGCTGCAACACTGTAAATAAAATGAACATCATGACATAACCACAGACAAATGTTCTGCATTAGAAGAGCGGTTTGCCGTCCTTTCGTTAACAAGAGACCACCTCGGAGAAAATGACTTCAAAACTGCGCTACGCAGTTGGAGATCAAAGAGTAACACTTCATACAACCGCATGAAAGCTGAAACAGGCCAGGACATTAAAAAAAACTGCGTTGTTTGAGGGTTATTGCTGGTCAGAAGTCTGTTTCTGACTTGGAATGTTTTTTTTTAATTACGCGCTAGGAAAAATATTCTCTTTGTTAATACTCTTTTACACTGCAGTATTTTAGAAACAGTGGGATGCTGAATAAAAAATTCCTGGCCGTCATCATACGTGAGACGTTGTCAGCTTGTTTTTCACCCTTGGGTTGTCTCTGGAGAATTGGTGTCTTATTCTTGACCAGCATTTCTGCAGTCACCCGCGAACATTTCAACCCTGTTTTGGAGTAAAACACACGTTGGAGTTTTTCTATTATAATTTTCACAGTTCTGAATATACTTGTTACAGGATTTAAGATTTCGTTCTGGGGCTAGTTTTATTGTGCTTGATATGCAACTGCTCAGAGGTTGAAAATGGTACAGTGCTTGGGTATATTAGGCCTTGCTCGGAACAGTTAGCTGGGGTGGTGTTATTGCATGTTTAAATAAATTGAAATGTATTTACTGGATTAAAGACTGAATTAAACCCTACACACTAAAAGAAATCCTAATGGAAGAATTAAGTGTGCCAAGTACGCAAATGCAGAGAACATAACACCACTGGTGTTAAACCTGAAATATGGGAATCTGTACTGTACAGAGGTAATCTGAATATTTGAGCTGATGACATGTTTAAACTGGTGTGTTACGTTTTGCTCGTATGTGCTAGGTTTAAAGTGAACAAAAACAACTCGGATGACAAAAGGGAGAATGATGGCAGAATACAGACTGAGATTTTGTGCAGGACGTACACACAGACCTGTCATATAAGGAGTGAAATGAAGGTTCATTGCATTGAGCCAGTCTTTCTTGATGTGTCTAGCGCTGGCACAGAGATCGGCTTTATCTTAGATTTGTACCGGCGGGCTCTGGTCAGCCCTAGGGACTGGTGACAGGGGAGTTTTTCCAGACCTGTGCTGCACTGGCCCTGGGGGGTCTGGGTGGGCCGGCGGGTTTGCTGGGTCTCTTCTCAGTTGCAGCACCTGAAGTGGAGTTGGAAGAAAGCTGTTAAATTGGCCTCATTAATGAGGCTGATTGAGCTGAAGGGCTGAGCTGGACTGAAAGCAGGCTAACACACTGAACCTCCAGGACCAGAATGGCTTGCTCCTGCTGTAGTAGGCTATAGCGTGGTGATGTGTTGAGGAATATCCTGGTTCCCTGCCACTTATCAACTGTCAGCTAACACTGTGAGCTCGCTTAAACAGTGTTACTGGAATACAGCTATGAAGGCAAGAATCGACAGAAACTCCTGATTTTTTTTTATTTTACATTTAATTGACCAGACACTCCACATAAACATAACTGTAGCTGTGCCTGTCTGTTGCTGTTCATTCGATCGTGGTCACTTCCCGTCCAGATCATCTTTCTGGTGGCAGCAGTCTTTATTTTTTCTGAGTTCTGTTACGCTTGTCCTTGCATTGTGGGTAATGTCAGGAGACTGCACACACCTGTATGTCGATTTTGCGATGCGCTTGCAGAGGTTAATACTACGTAGGAACGTAGAAAGCAAAAGAGGCAGCTAAGCGCTTTCTCTTCTCAGGTGTCTAACTCCACACCTGAAGCACGATCTGCAAGCAAGGACCTCAGACAACAGCTCTAGGTTCCACAGTCCTCAGTCAGCTCAGTACATAACAGAAATGAACAAGAGACCAGGTTGTGTTTAAGGTATGCCTTCCTGAGTGAGTAGGTCAACAACCTGTTAATCCCATTCATTTAGTTACACATTAGTCAACATTTAGGGCTAACCACAATGGAAACTGAAGGCCTCAATAGCGCTCTGAAGAATGTGAAGAATATTCGAATCGACTGTGTCACTAATAGAAACGGCTGGCCATTTTTTAAGGTTGTAAAGCTGACGTGGAAAATGTGAGTCACGGTTTGATATGTGGACCACCGTGGTTTAGAAATTGCCTTAATATAGGCAGTGCCGGCAACAGAAAGCCTCGTAACTTTTACTTTATTGCAGTTAACTATGTCTTACTGTGTTGGCACAGGATTGAAAGGCAAAAGGTCTTCTTGTAATGGCGATGCTGGGAGTCAGTACCGAGAGTCTCACTATTATAACAAGTCTGGCTGCTCGAATGTCTTGACAGTATCTGAAGAGACCTTTCATGGGTTATAGCCAGTTCTACAAGGAATATAGGGAAATGAGGGACATTTTAGTTAACCGTGCTACCTGCAGGTAGCAGGGTAGAACATCGTTAGAATTCTGTATCATTGATCAGGTCAAGACAAAAGAGATCCTGCACTTGTGAGAATTACCAAAAAGCTCTACAGGTGATATATCAAGCAGTGGTGGCTGCCAAGCAGAGAAATGAAGTCAGTGAATGATTCTTGCAGTGTAAGAGCTGTTGGGATAACCTGTAAGAAAGATAGAAATAGAAATTGAATTGGATTGCTTTAAAGAAATCTAATGGTAAATCTTTAATTTAATTTAGAAACTGCCGACTAAGAGAGGTGAAAGCTGAAACTTTTATTGGGGGTGGGGTCAAATAATTTTTTATTACTGTTGTTGTTCCTAATATAATAGTTCATGATAAGTTCAGCAAGTTCACTTGGCAGATAGGCCTATGTTTTAGGTGAGCAGTTCAAAAGATCTAGTTTCTGTGATTCCTTATCCTGGTCCTGGAGCAAACTGTGCCTGCTGTTTTTGTTTTTTAAACCAAGGACTAAGTGCATAAAAAAAGTCTAAACCAGCAAGCAGATCAGTTACTGGAAGCAAGTAACACTGGTGAATAAGGGCCTAGCTGGAACACAAACCTGTAGATACAGGAGGGACTCCAGCACCAGGCTCTGAAGCATTAGTACAGTGCTGTGTACACATTTTTCAACTCATTTATCACAGTTCGCCTCCTGTCTGTACTTTAGATTCTGTATTAAGGCACAAACAAATTATTTGACAAAATAATTACAGGCCTAGATCGACTGTTGAATTACCTTCATTGAAAGGTTTGCGACCTTACAGATTCATCATTGTTGATTTCTAATGAGAAAAAGGTATTGAATATGACCTCATAAAAAAACTTCTTGGAAGATTTATGTGGCACTTTAAAAATCTTTGTTGTTATAAATAGGGCCTACAGCCTGTATTCTAAAGCTCATTTTGTTTGTTACACTTTACTAAAGAAGAATAAATCTGTGTGTGTATATATATAAATAAATTAATAAAGAGACCCAAAAGTGTGAGATCTTTCCTAGAGGAATGCACTGAATATGTTATTTCGAATTCATCACCCAGTTTACCTTCAAAACCCGGTGGATGAGTTGGAGTCAATTTTACATCTAGACAACTACAGCATTAAAGCTGCAGCTAGGACCAGTATGAGCAGCAAAAAGGTTTGTTACTGGGGTTTCTTTATCTGTAAATGCGGATGCAGCTTCCTGATCTAGGAACACTCAACAGTCTGTGAGTCTCGCCTGTCAGTCCACACGCTGCACAGAAAGCTGGGGTAGGCCGCACGTGCTTCCACTGCGGTGCCTGTTCCTGTGTCTCTGAGGGTGGTCGTCTCAAGCATTTGGGAGTCGGGGGGCAATTCCTGTATCTGTGTGGTGACTTCTGGGCCGCTCGGCTAATGATGGTCTCTGTGAAACTGAGAGCTGTTAGCCAGGCGGCCTACATGTTGACCCTTCACAGTGACATTGACACAGGCTGGTAGACTGCTGGTGGCCTGTCTGAAACCTGTTTTGCACTTAGAGAATAAAAGCCAAACTTAATCCACCAATCCTTTATTTAAGATTCATGAGTTTCGTAGCACTGCAAATGAACAGCTAAGGGTTTGTTCCATGCTGAAAAGAAAAGAGACACAACGTTTCGTCTGTGGAGCCTTCTTCAGCTACCTACTTGAACGTCTTCAACCCATTCCTGCCACGACCCACTCTGTCTTCTGCTAAATCTTTTTCTAGATCGCTTCATCATTCCTTCTCCTCTTCCCTGAGCTACTTGCCCTCTTCTCTCACTAAACTGGCATTCACTAAACAGCGATCTGTTCCAAGACCTGGCACCTGAAGAAGGCACCACAGCCAAGACATCGTGTCTCTTTTCTTCTCTTTTCAGCATGGCATAAACCTTTACCTGTTCCTTTGCAGCCTACACATGCTGACGCAGCTCCCTGCTAACACTGTCAGTTGTGCGGTAGTGATTAAACGGGTTAGTGTGATGAATAGTTCCTGACCTCACATCACAGGAGGAAAAAAAAACACTTGTCCATCTGATAGGGGCTACCAGCCAGCACTGTCTCGTTCTGGTATACCAGAGCAGGCTCTGAGGAAGATCCTGGCTCATAGCAAAATCAGTGGATTTATCACGGAGTCTCTGAGAAACAGTTGTATCGTTAGATCTTCATCTTCTCAGAGAAAAGGGTTTTATCATTAGACCTTCGTCTTCTAGAGCAGTTAAGAGTGCCTCAGGTGAACACTGAAACAAGCCCCAGTACTGGCTGCTGGAGATTGTGATGGTGTATGGCACTTTTAGTTGTAATGTAACAGCTGTTACCAGTCATCTAAGGGAAGATTCATGGGACCCTCGTGAACACAAATTACAAAACGACTTAATCAAAGCAGCATACCTTTTTGAGGGGCCTTTGTAGTATGCTGGCCTTTGTGTGCTGTTTGAGAAAACAAATGTTGAAGGTAGTGTAGTGTATTGTACAACAAAGATAGGTTATCCGAGATTAATTTTTTTTACAACAAAAATGTGATAGTTCCCAGTAGATATTTTTCCCAAACAAAATAACACTGATATTACAGAAATGGATGCATCGCTTGCTTAGAAGATGTTTGGCACACCAAACTGTTATCGGCTTCTGTGCTTTTGATGTTTTTCAGAAAAGCGTGAATATCTGATAAATGCTGATGTCATACTCTGTGCCCACAGTGCTGATAAGACAGTTCAGAGCTCGTACTGAAGCAGCATATTTTCTGTGTGAATTACCTAATGGGAGCATATCCCTGGCATAGAAAATCAGTGGGCATTAGTTAGACGAGCTCCAGAGAGGGGCTTTCTGCTGGTGCTGTATTGTCCATCATGGTGGTATTGAGAAGGTGAGACGCAGGCCTGTGCTCACAGTACAGCTACGATACCATTCTGCAGTGCTCTGTCATGGGAGCACTGTGATAAGGTTTCCTAGAAGGGCAGCTGGCTGGAGGTGTGAGTCAACTGAGTCTGTCCTGACTTGCCACTGTGAAATAGAGCACTGAGCTGCCAGAGCCCATTCTGAGGTATGGATGCCTATTCAGGTATCAGAAAGCCGAATTTTCCTGGTAAGGATCACAGCAACCTGGAACCTATTCTGTGAACACAGGTCAGGGACTACATCCTGGATGGGACCTTGCAAGTCACTTGTCCTAAGATCACGAGCAGTTTAGAGATGCCAATCATGTTCTTTCATGTTGTCTTAAAGGCTCCTGTGCAGGGATAAAGCCTGTTCTGGTCAGCTCATCTGACCAATAACAGCGACCGAGAGATTTCTGGAGGGGGACGAAGACAACATTTTTTTTAATTTTCAATTTTTTTTAAAGAAAAGGGGAACATTTTTGTCACGCGCATGGTTTGTGTGTTAGTTTCGCTTGGTGTATGCTGGTGTGCTGATCACACACAATTTTAGTCCGCTGGCTGTGTTGTTTTCCATGTATCGTGCGATCTTCCTGGGAAATTGTTGTTAAGGAAACGGAGCCCGCTCTGTTGAAGTGGGGCCGGTGACTTTCAGTCACGCACCTTTTCAACAGCCAACAGCCTTTCAGCACCTTTTCAGTGTCGCTGCCTTGGAAAAACGCAGGGCTGTAGCCTGGTTCTGTCAAAGTACTGAACACCATCGCAGCTCCAGGCAGTACCCAAAGGCCACAACAGCCAGTCTTCTCCTGTCCTCTCCTGTCTCCACTCCTGTGCTGCTGTAACTATAACAACTGCCCGGGGACATATGATAGTGGGAATACATCGCCGTGCTTAAGTCTGTCTTGAAAACATGTTGTTGGCGAGTACAGAGCCCCGCCCAGGGCTGAGGGCAGGGAATCTGACAAAAAAAATCAAAGACCTCAGATACTGGTTTTCAGCACATCTTTACTAAGATACGTGTTTAACATGACAAGCACTTAGTGGCATATACCAGTGTACATAATACAGCCAAACACTTGGTTCAAATGGATTTGATCAATTACGTTTTCAATTTATTAAAAAACAAATATTGTGAACAGTAATTTAGTTTCTTACTCAGCTTTAACAGCTAAAATCCCAAACACTGAATTGGCAATTTTATGGAACCATGTGACTTGAGCTGTCTTAAGGAACTAAATAATAAAATAATAAACAACTCTAGCCTCTCACTTTTTATAATTACATTTACTTTTGGTGTTCTGTTGTTTTCCCTAAAATACTGAGAGGCATTGAAAAGCAACAAATATAATTGGTTCCAATATTCACCTGTTAGGTTTTTAATTGCCCTCATAATATTTTTGTTTTATGCAGAAACCTAGTTCTTTGTCAGTTTCCCACTGAAACAATAGCTGTATTGCATTAAGATAAGAGATAGTCCTCCTAGAGAGGTACAATACTAAATGTAGTTTTTAGCTTTATGGTCCCCTGCCAGTTCCTTCGTGTTTCTACAGGAGGAAACAATATCTTGTCTGAGGGTAGAAAGGGGAGAGAGTCTTGGGAAGAGACTGTCTTTTCACGATGACCGGGACCTGACGTCACTGACCGATCACCAGCTCAGGCCTGCAGAAGAAACGGACACAGCAGTTAGCAGTGTGTGCTGGACTGGAAGGAGACCAGAGGACTGGGTTGAGGGCATTTGGCAGAAAAACGCCAAAGGCATAAAAGGCAGTGAAGCAGGAAAGGAACTAAAGGCACTGGAGCTGGTTCCATTTAACTGAATTCAGTATAAATGCCTTTAATACTGTGTCATGTATTGATACCTTTTCTGTTGACAAGGATATTTAGTACGATTTGTGCAGCTGCTTTGTACAGCATCCCTCAGCTAAACTCAAAAATGACTTGGGGGGGGGTCTAATTTCAGGATTTAGGAAAGTACCATGTGATGTTGTCATCATTCGCTAGCAGCCATATCACCCTGTAACTCATAGCTGGCAGCCCACTGAAGCTCAGCAGGTGTGAGCCTGGCCAGTCCCTTTATGGGAGACTCCTGGGAAAAACTAAGGTTGCTGCTGGAAAAGGTGTTAGTGGGGCCAGCAGGGGGCGCTCACCCTGCAGTCCATGTGGGTCCTAATGCCCCAGTTTAGTGACGGGGACACTATACTGTAAAAAGGGGCCATCTTTTGGATGAGACGTAAAACCAAGGTCCTGACTCTTTGTGGTTATTAAAAATCCCAGGGTGTTTCTTGAAAAGAGTAGGAGTGTTACCCCGGCGTCCTGGCCAAATTTCCAACTGGCTTTTACCAATCTGACATCCTAATAATCCCCATCTATGAACTGGTTTCATCGCTCTGTTCTCCTCCCCACTGATAGCTGATGTGTGGTGAGCGTTCTGGCGCACTTTGGCTGCCGTCGCATCATCCAGGTGGGGCTGCACATTGGTGGTGGTGGAGGGGATCCCCATTACCTGTTAAGCCCTCTGAGTTGAGTGTCCAGAAAAGCACTACATACGTGTAAGGAATTATCATTCTTTTGTGGATCTGGCACTGATCTATAGCTCCTTTTATTGATGTGAAGCCAGTGGTACTTCCACCCGGGTGCTAGGCCAATAAACCGGAATGTCACCTACCTACAAGTGCAGCACAGCCGGGCCTCAATACGCTGTGACGTGCCGCAAACAAATGCGTTTCTGGCATATGAAACAATTAACTCTGCACTAAGAAAGAAGAATGGAGTCGAGAACGAGGAGACTGCGATGTAAGTGATGCGATTTTAATTTCTTGCTAGGGCTGGGTGTCGGCAGTGTTTTGAAATGAGTCGACAAGTTTCAGAAGTGTCCTTTGTTTGCTTCGCACCTCTGAACAAAGTGCTGCTCTTTGTTCGTCTCGCCCAGAGTCTTGCCGTGAAGCCCCTGACTGGTCTAGCCTGTTTTCGTCCGGGGCGAACGGGCCTGTCTCAGCTGAATGCGCCATTAAAAGGTCCACAATGGACAAATTGTTTTTTGGACGATTCCAGGACGGAATGGTAGCCAGATTGTTTTCATTGTTTGGGATCCAGAAATGGGAGGCATGTTTGGACAAGGCTGAAGTCCGGTCAGAAAACACCCCTTGTCAGAGATTGCTTAAAGTGGGTGTTTATACTGCTATGTCCACGTGGATAGGCTTGCTGTGTTGACGTGCGTTGGCGTGCCTAGAATCAAGAATTCCGGCCTGAAGCTGGATATGCGTTTTCTGTGCGAACTCTAGCCTTCACTGTCGCGTAGAAGGCTGTTCTAGTTCGGTGTCCTCTTGCGGACAGGGCCTTGATGATGGTTGACATGCCCACACTCAAACCCAAGTGTTTTTCATGAAAACCTGAGGACAGTTTGAACTGTAATGAGGCTCTTTCTGCATACTTTTCATTTTTGTTTTGTTTCAGTACGTTTGTAGGCTCTGAAGGTGCTTTCTGCTGCAGTCGTGTCCGTTTCTTAGCTGGGCTGATTGTGTAAATCACAATTTGTTCTCTGTCAGCATATCTGATGTTGGATGACTGATACCTTTAAGCCGATGTCCATTATTTCTTGCTATAATAAACAATTTTGGCCAAACTCGTATCCAGGGTTTTTTAAATGTTGCTTTTTTAAACTTTATCCCTTAGAAACAATGTTGAAAATGGGTAGTCCACAGAAGCCTGTTTAATTTTTGTTTAATAGAGAACTGTACTGTTGCAGTACTAATAATGACACAATACTTTCACATTTCTCGGATTCTGGCTTTGTCTTTGGTGATTGTAGAGCCATTTGACATACCTGATCTGTAATAGTCATTCTCCTTTCTCTGAGGCTGCCTTTTCCTTGATGCTTGATGTATTACTAGTACTTATCAGCTGTGATTAGGGTTTTTTGTTTGGCTCACTAATGAAACAGACGTGCACTGATTTCACTCTGAATGCTATCGAGCATGAAACTGAACAGCGTGTACGTATGTTGGTGTGCCCAAATTATTTAAATATCTTATGGTGCTTTGCTCACGTCTTGTAGCTGTTTGTAACCGTTGGGGGAGCCTGTGCAAGAATCGTAGTTTTAGGGCAGGATAGGAGTAGGACTGAAGATTTAAGCAGCTTCAGTACCCAGGAATGTCCAGCTGCATCCTATTTCAGCCCGCGCCACCAGAAAAAAAACCCTGAAAAACATAAATTATCGGAAAACTCTTGACTGATTCCTTTATTTAACTCAGAGGGACAGACTTTTTTTCAGAGCCTCCAGGGTTGATTTGGAAGCAGCCACTGTAAAACTTCCTCATCACAGAGACAACCCATTTCTTTCCCCTGAACCCTTCTTGCTGAAGCAGCAATTTTTTTCATGTTTGTGAAGTGTGAGAGGTTTTTTCCTGCTTGTGGGGTCGGTAGGTAAAACAGCAGCTCTGGAGTGTTAGAACTCCCCAGAACAACAGCACTTGGTAATTCAGCTAATTGAGGAACCAGCCATTAGTGTTAATTGTGTACGCTGTGGGTGGTCTTTGTCTCCTGACTTGACTGCAGAATGTGAAATGTTATTCCGCTAAGCAATCTGTTGCCCAGTAGTGCCTTTTTTACAGTCTCTGAAGCTGAGACTTGGTTTAGTAGTTAACTAATTCACAAGCGCATTAGCTGTCTTATTTTTAAGTGACGATGTGCACGTTGGTATCTGCCCTGGCTCAAGCAAACTACTGGAATCAAACATCGTCTTTGCCCTGTATGTCTTAATCATCATCTTAAACTTAAAGATCATTGTAGACTGTTGCCGACATATTAATAGAATTGGCCAAAAAGGCCAATTTCTTGGAACTGGTTTGAACCTTGGGCCTTATCACTGATCAGGATTCCTCAAGCAGAGAGTTTGTGGAATGCTTCCTGGATTGGTATGAGTTGATGAGGTTCCTCCCTGCTTTACTGTGATTTCCTGGGTGCCTGCAGACTTGCTGTGATGTCAGCGAGTGTTGACGTGGTGGCGTCACCTCTGTCCTGTCAGACAGAGCCTTGATGCCGGATGGTTTCGCTGGTAGGTGTGTCGGAGGCCCATGTCTGCTTACTTTGTTTCCTCCAGAGTGGTGCAGGAGTTGCAGCCATTGTTGCATCCCAGCCGGACACATTCAGTGAGTCTGAATTCTAACGATAAAAAACTTCCAAGTTAAAAAAGTTATTTTCTATGCTAGCGACGCTGATGTTAGTCATAAGCGCTAACATTCAGCCAGTCCCTAACAATTGGGACAGATGGACTAAATGGACTCCATGTTTGTAAGTATTCTTATGCACTTAACTCACTTCCTGCTGTATTTCTGTAACCTGCCACCTGCTTGCGGACAGGAATAGATATCATTGAGCAGGAATATAATGAGGTAGCATGTTCAGTGTGTACTTGGAAATTTGGGGTCACATGAGAAGGCTATGGGCGGATGACTTATTCCTGATATTCTCAAGAAGGGTTCTGCAAAAGGTAGATGCATTTATACCAGAGGTCTTCAGTACTGGTCCTGGAGAGAACCTGGCTCTTTTCCACTTTTAATTCCATGACAGTTCTGAGTGTATTTAAAACAATCAGCCGGTGGGTTTTAGTAGTCAAGATGATGGTGGTCTCTAGGCACTGAATGATGGTTCCTGTCAAACAGGAAGGACTCGACCTCTGCAGCACCAGAGCAAGAGAGCAGTGCTCAAATTGAGATCGGGGGTGGTAGTGAGGTGTTATAGAGATCCGACTGGGTGATGCCTCTGACCTCTTGTTAGTTCTTCTGCAACAATAACACACAGCTGGTGTGAAAAGAGATTGCTGTGGGGGGGTTTGGGAATTTGAGATGACTCAACACAACAGTTCACGCCTTATTGTTTAGGAAGTTTAGTGGGTTAAAATGAAAGAGCAGGAGTTTACCCCTGACTTGGGAGTTTTTCCCTCATAGATTCATTTTTATTTCAGTTTCAGGTTCATAAAATTCAAGTCAAGCACTTGAATCTTACAGCTGGTTTCAGTTTGGACATCTGGAGTGTGGTGGCAGTAGAATCGCCGGGCAGAAACGTGCCGAGACCTCTGGGCTCTTTTCCCAAGAGCTGCATTCTTCACCGGCTGCTTGTTTTCTCGACAGCTCAACACTGCGCCTAGTCATATTTTCCGGCTCCGTTGTCTTCAGCATAGCATAGCCTTGACAGCGTTTTTTTTTTTGTAGATCAAGCAGAAAATGTGATGAAACTGAAACGTATTTGCGTCAGTGTGCTTTGCCACTTTAAAGGGCACATTTTGAAGGTTATTTGAACTAGAGTTGGTAGTTGAGTTGAATTTTCTCATCCACCATGTAGCAATCTGGGGGTAGTGTTTCAGGGGCTCTGAAGCGAAAGAATTCCAGTCTGGTGGAGGACATTTGCTGTTGAAAACATAGGAACGTGAGGAGAAGCAATCTTTTGTGGTGTCTGTCTTTTGAAGCCAATTCTATGGTAACGGCTTTTGGCACACAATTATGACGCCGTCCACACGTGTTAACAGATCAGGTGGTGAACCTTGCTTGGAAAACAAAACGCCCAGCTGTGCTCAGTTTTGGGAGTCTTTGAGTTGTTGTCACCCTTTCATACTTTTGGATGGTTTTCAAGTGGAGGAAAGTTGAAGTAGTCTGTTTTCGAGAGCTAGAAATTCACTAGAAAGATGACAAGCGGAACTGCAGAAAAGAATTGGTTGGAGGCAACTGCAGGAATGTAGCAGAAACTCCCCGCAGAGAGACATTAATCCCTGTGCCTCACAATCAGGTTCCTCTTCAGAAGCTGTGTTAAGGCTTTGAGCAGCTGGCAGGTGAGAAGCCATTTGATGAGGGACAGCATTCTGACATCTTGCCTGTGACTTTGTTATGTTGGTATTAGTTGGCCTGAGCCTCCTGTAGTTTCACACGCTTTGGTGATTATTATGGGAAACTTCCTCATCTCATCCTGCTTGTTTTGAAGGCCATAAATGTTGCTCATCTCAGGTAGTTATTCTTTAATCCCTCTGGGGTAAAAAAAAAGGTATGTGCAACAAGCTTCTTTGAAAAAGCAGTGTGCAATGTGTACAGTCACAAACGTGGTCTTTTTTCCAGCATTGGATTGACACATGTAGACTGCTCAACTCTCTGGGATATTGCCAGTCATACGGATGAGAAATAACACTTATACATACCTTTTCTGTAAAGGGGTTTTAGTTATACATGTGATGTTAATTGTATCTCATGGCAAGAGAAAGAATTGTTACAGAACAGTAAAGAAGAGAAGTCAGAATGCACATCATGCTTACTTTGAATTTGCTACAGCACTGTATGAAGGCTTGCATTGGACATTGAAGTGCTTCAGCGAGAGAATAAGAAGAGTGCTTGCGCTAATTACACTGGTACCTGACATTTAATGGGACAGAAAAAGAAATGGAAGACCCATGTGGGCATGCCCTATGCCTGCTAACTTTGAAGAGAGGGGCGTTGGGGATGCTGGAGATCCTCTTCTGAAATTGTGCTGAGGCGATGGCTGTCAACAGACATCAGTTTTGTAGTCGAGCTGTGGGGCATAACTGCAGCTGGCAGGGCAAGTGAGGACTTAATCGAGCTTTTAACACAAGCCGCACATCCTGCCTCCTTGCAGATGGGTGGTCTCTGGCGGTGTTTTATGGCCGTTTCTCCAAGTCTGTCCCTTCAGTTGACCTTGTTGCAGCCCTAGTGCAATATGGCGGCAGATTCGGACTTCTCTGGCCAAGATAATTACCCTGAGGAGCACTCTGCGATGAATTAAGAGTGTACTGCATTTAATCTGATTGATTCAGTATCGGTATTGGGTCGGAAGCTCTGTTTGGCAATTGTGGGCTGACAGCAACTGTGTGACAGTGGCTCTCCTGATTATGGTACATGTAATATGTGAATGAGCAGATGTTGAGAGCTGAATCATTTCCTTGGAATGTAGGGCACAGGACAACCCATTTCTAGATGTTATTTAGCACTTTTCTTTGTGATAGCTGGAGGTATTTTTAGTTTCTTAATTAAAAGCGTCACAAAGCTGCCCGTTTAGGTCAGGTTCAGTTGTTTTTGCAGTCTTTAAGCGTGAAGCTATATATAGAAGAAAGAGGCACTGGACTCCAGCTGTACCAAAGGCTGCTGACAGGCTTTTAGCAAAACCATTTATGCAGTTTACTTAGCAAATTGTTGAATTTTTTGTCAAGATGGAATTAAAAACAGAAATGGAAAAAAAATGACCCAAAGATGTCTGCAGAGGGGGAAATGAGGAGAAAGTCAAACCCTTCATAAATATGCACTGTTTTAGTTATACAAGGTCATCCTTCATTGCGCGCCTTCTGTTAAAGATATAGTGTATTTTCCACTGTTGCCATTACCACTTAAAAAATAGAAACGCATGATGAGGAAGTATCCCACAACAACAGCACTTTATTATAGCTCTAGATGGCTCCTGGGAAAAAAGAGAGTTTTGTATGAGTTATGAGTACCAAGAAGTACTTTGGCTGGTAAGAGTGGGGCTGCTTGTTCTTCTTGGGTAGCTCTGTGGACATTTTAGCCTCTGTTTCATCTGGCTGGAAGATATCTTTCCTGAATCATATATACTCATATCACCATTAGTGATTCATGCAGTAGACCTGTGTAAAATGTACCAGGTGTTGATGAATCACTGAAGGCTGCGTTTTTTAGGAAATAAAATTGGTCAGCATGACATTGCATAGCAGTGACCTACAGTTTCATCATGCCAGTTCAGTTTCTACATCAAAAGAGGTGTGTCAGGAGATATTATGCAGTTACCTCTTTATGTAACTATACCTACATAAAATTATAATAAAATATTTAGTTTTTATTGAGTCAATAATTTTATTTTATGTTTTGCACTTCTTACTGCTGTCTGTGACACTGGAAGGAAGCGTCGATGGGTCTGCAGTTCAGATTCCTAGCATTAAATCGGCACTACTTTCTCTGAAAATGATGACGATACAGTAGGTGTGTTCAAAATATTTTTACATTAAAATGGCAGGAGCTACTGCTTACAGTAAATACACTAAAACAATGGATAATTTCTGAAGATTGGAGGTCGCATTAAGTAAAGTAACAACACAAGACCACAAACCTGGTGGTAGGAATAAAGATTGTGACAAATTGTGTCACGGACTTGGCTTGGGTTTCATTTCTTGTATGAAATACAAGTGCTGTGTGAAATCGTTAACAGAATGAATCAGCTGAAAACATGTTCAGTTATTATTGAAATCTGACTGTACCCCTCTACATTAGCAGAGACCCTGGTCGTGTATAGGGAGAACCACTGCTTTTTATTCCAGACTAGCGGTCAGTTCTTTGTCCAATACTGGCCAGTTTACTTTATTCAGACAAAAGTTATCTCTGTCTACAGGTTGAGGACACATGTAGACCCTTTAGGTCAGGGGTCTCAGACAACATCCTTGAGGGCCTTGTGTCCTTTAGTTTTTGTTCCAGCTATGTTATCTGTGAGAGGTCTTGTTGTTATTGAATGAACTACATTTTTGTATTATTTCTTACCACGCTCTGAGGCGATTTGTATGTAACTGTATCTTTGATGAAGTGAATATCTGTATCTCACTTTCACAAATGTAAAAGACCTTGAGAGAAACCTCATATTTCATGATTATATTTTTAATTTAAAAAATAGGATGATTGTTTAATTGGCTTCTCAATGAGCTCTGGGCTTTGAGCTCCAGGGTGGGAAGATGCAGTGATGAACAGGCCGCCAAATTATAGAATGGATGCAGAAAATTCTTCGTGTAGTTCTGGGTCCTCACACCCAAGTCCTGTGGATCCCCAATCCAGTTAGTCAACACTGGTCCTGGAGAACTCCAATCCATATTTTACCCAGATCTCTCCAACCCTGCTCCTGCAGAGCTCTTATCCAGTCAGTCAGTAAATCCTATTGAAAGAGGAGAAACTGCATGAAGTAGCACTAACATCTACCCATTTGTGTTTTTCAGTGTAGGTCATAGAGTATGGGCTTAGAAACAAGTAGGATTAAATCTGAATTGAGATGGGATAGTTTGTGATAGTAGACACCAATGAAAAAAGTAAGCATGGTTAGAGTACACAGGTGTAGTCCAGCTGAGAGGCGTTGCTTAACGTTCGCTCTATTACACTGCAACCTTGCAGATAACCTTGAGTTGCGCAATGTATGGACTGCTCTCTTGGTTTAATATAAAGTATAAAGCAGCGTCATAGATTTATTTGGCTTTGCAGCTTCTTCATTGTGTATTTGAACATATGAAATTGTGTTGCATTTTGGTGTTGATAGTGGGATTAAAAGAAAAATAATCTTCTCGTAATAAGAATCGCAATCGCTTGTGGTGCCGAGAGGATGTCCTTCTTTAACCTTGGACATGACAACCCTATCAGAAAAATGTCCTGAGTTATGTTTTTGGACTGCAAGCTTTACCCTCGTCCCTGACCTACTGTGAGTGCCGGCTCGTAAATCCTGCTGTGCTTTAACTCCTAGACTCTTGACGCGTACAGGAAATAACTGTGGCATAATGAATTTTTGCTTTGTTCCGAACAAGTGCTGTTGGCGCTCAGGGACAGTAAGGCTGGTCGATGACTTTTAAAGGAAGAGTCCCGTGACAAAGCCAGGATGTTTGATCCATGTGTACAGATTCCAGATTCCATGTTCAGATTTCTGAAGCCAATGCATGTTCCTATGTTGTGTTCAAACTCCTCTTAGCGGTTTGTGTTGTAAGCCAATAAGGGCTTTTCAGAAACCCCTGGCTGACATGCTATCCAGGACTGTACAGTCCTGTCTGATGCATCACAGTTCCTACAGCTCTGTCGGCTCACTGTGAAGGAAGGCAGATTCTGTTGTACACTGTGGCTCTTTGCCTTTTTGTGCCAACTGTGGCCTAAGTGTGCAGTGTACTGCTGGGTATTAATAAGCGACCACCAATATCCTAATTAGGCATTTTTGTGTATACTTAAGTTTTCTGCTGTAATCTTTTTTTTGTTGAACAAGCATGCAGTGTTTTTCTTGGCTGAAGCTCCCAACTATGAAGAAGCAGGAAATATGTTTGGCAGCAGAATCAAGGTTTTGCGTTGGCAGTTCAGCCCTCAGTATGAAGGATGAGGATGCTGTTTGTGACTGAGGTGGATCTATGTAATCGAGAAGGTAGCTCATCAAGAGGTCTTCCAGGAGTGTCGCTAATACTTGAAATGAGTTTTGTAGGATTTCAGGCCTGCAGTCTCATGTTTGTACTGGAAAGTCTTATTTTCAAGGGCTCTGGACTGCGGCAGACCAGTTTGGCTGCTTTCTTTTGAAGATCTTGGTCATCCTGTTTTAAGAAGATTAATAACCGGTGGTGTGCCGTGACCTTTTCACCGAGTGGAACTGCTCTTTGGGGGTGGTGGGTAGCTCTGTGGCTAAGGATCTGCACCTGTGGCTGGAAGGTTGCCGGTTCAAATCCCGCGGCCAGCAGAGGAATCCTACTCCATTGGGCCCCTGAGCAAGGCCCTTAACCACAACTACTCCAAGGGCCCCGTATAAATGTCTGGCCCTGCGCTCTGACCCCAAGCTTCTCTCTCCCTGTCTGTGTGTCTCATGAAGAGCAAGTTGGGATATGCGAAAAGACAAATTCCTAATACAAGATATTGTATATGGCCTATTGGCCATATACAATATCTTATATACAATATACAATGTTCAATATACAATGTTCTTCTATAAGTAATCTTATAGAAGAACAATAAACAACGTGCAATAAAATATTAAGAATTTGCTTACCACAGTTCTCAGCCAACAAAATCAGGCACAGTTTGTGATAGCAGGCATGCTGTTAGGTGTTGCCGGCTAGTTTTGTGGAGCTTGGCAAGTGTTGTATAAATGATTTAAACCATGGTATCCTCATACCTTCATGACACTTGTCACTCTGACATGTAGTAGGCACGTACAATAGCTTCTGGCCCCACATGCACTCACACTCTTTCACTAACGTACTAAAATAATGGTAAAATTTGAGTAAAAAATTTCCAAGTCTGTAATGGGAAGTTGTTTTCTAGGGTATCTATAAAACCTTCAGGACTACGGCTCTTGACCTGACTCAGACTCTCACCTTGCGACTTTTTTCACAAATCACTTTTTTTCCCCCCATGTACATATCAAAAGGATGTTTCACCCAGTCTGCTAAAGGAATGGGCAGCGGAGCCGGTCTTGTTTCTTCATGTGGGTTTTTTCAAGTCGTTATTCTTCTGCACGGCCCACTGCAGCTTTGGTTTTCACTTTTCAGATCTGCTGTTGTCTGTGAAGGACTCCTTTGCCCTCCATTCCTAAGAAATTACAAGGTTTCAGGTCGGGAACACATGCCATCCGAGATCTGCCATAACCAACTCCGTGATTTGACAAGGGCCTCCTTACGTGACCAAAGTATAACAATTTGAAATACAGTAACTTGAAACTCAGCTTACAGTCACCCTGGGCGAGACAAAAAGAGTAGCCCAATCACCATGCTGCATAGGTAGACTCAGGGTTGGTATGCAGGGAGCTGTATTGTTTTAAGGAAAATGATTGGTGGGTTTTATCGTGTGGTTCTACTCTGAAATAGCCTCAGAAAGGAACTGTGGTGTTGACTCTGCATCCGCACCGCACCAGTCCTCTTGATGCCTTGCTGTGGGCGGCGAAACCCTTCACTGCTCGATTTGTTTTGAGACGATATTTGAGTAGCTGTTTTTCTGCGCTGCTTGGAATAGCTGTGTGTGCGGTTCTGGATTGGTCAAATATGGTATCGGCCGCAACGCGAACTGCTGCTCTTGCGCCTCCCTCTCCTTCTGTCCCGCTCTTTGCAATTTTCTGCATTTTTGTTCTGTGGGAACATTTCGGGCCGTAAAAAAAAAGGTTTGGGAATGCTAGCTGTGGCCGTCTTCGCCAGCAGCCCACACGACCTCTGGAATGAAACGGCTGGGTTTCGGGCTTGATTAAATCGCAGCCGTTTCAGCTCGCTTGACTAGGGGTCATTGGTTTATCTGGTTTGCTTTCCTACCAGTGTGTAGATCGCAAATGCTGACAAACACATTGAGAAAGGGGAGCGCTGCACATGTTCTGCCATTGTGTCTGTGTGCTTTCATTGCCTTTGGGCTTATCTTTTTTTAATCAAATGAGACCTTTTCCAGTGATTTGCAGTACTGACACCAGGCAGCATAAAGGGGTGAACCGTCATTTGTTCAGCTTTGCAGTGAATTAACGCTGGACAGTATCTTTTCCTTTTATATCTCTTTGGGATATCAAGTCTATTATCTCAGTGGAAGACGAAAGTTATGCTGCGCCCTTTGGGGGTATTTTACACTTTCTACACATTGAAGTTGCAGCATAAGCATAGGAAAATAAACTGTTGTCAGAGTTTTTCATGTCTGTATTCTGATAATATAATAATTTGTATTATTCCTTACACTTATATAGTGCTTTTCTGGACACTCCACTCAAAGCACTTTACAGGTAATGGGGATCCCCTCCACCACCACCAATGTGCAGCCCCACCTGGGTGATGCGACGGCAGCCATAGTGCGCCAGAACGCTCACCACACATCAGCTATCAGTGGGGAGGAGAGCAGAGTGATGAAGCCGGTTCATAGATGGGGATTATCAGGAGGCATTGATTGTTAAAAGCCAGTAGGAAACTTGGCCAGGACGCCAGGGTTACACCCCTACTCTTTTCGAGAAACACCCTGGGCTTTTTAATGACCACAGAGACTCAGGACCTCGGCTTTACGTCTCATCCTAAGGACTGCGCCTGTTTACAGTATAGTGTCCCCGTCACTATACTGGGGCATTAGGACCCACACAGACAGCAGGGTGAGCGCCCCCTTCTGGCCCCACTGACACCTCTTCCAGCAGCAACCTTAGTTTTTCCCAGGATGTCTCCCATCCAGGTGCTGACCAGGCTCACGCCTGCTGAGCTTCAGTGGGCTGCCAGCTGCGAGCTGCAGGGTGAGATGGCTGCTGGTAAAACTGAATTCAGGAACATTGAGTTATACTGCTTTGTCTTTGCAAAGGCAAAGTTCAGTGATGCTCTAATGATGCACAGTCTCACCCCACAGTGTCAAGCATTTACAGAGGGGTTAATGCATTAATCCATCGTGAACGCTCCTGGACTCGGGCAAGACTGACCTGTCCATGTGGAGGACGTGGTCAGAGCTCTTGCATCGTTAGAGACCAGGGAACCACTGTACGGAGGACTGAGGCGCTGGAGGGATGTTGGGGAGGTAGGATTGGGAGAACGAATAACAGAGCTATGCTCCACACTCAATGAAAGGTTTTTTTTACTCATAAGTGCAGCAGTAAACGTTTCCTTCCTACCGTTTCCTAGGAATGTATGCTCATCACCAGGTTCAGTGAAGGATTAGTGACCTCGGATTTGTACCGGAGCAGCAAGCTTTAATCTTTCCCTTCAGGGCAGGAGGACAAAAGATAAAAATGGCAAAATCTGAGAGGAGTTGAAAGTGGGCTTCATTTTTCATGCTGTTAGGCAGCCTCCAGAGCTGTGGTATCTTCATTCTTCTGTTCTTTTAAAATCATATTTGGGGGGGGGACCTGCAATGCAGAGTCATCTTGTGTTATTCTGATATTTTATCACTTAAAAAAAGAAATGTGCCCATTTTATTTTTATTTCCCCAAAAGTGTAAATACATTCAAATTACAAAAATGTTCTCAAAGTGATTTTGCCATTTTTGTTTTTATTCTAAACCCTTTTGAATGCTTATTGGTCATTTTGGGGCTTACAGAGGAGTTGTTTACTATATATATATATTATATGTACAACATTCAAATACATCCGTATTCAAATGGAGAAATGAAGAAGCATCAGTGTTAACCTTCACTGCTAAAAACACAGCAAAGTAGCTGTTGTCATGTCTGTATGTAAAGTAAGGGATTAATAATGAATGATCTGGAGCACAGCTGGGATGTTTTTGATCTCTGCTGTCAATCACTGATGGACCTGCTGAGTGACCACACTTTCCCCTGACCGTTTGTTGTGAGTGAGGGAAGCTGATCCAGATCTGCTGAGGTTGATCCTCTGGAAGTTGGACGTCCTGACATTGAGTGGAGTTGCCTTTTGCTCAGATGTAAATGCCAGCCCACTGTTTTAATGAAGGTCCCAGTAAATCTCTTTGTATAGTGCAGGTATATTTATTATCCCCAAAGATCAGATGCATCTCATTGCCCTTTGATTGCTTTTGGATTGAAGAGATAAGGGGAGAAGCAATCACATTTTCCGCAACATCAAAATGAATATCTCCAGAACATATTCTCAAAGTAATTCCAATGGAAACCTTTTAGGAAAAAAAAAACATTTGCAATATAATGTCTTTGACTGGAAAAACTGCTACCTTAATTGCTAACGGCGTTTGTGCTCATATTCTCTTCTTTCACAGACACCCACAGTATTATTATTCTCCATCTGCTGCTTAATTAATGTAAGTGGCACAGTTATGTTCAAATGTTAAAAAAACGATCGTTCGGTTTCATCACCGTTATCACCACAGCACCTCAGCGGTGCTGATTATTGGAAAAATGTGTAAAAGGACTAGTGAAAAAAAGACTAAAAATTGGTGAAATTATGATTGTATGTAATCACATACACATCCACCAGCCATCTCACCCTGCAACTCCCAAGTGGCAGCCCACTGGAGCTCAGCAGGTGTGAGCCTGGTCAGTACCTGGATGGGAGACCTCCTGGGAAAAACTAAGGCTGCTGCTGGAGGAAGTATTGAGGGGCCAGTAGGGGGCGCTCACACTGCAGTCTGTGTGACGGGGACACTATACTGTAAAAAGGTTCCGTTCTTCAGATGAGATGTAAAACCAAGGTCCTGACTCTCTATGGTCATTAAAAATCCCAGGATGTTTTTCTAAAAGAGTAGGGGTGTTACTCAGGCATCTCAGCCACATTTGCCTGTGACCTTTACCAATCATGGCCTCCTAATGAATAATAATGATAATTAATAATTGCTTACACTTATGTAGTGGTTTTTCTGGACACTCCAATCAAAGCACTTTACAGGTAATGGGGACTCCCCTCCACCACCACCAATGTGCAGCCCCACCTGGATGATATACCCATCTTTGAATCGGCTTCTTCACTCTGTTCTCCTCCCCACTGATAGCTGGTGTGTGGTGAGGAGCGTTCTGGTGCACTATGGCTGCTGTCGCATCATCCAGGTGGGCCTGCACATTGGTGGTGGTGGAGGGGAGTCCCCATTACCTGTAAAGCGCTTTGAGTGGAGTTTCCAGAAGAGTGCTATATACTGTAAGTGTAAGGAATTATTATTATCACAAAATAGTGACTTTTGGAGGTGAAATAGGCTTTTATTTGGAAAAATAAAAGATTCAACTACATGGTACAGCTTAGTACTCTCAGTCTGAAAAAACACTTTCAAGCTTGCTACAAAAGAATGCCAACTGATCTTGCCAGCGGTTTGCATTTTCTTTTAAAGTTAGTTTAAAAACACCAGCAAGTACTTTCAGCTGGCTTGTCTCTCTGCCTGAAGAAAAAAAGTTCAATTTAAAAGCAGCCTGCTGGTTTTGCCAAGATTTTGTGTACAAAAAGGCTGCGAGCCTAATTAGGTTGAAAATGCCAATTACTGACCTTGTTTAAGCGACAAAATGACTGGATAGAAGTGAAGAATTGTAGAACAATTATTGTATAATTCACGTACAGGATATACTAAAAATTGAATGTTAAAAAAAGAGTACTGTAGCAAATTTGTTTAAAAAAGGAAGTGTAAAGGCAACCTAATAATTTGGAGTGATTTATTCATTCCAGTCCACTTTTATTTTGTGTATAAATAGAAAATTTAAAAGAACACAACTCCCTTTTACCTGCAGAAAACATCAACTGTTGAGACGAAAAGCCCTCAGCTTGAACATGGACATTGAGACAACCTCCTGAAAAAATAATGGGAAGAAAAGCAAAAGCCATAAAACTTACGTTTTTATTAATATTTTAGCTTAACTATTACAGAGACGTAATGGTTGTTTTGTCTCGTATTGTGTTGCTATGGTGATTCCTTTGGACCATCAGATGAGTTGAGTTTGGATTAGATGAGTTGAGTTGCGATGAGGATGATCTCCACATCTGCCACTGTCCAGAATTTAGCTTGCACGACGGACTGCGAAAGGAACTGGTCGCTGAAAACTCACGGATGTTTCTGTAGGAATTCCCAGGTGCGGACATTGTGGAGATCAGTAGGTGATGCTTCAGCTTAATCATTAGTCCTCCATGAGGCTTCTCTTTCGAGGAGAGCTGTTGGTGCGTGACTGTGATTCACACGGCGCTCGGCTGTAAAAGCCTCGCAGGTTCATTTAAATGGGAATGACTGTGCATGCGTGCTCGCTCCAGGGTGATTTTCTTTTCATCCGAGTGTTGGCTTGGAGGAGTTGTTTAGGGAGTCAGTGCTTTGATTTTCCACCCATGTTGGCTTACCACTTATGCAGTCAAACGGGGAAAAAAAAAACAACAACCTTTAATTTAGGACAGTTTGTACGAAGGATGAGAACCGACACACACATCTCTTGCCAGATGAGTCAGGCTTTTTTCAGTTCTTCCCACAGCGTGCTAATTGACCTACATGGACTCTTGCAGCTGTTCCTAGGTTTTAAGTGTTAATTGCCTCCGTCAAAGTCAACCTTCCTGAGCTCCCAGTTGCTGGCTGAGTGTCTTGTGTAGCTGCTTCTTGCTCACCTGTATCTTCCTTCAGGCCTCTCTGGGGACCCTTAGTGTCCTCAATGTAACTGTTTGACATGCTGGCTTTAGTTGGAGCCCTACAGTGCATGAGCTGAAGACCATGTGGATTTAGAGCATATCTGAACGTCTAGCAGATGGAATGTGTTGTTTTTCGAAAACGAACTGGGCAGAGCTGCTCCTTTCCACGTGAATCCTCTCGGCGTGAGTTTAAGGGAGAAGTCGGCTCTCAGCTTTATTGTCGTGATCCTGAATAACGTTCCTCCTCCCACACAAGCTGCTGAGTCCCGAGACTGAATTCAGAAGCGTTTTCACACTGTATGTATTCAGGGTGATCAGCTGGTGAGTGATAGACCTTTTCTAGAGAAAAAACAGATCTTTTTTTTTATTTTAAAAAAAAGCAGCGGTACATTAGCTTTGTTTCTTGAAGAAGAGGTCTGGCAAAGTTGGGAGAGGAGTCTCCCTTCACAATTCAGAAATATGTTGACTCTTCTTCTAGTCCTCTGCTGTGCCTCTGTTGGGAATCCTTGATGAAGTCTTAACCAAAAAAAAACATGTATTATCTACAAGGGAGTCTTATATCTGAATCTCGACAAACCTTCACTGAACTGTTCTCTCATTAGGGAAAAGGCTACATGCCGTTTGCTGGCTTGGATGGAATTTGTCGTATATTTTCAATAACAGTATGAGAATGTGAGATATGACCTGGGTATGAATCCGCTGCAGACTAGAAACTTGTCTAAGCCTGAAGCTCTAATTTTTTTTTTTCCGTTGCGGTTGCAAATTCCAGTGGCTGTTTATTCCGTGATACGGGGCCAATACAATGTCAAACGGGGTATTAAACACTCTCACCAAAAATGCATACTGAGGCAATGTTTTTTTCTGTACCTTTTCAAAATCTTGATCAAATGACAGCACTACGTATCTTAGTTCGACAAACAATGTGGGGTTTAAGTTGCACAGTGTCTGCTGAACAGTGTTCTGTGAGTGCAAAGGACCAATTCACATAAGAAAATTGCCCCTACATCATTTAAGGGCTTTTACACAGTCTGGTTGGAAGGCACAGGTTGAAGCTCAGTGTGAAAAGCAACAGTCTGTTTGAATCATGCTTCAGGTGCTCAGTTTTAAGAACGTAATGGTGCCGATGTAGTTCATAATTAAAATGTTGTCATATTTCCATTAACCTCTTTAGAACGTGGATGGTTGAATGTCAGATTAATGAACCATAGCTTTGTACTCTGTTTCATTTCAGTTTTTTTTTGTGTTGAATGAATGAAATTTCGTTGTGATGTGATGGCTTTCCTCATTCAGTCAAGTTTTGCTTCCAGTTCATCCATTTGAAGGTGACAAGGTGACTGAGGACTGGAGACAGAATATCAAGCTCTTGGACCTTAAGTAGGGTGTTAATTGTGAGTCGGAGCCTCGCCCACACTTATTGACCATTAACTTTAAGATTGATCTTGATAATTTGGAGGTATTTACTTAATTTCTGCAAGCTCACAATAATACCCCTTATGCAGCTGTTGTTGTAGTTTTCTCATCCCCATCTATAAATTAGCTTCATTACTCTCTTCTCTGCCCCACTGATAGCGCACTATAGCTGCCAGTTGCATCATCCAGATGAGGCGACACATTGGTGGTAGTGTAAGGACAATTATTATTGTCAATGATTTGTCTAGCAAAAAGAAAAAAAATGGCTGTGCTGCCTTCGAGTGAACTGTTACATGTCCAGCTTCATTTTTTTTTTCCATTGATTTACCAGTCATTGATGGGAATTTATTCCCATCTTTCCAGGACGGTGCAGGCATGTTGTAAATATCCCCTTTTAATGGTTGGATGAGCTCAAACAGCTTGATCATTGCCTGTGATTTACTTGAACATTTAGACAGGCCTCTTGGAAGCTGATGTGCATGGAAAACATCTTTCAGATCTTGACTGGATGTTTGGTGGGGGGGTGGACTAGGTTCAGGCCCTTTTGTGTGTCCCCTCCATCGCGCTGTACTCTCCCTGTTCATGTCTCTGTGGTCGGCCCTGCTGCCCTGAGAGTGCTCATCGATAGGGATTCTTGTCATGCTTCACTGCGTCAGGCAGCTGACTCGCACACAGCTCTCTGAGCTCACGGCCTGTCCTGCCCGCCCGCAGAGATGAGCCCGGCTGAGCTGAGCCGTGTTTCTTTGCTTTCTCCCTAGGCAAGGGGCCAAAGACATCCTAACCTGTTTCTGTGAGAGAATGGAATTATGTTTTGATCCCTGTATAATCCTGTACGAGGGGGTTATTTTCTTGATGTGCTTTGCAGGATCAGCTCAAGGATGCCACAGGTCCTGTCACTGTCATTTAATCTTTTGATGGAGCTGGGGTGAATTGAATTACTATTGTGGGACGGTGCCATAGTTTGTGTGTCTTGTTTTTTTGTAGCACCAGTGTGTATCATGGTCACTATTTGAGAGCAGTTCATATAAAGTGCTGTATAAGGGTTGTGATGGTTACAAACATGGATTTATAAGGAGTTAAAAGTCAAATATCTGCATAACTGTCTACGTGCATTAATGTTAATAATGTTTTAGAAGTAGTGAGACTTTTAGGGGGTTCTTCATGAGTTTGTCGCCTTTTAAGTTTTTTCAGCTGCATGCTTTTCTACAAAGTGCCATTGTGAAGCTGAACTGAGAAATAGCTAATTTTAATATGAGTTAATTAGGCACGTTTGAAATGTGCAATTTACGTTGGTTGATGTATAATATTCCAGATGTAAGAGTCTTCAGCTGGTAGAAACTGGACAGGGTTCCACCCGTATCTCCTATGCTGTTAGAGTTTCCCCGGAGTGTGTAGGTCCCATTGAGGGGCTGATAAGTGAAAGTGGATTGTGATGCTTCATCATTTTAATCGAAATAATACATGTTTTTGGAGCTTCAGTTCCAATTCTTTGAGTGTGATATATTGAATACCCTCTGAACTAAAGCAGCATTGACTTGAATGCTCTGTGATTTATATTTAAGGAACAGGATTAGGCATATACAGTAGTTTGACTAACCAAGTGTAATTGTTTTCTGAACAGACGTTTTCTGTTCGGCCGGGGATCGTCATGACTTTCGCTCTCGTGTCTAATTTCGCACGTCTTGTAATGAATTGTGGTTTTTTTTTTCAGTGAAGCTGGTGCTTTGCAGAATGATGGTGATTCCAGAGGAAGGTGGAAAAGCTCAGTACTAAGAGTGCCCACGTCTTCATGAAGGAGTTTTAAGAGTTAGGGTTTCACTATTCTACGTTGATTTTGAAAGGCCCAGGATGGTCCCAGCTGCTAATGTACCTTAGCAAACCGAGGATTTTGTAGTCTGCAGTGACTCCAGGTTCCTGTTCCCATGTTGGACGGTGATGGATGCTGTCTGGTGTTAGTGTTACATCTCTTCCCCTCCAAGGCTGTGTGCTGAGGCTGCCCAACCTCTGCTCCCAGGATTCTAGGTCTCAGAGCGCTAGAAATGCCCAGTCATCTTGATGCTTTTGTGTTCTTGCAGGAAATGAATTGTACTGGAACAAAAACAAACAACCGCATTGTTTCTTGGGTGTTCATTTGAAAGTAAAAGTGGTTTGCACATGTGTTCCAAAGTAATTAGTACATGTTTTTGCAGGTGTGTTGTACAAAGGTGTACAGCTTGCAGTACTTCTTCATTAGTAGGGTATATGTGCTAGGTCAAAGTACAATTGAGCTATTTGGAATGAACTTGAATTGAATGTTATGCAGGTTCCTAATCATTGCTGTGTAATAAAATCACACTCCCAGTGCAATAAACCTTAACTAGCATTTACTTTAACTTAAGTGCATGTTTACATACTGTGACTGGTTGTACTCAGTGAGTAGATGTCTGTTTTCGCGTGTTATGGTAATGTGCCGAGGAAATTTAATTTTGAAACCTCTTGGCTGATTTCCATCTGGTGCGCACCTGTGAGTGGTTTTCTAAAACTGGGCGCCTCAAGGTTATTTTCTGAAGTTTTAATCAAGGCTAGCTATCATAGTAAGAAGAGCTCTATAAGAAACATTTATATCATCTCTGCTTTTAAAGAGAGGGGCTAATGATTTCAGGATGTTTACAGCGCCATATTTGTTGGAATTGAAAATTTAAGCTGATGACTTCAAAAGCCTGGCTTAGAGCAAGCAAGCCCTGTGAGGTAAATGACACGTACATCAAATGTGTTTTTTAAGTTAAATTGCTGTAATTTGCTGTGTTCAGGTTTGGAAACGCTGTTCTAATGTCTTTGGGGTTGTATTTGTCAAGGTGAGACATCCCCATCAGATACCATCTGTTCAACTTATTCAAGGCAGATCACTCACTTAAAAAATGTCACCTTTAAAGGCAGGATATATAATCAACTGGCAAAAAGTTTTTATGCTGACATTCATATTGTCGGGAAATGATAAAAAAGCAAACAGAATGTACACATGTACTGTATAGTTAAAAAGTGTAGAATTTAATTCTAAGGACATCATGCTAAACATCTTGCTATGCTGGTATTGGTCCAGAAAAGAGAAAATAGATCAATTCCAGGGTTTAAAGGAATGTCCTACAGATCAGTTACAGGTATTTAAAATCACCCTGGCCAACCCACTGGAACTCCTGATCTTAAAGAGTTGTGGGCGTATGGTGGAAGCTGCCCAGCCATTTTCTTGAAGATGATATCCTGGCTTCCTTTGAGAAACATCTGCATGATTCTCAGTTCAACTACCTACCGAACAGGCTCGCCAGACCAAACGATCTCCTCTCATTTCAAACCTTCCCTCTGATCTCAGCTGCGTTGCGCTCGGCTGTGCTGTGTTTTGCTCTGCTGTCCTTAACTCTGGTGACTCTGTGGGTTTGACATGGGCTGTTCTTGTGAACGGCACCTGGCAGTTGCTCTGGCCTTGTGAAGGCCTTCGGGGAATTCCTCTGGGAGGAGTGGAAGGAAAGGCCCCAGACTGACCGCTGCTCATCTGCAGATGCTGGTACGGCACGTGCAGTTGTCCGCAGGAGAAAGAAACCATTTTCCGAAGTGCCCTTGAGATTTAACCTTGATTTGTTAAGTGTGAGACAGCTGTCGTCTGTCTCTCCCAGGTGTCGTGTGGCACTGAATGCGTTTGCAGAGGTCTTGATAACGCCGCAGTGTCTGGATGGCAGAAGACGCATTTGCTGTGAGCTGAATTCTTGTGTTTCTTCTCTGGCATCGGCTGGGCAGCACGTTTTGCCCATCTGTTTTTACCGCAGGTTGGAGAGAGAGAGAGAGGAGGTTGTCCTTCACTCACGGCTCTTACTTTGGTTTCTTCACATGCAACCCCAGAAACCACAGGGCCTCTTTTTTGTGGCCAGGCAAGGGCCCAGTGAGCAGGCCCAGGGCCAGCACAAACCAGCGGCGTTTTGGAATCTTTACATGGGTGGCACGCTATGAAAACATCTGCAATGAGTTCCAGATCCTTTGCTACTGTGATCTTAAAACCTCACTCATAGTCTGTTCATGAGCAGCACACAGGATTTCTGTCGCCTCTTAGAGTCCAGCGTCTTGGCTGTTTTAAAAACTATGTTACGGGTGTTGTTTCCTTCTTGTGTTATTTGTAGATTGCGCGGCAGCTGCAACTTGAGAAGCTAGTGTTTTTAAAAAATGGAATCTGAAGAGGGCGGGCTGAAAATACGAACTTTGGCCGCAGTTCACAGTTTGCATGCTTTAGGTGTTTCTGAGGTACGTTCTGAGAAACCCGTACCCTCAAAAAATGTCTGGATGTTTCTCAGAACTCATCTGCTAGAATCTCAGGCTTGAATGTGCAGAATCGATCTCAAACCCACCCTTAACTGGAAGGTTGCAGAATCCACAGTTCCGAGTTCAGGGACCAAACCACTCCCACCACAGTGCTGCCCAATTAATCTTGAGTAAGGTGGGGCTGAGACAGCAGGCTGCATCTGTTCCCCACTCTTTTGATTGTGTAACATGTCCTTAGAGTAAATACCTGCACAACCTTCTCACTCAGAGAGACCCCTCCTCTGGTATTGCATACCTGTCTGGGCAAGACTTCTGACAGAAATAATTGTAGTTTTAATCCCCAGAATGGATTTCCAAATGTTACTTATAACTTGCTTTTCTAATCGTTTGTGAAAGCCTGCGTCTGTTCTGGCGTGACTCAGAAATGCCCCCTATCATCGCAGTGATTTCAGAGAGATGATTTGTTACCTAATGAGAATGTAAAAGGAACAGAAGGGGTTTATATCTGTTTCGAGCACAGCTGCTTCCGTGTCGGTGTTGCTTGCGAACGCCGCTCTGGTTTTCTTGCTGGGGCTCAATGTGAAACGCGGCTTTGCGCTCGGCGTTGATGAAACAGAAGCAACTTCTTTCCAGCGGCGTCAGCTCATTCGAATTCATCAGGGTTGTGGTAGATGAAAGGAAGGCTGTTCTGTGTGTTGGGAGCTGATCACGTGATCCAGCAGACTCCCTGTGGGCCCTGCCTGACGATCCAGCCAGCCTGTTGCAGCGCCGTCTTACACCAACCAAAACCAAAGCAGAGTTCGAATGTGGCAAATCTTTGGGAAATGATCAGGCTCACTATGGTAGAAAGTGCGAAAAAGAAATTCCTCAGTTACACGTTAAAGGGACATTCATAGTTTACATGGTTTAAATATAGACAGGAACACACAATTTGGTCGATCTTTCTGTCCTTTTACTGTCTGTAAATAGTGAAATTAAAACTGTATGTTGTCTTCCAGTGCTTTGAGATCTTTTACTCTTTTGGTCACCACTTTACAAAAAAAAAAGACATTACTGCTCTGATATCAGCCCAGAGAAGACCAACCAGATGTATTCTGGCACTTGAAATATCCTACACTGACAGGCTAAAAGAACCAAACCTTTTTAGTTTTGAACAGAGAAAACTAGAAGGCCACCAGATGCAAAGTGAACAGTCATCACCTTTCCTCTTCTGGTTTTGAGGACAAGAAAAAGAGACCGTCAACTGAGGTGACAGAATTCCCAAACTCATCAAGAGGGCTAGACCTTAACAGGACAATCTCCAGGGGGCTTTGTTACAACTGCCCTCCACAACCCTTGGTTGTTCTGGGGACCAGCTGCCCAAGGCACAAGTTACCTTCCTCGTGCGGGACAGCTGAGACCTGTTCCTTTAAGGCTCAACTCCTTAGACTGACATTTATCCCCATGCAAGAGGGAATGGAGGGAGTGATGTGTGTGCGTGAGTGAGTGACTCTGCACTGGAATTCAACTAGCCGTTCAGTACAAGGCTCAGGGTTGCCCAACCCTATGTTAGGTTAAATAGTGAAAGCTGGAAAATTTAAATTAAGGGATTTTAAAGTGGCATAATGCACTTCTCATTTAAAAGAGTGTTTCTCAATCCTTTGTTGTGCCCATTTCCCAGCTCCCTCTGGCCCTCTTCATTTGTGGAGACCACTTAGGCTTAAAACGTAGCAATGGATGAAAGAATCATGAACTAGAGGGTGGGACACAGTGGGAGGGTGTAAAAATGCAGAAGGTGAATGTTTTCCCATCAGCAGCAGTGTTATTCCTGGATTTGTGCAGCTGGCGCCTGCTTGTTGGGCTGGCTGAAGCAAAGGAGGAATTGGTGGGTCTTAACCAAATCCTCCCCGTTTATCCTGGGAAGCTGATATCACCTCCTGTATGGATATCTGTGGGAAAACAAACTGCAGAAGCCCTGCCGAGTCGCTTGACATTTCTCCTTGCTTTATCCTCCTTCCTCCTTTCAGAGTCAAATTCCCTGCCTGAGCAGACTCAACAAGCTCCCGAGGACGGGGGGAGGTTGTCAGTCAGTCGGCTCGCGAGCTGTCAGAAAGCGGTCACTGTGGTGTCGTGGCGATATCGGCAGTGTGTACAGAGTGAGGCTCCCTGCATCGCTATTGGCGACCGGAAGGTGTGTATTTTTGTCCTGCTGTCAGGGTGAAAGCACAGCCTGGCTATAATAGGCTGGGTGACCTCATGCTGAAGGTTGTATGGAGGACCTTATGTTGTGAAAAGCCTGTGGGTTTCCATGACTCCAGATTTCTGGGTCCCTGGTCTAGATGAGACACGCAGAGCTGACCAGTCACTCCAGCTGGCACGGGATATATCTCGCTACTCCAGGCAGGGAGGTCTTGAGTCTGCTGGTGAAAAAGTACAATTGCTGTGCAGGAAAAAAAAGGCAGGATAGAATTCCACAAGTTAATTGGTTTAGGCCATTATTTTGGCCTAGTAGACTTTGAAAGGACAACTCAATAATCCTTTTATGCAACAGTAATGCAGAAATTAGGCATCAGCGAAAAAGTCTGTGACCATTACAGACGGAGAGCTTTGCCAGAAGTATGACTCATTCGGTCCCTTCTTAAGAGTTATAAGGAAGTGATCACTCTCTAATTTATCAGTTCATCCTGCGATAAGGAGGCCTGCATACTGTGTGCAGGTCAGTTGGATTTCAGTTGTGTTTGGTGTCTCAGATTAACCTGAACCTGTATTTTTTAACCTTTTGTTTCAGCCCGAAAGTTCACACTATCCCCTGAAATATTGGCGCAGACACAAACCTCAATCTACTGTATGCAGTGCTTTTTCATTGGTTCATCTTTGACCGCTGAGTGAACCCCAGTTTTATTGTGGTCCTTGTCCATTTAGGGCAGTTTTAACAACAATATCCAAGACCATGTTACCAGAAGCAAGGCGGTTTTGCTTCTGTTATCTGTGAACTGTTTTTCTTGCCCCGGAGGCCCTGTCTGTTGTAATTAACACTGCTTATTCTTCAGTCTCTCTCCTGTGGAGAGATGTGGAGACAGGGAGGAGAGTGATGGAAACAGCCCAAGCTCAGGGTCTCAGGCACGAACATCCGCCAGCAGAATTCAGCTTACAGGGATTATTTCCAACCTCTTGTTAAAAAGTTGCAAATGGCAAATTGATTTTGGAGAAGGGGAAATGTTTAAATGAAAGAAGTCATTGGGGGCTGTGCACGTAACCTGCGAGAGAGTGCAGACGTTAATATAAAGAAGAAATGACCTGTAATCATTATGCCTGCAGTTGTGCTTTTTAAATTTAAAGCGCCTCGGTAAGGTCAACACCAAAGGTTTATTCAGAGAATCTCCCCGAAAAGTCCAAGGAGTCAAATACAAAATATACAGCAAGCAAAGGCTTTATCAAGTCTTGTTAAACAACAGAAAAGAAAACATTAAATAATAATTACAATTTAGCATTTGATAAAGGATCAGGATTTCTTCAGTTGAGTTCAGGTATGGTGGGCTTTCATTTTCTTTCTTAACAAAAAATGGATTTACAGATACAACATATACAAAGTAAAATAATATACTGCATTATTCTTTCATTTTGCTATTATATTATGTTTTTTTATATAATTAACTAATGACATTATGCCAGCATAGAAGGGGGGGTTACGTTTAGAAATGCACTCAGCAAAAGCCCAACTTGTGCTTGTCAAACGTGTCTTGTTTTTTTAAGAAGAAACTGTTGGTCTTTGCCAGAGAGACTTGTTCTGTGGATCAGGTGATTTTCAGCATCGTTTGGCTCTAACCCAACTCTCCTTGCTGAGAGAACTGAATCCAGGCTCTGGTGGGCTCTGGAGTAAACGTGGTGCCCACCACGGCCTCCACTGACCTTGGTGCTTCTCTGTGTAGAAGCAGTCTGTTCAGGATTCCCATGATCCTGTGTGCCTAATGGAACTGTGTGCCATTCTGGACATGTGGTTGGGCAGATACGGTGTTCCAGCCTTACAAATACCACTGCAGGTATTAGGCATGTTTAAGAAAAACCTGGCGCCAGCACTGAGCGTCTTGTTTGGGTGACAGACTGCAATGCAGCATGGGAATTCATTTTCGTCATGTCTTGTCTTCCTGCTGTTCTTCTTGCTGTTGCTGTTGTGTTACCTGGAAATGGTAGGCCTCTCTCTAAACCATGTCAATCCCACTTATTATTTCATAAAACCCACTGTAGATCTTCACTGTTACTGGACCAGTAGTACCACTGAATGCCATTGAAATTGAAGTGAAGACAAAATCCTGGATTTGTAGTTCCGTATGTGCTGATCTGGCCATGCTACAGTGAATTTAGGAGGCCAGATTAATGATTAGTCATGACAGGAAACAATGAAAGCAGCAATGTAAGTGTGTTTCTTTTACAGACATTCTGCTTAAATGTCTTTTGTCTTAAACAGAGAGGTGGTAAGGGAAATTGTTATATGTACAAGACGAAATGTTTAATATCTTCAGAGATATTAATAAAGCCAACCCAAGGCACTACTTTGGGACTGAAAGTAGTGGCAGTAATGTGTAAAACTGAAATTGGAGACACTTGTTTGCTTTGTGTTTACTGTTAATTCTCTATGGATGTCTCTTTCTGCAATGATTCAGTATCTGCTCCTGATCTTTTCCTGTGCAGCATATTGTTGCTATAGTAGGTAATTTAAAGCAAGGCAGCTAAGAAGAGAAAGAAATTGCATTTTCTGTGACCTGAGGGTGAGGATCTGATGAAGTTTCTAGATCTGCAAACAGATAGATATTTTTTAGATCATGAGAAAACCTCCCTGAACTACAAAGTGTGCTATTGTGTGCTACCTGTGTACATTGCGTATGCCTGGAACATAAAGTGTGGGTCTCACAGATGGTCTGAGGGAGTCATTTGTGAAATGGTATGCCTGTAGTAGGGTATTTTTGAGGCTCTGGCCTGACGGAAGAAACAAGGTAAATAAAAGTCCGAACAGGCAGAGGTCAAATAAGTCATTAATTAGGACTGGGGATTTAGAGCGGAAAGAGAACCAGCAGGCAGTGGTCTCCAGCACCACGATTGAGAGTCGGTGGTGTGCCGTATCTCCTCGGTGGTGTACCGTACCGCAGCTCCTCTGTCAGCTGCAGCTTGGTGGGAGTGGACAGGGGAGAAACTGTGGACTCGGGCGTAGCGTAGTGGTCACACCTCCCATCACACACACTTCCCCATGTCCCAGTCTGCACTGCCCGGATGGCCGCCACACCCTTCTGCTAAAAGACTTGTCCCCTCTTATCGGACCTGGAGTTTCCTCATCCTATGTCACGCTGGCCCTCTGGGTGACAAAGCGTACTGTAGGATATTGCAGGGCATACGTTAAAAAGAAAATAAAGTGTTGTATTTTAACTTTGCTATCACTGCTGTAGAGTTAATTAAAATTCTAGCCCGTAGCAGGTATACTGTAACACGATTTTTCTGAATACATACCTGAATTTGATATTTCTTGACAAATGAGTACACAGTACTTTGTGTATTGAAAAGAATCCCATTCAAGAATGAAGAACAAAGCTATAAGAAAAACATGTATAGTACATTTAGTACTCCTTTGTTAATAATGCAGTACAAAGACTATAATGGACATTTCGCAGAAACTTTGATATTTGTGTCTGTTTTCTCAAACAACTGATTGCAGGCTGGATTATCATTACAGATAATCTTCATTCCTTGACATGTACTAACACATTGAAAACATCATTTCAGATTTCAGTGAAATTTATTTGGGTTGAGTTTCAGATTGCAGTTGTAATTGGTTGGCGGGTTTGAAAGCATGCATGGTATCAGTTTTAGGTTTTGAAAATCAAAACCATTGGTCACTGTTTGAGTTGGAGAGATGCTTTTGTTGTAATTTTGATAAGACACCCGCTTGGTAAGTCAACAGTGAAGTTAAAACCTCTTGTGATGTTACAAAAAGTGATGGGCCTTTAGCCTTGACCTTTGACTCCGATAATTGTGCTCTCCTAAAGGGCTAAGCTAACGAAAACAATTAGCACAATATGCTTTATTGCTTCGTCTCAAAAGTGGTATCTATTTATGCCTATAAGTAAAATATGAATGCTAATAATTTAGGTCTTTAATTGCAGTTCTGCACTTCTTACAACTGTATTCATGATACTCGACTTCTGCATCAGTGAACTATGTGCGTTCCAGAGTCCTCAAAATATAACAAATAAACATTAAAATATAAAATAGCAAGCTAGCAGCTGTTTCTGAAAAGCTGCTCCTACTGTTGTACAATCTGCTTGATTAAAACACGCTGAGACCTGCAATAAGTGCCAGAAATCTCCCACACACAGTCTGTTTCGCACGGAATGGACAGAGGTGAGTGGCGCAAAAAAGCGGTCAAAAATGAAGTTTCGTTTCTGTTTGAAATTGCATGTTACAAGCGGTGGAAATGATTTGGTCATGTCTTAATGGAACTTAGTTATACAGAAAGAAGTTAGGAAAGATCAACGACTAACGTATAGTTTGTGAGATCAGGAAGCATGAGGGATGTTGCTCCAGTGAAGCTTTCTTCTAGAGCTGTGGTATTTTCCGTCAGTACCAGTATAGGACTAACTAACCCAGGCCCTGCAGATGTCTTTGATAATTAGGGATTACTTGAGCAAAGGCTAGCAGTGGCATAGAAGTGCCAAGATTAAGTCCCATTTCCCTGGAACAGGTGGAGTCAATTGCAGCTGCTGCTTTAGTAGGCCTTGTTTTGAGCAGTATCAGGTGACAAAACCGCAGCGCTGTTTGGAAGCAGAAATTCATGAACACGTGTGCTTTGGGCTGGGATACTTCAGGTGTATGGCTGCTCTTCAGCCATAATTCTTCTGGTATTGTTGCTAGGGGGTTGAGGATGGTACTGGTTTTGAGTTTACAGAAAATTTAGGGAGATTTTTCCTTTGTGATCCCGTTGGCTTAATACCACCGAACAACATTTAAAAATGAAAAAGGACAGATGCTTCAGACCAGTCCCTAGGGGTACATCACCTGACCGAAGCTCACATTAACTGGGAGTTGAGACTTTGGTAACCTTGATGATATTGATATATATAGTTCACCTCCCAGGGGTTCAGGCCCTGTTTTTACTTGGAAGCTCTAATATCGGTGTTGTTTCACAAGTGATTTCATGCTGAAGGAGCCGGTTTAAGCCAAACATCCCCTACCTGTGCTTGTCTGGTGTATGCTGGGGGATGGTTGCTAGGGAGCCAGGAACCTCTAGACAGTTTGAGCCTCTGATAACAGGGGGGAGAGGTTAACTGTCTTGTCTCCCTGCCCTAGACGGGAGCTGCAGAAATTACCATGACCCTCGCTTGCCCACAAAATGTCTGTTCGTCACAGCGTGTTGCCAATTTACTTATTCACTTAACCGCCTTTCTCTAGCAGATGAAGTTGAAGGGCCAGAAAGGGTACAAAGGAAAATGTGACAGTCCTTCTTGCGCTAAACCGAACCCACACAGACGGTAGCAAGGTGCTATCTTGGGGCACTGTTGGGTGATTTCTTTTGGGAGTAGTCTGGTTGTTCTTTTTTTTACTTCTGCAGCTCGATGTGGTGCTGAGGACTGTACGGTGATCTTCACAAGGTCTTTCACTTCTGTCTGCTTTTGACGTCTTTTCCACGCCCATTCTTGCAGTGCAGGTAATAAAAAAAGGATTTTGTCTTGCTGCCTTGCTCACAGGCACAGGTGCTGATTGCGCCCACCTGTGCTCTTCATAAACTTGTAACTTGAAAGGCTCCTTGGAGCAGAAATAGTTCTTCTGATTTGTAACCTCTATGATACAGTGTTTTAGATGCTCTCATGAGAGGGAATACGGAGCTTTTCTTCACTCTCCACACGGGAAAAGCAAAGGGCTGCTGTTCCTTATTATGGCAAGTTTTGCGGACCGTCTTATGTCAAGACAAAACAGAATACTGAATATATGAATATTGAAGGGTGAGATTCAGCAGAGGGGCGACTAGGAGAGGCATTGTGGCTCTGTGGACGTCCGAGTGCTGGAGGGAGGGTAAGAGGAGCCCTTGTATTTTTAATGCCTGTCCTTCCCCCTGTACTCCCGAACATGCACCCTCCCGCCTGTTCTCGCTGGTTGCTATGACGCAGGTACAGCGGTCACGTGCGCTCCTTCCCCCTGGGTCTTGCACAAGATTGCAGCAGGGGGGAGGCGGGAGCCCACTGACTCGCACTCCTCAATCTCTCTCTCTGGCTGCTCGATCGCGATCGCCGCCTCCGAGCACCCCCAGCCCCCCCCAGCCGCGGGGCTGAGCCGAGGCGCGGGTTCCCGTCCGTCCGGGCGAGCCGAGGCTTTCTGCAGAGAGAGAAACGAGGGCACCGCCGCGCAGCCGGTCCTGCTCGGTGTCACACGCTGCCTCCGGCCGGGAGTTGGTCTCAATGAAAGAAGCGGCGGTCTGTGCGTCAGCTGAGAGCCGTCTGTCCTTGGACTGCTCGAACGGAAGTGGGTGAAAAAGAGGGCTGTGATTTAACCAGACCCGTTTACTCCGTCAGCCTTTCTGCTGGCTGTTAGCCGAGCATGCTTTGAGAAGACCGCTTGCTCTTCTTGCCTGCTTGAATTTTTTTAATTAAAAAAAAAAACCAATATCAACCTCGGAGCTCAGACTGAGGAAGGGCAAAATAGGTTTTCCTGTCTTTTGGCGAGAGGGAAAGGGGTTGCGCTGAACTTGTTCTGGTGACCCTGCCTGTTGGCTTGGTTTTAATTTATTTAAAATGATTTCACTGCCTTAGCATTATTCTTTCTTCACTGCATACATTGCAGCTCATTTAACCTTGCTTGGGATGTTTTTCCTCCATGTAACAGTAAAATTCCAGGACATGCTGGTGCAGTGATTGATGTCCCATCCTTATAATATCTGAATGGGGGGGGTAGAGTGCTTTGGTGTGTCCAGCATGAGAATTCAGCTAATGAGGGAGCTGTAGTGGACTTATGGCCTAAAGTCACAGAATGCAATAAATCGTGGGCCCCCGTGTAAAGCACAGTGGCTAACCACGTCTTCGAGAGCGTGCTATTAATATTTAGAGAGGGCGAAGATGACAGGAGGTGGAATGCATTTCAAGAGATAATAGAAGCAATTTAATAAACTCCTTGGGACAGAAACAGGGTGCAGAAGCCTGCTTTTCTATAACGAGCAGAGGGGAGGGTGGGCTGGGAATAGAGAATCTTCTGTGTACGTGTGGTGCAGGGAGCTGGGGGGGAGAGAGTTGGAAAGTGTAGCAGATGGGATGAGTCCCGAGACTCTCGTCTGGGCGTCTTATTTCCGACGAAGCAGCACGGATTTACGACTCCACTGCTTTCATCTGCGCGGCGCTGGTGTGCTCGCGTGGGGAAACTCCCAAGCGTGGGATCCAGCAGCGGGAGAGTACTGGGTCCCGGCAGCCCAGGAGCGGGCCGGCATACCGTCTTGTCCCATCAGCAGCCAGCGCCGAGTGCTAATGTGCGGTCAGCTTCGCTCGGTCTGTGCCCTGATGCTGCTTACTCTCCCTGTGGATCTCTGGGCTTTCCGCGAGATTCGAAAGAATTCAAATCGGGCCAGGCTACATCGTCTCCAGTTCATTAAGATTTTCCGAAAAGAGGCGGCAGGAGAATTCAAACCACCAAGCTATGTTTTAATTTGATATTATCTCCTCCCTGGTGCTTCCCACACTCCCAGTGCTGTTGTAGCCAAGAGTGGCCGATAACCGAAAGCGAGTCTTTCCGCAGCTAGGTTGGTTTGTTGATGACTGCTACTGTAGCGTATGGCAGTGGCCTGAGATTTAAAAATGGAAAAGCAGCCCTTTACGATTTCTGTAGCTTAATGCACCTCGGCAACAGTGACAAACTAATTCCAATCAGATTTAAGAACCTTAAGTGTTTGCCTTATGTGCACTGTGCAGCTTCATTGTTTGGTGGTAATCTTTTGAGAGCAGCCCCTGTACAATAGGCTGTATAAAATGGGGGGGTATTTTATATAAAATGCAGCACTGCATAATTGTCCCATTTATACTTTGCTCTCCTCTCTAACTCATTCCATTCCATCAAGTCTGCTGTAGGTGAAGGGGACTTCTGTGAATGACGCACATGTATAGAATCCGACTCGACTCCGTTAATCCTGGGCAACGTGAAGCCCAAGCAGACTTCCTTCCGGGCCTGCTCCGTGTCTATTCCATCTCACTAACGGACTTCCGATGGGTTTTCATGCCAGAGGTTTCATCTTCTCCATGCCACAGTCATTTCTTAAACCTTTTTTTTCCCCCCGTTTGCACCAGCTCCTGAAATGTAACATTTTAAGCTATTTTGGTCATTTGTATGGATAATGTGAAGTCCTTTTATGAGTTGAGAGCATTTGAATCGTAATTGAGCAGTTTAAGATGCTTAATTGTTTAATGGCTCAGCTGTTGGAGGAGTCCTCAGCACTGGCTGGCAGAAGCACCGATTTTAGCGCCTTAGTAACTTCCCTAAATGACTGATGATCAGCTGTCAGCACGTGATGTCTTGCAACACCACGATCCTGTCGGATTTTGTCCGGATGCGGTTATCCTTTCATTGCTGAATTTTGTTCTGCATGAGGTGCGAATGCCATTTCTCTAGCTATGATTCCCCAAGCCACACTCGGCACGCCCAGGACATCTCACTCGCTTGTTCGGCTGAGATACAGGGCGTTGGGTGACTTTCGTCTACTGTCTTCCAACGGCGCGTGCCCAGTCGTTTTACAGCTCGGAAACGGTTCAGAAATGGCATTTTCCTACAGATAGGAGCGAACAAAGGCAGCATGCATTTCCAGAAGGGAATTGGAAACTTTTCCCCCTCCTATTCACGACGCTCTTCCAACATCACTCCATTGGAAGAATAGCTAATGGTTACTCGACCCTGGTAATAGTACAGGAGGAACAAGGGCTGCCCACGTTTTTCTCTTGACGTGAGCCCAGCAGCCAGTTCTCACATTGTTGTAGCTCCACAACACCTTCAGCCGAGATTAAATGCCGCGTGGAATTTGCCGGCTTGTTTGGGCTTATTTCCCTTTCCTTGGCTCTTACAAACACCCAATTAAAGTATATTCTTTCCAACAAGCTCTGCGTACTGAACATCATGCCGTCTCTCCTCAGCCTGCTGTTTAAGAAATTTGCTCCCTTGTTCCCGACTAAAGAGCTCTTAACGGGCAAAGGATTAAGAGTGAATGAACAGGCACAGGCGGGAGTTGCTTTGTATCAAAACATTCTCACGAGGGGTGTGTGTTGCTCAAGTCCAGTTGGTCGCACTTCCTGAAGAGTTCATGTCACGAGGGCACGGCTCAGTGAAGGGAGTTTTGAAACTCTGGCGTTGGCACAGGATGGAGACGAATTACCAACCCCTCGCAACTTGAGAAGAGGTGAAAGAAAATTGAAAAGCACACCTAAAACAGAACGTTGAGACAAATGTCTTGGGGATTAAAACTTGAACTTGAGTAACAACAGGAAAAGGCAGTAGTACCATCCAGGGCCACTTTGGAGAAATGTTGACATAGGTGGGTCTGCTTGATATTCTGGAATGAACATTGTGATTTGAGGTGAAGGCAAGACTTTTTTTTGCCTTACCTTCCCCTTTCATGAGTCAAGTAACTGTAGAATGATAATTTGCTATACAATATCTTTTGGATCTAACACAAGCTGTCAAGTAGAATATAGGTGGCAGAGAACACAACAGTGTAATGGATTTCCACTGGTATGACAGCAGTGTGGTTGTTACATGGGGCTGATCTCTTTTTGCCCTTTTTTCAGGATATTTTAAGGAAAGGTGTACAAAGCATATTAACATTAAGCAGTCAGCTAAAGCGCCATTTATACACTTCTGGATGAAACAACCTACAAACACCACCCCATTGTTCAGTCTTTTAAGTGAAGCTTTATTGTCAATCTTTAATGATAATTTTATAGTTTCAGTTGTTGGGGTTGGAACAGTATGAAATTAAATTACATTTATACTGAAGACATTAAACGTTCAACAGACAGGTCTTAGAACATGTTTTGTTTTTAATGCCTCTTGGCACAGATAGTGCTTTGCATCCTATAAGATCCCAAAGTCTTTACCTGTAGGAGCAGATTGGCTTTGTCTTTGATTGGTTTTGGTGGTGAGGGTAACACACAGTAGCCACCATGCACAAATACACCACAGACGAGGAAGCAGAGGAGTGAGAAATTGCTTCAGCCATTGGTTTAACGTGCAGCCCATGGTAGGCTAGGCAGCACACCCCTAGCCTGTAGGCTGACCCCTGTTTAAAAGCCTACCTGTGCCCTTGCTTTACATTTGAACCCTTGTCCTACTATCTCCTGGCCCTGGGGAAAAAGGGGAACTAGACTCGACCTTTTTGTGGATCGTGAAAGATGTACCTTCTATAGAGTCCTGAGCTCTAGAGAGACTTGCTTTGTACAAAGCGCATAACTTACTTCCTCTCAGATCTAAGCAACAGGGCAGCCCACTGTACAAACTGACCTTTAAATCCAAGATGGCAAGTGAGAGGAAGTCATTGGGCCCATCTGGCTTGTTAGTTTGTTAGTAGTTAATTGATCCAAGGATGTAATCCAGCTTTTTTTTTTTTTTTTGAAAGATAACAACACGGCCGGGTATGGCTTGTTCCATACTTTCCACAACCCCTTCTGGAAAGTTCCTTTGTCTCCACGCACCTTCTCTTATTGACCTGTTCGTGTCCTTTGGGTAGTGTTTAAATGTTAATTTGGGAAAAAAACGAGTTAACGTAGTCGCAGCTCTTAAGGATTTTGAATATTTGAAGGACCCTCTCGCTGTCTTTTCCGAATAAGAATAAAAAGATTCAGTATTTTAGCCTGTCTGAGCAGGACATTCTTTTTGAGCCGAGGAATGTACTTGGTAACCCTCCTTTAGACTGATTTCAGAGCGGTAATATATTTTTTGTGATGTGGCGACCTAAAGGTTACACAATATTGTAAATCTTTCTAGTGTTTTGTGCACTTTTAACATACTATTGCTTGATTTAAATTCCACATATCTAACAGGACAGCTTAGTATGGTTTGCCCTTTTTGTTGCTTCCCCATATAAATCTTACGAACGCCTAACTTTTTCATAGGTAGCTTCTTTTAGCTCCTCGTCTTTCATTTTGTAGTTGTTTTTCATCTGCATGTAACACACTCTTGTTTTTCTCTTTTCGAATTTCCTGTGCAGCTTCTGTGGTGTTTGCTCATCTTCCTGATTTGGTATAACCTGGTACCATGAGTAGTTTGCTAGTGGGAAAACAAAGTTGTATTAGAAGTGGAGGTAGCTTTTCCAGTCAGAGCAACTAGTTGTCTGGCTGTTGGTCCTAATGCCTGCTACTTTTCAGTTTACAGAACTTCACATTTTTTTCAGTGAAATTGACTATCTCTTAATGATAATGGTCACGCTGCCCAATTCCAGTCTGGGGTAATTGTGAAACTTTGAAAGATCTTTGGCGCCAACAATTTCCAAAGAGAGAAGCGGAAACCTGTAGTTTCTGACTTGGCTTGGAACTGCACATGTCGAGTGTGGGAAATTTTAAATTGGTGATTTATTTGGAAAGATACCACGGTCCAGGTGTGGTTGAAAAGCCACATCACTTTTGTTCAGCTTTGTTAGGATGAACTAAAATGTAGGGCTATTGACTGCAGCATCAGAATTCAGAATTTTTTCCCTGATTGTAGGGAAGGTTAAAATCAACACACTGGTCTTTACTGACCAACATGAGGAGTGTATCCTGCTTTTTCATTGTTGGACAGGAAATATTTAAAGATGTGAAGCCTAAAATACTTTAGTGGACTGCCAATTTTATTTTTTTTTGTCCCTACCACACCTAAAACACAACTATGTAACCGTTACATGAATAACTTGCCTTCAGCTTCAGGATCCGTCTTTGATAATTAAAAAGCTTTTGTACTTCTTTCCTTATCTGCAGGTAACATTTAGCATGTTGTACCTCATGTCTGTAAACTGAGCAAACAGTGTAATGTTAAATGTGTTTAGTGAGTGTTTGTGTAAAAATAAGTTTGTGTCGTCACTTTTTCACTAGTCTTATCTTTGAAGGAGATGAAAATTCACCACTCTCTGTCGACTTCACTGGAGACGCTCTTTTTTTTTTAAAAAAGGAGACCAATTTCAAACTTCTCTTAGCTCTAGAGGGCAATTTCCTCGTGAATTTCAAATCATATCTTGTGAAGTTATAAAACAAAAGGTCTTTTAGCTACATTTTTGCTCTGCACAAGATTAGAACTAAAATATCAATATACTGAGAAGAATAACAAATGCAAAAAAATGAGGATTGGAACCAATAGTTTTAGTTGAGTTATTAATGCCTCTGTTTATTTTTAAATATTAGCTGAATTTAACTGAATTTCTTGGTTCCTCCTGCTTTTGCTGTAATAGACTAAGACTCTTGGTTCTTTTTTTTTCTGATGCAGAAAGCAATGGATGGTGTTAAGTAGGTAAAAAATGATCATCCAGGTGGGGGCTGCACTTTGGTGGTGGGGCGGAGAGGAGTCCTCATTACCTGTGAAGCGCTTTGAGTGGAGTGTCCCGAAAAGCACTTGTGAAGTGTAGGGATAATCATTATAATGGTTTGCTTTTCAAAACTCTGCTGCATGTTAAAACTAAAGAGTAAAGAGTTATTATTCTAATAGAAGTAATCACTCTGCTGTGCTTCCTTGTTTATCACCATGTACAGTCTAACCCACGGGTGGTGCCATTTTGATGAGAGGCTGGGTTGGCCTTGTCTCCTCATCTGGTTTCCTTTTTTTTTTAATCGTGTTTTTTTTTTCTTCCCTCACCCCAGAAAGACGCTGTGTTTCCTCACGGTGAAGGCCACTCCATCAGCTTTCCCCCGGTGGCTGTAATGCGCTGACACACCAGTATGGGCAGGCGTTTCCCGGGAGCATACTACCCTCCTCACAACTCCTGTACGTACGCCACCGGTTCCTTCACTCCGTTGCGGTCAGTACAGGCTCCGTGCGAGTGTCCGGGCCAGGGGATCCCAGTTCTGGTCCTGGGGGCCCACACGCCTACTGGCTTTCACTCCAGCTGAGCTGAATGACCTCATCGAAGCCTCAACGGAATATTGGAAATGTCTACGAAGTTTGAGATTTTATAATATAGGTAAAAGGCGAGGTCCAACATGTTTGAGAGCTGAAAACCTGAGGGCTCAACTGTGGGACTGAGAGCCGGGCTGGAACAGAAACCAGCAGTTGTGTGGGACCCCAGGGACCAAGAATGAGAACCCCGAAGTCCGGGTTTACACGTGAGAAGGGGGGAGGGGTTGATTCAGCGGAGCAAAATAAATAACTCTGTGGTGCTGTTCTGACCTCTTTCCCATGGACGGCCAACAGGGGGAGCAGTGTGGCCCTGGTGCACAGCATGGAGGACCAGGCCAGTGCTGTGAGCTGATAATTGAGAGTTGTTCTGTCTTGTCAAATTCTTGAGTAATATTACAGATACTTAAAATGTTTTCTTTAACTGCATTGCTGTTTTTTTTTTTCCAGATTTGCCCAGGGACTGTTCAGTAGCCCTAAAGTATGTTTGTTATGTAAAAACAGTGCTCTTCATTTAAGGAATCGGACCATTTGTCATTTGGGCACATTTGGCTGAGTGAAACGTGTTGCTCTTGCCTTTAGCACATTTCTGTTTTTTTTAATAATCACTACTGATCACTACCAGTGAGTCACTGCAACTCCAGTATACCTGGATGTTTCTCCTGTACAGCTACTGCAGTTTGCTGTTGGTATTTAACAAAACGTTGTTTCCTGTTTCATGACTTCATCTGAACTTCAGGACTTAAAAAGACACTGATTTATCTCTGCCAGAAAGTTATTTTCTTTCCAAACTGAGACAGACCTCGGTTTCTGATGTGAAAAGAACCCTCCCTTAGCCTTCTTGTATCTGTGAATCTTGAGATTGAGGGGTCATGACCCTTCAGTTTCCTGTACACGAAATAACAGCTGCTTTGGCCAAAGAGCATGAAGAACAGACTGCAGTTTGCACAAATATCTCTTGTGGAGTTGTTCTTATTATTAGTTTCCTTTTGAAGCCTCTGATGAAGGTTAAGGCTTCTGCATCTCATGGGGATTTATTTTACACCGACACAACCTGACAACGCCACCATGTCTTATGGGAGACTAGGGCTGGGTCTGAGAAGCAACATGTCTCGCTGACGTCAGCAAGCATGAAGCAGAGCTGCTTCTACTGGTCCTGCTTTGCCACTTACACCCATTCTTCACGTCTCCTGACACAGTGGCTTCTGCTGCGGAATTGCACTGGAAGCAGCAATGTACCAGTCGCTCATCTTAAAAAGAATCCACTGCTCAAAACGGAGTGGACGTCAGTTCATTATCCCACGTTGTGCGTCTCTTAGAGAAGAGATTCCGTTGTGTGGTTTCAGAAACTGAAACCAGTTTTCAGTTTACATTGTGTGGGTCCAAAAACTGAAAATCAGTCCAGATGTACAACAGGAGCAGGCTTGGCTATCACAGGGAGGAGCAGTATGGAGGTCCTGTCTCCAGGCTGCTTCAGGAAATCAAGGGTTGCAGCTACAGGACAAAAAACATTGATATTCCGTAGTACCGTTTCCTTGCTCTTTTATCCTGTTATCCTTCAAGATAAGTGTAGCTTTCGCATCACTGAATTAACCCTCAGGGGGTTCCTCTTGCTGGTTAAGGAATAAGCACTTACAGTATGTCTCGATGAGCCTGGTTAAGGTCTTTGGTTAGACCCTCCGTGTTTGCAGTCAGTCCTGTTAAACCAGTTCCAAATATTTCAAAAATATTTTGGTTAATAGCTGATTAAACCAAAGAAGAAAGTCATGGGGAAATGTCTTTAATTGGTATTCTGAGTTGTATTTTTTTCTCCTGTTTTTAGGATTTATTGCAGCGGTTGGGGTTTCATTTTCCATTTCAGTCCGTGGGCCGAACTTTTTTTTTTCATCAAAGGGAGAAAGGATTTTCTCTAAACATACTTTTTTTTTGTTCTTTTGGAATCGAAGTGTATTCCTGTGGCCTTGTGAACCAGCAGGTAAACCCAAACTGACCTGGACACATCTGGTTCATTTGCTTGTTAGTTTGATCCTCGTTAGCCTGATCCGCAGCAATTAAATTCAGATCTAAGAACTTGAAGAAAATGACACCGGCCCCCAAGGGAGGTCATTGCAGCACAGGCCCAAATGAGGGGGATAGAATGTGGGGTGATTCGTTTCTGCGATTGGAGCTAATCATTTAAACAGCACTCTGGCTGGCAGTGCGCTCTGTGGAATAACATCTTACATTTTTGTGACCTGGGAGTGTTTATTTTTGTAAGATTGTTAAAAGAATGTAGGGTCTGACCTACTTTTACAGAAGCGTTTATTGTCGGCAATTTTATTCGGAGTGGGGTTTGTCATCGGCAGTGGCTTCATCCCTGCCGGGCTCACTGAGGGATCGAACTGGCCCACCCAGTCTTCACGTCCTCAACATGTGGATCAGGCCGCTCCTGTGAAACTTGATCGGAATAATTTAACGAGCGCCTCTGCTTGCCGATTTTCGGGATGTTCGGCAGTAATGTGGATCAGTCACAACAGCTGTTCCAAGTTGTGTTTTAATGTAGAGCATGCTGCCATAGTCGGTAATATTGTATCATTGCATTACCCAGCAGACGCAGTGTTGATTAGTTGTCTCCGTCGTTTTGATCCTTGTCATGGGACAGGTTTTATTGTCATCTCGAAAACGAGGTTGCTGGCAACTCACTTATGAGGGTGATACCACTAAGAGAGAGAGCTGATTTGTCTTTTTGTTCTGTAAAGACTTGCACTTATATGTTTGACCCCGATATATCAGTTTGTACTTAATTAAAAATCCTATTGGATAAAATGGCTCATCCCCTAATTATGCTTGTCTCTTTCTTTATTTAACCAGGGATTGTCTGAGAATCCTTCCCAGGTCACCTTAAAGAATACTGGCCGTGTAATTCAACTTTGTTTCTTAGGTTTATGGTATTATTAGTAATTTACGGCAATTCCTCCTATGTTCGGTTGAGTCGGAAAAATTGTTGGCTATAAATGTCAAACCAGAAATGGAAATAACCCTCCAATATACAGTAGGTGCCGTTTTCACCCATTTGTAATTTAAGCCAGCTGCAGGCTGGTGTATTGAAGCAATCACTGGGCGATGATTATGGACATTTCATGCTCGTTAACCTACAGTAGAAATGTGATTAGACGTGCACAGTGTTTTAAAGTAAATTCAAAAAATTTAAAATAGTTTTACTCATGACGTTAATATCTGCCTTCAGATTTGTTGGTTTTCCGGCCTGTATGATTTTGTTTCAGTCAGGGATTTTTTTGTAATTTGACTTTGCTGCTGATCAAACATGGGTTGTTTTTTTGCTTCTTCAGTAATGTAAGAAGAGGGGTATGTGTGTTTGTCTTGCACTGAGATCCAAGATATGATATGATATGATGATGTGGTGTGAGATAATCTTCTGTGGACGGAGCAGATCTTGAAAGACTTTCTACACATCGCTCAGCAGAAGCAAATTCTGTTCCTTTCTGTCGTAAAGTTTCAGTCTTCAAATGCAAGTGTCTACACAGGTTAGGTTAGGTTACCATTGCTTTTTTCAATAAAAGCTTTGATAGTGGAGAGAATATCCAGCTTGTCTGAGACAACTGCTTCTTAGTATTAGGCTTTAATTCTTCACTTCAGTTTACTGTACTGCCAGTAATGGAGGCAGTGTGACATGTCACTCTGAGGGATCTAACTGGGAACTTCAGAAGCGCTGCCTTTTTGATTTAGGCTGGTAATGGCCAAGTGTAATTGCAGAGATGGCCTTTTGTGTTTCTCCTGTCTTGAGAATATTTGTCTTTACGGACTGAGAGATGAACCTTCGAGAGTATAACCTTTTTTTTTTTTTTGGTGTGAGGTATAGTTCCTATCCTGTGGCTTGACAGTGCGTGAAGTCCTTGATCCCTCAAGCATGTAGTTTAGCCCGTCTCATCAGTTCGTAAAATGAAGAGCCGGTTCTGTTCCTGCTCACGGCGGCGTTTCTTTCCCATTTTTTCCTGAGCGGAGCCACCTGTCAATACCTTTGATCCAGGCGGATAGAGCATATCCAGACTGTAGACTGTGAGGGAGATCAAAAGCTGTTGGGCTGTGTCCCCTTGGAGCTCGGATGCCACCTGAGACGCAGTGAGGAGGAATGCTTGTCTCTGATCGCTTGTCCCATTCTCAGACAAGAAAGGGAGGGCAGGGGATATACTCTAGTCGGTGCCGATTTGGGCCAAATTTAAAACTTGTGGATATCTGGTGAGCCATCTGAACACTTAACTTTGAGATGCAAAGCCTGTTAGAATATCATAGCCTTGAATCTTTTCGTTTACGACCCCCTGCAGTTGCTCGATCTCGTCTTCCAGATAGCCCAACTGTGTTGGAACCAGAGCAGCAGAGCTGAGTATATAAACCCTTGACTAGACATGGTAACACATTTTAATTAAGGTGGCAGGCATCAATTATATGCATATGTATGTTCTTCGTCGGTAATCAATATAACATGCATTGGCTGGAGAGGAAAGATCACATTTTGAAGCAGACTTGTGTTATTTCCATCCCAGATTAAAATGTAGATTGCAGCTACTTTTCCTGGGATGGTGCAATACACTACTACTCCAGTCGTGTGCAGGTTTATTAAAACACTTCCTGGGCAGATGGATTTACTTCCTTCCTTCCTTTTATTGTCCCAGATGGGGAAATTTGCTTTGCAGGCGGGTAAAAGACATAACACAATATACAATACATTTAACACAACACGAACCCCTTGACAAATAAGAGACATAAATTAGAAGTTAATTGGCTACACAGAGGGAGTTTAACAGGAATAATAATCTGAGGTAAATGATAATGTATCTCAACAGCATTCACTGATGGTCTTGTCGTAGTAAGGCATGGCACCAGCATAAACTTGCTGTTCCTGTTTCGTCTTTATGAACACTTTACGAAGAACATACATCTTTTGTATAGTATGTGTTAACACCACGTTTTCAGTGTGTGAATTCTGGACACTCTGTATCTGCTTTTATGAGGATCCCCCATCAACTTTTCTGAAGCGTTAGCAAATTCCACCAGCAACATTGTGAAAAACAACAACTCATGACTCACAGTTGACCTCCACAGGTGGTTCCCTACCCTGGTCCTGGAGGAACACTGTCTGTGAGTTTTCATTCCAGAGGAACTCTGAATGTGCCGTGCTAATTGATGGCTTAATCTCCTTGCTTGTTCAGACTTGTATTCAACTTGTTTCTTCAGTCAGCTCCGAGTGTCAGAAATACTACGCTTTGAGGGTCTGGTTTCCAACAACTTTAGCGATAAGAACATTACACAGGCTCACCTCTCGCTGGCTGTTACTTCTGACTAAATAGATCTTACTTGTGGAGGCATCAGAAACACCCAAAGGAAGCCTTGTTTTCCTTCTACAGAGGTTCATTAAGTCACTTTTCAAGCAGCACGCCTGAATAAGGGCATTTCTGAAACTCTGAAATCGATACTGGGTTGAAAATCTAATTTTGACCTTTTAAGAGCTGTATGTAAGTATGCCCCAAATCCAAAGCAGAAATCATTTAGCCTGTGATTATGAACTTGGCCTGAGCAAAAGCCAGAAGCCATAGTTTTCCTCTTAAGAGTTAGTTTGGACATCGCTGTCTTACACTGATGAGCAGCTGTGGATGCTCACTGCTATAACAGAGCAAGCTGAACCACCTGAGCCAGGTCAGAAGAGGCTCAACCCTTATGCTCGACTCAGCTGATGGCCCAGGTTCAGGGCCTTAACGTCTGATTGTTTCTTTTATTTAAAGTAAAACTTGTCAATGCTGCAGTACTGCAAAAAGCCCGTAACTGTAGGCTGTTCATGAATAACTACCAATAAAAAGATTACAGTTACAGAAAATGATCTGAAGATCAGCCTTTTGTTAGTGGTCAAGTTTTAGTTAAAAATCTAGGGGCTGTCAGGAATCAGGCTGAAAAGAGCATGTTTTCCCTCCAAAGCTCTCGCTTTATGTGAGCTCGGAATTGAAAATGTCTTGCAAAGCTTCAGATCGATACAAAATAAAAGTTCCTCCGACATCAGTCATGCATTCAAAGCCTAGATTTTTCTGTAGACGGGAGGCAGCTCTGTGGTCGAGCTGCCCGGGTCCAGAGAGAGGTTTGCTCTCCCTTAGTCCACTTGTGAATCACTGGCTGCCATGCTGCACCAGCAACTTGTCCTCTTTGTGCTCCAGCTGGGATTCAGTCCTCAGCGCACCTTCTATTCAGGTTGCTTTGGGCAAAAGCCTCATTTAAGAGGACTAACTGGTCAATGATTTCTGGTCTCGAGAATGCCTCCAAGCACACCATTAAATGCAGAGAAGCCCTGTGCTCTGAAGCATCAGTCAGACCTGCTGAACTGATGTGCGCCTCTGGGACAACGCCTGTTCTCTGAATGAGCAGTGCACTGAATGCATCACACTGGTGCTAATGTGGTGCAGGGCGAGGCGTTAGACAGGTCTCTGTGGTGAGGCAGTTCTGAAGGTGCTCACTCCTGACAGTCTCTGGAAGATGGAAGCTGAAGACAGATTGCCCTTGATAATTTGCTTGCTGCAGTGCCGGCGGATTTAAGAGTGCTTTGTTTTTTCTTTCCTCCTTCATTTAGACCTGTGCATGGAAAAACAGGAATCAATATTTATTACCCCTGGATTAGGAAAGCCATTAAAAGGCGGTAAATGATTATTTTGAATTGTACTTATTTAAACATTGACCTTGAGATGTGTTTCTTTCCAAAGGCTTTGGCTGGTGTTTGTGGAAAAGACGTTTTCCAGTTATGCACATTGTTCTCCTTATAACTGAATGTCCGAAATTCCTTTCTCTTTTTTTTGGTCCTGTTGTTTTCTCAAATGTCTTAACCCCCCCAGTCCCCCTGTTCGTCTTCTGTTTTACAGTTTGTTTTGGTGAATTGCTTTCTGTGATTGTGTTGTTTGTTTCGAGCCGGATCTATCAAGGCCATCGCACACCCTTGCAGCTCATTTGAAAAACCGAGCCGAGAGCGAGTTCGATTTCTTTGATTCTAAAATCGCCATGAAGCTCAAGAGAATGAGATTTCTAAAAGTCGCTCCGTGTGCCTCTGCCTTGATACCTCTGGATCTTTGTTTTATCCAGTTTGTTTTTTTAATTGCTTTAAATGATCCCTTTTTTCAGATTTCAAATTATAACAAATCCAGATATCTCCATTGTTGAAGGCCCCCAAGTGATTCATGTCTGAACTGCTTCCAGGTTAGACATCCTTTCATCTGTTTCAAACACACTGTCTTGTGGGTCTGACAGCCGGGTTAAACTTGACGTTTTGTTCAGAAAATCATTAGATGGATGAGACGTTTAAGAGATGGTTACATTTACTGTATTGTATGTAGTGGTCGATCTGGGAAACCGCAACACTCCAGCATTAAATACGCACAAGTCCAGGTAGAATATTTGTCAGCTTTAATAAAACAAATGTGTGTTTTTGTGAAAAATGTTTTTTTATGGAAAGAAACAAACACTGTTCCTGTGCCTCCTGGTTTGTGTTTCAGTGTCAGCTTCTCCTTGACTAAATGATTTAATTTCTTACGAGGTTCTCTGCCCTTGATCGTTTGATTTTATAGACTGCTTTCAAAACTCGGGTTTTTAAAACTTGGAAGATGGGTTGTAAATTTCAGATACATTTATTGTTAGGTTGTTTAAGCCTTTTATTGTATAAGGAAGAGCAAATGGTCAGAACAAGAAAAGTCCTGTGGACGAACTTCGGGTGTTGCTGGTTTAGGCCCCTCAAAACATTTTTTATTTCATTTGTCCTTTATTTCACTGTTGAAATGTCCGGTTTTTATAAATGGCTTGTTTTTCAGATGTCTGATGTAGGGTTTGTCAGTGTCACCGGTAGTTTTGTTAGACATGAGTGATGACCCAGCAAATTAAAATGTCTTGTTTGGGAAAACCAGGTATTTCTGTTTCTTAAGGAAAGCTGACTGACTGGATGTTATCAGACAGAGCCTCGATGCCGTGTGGGGCAGTATCAGGGCCTATCAGTTACACCTTCAGCCTTCAGCATCTGTTTCTTTCCGGAAAATAACCTTTCAAGGAAATCGTTTCTTTCTAGGAGTTGGGTAAATGGGAAGGCACACCCGGCAATCTGTCTGCCAGTGATCCCACCAGGAAAAAATAACTGCATTAGTTGAGGTGTACAACTCAAAGCTGGTGTCTCGGGTTTGGTGTAGCACAGTTTCTGCCGAGTTGGTATCTGCTATCAAGCTCTTTTTTTATTGGATGTCAGTCTTTTTTTTCCCCCGAAACTCCACCCCAACTGTTAATGTTTGTCAGTTTATATTATGTATATGCTCACTGTTATGAAGCTGACCTAGGTAGAGCTGAAAAGAAGTCAGGTGGCTGGCCCTTTCCCTTTGCAGTCTAGCCAGTGTGGCGGTTGGTTATCTCTAGGTCCACAGGCTGGGAGGAGCTTTTCCAGCCAGGAGGCAAGGCTGCACAACAAGGTGTTGTCTCCCTGGAGCCTCAGGCACGTATCTGGATCTGACCCTCTCCCTTTCCTCAGCTGGCTGTTGGGATCTGTTGAAGGATATTTTGAAGAGATGTGTGTAGATGGAGCCGTAGGAGGCTGGGGTTTCTCATGTAGAGAGGAGGTGCTGCTTAGTCTTGTTGGCAGAGACAGTGCTGCTGGCCCGAGTGCCCTGGAGAAGACTATAACTGTGATAGGAGGGCCATTACTGTCGTTTTCTGACTGTCCGACTGGAAATGGCTGTATTTGGATCACGTAATATCTTCAGAAAGGAAGACGGCTTATAGACTGAAGAGTTGAAATATAGGCTTTTGAGAATTGTGACAGTGACATTTCTAGAACCTTATTAAATGAATTTTAATCATGCAGATATAGGAGTTAATTTGTTCTTACAGGTTCGCTTCCACAGAATTCTCAGTGTGCATACATTAATCATGGGAGACGTTACATACTTGGGAAATATTTATAACCACACACTTAGTGCTTCAAAGACCTCTAGCCACAGCACAGTTTGTATTGATCTTCAACACATTTGTCTTGCTTTTCTGAAACCCAGGAAGGGCTTAAACAGGGCTATAGATTACATATGAATATTGGATAGTCTTTGGACCAGTGCTTTTCTTCCAGTGAATTGCTAGAAAGTTATAACTTGCGAAAATCGCAGTGCGAGAGATCACTGGTTTTCTTTGTCTCTGCTTCTAGTGGACTCCTCTTCAGACGTGATGTCGGTGTGCGTGGCATCGAACGCTGGAGCAACAGACGTGGTGAACCGGAACGGCCCGGCCACCCCGCCAAACTCGCTCAGCCTGCGTTCCTCTCACAACGAGCTGCTCAACTCCGACGTCAAGCACTCGGAGGTGAAGGGCACCACTCCTCCGAAGTGCCGGAAGAAATATGCCCTCACCAGCATTCAGAGCGCCATGGGCCTGAGCGAACCGGCTTCTCAGCCGTTGCTGGGCAACAGTGTCAACTCCAGCTCCTCTGCCAATCCCAAACTGGCCAAGAATGGCGAGAACCAGCTCCGTAAGGCAGCAGAGCGCCAGGACCTCAACAAAAACCCGGCTCCCGCCGACGGCCGCAACATCATCTCCGAAAAGCTTGAGGGGAAAGAGGGGCCCCACCAAGGTACGGCTCCGCCCCGCAGGACCAAGAGCTTCCTCAACTACTATGGTGTCCTGGGTGACTCCACTCTGGAGGGACAGCCCCTGCTGGTGGATCGCACCAACTCCAACCCGCCCAAGGACCCCCCCAGCCCTGGAGACGATCCCCCGGCCTCCAAGCACTCCATTGGGTCGGCCAGCCCCGAGGACAGCCAGATCTCCGTGATGTCCTCCTCCAGCCCCGAAACCAAGAAGGATCAGCCCAAGACGGGGGCCAAAACGGACTGCGCGCTCAACCGCATCCAAAACCTGGCCCCCAGCGATGAGGACTCTAGCTGGACAACCCTGTCGCAGGACAGCGCCTCCCTCAGCTCTCCAGAGGAAGCAGGTATGGTCCCGACCCATTTACTGACCTTTGTGGCAGCTCTTCGTTTATCTTTATTAACTCAGACATCGCTGCCTGGAAGCAAAATAAGGAAACGCAAATGAAGAGTGCACCGTATTCGAAGAAAAAGTCAGTCCATAGAACTGGCCAAGATGTAGAATGTGTTGTTTCTAAAGGTGTTTTAACTGACACCATCATTTCATCACTGCCCTCCAGATGGTGTGAATTCCGAGTGTGTCGAGAGAAAATTGAATTCTTATGACTCTTAATTTTGCTGCTTGTCAAATCCTAATCCAGAACTCTACACTCTTTTAATACTGCCTGTGCAGCGAAGCACACTGTTTTCCAGACGTTTACAGTGTTTCTTACTGCATGTGTTGTGTGAATGAAAAGAATTGTGTATCGTCTGATTTTGTTTGCCATGGACGGAAACTGAAAGTTGGTAAAAAGGTAATAAAGTGGTCGTGTGTTGTTGGTGTCTCTGACCCCATGAGTGGGAGAGGTTTGTTTGTATGATCTGGGCGGCAGTTATGTTTATGTGTCCTTTCTTAAGGCTGTGTGCATGTGAAGCAACAGTATGTAACTGGATGACAAGGTTGGAAGTTTAGGTCTCACGATTAAGGCTACTACAGGTCTGTTACATGTGAAGATGCACATATATATATATATTTTTTTTACTGTACTTAAAAGATTTATTTTTGTGTTTATGTATTGTATGCAAATCACCGTATAAATGGGGATTTCTTAATAAATAAGGCCCTTCTGAAAAATTGCCCCTGGTGTGAGTGTGGACATATCTGTATGTGGCCTGCGATGGACTGACGTCTCATCCTCTGTGTATCTTGTCTTATTCCTGATGCTTACTGAAATAAACTCCGCTTATGACCCTGAATTGGGTGAAACAGGTAGAAAATGGTTGGATGGAAGAAACTTTGTTCTGATACCGATTTCAAGTGAATATTTTTAGATTACAGATAGCAGTGCACTCTTCACTTCCTCCTGCAGCTGTCCCTTGGTTCATGGGAAGCTTTTTATAAAACATTGTGCGTTCAGTGTCCATCTGGCACACAACACTTCCAGAGAGCAGAAGTGTTACCTCTCGGTTTGAAGAGCCTGTTGCATGATGTTTACAGCTGTGCTTGTTGTCTGAAAAAAGCAGTTAAACTCCCATGGCTTTCTGCTGGAGCTGAATATCAATGGCAGACGTGATCCGCTGAATTTGTTGTTAGTGCTTAGACTCAAGGCGCAATTAAGATTCAGGGCATAACTAAGAAAAATACAAAAAAGGCAACTGGAAAAAAAAATCTTCAATGCTGATCTCTGAATAAATGCTAGGAACATGCTGTGAAATAAATTTGAACCATTGAGGAAATGTGCTTTTCAAAGGGAGAGTTAAGTGTGGCACGCGGTAAGGTTAAAGGGAAACACTGCAGCAATAGAGGAGCTTCATACTGTATGTGGTGATTTGCCATCAGTATTGAACATAATGTCTTCCTCATAGCTCGTTGTTCTTGGGTTTTTCCATTCGGTGCTGTCTTCAGTGGGAACTGCATCCAACATTTTACCGTCACATCTGCATACAGACAGAAAGCACTTAGAATGCATCTGAAGAAACAAAATGACACATTTGGTTGGTCTGTTATAATTCAGACAATGCTGTTCTTTCATTTATGGTGTCTTGTTTGCCACATTTGTCACATTGTCACTAGGTAGTTGTCTACTGAAGGAGTTAAGTAAGGAGAAAGAGAGCACTTTATCAAATAAACAAACAGCACCTACTGTAGATATAGAAATGGAAACTTTTAAGGCCAACAGATATGCATATGATGCAATGGAGGCTTAAATAATATTTTTCTCAGCATTTCAACACCAAGTGAGTGGTAAAGGATGAAGTAAAAATGAGAATCCTTCAGGTAAAGTTCTGAAGTTTAGGGAAAATGCCATAATGGGCATCAAAATAAACATATCACTCTGTACGTGTACTGTGTGTTTTAGAGCAATATAATACACATTTGGCATAGTGAGTAGATGCATTTGCTTGATGTTTGATTAATCATTAAACCACCTCGATGATGAAGTGACCTGATGAGATCTACTCTGTTTACAATTTTGATAGAAGAGTGCAGAGAGGAACCGACAAGGCCACTTATCAAGAGCACGGGGCCTTTGGGCTGCCTTTGTTTGGAGCAAGATCTCAGTGGACCTCCCAAATTGCCAGCAGCCATATCACTCTGCAACTCACAACTGGCAGCTCACTGGAGCTCAGCAGGTGTGAGCCTGGTCAGTACCTGGATGGGAGACCTCCTGGGGAAAACTAAGGTTGCTGCTGGAAGAGGTGTTAGTGGGGCCAGCAGGGGGCGCTCACCCTGCAGTCTATGTGGGTCCTAATGCCCCAGTATAGTGACGGGGACACTATACTGTAAACAGGCGCCGTCCTTCGGATGAGACGTAAAACCGAGGTCCTGACTCTCTGTGGTCATTAAAAATCCCAGGGCGTTTCTCAAAAAGAGTAGGGGTGTAACCCTGGCGTCCTGGCTACATTTAACATTGGCCTTTATCAATAATGGCCTCCTAATAATCCCCGTCTATGAAATGGCTTCATTACTCTGCTCACCTCCCCACTGATAGCTGGTGTGGGGTGAGGATTCTGGCGCACTTTGGCTGCCATCGCATCATCCAGGTGGGGCTGCACATTGGTGATGGTGGAAGGGATCCCCATTATCTGTAAAGCGCTTTGAGTGGAGTGTCCAGAAAAGCGCTTGTATATAAGCACACTTATATATACAATATATAAGTGTAAGCAATTATTATTATTATAAATGTAGAGCCAAGTCCTCTGTAGTGATGAGCAAAACCGTTCTGTAAACCATCCTGTGGACATCACTGAGTACAGCACAAACTGTGCAGAAAGATACACTACTTAATGTGCACAGCAAGCCAGTCATTAGGGATCTCCACATGTGATGATCTGTTTAGGAATGTCTAGTTGCTACAGGACTCGTACTTGTAGGGATGGATGAATGATGCACTAATCTCCTTTGAAACCTTTATCTTCTTAAGGCCTACTTTCAGTTGAAAAGTAGATTAACAGTTGATTTCAGCTTTAAAATCTGAATGTAGGGATTTTCCTAAAGTTAATCTGCCACATTATGACCCTTTTCTGCACTGAGGCGATTTGTAGGAGGTGCTGAGCAGATCTTATTTACCTTAATCTCTATCTGGTAAACTCCAGAAAACAAGATAGTCTTTACCTGATGGATGACTAATAAAAGGGAAATCTGCTGCTGAAATACTTCACTTTGACTGCTATTTGTGCACGTCTTGGGCATCTTTGCTTTTATTTTAATTTGGGTCATTTTGGATAGTGTAGCTCAAGGAGTAACCTCCAACAGGATGGTGCTTATTAACCAGCTTGCTCACAGCTCAGTTTGTAAATGTGAAACTGTGACACATCCCTGCTTCTTTGCACCAGCCTTTTACATGAGTGAATTTGACCTCTTTTGCTGTTTACTGTATATATCTCTTAGACCAAGGTTCGAGATGGAATGGGGTCACAAGTTTGCTGTAAGTTGGATTTACTACAGAAATTGCTTGGTGTGCAAGTCGCTGAGGTTGCTACAGGGTTTAAAGGGTGGAGAGAATAATTGAATACACCCTTTCCGTAGCAGCTAGGCAGAAGTCTGAAATCTCTAAGGTTTATCCACTGACTTGCATCAGTCGGGTTCTGAAGGGGAATAGATATCTACCCTAAAACAAACCACATCCAGAAAACGAAGATTAATGATACATAAATTGTACAAGTGATTTTCCCTAAGGGATTTGCCTATTTTAATAGTTATCCATTAAGTGTGGACATTTTATCCTACTGGATAAAAAAAATACTTTTGGGGGGAATATGTCAAGAGAGGAATCAGATGCCGCTTGTACAGTAGGTGCAGATTGTCATAGTTCCCTCACTGATGATTGATTATAGCAGCATTCTATAATCAGGAGAGGAAAGCCAAGCTGGTGCTGCCGCTATTACTGCCACACGTGTTTGTGCACTGGGTCACGCGTGCTGTCTCTCTGTGGGTGGCGTCATGCTGTGTTTGTGTCACTGTGGGCGGAGTCATGCTGTGTTTGTGTCGCGCTGTGGGCGAGGTCGGGAGTGCCTGCATTTGTTGTGCTGTGGGAGGAGTCGGGAGTGCCTGCGTTTGTGTCGCGCTGTGGGCGGAGTCATGACTGCCTGTGTTTGTGTTGCGCTGTGGGCGGAGTCACTAGTGCCTGCGTTTGTGTCGCGCTGTGGGCGGAGTCACTAGTGCCTGCGTTTGTGTCGCGCTGTGGGCGGAGTCACGAGTGCCTGTGTTTGTGCCGCGCTGTGGGCGGAGTCACTCGTGGTTGTGTCACTCTGTGGTTACTCATTGTCACTCTGTGGGCGGCGTCACGGTTTGTTTGTGGTCACTCTGTGGGCGGAGACACTCATTGTCACTCTGGGCGGAGTCATGGTGTGTTTGTGGTCACTCTGTGGGCGGCGTCATGGTGTGTTTTAGTTACCCTGTGGGCGGAGTCACGAGTGCCTGCGTTTGTCACGCTGTGGGCGGAGTCACGAGTGCCTGCGTTTGTGTCGCGCTGTGGGCGGAGTCACGAGTGCCTGCGTTTGTGTCACGCTGCTTTTGTGTCGCTCTGTGGAGCAGAGTCACGAGTGCCTGTGTTTGTGGCACATGGGTGAAACCTAAAAAAATAATCAAGTGGACGCTGAGCCCTGCCATATTCTTAGAACCACCTGTGAAGAATGTATGCTGTTTTTTCAGATGCTATTTCATAAGAGATTTTACCAATTCAAAGGAAAGTAGAGTGAAAAACAAACGTCTTCACATTGCAGAGATGATGTATACTGCCTGGGCTCTGTTTAGGCTATTGATCTTTGAGCAAGAGGAAGGACTGGTTTTAAAGATGGCGGAGCTCCTTAATGAGAGCCCTGGGCTAAATCAATTTCTTCCATTACTGCGGCACTCTGCCGGGGAGTAGAAGAAGGCAGGGAGCCGGCCACGCTTTATTTTGAGAGAGACTGTCCTGCAAAATGTTTGGTCAGCTCAGTTTTCACTCTCTGTCTAGGCCTCACAGTTTCTCTGTCCAAATGCTTCCGAGGTTTGCGGTACAATATGGCATAAAGATTAACAGCTGTGTGCACAGTTTAGGGCTTCTGTACTAAACCTGCACGGAAAATATCACTGTCCTTGCTGTATGTAGTCAGTTTGATTCCAGATGCATTGTACGCGTGCAAACTTGACGTGTTGCTGGTTCTTCATGGTCATCGACTAAACAGGCGCATTGAAATAGGTATTCATTTGTTTAGTTAATGGGAGGCATGCAGGCTGCTGTGTGTGTGTGTGTGGGGGGGGGGGTTGCCACAATAATATTTCCGAAGTCAGTTTTTCTGCTCAAGGTAATTAAGGTAATGCCTGCTGTGTGCAGTTTCCCTCTAGCCCTCGTTAGAGAGGGGTTGCAGTGCAGTGTCTGTGCTGTGCAGTGTCTGAGGCTAAAGGATGCTGGTAGCAGGACAGCTACAGCCTGTCTGCCCAGAGGAAGAGAGACCTTGTAAGTATAAGGGTTTCTACATCCTTCAGCCTATCCTTGTGTTTTCCTGTGTTTTTTTCTAACCTCACTGTCAGTATTCTACCTCTTTTGTAAGCTTTCTAACGGAACAGCAGTATGGTGATGGTTATTTTGTTGTGTATTGATTTTTTGGTGGCTTTTGGCTTGTTCCTGAATGATTTGAAATTTCGTGTGACTTGTGTCTTTTTATTTGAGCGTTGGTGTATGGGACGTCACGGTGGCACATTGCTGCTTCTCAGCTCTGGGCCGCTGCGTTCAGGACCTGGGGCCGCTATCTGTATGTTCTCTCGGCGTTCGAGTGGGTTTCCTTCAGGTGCTCCACTTTCCTCCCACAGTCTAAAGACAGACTGGTAGGTGGACTGGCCTCTGGGAAAATTGTCACTTGGGTGAGTGTATCATGCCTTGCTCCCAGTGCTTGCTGGGATAGGCCTCAGTTCCCCCATGAGCTTAAAAAATGGGTGGAAGTTGGGGTGTGTGTCAGACGTGTGATGTGTAGATTCGACATACAAGAGCTGTGATGTGGCCGTGGAGCCCTTACTTAGCTCTTCTGCATTTATAATTAATCCTTGAATCATTGGTCAATTCTCCTGCAGTTCAACCCATGGAAATTCTCCTGTGATTTAACCATTGTTTTATCAGCTCCAGGTTGCCTCTACTTCGCAGATTTGGGCTTATGCTACTGGTTACATGGTTCTTGAACGCAGGGAGCCATAGCCCAGAGCACAGCTTTCTGCCACAAGTATAACAGCATGTGATAAGCACAGGGTTTTTTATTTATCTCTCAGTATAATAGTTCATTTAATCATGACCTTTTAATTCCCCCTGTAAGAGTCCTTGTAGCTGTACTAGGAATGATTGTCAAAGTACTAGACCAGCTTATTTATTACAGGGTCAAGGGTCTCTTACAGAATAGTGACTGAACACTGAATATTGGCTCCTGACTATATCAGTGCACTGTTGACCCTCTACATACTTGTGTGTTGTATGGTCTTTTTCAATAGCCAGTCTGAGGCTCCAAGCTTTGGGAGACCATGCTTTTCTATTCTGTTGTGTCCCTCCAAGACTACGCATTGGTATTTCAGCCCATGTCAGATCTTGCAAATCATTTGGCACATTCAAAACATCCATCTTATTACTATGTTGCAGCTGTAGCTTTTAGTTCTGTTTGCCATATTTGAGTTTTATGTACAGTATATGGTGTTTCTGTTGTAGCGTACAAGTGCTTTAAGATACCACATCTCTTACAATAAGACATTGAACATAAGACAGTGAATTTAACACCAGCAGGTTCCATGCACAGACCTCTTATTGACCATACGGAGCTGCTTTGTGCATTCCAACTGTAAGATATTGACTCTTCATCTGTGTTGTTTGATCTAGCCAGTGCGGTCATGAACCAGAGTGAAATCACCACAGGGGGTTTAGAAGAAAAAGTTTTGAACCCTCCTCCCTATTATTTTTCTTTCTTCTTCTCCATTATAAGTGTAAAGAAGGCATTTCATTCGAGGAGTAAAGCAGCCCATTTAAGCTATGATTAAACAAAGCTGTTCAGTAACAGAAATGTCCTTGTCATAAGTAGCTAAAACCATCATGAAATGTTATGAATATGATACCTAATTTCTGTACTGTGGTTTACAAGCTACCTTCAAAAGTTATGAAATTACTATTTACCTAACAGTTTGTCTCAAATACTATGTATAACCAGTAATGGTTTTCAATATAAAGTACAATATTAAGACATGTTACTTCATCTTTTAGTGAACTGCCAGGCATTTAGCTTAATATAGCTTTGGCCTGTCGAATGGTTTAATAATTTATCTTCAGAAACCTACATTTAGCCATCATGGTGATAAAGCTAGATAACCTGCAGGGTTTGTCACTCACGCGTGCTGTGTTTGTCACTCATTGTCACTCTGTGGGCGGCGTCATGGTGTGTTTGTGGTCACTCTGTGGGCGGCCTCATGGTGTGTTTGTGTCACTCTGTGGGCGGAGTCACTCATTGTCACTCTGTGGGCGGAGTCACGGTGTGTTTGTGGTCACTGTGGGCGGCGTCACTCATTGTCACTCTGTGGGCGGAGTCATGGTGTGTTTGTGGTCACTCTGTGGGCGGAGTCACTCATTGTCACTCTGTGGGCGGCGTCACGGTGTGTTTGTGTCACTTTGTGGGCGGAGTCATGGTGTGTTTGTGTCACTTTGTGGGCGGAGTCATGGTGTGTTTGTGTTCACTCTGTGGGCGGCGTCACGGTGTGTTTGTGGTCACTCTGTGGGCGGAGTCACTCATTGTCACTCTGTGGGCGGAGTCATGGTGTGTTTGTGGTCACTCTGTGGGCGGAGTCACTCATTGTCACTCTGTGGGCGGCGTCACGGTGTGTTTGTGGTCACTCTGGGCGGCGTCGCGGTGTGTTTGTGTCACTCTGTGGGCGGAGTCATGGTGTGTTTGTGTCAATTTGTGGGCGGGGTCATGGTGTGTTTGTGTCACTTTGTGGGCGGAGTCATGATGTGTTTGTGGTCACTCTGTGGGCGGGGTCACTCATTGTCACTCTGTGGGCGGAGTCATGGTGTGTTTGTGGTCACTCTGTGGGCGGCGTCACAGTGTGTTTGTGTCACTCTGTGGGCGGCGTCATGGTGTGTTTGTCACTCTGTGGGCGGAGTCACTCATTGTCACTCTGTGGGCGGAGTCATGGTGTGTTTGTAACACTCTGTGGGCGGAGTGGCTTTTAGCATGTTTTTTGTACCTGTTTTTACAACTTCGATGGGCGTTTTAGTTACCCAAAGCACCCTTATTGTTAAATAACTTCAGTACATTTCCCTTCACTTAGGATCTCTTTAGCTACACTGTGCCTTAAACTCCTGGAATACTAAGAGAGAAAAGTAAGAATTTTTTGTATCTGCCCCCAGTCCTTTTGATGTCCAGATACTTTTAGGTCACTCGTGGGGTCTCACGATTTGCACATAGTGGTAAGTGAAACTTGGTCCAAAGAGGGGAAGAAAATCCAGTTACACCCCTACTCTTTTCGAGAAACGCCCTGGGATTTTTAATGACCACAGAGAGTCAGGTTTTACATCACATCCGAAGGATAATGCACAGTGCAGTGGCATCAACTGTAGAGGCTCGAATGAGAAGACTCCTCAGTCAGGCTGGCTTATCAAGTGATCCAGGACTGTCTGAAACCAACTAGTAGCTGCTAAAAGCTTGTCTGACCCATGTGATCCCTGTCATCTTCCTAGAATAGGAGCAACTGACAAACCAGCTTTGGCAGTTAGCCTCCCTTGTGTTTTGCAACGACATGCTGTAGAGGTTTTAGTTTGATGTGCACTGTCGCCCTTTCCTTGGCTCTTGTCACCAGAGAGGGTAAAATCTCAAGCTCTGACTGAGGATTTGCCGGCTGCAGATTCCTCGTCAGTACAGCTGAATTGTACTGCGACGCCAGTGAAGACACTTGTTCGAAGTGCCCTTGGTGACCTATAGTCCCAGACATGTCGGCGTTGAGTCTGGGTTACATCTCTAGTCATCTGTGACCAGTGTGTTGGTGCTAGCTATTCTGCCAGCATTTTGGGGCTCGCAGTGTGAGAAGTTGCTGGTGGCTCCAACTAATTTTTAAAGGAAAGCAGGCGTAGCCCTCGTCTCCTCCACTTGTTGGTATGAGGGTTGGTAACCAATTCCAAATTTTGTTGGGGGTATAAGAACTGAGTAACTTAAGAATGTTTGAAATACAAGCAATGACAGTAGGGTTGTTCAGCCTGTCTTACTCTTAAGGTTCCTAATAATTTATTGATTATGGGATCTTGGATGCATGTTTTGTATTGCTGTTTTACTGGAATGTCCATTTTCTGTCAAGTTTGAGCTTCTTAGCAGAAGAAACCAGTTTGGCTGGAATATCTTGGTATGTGTTGGTGTTCATGATTCCACCTGTTGTAAAAAAAGACTCCATGACCTGTAGATGCAAAACCACCCCAGAACATCATAATCTAAGGTGCAGGTATCTCAGTTCACAAATTCCAAATGTATGTGATAAATCAGTTATAACCATTTTGGTGACATCTCTGGTGTTGGTTTTTGTGTGGGATTTTGTGAGCGTACTCCTGTTTGAATGTATTTTTCTATAATCTCAGTCCTTTTCATGACTCGTAGGGTCTTGTTTTTATATTTTTACCTTGCACTGCTCAAAGAATGGAGAGTACTTGCCATGAGGTGTGTCATATAAGTTCGTTTTGTAAGTCAGATTTATTTGGTACACTGCAGCTTTAACTAGCAGGCGCTGGCCTCATGCCTTTCTAATTCTGAATGATTCTGAGGTTCAGCGGTCTCGTGTCTCCCCTGTTCCCCATGTCACCATACCTCCTGGTTGCGTTTCGGTGTTGGTGTAGGTGTCAGTTTTGTGTGTGCGAGCTCGCTTTGGCGTCTGCGCGGTGTCTCTGCTGTTCCAGAAGCTGCAGGATTGCCTCTCACTGTGGCTGGGGTCACGTGACTTTGTGCTCACTGATACTGCAGGAAAGATGATCTTCAGGTTGCTACGACAACACTACTGTATGTGCCTAGAGGAAGGACTTTCCAAATGATCAGTTTCTTTGCCGTTTAACACTACCCTGGGATGACCGAGTCTGCATGACCCAGACAGGAAGTCTGGCTTGTAATTGTTTTTCCTGCTAGCCTGCGATTTAAAAAAAGAAATAAAAAGCCTCCTATGTTTTTATTTTTATTTTTATGCTAATACAGTACGTTTTTGCCATGATGCTTGGAAAAGACTACATGCTGGCCATTGTTATTGTTAATTACGAGGGTAGGTACGACTTTTAGTCTTAAGATGTGCATGCCAGTGATTTTCATATGAAAATATATTGGGGAGAGGGTTAGTATGCTCTGTATTCCTGTTGGCACCCAGCAGACTGGCGTAGTCAGATAATAAGTGAACACTTTGCTGTGGCAAGACAGTTTTACAGCTGTGAAATAATGATTTTGAGCCATTGTAGGCTGCAGGGATCCTATTTTAATACTTAAACTGTTCAGTGCCTTGATGTACAATCTGAGCGGGCGTGCTCCTGATCTGCTGGCTAAAAGAGAGACCTAATCCTGATTTAAAGCACAGAAGCCTCAAACATGGCAGACATGAAATCCTCTGGCTGTTTAACTTGTGTATGGTCTGAGACTGCAGGCAGTTCTCTTAGTGCGGATGATGCTCTTTTCTGCTCGTGCTACACTAATCAGTATATTCTTATCCCTGATTCTCAGAAGGTCCTGGGCCCCCAATTTAGTGGCCTAAAGCTACAGTACATACCACACAACCTGTTAACTCTTCTTCCCAGAGTGCAAATTGAAGGTGTCAACCGTCCTTATGTCCTGGTACTGAGTACCGGTTACTGAGGGGGCTAATGGGTTTGCAAGAGAGTCTGGAGATCCCAGAGTCAGCCATATCTGAACCCTGGACACAGCTCTAAAGTTAGATGGTCTGATGGTCTGCAAGATGTAACCATATGGCGAATCATTGGGATGTGTAGCTTTCTCTGAGACTTGGGTTTGTTTGCAACGTGTTACTGTTTCCAGGCAATTGTTACAGTTGTCTTGGCTATAAGGGCACAAGCTTGTTACCTGTAGCCTGTTAGTTCAGTTACAATTTGAACACCAAAAAACACCTGGAAGCAGATTATGACTGTATTACTGAAGTCATATTTAATTGTTTTTCTAGCGTTTTCCCACACCGAGCCAGTTGACGGTGAAAAGTATGAAAATGACTCCCGAAATCCTCCTTCAATTAGTTGCAAAATGTAGTAGTCAAAACTGAGTGTTTGAATGTTCACAGTGCTTGGTGTGCTTCATTCCATTGTGGTTTCCTGTTCACAACTTGGCCATTTCAGAAACGTTTCTTGGACCTTTTTTTGTGTGACATGTCTCTTTGCATCTCCCTCCCTTTTCTTTTGCTAAATTTAGAGCGACCGATTATTTTCGTCGTAGCCACCCAATTCGGGAAGGTTAATTGTGTCTTTCATGTCTTGGCTCACAGCTCCTCATTCCATGAGAGAAGGAGGTAATGTAAGCATACACCTTACTCGTTTAACACTTCACAGGCATAACAGCCCACTGCTGGAGGCTCAGCGCCTGTTGGAGGAAGATTGCTTGTCTCCTCTTCTGTACCACAAGTGCCTGGGAATTCACAGGAGTAACTGTGAGCCTGAAGAGCCCTCGTCAGCTATTCCCAGTGCTCAGCTTATCGTGCATTGAGGCTTGAGAAGTCCTGGTTGCAGTCCGATAATGACATGACCCAGGCTCAGACCCACGATCATAGAACTGAGCCTGGTTGAGCCACCTGGGAAACAACTCTCACTCAGTGAGGGATTCTCTTTACCCGCAAAGGATAATTCACACCAATCCAGTGTAGGTCGTTCTCAGTGTAGGAGCTGAAGCCTATTCTGGCAAGCAGTTGGCGGAAAGCAGAGTTGGGACACCATTCCATCACAGGGCACAAACAGACACAAGTAGTTTTCCCAGAAGCTAGTTAACCTCCCAGCATGTCTTTGGACTTTGGGAGGAAACTATAGCACCTGGAGGAAACCCACACAAACCTGGGGAGAACATACAAACTCCACACAGGTGGCACTCCAGGTCTGGATTTGAATCCAGGGTCCCAGTGCTGTGAGGTAGCAGTGCTAACTACTGCGCCACTGTGCTGCCCGGGATTCAATCAGCACAACTCAAATGCAAGTTGTGCTCAGGCCCAGTTCCGTTTGGTGTCGCATTGATGAAGCGAGCACTAAAGAAAACAAATCTCTTCTTCGGGTCCTGCAGTTTCAGCTGGCCTGTCAGCTTTTTTCACGGTTTTGTGACCGCTTCCAAAGGAATGAGGCCTGCTGTGATTGTGAAGCAGGGACAATATGGCTGAAGTGTGTTTCTCGTTCATTCGACGCATTTCCAACGCATTCTGTGCTCTATGTTAAATACTTTGGATTTTTTTGTACAGAGCATAGTGTTAAGTGGTGCTTCTTATTAAAGCGGGTACCTGCTTAATTGCTACCACTGAGAAACTAGCCCAGGGCAACCCCTGAAAAAACCTGGAAAGGGTTATCTACTAATTAATTGGATTAAATCACTTAGATGAATTTACAATGAATATCTAAATAGTTTGCTTTTCCAACTGTTTTAGCTGAGGAGATCTGTGGAAAGTTGGGTGTTGAATGGTGTCCACTTTAAAGTGGCCAAAACACTTTAAATAGACTTGCTACATAGTGGGTGTGGCATTATTTGCATTAAGATGCATTGGGGCAGTATTGTATGTCTATTTAAGAAGAGGAATATAAAGGAGGTGTACAATGAACTAAATCAAAGCTGAAATTGTGTGGATTGAAATTGCTGAGATAGCCTGAAGAAAAACTTTTGATCTCGTTCCTCTGGCATGCAATCATTCCAGTCCACTGAATCTTTCTGCACATCGATAGAATATCAGCATTTCCCCCAAAATACCGTTTCAACATTTCCTGTTGAACAGCTCCTTGCTTCCAGAATGTTCAGAAAGCATTCTGGGAGAGACTTTTTTCTTTCAGCTGAAAATCGCGCTGCTATTGGGTTGTACGAAGGTGTGATGTTGTGGGCCAGTGGAAAGGGCAGAAAGGAAATCCCATTTTAAAGTTCAATTGCATCTGTTTTACAGAACAGGAGTGGTGCAATTCCACTGCCGTTGTACACAGCCCTCGATGGTTTTTATGGTATCATCTTATGAAGGGGTTTCTACTAGGAGAATTTCCAAGAGGCTTCAGCGGTAAAGGTCTAGTTTCAGAGCTCAGAATTGAGCTCTACACTTATGGCATTGCGGGTTTCTGTAATCCATGGTAATGCATGCTCTGGCATCTTCGGGTCGTATCTTGAACGCTCGCTATACTCTTTTCTCTCTCTTGTCTATTGTCTTCTGTTACCATGAGACGTGCAGCAAGTTTTTGAATCTTCACCATAGCAAGGAAAGAGTCGGCCTTTGTTTTCTTGTGCTTTTCTAAACCAGTGAAAAACAAGGTAAATGCCGTTACATGCTTCTCTGCCTCATGCTGTAGAGTATTTCTGTAGGGCAAGTGACAGTGACAAAATATAAGACCTTTTTCATTGCCGATGTTGTATCATGTTGGAAGGCTGGAATAGGAAACGGTGGGCCTGATTTGGGAGGGCAAATTGTACACGGCCTTGTTTTCGCAGTGTAATAAAATGGTGTTCTGTGGTGCCAGAGTAAGCTTGACCTGTTGTGAGGCAGTGACTCAGCATCTAGCATCTCAGCTGGAGAGAAGCTTGTTAAAGCAGTTGGCATCCTCTCACTGCTGCCTAGAACATTTTCAGCACTTCATCTGAATGAGAGGAGAATGGCAGTACATCCCAAGGACTTGAGGGACGGGCTGGTAAATCAGTCTCTGGGTCCGTACACAGTGTCACCCAAGTGGCTTCTTTAATGAAAACCCTTTCCTGGGCAATGGTCCCCAGTAGTAATAATAATAAGAGCTTACATTTCTGGACACTCCACTCAAAGCGCTTTACAGCTAATGGGGACTCCCCTCCACCACCACCAATGTGCAGCCCCACCTGGATGATGCGACAGCAGCCATAGTGCGCCAGAGCGCTCACCACACATCAGCTATCAGTGGGGAGGAGAGCAGAGTGATGAAGCCAATTCATAGAGGGGGATTATCAGGAGGCATTGATTGGTCAGGGCCAATGGGAAATTTGACCAGGACGCCGGGGTTACACCCCTACTCTTTTCGAGAAACGCCCTGGGATTTTTAATGACCACAGGAAGTCAGGACCTTGGTTTTATGTCTCATCAGAAGGACGGTGCCTGTTTACAGTATAGTGTCACTATTACTAGGGTATTAGGACCCACATGGACCGCAGGGTGAGTGCCCCCTGCTGGCCCCACTAACACCTCTTCCAGCAACAACCTTAGTTTTTCCCAGGAGGTCTCCCATCCAGGTACTGACCAGGCTCACACCCGCTTAGCTTCAGTGGGTTGCCAGTTGTGAGTTGCAGGGTGCTATAGCTGCTGGCCATAAATATACAGCATCAGTTGTTGACCCGTGATCAGACAGGGCCATTGGATGGCAGCCCCAGCCCTAGCAGCCCATAAAGGCTAATTGTTATTATATAGGATTAGAGGCTGTAGCCAGCACCAGCCAGGATGTTGAAAAGGTTTGCCAGTACAAAAGAAATTGCCCACGTTTTCTGGAAATGCCAGAGCCGAGAGGAGGTCGCAGGGCACTGTTTCGTAGAATGGCCCATCGGCCCCATCGCTGCAGGTCTCTGGAGGTGGGAAGGAGCAGGGATACCCAGGAGCTGTGGTGCTGACCGTCATGCTGCCCAGGTTGTGACATACTGAGAGCAGTAGCACAGCCGTGGTGGTGGACAGCATGTGAAAGGCCATTGTGTTCCTCACTGGCACAGGATTATCCAGAGGGTGATCATGCGAGTCAAGTCCTTTTCCTGTTCCTGCCGGTGTCTGATTCTGTTCCCCTTTAGGCATTTTGAATGCTTGTATTGTTCTGTGTATCAAAGCTTTCCTTTTGGCTTGAGAGTTTTCCTTTGGGGTTTTGTTTTCACTCTGCCGGTGTGACCTGCGGGCAGCACTGCAGAGAACCTGGTGGAGCTCGCACGATTGTCTCCTTTCCCCCCAGCTCAGCGAAGGGCAGATTCTGCACAGTGTCGAAGAGGTGGCAGGCTGTGGTTGGAACTAATATATTTTGGTCCTGGGATGATTAAGAAAGGCACATGTCGGGAACATGCAGATGTTTTTCTTTTAACCCCTACTTTGTGATTTGCCATTAACCCTCCTCTACCAGCATGATATGAAGCCAAACTATACGTGGGGTCAAGATATCTGCTTCTTTTCAAGCCAAGCTCCTTCTTTTCCAAGTGCAAAGCTCAAGTTTCAGCTGGTGGGTTAACATGGCTTTCACTGGTAAAGTTGTGAGCATATAGGTACCCTCACTGGCCACACAGAGGCGCTGTTCAGCAGTGAGCTTGAGCAGCCCTGCCCTGGAATCGATCCAAAATCAGCACAGGTGGTGCTTCTCTGTTTGGGTTATCTCTGCCAGAGCTGGCAAATGACAGTCCAGAACAGAACCTGTGATCTCGACCCCTCTTTTATTTTTTTTACCTTCTTTTTCAAGCATTCGTCTTCAACGTATTTTTTTCTTTTGCGTTTCGAGTTATTTTATATGGGCAAATAGTTTCTTCGGTTATTTTGCCGTTGTGTGAAACAGGAGTGTAAATGAGCTCGCTTGAGTTCCAGTATGAAGAATCTGTTTCAACAGGAGCTCTTGATTACAAAAAACAAAGGTCTCCCTTCTCTGAAATCTGCCTGATTACATCCCTGGTGATTGAAAAGGGAAATGTGCACTGTTGAGGGAAACCATAACTCCAGAAATGTAAAGGAAAAGGGAGCCTTTTAAAAGTTTCTAAGGAATGGTAATGATCTTTATCCTTTGATTCTCGGCTCTGGTTTTGTATGACTTTGAAATGGAAAAAATATTGAGTAGAGTTTTGGCAATTCATTACTTTTGCTGAAAGTTAGTCTGCAGAGGACAGGCATTATTTTGAAGTTTCTTTGTTTCATTTCTACCCCACAGGGACTGCTCTCTGAGGAGAGTGATAGAGGAGTTAATTTGCAGTGGCCTGAGGTGGTGGTTCAGTACAAGGAGTATCCTAGATATTAATACAGTAGCCCTGAAGCTAAAACCTTTAAAAATTCTTTATGCTTTCCGGACTTGCAAATTGCACAGTGACCCATATAAGTACTTGGGTGCACTGGGTTGAATTTTGAAGACTTTCAGCTTTGTTATTGTGCCTCAAACCTGTCTCAGCAGCCTTAAAACATGTTTGTATCCAAGCAGCAAAAAAATCAATGTATTACAATGTCAATCCAGTCTGCCGAAGCGTTGCTGTATCCAACATTGTGGAGATCTGTGTGTTATAGAAGATGCACAACAGTGTACTTCTGACATGATTCTGTCCTGGTGGGGTCAAAGTCTGGTATTGTTGGTGGGCTGCTGATCTGGCAAGGTGAATTCATCTGCAAAACCCTACACACTTGTGCTTGGGAAGCCGATGTTTCTGAACTACAGACGCCCACCCAAGGATGGGTTTCAGTGCCTTTGATAGCACACACGCTGACATGCAAATGAAAAGTATGCAGGAGCAGACTGCAGTCTTTCTGATGTGTGCATCTTATTGCTTTCTCTTGCTGATTTGTTTTGCATTGGGGAGATTGTACTTCATTGTATTTTATTTTTCTATCCCTTGCAAAAGAGTGTTCCCTGCAGTTTTACGAACAGCTGCTTTTGCACTTGAATGTGTAGATGCTGGTATTTTCAGGCTGTAATATTTTGAATTCCAACACTTTCAACTGCAAAAAACATCCAGTTTTTCTGCCTGCTGAGGAGCCTTCGTGTTGTTATTCTGTGATCTTCCCAGGGAACAATCAAACAGTTTATTTTTTTGAGTTTGTTTTGCAGGTAATCACAGATGAGATTTCGGTTTACAGAATGACAGCTCTGTTGCCTGGCAACCTCTGCGATATTGGATTTTTCAAAACAGTCATTTAAAAAATGGAAATGTTTTAGCGTTTTAATAACGGGAGCTCACCTCCTCTCCTTGATTTATTTTTGGGACGCCTGTTTCCGAGTCTTCCAGAGGCGTTTAAATGTTGTCTCTTTTCATCCCACCCCTCCCCCCCTCTCTTGTCTGTGGAGCAGATATATGGAGTGACCAGTCATTTCAGACAGACCCAGACCTACCTCCGGGCTGGAAGAAGATCAACGACATCGCTGGGATCTACTACTGGCACATACCCACTGGCACCACGCAGTGGCAGAGGCCTGTGGCCCCGTCAGTCGACCCCGAGGGCTTGCGGAAGGGCTCTCTGAGTTCCGTTACCCCGTCACCCACGCCGGAGAATGAGGTAGCTCCCTCACCTCTTCCCATACACCCCGAGATTCGTTCCCCCCCCCCCAAACCAGAACCGTTCTGAGGAAAAACGGAAACTGAACCGTTTTCGTTGGTGCTGAGGAAAGACGCAGCCAGAGCTATTTCTTGGTGTTGAGGTGCAGCTGGCGGTGGAGATGTGGAATTCACGCATTTGTCCTTTTTTAAGAGTAAAGGAGAAATGTAGGATACAAAGGAACGGGAACGTTTTCTTCTGTGCCGAAAAGGAAAGAAATGAGACAGGACGTTACAGATGCAGAGCCTTCTTCAGTGGAGTTCTTCAACCTTCTTCACATACCTGAAGAAGGCTCCAGAGGCAGCCCTTTTGTAAAGAAGTGCCTTCTCTTCTCGGTTTTAAATGCTCTTCCATGAAGTTCTCACTTGCCTTGTTTGTGTTTCACTGTTTGTTCTGATACCCAGTTGGGACCGACATTGCCAGGTCAGTGCCTTTGAGGATTTTGAATAATTGTATCGGGTCCCCCTCGTAGTCTTCTGTGTTCAAGAATAACAAGGCTCAGTTTTTTCGGCCTGTCAGGGTAGGAAAACGAAGCAGACCTGTTGATTAGTCCTTAACTTGTCAACAGCTCTTCTGCTTTACTGTCATCACACACATAGAAAGATTGCTTTCCAGTGTTGAATAATGCTCGTGTTTTTATCTTAAATCGCAGGTTGTGCAATAATAAATGTTGGCGACGCACATCATTGCATCTCTTATTCGGCAAATTGAATGTGTATCGCAAGCGTTGCTCCTCTGCCTGTGAAAGGAAGTAAAATATGATTGAATTAGAAAAAAAAAGCTCATCTTTTCTTTTTAATACCCAGTTCAGACTGAAGGTCACCCTACTGTAATGTGCTCCAAGAGAGGAAACCAGGTTATCATCAGGAGTCAGGGCATTGAGATATGAGAAGCTCTGTCATTGCTTAGGGAATGTTTTATAGGATCTATTTATTTTAAGTCCCACATCTGATTTTCATTCTGCTGGGTTAGACAAGACTGTATTTTATAAAAAGGCCTTTGCAACACACATTTCAACAGCAGAAATAAGAATCCGAATGATGATGTGGTTGTCTTAATGTAGTCAGTTGGGATATTCTTTTTTACTACTACTACTAATACTGATAAAAATAATAATTCCTTACACATATATATAGTGCTTTTCTGTACATTCCACTCAAAGCGCTTTACAGGTAATGGGGACTCCCCTCCACCACCACCACCACTGTGCAGCCCCACCTGGATGATGCGACGGCAGCCATAGTGCGCCAGAACGCTCACCACACATCAGCTAAAATATATATATTAGTAATTTTAGTATTTTAATTTGTAATATACATATTCTAATATAATAATTGAATGTATATTGTAATATTATCCAATGAACAGGAGCTGGACCACTCAGGTCTGACATCACAGGTTGTACCTCTGCTGGGGTCCAATGATTCCATTGACTGTGGTAGCTTAGATGCTTGCGGGTTATTGTGGGATAGTGCCCATCGTGTCCTTGTTCATAGCGTTCGAAAGAAGACTGGAGTACCTGCGAACCTAGGCTGAGAGTCAGTGGAATAGTGTAAATGAGAGGACTAAGAGCTTTTGAAGTGCTAGAACGTTCTAGATAAGAGACTGTCCTGAATGACTTGCAGGTTAGGAAGTGTGTCAAAGCCGTTCCCCCACTCTTAAGAACATAAGAAGGTTTACACATGGGAGAGGAATGTCATTTTGCCCATCTTTGCTCATGGTTTGTAAATCTGTGACAAGGCTACTGAGCATTGTTAAGGACTTTGGTTCATAGTGTGTTTTCCTTTTTTTAAATGTAGAAATGAAAGTTTTTCTTACACACTCACCTGATTTTGGGTCCGACGCCCAGTTGTATTTTTTCACGTCTCGGTGTGCAGATGCCAACCCTGTGAGCGCACACGGGGGAGGAAGAGGAAGTGTAGGCAGACGTCCGCTTTCAAGACACTTGTTACGTTAAAAAGTCACAGGCAACACGGCCCCCTAGCAGAGATTCAGCACAGATTTGAGGAGAGGTTTGTCCCTTGCCTGGGAGCATGGCCAGCCTTCAAGCACCTGGGAAACCACAAGGGATCCACAAGAGGCCCTGGCCAATTTATCCCACCCTCAGCGGCAATCGGTCGATGGTGTGCCAGCGCTGGGAAAAATCGTAGTGGTATGACTGGGGCACAAACCCATGATCACAGAGCTCAGCCTGCACTCAAACATGTCCACCCTTTGTGGTGTAATATTTGTGTTGGGAGCTCCGTCTATACAACTCCAGCTCGTACATATCGCTGCGTTGACTCATGAGCCATACTTTCATTGTGCCTCGTGTTGCTTCTGAACTGCCGTTGGTCTTTTTCAATGATGTTACTGAAAGTGCTTAATTATTTAACACACCATTGATTATTCACTTTAGGGGTAATAGATTAATGGCTTAAAATTAGTGCTACAAGGAGGAGTCCATGTAAGATGTCTGACTCTTTGGTGTGAATAATTTATCACAGTCCCTTGTCACTTGACAGACTAAAACCTGAGATCTGTCTTTAAACCCTTCATAAGCCCTTTGATGGCAAATATGCTGCACTGTCAGTCTAGGCTCTTTTTTGTTAATGGGGGGTGCTGTTCGGTATAGTTTTAGTGTGAACTGGCAGATGTGTTGGACAGAGAAGATTGGATCCTCTCAATTTAGTTAATTTTTATGTGTTTAATAATTCTGGTTAGGAACATGTACCAGTTTCCTGTCCCCAGATGGCAGATAAGACTGATCCAGAAAGAGTGTGTTTCTTGGTTGGTAATTGTCACCTGACCCATCACCTTCTCAGAGCTGCTCAGGTGATTGGCTGCAGCACCCCCCCACAGCAGTCTGGGGAATGTAGTTCATACGGCGATCTCCATGGGGTGTCATCTTACTGCCCTCTTACAATGTCTGAAAAGAAACCAAACTAATTTGGGAGGGCCTGGTATTTGGAGAGCAAGTCATGTAACATAATTGTGATTATCGCAATTCAGGATTCAGTAAGGTACCCAAGAACTCCATGGTGAGAACCCACAATGCACAGGGTTCCAAAGAAGCAGGTGTGGAGGCACCCCTGTCCTTAACCCTTCCTGTCTCTGTCTCTGCAGCAGGCCGCCACGCACCATGAGGAGTTGTTCTCCCAGGAGAATCTCTCTGGGAGCGCCACGTCCGAGAGCTCCCTGGAGCCGCCCGCTGTCTCCTCCTCCGAGATCTCCGTACCTTCCTGTGGATTCGTCAACAGCTGCTACTTCGTAAGTGGAGGCCTCTGGCTCTTCCTGTCTGAGGAGTGGGGGCAGGTTGGGGGGTTGCGGAACTGCTCGGGGTCCCACGCAGGGCCGAATGAGAGTTAGTCATATCTGGGGGTTCAGCGCCGATTGGAGGATAGGCGCGTCCCTCGCTGAGGGGTCCCTGGTCCACTAATCCCACCCTGTCAGCCAGGAGTGTGCCGTTGCTTGGGGAATCCGAGGCCCAGCTGGCAAGTAGCATGATCTGGGCTTGAACTGGCAACACCCGAATCATAAGAGCTCCACCTGCAATTGGGTGAACACCCTTACCAGTTATAAAGCTCTGTTAGGGATGACGAGAAATGTTTGTCTTGTGTACATTTCTTGTCTTGCTATTGAGTGTGCGGTGCTAATGTGATGCCTCGAGCAGTGTGGCGCGATATTAAAAAAAAGCCTCGTCTCCAAGAGGGGCAAATAAGGCCCTAACAGAGTACAGTGGTGCATTTCGCCGATATTTGTTCACATGCGCATTCAGAGGAACATTAGACGTTCATGTCAAATGTCAGCCTGAAAGAGGCATTAACCCTAACCCTGTCTTGCGTGTTTGATTGCTTGTACATCACCAAATTCTTGTGCAGCTGTTTTTGAAGAAAGACAGATTGCTGACTTAAGCATCCTGGGTGGGCAGTTTTGCCCGCAACAGTCTGTGTAAAGATATGTATATGTACCCTTAGCTTCCACACGTGACCCCTGTTCTGGGCTTTGCTGAGTTTTAAAAAAGAACTTGGGTTACAAAAGCAATCTGTGATGGAAGAGTTATATGGTTGGTTTCTTAAAACTTCATTACTGAAACAAATTAGCAAATTATAACATTAACAAAATAATGAGGTACTTGTTTCCCTAAAACTACAGTATGTAGAACTTTTAAACGAAATGTCAACAGCTATGTGTAAAATGACTGCTGTTGCACATTGCTGTGTTCTTCTACCTTCAGAAGCAAACCCACTTGCTTGTCATCTGGCACACTCTGCCGAGCTCTCTTTCTGTTTACTGCATGTCTCTGCATGGATATCTGTGGGATGTTTAGGATTTTTGTCGTCCTTCAGTCATCCAACCTCACTGGCTCCGTAAGTGCTGAAGGAATTGTTTCATAGATCGGTTTGGCAGAGTCCTAAAGCAATAAAGAGCTCTTCTGAGCAGGATTCTCTCCTAAATCAGCAAATAACATAATTTTGATCTGCCCAAATCAGCACCCAGGCAAACGGCTTCATGCAACCCCAGGCTGGTAATATTAAGTGGATGTTTTATTCAGCTTAGTTTTTACAAAGGTCACCATCTGGGTATTTGGCACACTTCTCTTGGTGGCATGCCAAAACGATAAGGTGGTAGAGTCTGTGATATTGCAGATGTTCCTGTCGTGCCCTTCCAGAAGTAACTTGCTCGAAACTTTCTGCTTGCTTTTGTTCAACATGCTGGACGAGAAATGGTTGCCTGGTGTCTCTAATATGCTGACACCGGTATGCTTTCTGCATCGCTGCAGATTTTGCTAGAATGTTCCGTTTTTTTCCATTGTTTGCCTCCAGTATAAAGCTAGAAGAACATCTCGCAAATGTGAAAAATGGACAGATAAAGTGGAAACGCTGTCCTGTGGCACATTTCTTAGCCGCTCTGCCTTTGAAACTGTAATTAGCAGCTACCAAAATTGAACCATTGAACCAGCCTGGTAATTAAATAAGATGTCCTACGTAACTGAGGTCCAATGGTATTGCTGCATATATAACCACAAATCAGAGGCCAAAAGCAGGAACCCGACGTTGAAAACAGAGCTCAGGCAAAACCCTGTGTAGCGAAGGAGGTGTACCACTGAAATACTTCCTCCTGGGATTTCGAACATGACAAATGAAGCTATAGAAAGTCTGCTAAGCAAATAATAATAACAGTACAGTTCTGATAGGAACAATACTGAAGTGAAAATATTTTGGGCCAATATATTGAGTGGATTGAAATATATTGAGATATTGAAATATTTATTGAGAAATATTGAGTGGCCAGATATACAACTTATGTTTTGTTGTAGGTGGAATGAGTTGTACTGTCAAGTCACTCCAGTCTTAATATCTTTAAGAATTACGTTGTGTAATAGTTTTCTGTGTCATCATGGACTGGTTGTATTGCATAGAGTAACACAACTGAAGTTGTCGTGGCATGGATAGTATTGGGAACTAAAGCTCATTCCTCTGTTATATTGATTGAAATGAGTGGTAAATTATACTGAAATATATTACGAATTTATTTTTTTGGGGGGAAAGTTCTGGGTACTTTTTGCTCAGTGAGGTTGGCAACTCCTGACAAACCCCAGCCTGAAATGATTTTGCTAGTTTGTATAAAATAAAAAAAGCCAGTTGTGGGGATAAGCTGGAGTGACCATTTCTTGGTAGCTCAGACCTCTCGTCATGTCATGCTGCCCGTGCGAGCTGAACGCCGTTTAGTGTGCATGATATATCGGGGAATGCTGGGGGAAGAGAGGAGTGCTTTCCACTGTGTACTCAACATCTCAACTTTTGTAGCCTCACTCATCGTCATTACAGATCATGGCAGAAAACGAAAATCATACCGAGTTCACGCAGGAGGAAGTGAGCAAGGTAGGAATGTGAAGATCTCCTCTCGTTTCCTCTGTAACCTGACGGCCGTTTTCCCACAGTGCTGAGGCTGGCTCCGAGAGGGCGGTTGCCTAAATGTGAAATAAACATTTTTTTTTTCCCTTCCTTGGGCGTGAAGTGACTTGCCCCATTTCCTCTTTTGGGAGTTAGGTGTTGTTTTGTTGTGTTGTCTTTTTTTTATCTTTGTTAAGTCGTTGACATCCAGATGACGTAGTGACTAGGGAAGATACGACTGCAGAGATTGGCCTGTTGTATCACTAACCCCAATCTTGAAATAATGTGCTAATAGCCATGTCTTGTCTTTTTTTCCTTTTTTTATGAATGTGTTTCCCTTCATCTGTGTGAATAACTGTATGTCTAGAAACAGCCGTGGAGTGATTTTGCTGTGCTGAATGGGGGAAAGATTGATAGTGAGATTTGGAAGGCAAGTATGTACAAAACGAACTCGTCGGTCTACGACGATACGGAATGACTTGTGCATGTCAGCTGCTTCATCTGTCCAACCCTCAGTTCTGCTCGGCAGTTTTCCTTTTTTTTTTGGTTGCTTTTTTGTTTTACTTTTCGCAGTTTTTGGTTGCAGTGGCTGAGAGAGAAAAAAGGCACTCGAAAAACTTTTTTTTTTATTTTCAAACCACTCAAATGATTTTGTTAATGAGAAGTTTTATTTTTCCTTTGTTCTAATCTACCTGGAGATGATGTTCTAGGCATGTGTTACTCATGCAGTCAGCTTCACTGGAAACAAACGATTTTGGTTTTTGTATGATGCATGCCAGTGCACTGGAGAGTTTAACTAAAGTTCCCACTGTTGTTCATTTAAGGACCTCATTTCTCAGTGCTGAAGTAGCCTTCCTTGCCAAACCCTACCCTTTTTCTGCAGGATCTGCAGGCAGCTACAGTAAACCCAGACCCCAGCCTAAAGGAGTTTGAGGGGGCTACCTTGCGCTACGCTTCCCTGAAACTGCGGTGAGTTTCTTCAGATTTTTTTTGGGAGCTGTCCCACTGCTAGTCGGAGCATCCCTTTGTCTTCCAGATACCTAACCGCCCTCTCCTGCTCTTTCTAGACATCCGCCACATTCAGATGAAGAGGACACCTGCAGCATTAACAGTGATCCTGAAGCTAAGGTCAGTTCTCAGATATCGTCCATTGCCTTATCTCTGGTATTCAAGCCCTTATTCCAGATATTAATAGCTGCTTATATGCACTTTAAATGTCTTAAATAAAGGAAATTAATCCCTTAATCCTCCTAGCCCTTGAGGTCCCACAGATTATACATTGGGCGCTTAGAAAACCTTGTCCACTAGGGGGTGCCAGAGGCACACATTGTAGAAAGGAGCTCAGAAGCCCATAATGTGATTGCAAATCCTAAAATGAGCGAAGCCCATCCTCATTCAAAATGTCTGTCAGAACCTGCATCCTTTTGACATTCCAGTGTGAAGAAGAGAAAGGAGAATGGCCTGGTACTGATCTTGTGATTACGGCATACACATTCACATATTTTTCATATCTTCCATGTTTTCGTGAATTTTCCTACTGAATGTACAGTTAATTTCCTAATGCAGCCTACAAATTCTAAGAGGTACACCAGTACAAATCAAATTGGGAGGTCTGTACAGAGAGACTGATTTCACGTGAGCACCATCATTCAGGAGTGTCGGCTTTAAGCCACACAAACAAACAAGTGGACAATCAAAAACATAGACATTATTTGGAAAGTTTGACGGAGCCAGACCTCCTACAGACCTTTCGTGCCGTAGAACTGAAAATGTTATACACTGTCGCCTCCCTTTCCATGTGAATTTGGAAGACTCTAGGAGTACAGGATATTTATATAGCATAAGGAGTGGGGGAGGAGTAATTGTTGAACTAAAACTTCAGGTAAGGCAGCACATTTAGTTTAGTTGCGAATTGATAAAATTAACCCCCTAAAACTTCTTGTGGGGGTGTGTGAAGAGAGAGATCCTGCAGGAAAAGGGCTGGCTCTCTTCACTGAAACGTTTGTGCCAGTAATTCTGACAGGTCATTGACGTGTAATTGATTTTCTGCTCGTTAACAGCCACCAAAAATCATCAACAACAACAGATGAAGCAGGAATTAAGACGTTGTCTAAAATGCATGTCAATATGCCATCTGTTCAGGGTGATACACAGTTTACACCATTACTGATGATATAATTATATAAATTAGTACATTGAACAGCCCTTGTTAAAGGTTCCAAAGACAAGGCAAAACAACAACAAAAATGCTTGCTGGTTGAAAACACTGTTGTTGAAGGATTAGCAATATAAAATTGGAAACTATTTTTGAAAATTGGAAACAGTTTTGATAGGATTAGGTTTCATTAATAACTCCAGAAGCCCATTAATAAAACTCATTTGTTTGTGTTGATCTTAGTCATACAAACCTCGATCAGACACAAAAGCTGCTCTACATGTAGTTTGGCTTCTGAGCACATTGGTGAGTTGGAATAACAGTGCGCACAAACTGTGAAATCTTTATTTTCCAGTTAAGGGTGATGGGTATCACCAGCTTTTTGAACATCCCTCTGAAAAGACTGTTGCACACTTTCCCAGATCATATTGAGACTGTAAACTATATCGTTTTGAGCAAAATGTGCAAAATGTGGAGTTGATCTGCATGAGATCTGACGGTAAGGCCCTGTCCAATCTGATGGCTGAAAAATCTGCTAAGTGCTGGTTGCTGTGAGGCCTGAGTTACTCTCTGGGTCAAATGGCGTTTGGTGTAATGCCGAAGGATTTTTCCATTTTGTTTGCTGCTCCTGCCATCTAGTGTGCACATAGAGCATTGCATTGACATCTCCACCTGGACATTTTCCCCTGTTTTGAAACTTCAGGAGAAGCTTTGCTCTTCACCACATGAAGTTTCTTTTTACTCAGTCAGTTGTGAGTTAGCAAACATTTATATTGAACAGTTTGCATTGAACTCAGTCTATTTTGTAGCATCAAGAGTAATCATTCTGAATGACCATACTGTAGTAGTGACAGTCTGGGTCACTGCTACAGTATTCTTTGATCTTTGGGTCCTTATCCTCTAGAATTCAGTCATTCTTCACACAGGCTTCTCTCCCTGGCAGCTTTACAGTCCCAGAAACAGGGACTTGGGCATTATTTAAAATAGATTTAGCAATTACAGTGCGGTGTTGTGCACTACTATACTAAGAGCATTTAAAATGGTTTCTAAGTGGAAAATATCTCAGTTTTTATATGCTATTTGAACATGCATACAGATACCCTAGAATTGAACTTGGGAGGAAGTTCCTGTTTTTAGTATTTGTTCCCCTCCGAGGTCAAAAAGTTTGAGGATTCCAAATCGGGTTTTCAGTCTCCCCAAAGATAATCAGAAGCCTAAAGTCCTGAAAGCGCAAGGCAGGGTATAAGAGCATAAGAAGGTTTACAAATATGGCCCATAAGTGATTTGCTTTGCGTTGGAGTGGGACATGCAAGCCCCATGGTTTTTAGTATTTGTTCTCCACTAAGCTCGACAATGCGCATTCAAGTGCTGCCACCATCTGGAAGTCTGCTGTAATTGCTTCTGCAAGATAAACCTTTTTGTTTTAAGTAGTCATGAAGTAAAGGATATTATAATCAGTACAATTTGCAATTGATGTTTGAGCTAAAACTGGTGATCCCCTCTTGCACTCTGAGCATTGTACAGCTTTAAATGTTATGCAGCGTCTGGAGAAAATAATCAACCCGCTGAACAATTGTAAATATTGTTGTTAAGACCAGAATAGCTACTGCATTGAAATTAATATGGCACCTTTTCACACTTTTCACACTGCCTTTCACGCTTTCTAGCTGAGACTCAAAGGGTAATCCAGCAAACACGAGGTGGAAAATGTTCCAGATAATTCCCAGAATAGAAAATATCCTCACAGGGCAGTACTGAACAAGAGGGAGGCCGCACGCGTCTTTTTACATAAAGTCGGATTTTCACAAGTTGTATATACTTTTATATGAAACCTAAAATGTAAGTTTTATTTAATATGCCATTTTGCTTTCCTATGATTTATTAAGCAGAGGCTTTTTTTAGTGGTTGAAGCTGTGTATTTCTTTGCTCCAGATTTGAAAAAAAATATTTTAGGCAAGAACGGATAATTCCGGTTTCTCTTTTCTAACCATTTTAATATAGCCTGTAGCTTAGCCTCATATTTAATATAGCCAGCCTATAAACTGAAAGTTCTAAGTACTGTTTAATGATTAATACTGACCAAGTGTTTGAAGAAGAAGGACATACAGCTGAAGACTAACAAAAAAAAGTTTAACAAAACCTGCTTGTTTTAGACCAGACACTCAAGCTTTGCGACTGGATCCGTTTTTGATTGTCTAGCAAAGAATATTGCCTGGCAAACCGAGTCTTACTGCTTAGTCTTGATACGAGCGTCTGAAGGGAGAATCGGATTCCTCCTCATCTTTCTGTCTAGCCACGAGCTTTATATATTGTAAAAATCGATTACTTGTTGAGGGTGTGGTAGCAGACATTCTCTGCCAGCACAGAATGTTTTAGGAGGAGTCATTACCTTGGGAGCTTAATCTTGACAGGACAGTTCCATTTCCAAGGGGCAGTGATAAGAAACTAGGTTACCCAGTTTATTTTGAAATAATTTGGTATGGATGCAAAGAATACAAATGCACAGAGTAAGATCCGTGAATTATGATACTGCATGTTTTTACCCTTACCAAAATTCAAGCTGCCTAATTTGATAACCCATCATATAATGGCTTTAAAATAAGCATATACGGTACTGTAAATGCTTTTAAAATACATAATTGTGACCGCATTTGTATGTTGTATGTACACAATGAAGATTGTGTCACCAGACGCAACATAACGCAGTTATTGCAGTTTTTTATCTGAACATGAATAGTTAATTGTTTAACTCAGCAATTTTAAACACCTCTGAGCCGCAGAAAAAAATATTTCTTTTTCAGACCCTCATAAAGTTTCCACACTATTTCTTTTGAAATGCGTTTTTCATTTCCATGAGCAACTTACTGTGTCCGCACAAATTCTGGAAAACCCTCTTGAACTTCATGCTAGCATCTTTAATTTTGTCCTTCAGAAACCAGAGCTACAGTAACTTTAGAGAGATTGCAAATGAGAGGAGGCTTGTTTTTTTGTCCTGTCTTGTTTGATCAGGTTGTTGCTTGAACAGAAAAGTAAATACGATGAATCCATTCGCTCAGCAGTCGACATTAAAGTTTCCTTGATTTCATTCTGAGCTTCATGGTTTCCACCCTCTGGGGTATCTGGAGTCTCCAACAGCAGGCTGCTCCCATGATGCTCTTGCTTCTTGTTTTATCATCTCTTCTGCAACGAGGTCACTTGCGTCATCACTGACAGATGCGGTTCTCTTACGTAATGCAGGACCATGTGCTGGTGGCTTATGAATTCGTTTCTTAAAAGAGATGGGGAGTTCACAAAATCCACTGTCCAGGTCAGTGCTGGAGCTCTGGCATGTTTGCTGCCAAGTCTTATTTTAAAGGCTCACCATTGATCGAATGTTGCTAAACTAATGCCAGTCTATTTCTGTAAAAAGACATTAAGGAGCGTGTGACCATAGGACAGTATTAAACACTTGGTGCATGTACTGTACCCTGTATTAGAGGTGTGGCGTCTTCTAGTTGAATGAAGGCACACTTGCCCCAGAGAGAGCATGATGTCACTTGTCTTGCTAAAATCAGGTCCATCCTAGCTTCCTCAGATCCCAGTGTGGCGGCGTGGGGAGTTGGGTATCTGGCCCAATGCCAAGCACAGCATTACAGTGGCCTGCTAACTGCATGCAGATAAATAATGCAGTACCCATTACAGAGAAACAGAAATATCCTTTCCGAAAAGGCTTCTGAAGCGCTAAAAGAATTTTTAATTCCTGGAGATTGGAGGCTTTCCTTTATCCAGCTTTCATTAAGTGAAATATGCGGTACCTTCAGTTCTCTCGTTTTCCAGAAGTCAGGAGGACTGGATTATGTTTTCAGACAAACTAAAAAGTACTCTGCAGGGTAAAAGTAAAATCGGCAGCAATTAATCTTATTCATGAGGGTGCCCTAAATATGTCTGATGTGGTGTGATGCTGGGGTAATTTTAAACATGCGTCTTATTTATAGCTGTTCATCAGCCTTTAGTGGAAAAACGAAGGTTTGTGTTGTGTCAGTAGGCGAACGGGCTTCTCTGCTGACAGCAGTTGCAGGCATTGTCCTTGTAATTTAAGGTGTAGCTTAGGTGAAAACGTGAAGAACACACTCATTTTAATTGAAATGACACGCGATAAATCTCACACTAGTGGCTTGTGCCAGTGAGTGAATTCCTAGCCAGATGTGGACAAGCTAGCTGTCCAGGGACTTGTTGCTTTGAACAGCGTGGAATGCAGTGTACAGCAGTTACAGAGTGTTAAAGACGCTGCTGTATTTTGCAGTCCAACTTCTGACATCTGTAGTGTGGGCAAAAAACGTACGTGGTTTAAAACCATTGTGTAAAACGAGCAGAGCAGATTTCACTACTTAATGCCTTTGTCTTAAATTTTGCTACCTTACTATTACCGAACAAATAAATAGATATGCTGCACAAATCACCACAAACAGTTAAGCGTCTAACTGAATGTTGCCCATCTTTTTTTTTTTTTCACTCTCCAAGCAGTCTTTAAAGCATATTTGGATTGCTGGAGTTGAAAATGAGGCCAGACCCCATTAGATTCAAGCCTACCGAAGCATAGTTTGTGTTCTAATTATTTATCAGACCCTTGTCGTATCTGACTCTCGCTGGGAGGGAGGAGGAAGTGCTTATGAAGGGTTTTAGCAGAGCCCCGAGTTCCATTTTCAATCTACGATGCTCTATGAACCAATAAAAAATGAATGTAAGTCTGCCAAATGAGAACCCTGTTTTGAAGGGAGCAAGAAGTCAGTCTAACATTTGTGCAACCGGAGGTTTACTTTTCCAAGAGACCAAACGCATAAATAGATTTCTGTATCTTTTTAATTTTAGTTCAGTATTAGGTTTTAATTCCCAATAGAAAAATGATCGACAAAGGCAAGGAAAAGAGCAGACTGGGAGTTCCTGGTGTCTTTTTGTGAACTGGCAGGAAAGTATAAGATGGGCTTTGCCAAACTGCTTAAGACCTTTAATAAGAAGTGTAGAGAATCCATTTCACAATACTTCATTTTGTGTGAATGAGGGAGGAGAATATAGACATACTTCTTGGGGAAAAGGGCTGTTCTCATGCAAACATTTTGTTTTGTTTCTCTGAAAGCGTCTGTTTTTTTAGGAATTATTTCTATGCCGTAGTTTCAAACATTTGTACTTTTTGTAGCACCTGTTTGACTGAACAAGAAAATTAGGTAGCACCGAAACAACTAAACAGTTTTCCTTACAAAAGACTTTTATTTTCCACAGCCCTTATAAGCTGTGTAGTACCTTTTCATAAGGTACAAACATGGCAAGCAGAGAGAGGCTGAACCTTTAGAATTTGGATTATTTTTTAATTTTTTAAAGTATACTATATGCCGCTGATAAAAGCCATTTTTTTCCCTTTAGAGCTGAGCTGACTTCAGAACAAGAGTTTGAGCAGGGTCCCTACTGATCCAGACCAGCCTGGCTGTAAATTTTCTCAAAATGTCACATCATCTCTGGCGCACACTATGCTGTAGGCAGTATCAGTAGTGACACTGGTCAGAAAGTAGCTTGACAGACTGCTAACTGTGCATTTGCATTGCTTGTAAGAGCCCAGGAATTTAGAAATGGATCAGATATACCTATACCACCTCCTCACAAATCTGAATTTGATTTATGGAGAGTACTTTTGTGCATTCAACAGTCATGTGGCACCACAGAATGGGATATCTACTAAGGATCACAAAAACTAAAAAGGTGTATCCTTGGGCTATGTGTGGTTTTTCAGGCGCTGCTTCAAGATCCATCTCAGACAACGAAAATTGGTCGTGTCCAGTTGGAACCGGTTTAACTTTAACTTTAACTTTCAACAGTTAAAAGTGATTTTCGTCGTCTTTTTAGAATCTCCACCTCTTTCCCAAAACAAATGGCGAAAATGCTCAATATTTTGTTTCTCATTTCTTCGCAAACCAGGAAGGCTCTGTGATCCAGTAAATGTGCTCGACACTGCAGGTGTCTTTCTTCTTGTCTAGTAATTTTCTCTGTTTCAAGAGCCCAGATCATTGTTTCAGGAGAGTTTCGGGCCTCCAGAGTCCCTTTAGCGGGAAAAGGCACCAAAACATTAGAAACTTCCGGTAAAGTAAACCTTCCATTTAAATAAAGATAGGTATCATAAACATTGAGAATTTGCTCAGTTTTATGTCTTAAAAGTAGGTATAGTATCCCCTACACATAGTAGTTTCCTTGTGCTTTAATGAGCAACAAACTAAAAATAAAATTAAAACTTTTGTTGCACTTTATGGACCATGGGCTTGAGGGCCTGGAGGCACCAACGTTGCCTGATGGTTTCGTCTCTCAGCTCTCTGTTCTTTTGTTGACACGGTAGCTGAATAATGGGTGAGCGCTTAACTTGGCCGTTTTATTCGTTTTTAGGCAATGCATTTTTCTGAAAAAGTTTTTTTCGGTAAAAGACTAAACTGATATTACCATTTGGAATGAAAACGTAAGGGACAAGCATACTCCAAGACCAGCGCTGTACCAGACACCTATAACATTCAGAATAACTCTAAAACAGGCTACGTGGGTCGAAAGGCCTTATTTTATTATTACATTTATATTCCATTTCTTTTTCACGTGAGAAGTAATGTCTGGCAGTAATGCTTCTCCTGCATGTATTTTTGGGTGCCAATCACAGTACCAGTTTTCTGTTATTCGATGCGCCACGTTAGCATTATGGTGGATTTCTGTGGCTTTGGAAGCCCATGTTTTAAATGTTTTAAATGCAGGAGCTGGGAGTTGTTATTTTTGGAACACTGCCCTTCCCCCATTCCCCCCCATATGCACACACAAACTTTGCTTCACAAGAGAACGAATTTGGAATTCTGCTGAAAGCTGGTCTGCTTCAGGGACTCGGCTGTTATGAACTTGTTTTAAAGGTGGGAGTTGTGGTTGACTCCATACATATTTGATGCGCAGTCAGAATTGCTTGGCTTTTTGGATGCCTTCGGCTAGCTCCATTGTCCACCCCCCCAGTTTTGTTCCTTGTTTTAAATATTAGTTAAAAGTGTTTCTCGAAATTCTCAGATTTTATATCAACCTTTGGTATTGTCTTTCTGGTCTTGACTGGAAATAGACATGAGACTAGGCTTGACATACTGCATGAAATGGCCTTAGAAAGAAGAGTGTTTTTCTGGGACAGCCTGTGGAGCTGACTGAGTATAAGCTACTGTGTGAAGTCAGTACACTACTGGGTGGACAAGGTCAACATATAAATAAAAATAAGCTTTATTTTATACAGTATAGCCCTTTAAAGGTGGCTTCTCAACGCGCTTTACAGAATGACAACAGCAACAACAACAATTAAAAATGCACAATAAACAATAAAAAATAAACAAGATAAACACAATGAGAATAAGCAGAGGAAACAGTAGATGGTGGTACGAAATACAGTAGGAGCAGAGGGGTAAAGATTGGAGCCGGTTAAGAAAAGGCTCTTCTAAAGAAGAAGGTTTTGAGTCCGGATTTGAAGGAGTTTAGAGAAGGTGATTCTCTGATAGCCTTGGGGAGAGAGTTCCAGAGCTTAGGGGCATAACAGGACAAGGCCCTGTCACCCATAGAGTGTAGACGGGCTTGGGGGACAGTTAAGAAACCAGAATTAGAAGAGCGAAGGTTGCGAGGTGGGGAGTAGGGCGATAATAGATCAGAAAGGTACTGAGGTGCCAAGCTACAGTATGCAGAGCCTTATAGGTGAGGATGAGGATTTTGAAGTCGACGCGAAACTTGACAGGAAGCCAGTGCAAGGACTCCAGGATAGGAGTAACGTGATCACTTGCACTAGACCTGGTCAGGATTCTGGCTGCCGAATTTTGGACATACTGGAGTTTGTTCAATGTGGATTTAGATACCCCAGCGAGTGGAGCATTACAGCAGTCAATTCGGGAGGACACAAATGTGTTGATCAGCTTCTCAGCCACAGTTAGTGAGAACATACAGTAGCTTCTCTACAGAATTCACTCTTTCCACAGTTGACTAATGTTTCCGTTCTTCTGAAGTTATATTAATGCTGCAGCAGATGTTACTGCACTTTCGCCAGAGATGGAACTCCCTGCAACTTCTTCTCGTACAGTACAGTGGTCTAAACACAAGGCATCACTCCTCTGCTGAGATCTGTCAATCAGCCCCAGCCTCTTCCCAACTCCCAACTTACTCTTTCAGAAGCATCAGGCTTCGGAATACAGAATACATCTTGCAGGTTAAAAGACTTTATAGGGAAGTGAAAAATGGAGAGAAAGATATCCGCTGAAATTAACAGAGGTAACCTGTACAGTGAAGTAAAGGATGCTTTATGTGGAGTTACAGAAATGTACTGTGTAATGATATATTTTTGGAACCTCACAACTCATTCTTTAGGGATAATATTTTCCTTAGAAATATTTCTACACTGTCTTGACGTCTTTGAACAGAGAGGCTACTAATCAGAGCAAGAGAGGGACTTACCTGTTCTGTAGGTATTGTAGCTCGTTGTGGTAATGTGTGTTTGCTCTCTGTATTGACCAGTGGGTGGCAGTGTTTGCCAGTCTATCTGTATTTTCCAGCTGTCATAATGTGTAGCCACAAATCTGCTTTCATGATATTTCAGAGTGGCCTTTCATACTGCAAAGGTGAGGGAGGGAAGTTAAATTGGTTTGAAATCCATTTTATTTTGGCATCCCTCATCAAAAAGATAACTCCAACATTTGGAATGTTACTCACATTTTATCCCGTCCTGGTCCTGTAGTTGAATTACTCTTCTTTTACTGTTTGCTGTGAAAATGGTTCATTTTCTAAAGGTCCAAAATTCCATTTAGAAATATAACGGAAAAACCTTTGTCTACTGTGCAGTATTAAGAAGTACATTCGTGAATCTCCCTGATTTCCGTGTCGTTCTTATTGTGAACAAAATAAAAGTTTCAACTTCTTATCCTTAGCAGAATATTGATCAGAGCCTCCTGCAGACTTGATGAAAGAGGAAAAAGATCTGACCGGGCTCTTATAGGCACTCCTAAAAATTCGCCTCACCCGTATCTGAGAAGTTACGAGCTTTGTCAAAAGATGGCAGTTTTTCATTTCTCCTGCTTCTCCCTCACAGAAACTCATTTTGTTGGGTAGTTCTAAAATTGAGCTGCAGCACTCATCCTGGATTTTGTCTGTTGCAATTTGAAGGTTTTTGTTTGAATATTTAACCGGTACACGGTTATGCTAAAGATGTGGGTCAGAGCTTGTACGCCAAGGACTTCTCAAACATTACCCTGAGTGCACAAAATCAGCTATTCAGCCTGAAAGCAAAGTAGGCGGCCGTTGAAGTTGGAGGCGAAAACACTGAAGAGCTGCTTGATATGATGGCATTCATTAAATTTTAGTTTGTGCTCCTTTACTTGACTCTTTAGTTTAAGGTCCTGTTCTAGTGAGGAAGGGGCAAGACCAGCTTAATCGCTCCCCGAGTTCTTGCACTTTCTGAAAGCAGAGCCCGAGACAGTGTTGCAGTTTTGCAGGACGGAGACTTTGCTGATGTAGAACAGGCCGGCTTCTTCTGTTTCTTAATATGCATTTGCCTTTCGGAAACCCCCTGGTGGGGCTGAATAGGCTGGAGCGCAGCAGCGATTTCTTCGTCTGCTGCAGGCCTCCCAACTTCTCTGACCAGCTGCGGGCAGCAGTGGTCCGTTGTACAGAGAGCGCGTCCGATAGATGGGGGTGAGTGAGGACGACTGTCCTCTGGGCTGTCATTAAACTGGAGATGGGACATTGTTTAATCAGCCTCGTGTCCTCGAAGCCCCACAGCCTCTCCCGTTTGGGGGAGAGAGAGTGGGCAGGAGCTGCTTGTCTCTAGTGAAGCAGAAAGAACTCCACCCTGCAGAGACTCCCCCAGGGAACAGACAGAGATGTAGCACAGGGGGGGGAACATGGTTGCCATTTTGGAAGAGCTTTTTTTGTCTGACGGATCCTTATCTTGCTGTAAACGTAATTTGCGATTTTAGATTTTGCCTGTCAAGCCTTATATACTGTATGTGCAGAAGTATGAATTCTGTGTTTTGTGGCATTTTGTTGCAGTGCAAGGACAGGAAAGCCAATATTGAATTCACCTCTCTGCGTCTACCGGAACGGTGTTCAAAAGGACAAGCACAGGCTGATAAAAGCAGTGGGTCCTGAAAATGACCCATTCATCATGATATCGACACTGTTTCATCAGTTAGGCCTTGCCCAGCTGCAAGTGGTGTTACCGATTGTTCTGTAGTCTTAATATAGTATTGGCAGCCTTACAGTGATGCTGCATTAGCAAGAGGATGTTAAATGTCATTGTCTAGTGCTCTCATTGACTTTTCTTGCTGCTGGAGTCACGTTCTCGAAGTACAGTTGTCCTATGATTTATAAATGGGTTGCACTAAAATAGAGCCGTTGGTTTCATCTAAATAAAAAGGAAGCTATTGTGTAATTGCTAGGCTCCTGAGATAAACTGGCAGGTGCTGGTGAAAAGAAAGATTCTGTTTCCTCCTTAGCTATACACCTTGGAAGACTGAACAGCGCTGTTGCCGCTGGTCATGTGTGCAGGTTATTCCTGTTTATCGGATTAAAAGCAGATCTTTAATTAATTCCAGATATGTGGATGTCGGTTCCTGTATAAAGCGCCCCTCACTGATGTCAACAAGCTCCGAAAGTGAAGTTCATTATTTCATGCCTGCAGGTCTGTGACAAAATAAAAATAGTGACAAAAATGGGCAAAGAACTATCAGAAGTCAGTTCCTTGCCCTTTGGTGATGATGTTTTTACAGACGTGGCTTGAGGCGTTGGCAACTCTGATCTTCAGAAGTGGAGCCTTAATATTTGCTGAGTGGCTGCTCACCAGGACTCTTGTGTTAACGATGTTTTGGGGGATTCTGGGCTGCTGTTACCGTAGTAACAAGCACCTTGCCTCTCTGTTGTCCTTCAGTGCTTTGCGGTGCGCTCTCTGGGCTGGGTGGAGATGGCTGAGGACGACCTGGCCCCAGGGAAGAGCAGCGTGGCCGTGAATAACTGCATCCGACAGCTGTCGTACTGCAAGAATGACATCCGGGACACCGTGGGCATCTGGGGAGAGGTGAGGAGTGGCGGCCGATTATTCCTAACCAGCCGTCGGCCAGCGGTCTCCGTCTTTGGGAGTTCGACCAGAGGAGCCATGAAGGACAACTGCAGTTGGAGCTGCATCTCTTTCTTTGCTAGAGTCTAAATTCAGACCTCAGGGGCTCTGGGATTCTCTGGTTTTTCATTCAGGCTAATACTGCTCCATGAACAATTCACTCCTTGAAATGTGACTAAGCTTTGACCTGGATGTTTACCTGTTGTCTGAACTGAGAACACAAGGCGAGATGGAGCGACTTGGGAAGAAGAGTTCTCGATGTTTTCAGTCCCAGGAAGGGTACAGGGGAGCACAGGTGACTAGCTAAGAAGCCGAATTGTTCCTGGTCACTGGGAGACAATGTTTTGGTTGACTGGTTCCATTGGAGCAGACCAGGCGGTCAGTCAAACTGGTCGACTAACCTTATCCCAGGCTCAGTTTTAAACAACTCTTCTATGAACTGACCTGTGGCAGGCTGTCGTTGGCCCTCTCGTGTTAATTTCCTCTTCCTTGCTTTTCAGCAATAGCATGTAATGTCATCTCTCCTTTTAAGACCCTGTTAGTTTTGGCTTTTCTGAAGTAAATTTCCTTGGAAGGGAGTTCCTGTTTCTGAAGCGGGCAGCATGTCCAGGAGCATTATGCAAATGTGGAGCGATCTGGCCCAAAACCTTGAAGTCTTTGAAGCACTGAGGTGGCAGGAAGGAAGCCACAGTATCGTTTGAGATCCCTTTAATACTGATGCTAAGACTATGAAAATAAGCTTCTCGAGGATGTGGAGTGGAAACAATTTTAAAGAGATGTGCAGTGACTGGTATCTTTGTAGCTTAGTCATTTTGCTGTTGAACAGTCTTAGATGTGGCATCTCAAGACCTTAAATACACGTCTCTGGAAGCGCAGTTTCCTTTCTATATGTTTACCCTCAGGGTGGGCTGTCATCTTCACAGAAATTACAGCCTTGAGCCACTGTCTTTTCATGTGGCGATTTACGTTTTTCTGATGTTAGGCAGACAGTCATAGATTTGCCACAGGCCCTACCTATGGGTTCTGAATTTCATTCACTATTATATACAGCGCCCTCCGAAGGTCCTGGGCCGACAAAGTCCAACCTCCCATTTTTGTTTTCCATTCAAGCAATGTGTATTAATAATAATAATGAGCTTCAGTGGGCTACCAGAGCTGCAGAGTGAGAGAGGCTGCCGTCTTTATCATATACATTACAGTATGTTAATATAAATGATAACGAACATGTAATATCGCTTAATTCTGGGGGACTTCCACGCGGATGAAATCATCAATTAAGACGAGTGGGGTTCCAGAGATGGCCGTGCATCTCAAATGATCACAGAAAGTCTGGTGAGCTCAGCTGGTCACGGGTTTCATGAAGTTAGTGCATCCAAGGGCTATCCAACCAAGTGCATGATTAAACATTCAGTCTAATGTAAATGTGTCCCTATACAGTACTTCTTATCACTTGAACAGAAAGCATGGTTTTGTTCAAATGTGATCGAATGTTAGCGAGGGAGACCCAACATACAAATTCGCATTGTATGCGTAGTTCTGATATAAAGGGCTTTGGCTTTGCAAGCTCTCCATTGAGGCTCAGCCACTGAAGACAGTTACTCCGTGTGCAGGTGGTGATCCTTGGGAGAGGCTGAATTCCTCGCGGCGCCGCACCCCACTGGCAGATCCACCAGGGATCGGGCTCGGGTTGGGCCAGTAAAGGCTTTGACCCTTGGGCGGCTGCTCTTGCACGCGATGTTTGCGAGAAACCTGTTTGTCGCTGTGGATTTTGCAGCAGGTGATGGGGAAATGTCTCATGGCGGTTTTGGGGGTGCTCTTCTGCCTGTGGAGTCCGGCCGTCCTCGCCGATAGCCAAGGTGTCCAGAAATGACCGGCGATGGCACATTGTGGGTGTCAAAACAGAAAACAGCTGTTTCAGAAGCGTTTGATTTACCCCGGACGGAGGGTGAAACCAAGAAAGCAATTTTTAATTTCCAGTGGCTGGATGACCCTGATGCCGATAATAAAATATTAATAATGATTCCTTACACCTTTTCTGGACACTCCACTCAAAGCGCTTTACAGGTAATGGGGACTCCCCTCCACCAACATCACCAACGTGCAGCCCCACCTGGATGATGCAACGGCAGCCATAGTGCACCAGAACGCTCACCACACACCAGATATCAGTGGGGAGGAGAGCAGAGTAATGTAGCCAATTCATAGATGGGGATTATTAGGAGGCCATGATTGGTGAAGGCCAGGGGGAAATTTGGCCAGGACGCCAGGGTAACACCCATACTCTTTTCATACCTGTCCTTGATCTTTCTCTCGACACTGTAGAGGCTTGGTGTTCGTCAAATACAGTCGCAGCCTTTATCTCTCTTGCTTCTGTTCCAGGGCAAGGACATGTACCTGATTCTGGAGAACAACATGCTGAACCTGGTGGACCCCATGGATCGCTCCATTCTGCACTCTCAGCCCATCGTCAGCATCCGCGTGTGGGGCGTGGGCCGGGACAATGGCAGGTGAGGGGCGGGGGGCGACTCGAATATGATGCTGATGGACAGGTCCTGCTGATTGCCTCGCCTCAGTCTTCACGACTGTTAAGATTTTTCTTTTCAATTCCTCGCTCTTCTGTCCTGAATGCTTACAAAACGAACGACTCGAGACGGGGACTGTTTCTCTGCTGAAGTGCTGTTTATTTTTCTGTATTTATGCAGAGCCTGGTTAAAATGTGTTGGTGCATACCTGATGTGAATCTGTGGGCCTGTCTTTTGCTTTTTGTGACGTGTGCAAAGACAAATAATTTTTTCTTCATGCTGTGTAGTTTAAATCTAAGGGAAATCATGTATGTACAGTAAATGTCCGATGTTTATAGAGTGCAAACAGGACTTGCTGTACCGGGGGTTTTGTGTGAAGACCACAAACCCTCCACACTTGTGAAAAATCACATTTTGCTCTATGTCTTCTGTAGTGCTTTTCCTCAGTATTTATTGAAGTACAGTGTGAAGCAGGACTATGAGAAATGTTGGTACATAAGCCAGGGATGGATTGTGTAAATTAATCTTGTCACATTGTCGCTTCTTCAGAAGCTGTGAATAAAATGTAGCAGTCAGAACATCTGCCGTTGTTTGAAGGGTTAAGGGACTTTGATAGTGATTTTTAATATGCAAACGCAGCAGGGGAGCATAGCCACACGCCAGAAAAATATCATTTTTCTCTCCTTTTCTTTTTTTGCTCTTATCAGCATGATTGCATTGATTCTTTTTTTTTTCCACCACCAACTGTTAGAGCCTGCATCTTTGCTTTTTCCCTGCAAGATGTGGTGTGAGGGTGCCGTGTGAAATTACAAACAAACAATGGCAGGAGACTTTCCGTCTTTAAAGAAAAAAATCACAGGTTCAAGGGCACTGGTCACATTAGGGCTCAATGCTAATTTAATTTTGCTATTGTGGGCCTTCACGTCCAAGTTGCATTTCCGAAGAAGGCCATGTGTCTCACCCATTCCTGTTCTTTTTATGCGAGTTGGTTTGAAACAATACAATTTTGGAGACGCAGTGGTTGAATTAAATGTTGGATCTGAAAACGAGCACCATGGCACAGTCCTACATCCATGATCCCTGTATGGGAACCTTCAGTGATATCCTAGTCATCGCCTGTGACTCCCTGTTCTTGGCGAATATATGCGAGTCATGAGGAATCATCTGACAGGCCATTGCAGACGGCTGCAATGTTTTGAATACAGTTGGCCAAATCAGTCTTTATACGCATGGTCATTCTAATGAGCTGTGATAAGATAAATTTGACACGGCTTGGATTCTTTTCCACTGCCAGATGTTGGCGCCTGGTTAGAAGGATAAGAATCAAACACACAAACACTCTGAAGAGAGCTCAGTAAATTTCTGAAGATCAGTGGGACATTAAAGACCAAAGACGTTTAAAATATGGATTGGTCATGCTGAAAGACACCCTCTCTTGATTTAGGTGACACTTAATGAGTCGTAGGCTCTTTCTGGGTCTCTTTCACTCATCGATTTCCAAGTCTCTGGTCATTCGTTGAGAATGATATCAAAGCGCAGTGGTTCGATGGAAAAACATGTTACCTCTTTTCTAACCATGCTCTGGAGACGTGGGTTCATGTCATTCTGGGGCATCATGAGATGGCAGCCCTGTAAGGAAATATTTTTGGCAACACAGCTTGAAATGCAAAAAAGCTTCTGCGATATACTTTCAAAACACCCATTAACTGTTAACTAACATACACATTGACTGTATTTTCCTTTGGACTCCCAAGTTTTCACACACTCGTCACTGCACGTGCCAAGGGTTGATTTGCAGCAAAAATCTTTAATTTATGCTCTAAGGAATCTGTGGGTTCCTTAGAGCATAGATGCAATGCTTTTTGGAACTGGCTTTTCGGAAAAGTGCATGTACATTCGAAAATGAGGAAAGGTTTTACATTGGATTTCAGATAGTCGTTCATATTTCTTAGAAGGGTGAGCTTCTGTATAGTTATGCCTGCATATACAGTGCCTTGCGAAAGTATTCGGCCCCCTTGAACTTTTCAACCTTTTGCCACATTTCAGGCTTTAAACATAAAGATATAAATTTTTTATTTTATGTGAAGAATCACCAACAAGTGGGACACAATTGTGAAGTGGAACGAAATCTTTTGGATTTTTGAAACTTTTTTAACTAATAAAAAAATGAAAAGTGGGGCGTGCAAAATTATTCGGCCCCTTTACTTTCAGTGCAACAAACTCACTCCAGAAGTTCAGCGAGGATCTCTGAATGATCCAATGTTGTCCTAAATGACTGATGGTGATAAATAGAATCCACCTGTGTGTAATCAAGTCTCTGTATAAATGCACCTGCTCTGTGATAGTCTCAAGGTTCTGTTGAAAGTGCAGAGAGCATCATGAAGACCAAGGAACACACCAGGCAGGTCCGTAATACTGTTGTGGAGAAGTTTAAAGCCGGATTTGGATACAAAAAGATTTCCCAAGCTTCAAACATCCCAAGGAGCACTGTGCAAGCGATCATCTTGAAATGGAAGGAGTATCAGACCACTGCAAATCTACCAAGACCTGGCCGTCCCTCTAAACTTTCAGCTCAGACAAGGAGAAGACTGATCAGAGATGCAGCCAAGAGGCCCATGATCACTCTGGATGAACTGCAGAGAACTACAGCTGAGGTGGGAGAGTCTGTCCATAGGACAACAATCAGTCTTACACTGCAATGGAAGAGTGGCAAGAAGAAAGCCATTTCTCAAAGATATCCATAAAAAGTCTCGTCTAAAGTTTGCCACAAGCCACCTGGGAGACACCCCAAACATGTGGAAGAAGGTGCTCTGGTCAGATGAAACCAAAATCGAACTTTTTGGCCACAATGCAAAACGATATGTTTGGCGTAAAAGCAACACAGCTCATCACCCTCAACACACCATCCCCACTGTCAAACATGGTGGTGGCAGCATCATGGTTTGGGCCTGCTTTTCTTCAGCAGGGACAGGGAAGATGGTTAAAATTGAGGGGAAGATGGATGCAGCCAAAAACAGGACCATTCTGGATGAAAACCTGTTGGAGTCTGCAAAAGACCTGAAACTGGGACGGAGATTTATCTTCCAACAAGACAATGATCCCAAACATACAGCAAAATCTACAAAGGAATGGTTCACAAATAAACGTATCCAGGTGTTTGAATGGCCAAGTCAAAGTCCAGACCTGAATCCAATCGAGAATCTGTGGAAAGAGCTGAAAACTGCTGTTCACAAACGCTCTCCATCCAACCTGACTGAGCTCGAGCTGTTTTGCAAGGAAGAATGGGCAAGAATTTCAGTCTCTCGATGTGCAAAACTGATAGAGACATACCCCAAGCGACTTGCAGCTGTAATCGCAGCAAAAGGTGGCTCTACAAAGTATTAACGCAAGGGGGCCGAATAATTTTGCGCGCCACACTTTTCATTTTTTTATTAGTTAAAAAAGTTTCAAAAATCCAATAGATTTCGTTCCACTTCACAATTGTGTCCCACTTGTTGGTGATTATTCACATAAAATAAAAAATTTATATCTTTATGTTTGAAGCCTGAAATGTGGCAAAAGGTTGAAAAGTTCCAGGGGGCCGAATACTTTCGCAAGGCACTGTATCTGTAAATCCCATACAGAGACAGAACGGTTGTGTACTGCTGCCCCTTAAATGAATGAAAAGATTGAAAAATGTGTGAAGCCTTTAGTAAATTGATAATACTTGATTACAGCAAAGTGGCTTTGCAGTGCTGCTCTGGTTAAGAGGGTAAAATGTTTAGCATATTTTTGTAGAAATACTTTTGGATCGCAGTTGTGAGGTGGCGTACCCCGTTTTGTAATGGGTGTTCATCGTCTTTCGTATTGAATGTGGAGCATTGATCAGTTTGGTTGGTAAAGGGAGACCTGACACTCTTTGTTGTTAGTAGAGAGTGGCCAGGGTCATGTGGTTTAGTCTGACATGTCTGAAGAGAACACCTGCTTTTCAAGTCACTTATGTTTTAAAGACATTAAAATCTTCTTTTGCATGTAGTTCTGGAGAGACAGAGACAGGTGGCATCCCTGATTCTGTTGTATTGTAATGTTCCGTCACAATGGTTGAAGTGCCAATTATGATATGGTCTTGTAACAGTATCTGTAGAAATACGCCGGTCGAAGTCAACACACACACACACAGTTGTGAGGTTCAGAAATCATCGTAGCACCTTCATTTGCAGTGCAGTGGAACTTAAAACACCACAGCCAAACAAAACCACAACTAATGCCGAAGCTTTTCTGAGCTCCTGACCGGACTTCTCCCTGGAATCCCTCTCTGTCATGGCCGCACACTCGCTGCTTACCAGCCTCCCAGCAATCTGTCAGGCCTCTCCCAGACTCTTCAAAACAAAATAGTTTCTTTCGCTCTCGGAGACTCTTCTCAACGCTTCCCAAACACGCAAAGTTTCGTGCTCTCAGAATCTCGCCAATTGAGGCCTTTCTAAAACAGACAGAACTCACAGATCCTTGGTCCTTGGTCAGTCCTTCGCCTTCTCCGGGCGAGTGGTATACACACGGGTTCTGCCTTCTGCCCCCTCCAGCACTCCCCCAGACTAGACTGACACTGGCAGCTTCCCCTTCCAGTTTTTTAAGCAGCCACTCGTTCCCCCGGAGGGGTCTAGGAATGAGGTCCTTACCAGGCCTGTGCTCTTACGCAGTTTAATGAAGGTGTAATTGGCCACTTACCCCTTAATTACCTTCAGCATAGAGGTTACTTTAAAAGCCTGTCCTGCCTCCTTTATCCTGTGTCCAAGATTTCCTGAGGCCCAGGTGGCGGCCCTAATTGTGCCCTTAAGGACTGTGGTTATCTTGTGAAGAAGCCTTACTGTGCGTCTTTCAAGCCACTTACTCTAACCAGAGCAGGTTTTGGCATTTTAACATGCTGCCGAGTGGAGCTGCTGCAGCAGTTAGTCTCTCACCTAATTAAAATGGAGAAGGTCCTGTCCTGTCTACCATTACACGCAGCTTCTAAAACACTTACCTTTTTTCTTTAAGAATTGGCACGGTTAGGTTGAGGGAGTTCTTTTTCAGATCTCTTTAATGAATACATCTGACCTTAACTTCTCCTGGAGGTCAGACCTTGCTCCATAGATACTTGTATGTTTATTGCTTTAAGAAAAATAATAAAACTGCTGGCGTTTGTTTTGTTTTTTTCTTCTGCTGCCTTTTCAGATCTTGACGCGTGTGCTTTGCTGGCGACTAACAGAGCTATAAAACTAAACCTCACAAAGACCAGCGGCTTTGTTTTCTCCTTCTTTCCAGAGTGAGCTTGGAAGTCTAGTATAGGGGCAGCCATTTAAAATGACTAGAAAAAACAGCTATTAAAGTCCCGTGGTGACATACCAAAAGCCAGATAATGTAGATTTAGGAAAGAATGTAAAACCACCAGTACTGGTTTAAATCCAACCCTCACCCACTTTCCAGACTCCAATTACATATCCAGTACTTGATGGCGAGTTTCCATTAGGTACTGCAGATATAAGGAGCCTCTTGTACCCAGTCACCATCGAGCACCGATCGATGTTGATTGGCAGGTTGTCGGTTGGTTCTGATCGGCAGGGGGGGGTCACAATTTTGATTTCACAGGGGCAGTCCCTGTCCGCCTGCTCGCGCCACTCATGTGGGTAGGAAACGGGCACGTCTTTGAAACTTGAAGAGCCGGAGACAACAGGGGAGTTTTGCAGTACTTTGAAGAAAAGATGAAACAGCAGGCCTCTTTAGAAGTACGAGCAGTAGCTGGATAGTGGGAGGGAGGTGAGGGGATTCAAAGCGCTGAGCACTGTGTCTGCTGTGATAACTTCTTCAGACACTGTGTTCCGGGACGCTTGATAAGTACTTAGTGAGGTAGACAACTGCAAGGTGGGGCCCAGGAGACGAGCACTGTAGGCCGAGAGACGTAGGACAGTACCTCTCACGGCCCAGAGGAACAAAGCTACGGAAAACAAACCAGCTCAGCAACCCAGACTTACAAATTTCTCCACTATCTGTAGGGCCTGTTTTTTAAAACAAACTGGGTTATCCTAAGCGTCTGAACTGTGAGTTTATCAAGAACGATTCAGCTACACGTTTATATATTTTAGATATAGGGGGCAGGCTTACATGCCCCATTCAACAACACTGTTTAAAATTTCTCAAAATTGAATTCTAATCTGTGTGCTGTGGATATATACGGACACAAGGCTAAATTATTTGTTTTCGCAGACTAATATGAAGTATGACATTATCAGATTTGCCCGTGAAAATGTTTCACAGAATGATGATTATGATTTTCCCGTGGTATTTACAACGTGCTGTTCTCGACACTGGGAATACACCCACCCCCATAAAGTTGAACAGGATCTTGGTGATTTACTGGCAATTCAGTAAGGACATCTTATGACAGAATGATTCAGAGTTTATTGCAAAGTAGCAGAGGTCTCTGACGTGAAATCTCCTTCTGAGTGATGTCTACCTAACCTCTGCCTTAAAACCAAGGCAATTTCCTTTTTAAGATTATAAACAATTTCCACAGGTTCATGCGGGTTCGTGTTTCGCTGTCAATTCTGAAGACGTCTCCTGGCTTGACAATTTGTCAGTGCCTTTGAGGATTTTGAATACTTGTATCGGGTCCACTCTTCTCTGTTCAAAACTAAAAAGGTTCAGCCTTCTTGGGTGTAGTGAAGAAATGACTAAATTTCTGTGGACTAGGAACTGGCCAGCATAATTATACCATGAGTGCGTTTCTAGTTAGGCTTCATTTAGAGGTTTTGTAGGACTGAATTTTAGACGGAGCTTGATTTTATTCCGTAAGTGCACAACAGTTTGCTTTAGAGTGGTTTCTTTTAGTACTGTCCTCACTGTCTCTGATTTTGCCTTTCAGTGTTTTGTCATAGTTCCTACAGTTTGTCAGAGTCTGAATTCATCTGACAGGTTGAACGGACGTGATCCAAAATCGATCATTTATGCAAGACAACATTACACAGCATATTAAGTATGCTGGAGACTGAAAAGAGAGCTATCCTTTTGCCAAAATCCAAATTAATTAGTTTTTTCTATGGCTACTTTGAAAATGTTGCCTTTTTGCATGCAGGCTGAATTACCACTGCGCTATCAAGAAGGACTAAAAGAACAAACTTTCCCAAAAGAAAATCAAATGAGGCACAAAACCGACATCACAGATTTGTTCTTCCCCTGGACAATCCTGTCCTGTTGTGTTTCGATACTCATTCTTGCCAGTTGTGTTCTCCAGTGATGACTGACTCCAGCCAAACTGAACGTGACAAAACCACGACCTACCTGCCTCCCACTGGGTGACTCGGGCCAAGACTGTTCTCTCCAGGCCGTAAGGCATTCACATCTTCAGGGCTCAGAAAAGTTACAAGCTCCTTTCCAATAGTAATGGAAAAGCTTTGTAAAAGAAGAGATGTTTGTATTGATGATAAGATATATTATAGAACGAAAGGCTAGAATTGTCCGAGAGCTGTGTTAACAGGCGTTTGTACAGTGCATGGTTATATGTTTGTAGTACAGTATAAACACTTTGTCAGCTAATGAAGGGTCATGTAATGATTTCTTATTGTTTGATTCTGATTCTGACTGGCAAAATATACTGTAAGACTGATTTAAGTAAAGAGATCTGCTGATGAACGTTGAATCCTCTAATGTGTTTGCTTTGAGGCTGTGGATGGAGCAGTCTTTCAGGCTGTTTTTATGTAGTGTCTCCAGCAAAATTAATTTGACACTTCTGCATATGAGCGAGTGCAGAATTGTGGTTCACTTTTTTTCTAGTGAGGAGTTCTGGGTTTTGAAGACTCAGAGCTCATCTGATGAGTTTCAGTAATCTAAAGCAAGATATAAAAGGTTCTTCAGGTTTACCCATATAATATTTGTACATGGGTAAATGCTATAGGGTTGCTAGATGGAGTCGTGTGCAAATGTTTTTTTGTTTTGTTTTTTGGAGGCTGAAAGCTCAGGAGTTTTCCTAAAGTTAGTGTGATTCACAGGTTGTATGGCAGAGACACTCATTATATATGAAGCCCTGAAGGGATGAACAGCTTTAGCTTGTTAGTATTTTACTGTTATGTCAGTAGTACTTATTTATGTGAGTCTGATTGCAGTACACTTGTGTATCATAATGGGAAAAATTGTCCTCTCGTGGTTTTAATTTATATAACTGCTTTCATGTCAACATCTCAAAGCACTTTAGAGTAAAAGTAACCATCTTCTCCAGTAACAATACTTTTGCTTATCATTATGTTTTGCTGCATTCAGACAGTAGATCAATGTCTGCCTCAAGTTTGCATGTAAATCTAAGTGGTTGTAATAGCACTAGTTAACACAAAGAAGTTGGATATTTGGACCGAATTGTCACATACAGATGCTCAATACAATAGGTCCCAAAATTGAGCCTTGCGGAACACCTGACAGGTCAGATGCTGTTTGTTCTGTTGTCACAAATTGCACGTGATCAGGAAGATAGGATCTAAACCAACTAAGAGGACCTCCTGAGATGCCAACAGGTTTCTTCTTGCTAGAGGAGTGCAGGATTGATCATGTCAAAGGTAGAAGGCAGGTTCTCAGGTAGCCTGAGTTTAAAAGCTCAAAGAGCTTGTTTGTCATTAAACGGCCTTGAAGCTGGGATGTTACTCCATACACATTAACCCTGGCTAGGAAGAGATGACTTGAAACTCATGACTTGTAATTAGAAATGACTTGTAATTAGACAAGATATCAGGCTATGGTTTTGTTTTTCTTTACAAAGGTGTAGCTGCAACAAGACTGAGAGAAAGTAGCACAATATCCAAAGAAAATGATTGGGTGCCTATGGTGGAAAAAAAAATGGGTATAAGCTAAAACACTGCAGTAGGAATAGAGTAAAGGCAGCAGGTTTTAGAGGACATTTCAGGTCTACTCTTTGCAGTTTTGTTGAAACTGATTCTAGGTTAAACTTGTACTTTCACCCACATTGCCAGCCCTGTGTAATACCAGAAAACTATTCACCACTAATTGTGAAACAAATCATATTGTAGCAGATTCTGGGATTTTTGATCCATGTGGTCTTTGAAGAGTGGAGCTTACCTGGCATGCAGTTACTTTCACAAAAGGGATCTGCTGATGAGATTTGTGCACTCACATCGAAAAGAGCTGTAAAGCGATGGGTCAAAAGTGCATCAGCACCTACCGTCGACACTTGGACCAACCAATTGTGAAAGTGTAATTGAGCCAGACTTATGCGGTGATGAAGGTCATCAGCTGTTCGTTGGATGTCCTTTTCTGGTTTACCGAGGGCCTTGGTGAAGGGCACCTGGCAGAAAACGAGAGGGTGTTAACACCTTGTCAAAAAAAGCAGGGCAGTTCTGCCGTGTAGGCAGTATCAGACCCTTTGTGCGAGACGGTGATTCAACAGCAAGTCAGGCGACTTGTTTTAAAAACTTGAATCCGAGCCAGCCTTCCTCGAATAGCTAGTGGTAGCCTGTGATGCATTGTTTTGGTCTCCGCGAGAGAAAAATGCGTTACAATCTTGTAATGTGTAAAAATAAATTCCAGACTTGCTAATAGCCAGTACTGTGCAGGATTCACACAGACCTGATAACAGCCAATGCTACTGTATGTGGGAGAAGCACTGACTTGATAATAGTCAATACTATTATGTGGAACTTGAAAGCACTTTTGGTGCCAGAATTTAGTCATGAACAGTTTTGAATTTTGTCAGGGCAATTGGGCACTTCAGAGCACAACAAAGATTAAAAATGAGAGGAGGCCGTTCAGTCATCTAGCCTGTTTTCGTAGTTAGGAGTTAATTGTTTCAGGGATCAGTTATCCAGCTGTTTCTTGAAAGAAACTCCATGGCTGGGAAGTGTGTTCTATGCTCCCACAAACCTTCAGATAAAGAAGGGCCTTCTGTTTTAAGTGCACGTCAAAGCAGTTTTTACACTTGTGCGTTCTGGTTTGTGTTTCACTGTTGCGTCTGAAGGTGTGTGCCTCTGTGCCTCTGAGGATTGGGAATAGAAAATGGACTTCACCCGGCTTCCTTCTTCACCCTCTCAGTTCTTCCTCTAAGTATCGTCTTTGCTGGTGCTTCAATATTAAAATATTATCCTCTGTTAATATGCTTTAATATTAAAAGCCTTCCTGCCTGCAGTTAACACCATTTGAGCTTCTCCTGCTACGCTGATTTGCAAAATAGCGGTAACTGTCATCAGTCATCTGTCATCTAACAAAACATCACCTCATTTTGCTTCAAGGTAATTATAAGGTAATAAGTTGTTTGTAAGGAGTGCTTGTAAAAAGGGTTTTCTGTTCAGTCAGTGCAGATTGATTTCAGGGGAGCATTGACTTTGTCCGTGTCTACATCAGCCCTCTCATCCAGCCTGTTACTGGTGTGTAGGAAGTGGATACAGAGGGACCTGAGGTGTTTTAAGTAGTTTAGGAAGTGGAGGAATTTTCAGGCAAGGAGATGTTCTGGTCCCTTGGAGCGACAGGCGGCTTCAGAGTTGCATCACTGCTTGTGCAAATTGCATGCGGCCAAGCAAGCAAATATACAGACGTTGATTTCCCTCCGTTCGTCTTCATTTTCCTCTTTTTTTTTCTTCACATTCTCCTTCTCCTTTCTTCTTTGTTTTATTCTCACCATCACCCTTTCACTTGTTACCAGATCTGTGCATTCCAACCCAGTGAAACGAGGGCAGCTCAGCCAGGGACACAGGGCAGTGGGACTCCTGTATTGCATTACTAATGTCTTTGCGTCTGCAAAGGGGCTCATTGATGCAGCATTTCTTTCCAAATGCAGCTTGATCCTCCTCGCTACTTGTACACCTAAAACACCATCGGTACATCTAGTACTGCGCACAATGCCATGCTTCTCTGAAGAGTGCTTGTTTGCAAACCTTGTGCAAAGTCAGAATAATACTCCCAATACAAAGAAGAGAGAACTGATACCATCTCTGGAATTCCTCGGCCGTTTCTGCGTGAACGGGGCATTTAGTCAAACTGCGAAACTCTGAAAATTCTCGTGAGGCCTTCACTGCAAGAATACAGATTATTTCAACCATTTGCATCCTTCATCAAAATGAGACCCACAGCACAGCCTTTGCTTGGCTGCATCGCGAATGGAAATGTGTGTCTCGTTATCATGCCAAATTCCCCTAATTGTTGCAGTAATGCAGTAGACAAAAATGATTATGAAAGGGAATAATTAAAGAAAAGGCCTATAATAGCATTTAACATTAAAAAATGAAAGAAACAAATGCATCCTACTTTAAAGGAAGAAATCTGGGATATTCAGGAAGACTGCTAGAGGAAATAATCTTGGCGCTGTACTAATAAGAATCATTGAAAACTGGATTTTCCAGACTAATTACTCATGAACAAATGTGCTGAGATATTTTAACGTGGATAAAACAGATTCTATGGATATGACATTCAGTACAATTTAGGCCAACCTTTTCTTTTAGAGATTGCAATTCAGCTATTTTTTTCTAGGTTTTTTTTTTATTTGTAGTGCGCTGTGCGTTTTCTCCACTTTGCTTTTCGAGGCGAGTGGTTTGTTGCTGCAAAACGGACTTTTCAGAGTTGCCCGAGCAAGTTTGCTTGGCGAGATATGTGACAAATGGATGGCAGCACAGAATGTCGTGATAAGAAAAAACTTCATTCAGCAGACACTACTCTTTATACTCCAAACTTACCGACAAACGTGCTTAGTGTCGCTCTCTCCTTGTGAGCGTTTCAGAGGCCGAAAATGACCGGCGGTATTTTGGGGTGGGGCCATCAGAAGCTGGAGCAAGCGTTGTGGCTGACAATCCTGGAGAATAACGTTCAGCTCTTTGTGAGCTGGTCCCTGCCTGAATTGTCTGAATGTTCTGTGCATAAGGTGTGATTCATGAGTTCCTCCAACGATGGTGATGCCTTTTCCCAGCTGCCTCTGGCCAGAAGGGCCCATGCCCAGGCCGTATAATTTGCAGAAGACTGTCCAGGGGGTGTGATTGTACCATCTCAGCCCCACGCCATACCTCTATATGATGTTACCATGCAGTACATTTCCTAAGTGTCCGCAGCTTCCCTGCAGTTATACCATGATGTACTGTGCTGTCCAACAGCTCGTCACGCTTTGCCACATCAGCCTACATCGTATTTTGTGTCCTGCCACAATAAAATGAGCAGCTGCCCTGCCCCCCACTGTACTCTGTCACATCACAGAGGAACGCTCGCTTTTCTTGTGGTACTTTGTGTGCTGGACCGTGGCTCTGTGATGGACTGCTGTCCTGTCTAGGAGGGGGGGTAGTTGTGCCCTGTCCTTCCTGGATAGGCTCTGACGTGACGCTACCCTCACTGGGATCAAACGCATTCTGGATGGGTGGACTATGAGTTGGGCTTTAAAATAGGAACTTCCCACAGGAGGCCAGTCTGCCCGTATTGCTGGTTTAGGAGTTAACTCCAGGTGTTTTTTTTTTTTTTTTTTGGTCATGTCTGGCTGGAAAGAAGTTGCGCATCCACACTGAATTTTTCTGCAGATTACAGCTGGACTTTCCTGTGCTTCTCTTAAACGATTAAGTGTCGTGACAAGAGTCGGGTACTCGAATGCAAGATGTCTAATTGGCCAGGTGGGCCACTGAGGAGAAGTGTTAATGAACCTGCTGCCCATTTGAACAAGAGTGGAAAGACAATTGAAAAAAGGATTACAGTTAACTGGATTTTCATAGAACCAAATCCCCTTCCTCACAGGGTTTTCAGCAATATTGTATTTCTAGCAAATGTGTAGAATTCGTTTGTTTAAAAAGCGGGGCTCACTCTGAATAGAAAATGTGTCTTTTAATATTTGATTCGCTTTCGGCTGGTAACCTATGCTTGGTTTCCCCGTTTTTTCCTAACCTATATGGAGTAGCCGAAGCACATTTCGGTTTGAGAGGCGTGCGAGGCAGTGCGTGGTGTTATGCGCAGAAACGCGCATGGAAACCCACTGAGATCTGCACGGCGGCGGCGGGCCTGAAAATAGCCCCCTCTCCTGCTCTTTGTCTGCTCTGGTTAGTGATGCTCCGCGAGAGGGAGGAGGGAGGGAGGTTAGCGAGCGAGACAGGGTGTGAGGGGGGAGGGGGGTTTGGTTGCTGGAGGGAGTTTGGCTGGTAGCAGCAGTGGCGGCGGCGTTCGGAATCCACTTGATACAAAATGAATGAGCCTCCGGTCTCTCTGGTCGGGGGGGGGAGTTTGCCACAGGCTGTTGAAGTACACGGCTCTATCAGGAGCACTTTCGCATCATCTGATGCATACCGACCGCCTGGGTGGGTGGGGGTGGTGGTTGTGGGGAGGGGGTGGGGGGGTGCAGGAACCAGCCTGATCTCCGAGCGCGTTAGTGGAGACATCTGACGTGCTCCGCATTCAGCCCCCTCTCTCTCTCTCTCTCTCTCTCTCTCTCTCTCTCTGTTTCTCTTTCTCCATCAGTCGCACTCCCCTTTCCCACTTCCACTCTCTGCGGTGGAAGACAGGAGGATATCGGGAAGTGTGAGAGGAGAGTGAGCGGGATCCCGGTTTTAAAGAGAGCTGTCCTTCTGCGGGAGGGGGCTACGGTTTCACTAGACGTGAGGGGAGGGGGGACAAGGGTGGGGGGGGGCGGGTGGGTTGGAGAGACTAAAAAAAGAGAGAGGACCATCATTCCGTAACCCGTCGTAGAAGCCGCACGCTCTGCTCCGGTGATGTGGTTAATGACCCAGGGAATGGCAGGATGCGAACGTAGGACTGACCGTGTGTTTCACTGAGTGTAAGTACTCCAGCTGCTCTATTCTGGTGCTCTGCTGTCGTGATGCTGCGGGGGCTGGCGATGTTTCTGGCGCTCGTTTCTGTTTGTAACTCAAGACATTAAAACCAAGTCAAGTACTTGGCCGGTTTTGAGGGGGCGTGTAAGGAGATACACAGTCACAGGAGAAGAGTTGTCTCTCCCTGGGCAATTCCAGTGTATCTAGCGCTGCTACTGTAGTGTGGGTTGTAAAGCTCTCCTCTACGTGAGAAAAGTTGGCAAAGGCTATCTGAATTTCCTGAAAAGTCACTGGGAATTGCGGTAGGACTGGAATTCAGAGATTGGATTATAAAAGTTCACTTAGCCTGATGTTATTTCTCAGAGACCTCAGCTTCTGATTTGTTTCGTAACAGAATGGCTTCTGTTTCGCGTACTTCATCTTTAATATTTCCTTTGGTAGTTTTTAACTACTAGCTGACAGTCAACTAATGTTTAAACTCTCGACTTCGTGTCTGTGGAAGACTAGTGAGTTGATCCGTTTCAACTAGTTTACTGCTGTGTCTGACATGGTCAAAACCACTGTGAAATAATGGAAGGAGAGGAGTACATGTCAGTTTCTAGCTCTGTTTGATTAATGCAAAGGGTCTGGCTGTTTAATTGCACGTTCTAGTTCTTCGGTTAACGGCAAGAATGACTGTGACTCTTCTGGAAGAGAATACCACTTATAATCACCATTAAGAAAATGTCACCCAGCCTAGTGTTGGACTTGACAACAGGCACTGCTGAGTGCATCAGTACTATGTGCCATGCAGCCCGGCTTCACGGAAAGAGCTCTGTTACTCGGAGGCAGCACAGACCCCCTCTCTCTCAGCCTGTAGTAGAGAGCAGGCTTAAAAGCAGTTCCTTTCACCTCAGTCAGTAAAAACTCACTGCAGGGTTTCGAGCTTGACAGGATTAATGGTGGTGCCGTGAAATGAAAGATTAATGTTCTAGGAGTTAAAGTGAACAGTTACAGCAGAGAGATGCACTTGGGAATATATATATAACTGGCACAAAACAGCCATTCGAATTAAATAACAAGGCATATTACCATAGGGTACGTGGCTGCTGATGTGAGCAAGAGGTTAGTCTGTGAGGGGAATAGGGGCAGAACATGAGCACGAGATCTAACCAGTGTTGTGATTTCAAAGTCTTTTGTGGTCCATTTTTTTTTGTAACCAAGTACCTTTTGCAAAAAAAGAGAGAGAGAAAGATTGCGCTTTCCTGGAAAGACCGAATATTGAAACCAGAAAGCAAGGTAACTGCCCGGCTCGATTGTTTACAACAGCCCATCCTCTGCTCTGTCCGAAGGCTGGGTTTCTCAGAGGCGCTACTGTACAGCAGCCCTGTCTTGAAGTTGTACCTTGGCATTTCAGGAGAGGATGTGTGGTGGTGAATCCAAGCGTTAACATGCATTGCCACCAGCCTGCATCATTAACCTTTCATTATTTAATGAGATTTCCTTGTCTCTTGCTCCTCCAGTGCTGGTGACTAGTCCCAGCAGAGAGAGGGTGTTAAAACCTGTCAGTGTTCCTCCATACATTATACTCGCACAGGCTCCGATAGAGTCCCTGCTGTGTAATGAAGATTTCTTTCTTGTTTTCTATTTGCACTAAAGCTAATCTGTCTTGATTTTATGTTGCCAAAAGCCGTCACATCAGCTGGACAGAAAATGTGAATCCATTCCATTTGGATGGACACTCACTTAATCTGGGACACCGTCATAAATTACGCCTCTACATCCTGACACCTCTGAATTGCTGGATACTTATCTGCCTTTAATTAAGTTTCTGATGATTGAGTTGAAAACTAGCTTCGCATCTGGGTGCTGGTGGGGAAAAATGGACTGTGGTTTTCAGCTCTCCGAAATTGATGGCCTTGTTGGAAGAGCTGTTTGATTTCACCTCCTCTTGTCTCCGAAGGGATGAGGATCCTTTAGATTAGATAACCCGCATGTATGGGCATGTGGGTGACTTCACTGGGATTTGAATTTTTGAATAGTTCTTGTACCAAGGTAGTAAAAAAAAACCCCACACAGGACTGTTGTGTAGTTTCAGTAAAAATGGCCATTTCTGTTTTATCCCAAATCACCCAAGGTTCTGAAAAATCTGTCCTGGGATTTGGTTCTGCTTTGTGGAGGATCATTTAAAATACTTGCCCGATTCGATCAAGTAAAATTGAGCTCCTTCAACAGCAAACACTAAAATGAATCATAACATAATATTTATTAATACTCTTTTTTCTGCATAAATGAAATATGCCTTCAGTATTCTACCTCTGGTGTTGTGATGGTGGGTTCTTCATACCCTGAATTAGCATTGGCCAGTTTGTGCTGTTACAGCCATACTGGAAACAAACTATATAGATGCACTGAGGTGTCTGATAATCAATAGGCATTTTTATTGAGGTACATAGATCGTTTTACACAGCTTTCAATGGTGTAAATGAGCTACAATTTGCATAAATTTGCCTAATGTAACGTGACACCAGCAGTAAAACATGAAGCCTGAATTGCTTTTGTCTTTGCTTCACAAACAGCGTCAGGAAGCCCTGCTAAAGATTAAAGTAACTATGATTAATATACAAATTAAGAGCATTTATCAGATTGTTTTCTGTTTAATTAAGCCTAACTGAATATTCAACAGCTTCACGTTAGCCACACAAGGATATTTCAGTCTGGGAAATGAATCTGGTATTTTTCTTCAACACATCTAACGCGTTTTATGTGTGTGCCGCAGAAGACACATTTGTCATGAACAATGTGTATTTAACCAGTAAATTGATGTAAGATCATTGATTCAGCAGGGTGTGTTATAATTATAGGAATTCAGAATAAACCAATATCATATTTACTCCTTCAAACAGCCTGAAAAAAAATAGTGGTTTGTATATGGAAACACTGATCACTATTATGTGATAGCCCTTGGATGGCCATAACCCTGCCCTTCTTGATGTTGTTTGTCTGATGGTCTAAAAATTACCTTTCATCTTGGTAGACATTTTCTCTCATACTTTACTTTTAGGAAAGAACATTTCTCTCATGTTAAAAAGACATTTCTGGTTCTTTTCTTGAAAGCTTTAGATTATATTTTAAGCTTGTTTTTTTTTTTTTCGGATGAGCCCTTGTGTCGATTAAGAATTCGGGTAAAACAAGTTTTTTTTAATAAAAATAAGATAAAAGGTTATTTTGTGTGAAAGGACCCTGTCTGTAAAGGTAGTCAAGAACTGTAGAAATGATGTCTTAACAAGGCCAATTGTGTCTGTTTAATGAGGTTTTATGTTAGTATGATTAAAAAAGACCATATATGTAAACATAGTGAATTTTGCCATGGCAGCACTCAAAAGTATTTAAAATTGCTGATTTTTTGTTTGTTGATCACGAGTAAACTGCGAACAATTGCACTTCTACTTTGGGTTTTTATGCCAGTTTGGATTCGCCTTTTCTATTATTCTTAGAAGTAAAAATGATTCCAAAGTGGAAGTCAGAAAGGTGCAAGCAAATAGTTTTACCAAAAACACGTAACCGGACACTGCCACCTTTCAGAACAGAAGTTCAAAATATGTGAAAAAGAAAATACAGAGGTAAAACAAATAAATAAAAAGCAGGAATCTGGCTGGCTAGAATCATGAATCTGGTCTGATCTGAGCCCAACAGAGCAGAATTGAGGATTTTCCCTTAACACTACACGTTCAGTGAGAGTCCACTCGAGCAGAGTGTCTGGGTGCTGTGGGTGCTTCTCAGGACCGTATGACTTGTGTCATCCTTACGGACACAGTTTGTCCCGTCTTTGGCCATTCCTCATGTGTGTAACCTTTAACCATACTGCACTTCATTTAGTTACACAAAATTGAATCTTTTCTTTGTATTTGCAATGTCAGCTCAAACCACAGAGCAACATCATAGAAGTACTGTATTTCTCTGTAACACTGTGTTGACTTGCCCTCCCCAGACAGACGCTAATAAGGTCAGTGTGAGTGGGGGTGAGGGGGTGGAATATGCTGTTCCAATTGCAGATTCTCGTGTAGTACAGTAGATACAGAATAGATTTTTAATGCTGAATTTAAAGGTGGCGCAGTTTAATTTTGTCCTGCTGCACAGTTAGAATAGTCATCATATGTAGTCGGTAAAACACCATGGTGTTTTGACTTAAAATCAGTAGACTGCGCCTCCCAAGTGGCTCAGCTGGTAAGTGCACTCCTCCGAGTGGTTCAAACGTGATTCAAACGTTGCAGGTTCAAGCCTGTTCTACCATGACTGGGATTCCCAGAGCAGCAACACACAATTTAATGGGTGACTCTTAAGAGCTGAGTGGGACTAGTCAGCCAGGGCTCTCATGGGAATGCGAAGCGACCCCCGTGCCCTCCGTGGCCTGACAGTTAAGGGCACGCCTCTCCTCCAGTCTACACTGAACTTCTGTTGCCAGGCTACGAAGTCTTGTGACTTGTGACAAGCCAATTGGCTCGAAGGTGGGCGGAGCCTGCCTGCACTTCCTTATTCTCCCGTGTGCGGTTGCAGAGTTTATAGCTGTGAGCCAAGATATGAAAAACACAATTGTTTATTCCAGAAATCAGGTGGATATGACCCAAAAAAGATCATTTAAATGTTTTTTTTTCAAAAACAGCAGATTCACCATTGGCTTCACAGAGTCCAGTTAACTCTATAGTGTTTATCCGGTGTTTTACAGTTGAACAGCTTTTCTTGGTGTGTGAAACCAGCCCATAGTGTCTCACACTGGACTTTCTAGTTCATCCCGAAGGGTATTCTTCAACCATACTGCTATTAGGAGGGTGGCTATGAGCTTTTTCTGCACACCAGTGGATTTGATTTTTTCTATAGCAAAGAAATTGCTCACGTAGAAGGACAGCAGCACACCGAGGGTCTGAGGCAGGGAAATTGACTGCTAACATCTGTCACTCAGAAATTGACCTACTGCAGGTCTGCCGCAGCATTGCAGAACCCAGCGGACAGTGGAGGAGAGGAACGACAGTGAGATAACTTATTTTTTTCTCCAGCACTCCAGAAATGGCACACAGCTCCCAATGTTAATGGTTTGTATTGTTATTAATTACAAAACTATTGTGTGATGACTTGTCTCACACGCACTAAAAAGATCAGTATGGATAAATGGCTGTCCAAACGAAGAGACAGTGGATGGTGGTACTAAATACAGTAGGAGCAGAGGGGTAAAGACCCAACTGTTCTGATAAAAGCCCTAAGTTAATGCAGTAATGTTTGTTTTAAGTTTTAAGAGTAGGAAGAAGTGGTTAACATTGGGGCTCTGGGTTCAGTTCCTGGGGTGCTGTCTGATGTTCTCCCCCTTGTTCACATGGGCTTCTGCCAGGTGCTCCAGTTTCTACCCACAGCCTCGAGACATACTGGCAGGTTAGCTGGTCTCTGGGAAAACTGGCCCCTGGTGACCCGCCTTGCACCCATTCTTTGCTCCTGTACCAGATAAAGCAACTGGGACAACAGATTGATGGAAGAAAGGAAGTGGACAAGTGCTGACAGACCCCCCAAAAAAAAATCATTGTCCCAGTTGGAATGAAGTGGCCTGGTACACTCTGTATGCTAATGATCGTGCTGGTCCCACGGTGTAATCGCACTGTGATTCCAAATTGTACTTGGCACTTCATGTCGCAGTGTTAATGGCGTAGTGCTGTAGAGCCCAGTCCTCATGGTAAAGAGGTTAATGTGTGATGTATGAATTATCATACATTAGCTGCCAATAAGCTACTTCTGTCAGCGAATTGCTTTTCTAATTTACAGATGTCCCCTCCAGCCCCTAAATCAAATATTAGCATTAGTCATCTCTTGAGACTGCCGATGCTCTAGTTGTTGAAGAACTTGCCTTCGCTAAGTGACTTCAGTCCCTCTGGGTTGGTTGTCTGTATTATTGATTGGAGGTATTTTGTGTGATTATTCATTTCACTAATAAGGAAGCATTTACAGTTTTTTACAGATTGATACCTTACACACAAAGTGAATTTTTCCAATACAGCAACATTAAAATAGAGGGCCTGTTAAAAACGCCATGAAGGAGCGTAGTATTGTACTGCTTTTTTTTTTCTTTGTTGGATTTTCAGGTTCTAGACTGATCTCAAAAATATTTTGGCGTCTGTCTTTGTACTTGTCCAGTTGTTGTCAAAGAGTTCGGAAAAATGTAAAGCAGTTATTGTTGAACCTGTGGTTACACGTAATATTATATCAAAAATAATAATGAACTTTATTTTATATAGCACCTTTAAAGGTGGCTCCTCAAAGCGCTTTACTGAATGACAACAGCAACAACAACAACTGAAAATACACAATAAAAAATACACAAGATAAACATGATGAGAATACACAGAGGAAAACAGTAGATGGTGGTACTAAATACAGTAGGGGCAGAGGGGTAACGTAAATGTAACCAGTTAAGTAAAGGCTCTTCTAAAGAAGAAGGTTTTGAGTCTGGATTTGAAGGGGTTTAGAGAAGGTGACTCTCTGATATTCTCTGAGAAGACTTGGTCAGGATTCTGTCTGCCAAATTTTGGACATACTGGAGTTTGTTCAAGTACAGTATCATCAACAGACAGGGTTACAGGATTGGCTTTACTGAGTCGATGGGAGGTGCCAGTAAGCATGACTTCAGTCTTGTCACAGTTAAGATGAAGGAAATTTTGAGTCATCCAAGTTTTTATGTCAGAGATGCAAAGCAATCTTTTTTTTTGCCAGATCGTAAGAAACACATCATAGGTGAACTCTGTCATGGTTTGATCATTAGCTGCAAATATGGAGGGGCTTTCCATAAAAATACAAATTATTGCTTTGGATCAGGTGAAAGTTGGTTGGGTAAAAACGTCAGCAACATGCCTTCACTGAAACGTGTGTCTTTATTAGTATCAGAGATATTAGCTATTTTAGTTTTATAGAAGAGTATTACAATAAAATGGTTCTCAGGATTTTATTTTCCAGTGGTTTTTGTCTCATCACCATGCTTATAGACTTGATTAGGTGTGCTGGCGTTTCCCAGTTCTGCGCATTGTGTGAACAGTGTGAGCTGTGGGCACCTAAATTGTGATCAAGGTCATATTTAAGAAAAACAAGCATCACTGGGTGTATTTGTTTTAAGTTTATATTGAATGTTTATTTTTCAACTTCACCAACTTCAAATGATGATGCTTTGCATATCTGTTCTTGCAGTTGATTTGGTATGAGGAATGAAGTAGTAGGAATTGTCGCACAGGAAAGACATCACTCAGAAATGATGTCTTTTGCTAGTGATAACTTAAATGAATTGCCTGGACTGCTAGACGGACTCACGGAATTTGATCCTGAATGGATGAGTTAACATGGCTCATGTTGTGGTATCTCATTATTCCCCAGTAACTCTTAAATCTCAGAAGCAGGCATTTCGTTCTGCCTAATGGATCTTTAATAGGGTTGTGACCCCAGCTGTTCTGCAGAGGCAGACGAGTACGTGTCACGTCAGAGAGATCACAGGGGCTTGAACTTTGGTTCTGGCATCTTCTCACATGTCTCGATGTCTGTGTCTATCCAGTGTGGATACCCATCCTGCTGGATTAAATTATTGCAGCAAAAGTCATGGCTTTACTGTATTATTTTTGCATGATTCAGAACCTCACCCCATAATAAGACAGTCCTTCCAGAGTTAACGCTGTTTTTAATTTATTTGGCTGATTCTTGACAGCAATTCGACTCACAGAGGTTGTAATTTCCCTTCTCTAGGGTACTGGAGTAATGTCCCTACCTGGGCTTCGAACCCACAACGCTCTGATTGAGGACTCTCGAGCTCCTAGACACTCCTCCGCACTGTGCTCTTTAATATATTTTCCAGAGCTCCAGAAAATGGTTAAAGACATTAGTTGTATTGTAGCATGATCCATTAATGAGTTACATGATTTTAGTCCTTATACCAGACTACCAAGTCGATTTTGATGGAAGGATGGAACAACCAGCCTCAGTTTTTTGGAATATTCTGTACCTTCAATTATTTTCAGCTTGCTTTTCTTAGTTATTAGTATTTGTGTAATTCATTGTAATTAATGTCTTCATATGCCATAGGCTTGGTATGAAAGTGTTAAAATGGATTGATGGTTTTGTGGTGTTTTTGCTGTGAGGTGACACTGGCTTGGTGGCTGTGTGGTAGCCATTTGTCTGTTGGCTTGCGCTGGGGATGTCACAGTCTACAACTGGCCCCTCACGGTGTTTGTGTTACCACAGGACATGAAGCTACAGCTGTGCCTATGTAAAAAAATGCATCGAACTCTGTATTCTTTGTCACCTTTCGGTACCAATCTGTGTTCCAGAGTACTTTTGACCTCCTCTTGTCGCAGGAACAGGAATGGAATTGACCAGGCTGTTCCTTTATAAGTGCTCAATTAAGTCTCAGATCATGTGACTTCTCTCTTTCACCTTCACCTGCTGTTACACAACAGTGCTCCATGTTCATACAGTATGTGGAAAGGCGATACTTAGCTTGTTATCTGCATCATGCAGTATGTGAGTGTGGACTAATGCTGGGGTGCTTTTTTTTTCGGGATCAGAAGTCAGAAACTGGATTCAGGAAATGTGTAAATGCTGTTAATTACTCTCTTCATACACCTGCTGAGCCTGAAGGATCAGCCTCTTGTCTTTGAAGTGTAAGTGTTGTGGCCAACGTTCGTAACACTGCTGGTGTTATCAACTGGTGAGATGGATGTTTTCAGTTTAGCCCTCAGTCTACATACGGACATATAGTAGGTCAGCATCCCAAACACCATCCTGTTGGTGGTCTTGGGGAAAACAGAAAACTGATTCCTCACCTCCAGAATAGGAGAGGCCATCGACATTGTCTTTTTTCTTCTGCTATAGATAAGTGACAGACTTTACCTTGCTCTTTTCAGCGTTTACACACAGGAATGTGTCGTATTTAAACCTTTTTACAGACAAAATGAGCAACGTATTAATGATTCACATTTAATTTCCTTGCAATATTCAGATTTTTTCAGGGGTGGACAGAAGAATCTGCTATTTCACATTGGATTGCTGCTCTAATGGTTGTGTTACAGGCAGGAAAGATGTAATGCATTGCATATCGTCTGCTACTCGAAACTCCTAAAAACGGTTGTCAAATAATAATGAAAGAACATCTTTTTCAGACACTGCTCTTATGCTAAAATGTCATTACTTTGAAAGTCCTGAACTATTCTGTAACTAAACTTCTCATGTGCTGCTTGGGTTTCTGCTGACTGTACTCTTGCTTTTTTCTCCCTTTTTAATGCTTTCCTGGACCCAGAGAGAGGTAATCTTCTTTTTTTCTGCCTGCTAAATATGCTTCCTTGTTCTCCTCTGACTTTCTCAGTCTTCACTGTATTCCCTCCATGTTCCACAACATTCCCTGGAGACCCCAACAGCAGTGTGCTGCTGGTGACCTGCGCAAATATAGGAGATTAAATCTCGTTAACCTTGGCTATATGGTTCTCGCACATGAACATCTTGCCTATGAGAAATAATTAATGACACTGTCTGGGGCATTCATGACCCAAGACAGGCTGTTGATATTGTATTCAGCAACTAACCTTTGTCTCTCAAAGATGAGTACTAAAGACAGATCACCCTTTCTGGAAGGCCTGCACAATTGTGTAGGCACGTTACTTTGTTAATGTACAGTATATAACACCAGTACAGAGTTGTGTATGCATCAGTGTTAAGGAGTTTAACACCAGTGTAGAGTTGTGTATTCATCAGAGTTAAGGAATATAACGTCGGTGCAGAGGTGTGTATTCATCATTGTTAAGGAGTTTAACACTGGTGCAGAGGTGTGTATTCATCAGTGTTAAGGCGTTGAACACTGGTGCAGAGTTGTGTTAAGGAATATAACATTGGCGCAGAGCTGTGTATTAAGGAATACAACAGTTATGCTACTGACTACAGATCTCCATCGATCAGTATTCATGTCCCTCTTGCAGGCACCTGCAGTTCTTGCTGACACAAGCTCCCTGATGCAAGAAGGGTTTGCACAGCGCGATTGTTTGAGGAAGCTTGTAATGCTTTCTGTTTAAATTGTTTTCACCTCGCTGTGAACCGAGTTGCTCCTTCACCTCCTGTCTTGTGTGTGCCCTTGGGCGTTTGATTGCTTGCACACACCACCTCCCTGAGACTACAAGTACGTGTGTGGGGGTCTTCTCATAGGGAAGGGCTTCCAAATTCTGGTCCTGGTGACCCCACTGTCCCCTCCAGTGAGTTCTGTCATTTTATCGAACCCTTCGTTGAAAGGATAAATTGATCGAATAGTTATTACTTTGGATTCAGGGCTGACATGACTAGGGATCTCAAGTTCACTTTAATGTGGTCAGTAACTCGCAGGTTTTTACAGATCGTTTCGAAGCAAATTAATGACCTGATGGAGTCACTGAGCCCCAGCTGACACTGGGTTCCTCAGGATCAGGAGAGTCTGTTACAGAGTGTGGGTCCAGTCTGGGCAGCTACGCTCAGAATGGTCCATAAATTGAAACAAGAGCTCATTTTGCATTGGTTGGTTTTAAATAATGTCTCACGTAAAACTCTGTTGTAGAAAAGAGTGCTGTAATTGTCCGGACTGCATCGTTTCTTACCATCAGGTATAACTGTGAGTGTTATATTCCAGAATCTCATAGTACAGCAAGTATTGAGATTACATCAAAAATGTTGACAGTAGGGTGCCAAGCAACCTCAGAGAACTACCTCGAAGAATGGTGTAATATAAGATGCATGTGTTCATTGAAATAATACACAATCTACTCATCCTCAATGTTTGTGGAGGATTTGCAAATATGAGAAATGTACTAGAAAGGAATATTAATAATACAGCTAATAATTCTCTCATTCATTCATTCATTAGAGCACTTATATTAGCATTTAAATTGTAGCTTGTGTCATGTCCATTCATACATTCTTACATATCTTTTATTTCCTTGTATTTGTGCTTGTGATGACCGTTCTTCTTGCTGTTCCATCTACTCCCTATATGAGTGTGTGAACACATTTTGTCATTCCTATTCATTGATAAAATCTGCTGTGACCCTTTCACCTCCCGTTTGTCGAGGAATGTCAGTGGTTCCACACTAATAAATCGGACGTGATGAATTCTAGCAAATTTCTGCTGTAGAGGTAGCTTTAATGCCTTGCCCTAAAGAGCTGTGTAACCATTTGTTTTTGAACCCATGACGTACTGGATATAAACAGGGCCGTTCCCCCTCTGTGAAACGCACGAGAGGATTTGGCTCCGATAAACACGATCTGGACACGAAAGTAAATTTTCCCCGGGGAGCTCGGGAATCCGAAATTGTACTGTAATGCTGCCCATTAAAATTCAATGGAAAGGTCAAAGTCGGTGGCCTTTGGATCGCAGCCCCGAGGAGCCATCGGTGAAAGGCGGCGGCCTGTTGTGAATCGGTGAGGCGGGAGCCTAGAGTGTGTGTGTGTGTGGTGGAGGGGGCGGGGGGGGTGGGCAGTACCCCTCCCTCTCTGTCAGCATTCCAGGCTGCAGCTTTGCAGTATTGTACCCACTCCCGGGCTGCGACACTGTAGCTCTGCTGTCGCGGGCCACTGGAAATCCTGGACAACCGGAAATAAAACTGGAGAACCGGTTTTCCAAAAGTCGGCAAAGTCCATCTGAACACGGTTTTAAATACAATTTAACTGAGGCCTCTTAACAGGCCGTACGTGTACCTCTATTTGAAAACACAGGAGAGGAACGCACAACTTTAAATTATGGACTTATTTGTGGTTAAATATTGACCATTTCATCCAAATGGGTAGAATCGTTTATGAAGATAGTCATGTTATTCTATCTTTGAAGAAGGTGATTATACAAGTTTTGTATATATAAAAAAAAACACTGCAACCCCTGAAACATGCTTAGCCTGCAAAGCTTGGTAGGTCCTAGTTAATAATTCTTTCCGTTCATTTAATGCTTTTCTAATACTCTGAGGTTCTTACTCATTTGTGCAGTAACTTACAGTAGGTTAGTAGTAACGTGTTGCTGGGGATCAGGTCTATCTTGATATTAAAACCGTGCGAGCTAGAATGTGAATCTCAGTGGATATAGGCAAGGAAATCTATTTTGCAATTCTGTCGGAAGAAAATGTTGCTCTACTTATTATTCAGTCAAGATGTTGAAAGAAAGGAAGTCATCACAGCGCTGGTCCAATTGTCTTGGAATATGCAGTGTGGTTTCAAATGGAAAGAAAGTAGCTAGTGAAATTGTGCGCTGAAAAGCAAAGGAACTGGAATTTAGATGTTTCTCAGGTAGTGGTCATTATGATTCTGGAGAAAAGCACTATTACAAGATTGCTTTTATTATCATTTGAGCCCAACGAACTGCAGTTTGGGTAGTGTCCTGCCTTTCGTGTCTTGTCTGTCATGTCTGTGTGTCTTTCAACCCTGGAGTGATTCCTTCCCAGTTAAAAGCACTAAATATCTTTTTATGGTGACATTTTTGCCAGTTGTTGAAAATAATGCCCTAAATTTATTTTCAAAAACAGTCTGTTGTGTATAAAAATCACAATTCCTGTACATTTGTTTTAAATAAGGCCAAAATGATGGGAAAAATATATCAGAATGTGAAGTATTGGTAAATTTGAATGTAGTGAAGACTCACTAGGTGCTGATACCTTTTAAAGTGAGGTGTGTCATAATAAAATAAACACAGGAAACTATGTACAAGGTAACTAGCTCCAGTTACAAGACTTAAAAGTAATGCCGGCTGATATCTTAAGATTGGCTTGCTGTGCATTATACCACTGCCAAAACGAGAAACGAGGTCATGTCCGATGCTTTGCTTGCTTGAGGGTTGAGGCAACAACAAGGGTGCTACTTCAGCGCCCTTTAAACTTCTCAGCTCATTTCCAGAAAGCGTACCTGTTTTGTGATTAAAAAACTGCCCTTTTTGTACTTTTTATATCAAATTGCTCCCTTTCTACTGTGAATAAGAAAGGGAAGCTATCTTTTACCCCTGTCAATGTTTTAATATAGAAGTTCTATATTATGAAGATAAATGATGATATTAATGCAGAATTGTTAATTGGTATTACTTGTTTACCCTACAATGTTTATTGCTTCCTTTGACATTTGACTGAACAGACCTGACATTTATTGTTGTTTTTATTGTACAGTGAAAACAGGAGTTCATCCTCGACCACTGTGGTTGTTGAAACAGCCATTATTCTAAATGGGGCATCGTGTGTAAGATTCACACATAAAAAGCCTGCTTTGTTTTTGCCCTGGATAATACGTTCAGCTAGGCCTTGCGTTCATTTATTTTTCAAAACAGTTTTCCAGTTTTAATCCCAGATGTGGGGGAGGATGTATCTGCATTTAGCACACCCTAGGAATTCAGCATCTACCCCCACATTCTCTTATCGGAGCTTCACCACGCGCTGCAAATCTTAGATTTCAGTCCAGGCTTCCAGGATGACTTTCCAGTCCAGTGGGTTTGCCAGCTGTGGGCTCTGCATGTGCTCTGTCTTCTCTGTCTTCACATAGTTCACTGCAGTCATTCCTCTGCCTTTAAAACAGGCAGTGGCCAGACCGGTCTCTTCTCTTGAGAGGATATACATTAGAGAATTGCAGTAGATTCATCCATGCTGCTGGTGTTAACACAAGCCTCCATAAACCCTTTTACTTCAATTTTGGGGTTTATTAAAATAAATCCAAACTGAGTGTTATTTCTAAAATTAATTTAAAATGGGCTACAATCATGATGAAGGCTCACGGGAGTAGAGAAGAGTTTTGATTTATCGGTTTTTTGTCCAGATACGAGTTAAGTCTTTCTTTGCCCAATATTGGTAGATCCGTTTTCTGAACTGCAGGGTTAGAATCCTGCTTCCTTTTTTCCTTTCTCCGTGTGACTAATTTCATTGAGCGCTCCCCGTGTTGAACTGCAGGGATGTGAGTCTCACCCTGTTTGCCAGAAGCGGTTGGCTTCTCCCTCTGATTAAGTAAAAAGCAAGGAGCTCGATTACAGAAGCTGAGAAAGAAAAAAAAATAATTGGGGAGGATCAATTCTTTCCCTGCAAAGGAAATGTCACTCTGTCCTCTTCTCCTGCATCTTCAATGTAGCTCCTATCCACTTAAAAACTCATTTGTTTATGAGTGCATTTCAGCAAACCCAAGTGCTGACATGAAAATGACATTCTCACCATTTGAAATGTTGACTCGATTGACGCAACAAAAGCATACTAACTCCTTCACAAACAGTGCATATGCCGTGACAAGTCATTGAGCATGCAACTAATCTTAACAGTTCACGAACAGCGTCGTTTCTGTCAAAATCTAAGAGCAAGACTTCATGTAGAGAGACGCCAGGTGACAACAGTGGAAGACGTGTCATACGTTAGGGAATCAGGCTGGAGCCCTCATCTTTGAAATCCTCTTCCTGATCATGTTAAAAACACATCCTCTGCCGATGTTTGTAAAGCTTGCTTGTTTTGGACTTGTTTTTTGCTGTTTGCCATACTCCCTTTCTGTACAGTATGTATGATCTGTGTGCCTTGAGAATGGTATAGATTGAAAATACACATTGGTTTGAAGTTGATTGATTGGGCGGCACCATGAAAGACGTCACCAGGACTTTCCTCTGACGCAGCTGAGTTACAGAGGTCCTGGTATCTTTGTGATCTTATGTTGCCACAGGACCTTCATACACGACTCGGCTTTTAAATTAAGGAGTTACAGAGGTGTTTTCTAGCCTCATTCAGATATAGCATTAACTCTTTCTAGTTTTGCTTGCCGTTCCTCGGGCTAGAAGCTTTCTAATATCTGCGGCATAGCGCTCATTTCTCCAGACGAAGCTGGTAACGGCAAGCAGATCTTAATGTAGCATCGCTGATGTCAGCAGTGCGCTTTCATAAAAATGAGGAGTAATGTAATAAATAAATAATCCTTACACTGATGTAGCTTTTCTGGGCACTCCACTGTACAGTGCACCAGTATGCTCAACCACGCTCCAGCTATCAGTGGGGAGGAGAACAGAGTGATGAAGCCAGTTCAGAGATGGGGATTATTAGGAGGCCATGATTGGTAAAGGCCAGGGGGAAATTTGGCCAAGATGCCAGGGTAACACTCCTACTCTTTTCAAGAAACGCTCTGGGATTATTAATGACCACAGAGTCAGGACCTCAGTTTTACCTCTCATCCAAAGTATGCCGTCTTTTTACAGTATTGTACAGTATTATTACAGTGGGCATTAGGACAGACACAGACTGCAGGGTGAGCGCCCCCTACTGGTCCAAATAACGCCGCTTCCTGCAACAACCTTAGTTTTTCCCAGGAGGTCTTCCATCCACGTACTGACCAGGCTCACACCTGCTCAGCTTCAGTGGGTTGCCAGTTGTCAGTTGCAGGGTGATATAGCTTCTGGCCAGAAGGAAAACGTTTGGATGGGAGAATCCAGGTTTTAGTTTCATCAAGTTGATGGTAACCGTGTACTGTACAGTATGTACTCCATAGTGTTTGTTTTTTAATGCCACAGAATGACTCATTTTCCCCTCATCCTTTGCAGAGACTTTGCCTATGTAGCAAGGGACAAAGACACCCGGATACTAAAATGTCATGTGTTCCGATGTGACACCCCAGCAAAAGCCATCGCCACAAGTCTTCACGAAATCTGTTCCAAGGTGGGTATCTGCCTGCAAAGCTGCTGGAACTGTGGGCTTTCTGTGCTTCTCCTGTTAAGAATTGTCATCGTAAAGATAACAGCTTCAGGTTTAAATGGAAATCTGTAATGAAGTGAACATAATGAGCTTTTACAACCTTTTAGTGATTTCTTTTAGCAAATTGTCCTTATTGGTAGTTTTTTTTTGTCAATTGCAGTCATTTGAATTAATAAGGAGTTACAGTAACTTCTAATGTTTGCTGTTTTTTATTTTCCATGAGTTTGTTTAAAAATTAATGCCACATTAAGGCAAAGATAAGGGGGTTGTTTTCCTTAATGAGCTGAGATTTGTGAACCTGAATTTGGTTGATGACCTGAAAAGAGAGTAACTTCGTAACGGCTATTTTAAGCAGCAGTCAACGTTTGTCTTCCCATCTCTGCTGTTGCTTAAACAAACATGTCTCTTAAGTGCAGTTGTTAAGGGTGATTAGCAGCACAGGGCTCATCTGCTATGTGATATTCCCTGCTCCTCTGGTTGTTGTTTCATGGTGAAATATAAGGAGTTCAGTTCTTGTATAAGAACTCCTACAGTGATCTTATCTCTTTGTTGAAGTGAATTGGCACTAAAGACAAGAGAAAGTTGACCAAAGCTTCTGCTGATAATGAGAATGCTGTTAAGTCTCTGGACACAGTAGGTAATATCTTGAGTCAGGCCTTCTCCCAGAAATGTCTGCTATCTAAAATCAGTTGTGTCTAGGATTATTTCTAGAAATATGCATCCTTATGCGTTCTATGTTATGTCACTCACAGTTTAATTAAGCACTCAATTAATGACCTAGAACTTTATATTAATATGTTATATTAATAACAGAGAATGCATAAGAATGATATTGAATCGTAAAACTTTGCAAAGTGTTCTAAAAACATTCTTCTAAAAGTGTAATCCTGTTTTGTGCTGATGACGCACATTTTCTTTATGTTGAATTGAGACTCGTACTGGAAGTGGAGAATACCTTTTCTAGTCCAGGGTGCGTCTCTTCACTTGGATATGGATATTTCTTCGGAAGCATATTCACAAACAGAGGGGTGGAGGAAAAGTAGGTCATTTCTCATCAAGCATACTGTAGTGCCTTGTTCTCTCTTGGGGTTAGTTTCTCAGAAAATTGCTATGGTTTTCCATATAAATAGGCTCCTCTTCTTTTGTCTGTCTTGCAAGAGAAACAGGATGGCTTTATGTGCTATCGAAAAAGATTTTCGTGTGAGTGTCTGATCTGATTGCCCCAAAATATGGGGAACTGTTGTGTCATGGTCCTTGTGTAGCTTTAAGAATCCACCAAAGTCAGCAAAAGAAAGATGCCTGTCCTTTGTACAGAATTCCAAACACATCCTAGATTGCATTGGTGAGTCACATATTGTGATGACCTCAGCAAAAGTGTACAGTATGTGCCACATGACAGACCAATTGTCCTGTTCTTCAGAATATCTACTTTTCTGTTAGTTTTGAAGAGCAGGATGTTGTATGCTTTCCTGTGCAGTGCATATAAGCCTCCTTATGAGTCAGAAAACCATGGTGTAACTAACAATTAAAATGTATGTGAAGTCTCCTTTTTCCACATTGAACAATAGATGCTGTGTGATAGATTGTTATACAACAGTGTTTAATGTGGTATTTGCTAAGCCACTTTAACTGGCAGGTGAGCAGTTAATCTGTCCTATTGTGGGTGTTTCTTACAGTATGCAGATTTGTGATGACAAGGACTCATGTCACACAGAAAGGGCTCAGAATGGGCTTCCAGTCAGGGCTGATCTAGTGTCTTCTACGTTCAGCTGAGCTGAGCTCTAGGTCATTAATTGAGTGCTTAATTAAACTGCAGCTTTGCGAAACGTGCTTGGACTTCGGTGCGATTGTTTCTAGCTTCTACAAAGTAGCAGATATGAAGTAAGTTGATTGTCTTTGGCATCTAGAGATCTCCCCCCATCACATTTGGAGCTGAAGCCAATTATCAAGGCCTAATTAAACCATGTATCGGGGCTCATCGATGTTTCAGACGTGCAAGAGCCCAGCTGGCCTTCAAGTTGAAGATGGATGGGGATGCAAGGAACAAGTCTGACGTGGAGGAGGAAAGATCCCTCCTCCAGCTTTTGAGTCCTGTTCAGCAGAATATGGAGTTTTTGTCCGATCTCATTGCTTTTCTGCTTGCCCCAGTGTACTTGACAGTGATGGAGAGTGTCTGCTTTCTGGGCCAGCCCTGGCTGTCCACACGAGCAGAATGCAAATGCTCTCCTGACGCTCCTGGCCACGCAGATCCTTTCCCTGAAGGAGGGGCCCGGTCGCCTGGCAACACCGGCCGACGGCAGTGTTGTGAAATGTCCTCTGAACCACCGAGCATGAAATCTGTACTTTCTCGCTCCTCCACAGATTATGGCAGAACGCAAGAACGCCAGGGCTGTGGCCGGCAGCTCATTGCAGGAGCGAATTCAAGTGGGCTTGGATGTTCCTCTCCAAGGTGGGTGCAGGGTAGCTCCTACGACGTCAGTCGGCCTGGGCGTGTCAGTATGTAAGAGCAGTTACGAATGGGAGGGTCTAGCCGACCCAGCGTCTTATAACTTGTTCCCAATATCAGTAGCTTGTTGATCCATCATCCAGCTATTTCTTGAAAGATGCCAGGGTATCAGTATCCAACGACATGAATGTCCCATTGCCCCACATCCCATTCTTAGTTTTAAACTCACTTTCGCATACAGTAGTTTCCACTTATCTCCTCTGGGTGGTGTTCCTGTGTTGCTAAGGAACAGAAGAGGCTTGTTGGGCCATTTTGCCCATTTGAATGCAATTAACTGCTCGAATGGAAACTTGGAGATGTCAGTAAAACCTAACAAATGTACACCCACCCCTCAGCTTATACCTGGATGGAATGTCATCTGAATTTTAAGTAAATCAGAAAGGACCCTTTCTTAGCCATTGCATGAACCTGCATAGATAATTTCTGTTCATGATATTGCAGCGATCCTCCTCGATGTTAGGAAATTAAACATTAGGAAGAGCGGGAAATTACCTTTTTAACAAATTTTAAATTTACTGAACATTTCATTTCCCTACACTGTACTGTTCAGGAATTAAACACAAAATAAAAAATGCGGTAAACAATAAATAACAATATCACTTAGGTGCTTCCCTGTCATGTGTACAGTACGGTTTGAACCCAATTGTCAACACAAAAGACACAGGAGGATTTGTGGTAAGCCTGAAGTTGCAGGCGTCGAGTCTGGTGTAGCCCGGGGAGGGGGTGTATCTGACAGTTCTCTGGATTTGCCAGCTGCAGGGGTCTCCTGTTAAATGTGTAATGAATCCTGCTGAAGCAGTAGAAAGTTCTGCTCAGTCTCGGCGTAGACTTTCTATTGGCGTTTTTGCGGTCTGTTCCAGATAGTGATCGCTCTTTCGGCAGTACATCCTACCTGGATACAGACACGGAGAGAAAAATCCCCAGTCTTTCCCTTCTCCAAAAGAGAAGGAAACCTGTGAAAGCCTATTCAGCAGGTCTGCGGAACTTCTTCAGACAGAGGAAGAACAGACTTTATTATCCCTCTCCTTAGTGAAGCAGCTTTCAGTGTCGCATTGTAATTCGCTTCAAACAGATTCTAAACTTTTAGATTGCAATCCCATGTGTTTTTCAATCGGGGAATCGCTGAAATGAATGAAAAAAACATCACACATCACCACAGAGACTGACGGAGTTGTCAGCGTCACACATATGTGTGCGTGATCAAATCACTCATTTTGTAGTTAAGCATTTAGTGGATGCTTTTATTTAGAATGCAGAGGTAAAATATGGCAGCAGGAGCTGCAACACCTGAATTAACGTACAACAGTTTGTCCTCTCATCCTACCGAGAGGGTGTGAGTAGTGTCAGTAACACGATCAGGGTAGACAGAGTGAGCTTTAACTGGTACCTACTGGTAATAAGCCCCATGTCTTAGCTATTGGACCACACACAGCCTCCAGGGGATCCAAGGTGAATGATTATTTCATGATAAAAAAAACACGGTAGTGTGCCTGATTAGATTTTTCACTGCAGTGTGCAAGATTTTCATTAACCCAGAGGAGCATAAAGGGCAACTTCCAGCCCGCTGTGCTCGGAAGAATTTTTTTATTGCTGAAAAAATGGAGTCCCAGTCCTTCCTCGGAGTAGTTAGCGCATAGCGCGATAATTACATTCTTTCTGTGGGGCATCAGCCATCACTGATTGACAGTTACCACCTTAAAAGTAATCTGAACCAGCAAGTTAAAAGAGAAGAACAAAGGATAAGATGTCGACAGGTTCGCTGAGCAGTGTACCGGTAAATTCACGTTCTTTAACTGCACAAGAATACAGTATTTGTGGTTGATTTACTGGAAGGGCTTTCATTTTGTTGGTTTGATTCATGAGAGGAGGACCTTGTGCATTAGAGTGTTCCAAATCGCTAAGTAATTTCATTCCCCTGACCTAATCTGAAACCGATTAATGAACGTTGATAGCTGGAGTTCCAGACATTGGGTATATTTCTTACTGAGATCAACAGTGTTGTTGGAAATAAGTCTCGCATCTCAATTGACTTACAGTACACTGGTCTTTTGCCAATTGGAATTGCATTGACTTTTTTCCCTGCTGCAATTTTCCCTGGATCTGAGCCATGTGTGGTAGTAAAACACGTGCTCATCTCTTTCCGTCCAGCAGCAATCTCCTGCCCAATACACAGATCTGATCCCACCCTGTACGACGGATTCTCCCTTCCTCCATCCCCAGTGGATCTCTTTCTCTGCTGCATAAGATCCTCTGCACTGCACACAGATCTAATCTCGCATCTGACAGATTCTCCTTCTCTACACATGCAATTGATCTCCTCTGTCCTCAGATTTCCCTACGCCAAAGACCGAGCTGGTGCAGAAGTTCCACGTGATGTACCTGGGAATGATGCCCGTTGCCAGACCAATAGGTAGGCAAGACACTGTCCATGTCCATCTGTCCGCTGTTCCTTCAGTCCGTCTGCCTTCTGTTTGTCCGTATCTGTTGTCAATTGCTGTCTCGTTGATTGTTTTTTCGGGTTTTTCTTTTTCGAATAACCTGATATGCAATCACTTGGATAATACTGTTGAAATTGCCCTGTTCCAAAAATACAAGTTTCACTTATAAAAAAAAGTGCTGGTTCACCAAGCGAGGAATTTTACCGAGAGGTGGAAATGCGGCTGTAAAAGTCTGATGGAAATGGGCATTTCTGAATTCCATATCCGTCAAACTGTTGGGGATTATTTACGCCTTTTGTTTTGTAATTTGGTGTTTGTTGGTTTTCTTATTTGGGTGAAGGCTGTGGTATATACTGCTTCGGTCAGATTTTCATAATTCAGTATGTAATACATCCGGTGCTAGAAAGACGGAGTGACGATGTATTTTAAGGAGGCAGAGGATTTTAAACTTTAAGGGTTTTTTTATTGAGGACGACATAATCTGTTGTTGGTCCCAGTCACGGTGTTGCTAAAGTCTTTACGTCTTGTTTTCTTTGCAATTAAAATACCTGGAGGCAACAACTTGCAGAATTCAGTCAGTAGCTATAAACAGCAAGTGGCTCTTTGTTCAAATCAGAAGAACTAGGCTAAGCTGGGGAATAAGAAATGCTTCAATAATAGCTTCTAGTGCTGATTTTTTTCAGTTAAATTAAGTAGTGGAAGTTCTGATGAAGTTGAAACAATGGTTTCTTCTCCATCTTCCCCCTCCCATCTTTGTCCCTTGTGTGAAATGGAAGTCTCTCGTGATATAATTGGCGAATACCTTTACAGCAGTGACAGAAGCTCCAAATTAAAGGCCCTGTGGTCTCGGTGCAACACGTTAAGAACAGGTGTGTACTTATGAGCTCCTTGATGTGTTTTAACATTCTTTACCTCTCCAGCAAAGCACTGCCTTCTGGAGCCCAGTTTCAAGTGATTTCTGAATGTGCAGACGTGCCTGTCTGTGCCAAACCCGCCTGCACTGTGGAGCTGTTCAGCTTATATCCCAGCCCTTGATGCCACACATCACTTTGCCATTGCAATTAATATGACTGATGCAAAGCTGCCTTTTCTTTCAGCAAAAGCAGAGGTTAATATTAAGCATTCTCGAAGCTTTCTGTACCATAATGGGCTGTCTGTTGAATTATAACTTTGCTGCAGAATTGCTTTTCAGAAACGTAATCCTTATGACAGGTCATCTAATTATGTTTGCAGTACAGCACACTGCCATCGCTGCTTTTTGCTTTATTGAGCAGATATATTTGCCTGGAGGGCTTTGTATCGGCTATGTGAATCACTTGTGAGTTGGTATGTCAGATCTAGGTTGGTGTCATGAGCAGATCAAAGTAGCTGGGCAAATTTATTGAGGCTGGGACAGACTCGTGCAGATTTCGGAATTATTCAAAATGGCCCTCCAGGAGTCCAGAAGGAACGAGCTTCCTAAACTATCAAAGGATATTAAAGCAAGTAAGCAGCCTGTACTCTCATTCGGTGTTTCTGTTTCATATCTAAGAAGCACTAAGCTCTCTAAATAAAAGTGGCTTGGACTGGCAGATTTTAAAGATATGATATCTTTAATGGTTTTGTATATTGTAGCATGAGGTTATTGAAAGACTCAAACACAGTTACCCACAGAACAGCCGTTTAATGCCCTTAGCTCTTTAAGTATAAGCCTGATCAAACTCAGGACCTCCGACGTGGTTTTGAACGGTTTATTGTCCAGAGAATGCACTCCCCTGCTCTCTACTTAATCCACCCCACTGCCCCCATCCCTGGTGGTTGCTCGGAGTCTAACCAGTTCAGAAAGCCTCAGTTTCCCCCATCTCCCCTCTGACGCAGACAGCTCCTTCCAGCTGCTGGCTCAGCCACTGCTGCCCCAGGGAGGCTCCCTCACAAGTGGGGAAACGAGCTTCGTGTGTTCGTCCGCTGAAGATCTAAGCAGGATGCAGATACCTGCTGGAATTCAAACACTTTTAATGGGGCAAACCCATAAGAAACTAGGATACTGTTTCGTGTACTATAGCTAACAAGTGTACAGAAACCACTGGATACAAGGCTACACGTAACTTATATATGTAGGCTGAATATTGTAAAGAGTTTTTTTATTTTATTTTTGTTAAATCACTTCTTTATTCCTTTGAAAATCCATCCAGCTTCAGATTTACTGCAAGGCTAGATGTCACAGGTTTAGGCTTTTCCTAAAAATCCCGTTTTCATGCCCAGGAATGAAAGACTGGATAATGCGTGCAGTGGCGACACTTGGAAAGCTGTAATTCTCAGGCTGTTGGTTCCGATCAGCTCCCGGGCTGCAGCGGTGTGTTTTTTTGAGGATTTACCAAATTTAAATGGTGTCTGAAACGCTTTCACAATTCTAAAGCATGCGGCTGTTTGGGACTGTACGCGCTTGTTTCTCGAACTCCAGACCTGTGGAAATCCCTGCTGTCTTTGTTCAAAACCCTCAGTGACCCCCACACTAACTTGGCCTCTGGGTGTGTGAAAAGACCCATCCATAAAAGAGTTCCCACGTCTGTCAAAGAGTTTCTTTGTGTTGAGAACAATAAAGAGAACTTTGGGGTTCTTGTATACATAGTTTCGTCCCTGGACATTGTTGGAAAATATCTGTTATTTCTTTCCGGTAAAGGAAAACCAAAAATCGGGTGAGTTGGCAAACATACGAGTCGTTTTCAAAGCATTTCAGAGGCTGCTGTTTGATGTCGTTGTGTGGAGCTGGAGAGACATCTCAGTCATGTCAAGGTCTGGACAAGAGAGTTTGTCTGTCCGCTGTGAGTGATGTCTGACAGGCTGTACCCAGCAGGAGGGGATTCATGGGATTATGGAAGATGTCTAGAAGGAACTCATTGGGCTCTTGAAGTGAAAAATGACAGGCATGCTATTTAACAACACATAGTGATGTACTGTATAGAGATACAAGCTCCATCACTTGCTTTTAAAGTGCTTTTTTTATCCTATTAGACTGAAGGTGGAGAATGTTTTCTTTCATTGTACCTTACCTTAATGTTTTTTTTCTTAAATAGCGGTTTGCTTTTAAATAACACTGTTGCTATTTTTATTTAAAAAAAGCAGGTTTTTTTTTTACTAACTGGGTTGTGGTCTTAACTTAAACTAGGACCGGAGAATTTCATGTCTTCCGGTAAAGTCTTTGTTTTACCGGTGATATGAATTATAAGTGGAAACATTCTGAGCTGTTTTAAGATGGGTAGTTTCAACAATGGAAAAGGGGATTTTGATGAGCAGCAAAGTTATCCTTAAAGAAGCAGTTTGCTGCCAGATTTCCAGTGCCTGTTGTTTTTATCCCGGCAAACGTGTTTTGTGAAACGGGAGATACAGCAGCATCCTTTTTTCAACATGACGTTTTCATGGCAGCTCAGATTAACATAGAAAAATGATCTGGTTCTGTCAGTTCAAAGTCTCAACGGTTTTACAGCCTTTAGCTGAGCTGCTGAGGTAGATCCCTGCACCTTTGTTTTACCTGCCTGTATCAGTTCAGCCAGGCGCAAAATAATTTCCTGAAGAAGCGTCTACCTTTCAGCAACTGGATAAGGAAACTTTACCGTTTTTTCCACTGTGAAAAATGTGTGTGATATAATTTAAAATGAGTGGAAAACAGGATAAACAAATATCAAAATAAAGAATTAAAGGCCGCCTCCAGACTGATTCTCCATGTCTGTAACGTGTGCTTTTCCCAGGTATGGATATCCTGAATGGAGCCATCGACAGCCTCATGGCCTCCTGTGGCAAAGAGGATTGGATGCCAGTTATCATGAACGTCGCTGATGCCACAGTCACAGTCATCAAAGAAAAAGTAAGTTGAAGGCACAGGAGCCACGCTGTAGTAGGAAGTTTGCTTGCTTTGTCTGAGGCTGTCATTTGTTTTTGACAAGGTAATAAAGAGGTCAAGGAGAGTTTTTATAGGTAAACGAGGCATAATCAAATAACTCTTTTTCTGCACGGTCGTCCAGCTTTAACTGAGATGTTCTGGGTTTTAAATCCCCATAATGCACATCAGTATCGGCTGTTGCCCACGTGTGCTTCTTAATAACCAAGGATGAGCAACTTTAATGTCCCTGGAGGCAACATACATCACTAAAACTTGTTTACTGAATTTCTGTTCATAAACACTAGGAGCATGAAGTGTAAAACATTTTGTAAAGTAAAAATATTGAAAGTAAAAAAGGTTTTTCAAATCTTTAAGGAATACTTACAGTTAGTCTAGTTTGAGCACCAAAGACTGCCTATCTATGTAAAGTTTTATGCATCCAATCCACATGTGTTAGAAGAGCTTTTCAACTGTAGCTTTTTTTTTTTTACTTCAGATGGTTCAGTGTCAAGATTTTCCTTCCTTGAATGTATGTGGTCCCAGACACAGAGCTGAATTTCAGCGCCCACTCTCTCATATCTGGGAAGCAGCATGCTCTCTAAAAGTTCAGTAACTCACTCAGCACAAACTGGGAAGTGGGTCTGATCCATATGTAACAGCTGACTCTTTAAAAGTTCCTGCTTGCTCCCTTTAATCTGCTGCCTTGCAACTGGTAATTCAGATGTTGGGAAAGGTCAGTCAAAAAACTCAGATCACAAAGAAAACTTAAATCCTCCAGCTTCTTTTGGAAACTTCCTCATTTCTGAACTGTGTTTTTTTTGCAAATGGCGGCAATTTCCCAACGAAGTGAAAAGAGTTATATGAGGCATTTTCTCTTAACCATCCATCGCACTCAGTGTGCAGAACTAATTTATCAAATGTGGCTTCCACTTGCTCAAGGAGAGCTACAAATTTGCAATGGGCCAATGAACTGTTCCCCTCCAATCATGTTAGTTTGTTCTGTGGCAATGTTCACAACATTACTGAAGCTGTTTTTCACAGTGCTTCTTGGATGGACTGCTCTGCATTATACACCCACTCTTAATATAAATCAAAAGGCTGGCTAAAATTGAACAAAACTGTGAACCTCCATAATGATCGCCAACAAATTTCTAAAACATCAGCAGTTTCCTGGACCCCACCAAAAATATCAGGGCCCTTTGTCGTTCTGTGTAGTGAGACAAACTCCAAAGGTTCTTCATGTATGGTAAAAACACTTTCAATTGTATATGGATTTACAAATGTAAATCAAAATATGACTATGTTCAATATATTCATGCCTATTTGAATTTTTTTGGAACTCTAAGCTCTATGAAGAGGTATGGTTTCTGACTTTCTTGCCTTTTTGTCATCTCTAACAGCCTTTGTCATTTGTACTGAATTAAAAGTTATACTGTTTCATCTGTCAGTGGCGTTGTTTCTTGCGGCACAGTACCATTGGAGGTGTGGACACTGGTAACTCTTGACAAACAGCTCTGCAGCCTCAAAAGTTTCATTTTTAGTTCGGCAGTTTCTAGCTTTTCTAGTGTCACTTTGTGTACTTCTCCAGCTTGCCTCTGTGAAGGCTACTGTAGTGATGATTTAAGCTGTACCTTTTTTTCCGCTGGCAGAAATTGAAACCATAAGAAGCACTGTGGTCTTCCATCGTATTCAGTGAAAAGATACACTCCCATCTCAGGTTGAAGATGTTTTCTCTGTATTCTGCTTCTCAGGAAAAATTGCACAAGCTGATCAGTGCCAGGGTTGTTCCAGAAAACTGCACGACCACTCCCCCTAGTGATTAATTTTCAACACTGAAGTACAATATTGAGATTAAAGTACTGTAACATGAGGTTTTTTTTTTTTACCAGAAAGTTGTTACTATGCATAGAACATACCTAAAATAGGAAATATGATATTTTAACACTAGTTGCCTATGCTTGAAAAGCAGTTTTTGCAGTGCATTAGTGTTTGTTGTTTATTCAGTGTATCACCATAACCAATTACTTCTCAGGAGTAATACAACAGTGTATTATTCTTTTCTCTTGAAAGCCTGTTGTTGGTAGAAAATAATTTATACTTTAACAAGAGTCGCCAATTATTTCGCTGTGTCTTGAGTTTTTTACATCTCGGTAACATCCCCAGTGAGTGCCCAGGATGTTACCATGTTGTTGAGAGTCAAAAGATTCAAAAGAGCTCGGGCAGCTGCACAGGGATAAGCCAACCGGTGCGCACGCGGGCTCAGTTTTTAAAAGAGGCTGTAGCTGAAACTCTGATCTCTGTTCCCGGTTCAAGTTGTTGTTGTTGTCGCCGTTTTTCCCCGACAGAAGGAGGGGGAGGTGCTGGTGGAGTGCCGTGTCCGCTTCCTGTCCTTCATGGGAGTGGGGAGAGACGTGCACACCTTCGCCTTTATCATGGACTCGGGAAACCAGCACTTTGAGTGTCACGTGTTCTGGTGCGATCCCAACGCTGGGAGTGTATCGGAGGCTGTACAGGCAGCTTGCATGGTGAGTTTCCCCCGCAGAACCCTCGCGCTTTCCTCGTTGAAGTAGAAGCCAGCCTGTCTTGGTGCCACTGGATCGCAAAGACAGTCATAAAAAGGAGGACAAAGTAAGAACAAAGTTGGAGCCAGTTTCTATGGGGGTCAGAGTTATAGAGACTCACTGCAGACACTGAAGAGGCTCTGAGAATGCAGAGCGCTGCAGGAAAGCAGGGTGCAGGCTTAATATTTTTTCCCATAGGTGTCTGAAAGCTAGATGCATTAAACTTTCAATGACCATTCCCTTGTGAAATAGCCAGATTTAACATCTGATTAAAAGCCGGCCTGAAGTCATCACCTGTAATTGCCCAAGATTATGTCTGGCCCCTGTCTGTTTTGCCAGCATTTTAATTTCAATAACAGAGTGAACTGCTCTCCGTACTACTCCCTGAGGGCTGAATTCCCTACAAAACAAGAATGCAGGCAGTCGTCGGGCCGTATCTTTATTACACTGATGAACTAAACATGCCTGTGATTCCTGAAAATGAGTATCTCTCTGCGTATCGATCATCAGCCCCTTCTGCACTTTGAATTATTCATCAGTGTAAATATTATAGTACGTCTGAGAATATGTCCCAATGCTTAGGTTATTACTTTTTTCAGTTTTAGTGTTTAGTTTAACAAGGCCGTCGTTTTTTGAGAATGTGAAATGGGGTTTCTGTGATTACATCCGTCTGTTCTCCTTTTCTCTCCATGCAGTTCCACAGCTAACGTTAACAAGGATAACTTTAGCCAACTGGTGACTGAAACCAGCCCCGTTTTATGAGCCAGAAGGCCTTGGGCTGATACAAAAAGTAGATTTTAAAAATGCTGTTTACGTACTTGATTGTCAACGTGACCAACATTTTGAGTCTTGAATTAATAATGAAATAGGCTACAAGTATTAAGTACATTAAACTTTTAAGGTCTGAATTTCTTGAGATACAAAATAACTGAAACTTAATTAATAAGGTACTTTTATACAGTCTCCTCCCTCTTCATATTCATAAAAGTATACATCTTCCTCATTTTGAATGTATATAGTTTGTTTAAAAGTTATATAACTGTAAAATACTAAGAGAACAAATGAGAATAGACAAGTTTTGCTTGTGATGTATAGTCGAAAGTGTATTGTAAAAGCAAGGCTGAGTAATGGTGATTAAACGTAAAATGGTTTGGTTTTGTTCTCTAGCATTCATCACAGGTGGACGTTCTGGAGTTTCTCAGTTATTTCTGAGTAGTGGCCCATACTGGCAGGACCATGTTCGTGGCAGTAGTGTATCGCCTTTATCGCTGAAAATAAAGGCAACTGGATTTGCCTATAACTCACCTCAGATGCTGCAGGTGGGCCTGTCGGGGCCTGGAGAGCTTTCGGTTTCTTACCTGGAGAAACTACAGCTGATTATGTCCTTCAGTCTGTGCCAAGCCCTTGTCTCTGAATAAAAACATTTTTTTTCCAGTACCAACATGCTGACCTCATGATTCTTGGCTTACAGCCTCAACACCATCGGTAAACACAAGTTAGTGCAGAGACTGGTCTGCACTTGAGTGTTCTGCCATGAGAGTATGGCGTTCCTCTGTGGGCACACATTTTAGCTTTCACTCCCCTCCCCCAGCCAGCTGGGACAGAGAAGGGGGTGCGTGGGGTAACAGTGAGCAGAAGCTGTGAGGATCAATAACTTGTGCTTGCTTTGAAGATCTGAATCTCAGTTTGTGTTGAAAACAATGACAGTGAGTGAGTTTGGGCTCATTGACGGGAATTCAGACGGGCAGCCGAAGGTGTAGGTCTTAACGAAAACCAAGCTAGCAGTTTCTAGGAAGCAGGTGTAATGAATTCATTCCCTAATGAATTTTGGGAAGAAGGTCTCACTTCTACCTGGGCAGTAGCCTGCCTTTCTCCTGTGTCTGTTGCTAGGAGACCCACCTGTTCTGTTGGTGCACCAGTGAAAACGTTCATCACGGTCTTTTTCCCTCCTTTCTTTGCAGTTGCGGTACCAGAAGTGTTTAGTGGCGAGGCCTCCCTCGCAGAAGGCCTGCTCGGCCACCCCGCCATCAGACTCTGTGACCCGGCGGGTCACAACCAGCGTGAAACGAGGGGTGCTGTCCCTCATTGACACTTTGAAACAGAAGAGGCCCGTAGCAGAACTGCCCCAATAAATTGGTGTATGTGCAGCTGGAAAAGCAATTCACGGCCACCCTGACGCACAGTCACTGCGTGTGTGAGGATACTTCATAGCCACCGGAACACGCTGACATTCAGCATTCCTTCTCCTTCACCGCCGGCTCTAATGTCTCCAGTGCTTTGTCCTGCTATGTGTACAGCAAGCATGTTCCCACATTCTAGCCTTCATAATGTGATATGAAGAGGTGCATGATAAGGTTTTTCTTTTACGATTTTGTTTTTATTTTGCTTCGCTGTTCAGACAAAATGAGCACCTTTTTTAAACACGTGAACCGTCTTTGAATATATATGTTTTAATTTCTTTCACGTTGGCTTTAATGGACTTGGTACACTCGTATGGTCTTCCCTGGTGCCCTTCTGAAAAAGCCTTTTGTTGCTACTGCTTTTCTTCCTCGCCTGTCACCCAGACTGCAGTAGATTGAGAATGATAATTTAGTCTGGTGCAGCTGCTCATTTCTGGCTGCTCACCGCATCAGCGTTCCCTTTCATATCTTTTAATTTTCTCCGCCTGCGCATTTCACCTTGAGAAACAGAAGAAAAAATACTTTGGAAACCGTTAGGGTGAAAATGAATTGGAGATACATTTGCTTTCCTTTAGGTCTTCAATATCTGTCCTGCCTGCTGCTCGTAGACATTGTCTCTGTGGAGCCTGTCTCTCCTAACAGGCAAAGTGGAGCCTAGGAAACTTTATTTAGCCCAGCGTTATTTATTTCTTGCACCAGTTGGAATAAAACTAGAGGGAAAGCCATGGAGATATTCGCTAGAAGTCTGAGTGCTTAAAATAACCTGTCCTAGCCTGTCTATATACTGAAGAAGCTCGAGTCGGTAGCTGTGTCAGCATACGTAGGCTGCAAAGGAAGGAGTAAAGGTTTATTCCATGCTGTAAAGAGAAGAAAAGAAACACGACGTCTCGGCTGTGGGACCTTCTTCAGGTGCGAGAAAGGAAAACCTTTACTTGTTCCATTGCTGTACATATACTGTTAGAACAGCATGGCCAGTGTTTCTTAAAACTCTGTTGAGATGGGGGTGATGTCTTTGAATGTGTTTTTTTTTTCCTCTAGTTGCTCTGATATGTCTGTGAATTTGACTTGCTGGAGGGTGTCCGCAGTGCTCTGATCTTTCCCGTCACTTGCTAATGTATCTCTGTGTCTTAGTTTTTTTTCGGGAGGAGGGGGTAGGGGCTGTTGTCACGTTTAAGCTCTTCCACACAACATCTCAGAGAGTCTCAGCTCCCAGAACCTGATGTTGAAGGTCCGTCTCCACCAGGACACGATTTCGATTGGACGACGGACTGTCGTCACCTTGTTAATATTACTTGAATTTCCAGTGCATATCTGAACACTCAGACCCCTTCATCACAGTGCTTGCACTCTTCCTGACATTAGCTGTTGAACCAGCAAGGAAACGAAACCTTTTTTTCTTAAAACCAGTTCAAAGGTTGAAACAATGTGAAAAGGGTGTGTGTATAAAGGAGTTTTGCTTACCTATATCGCAGTTTCTAAGCTGGTTTCGTTTTGTTTTTTTTCTACTTAAAAGCCTTGAAACATGTTTGTCCAACACTTTACTCACTCATGGCCAAAGTGTAATGTTTAGATGTCTGTGTTGTAGATAAAAAAAAGAGAAAACTTGTCAATATGATTTTATTTACTGTGGTTAGGCCAATTAGTTGTAGTAAGACTAGAGTTAACCAAGCGTTATCTATGCATTCTTTATACGTATATATAGCGATTCTCAAAGCAGACAGCCAAGTCACTTTGCCTTGCATGTCCCGTGACAATTTAAAAACGTTTAAAAAAAAAAAAAGACTTGAGAGAAATATTTTTATTTTATTTATTCTATTTTATATTGAAGTATACCGGTTTATTATGTTTGGAGGTATTGCGTTTAATGTCTGATCTCTCTCTCTCACACAATGTAGTCAGCACTAAATCAATGTTCTGCCTGTGCTAGTCCAGCAGTTTTGCAGATAAAGGATCATTACCGTGCACATCAGATCCCAGATGACTGCAGCTTAGCTGTAGCTGGTGGGGAGAAGGGAGCTCTGGTATGTGCCCTTTTGTTCTTCCAAGTGTGAAAATTCTGCACACACTGAGAATATAGGTAATTTCTCAGACAAGTGCCATAGATCTAGAACCTTTTTTGTTTCTTGTTTTGCCTCGTGTAGATCAGGTGTTCCCAATCCTAGTCCTGCAGGCCCAGACCCCTACAACTATTTATTCCCTACCAAGCTTAATTACTTAATTGTTGCCTTATTTAAACGAACAAATTGCTCCGTGGGTACATCGGCAAGTTCTGTTTTTCTACTCACGAACGTTTAGAATCGTTCAACTTCTGGCGGTTTAGGCTTAGGGAAGAAATTAAACGGTCATTTCCAAGAGCTGGGTACGCTTTCGATTCGTCCTGTTATTAAGTCACTCGAGGGTTCAGCTGTTTAACTCGGAGCTCGGCTGGAGCAGGACTGGGAACCCCCTGCTGTTGAAGGCAGACACTTATTTCTCCTCAAGCAAAAATTCCCGTTTAGTGCTGTTCGTTGCAGGGTACAGTAACTAAAAGATTGAGTGTATATAACATGCATTACAGCCCCGAAGACTCCCAAGTATAGGGGAGCGTACCTGCGATGTGAAACCTTCTTCAGTGGTAGAGGTGTGTGTGGGGGGGGGGGTCTATATGTTTTTACTGAAGGGTTAAGGGAGGTGGGGGGAGATTTGAGGGGTGTGTGGCTTTTTAGGGTGGGTTAGCTTTCAGAAAGTCCCTTCCGGCGTTTGAACATGGCTGCCGTCATATTGATGGCACTTTTGACCGGCATGTCTGGGTGGTTCTGCAAGAAGGGGGGGAGTCAAGCCACACCTGCCCTCATTCCGAGAGGCCATGAAACTGCTGGGAGACGCGCGCCTTTGGATAGGTCACACATCAGACACCATTGTGAATAGCAAGCATATCACACAAAACCAAGGGCGTTGCAGTCCTACAGCCTGGTTGGAGATGGTTCTCATTTCACTTCTGTATATTTGGGTCTGGACGTTAAGTTGCTCTTGGTTAAGTAGTAGCATTCAAGTGCTCGAAATAAAATACTCAAGCCTGCTAGGATGTAATGCAGCTGATTTACAGTAAAAAAAAAAGTTGGTTTCTTCTGCTGTTCACTAATTTTACACCATATAAATGTAATCTGTTGTGAGAATAAACTGCATATTAAAATACAGCACTGCCTGCGGTGTTATTTTTTTGTCTTCATGTAAATTGTATTTGTTGTTGTTGGGCAGCATCAGTTTGTGCTGTTTATCCTGTAGTTGTTTGATACCTTGCTTAAAAGCGTTTTTTCCCGTTTTTTTTTTTCTGGGATGTACAGTACACACCTGATGTATTGGAATAATTAACTCAAAACTGCGATATTTCCTTTACAGGCAAGCAACTTGTATTTCTGATCATGATTATCATGAATGGATAACAATAATATACCGTATAAGGATAATATTGGTTTTATTTTGGGGCAGTTCCTTGCATGAACTTGATCATACATTAGAACAAAAACATTTTACACGGTTTACAGAAAAATGACAGAATGTTCACTTGAAATTGTTAGTTTGAACACAAAGTATGTGTTTGTTCTAATATGATCAAATGCATGAGTTTAACAAAATGTATATTGTACGTACTAGAGTGATATTAATCTCATGATCGCAAGTGCAAACTGGTTCCAACTTTGCCGTGGTAACACTATATATTCTTGGAATATTTTGGACTGTCTTCCCCAAAAAAATCAGTTTTCTTTTTCTGCATTTGTCATCAGTGACACCGGAGAGCTGAAGGGCTCATTATTTTAAAAGACAGCCTGAGCACTTTTGCCTGTTGCTGTCTCTTACAAATCTCTTTAAAATGTCATGCAGTGTAAAAAAAAAAGTACTGCTTTTCATTCTTGTTACTAGAGATGTGGTGGTTGGTGTTTTCCACCACGTTTGAAAAAATCACATCTTTCCTTCAGCACAGACTCCAGTTTCACTGCTGAACCATGCTGTACTGTGTACTGTTTTCACATACAACACAGTTTCGGTTTCATTGTCCTCTAACTGACAGTGTTGGAGCACAAAGGACTGGACAGGAACTAGAGGATACTGTGGCATGAGAGACAGTGGAGTGCACACTGGGTACAGCACGTGTAGACCAGGCTCTCAAAATGTACTCATGAGGAGTATCTCTACTGGTCTCCTGGCTTTTGTTCCAGTTCCTTCATTGGTCTAATTAAACAAACCCTTCGGGCCTCTGTAATTAATACCTAATGGTACCTTAATTCACAAACCATCTAATACCTTAGTACAGTAAAATGCCTTGGACAAACTAGATGTCTTGAGTAACTGAAGTTAGCTCGCGAGCATCTGGAGTCTAATGACACTGGTAGTGTTGCAGTGCTATGTGGTGTCCCAGCCTGGCCCCAGGGTCTGTCAGGGTCTCAGCTGTGTAACTACACTGGCTGTGAAATCACGGAACGCTTTTACAGGACTCGCCAGCCTCCCTTCTGAGGGAAGTTAGTGTGTCGAGCGTGTAGCCGAATAATTCCCACCTGTAAAAGAGACCGACCCTAGTTCTTTTACCACACGTACAGTAACGGGCTATGAAAGGACACAGGCTGTCCTTTACCCTTTTTCTGTCTTTTTGCATACATTAGCTGATTAAAGTAAACTGGAGGGAGTAATAAAATGCATGAATGTGTTTGTCCGGGTTATTAGAGAAGAAGCTGTAAATAGTTATGTGGCTGTAATTTTTTAAGCATGGAACCTGAGCTGATTTGTAGAGCAGCTGTAAAAGATTGCAGGAATACAAAAACACTAAGAAAATAAATACTTAAAAAGACCAATCCAGATGCCTTTTAAATAAATGATATGTAGGCAAGAGTACGATGTGTAACGTACTGAGCCACAGCTTTTTTTCCCCAGAGTAAATCCCGATAATGGAAAGGTTTAAGAGGACACTAGGCAATTCAGCTCATCAATGTCCATTACAGTATCCAACTGGAAGGTCCCAGAATTTATTTTACATAACTTTTACATTTGAGGAAACAATGTATCATCCCTTTTTTAACTCTTAGCTCACATTCCTGTGGCTGGTGTTTGCCAAGTGTCGTCAAGACTCTGAAATGAAGCTGGTGGTCCTGCATGCTTGCTCAAGAGCAGTGTTTCTCAGTCCTCATCCTGGGGTAGCTCTGTGACTTCCCTGTTGCATTCCAGTTTTGTTAGTTTGGAAGCGTCATTAGTTAAGCTTGTTATGCTTAATATTATATATCTTATATTAATGTAGTTATACGATATGTATGTTAATATATTAACATATATGCTAAATTATGTGCTGTACATTAATGTGCGATGTATATTATTGGTTAAGTTATATGTAACTACAGTACTTACTGATTATGCAGTAAGCATGAAGCATTACAAACCATTATGAGAGTGCTCGCCAGCGTCATCGAGAAGCAATAACATTGGAAGGGTGCAAGATTTTCACGGTGTATTTCTTGGAAACCATGCAAATAGAAGCCATTATTTGTGTTTTTTGCATTCATTTTTCAACACAACTCCACCGATGTTGCACTTAAAATTGGTGAGGAATGAGTGGTGATAATTAGTGAGAACGATATGTTGCTTTAATTGTTTGCAGAGCCAGTATTGCTCTTAAAGCCAGTTCATCACCGGACACGGACACGGACACGGACACGGACACACACACACCAGGGCCAGTTTCCCCCAGAAGACAATGAACCTCCCAGTATGTTTTTGGACTGTGGGAGGAAACCAGAGCACCTGGCAAAAAAATCCACGTGAACACAGTGAGAACAAACGAACTCCACGCAGGTAGCGCTGATGGCGTGGTATGGAATTGTGTGGTGAAGAGTCAGTCATGTCACTGTTCAAGCTGTGCTCATTCGAAAATCACCCATCTGAATTATTTTTAACAAAACGGTAATGTATTGTCATTGCTTGGTGGCAAGTTGTGTCTAAGGAAAGAGAGTGTTTAGGGAATTAAGGAATGAGAGTGTTTACTGTCCTGTCCCCTAATACTATCAATTTTAGTCTGTTTTTTTTTTTGAGGGGCAGGAGACTTCAAAAATATTCTGGCAAGAATTCCAGCAAGAGTAAGATTAGGAGAAGTTACTGTGACCGGATGGGGAAACACCGATCTAGAACTTTTTCCCATTCATTCGTTCCACATTAAGACCAGAACTGTATAGATAGAACATTTCAAATGTAGGAACCAGAGTGCTGTACAATTTCAGCATAACCTCTGGACTTCTTGAACTCGGGACTGTATTCTGCACTCTTTGCTACGTATGCTAGCTTGGCCTTTTGATTCTTTCCACTGCTAAATAGTTGAAAGGGATAATTGTACAATACCTAAACCTTTTCCCTACTGTGCTTTCTACTTCCATGATATTTAAAGTGTATTTATGCCTTGCATACAATTACCGTATATATTTCACCTTTTTAAATCATCTGTGCTCATTATTTAGAGTCCTGTCTACAGAATGATAGTTCCGCTGATATAAATCTCAATAATGTGCCAATGGTATCAACAATCCTTAATGCAAGGTCAGGCAGTGCCAAAATTAGTTATTGCATGGAGTGTTACACTACTGAAATGTCTAAGACTATTATCTCAAGTGAAGATATTCAAAATTGTGAGGATATAGTATTTCAGTTGCAGATGAAGAAAATAAGTTAATTTACAGTAAAATACTTGCAGTCACTGATGTGTTCTTGAAAAGCAGTGTCATAATACTCAGTGGTATTAAGAACCACTTTCGGAAATTAACAGGTGTCTGGACAAATGTTGCAGAAGTGCTGGGCTAGGTTCAGGTAGCACTGCAGTCTGGGATTTTATGTTTGGTATTTGTGCAATGCCTAGCTATAGTTCTGGAGCAGTGGGCTAATAGTGTCAAGAACTCCTTTCTAAAACCATCAGAAAATCAGGTGTAAGAAAGAAAATATTCCTCTAGTTTGGTGACCATCCAACAAGGGTTGTGTCGGAACTAAGTCTTCCCTGAGATGGCTCGACACAGGAGATACCTGATCTTTGCGTCTCTCAGATTGCCACAAATACTCTTCGTCCAGTCTCGTGTGTAGCTCAGGATGCCTTGGTCTCCTGGACCTTCAATATCCTGCTGGAAAGAGGGGGTGTATAATAAAAAAGCACTTCTGCCAAGCAGCAGGAGTTTCTGTGCTGTGTTCTCTCTGGATTGAGCTCCAGAAATGAAGTTGTTGCTTTTATTACAGCTGTCAGAGTGTCAGCTACCAGTAATCAGCATTATAGATTTTTCAATACACTACCTTTTTAAATTAACACTTCACTACACTGGTACAGTCCTTGAAATCAATTTAAATTTCAGGTATTATAAGGCCACACTTACAAATTAAATTCGGCATATTATTTAACAATAATTCAGGATTAAAAAAACTGCTTTCAATTGTCAGTCTTTGTGAATGGTGTCTCCATTCATTTGCCATGACAAACATTAATTTTACATTACTCCTAGAATACACTATATTCAGCTTTTGTAGTCTAGGACAGGTCATGAGCAACCCTTGTCCCCGACACTTTTGTTTCTGGTTTTCGTTCCAGCTCAGACCTTAATGACATAATTGCACCAAATCAGTGGATAAGAATTCACATTAGAGAACCTGTTTTCCTGGTCTTATTTAAAAAGAGCCTGTAGTAAGGGCTGTAACCCGGTACTGTAGGACCAGGGTTTGGTTTCTGAACAATTTAGTCCCATGAAAATTAATTTGGTCGTAGAATTATGGGGAAAGAGCTGTCATCTGTCACAGCACATGGACATTTCCGTTATATGACTTGAAACTTAAACTTTCCACACAATAGGGCTGAGATGCTATTAACACCGATTACATTTTAATCAATAAAACACGAAATACAGTATACTGTGACATGTAAAAAGCTCTCTGGGATACCCACTGCAGTCTGTTAAGCCAGACCCAGATGTGCACACATCGATCAGCAGAAGGACAATGCCTGATGCTGCTGTACCTAACTTTTTAGGTTCAACACTGCTAAAATCGTAGACCGCAAATACGAAAGAATCCATCGTGCTCTCCGGTGCAGAATATTTTAATGCGGCTGTGAAATAAAGTAGGGAAGAGTCTCTGGAATAGCCAGCGTCCCGGGTCCTGATCGCCAGCCTTCGCACTGTCACAGCCAGGGCCGCGGATGCAGGACCACCCCGGACCGGAGCGCCTCCCTGTGGCGGCTGACGCTCAGGGAGGACGGGCTGAGGGAGGTCTGGGAGTGGCCGCTGGTTCCCTTCCACCGGAAGAACGAGAGAGGGAGCGGGCTCCGGCTTTGGCCGCAGCCCGGGAACATGACGGGCGGGAGGACCAGCTCCACCGGCTTCAGCGCGGACGCCCTCTCCTCCGGCCGGGCCCTGGGGGGGTGGGCTCGTCTCTCGGGCGGCCGGCCGGCCGGGGGCGGCTTGCTCCCGTTCTTCTTGGCGGGGAGGCTGGAGGGGGTGGGCTTGGGGGTCCGCGCGCGCTGGCCGGCCCGGAGCAGGGCGTGGCTGCTGGTGCACGCCTTGGCGGGGAGGAGGAGGGAGGAGGAAGAGGAGGTCGTCTTCCGCTCTCGGCTGAGGAACTCCGCGATCCGGGCCTGGCTGGCACTGGCCGAGGAGGAGGGCAGCACGGAGGCCTTGGCCTTCCTCCGCTCCTTCTTCGCCGGCTTCCCCGTATCGATGCCTTCCAGCAGGCCTTTCGCTGCAGCCCGAGCCAATACGTCCTTGACAGTGACCGTCTGTGAGCTGTCCTGCAAAGTACGAAAGGGGACAGTCAACCAATATCCATCCAACTCGTGGCACACATTATACTTGGAGCGACCCATTTTACACATACAGTAGACTTGCACTTTACACGGTAAATTCCTGACACAGCACATACACCCAAAATTGCGTATGAGCAGAACACCGGCTTTGACCCTCCTATTCCCCTCCTAAAATACACAAATCAATCGTGTTAGTATGTAACTTAAAGTTTTATGAAAACACAAATACCTCAAATAAGGTACTGTACAGTGTACAAAATAGATCAAATAAAATGTAATAATGAAATAATGCTTAGCTCTCGCGAATAGCCTTCTCTCGGTCTCTGATTGCACAAATCTGATTTCAAAATCTTGACTTTTTTTTACTCCAAATCAGGCACTTTTTCGGGACTTCCCTTTCCCCTTTGTACTTTGTCCCATCGACGGTGATGCCGCTCGATAAAGCACTGGTAGGTTGTAGGTTATAGCTCAGGTCCATGCCACACCAGATTTGAACTTGAGGTTATTTAATTTTTCATTTATTTTTTCGAAATATATACGAATTCTCGTAAAAAAAAGATTTTGGAGTCGACTGTACTTCTATCGTGGGAGGAACACAAAATGCGGACCAGACAATGACTCATTCGGGAAGAAGACCAGGCACCTAACCAGCTGAACTGTTCTCCAGCCAGCTCGGGTGAAGTGAATTTAGCACAGGGGGAAAAATCTTGAGCTGTCACCTGTGGTGAGTAGTGGTTAAGAGTGCTGGGTTCAAATCCTGGGTGGGGAGAGGATGCACAGATCACTCCAGGAAAATGCCAGTGTACAGGACTTGTTGGATAGAAGTGCCAGCCAAATAAATTCACAACAATTAAAGGCTATAGTGAAAAAGGAGGGACATAATCCCATCCCGATACTATGTTGAAGTCAAATAACTTTACCCAAATGAATACTGTCACATGACAAGAGAGCCTCACATTCCCCAGCTGTGCAGTAAGATAAGTCATGTTTTAATTTCTTTAAACAAAGGTTAAATTAAACATCTTTTAAAGTTTAGATCCACAGCCTTCTAAGAAATCTTTGATCTTGAGTGAGAAAGCAATTTCCATTCGTTTCTTGGGATAAGTATAGGAATACCCATTAATCCATATGTCTTAGTGCTCATATTTCTCCAGTATTATGATGATGATTATGATCACATCACAATTTACAAAGCTTACAAACATCACTGCGACTTTTGATTTCTCCTTCACATTAAGTCTGCGACAACATGCCCACACTCCTAAGATGTTGATCATTTCAAACACTTGTGATAGGAGTCCTGCTAATGCATTCAAGTCCTGTGTTATAAAAAGCCTTGTCCATTACCAAAGGGAGAATTAAATTCCAGCCCTTTCAGTCTAGTCTAGTGCACATACTTGGTTCAGACAGCTGCTTAATTGCATAACTGAATTAATTATTAAGGAATCAAGCAGTGAATTCTACACTGGAACAGATTGGAAATGTCATCCGAGTGCAGTAAAGACTCAAACGTTCCAGTCCACTTCCATCTCTAGTGTCCTGGGTTAGAGTTTATTTTTGTAGCACCTGCTCAAGCTGTTAAAATGAGAACCAAGGGATTCTTCACACCCAAAGCTTTAAAACAAATCTTTGGGAATTTGCAGATGTTCTGCTTGGCTCTTTGCGGCTCTGTGCCAATTTGATTACAAGACGACGCCAACGGGCTTCAAAACGAAACCCCTTTTCTCATCGCATTTATCTGCTGGCTAACATCTTATCATCAGCCGAAGGTCCGCTAGAGAGGAACACCAAAATTCCCTTTCTATAGTAGACTCACATCTAAGCGACATCAAGAGTTTGGGTGATAGGAGCCGGGTGTGTATAAAAATATTGAAAAACGGTCTACAGCTGGTCATAAGAACTCTTCTTATTTTAGTGAGAGAAGGTCTATAGGATGCCGACAGCCTCAGATGTGGTCAAATAATCAAGGAACCCCCCCAAAAAAATACTGAACAAGCGTGACAAGCCCTAGGGTTTCTCTCATTTTCAACATTTCATATGATCACACGTCCTAAAAAATTCTCACCGTTATCAGTGTGACAGCCCTCATAAGAAGCATTCATCCATCGTCAGTGACAAATTCAGCCCTGGACAGACTTGGTTTGGTCTGCCCTACTGTATATTCGCAGTCCAGTGAGAAAATGGATTGGATCCAGGTCTGTTACCAGCAGATTGAACCGTGTGTAGAGTGGTTATCTTGATGATGAGAACTCAGGAGAACCGCCTGCTTTAAAGACACAAGACGCGACAGCGCCATTTTCCAGGTATGCCAACCCGTAAATGAAAAGGTTTGCTCTCGTGCAAAGATTAAAGCCACATTGTCGTTATCCAATTTTGACTGAATTTGCCAGGAATTTAATATGCAGGACCCCAGAGGGCAATTTCCTGCCCTGGGCATTCATTTAAAATCCAACAAAATGAGCTGCTCTAAAGAGCAACAGTGATTTGATAGCCATAATCCCTCTGAGGCAACCCACTGATATTCACAAGAGGCAAAATGAAATTGTGTCACAGGTACAAGAATAGATTGCTCTTTTTCCATTTTGGCTTGAAAATGATTTAAGTGCTTTTTCAATCATATGCATTAAAAAATACATTATTACTGAATGAGTTTATTTATTGCCCAGGTTTGCTTGAATTAAATTCTAACACATGAGGAGGAACGGGGAAATAGAAATAATTTCATGCATTCAGCGTGACTTCTGCTGACTGCAGGGCACAATCACTCTTTATAACAGCACACTTTTTTAAATGGACCTATTTAAAATGGCCTGGCAGTTCTGTTTTCATATGTAAAACATGTTTGTTTGTTGTTTTTTAAGCCATTCCTGATGTTGTGAAATGTACAGTACATGTGCTTTCCTTGCAGCTCAGAAAGCTGTGAATGGCTAGTTTTCTGGAGTTTTGCTTATTGATTACAAAATTCACCAGTTACATGCACAACCACAGTTACCTGAACCAGAACATTAGCCAGCACATCTAGTTCTGTAATACACCCAATGAGAATGGCTGCTGAACAGAATACAGAACAGGCTATCCCACCACGATACTGACCGCTAATGAGATCCTTAGAATAATTAGCTACTAACAATTGAACAGAATAAATTAGCTTAATGATCATTTATAACCTAAGTTCTTAATTTTCTTACAAGCTTGTATTGCTTCAGGAGGAGACCACAGATGTTACTACACTGTTAGTCTAACTTGAGACCCCCCCTGTTTATTAATTTAGATTAATCAGCATAATGAATTTACTGTACCTACAGCAAGTCATATGTGTTCAATTAAACAGATATTGAATGCATGTCCTACAATTTTTTTTGTCATTTTCCCGATACCAACTTTGAAAATATGTTGCAGTTGAAGAAGTGTTTAGATTTTTGAGACTCGGTAGAGAAAGAAACGTGTTCCATTTTGTAATAGAAACTGATTTAAAATTGAATAACAGGACACTGACATATATCTTTTAATGAGTGGTGACCGCATTTTTTTAGAAATGGAGAAAGCCTACCGGGTTCCCACTTCAAGTGTTGTACAAAATAACAGAGTTTGAAAGTGACATGTTGTGAAGTGAACGGCCATTCTCCTCCACACCACACAAAAGCGCACTTGAAAGTTTTTTACTTTTCAGAGACCTGCATAATTGATAAACAGTAAAAGGGAGAGGGAGGGTAGCTGTGGAGTGCTAGTCTGAACGAGATATTTAAAGTGAATCTGCTGACAGTAACGCTTGGAGACAGAGCATTGAATAATTCATCGATTCTACCCACTTGCACCGTTTGCTTGGTAGGGGCAGATGCATTACAAAAATGTAACTCTTGGGCTAACAAAAACAAGCCCAGTTAATGCGGCTCAGAACAGGAGAAATTATTTCACACCTGTCAGTTTACCATGGAACAAAGGATCTGATTGAACAAAGTACCGACTGTTGATTCTCTTCCTAAAATTAGGTTTACTCCATCAACATGCATGTTTAGGAAGTCTATTCATGATTTTATACTCTAGTATTTTATAGTAAATACTTTCTTTTTGTAGGCTTAGAGGGTTAACATTATTTTAATCTGCAAACAAATAACATTCCTAAATCTGCCAGCAAGACTTTTACACACAACGTAAAATGATGTGTATTATTTCCCAATTGGCATCATAATTGGAACAAAATGACATCAAATCTCAACTGAAATCTGAATTTAAATGCTGCTTATTACAAAATATTATGCACGATATTGTTCAATCTAAAATAAGGAAGTAAAGAATTATCTTTGAGAGAATACAAAATAAGCATTTTTAATTCCACATCACTTCCAACCCACTGAAAAGCCAGTGGACAACTGGCTCCAGCAGGTCACAGTCTTCTAGTTGTCCGTAAAGGTCACCCAAGAGAACCCCATGGCCCTCAAGGGTAGGAAATGCGAATTTCTTCAGAGAACCAAGCTTTTTATGCAGGGCACATAAAACATTAGTCCTTGCAAGAGGACACTAGATTTAATGATGTCTTTAACCTCTAAACACCCTCACTCCTCCTCCGTCTCCAGGGGAGGAGGATCAGGGTAAAAGGGGGCCTGCTGAAGAGGCAGCTGTGTGATCACTGCTAGAGCTCCTCAGTTTGGAAGGAGCTTTTTTCTCGGTTAGTACGAAGCACAACCAGCATTGCTTGTTCTAGTTAAGACTATTTTGTAATCTGAACAGTTTACAGCATGATGGGGGGGTTCGGTATGGGTTATGATCTTAATTCCAAAACTGGACTATTTCCTGCCTCAAATTGTCATTAAAATGATTATCAAGAACCACTTCCAGCAAGAAGCAACACCATTCATTCATGTCTCATTATTGATTAAAAGGAGCACTACGAAGGCATACTAAAACAAATATTGTTCAAAAGCTGTAGTCTGAATATGAAACTCATCTGAAATTATTGCCACTATACAGCGAGCAGGTAATCAGGGAAACATTTTTCTAAGTCTGGTGATACATCTGGTCAAGTGATAACAGTGGAGTCTACAATATTCAATATGAATAATTGTTTTCTATAGTTTGTACTATTCTGTCAATAAATGAAATACGAGAAACAAATACAGTACCTTGTAAGACGATATTTTTGATTAAAACTTGAATGCTCAAACTAAGCAGTTAAATGTCAGCTAAAAGTGCAAATGAAATGTATATAGAACTTATTCAATATTTTTACTCTTCTTTACAGAGCATTTCACTCATTGACAGAGGACCAACCTGCAAAACTCTACATTTTGTTGCTGTCTCCTCCTTGCGAACATGACACTTTCAAGTAGGACTTTATGTTTCAAACCTAGTTGTAGCTAGCTGGTAGTATGATAGTAGAGGTACAGTAGTTTGACTCTCAAAGAAAATGAGAACATTATAATTTGAATAAATATTCAAGCCCTTTTGTTGCAGCATCCTTAAAATCAGTTCAGGCGCAAAACATTTGTTTGCATCTCTTTTTGTATGTTACCTCAGATACTGTAGATACGGAATTTCGAGCCACAATTCACATAGTGAAACAACAGATCGACCACAAAGACCATGGAGATTTTGAAACAAAACTGGGATAAATGTGGTAGAAAAACACACATCTGGAGGTTTACTGATCTCGTTGAGTACAGTGGATCCAACCATTAAGAAGTGGGTATATATACAGTATAACCTAGACTCTACCTAGATCAAGCCAATCTCCCAAACCACAAGGAAGCCACAATGAAGCCACCAGTGATTTTGAAAGATTCACAAAGTTCTGTGTCTGAGATGGTCACTAATTATGCATCATCAATATTTTGGTCTCCATATAAAGCTGTATGGGTAAGTTGCAAGAATGAAGCCTTTACTGAAAAAGACTCGTCTTACATCTTTTACATCTTATACCACAAGGTATTGCATTGCCTCCATGATTCAGTGATTCCAAAAACTGGTATGTCAGTAAGATGTTGGGGGTTGGTGAACAACTTGTACTTTTTATACTTTTCTATACTTGTGTTACAGAAAGAACACGTACTCTATGCATACCCAAAACACAAAAGACCTTATATCCAAGTAATGAAGCAACTTCCCTTAAATTTCATTGTAAAAATGTTGCTGAACTAATGTTATCTAGATAAGACTTACTACAGTTCAGGGTATTCCAGGTTCTACCAGTTAAAGGTTCATGCATATAAGTTAGCTACCTGTATAACGTCATCCTTCTGAGCCAATTTGCATGTACAAACATGACAAAGCCAATATATAAATAGCTGTGTTCATCTTAAGTCCAGGTTGCTTCACAATAGTGTATGTTACAGTTGTTAAGTTATAAATGAAGTCAAATCTAGGTTACATTTATATTAAGTATACATAGTAGATAAAATAACTTTAATATGGCAACCATTTCGAAAGCATTTGGACCCTTTGATGAAAGAACTAAAACAGAAGACGACTGTATTCTGTCCTGAGGTGACCCTAATGCTTTTATCTCTGAAAGCTTTTTGGAAATGCTGGAAAAAACATCATCCTCACAGATCAGTACTGCTTTCAGTGGAATTACTGAAAACTCCCCTGAAGAATTTCTGAAGTGCCGGGTGGATGAGTTAGCTGACCTCCTACAGCCTTTAATTCTGTCTAATGCTTGACTTGTCAGAAACTCCTGTCTGATGCCCTTGTACAGCTGAGCTCAAATCACAGCTTGTTGTGCCGATGTATAGAAATCTATAGTCTATAGTATAGTCTGCTCCAATCTGCTAAACAAGCCGTATATCTGTACAACGAAAGTTTGCAAAGAAAGTGAGATGATTCAACTGGACTGGTGAGTTAGTATTTCTAGTGTATTACATATATATATATTATAGTATCTATCAGCAAATTATCTAATTATACATTTTTTTTCAAGCCATTTTCAAACTTGGGATGTCTGGATATACGATATATAATACGAAATATGGCTGGCTCTGTGCAATGCTTTTAAGATTACAGTATGATAATTTGTACTTTTTTTCAGCACGACACTGTTTCTGTAACTCTACATATTTTATATGTTTTTGTGCCTATCTTTTTTCAGATATGAATAAAAATGGAGTGCGTGAAGTTTACTGAAAAGTGATTTGTGTTCAAGGGGAAAGGTTATGGAAATGTAAATAAAACACCTCTTTAGTTCACTGTCAGTTTTCACAGCCTTAATCCCCCGGACACGACACAAAACGTGACCTGGCTGGTTCCCATAGATGTCTAGGGATCATTATTCAGTCACGCTTCATATTTTTAAAGCTTGAGGGGAACACACAATGCATGCCTTCAAAACATGCCACATTTATTAAACGGTTAGATCAGGAGAGATCACTTCAGGGAGCTCACAAACCCATAAAGAAATTATATTTTTTATTGTAAAATACAAATGCTAAAATGTTCAGCTCATGGATGTAAAAAACAGACTGCTTCTCTGATTTCCACTTGGGGGAAAAAACTTTCTATATTACACAGTAGGTGTTTGACTTATATTTATGTGCTTTGCTCTATGCTGATATGTTATGCTCTCCAAAATAATTTTAGAAATTTCCCTACCGTTTGACTAGCACCTGATCCTGTATTTTAAGATCTATACTGAACTCTGCGCATGACACACTTATAGGTCCTTTTTTATTTAAAACATACGTAAAATGCGCACATTTTAAACCCCGTATACAGCAATGCAAGTTAAAGAAATGAGAAGGTGCCAGGCAGATTAAACACAGAACACTTGGTTCAGTAAGTGACAGCCTAGGACAGGTTTGGAAACACTCCCCCAGGATGTCTGAGGTATACATGTACAGAATGTGCTCTCAGGGGAACAACCTGTAAGCCTGTAAAGCTGAGAGGAGTCTTCACTCACCTCTCTCGTCAGCACGGCGATGAAACAGCCATTGGCCCTCTCGCATGGCCCCAGCCTGAAGTAGTTTTCTCTGGCGTTGTCGACCTCTGACATGCAGCACAGAGGCAGGACAGGAGGGCTAAGTCTGTTGGCACCGTGCAGAAAACATTTTATTTTAAACCTTATCGTTAAAACTTTATAGAGGCTGGCGGAGAGTGATTTACAGTGCAGTGTTAGTCCGCCATGCAAGTGCTTAAGCAAAGGAAATGCTGCTTGCTCAAGCAGCGAGAGACTGTTCGGCCACTGCGACCGTCAAAGCATGCGCCTGACGCTCGGCTGCTTACCTGTAAGGCTGCGCCTTGGTGCCCTCTGGTTTGAACAGCAGGGCTTTCCTCACCACCCCCTCGTTCTCCTCCGGGTGCACCGAGCACGTGCAGTACACCACGGCCTGCGCCTTGGGAACTGTGGACCAGAGACAGCCAGACCCCATGTTCAGGCAGTTCAGCTACAGTACGACCCCCTCAATTCAGATAGGGGGTGTTTCCTTCTGTCCCGGAAATGGGACGACATGCCCGGGATTAAAATCATTAGAAAAAATGCTATACTCTACACACTGAGGTGTTAGTGGGGCCAGCAGGGGGCGCTCACCCTGCGGTCCATGTGGGTCCTAATGCCCCAGTATAGTGACGGGGACACTATACTGTAAACAGGCGCTGTCCTTCGGATGAGATGTAAAACCGAGGTCCTGACTCTCTGTGGACATTAAAAATCCCAGGGCGTTTCTCGAACAGAGTAGGGGTGTAACCCTGGTGTCCTGGCCAAATTTCCCATTGGCCCTTATAGATCATGGCCTCCTAATAATTCCCATCTATGAATTGGCTACATTACTCTGCTCTCCTCCCCACTGAGAGCTGATGTGTGGTGAGCATTCTGGCGCACTATGGCTGCCGTCGCATCATCCAGGTGGGGCTGCACATTGGTGGTGGTGGAGGGGATCCCCATTACCTGTAAAGCGCTTTGAGTGGAGTGTCCAGAAAAGCGCTATATAAGTGTAAGCAATTATTATAATTATTATTACTGATTGGTACAAAGGACCAATCTCCCTGGGAAAAACTAAGGTTGTTGCTGGAAGAGCCAGCAGGGGGCGCTCACCCTACAGTCTGTGTGGGTCTTTATGCCCCAGTATAGTGATGGGGACACTATACTGTAAAAAGGCGCCATCCTTCGGGTGAGATTGGTCATTAAAAATCCCAGGGCGTTTCTTGAAAAGAGTAGGTGTGTAACCCCAGCGTCCTGGCCAAATTTCCCACTGGCCTTTACCAATCATGGCCTCCTAGTAATCCCCATCTATGAATTGGCTTCATTACTCTGCTCTCCTCCTCACTGATAGCTGATGTGTGGTGAGCGTTCTGGCGCACTATGGCTGCCGTCGCATCATCCAGGTGGGGCTGCACATTGGTGGTGGTGGAGGGGAGTCCCCATTACCTGTAAAGCGCTTTGAGTGGAGTGTCCAGAAAAGCGCTATATAAGTGTAAGCAATTATTAATTATTAGTATTATTAAAAGGACAGAGTGGAAGAGTACTGGTTAAAGGGCATTCTCCTGAGCGTGACACTAACATTACTGCCAGCTCACTCAAATCAGCACACCTCTGTATGGTTTGGGCAGGCTCGGTGGCTATAATATTTCACACTATTTCTTTCAGAAGACAGGAATGGTACTGTACAAGTCTGAAGGTGAGGTCTCTGCAAGTGGCATGCTTTGCCACATCGTAATCATTCAGGCCTCGGTCCAAGACTCCGTGCATTCGGGCACTGCAGGTCGTTAAGATCCACGCTGGTGGTGGATTTCTATTTTTTTACTTTATTTTGCACTCCGCAACAGAGGAGACACAAAGACCACGCACACACATTCTGTGAACGTGGCAGGCCGTCCTGTCACGCCGAGAGCTTGCAGCACGAAGAAGAGAGCCGGGGAGTTTCACTCTCACTGCAGAGTCACTGGTGCCTTTAATGGACCGGCTCCCCGGGACCCTCACATGAAATATTTCTAACCCACAAGCCCGCCTGCTGCAGACTGCCCCTGAACATAGGAATCCCCCGCAACTGTTGATATGGGAAGAAACTGAAAATCATAAAACATAAGGACCTTGATTCACTGAAAGTTTAAAGTAATTTAATGGAGCCTTTTCAACTCTGCGCAGTTCTCACCTAATTTAATGTAAACTCTGCAAAATTACTGTGTGGATTGTTTATTGTTATTTTTCCTGACATTATTGGGTTATGCAAATCCAGCTTTCAGCATTCTGCTATCAAAATTATTATTTTATATATAATTGGTTTAGGCTGATATGAAACATATAATTCTTTCTTTGATATGAATTAAAGCAGCTTGATTCCAGAAGATCAAGTAAATTGCATTTCTGCATCCCATTACTATTACAAAAAGTGTTATTAAACATACAATGCCCCAGTATAAACGAATTGAATTAAATATGAAGAATTACATTCACAATATACCTAGTTTAAATAACTATCAAGTAATATTCTATTGTTTATTAATTTGTGCCTCATTTGTTTATCCAAGAAATGTATATTTCTTTGCTTTCTACATCTGTTATAAATATTCACCAGATACTTAGATGAGTTCTCTGTGGGACTGTGCCTTACAGGTCACACTTGTCAATGTTTAAACACTGTGACACAGAACAGACGTTAACATATCTGAATGGGCAACACTCCAAGTTAGACGATCCAGCCATTCCTAGAGAAAATTAATCTATTAATTACAATTAAGTTTATTTAGGAGTTTAAATCTAGCTACTGTCCGAAATAAAATGTCCTTGTCTTGACTGCATACAGTATCCACAACACCTTCCAACACACTTTCCTCCTACTGACATCTTCACATCAGGCAATACAGTTATGGTTTTACCGTTCAAGGTAAACTCAGTTTCATGTATTAAAATGTATGCAAAGGCGCTATGCAAAGCCATGGTCATGTACTACGAAAACAACATTGGCTGAATATAAATTAAAATTACTGATAGATAGTGCAGACTCTGTGCAGAGCTGAAAACTAACATATAAATTGTAGATGGCATCACACTAATAATGTGTAAAATCTCATCTTCTGCAAAAGTCATGACTTTATTTTGTTTCCTTTGTCCTGTAAACTCTAATGTGCAGTTTTCTAGGCTGACAGAATAATAAGTCAGCCTACAGCCTTGCAAACAAAGAAGCAGAGCTTTCAGGATTTTTTGGAACATCCATCTTGCAGAGAATATACAGGGGAAACATGTTCTAAAACAAATAAACAATAGTGTAGCATTCAGTTTTGCCAGGTCAGTCTTAGTACCAAGACTGAGAAGCTTAAAAAATATATAAGTAATAGGTTTATTCCATGCTGAAAAAAAGAAGAAAGAAAACACAAAGTTTCGGCGCCGAAACGTTGTGTTTTCTTTCTTCTTTTTTCCAGCATGGAATAAACCTATCACTTGTTCCTTTGCAGCCTACGCATGCTGACGCAGCTACCCACCTGAACTACTTAAAAATATATAGACTAATTATACATCTCACTTTAGTTTTGCTACATATTCTATTCATGCCTTTAAAGGGTATTTTCCGGGAGATGTTCTTCATCTTGTGGGCTTTTCCACTAATCCAGCTGCACTAGCTTGCCTCTCTCAGGGTGATGCTTTGTTTACTCTGCAAATAACATTGCAACCTCCCTTCTGTTTTGATTTGCAAAACTCAAGTCTCAACTTGCTCCTGAAAGGTACGGAACAAATTTTACAGGTGCCATGAAGGAAGAATGCCCCAGCCATCTCAGGGTATGGGCGGTTAAATATGCATTGTGGCAACAGTCACGAATATGACAGCAATACAAGCGACATACAGGAGGTGAGACACAACACTGTGGTTCAGCAATCGCTGAAGAACAAAACTGGGAATGAATATGAATCTCTTTATACTTCCTGTAGGTGTGGTACTGTACTATAACTCATCACACAATGAAATATCCACATATTCAAGAATGATCTACATTGAGATCCGTGTGGACAATTACATGGAATGAATATGAATCTCTTTATACTTCCTGTAATAATAATAATAATAATAATAATAATAATAAACTTTATTTTATATAGCGCCTTTAAAGGTGGCTTCTCAAAGCGCTTTACAGGATGACAATAACAATAAATAAGAAGACTACAACAATAAATAAGATTTCACAAGACAGGACACAATTCTAATTACAACAATACAACAATAAGAATAGAGGAGACCGTGGAAGGTGGTATTAAGAAGAGCAGAGGGGTGAAGAATGGAACCAGTTAAGTAAAGGCTTTTCTGAAGAAGAAGGTTTTGAGTCTGGATTTGAAGGAGTTTAGAGAAGGTGACTCTCTAATATCCTTGGGCAAAGAGTTCCAGAGCTTGGGGGCATAGCAGGAGAAGGCCCTGTCGCCCATACAATGTAGACGGGCTTGGGGGACAGTAAGGAGGGCAGAATTAGGTGTGGTGTGGTGTGCTGTAGGTATGGTACTGTACTATAACTCATCACACAATGAAATATCCACATATTCAAGAATGATCTACATTGAGATCCGTGGGACAATTACATGGTCTTGAAGTGTAACACTGTCTTATTTCCTGTTCTATGTCAGAAGTTTCACATTTTTCAGAAATATTTCAGCAATTGCTTGAGAGTCAGAACAAATCCTAGAGAGACTAAGCTCACCAATGCATTGGACAACAGACTGGGGAGCTTTTACCACTTAGCAATAGTCAGCTGCAATTCGTACTCAGTGCTAAATAAAACATTAGATCAATAAGAACTGACACCGACAAAGCTTGAAGTATAATTGTGATTTACGAAACAATACCTTATTTGAAAGCAGGGTGTTTATTTCCCCTCAAAGAAATATTGTGCAGTAAAACTAAATGGACAAAGTCAAAACAGTTTGAAATGATCCGTATTTAATTGAACAAAGGGACCAGCTCTCCACCTTACTTGAAATAGGTTACAGTCTTCCTGATAAATGAGAGCAGCTCAATGAAAATCAGTGCTATTAAACATTTATCAAATCAAAGGACAGCAGGAGAGAATGTTTCATTTACCTGGGGACAAAGGAACTGCACAATATTGTTTTTTATTTCCTTTCAAACTTGACCTTCAACACTCGGTTCTTTCAGAGGTTCTGCTTAGAGAACAATTCCTTCTCAGTCTCCAGCTGAACCTTTTCTATGACCCCAACAACAAATAAGAAACTTAGTCAAATTTAAAAAGAGCACTGAAGTGCTTGAGGGTTTTCTCATCCTATTTCTATAATTCATGCTCTCCGCTGTACCTAGGAAAATTAAAACAGACAGGCAAAACACAGAATCCGTGAAACGGGAATAAGACATTTTTATTTATGGTTTATAAAAATGTCTGCACTTTGAAACAAACTACTGAAACACAGATATTTTCCGACACATAAAGGAGTTTTTGATCATCATAATTATGAAAATTAATATTACTAATGTATTCCAGTGAAGTACAGTATCCTGTTTCAAGAGACCTAGGTTTGGGCCTTCCCTGGGATTTCATGAGCTTGTCTAGAGCCATTACCAATGCTAAACTACTTGTTACTATCCTACTGTCATCTACCGACCTACTAGTGTAAGTATGGAACAAACTAGCCAGCCATGTTGTTGAAGTTGAAACAGAGTGGCAAGAATCTACATCCAGCTTCTTCGCAGAATTCTGTTTTTTTTTATGAGCTCTTTTTCCCTGTCTAAATCTGTTTGTCAAAAATAAATGATTTTCAAGGCAGTATTCCCTTCTAGACATTAATATAGAAATACATCTCCTATAGTTCCAGACTATTGCCTCAAAGCTCTCCAGCTTTCACTACTTTCTGGCGATTACAGAATTTTAAGGAGACACTCTTTTTTAAACTTTGATGAAAATTTCATGTTGCGCCCACTCAACCGCGCACCACTCCACTTGGGCTTTTTTTTTCTCCATTACATACAAAAAGAAACTTTTGTAGTTCTGTGTAGGATTGGTTTCATCCCTCTCTTGCAGCCGGATCCATAAAAATAACCCACTTTCAAAAGCACCGAACGCTGGACAGTGGAGTGATGTCACCTTTCTTCTCCTTATTCAGCTGTCGCCATGGTGAGCCGGTATGGTGATACCATAATGTGCACAGGGTGGTGGCAGAGGTGGGGGAGAGGAAGAGCACTTAACCTTTTTCCTGTGCTACTACTCTGTTTCTTCTCCTTACAGATCCGGTCAGTTCTCCCTTCCCAAGTTCTGTAGTGCTAAGCAGACTGAAAGTATGTGACCATCCCCCTTGATGGGATGCTAGTCATGTTCCTGTGTTACAGCTGAAGTAGGACCTATATCTATACTGCGCATATCCAGCACTACAATATTGCTACTGAACCATGGTGTGGAAGATATCAATGTCATTGCTGGGATCTGTTAATTTAGATTTGGTAAAAGGTATAGTAGGACAGAATAAAGGTAACTTGCTTTAACAGCTGCAGCAACTAATTTTCCTCCTACAAGGTGTTAAGAACAGGAATTATCCCATCTAATGGGATGACTAATACTCAAAGTGTGAAACCAACTTTCATCACATAGGGAAGGACAGGACAAACATTCAAAGTGTTAAAGAAACTTCTTTACGAGCCTGTGTATTGTATATAAGAGCTGGTAAAACCACTGCAGCTGGTCTCCTGTGCAGGATAGACCCAGCGTGCGTTGCTGTTCCACTACTCAGCTCTATAAATCTGAATCGGCACGGGACTGTGTCCTGTGCCTCTGAGGAAGAAGTTCCCACAACACTCCCAGTCATTAAGCTGTACCCATTTGTACAGCATGAGCTGGGTGGATCGGAGTAATTTAGCATGGGACTCAAATCCACGGGCCTCCAAAAGCCCAGTGGCCTAACCAGTGTGCTTCCCCCATTTTAGTAAGCTTATGATTCTACAATTTGGCCAATGTTCTGGATGACACCTTAACAGCTGGAACCAGCTGCTTAAAACGATCTCCTACTAAAACTTCATACCAAATGATTGAACCCAGGCAAAAAAAAACCTCGTTCTCTTATTAGAATCATTATCTTTATCAATATGACTAAGAAGTTCCAGTCATTTTCATCCAGGATCCAGCGCTTTGCATTGCTGCTTGTTGGTACCAGAAGCTATAGACAGTAAACTCAAGATCTTTGCATTACAAGAGACCATTTTTTGAGGGTGGAAAAATCATGTATAACTTCATCACAGTCAAGTTTTCCATTGAGCTCAGACTCAACTGAAAGATATGTCATTGAAATGACAGATAAGCCTAAGAACATGTGTCTATTTAAAAAAAAAAAACATCAACATCACCAGAATGAACAAAACTTTTGTTAAAACAGATGAAGTGTGAAAGAACGATGAGAATTGTATGTAATTTATCTTTATTTAAAGGCTATGAATTCACACACGAGAGGTGACTCTTGTCTAATACCACTATTATTTAGATCATGTACAGTATCAGGTTATTTGTAAGGTGCCCAAGACTCCTACAGTATGAATACTTGCTTGCTTAGAAAGAATAAGGCAAAACAGTTTTAGGCCTGCGACTGCCTAAGAAATGTAAAACAATTCTTGCTACTCTGATGATGTCCTGACGAGACCAGGAGGTTCGTAGTCTTCAGTGTGGCCATGCACTCCCAGAGCTGTACAGCACAGGAGGGCTTTTCTATTTATAAACCCTTAAAAGCACAACACAGAATCATATGTGTGTAGTCAGATAAAAAGTGACTTGCATTTTTTAAACTAAATCTCCTGGTACCTTGCTGGTGGAGTAGCTACATATTGCACATGACAGGCAGGAGGTTTTTATTCCCCTAACAGGCTTCTGCTTAAGCCAAGCTGCCAAAAAGATACTGACATTTATTTATCTAAACTAACATTTCTCATAGAGCAGGCCTGACCACACTTTAGAGGTCAGTTTCTTAATTCAGAATTTAGGGCCAGAAAATGAAGAATAGCATCAGCTTTGTGGTTTTTCTAATGACTGTGGAGCTTTCAAGTCTCAGTGCACAACGGGTGATGAAAAGTCTCAGTCATGTATGTCCGTGATTCTGTTTCTTCTCCGAATACTGCAGCCTGCAGAGTTTGTTGCAGCTTTATAACCTGTGGTTCATAAAATTAGTGAAGCTTTCCTGAGTCACATGGGACTAAAATACCAACACGCTTGATGCAGAATAGAGGAATTTCTGATAACTAGCACTGTGAATACCACTTTGCCACAGACCTGGAATTTCTAGCAGCCTGCAAGTTAAATGTTGCTCCTGCTATGGAATGGGAAAGAAATATCCAAAGCTTGGTGTGACCAAGACAAGAACTTGCGAGTTCCCCGCCACATGACTCAGGGCATGACCATAGCAATTCACACCTGTGGCTGCGCACTGAGATGTCGAAGTTAACTTCACTAACTGCACACAATGCAGTGCAGGAAACTGACTATACATGTTAGAGAGCTACTGCAGGGCTACAAGGTCCGAGAGTAAAACAGAAGGAATCATCAAAAGGTTTACCGGCAAACTTTAACAAAATAATTCCATTGATCGAGCAGTCAGTTACTGTACAAGGCTGCATCAAATCGTGTCTAGGGATGGTTACTTTTTACTTCCTGAAACCACTGACCCCACTTCCTCTGCGATTTCACAAAAAAAGCCTGCATACCACACACGGGCCATCCATCACCAGCGCAGACAAGATCAAATGAAACACCCTCCGTGCACACACGTCAGAGCAAGAAAGTAATTTTGTGCACCATGATTAACGGCCTGCACTTTGGGAGTGTATCGTTTAGATTGTTTTCATGTGGTCTTATCTCACAATTCTAACTGTTGGTACACCGAGGCTATTCAGAGATGTGCACAGTAAAGGTGTCGCCATGAAATACTGAGGTCAAGCAAAAATCTAAAACAAAAAATGAACTTCTACTATAAGGACAGCTGCATTGTATGTGGCTTATAATGACAAAGATGCTTCTGTGTTTCTCCAGGACACTTGAGAGATATAAACGCAGAAAAAAGTAGTACAGCACTTTCACTGGCGAACTATAAACTTGTAATTTAAATCTCTTGAGCTTGTTTGATTTAAAGGTTTGGGTGGAGCTACATTCAGATATGACATCACAGAAGATTTTTGAGAATTTATTATGCGACAGTAATGGAATAAAAAAAACTCTTATTTTTTTACCACATTAGAAGGATAGTGTGTTAATTAAGCCCTATTAAAAAATGTGCAATCTTATCTGAAGGCGGTTTCCAGTTCCTATTCCCAAAAACAACCATTATGTCTGCACTATTAAAAGCAATAATTATTCTGAACATTGGATATTGAATCTGTGACCTACAGTAGCAATGTTCGTAAAAAGTCTAGGTTTCAGATGACTCAAAATTAAGAAAAAATATGATAAGCACAACAAATTTTACCTGGCAAATTATTGACTGACTCCGAGTCACATGAAAGCTAAAGTTTTTTCACCCAAATTTACTGTATTCTATCAGTAGTCAGCATCCTCGGCAACGTAATAGCTGAATATCAGCTTTGATCCCTGTGAAACAGTCTACCCTCGTACTTCCTTCCTCAGACTCTGAAGATCAAGGACCTAGTCAGTCCAAATATACCTTCCAGACAGCGGCCACATCTTTCTGTCAGTTACTGTCACTGCAAGTAACAGATCAGGACACTTTGTAAATCACTGTTAGACATCACACCTGTAATTCTGGAATCAAGTAAATAGCAGACAGTGTAAATACACTGATGCAGCATGACTGTTAATGAATCCCAGACATTTGTGCATACAGTGCTCATGTGCTGTGAAAATCGGATTGGAACCCTGAAGCATAAGGCTTTTAAAAAAAAACATTACCTTCTGCAATAATTCAACTTGTGAATCATTTTCTATAATATCTACATATATGTGTAATTGGTATAGCAAGTACAATAATTATTTGAACGAGTATCACATAACAGGCTTGCATGAGTACTTATTTTCCCCTTATCTGCGCCTGGAGATGGTTGCGTAAAAACTTACTTTCACGAGCACAAAAGGGCAACGCCTGCAGAGAATGGAGTACACAGCCACTGACGTGCCGGCTGCCAGTAAAACAGCAGAAACCGCTTTTCCTCTCATTGCAAAGTGGCACTCAAGCTCTCTATGAATTCACTCACCAGCTCTACTACACTGCATTCAGAGGGAAACGATACAATAACAACTGAAGGTTTGAAGGCGAGCACCGTGTTCGGAATCTCAAAAGGGTGGAAAATACCATTCCCTTAACACGGCCCGTTCATTGCAATCCGCAGCAGAACAGACGGCGCAAAACACTAATGTTACAATTCAGAAACAGTCATTTTTAATACATCTTCAGAACAGCAGCTGAAAGCATGGACTGAATCTACTTTGTGTGCAGTATGTACACCTGAAACGAGTAATGGCGTTTCTCCTCTAGCTGTTTTTTTTATTTGAATGTTGCAGTTGATACACACTGTATCCTGGCAAACTATTACAAAGCTACAGCACTTTGGAAACCGATTAAAGTCACTTCATTGGCATTGGTAAACATTCTGCGTTTCCTTGTACTTAGTAAAAATCATTGAATTAATCTTGAACACAGTTGAAGGGCACATTTTAAATGGTGGTTTAAGCCTGGAATAAGGATAGGGTTAGAGTTTCCCTGAAATCTGTTCATGATAGATAGAATAGAAAGAGTGTTCCCATGGTGTTATGTTTAATTTTTGTTTTGGATGGGTCAATGTTGGACTGTGCCTTTAACTAGGCAAAATACAGCACACTAAAAAGCCTAATATACAAATCCTAATGCACTTTTCTTAAATCCCCCATGTGACTTACAACCTTAATGCTATTTCAAGTCAAATATTAACAATTCATTACCTTTCACTAAAACACATTTTTCATTACTGCATTTGAACAGCATGTATACCTTGAATTCAAAATCTTCTGAAAAGAATACAGTGCTACACAACGTAGAAAGAGAGGAAAATGTTCAAATCAAATGACGCTATAGCTGTTATTATGTAATCTTACAAATCATGTAAGGGAATGCAGATTTAAAGGTCAGTGTTCCGATACAATTTCTGCATTGGGACAGCCTAATTGTAACTAATATTGAACTATACAGTAGAATGCAAAAGAACCCCCTCATTAGATCGCCCTCATCTGGAACTTTCCAGGTGACCTAGAAGACTTCATGGTTTTGGGGGAAATCTTTTGTGATAGGAGAAAAGCAAAGTGGAGGCACTTCTTTTCTGACACGGCCTCCTGTGAAGACGCCACAGCTTTGCAACGACACGTTTCCAAGAAAAAGAAGCAACCAGATTCATACCTTTGGTTGCCTGAGTGACTTCCCAGTTCAAAAGCCTGGGCTGCTAAATGAAAAGGGCTAAGGGCTAAATTGAGGTTAAAAAGTTAAAAGTTAAAAGGGGCTGTTCACTGTTGAATTCACAAAGAATACCACCATTGCTGTCAGAGCGACTGACTGCAAAATCCCACACTGCCACATGAACGAGGCACAAAGGGAAAAAAGAAAGAACAGATAAAAAAGTTTCTTGTTTTAGCTTATTCTTCACTGTGTAGAATAAAGAGAGATGATCTATCTTTTGGAAGCAGAACTGTTTGGCCTGCAGCATAACGTTTTTGTTGCGTTTGACATACAACAGCTGCTATTTTTTCTTCTTGCTCTTTATTCCCCACCCCCCCCATCAAGAGAAACGACATCCCCTGGACTTACACTTCACAGCGTGTATGAGGTCCTGAAGCTGCTGCCTGACCAGGGTGTTCAGCTTATCTTCAGATATGGACCCCTGAGACAGGTCCTGCAGCAGTCCAGCATCTAGACACATTAAGCACAGGCTGTCAACGCGAGCCTGCCAGAACACTGCAGGAAAGGAGAGTGAATGTGATTCCAAATAAAACGTTCTGCGTGCTTTACCTCCGCTGTCATTCAAGATGAACTCCACTGGGTTGCTAACACCTGTCGCTGAGCACTGAGGCATCACCAGGATGACTTTAGCCTTCTGTAGCCATGGGTCTGTGGGCTCGATATCTGTAAAACTCTCAGGGAGAAGCTTTACATCTGTGAAGGAGATTGAGAGAAAAAGAAAGAGAATCAGTCTGCCTCAGTGATTCCAATGACTGGTGCTAATTATTTTGCCACACACAGTACCGTCTCCCAGGTGGTTGACTCTCCCAGTTGTAGAAAAATTGATAAACTGGAGAATGAGAAAGAGAATTGTAAGTCAAATTGCAAATTGTGTGGAACCCACCTCTAAGTATACTGTTCATCACGTCTCCGTTTTAAAGGATAAAATAGTTTGCAAAATAGAACTCACACTAATCAGTAAAGTATGAGTGAACAGCAAAAATATATTTAGAGTGTATAAATCCTGTATTAAAACTCAGAACTGAATAAAATTCAGGCAAAGCTATGAGGTAACTTATTTATAACTGCTCAACTGCCGGGGCACCCTGGGAAAGCAGTGCGTCGATTTACTCCACTTTCTACAGGCTCTTCATTTTCAAGGTTGCGATAACTGGATAAAGATGATTTAAAGGGGGAACTGCAGTCCCAATTTCTCAGACCGGTTATTAAATCTCAGTGACAAAATAACATCATTGATGGTACTGAAAACTTTTACAAATCACGCATTAGGCACACAAATCGAAAAACATTTGTGAAGGGACTATAAAGTTGCCATTGTCGTCAAAACCCGCTGGTCTCGCCAGAGCAAGAGTTTGCGCAAACTGTGACATGAAGCGGCCCTTCCTGCTCACTAGTCACGTCATGACTAATGTCATGTAATATGCAAGCGAATTAAGCACAGGTTGTGCAGCGGACATGCAGAAAGTTTCGATCTGCATGCAGAGTTAATAAGTGTCATTTAATATCAAAACCGTCTTGAAGTCAAGAGCAACATTTCTATTGGATTAAAATATTCATTACAATTCTATTGCTTCTTTACAATGTAACAGGGCCACTTCGCTTCACCAGAAGTTTTGATCTGGTGAAAAATCGCAGAATATGGCGCTGCGCAGACCTGGAACTTGTGCCTGTTTTGTGATGTAAACTGGAACAGGTTTACCGTGGTTTGAAATGCACTCCTCAAAGCTGACTCTTTCTAACCCCCAAATATAAAAACAGTGGCAGTTCCCCTTTAATGATAGTAGCTGTAGGCTCATACTCTTGCACTCCATGTGTGAGAGGATCTCCTGCAGCTCTTCTCTGGCCTGGCTCACTCCACACACCCACACTCTGCCCGTGCTCAGCGTGCTCAGAGCTGCCATGTGGGCAATGGTGTAGCCAGAGGTCAGGTTCGCCATGATGACATCGTCGTCGTCGGTCAGCAAGGCCTTCACAGAGTGAGCAGCCAGACTGCGGGACTTATCCTACACATTCAAAAAGAGAGAAGAATTTGTATTTGGAGATTTGCTCATTTCCCTGATGTTTTCTTATGTATAAAAAATAAAGTTGCTTGAAGTTTTCCCATCAGCAGGAATGCCTGCTTCTGTAAGATGTCATCAAAACAGGTCATGTGTTTTAAGGCAAGATTACAAAAGCCCTTACAAGACATTGATATCTTAGATAAAATGCACAGGAATTTCTTTAAAACAGCAGGGCGAGTGAGGGAGGTGATGAGGTGTTGAAGTGATTGCAGATGTTGGAGAATAAGGAGGCAAAGCTGCTGGATCAGACAGAAGGAGAGGGAATTAAAATACAGAACTATGTACAGTACAGAAAGGCACAGGTACAGTTTATGGTGTTTCAGATTGCTTCTGAGTCAACAGAATTGATATTTGGCACCTCTGCTCACTCTACCTGCGGAGTGTGGATGAAATTCAAGAAGTTTGAATACTTTTCAGGATGTCAACAATTAAAGAATCACAGGAGAGGAGAATATCTAGTAAAGACTACTTTGATGTCAGCAATACTATCGAGTGAAACCACTATGACAATAAATAGGACATGATACAATAATAGAACTGTGTACCACATACAGTATCTATCACATAGCCAGCCAGTACACGTGAAAAGAGATAACCCAGACTGTGTTAACTTTCACAAACTGCAGACAAAAACATATTTAGCATTTAATCCTGAAGGTGGACGTCACAGCACAGAGGAACGAGGCTGGCGATAATATGCCATTAAATTCACCCGAGTTTGTCTAAGCCAAAGCAGTAAAATGTACCCGGCTTTTAGATGTTTAATCCTCAATTTAACAATTTCACACAGCTTTTAAAGAGCTTTGCACTCACTGAGACAGAATTCATAAAACATCTGTGTGCCAATAAATGCCAAGTGGCTAAACGCACTTGTGCTTTAAGAAAAATAAAGCAATTAAAACTCCCGAATGAAAGTTTTCTAAAACTGTCTTGTCTTGTGTGCATAGACTACAACTTTAATAATAATAATAATAATAATTGCTTACACTTATATAGTGTTTTTCTGGACACTCCACTCAAAGTGCTTTACAGGTAATGGGGTCTCCTCTCCACCACCACCAATGTGCAGCCCCACCTGGATGATGCGACGGCAGCCATAGTGCGCCAGAACGCTCACCACACACCAGCTATCAGTGGGGAGGAGAGCAGAGTAATATAGCCAATTCATAGATGGGCATTATTAGGAGGCCATGATTGATAAGGGCAAATGGGAAATTTGGCCAGGACAACAGGTTTACACCCCTACTCTTTTTGAGAAACGCCCTGGGATTTTTAATGACCACAGAGAGTCAGGACCTCGGTTTTACGTCTCATCCAAAGGACGGCGCCTGTTCACAGTATAGTGTCCCCTTCACTATACTGGGGAATTAGGACCCACATGGACCGCATGAGCGCCCCCTGCTGGCCCCACTAACACCTCTTCCAGCAGCAACCTTAGTTTTTCCCAGGAGGTCTCCCATCCAGGTACTGACCAGGCTCACACCTGCTGAGCTTCAGTGGGCTGCCAGTCGTGAGTTGCAGGGTGATATGGCTGCTGGCATATCAACTTTACTCACAAATGGTGCTAAGGGTTTGGAATTGCCACACAAACTGAACAACCTTTCCGCCTAATTCCAGTCTTTAATGACATTCCAGGCATTAATGAAAAGCACAGTGCTGTGGCAAAACCTACCTGAATAATGAGCTTGTACTCCGTTAAGAGCTTTGTCCTGTAAAGGTCAGCTTTGAGGTGTGGAGGAAAAACTAACAAATCCTGACAGTGAGGGTCCAGGCAGAAAGTTAATCCTCCGAGCTGGGAGATTGATTTCACCTCAGAAAATCCCTCTTTCTCCAAGGTGCAGCACACATCTTCAAGGCTGGTAATATAAATCACACAAGTTAAATCTCTTATTTCTTTCCAGGTGAAAGACAGTTTCATTCTGTAACCTTCCCCAATTCAAGAAAAGAAAAAAAAAAGAATTTACAAAGACATTTGTAAACAATAGAACAGTTCCTCTGCAGCTTACAAAAACACCCTAATATTGTCAATGTCCTCAAGAGAATCTGTACCTAATTACAAGAAAACAAGATCTGTTCCTATATATTTGATATGCCCTGGCTCACAGAACAGGCAGACCACATGATAAATATTAAGATTGGGAACACGAATTGCAAAACACGCAAGAAAATGAATTAATGTGTCCATCAATTATTAAATGGCATTGTGGTAATGTTTTCAAATATATTTCCGATGTGATTTTTCTCTTTCAGCAGATATGTTAAAAAACAAAGAGAAGAGCACCAAAGCATGCACATCAGACATTTATTACAGTATTATAGTGGCTGTTTTATTTCCTTTGATCTTCTTTGTTATCTATAAAAGCCAGGTTTTGCTGTCTAAATTAATTATATGCACAATGATACATGAACAAAGCATTCTTTCTTCAGTCGTGTGCGTTCATTCATCAGTGTTCTGTGCCAGTGAATTCTTAGTCGGTCTTGATCTCCTGATCATGCTGTAGATCAGGAGACAGAACTAGCTTTTTGAAAAGCTTTTACGTTTCATTTTGTTTTGTTTTTTTTCTTTGAGAGACAAATGCCTTTTCTTCACCCAGCTGGCCCACAGAAGACTTTTTTGGCTTCTGTGCCACAACAACTAAACTTGTCCTCCAATATCCACATTAATTAAAAACCGTTGGATCGTTTGATAAAAATCGATTGCATTTGTACAATTTAACCATTACACTAATGAGAAACTGTATTACAAAATCAATTCTCATAAGGAATATTTAAAAATCTGCAGGACTGCTTAATCGCTGATGACCTGTATCTGTGATTCACTGTACTATAAAAAGTGATGGAAACTTGTATTTGAAAACACTGAAATTAAGCTACTAATGACTCCACGTTTCCACAGAAGAAATCTAATGGGACTAATACTCACTATGTGAGAAACCTAACGTGCTCCAGTAAAGTTGGCTAAAACGCATGTTCTGAGTCATGTCACTAGCCGACTGTGACTGGGATTCCCCTAGCAGCAGAAAAGGAATGGCCAAGCGCAGTTGGGGTCAGTGCCAGGCCGACTCCTACAGTTTCCCAGATGCCAGCAGGCGGGTGGTGATATTAACTACTCTTCCAGTGGGCTCAGGGCCTGTGACGTGTTGAGAGCTCCGTAGCAGCTTGGAGGAGCACTGTTCTTTCTTCCCCACAGGAAGTGTTGCTGTGATTCAAAATGGAAAGAACGAGCAAACTCCAAATTAGGTGGTTATATAATAAAGTAATTGGCGATTCCAAATTAAAAGAAAAATGAACTGCAACTTAACTGCAGTTACTCAGAGGCACATACAAAATAAGACAAATTTGCCACGGACTAAAAAGCCTTGAACATTATAGTGTTCATTTTTGTTCCAATGGAATCCAAATTTCAATATTCCGAAAAGCATTTTAATAAGTGCTCCCAGCCCCCACATACTCTTTCTGGACAAGAGATAGTAGGTAAATACAGTAGGACCCAGTTGTTGCCATGAACTCCAGAGAGCCGTGAAAGCACTTTCTCCTCAGACTTGAGAAGTAATGGCTGGAGAGAAACACGCTCAGCGGCACAACACAAATGACATTGTCTAGAGTGCAGCAAATACCAAGTACACAAGACACAGAGCACTTACTGTAAATCCTAGGCTCAAACCTGTGTGAAAGTAATGACCTTACCGTTTATGACACTGGACTGGATAACATCTGACAGATTTTCAATAACGGCAGAGCCCATACAGCCCTGACTGAAATGGATCTCACATTTCATGAGTTTCGCATCACTCCTTAAAAGGACGAAAACATGGCCCTGAAGGACAACTGGATCTGCTGCTCTCGCTCGGGAATGTGATTTCTAATGTTTCTCTTTTTCAACATTAATATCTAGTTGTTGATCCCAAGTCCTGAAGGCCATTAACTTGCGTCAGTTGGGGTTAGTTAATAAGCTTGCTACTGTAGCTAAGAATGCCCCCTGCAAAGCACATAAAAAACAAGGCCTTTTCTGTCATCCAAATCCTGCTGACTCAAGCTCTGTAAAAACATTTATTTTGTAGCCAACATACATAAATGACTGGGGCTTAACAGAATTAATGTCTGCAGTGAGCATAAAACACGCTGTTCTTGACAGATCAGAGATCAGAGAGCGAACTCCTTTCTTAATTTAAACTTGTTCACAGCACTGAGATCCCAGCAACACACACACCTGCCAAAGCGTCAAGAGGTACTTTAGAAAAATAATTCTCAGATCTGATTGATGATCCCCAGAGGACCAAGCAGGTGAAAATGGCCTCAGACTCAGGTAAGACTGTGAGTAAAAATAACCAACACAGAGAATGTACAAGATACTAACTGGAAAGCAAAATGCCTGCATGTGGTAGATAACTTGCTTTATGTTTGGTTAGAAATTATTACAAAGTCTGTTGTGTGATCAGCTAGCCTCTTTGAGGACTGGTGGCAGGCTATGTTAGGTTATTTTTAAGTACGCCCTCTCCCCAATTTACACAAGATTCAATTTGTGCAAGTTTGACTTCTTAGAAAGCTCCCATTGGCCCCATAATATTATTTTCTAGATAAGGAGAGTTCACATCACCTGCATAAAGAGCAGGTAGTGTGGTGAACAGTGCGGAGCTTAATGCTCTCTTTTATACTTAAACCGCGCTCCTCCTTCAAGTCAGTGTGATAACCTCTGCATATTATCTCACTCCGTCAGTGAATTATGTGAGTAACGCATATTGGAATCACTTCAGGGAAGCACCCAAGTGATGTTATTATTTGTACTATTTACTGTGTGCTTTATTTCCTGTTTAATTACAGAAACGCACAATCCAAGGTAATGAACAGTACAATTTTGGCTAAAAGCTCATTCTCATTTGTTTACAGTACTCAGCACTTTTAAGTGTACTCTATATTTGGTATTTCATTATTCTAATGACAAGGTTTAAAAACTTTTTTAATTCATTGGGATTTCATTATTCTCCCCCTATTTAAACAAGGTAATTTTCCAATCCTTTTCTCTCTAGCTCTCTCGCTGCATCTACTACATTCTCTCTCTTGCCCTCTGATACCCGTTAACCATTAAAGGAGAATAAACCCCAGAGAGCCTACAGTTCTGCTCTCCTGTCCCTCCTTCCTCTCTCCCCTACACAGCAAGGGCAAATATCACCAGTGGTAATTATCTGTATGCATTCACACAGTGGCTAAGGGCTGTTTCCGACTTGCGTACTGTAAGGTGAATGCATTTCTTCTCTGGGTTTTGCCTCGATGTCCTTTCTTTCTCTAATTTACCTCATGGTGATCCGTCTGTGTTTGCTAGGATGAGTTTGTTTCCCCGACCACCTGGCCACCTGCATTCAACATCAGTGCTTCAGTGCTGCTTCCTTAATCGCCTTGTGAAAACGCCAATGCTGTTTCGACTAATTAACCGTTCTGCCTCATCTCTTGGTTGTGTTCCCAATTTTCTAGTCCGATCTGTTACAGTTATCTTAAACAGTCCATTAAAAAACGAGAAAAAAAGAGAACTGATAAATAAGAGCACTGTGCGTTGTAATGTGAAAACTCCATTTACTTTAGTTAATGAGATGCTTTGACACTGTGGGTTTAAAACAGTGGTCCAAATTCGAATTGCTGTAAGTTACAAATACGGAAACAAAAAAATGTTTTTAGCGATATTATGCAAAAGACCAAATGAGCTCCCATTTAACATGCTACGTATGGCTGCCAGGAATGAGGACGCCGCAGTGGGGCATGCCTTTATGTACTGTAGGTCAATGAATGCAGAAAACATCATTACTGAAAAATTACTTTAACCTGCACCAAAACTCACCCACAGCTTGAACCGACCTGAATAACATTATTTAATGCACACGATACAGGACTAAGGCACACCTCCTTCAGAGCTGTGGCACGGCTTTTCACATCAATGATACAGGAAAATTCGCATTTTATATGCATCGTGATCGTTCATTAAAATCGCCCTCTTGATCCTCAGAACCCAAAGTGTCTGTAGGTTTCTTGGTGTCGATTATTTCATCACTCTTTCATAGCGGTCATGACGTTTCTGCATGCACTGCATGAAAGTGTCTGAGGAGCGAGGGTGACAGTGAGACGAGAGGTGCACATTCATGCTCGTTTCTCTCAAAAGCACTGCTGCTCAAGACTCAACTTATATTTTATTGAATTTTCTGATGGACTTGGGCACGGGATTAAACTCATGAAATTAAGGAATTCAATGCGATTAGAAAACAGGCACAAACGAGAGGGGGCTATGGCCTGCTTGGCAATTAGCACTAAACGGATCAGAGCCGTTTCTTGAAGAACGGATCTCCAGAAATGATGAGAAATGCCCATAAATGTTGTGAGTTCAGAGTAAAATGACTGAATACCAAGGTGTGGAGTAATAAATGTAGCCGTATATCACGTAATGCTAAATAAAAATAAATTACCTGGTTTTCATTGTGTTTACCCAGGCATACAGGGGGAGAGTGCTGGCTCTCTCTTGCTTTTTTCGCACAGACTCTGGTAGAATGTAGTCAATGGTCAGAAGATTGTGTTTAATTCGACATCGAGCCAGGGCAGCAGCAAGTTTAGTCCTGTATCTGTGCAGAAAGGGAATCGCAAACGAAAGAAAAATGACTTTGAGAAACACACGTAACAATAACGAACCCCACGGAGCACTTTCTCCAGGACGCAGCAGTGCACAGTGGGATTCACTACAAAGGCACTTCTACAGAAATGGAATGAGTTTTCCTCCACAAATAGTTTATTGACTCTGCAAAACCACAGTCTTGTTTACCAAGCGTTCAGTTTTCCATATACAGCACGTGTCGCACGTGTCTCCAAAATTCCAGTATATGGGCTCAATGTTTTGTTGGTTATATTCTCTAATATTGTTTCTTTGTTATTTGTACAATACAAAACGGTTGAGGCTTACCCCATGAATCTACCACAAAATCAAATTTCCAAATATTAACGATATAAAAAATGATTGATTTTTTTTTAGACTAGTCAGCATTCCTCAGTTTCATACTCATTCAATTGCATTGTAGGTAGAAAATTGATTCTGTGAAGGTTCTGTGCAGGGAGACATTTACTGGAGTAAATTCCACTTCCAATATCACAAATTGTATTTTGAGCTGAACGGTGCTGATTTTCTATCAGGGATTATGCAAGCCGTTTGTTTTTACTGGACTGAGGTCGCATTATGTGCCAGTGCTGTCATCACCACATGGACAGGATGGGATAGAAATCGCAGTTCTGGGAAACGGATCGTGTGGAAAAGGTTGGCAGTGGAAACTGACCTCAGAAGACACTTTTCCACGTCTCTCACTTCCTCAATCTCCTCTTCCTCGGGGCACGCTCGCGGCAGGAATTTGCGATCCTGGAAGTCGTACAGCATGACCACCACCAGGCTGGTCAGGTCGTCAGGCTGGAAAAGAGAGTGGCACAAGTATAAGTCACGTGCGTACTGTACATGTGCGTAATATCGTTACAGCCCAGCTACTGTACGTGGCTGACCAGATTCAGATGCCACAGGGATTGAAAATGGGTAGTGTCCACTCTTTTCCACATGAAAAACCCTCTCATCCCTTTACCCTCCTGTTTCCATCATTCAAGAGTTTGTCCATCAAAGATGAGGCCAAACCTTAAATGACTAAATGGGTTTCCATGCTGCAACCTGAAGATGCCACTCCTGTTGAACTGATGTGAAGAATATTTAAGCAGTCAACACATCAGATACTGAGTATTTATAAAAATGTGTCCTAAGACTAATGGACATTTGAGGCCCAGCTGCTAGGAAAATGTACTAAGCACTAGCACTACAGTACACTAAAGTATTATCATCAATTTCCCTACGGGATTAATAAAGTATTATCTATCTATCTACGGATGCACAAGAATAAGCAAAGGGTATTTCTGGGGGGATCATATAATTATGGGTTCTTTTATTGTTTCTGAAGATATAAGCATAGACAAAAATCATCTATCAAAACCATACTTCAGCTGTTTTGGATTCCTCCAGTTTCATTTATTTTATCTGGGTGCGAGAGACGATACAGCTCATTTTTGTGCAATGTTGATCTACTGTGGATAAGCTTTATCTTAAATTCTCACAGTAGATGAAACACTGTTTTAAAATGGGAATTCTTCTTCAAACTAATACATTTACAAAGACCCAGTAATTCTGAGAACTCCATAAGCTTTCTTCTTGTCATTTGTATGGTCTTCGTCTCGCATTATGAAAGTACGTTATATTCCCTTTACTTTTTTACACAAATCAATTAACATTAAAACCCCATTACTTTCCTGACGTATTCTCACACAACATTATTGATAAATATACAACTGTAGGTAGCACTTTATAATTAGCATATTTGTATGTAAACAGGCAGAATCCAATCACCTCTTCATACTGTAGATATTTGATCATAGTCCAATATTATTATTAACAAAACTGTTGAAATACTACTTGAATAAATATCTATTACCTCTTAGACTATTACCGAGTACAACATGAATTACAGAACGCCATAATAAGGACTTTATCTATGATGAATTTTTGTTTTAATATCCGAGACAGTTTCCTAATTAAACTCAGGAGGGATATATTAATTATAGGATGAGTTTAATTATTCTTCCTTGGTGTACACACCAGAAGACAGTGATCACATTATTAGCAGATGGTATAATCACAACAGATCGCTATCACTCATCTGTAAAGGTAATGACATGGAACCGCGGTGTCTGATTAGTGCTTTCTTTACATTTTGTAGAAGTCATTAATTGAACAAAGCCATTTTCATTTTCTGCAATGATCTGTGTAGGTGTGTGACAGCGGTGTCTAACTGCAGTGAAACCTTGGCCCAGAGCACTGATACCGTTCTTTAATATGGGGTTAAACTAACAAAGCTTGCAAGGAGGCCATTCGGCTCATATAGCCCCGTCTGGGTTTCAGTCACTGATTCGGAGATCTGATTCGGCCATTTGATAAGATAAGATAAGATAAGATCACTTTATTGGCCATATACAATTTCTTGCATTTGGGATTCGTCTTTTTGCATACCCCAGCTTGCTCTCCATGAGACACACAGACAGGGAGAGAAGCTTGGGGTCAGAGCGCAGGGTCTACCATTGTACAGCGCCCCTGGAGCAGTTGGGGTTAAGGGTCTTGCTCAGGAGCCCAACAGAGTAGGATTCCTCTGCTGGCCGCGGGATTGTAACCAGCTACCTTCCAGCCACAGCTGCCTGCTCCCAGTTTCATGTGAGCATGAAACAAATGCTTCCCCTTGAGCATTTGTGCCCTCCGCTTCAGGCTTCCCTGCGCGTTCTGAAGAAGTCCACTGGAGTGACGCTGTCAGTGCCTCCGTGGATTTCAAATCAGCTCAAAGCAGGTTGCCTCACGGTCTTCTCTGTTCAAGGCTAAAACATGTTCAGCTGTTTTTGCCTGTCGGCGTAGAGACTTCGTTTTCAGACGGTACTGGGAGGCTCTCTTCTGGATAGATTCCAGAACAATACTAGAAAGTCTTATTAGTCTATTGTACTACTGTAGCGTGACATACATTGACTTGAATTCTGTGCTTCGAACTATAGATCCTAACCTTCCCTTGGCTTTTTATTGCCTAGAAAACAGAAAAAGATATTATTATAGGTAGCTGCTTCTTCTTTTTATGGGTATGAATGTCACATTCTGCACTTGTATAAATCCGTAGAAAGCAAATGGCATGTTTTAGGCTGGTGGTTGACTTAATCTAAACCCTCTAAAGCAATGAACAGAGTCTGGCTCAAATGCCAATGTGAGACTGGCTGGAAGAGGAACAGAAAGTCCATGAGGAGTTTTCCCATACAGTTACCAAACCTTACTCGAACTCTAACTTTATTGACTGTATTTAAAACTACTTGACGCAATAAAACAAAAACTAAAAAAATGGATCATAAACTGAAAATGTCATAGTCAATTTATCTTTGAGGATCAAAATAATAAAAAAAACATAATACAAAAATAGTACTTTCAAAATGCAGGCATAGCCATCATACAAGGTCTCTAAATGCTATAGAATCACCATATAGTTTTCACTACACAATCATCCATCTTTGGTCCTCGACAAAATATACCAGACTTGCATCTACTGTATGTTTTCAATTTGAATCTTCTTTGTGCAGCAACAACATAATCCTAGGCCAAGAACAGCGCAACTTGCTAAGTCACCAAGCTGAGATCCAAGACCAGCACTGATCCAGGATGAACTGAGCATCCCTAAGCACACATAATCTTCCTCTTCCCTGTGTGCTCCTGCAGATAAAGGGTCTCCATGACTTTCACTGTGTCCCCTTACAGCCTTACTGTTTTCACTGTAAATCCCTAGTCTCCCACCATAAAGTGAACTGCTTCACCAAGCTCAAATAACCCTATTTTTTCCAATTTTGTATTTTTCAAACGAGAAGATACATTATTGCTTCTTATATTCGAACTCGTTAATTCTGGGCTGTGCCAGGTCCTGCACCTCTCAGGATTATCTCCCAAGATCTTTTCATTTTTTCTTTTGGGAGAGAAATTAAAACTGCTATCTGCACTCTTGCTGCGGCCCTGTAAGAGTTACGATCTTTACTGGATACCGGGATATCTTCAAGGCTGAACTTTATAACACCTGGTGCAATAAAGGAGCAAAATGAATTTTAAAGAGCAGTTCATTGCATCTGAATTTATTGTTATGCTTTACGGATGTAGAGTAACACCAACATAAACCTACTGACTATGAGCAGCGTACAGGTTTATAAAGGTTCGGTAGGCTTAATGGGATTATCTAAAGACATTTCTACGCCTCAGATAATCACACCCATGGCTTGTTTTACCTTACATTATGTCTTAATGAGTTTCATCTCAAGCAAAACTGTTTTCACATCTCATTTTATTTATGATTATTTCTAGAGTGTTGTTGCATTGGACATGCTGGAAAGGCCAGTTTAGTTTCATGTTTGTGGAGGGCCATTAATTCATTCTGAAGAAAAAAAACATACGCTGCGCAAAATCAATTATGGTTATCATTTTAAACATATGCTGATTCCAGTTTAGTTCCTGGATTAAATGCTATCTTGCTCCGAACCCAGTGTTTGACATTATTGCTGTGCATGCCACCCATTCACGGTTGATTAGCACACCTCCGTCTTCAACAATATTGCTGAACCACATTCTGAATGCAATACTGTATTTTTCCATTCTGATTTTTAAACCAATTGATCTCTCCAATAGATACAGTAAATATATATACGCATCAATCATATATTTCACATACCAGCCCGAAGCAATAATAATAATACATAAAAATTACAATATTTTTCCCCCCAGAGATTCTATCTGCAAGGCTCAGCCCATAACCTAGCAGATGGTCTAGGTACACAAACAAATATGAAATAAACTGATTTTGGATTTATATCCTTCTCAGTGCGCAGGTTTGAAAGCTGCAGTTCATCACGAGTAACAAAAATATTTCTGGGCAGCCACAGGATAATTTCCACTCGCCACCGGCAACTGTAGGGCAGGACTGATAGAGAACACAGCTTCACCTTAATAAACACAATTCCTGATGTGGGGAAGAGGATCTGAGCCAAATCTTGTTGTGTTCCAAGCAATACCCTGCTCTGCTGCACAGTTCTGTGAGCACACTGAGGGCTCGCTACAGACTGCATACAGCAGAGTAATGAAGCACTACCTGGCACTTCTTAATACTAAACCTCACCTATATATTACAGTATAGAATATTTTTACGAAAATAAATGCTGCAAGACCATTATTCATATGTGGTTTTCATTTTGTTTACATATATTACAATTAATTTCAAATTTAAGACAACCTTTTACGAGGGTCTTTTTCAAAAGCTTTCTGGGAATCTAAATATATAATGTTGTATATATTTTCATTATCAAATGCACTGTTAAAATGCTAATGTTTTGTAAGGATTCTTCTAGCTATTGTTTACTTAGCTTTACTAGTACCCTTGATTACAACCTATTTAAATTAAATTCCGCTCCTAAAAGAGTTTTCAATTTACTCACAAATGTTCGAATTAAAAAGGGGCTGTTAGTGATTGTAGAGGTTGTATACATTATGAGAGATATTTGATTAAAAATAGCAGTCAGTCCTGACACAGGCTTGAGTACAAGCACGTTATACCAGTTAATACTAACACACCCCCACTGGGCAGTGAATACTCAGTGAGGTCACGAGGCTTCCTAATCAATAGGGAATCATTTGGAGAGGGAGAACAAAACAGACAATACCTTAAACTGCAAATATTGATGAAATATCCTTATAAACATAAAATAAAATACAAAGACTAATATTACTAATTTTTTTTTTAATTGCAAGCACCTCTGAAAGCCCCATACCTTATATTCTATCTTCTCCCCTACATCGCTAACATTAACGCAGTCAGAAGAAGGCACAAGGGGAATAGGACTTCATTCATAAACTAAATTACCATCCCCGTATGACACTTAACTGATGCCGAAAACACAGCCTTTGATTCTGATTGTCAGGCTGACAAAGGAAACTTTAATAGTTGCACAAATTTGAAAATACAGGTCCACCAGTGCACAGTACCTCACAGGTTTCAGTTTGTCACGAAGGAACCAAGTCAGGGGGAGTAGGTTATACAAAGCTGTAATTTGTTTATAGTTTTTTTTGTTTTATTGCCTCATCCCTCCTGCTACACAGTATTATTTCTAATTTTACTGCTGTTCCTTGCTGTCTGTCTTTCGTATGTACTGTAACATGGTCACATACACTGCTGGCCATCTTCTGAAAAAGCCAACCTCAAAATTTAGGGAAAACTTTTCATCCAAGACCTCCGCTTTTTTAACACTTTATAATATCTGCTCTCGACGATTGTAGCTCTGCAAGGTGAGGTACAATAAGATCACCTGCCCACCCATTCATACTCCGACTCATGATCTCACAATCTTACTGTACGTGCATTTGACCTACAGGTAAGCACACAACAATATTTATCAGCTACAATCTACAATGGGCAAAGATTAAAACAATGCAAATATTTCTTAAGCAGAATTCATTTGATTTTATCATTAAAATAGTATTAATTAAATGTCAAATTATTAATAATAATAATATTCAAAATATTCTCATCGTCATCAAAATAGAAAATGATTAGATACAACTGAGGTTCAATTCAACAATGATGAGCTCAGCTGGAATAAAACCCAGCTAACCATGAGGGCACAGGAAGGACCTGGACTGGGAAGTTCTGCTCTAGGGATTCTTCACCCCTGTGCAATGAATGTGCTTGCAAAGTTAACACGGGGTTCGTACTCACAGCTCGTTCTACAGAAGCAGCCGTCGAATCATTCGCATGCAGTTCAAGATCCATCTCACAAGAACCTAGCGTATTACTTTGGAAAACGCAAAGAGGATCGCTTTTACAAGATGGACTGAAATGAAACCAATGCGTGGGGAGGTGTCATAAACAAAGGAGCTATATACCACTGGCTGCTGTGTGGAACTGTTTGCACCAGGGGCCAAGCTGTGCAGAGCAAATCATGATGTTATTTTTCTTGTGTCCCTGGGTAAATGGGGAGACTTAAGTAGCAGTTATTTAGCCATTTAGCAGAACACAATACGCACTTAATTCAGTTCCTTCTGCTGCACTGAAATAAGCGATTGTTTTCCGCCTCGGATTATGAATCGCGTGATGAAGTACCCGAGCTTTCTTTAGACCCGGGAGAACAAAGCTGCCATTTGAAGTCCAGGTGTTTCCCTGAGCGTTTCTGCCTCCCAGTGTTTACGGGATTTAATGTTCTTCTCATCTTTAAGGAGGGCAGAACTGTGAAAGGAAACAGCTGCTCACACCTAAGATACCTAAGGTACTTGGAGGGCCACACGCACATAACGCTCGTAACAGTCCCAAGGGACCCAGCACACACTTAATGTGAAAATGCAAACCCACAAGCATCCTTTATTTTAATTACATATACTGTACGTTATGGGCAAAGGGTTTTGAGGAGCTCTATCATTAACAAAGTAGACATTTTAGTTTACTTGTGCAGTTTCTCGGGGGTCATAGTTTGCATCTTTGAGGACCACAGATGACCTATAACAATGATCTGCAAGAAAAGCAACAGTACTCAACAGCAGAAGGGGTCCTTCCTGATGAGCACAGACCTGACAGAATTTATAACACCAAAGCTAGTCTGTTTGCATTAGGCTTAGGGTGAGTACACCACAAAAAAATGAGTCCTTAGTTAAATGCAGATGAGAAAAAGAGGTCATTCCTCAAACTTGGTAAGAAACCTAGAAAATAATTATTTGAATGTTGCTCGTCATGTCTGGAAATCGCAGATTTGATATTGCTGCAAGTGCAAGAATAGTGGAAGCAGTCAGGGTTTGACAAAATAGGTTGTTTTGTACCATAACATAGAAAACCCGTTCGCAATTAGACGTCTTTTTCTTGTCACTGAACCTGCTTCTTGTTAAAATATCAGCCTGAGACTTATCATTAAAGAAACCGTTGGTACAATCCAATGCGGGATAAATTATGCTAAATTAATCCGTTGCATTATGCATCATAAAGACATGTTGCACGTCTTGGGACACATTATGCTTCTATTTTGTGTCCTGTAAAGGTATCATAGTATGTTGAATGCAGTTTCCTCCCCTTGTTCCTGTTTCGATGAAGTGAGCTGAAGTAGAGCTGACAAATCTAGTATATACAGCTTTTGAAAATAAGGCAAAAGTAGATTAAAAGATGCTGACATTAAGAGTGGAATATCAGTATTGCACCTTAGTGCAATTGCACTTTAGTGAAACAAAGCAATGTGCCAAAGGCTGTGGTTCAATGCTTACGAGCTTCTTCCATTCACTTCTTGGTAGTATAACCTGATTAGGCTTCTCAGCTGGAGCAGGTAGTTCTATTGCAAATACTTTGCACAATAAAACAGACAGGGTGTCATACAGATTTCAAAACGGGGGGAAAAAAAAGCCTTAAAAGTATCCATCCCACTGGATGGGCTAAAAAGCCTCCTCTCGATTATAACCCTTCTCGTGTTTCAAACGATCACGAAAAGCAGAACATCCACCGGACTGCTTGTACTGCAGTGCTCATCTGCATACTCACAATTGATTGAGACAGGTAAAAGCAGCTGTCAATCATTATGTCTTCAAGTAAGTCCTGATCTGCAAAAGTAAGGAGAGCAAGTGTTAAAAAATGAACTAGAACTGAAAGCTGCAAAGAGAAAACATTACTGAGTGAGAGAAAGACGTGTGCACATAGATCTTGTAGATGGTATACAAATGATGCAAAGGAATCCATGTGAAGGGACTGATCTTATTCTTATTTGTTTTCCAGGAGACATTTTTCAATTAGAGAAGACCGTTACACTTCATGGTTATCCAACATGTTATTATGCAATATTTCACATATTTATAACATGTTATAGTATTTTATAACAGTTTAAATACTGTTAAGGCTTCACGCCTTCCTGTATACCATAAACTAGGTCACAAAGTGCAGTCCTGCACTGAATTCCACTTAAAACTTTCTGAGACTACTGTAGGTATCCCAGAGGTACACAAAGACCAAGCCTGAAGTCTTTAATCTCCTGTTCCAGGCTTTTCTAAGTTAACTGTGGTTATGAGTAATAACCAAAGTATTAATTACATGGTAATTACACAACTACTAAGATGATTTTGGCTAAATCCATCCAAGTATTGGCTACGGCTTCTGTAACGCTTGCCCAGAAGACATTAAAGAGTTTGTAAGAAGATCGACTTTAAAAAGACTGTTTCGCAACCTTCACATCACAAGAAATTATTGTTGTGTCCCAGGCCAGTGGTTTGTATCCTTTCACCTCCGATTGAAGTTATTTGCTAGGTACTGTATTTATGACTTTTAAAAGCTCAGCAGGCAGCCATATAACATCCTAAAGCTTTTGCATTGACAACGCCCGTTTTGAAATCTTACTACTGGGATTTTCAGCCAAAGGTATTAGGAGGATAGCTTAATTCCAGTTCTGGAAGTGTATAACTGGCGAGCTTTCCGACATAGCTTCCATGATCATGCCAACAAGACCCAGACACCTCCTGCTCGGCAACGATCATCAGGTCTCTATTAAGCAGTGGAGGAGATGTCAGCTGCACCCACAGCCAGGAAATCCATCTTGTGCTCCTGGGAGACCGGGACTTTAAATCATACATGACTGCACTTGTTTGGAGACACTGCTCTAGTGGAAAATCGAACAGTTAGACCGCATCGGTGCAGCTGCCAAACCTCTGTCGGCTAGGACATCCGATTGTCTTTCTTCTTTACAAATCCTGTTTGACAAGCTTTTACCTTTTAATTGTGTTTTTTTTTCCCCCGTTTTCTTTTATGAGCTTCTTTCTTGTGTTGTTGGGGGTTTTTTTCTCTGTTCAAAAAAATCAGATCAAGGGCTTCCACTCAGAAACCGGACCGCAGTCGTCAGCTCCAGTCCTCAGCTGTGACTGAGGCTGTCCTTTGCCTCCTGACATGCATGGAGAAGGTGTCTGCTGTGATGGTTAACTGGCCAACTGACCAGCTGGGATATTTATCCCCCAAATCCTCGCTCAGATCAATCATTCACAAGAACATAACAAGGACACAAATGAGACGCGGGGCGTGCAGTCCATCGCACTAGATTGGCTGGTTAATGAGCCAGAAATCCACAAGGCCATTTCTCATAGGATCCCTTCCAGTGAGTTTCGCCAACCTAGCAAGGGAGATGGGTCTAAACCTCTACAATCTCCTGTGTACAGAACGTGTCTCCTGTCTTCTGTCGCCAGTATTCTTCAGCCTACTTTTCTCTTGTGTATTTCCTCACCCTTGTTGCTGATCATGACCTGCTGTAGCTGATGCCCTTCAGGATCCTGAATACTTTAATCAAGTCAACACGTTTCAGCCATAAACATTTCAGTCCCCCTTTATCTGTCAGAATCTGGCTCTCCTTCACATCAGGAATTAGTGCCTTTTAAATATATTTCTAAAAGCATGGTGGTGACCAGGACTGAACAAAAATTTCCATTTGAGATCTAACCAGTACCTTGTAAATTCTTATAGATCTACCCTCGATATAAATATCACATTCCTAATTAGAAAGCCAACAATTATGTTAGTCTTTCGTTTGCTTCCCCACAATCACACTCTCTATATGACGAAAGCAACAAGTTAACGTAAATCGTCATTTTTTTTCCATACGATAGTTTTTGTTCAATACGACCCATGTTAAATTTAAACTGTGCATTCTGTTTTGCCTGATTGTAATGCCATCCATTCATTGACATTAAGTTTAATTTGCCATGTGTCTCTTCACATAAGTAAAACACGCAGCCTTTCTGTACAGCTTGTGCTGCTGATGCAGTACCCTACTGTAACTCCATCTGTTATGGCCTTATAGAATATTACCCAGAATCTAGACCAGTGATGCAAACTGGGAAAGGCAGTAATCCTAAAACTGACCGCTGTGGTGCCTCTCAGGAGACTTCACTCCAGACGGAGGTGATTTCTTAATCCATGTGCGTACACCACCTTGGATTCTTATATTTCCGAATTCATAGTGGCACATCATCAAAAGCTTTCAGAAAGCCCCAATAAAGTACATTAATAGAAAAATGCACTGATGAAGATCTAGTCTAGTATTTCATCACAGTCCATGTTGTATTAATAAGTGCTGACGAGATCTAGAAGATAATTTTTGTTCAAGCTGAGTAATGTTCTGATTGTCTCTAAAAGGGTCTTCTATAACCTTGCATTCGAAACCTGAATGGTTTGTAATTTCTTATTTAAGTTTTTTTTCTTTTCATCAATGGAATAACACCTGGAAACCTTATTAAACAACATCAACAAAAAATACTGGCAATGGTTACCTTTGATGTATCTACTCGTGTTCACAATTGCCCTTATTGATATTTATTTAAGTGCTTTTCTAAATATCATCCTTAGCGACCAATGTGAGTTGTAATGCTTACAGATTGTGCTAACAATGGCTGCTAATAGATATCTCTGGGCATTATGTGAACATTTACATAAATTGTCATAATAAAGTTCAACATTTGCCTCAAGACAAGTTTCTTGTTTGATCAAATCTAATAACCTTATTTGCTCCATGTTTATATTTGAGAAACGTTCTGTTTCAATCGATTAGTACCTGTCTACGTCAATTCCTGTTTATTTTGAAGCACGGGAGAAAAAACCACAGGCAGAGAAGACATCAAAGCTGTCAAAACCTCTCTGACTAGGGCATGGGATACAGAAAACAGTTTAAAGAAGGGATAAGTGTCAAGTGATTCATGCCTTCCACATCAATAAACACTCCTTACAGTACACAGCAATAAGCAACTGCAATTATCAATTAACTTCACGATGAAATAAAAGCTTAACCAACACTAAAAATAAAGTAGGTCACTTGGTAAAGGTCATCATGTAAGAAATACTAAAGATTTACTGAGCAACACAGAGGGCAGAAAGCATTGCTACAAAATTTCAGCAATTCTTTTGCCTTCATTAAATACACACCAAGCTCCTTTTTTTAGTGTAAATGCCAAGTAATACACTGATGTCAGAATAATCAAAATATCTGAAGCTTACGTTCAGTGTTTAGGTATACTAAAAATAAATACAGTATAAGAAATGAGGAAAAGAAAAACAAACTCAGTTCTCTGCACAATTATTAAGACCCTTCACAGAGTCAAATATGTATTCTTGTGTGACTGACTGTGAGGTTGCTTTAAATGTTGTAAATAGGTCTATACTGTACGTTGTGAACCACTTTCTCAAAAGGCTTGTCAGGTTCGATAATCATCGCTGATCAAAACTTCATTTACATTGTGCATTTGAGTGTAAAAGTGTAGGATGGGAATAGAGCAAGATGGGGATGTTAATAATGCAAGGTGAATATCCTATAAACGTGGGCACAGTATAACACATTATGAGAAGGAAATAAAAAATGGCAAAAAGAGGGATTTGAATCTCACCCCATGCTCATCTAATAAAAGGGCTGCAGATGAAAGGTGAAGATCTGTGACTCTCTGAACCTTTTCCGCAGAACACAAATCAATGCCTCTGCTCCAACTGTGCCTTTGTAATTACAACATAAGTCACAGCACAGCAATCTTTACACTTTTATGGCTAAAATAATAGAATAACATTAGCTTAAAAAACAATCCAATATCACATACTGCCCAGGACGAACTTGAGCATAAGAAAAAATAAATGACTTCACTAAATTCCTCAGTAGTAGCGTCTGAAAGAATCAATCTCACCAAGTTTTATTCTTGCTTTCAGTCATCGCTAAGGGGTTCTCCCTTGAAAGAATAGCTTTGTGGTCGCTTGTTCAGTGGGAAATTTTATTCAGATTTCAAACAAAAAAACTCTGCTCCTGTCAACAACATGCCAACAGCCCATCTATAATAAGTGGAGAGCTTATTAAAATCTCATAATGCATCTCCGATGGAGTTCTGAGATAGAACACAGAAGTGATTTCAGATATTCTGAAATGATCTGATCAGTGCAAACAAGCAGCGGCTCTGTGAATTATTAAATCAATGGGGAAAAGATTCGTCTGGCTCTATAACCCTTCAGTTCAAAAATATATATTGGTTTGGTTCTCAATTTTCTTGGAACGTTCTAGGAAAATGGAACTTTTGCCCACAAAATAACCTTATTCAAAAGCCTTGCTTCCAAGAAGGCGAGCAGAAGAGGAACAACTCATTTCTTTCTTCGGAGCACACAAGCATACGTTCAAATGGGCAAATTCTAAATGCATGGCTTGGAATCGGCACCTCTTCAGTTTAGCAGGAAAGCTCCACTTAAAACAGATCTAATTTCAACTCTTAGGCACGGTGTGATAATCCACAAGCAAAACCTATTTGAAATAAAATACACAAAACACCCTTTTCAGAGACGGGCATTTCTTCTCGAACAGAGGAAGAGATTTAGAGATTTCACTTTTCAATAAGAGTCTGACTGCTTCACTAAGACTGCAGCAATTCCTTAATCTTGAAGGCATTATAGTACACTTATTTCTTAAGCTCCAACATGATTTCTTCTGAAATCAAAGCATGATAATTATTTATGAATTCTGCAGGTGTCTGACTGAGATAGGAGGTCTGCACTTTCCAAACACAGTGGACATACGTTTCGGCTTTATAAGGCATGGAAATGGCAACCACAAAACTGGACCCACCCCAGGCGTGTCTGAGTGCATCGGTCATCAATGTGATTTTGAGAACAGCGTAAGGCACATGGTTGTGATTGTGGAGGTGCTCATTCCCATTTTAGAGGGAGCTGTCAGGGACCCATCACTGGGACAGGCGTATGGTCATGTCTGCCATTGGCTAACTGTCCAAAGACTTTTATTTTCGCTCAAGCCAAGACGTCTAAGCCTAGGGGTATAGAATAAATATGTATTTGACCTAGCTTAGGTGTCCTGACTGAAAAACAAAACATCAGGAACACAAGAAAGATGAAATCTTTGCTTGTAGCTTGATTGGTTGAGTTTGACTGTAGGTACCGATTCATGATCTATGAAGCCATGTTCCCAGAGATACTAGAAAATCTATGTCAACCACATGGTCAGGTTGTTTGTAGAGACACCCACATCCCTTTGTGTAACAGGGTGTCTCCTGTTTTCACTCGTCTGAATAGCCTTTTGGTTTCTACCTGTACCTGTTGGCTGAAGTAAGTCCCCTGGTTTGACTCTGTCAAGAACAGAAACACTTGGGTTAAAACCACCTGCCGCCTTCACCAGTACGACAAAGTAGAAATGAAAACTTGTTGCAAAGGGGAAGGGGGCAGCAGGCCAACCAGGTTGTCTCAAGACACATTGAGGACTTTGCCAGGCTTGAATCAACGCCTTCTGCCTGCTGAGCCAAAACGTCCAGGTGAGTATATTAACATAGACTTCAGTGAAACTACAAGGTACTCCCCGCCATCTCTGTCTACAGAGAGTCCAGCTTCTTCCTCAGGATCCACACATGGCCAAACGAAGATCACCTTGGTCAGATTACACGAACACTGACCTGAATGGACAGTCACCTACACTGGTGCAGGCCCCTGCCCATATTATGAATGTAATGTCTGCGTTATCATGCTCAATTCAGCCAGATGCTGAGTGCCTCAAAACACAGGTTACCTCCGTGTGTCTCTGCCTCTACACAGGACGATTACATGTAAATGACATTTGGCATTACAAACACACCCCCCAGCCCGTTTCGCAGTGGGTGAAGAGGTTAAGTCTCACTGTACTCCCTCCTCAAGTCTAAAGAAAGTCACTTTCTTCAACCTGTCTCTTTGCTTCATGTATTTCTCTCTCCTAACAAAGGCGGTGAAGTGTAAGATGCTGGGACAGGTGAACGTTTTTTTCTGTTTATTCTGATATTCCCCAGAGGTAATGATGTTTCGAGCTAAAATCTGTCACACAACAAAATCTCATACGGAGTTATCAATTGACAGTTTTCAGTATTGTTCCTGTGATGAGCAGACATAATGCTGGTGGTCTTTATAAGGGGCTTCTACAGCACAAAGAAATTTGATGTTGTACTTTGCTTTAGTTCTTTAGCAAGATAAAAAGTCATTGGCAACCAAGGCAAAAACAGAGAATCAGTTTGGTACAAACATGGGAAATCTACAAAAATACTATATCAATTTAATTTAACCTGGTAAACTTTCATAATAGAACCACAGCATCATCTATTTCTGCAGCACATCTGGAGATCTTACTGGTTGCTTAAAGGATTACAGTAATCCACTCACTTAACTTTTAACAGATAATAATAATATGTGTTCACTCAGATCATAAAAGTTTAAATATTTGCTGTTTTTTTGTTTTTTCCCTTAGAACAACATAGAAATAGAGCATACAGCACCACAGCAGTAAAACACGTACGATAGTGCAAGTTCTCAAACCTATCTGAGCTCCAATATTTAAAACAAAATGAATGGGGTAAAGGTTTTTTCCGGGCTTCATTTTGAATTTCATGTACACTCATTACACAGGTGTTAAGATTTAACCTTAAAATAACCTTATCTGGGTCATCCTTAGTGAAGTACAGATGTATATTTGTGCACAGCTATAAAAGATGTACATGTAGACCACCTTAGTTTATTGTTTTTGTTATTAAGAACATTATTCTTCTTGTTTTTGCCAAGAATTAGATGTAAACTGCACTGCAAGAATCCTTTATATTCACTTTCAACTGAGAGAATATTATTCAAACTAGCAAGACTAGCTAGTGACGCACTAGCACCTGAGAAAGAGGAGTGGGAAAGAGCAAACGTTGAAGGTTAATTTCTGTCACGTCACGTTCCCTCCAGAGTCTCCCTGGACTGGGTATTGCTTTTTTTTAATTAAAAACTACTCCTTGTAGTTTGTCGCTTTCTCATAGCTGTCTGATGAATATGTGCTAAAGTTATATTTTTTTCCATAAGGAAGACTCCAATCAAGAGCAGAACAAATGAGAATCATCAGATAATCAATACTGAATCTCACTGCCATTCAGTAATGGGGGTGCAGTTGAGGTTTCCAATGTGACACAGAGATAATGTTTATTCTGCAGCAAATAACAACCCCGCGGCTGGGTTTGGCTGACAGAGCTGTGGTTATTGATTGTGCATTGCAAAAGTGTATTGAGAAAGCAGAACGGACACAGTGCCTTGGAAAATGGCTCATTTTCTTGAAACAAATGCAGTGAATATTTTCCATCAAAACTCGAACGCTCAAACTGCATGCTTTTCTGGGTGAAAGAGAGTAACTGTCGGCAAAAATTGCAAGGAAAAAACAAAACGTAAATCTGAGTTCCTAACTGAATTTGAGAGGGATAAGACAAGATAAGATAAGCCAAAACTCTCCCACTTGGTTTAAATTATAATCATTTAATCATTACCAGCTTTTGCTATATATAACTCCTGCGTGTATTTCTGCACTCTGCACTTTCTACCTTGACCATCATGCACCTACTGTCCTCTGTGTTTATTGTTCTGTACGACCGGTTGTGTGTTGTTGTGCTATGTTGTGCATTTTGGTTGGCTGTGACTGTCATTATTATTTACCCTTTTGTAACGTACTGTGCACATTGTGTGGCGTTGCCTATTGTACTGTGCACATCTGGAGAGAACAGCGTGAAAAAGAATCTGAATGTACATTTATAGAAGGCAAATAAATTCCTCTTTCTCATTTTTTTGGTATTCATCCTGCCTCTACCCCATCTCCACCTTTGCAGCTGCCCTTTGGTTTACTCCTCTCTCTGAATGGGGGTTGATCCTCCTCATCCTATGGCCAGGAGGCTCTTAACCCAACGGGTTGAAGCCAAAACGTATTATTCTTAAATACTCAATAAACATCAGCAAAACAGCTGTTGTCCAACAGAAAGGAAGACAACCAGTACCAGTGTGGAGCAGTAGAAAAGAGCTCTGGACTCCAGAGTGAAAGGTTGCGGGTTCAAAAGCCAGGTAGGATCCTGCAGTTGTAGCACCTTCTAAAGAAATCTTTCCCAGCTTTGCACATCAGGAGTTGTGCAATGTTCACTGTTGTTCTTTTGCACGTTTGCAACACTCTTCCTTTTCATTGGCCAAACATGATGTTCAAATGGAGTTCATGTACAGTATGTCTAGCATTCCAAAACAGTCTGTGCAAAAAACCACGCAAAACTGTTTCAGAAGATAGAGGGAAACCCCAATAATGCAAAGGTGGGAAGAATCTCTATTGAGGACTGAGCACCAGGCTGCAGGCAGAAGGAACCCCCCACACCACATGAGCCAATGAGCTGCTGCACAGGGAATGGCAGAGGGGTGTTGAACACCGAGAGACAGTGGTCTAAAGACCTGTATTTGCACGCAGAAGATTGGGATCGGCCAAAACTGGGTCTTGTAATCCTCCCGAACCTCTGTTACTAACTCCATTCAAATAATACTCCTTCAGAGAAGGCAATGCGTAAACGTACAGGAACAGCGCGGCAGTGTGCATAGTTTATCACAGACGTTGTGGGAGCAGGAATGAATTTGTCTCCTTCTGTACACTTTCCAAACTCTCATGTGCCTTCGTGTGGCACTTCAGAAGTGTCAAGAAATCCGGCAACAGAGTAGCGTCGTTTTTGGTTTATTACTGAAGTGCCTTCATGGTCTCAAAGAGAAAAAAACATGCACGTCACCATCTCCTTTCACGCCAGCTTTCTCCTACTCCACCCCCTTCTGAACCTTTGCCTCTCACAGTACTGTACAACTTCCATACAGAACTTACTGATACTACCACCACGAGCAGAAACACAATTTAGCCAGATACTATTATGCTTGTCATCCCAGACTGGAAGAAAAGGTTCAAGGGCAGCAGTGTGGAGCAGTGGAGAGGGTTCTGGACTTGTAATTAGAAGGTTGTAGGCTCAAATCTCATAGGAGACACTACTGTTGGAGTCTTACTTTGCCCGAATTGTAAAATAGTAAAACACCCACCTGCATACTGTATATAGGTGCAAATGAAAGTTGCCTTGGACAAAAGTGTCAGAAAAATAAATTTATAAAATTAAATTCTGAAATAGTGTGACAGTTCTGTTTTATATGCAATGTTTGCTTGGCCTTTGTTAAATTATCTAGTATATCTAGGCTCCAAAGACATGATGGAGTTTGATTTCATTAAGACTGTACAAAGTTCACAAGTTAGTCAAGTGTACTTGTGTTTTGTAGGGAACATGTTTAAATTAACTTGTGTTTCAGTAAGTCTATAATAAGAAGAGGTCGACAAGAAGATCTTACACATTAATAGGGGGCTTTCACAGCAAGAAGAGCTTTCAGCAACACAGAAATCACAGCCTGAAGTACATGAAAACCATGACAGACTATATTAACTCCTCCTGAGCTCTCTGCCTGGAAATCATGTGTGCACATCACTGCAATGAGCAATTCACTCACTTGTCCAACAGAAAGGAAGAAAATAGCCTGGGTCACAGCCCTGCCTATGTACTGTGCAATTATAAAGGGTTTTAATAAGAAAAGCTCTTGTGGAACCGAGTGTTGCAAGTCCAGTAAACTCCAGTCACTTACATTTCAGCGCGTTGAAGGCCAGCTCATGAGCATAATGTTGAGCGATTTCATTCTTCGCTTCAGGCACCGAGAAGCTGATCTGGTCGCCGTACCTCACCAGCCTTCGGTCAACGGGTTTCTCCACGTGGATGGTGAAGAAGATGGCCGCGGCGTGGACGTAGACGTAGTCCGGGTAGCCACCGCTTTCAGCTGAAACCGCGGGGCTCTTCTTGGAAGGATCCACCTTGTGAGAAATGGACAGGTCTCCGAAGCTGGAGATCTCCGCTCCGATCTCAGGACTCTGAGACCGGGGCTCCATGTTGCTCTCCGATCTCGGTCACAGCCGTTTTCGACTGAAATGACAAGATCGACGAAGAAGGTGAATGAATGCAGGCATTACAAGTCATATTGCCTTTCTTACTATTTCTTTCCAAAGGTGAAGGAGACACCTGCTGGTATCTGGGACACCCAAGGTTTGAATAGAAGGGTTAGCAATGCTCCCAATGTTGGCAAGTATGAATAAAGTCTGCAGGCTTGCCAGCAACTGTCCGAAAGATTAGGAAAAGCTGATCTGGCCTGTTGTGATCCCAGCTTCTTCCAGCCAGCCCTCAGAGCTCATAAGTCAGACTCTCCACATTGCTTTAAAAGGTACTTACTCAATGAAAGCCTAATAATATCCTAAAACATGAAGAAACTAGCAAAGAGGATACTTCTTAGACTCTAGATGGCTTAAACTAGAAAACAAAAATTCTTAACGATTAGCACTGAACGTATGCTGCAGGCCACCTAATGCACACATGGGTTTAGTACATTGCCTTGCAATTGTGTTTACCTCTTTCCAATGACGTTCCATTTTGTTTAAGTACACATGATGAATATGCATTTAAATGACTATTTCTAACCAAAAATTGAAGGCTGGAAGTTAAACAGCGTATGGGTAAAATTAGTTACGTTTCAGCACAACCTGCAAAGAAAAATCATAAAACTTAAGTATGTCGATTGCATACATATCCATCTCCTTTGTTATAGGACACCTAATAGAATTCAGGTGCACAAAACTATTGTCTGTGTCTGTGTCCAGTAATAGTGTTTCCCGGAACAAATACATCCATTTCCGTAAGGTCCCCTCGGTCAGGTAGTGAATGTCAAGCAAAGATTTAACCACGAAGACCAAGGAGCTTTCAAAACACGTCAGGGATAAAGCTGTAGAAAGGCAGAGATCAGGAGAAAGGCGTGAAAAAAAAAATCTCATTGTGCACAGTGAAATCAATCATTGTGAAGTGTGACAGACCACTCAGACACTGGCGAGGCCATGCTGAACAGCAGAGCAAGAACACTGTTTAGGGGACGCCACTGCGAGGCCCCCGGTGACTTCCGAGAAGCTACAGAGTTCAGTGGCTGTCAAAGGACAAAATATACAGCAATATCACACTCACTCCCCAGAGGTGGCCTTTCTGGCAGAATGGCAAAATGCGAGTCTAACCACCTAAGCAATAACGCCAAACTGTGGCAAACAATTTTGCGAAACGACGAGACAAAATTAGAAGCCTTACACGTGGCAGAAACCCAATCCAGTCTATTACCCAGTCAACCACATCCCCACAGCCAAGCTTGTCAAGACTGAAAATGGATGGGAGAGGAAAACCTGCTTCAGTCTGCTAAAGATCTCAGACTGGGACAGGAATTCGCCACTCAGCAGGACTGCGACCCCAAGCTACACTGGCGCAAGAAGAAGAAAGCGAAAGTCCTTCAGCGGCCCATTTACTAACTTGAATAATGACAGAAAATCTGTGTCAAGGCTTGAAAATGATTGCTATCCATCAGCAGTCCCCAGCCAGCCTGACGAAGCTTCGGCACGTCTGCGGAGAAGAACAGGTGAAAACTGCACCATCCTAATGGCAAAGAGACTTCCGGCAAGTATTGACTCAAGGGAATTAATAATTATTGAATGAGCATATTTTCATTTTGGACTTGACCGTCTTGGCTGACATTTAACTTCCTTCACTCTATTCTATTCAATCAAGCTGAGCAATCAAGTTTTGAGTAAAGATAATTTAAATATTATAATATTGTATACTGTAGTGTAATCCGGGACATCACTTTTGCAAGGCACTGCACTGTAATTAAAGTTTCCCTATAATTCACACCTTTAATTTACAGCACTGTTTAACAACAGAACACGGGTAATTTTGCTTGACTTTGCTCTCACCTTTAATAAATCTCAGGAAAAGTTAGATTAAAATGGGTTTTAAGTATGATTTAGTATGGCACTTCAGTTCCAGTGAAAGTAGAACTCTAATGTGTTGTTCATAAAACAATCATTTGCAGCTTCTCCATTATTTAAGCATGAGTGAAGATTGTGTGATTGGCCATTGTAAATAATGAATAGCTGAACTTGAAAGAGGTTGAGGTAGCGAAAACAACTGTCTCAGTCTAAGATGGTTTTTTCCATGGCTTTACACTAAAACACACAGACACACAAGGGTGATGGTACTTCCGGATGGAGAATGTCAATCTCAGACTTGGCTTATATTAGAAAGTCCAAATTTCAACCAGTAAAGCCTCTTAAAATCACATTTTCCAGCCATCCATAATTTGACCATGACAGAAAATTTCTTCTTCACTCAGCACTGCTGGGAAATCATTTGGAAATCCTTAAATAATAATGAAACACAATTTAGGAACCATTTCTGTACTCAAAGAGTTGTGAGTATTGGGAATACTCTCCCAGCCAGGTAGTTAAGAGCATCTGGACTGGATGAAATTTTAGATTTATTTAGCTACTAAACTGTAAATCAAAGTTTATGTAAAAGCAAAGAAGGCAAAGCTTCATAAGCTAAAGCGATAGAAAATGTTGTCAAAAAACATAATTATTTTTCCTTAGTAAAATCAATTTATAAAGGCAGACGACTGTAATTTCATTTTCTAGACAAAATGTATCTATCCATATATCTCAGAAGTCTCTGGGGAGAAAGTGACTCTCTATAGTACCACAAGTCATTACAGAGCAGTTCTTATTGAACCAATGCAATAAAAAAGTGATTTTTTTTTTACTCATGTCCAATTGTGTTGACAACCAATAAGCAGGACTAAACGGAGACTGAAAATGATTGTTTTCCCTTCTGATTATGGGAGTTTACTGGGCACAACAAGCTGCAACTTTTTTCGACACTTCAAGAAAGTTTGAAAAAGCAATTCATCACCACCCAGCCAGGAATATGACAGCAGGCAAGGTCAAAGCATTGTGGTTTGACAGCAGTGCAACCTATTTCGTACAGAAACTAAAAAAATGGTGTTTTAATATACATGGCAAGTTAAGAAGAGTGTGTATAAGTAGTAACACTGGAGAGGGGTGAGAGGCCATGAGATTAAACACTACAACACAAATACTGAAGATGACAAAATTAGAGAACTTTACAACCTGTCTAAATTACTTTAACTTCAAGCTTAGAAATCAACTGCATTTTTCTTTAAATTCAATTTAATTTAATTGCTGGATCTTTAAACTTAGTCTATAATGTCTATCTTTTTCTGGGGTCATCCCACACCAAGTCAGAGCACCCCAAGCATGGACCGGATGGTACTGTGTGCAAGTTTTAATTGGAATTCACTACAAACAACACGTTTCCTTTAAGAAGCAGAACACAAGTTAAAGTTCAAATACAAAGTGCAACAGTTTAGTTTACAGACTTTGTAAGTTATTTAGTTAATTCCCTGAAAAGCTTGACTACCACTTGCTAAAATAAGGAAAGACATCACTAAGAATTGATTGGCAAGTAATTGCCAAAAATGTATTATTATACAGTATCTCATAAACCATTAACATTACAATGGCAGGTAACTTCGTTAGAAGGGGTGGGCGCCCATGCTTAATTCTGTGAATTAATTTAGAGGATCCCAGGACTAACAATGCACAGTCATAAAGATACAGTGACATCATTCCCCATGACACTTTCCATGGCAGGGGGCTGGCCTTTTAGCATAGTGGGTTTGGCACTTGTGTGGGCTTTCGAGGTCAGACTTTTTGAAGTACTGTAGCTTCATTAGCAGCAATATGAATCTAATGGACAATTGCCTATGCTTCATCGGTACGTGCCATTCCCTGTCCACTGGCTGCCTGAGTTAGCGCCCCACAGGTGCGTATGAACTGGAACACCGACAAAAGTGTAATCTGCACTTTTGTCCGACTCCTCCTCCACCCGTCTGCACGTCAAAGTTTAATATTCCACATTTTAAAAATACAAACAGTTCTGCCGCTCATTTGTTCCCTTTGTTATTCAGCTCCTGAACTTAAAAGAAGTCTTTGGCAAAGATGATCACAACTGTATTTAAGTGTTGCCACTAGTCTGGGAAAAACGGGGAAACATTTACACAGGAGGGCAGAGTCGTCCCTAACATTTTGCTCACTAGTTGAAAATCTACGCCTCCATGCCGGAGGTTCTGCACCAATTGGAGAAGAGCTGTGTCCCTCGCTGACAGCACTGCATCTGCAAGAGCCTGAGAGGCTAGAGGGGCAGCCGAGCTGAAGAAGAGAGCCTCAGCCATTTAAGAGTTGCTCTGGTCAGTTATTTCCCGGCCACAGCCAGCCAGTGACATGACCCAGACTTCAACTGGCGCTTGGGCACCAGTCTTTACCAGTTGAGTCACTTAGTGCCTAAAAAGCTTGTGTCGACCCTCTAGAACTCAGACTGCAACATTATTAACTGGCTGAAACTCACACACACATCCATACGTCCATTTCCGAACCACTTCTTCCAATCTGGGGTCAGAGGGGAGCTGGCAAGCAATGGGCACAAGGTGGGGTACACCCTGGAAGGGGTGCCAGTCCGTCGCCGGGCAAACACAGACACAGACGCGTCCGCACTCACACCAGGGCCATTTTTTCAGAAGCCAAATAACCTTCCAGTATATCTGGAAGCACCTGGAGGAAACCCACTGGGAAAGCAGGGACAACATACACACTCCACACAGACCACTGCGCCACCATGCCACCCACAATCACACACACACACATAGCAAAAATCTGTGCCAGTCCCACCTGCTGCTCTCACAGGGAGGTATAAAACATGAATTCACACCTGAAGAAGGCTCCACAGCTGAAACGTCGTGTTTCTTGTCTTCTCTTTTCAGCCTAGAACAAACCTTTACTTGTTCCCTTGCAGCCAACACACGCTGACGCAGCTCCCACCTTGAACTAAAACACGAATGCTTTTTTTTTTTTAGAAAAGAATATGTCTCATTTCATTGGATAATATCGGTTAGGCCACCAGCCCTACTCTGCATGTGACAGAATTATCCAAGCCAGACTCTTCCATGATAACGTATTTTACTGTCAGACTCTGGAAGACAGCTTTAGAGAAGTCATACTCCATATTTACCTTTGTTAACTTGCTTCAAAAAAAGAACTGGCTTGCTATTTAGGAGATGTGCCACAAGTCTGCTGTAAATGAAAAGAAAAACATCTGGGAAAAGGTTGTGATGCTGTCTGGAGTCCCAGTAGGAGCAGCCTTCGGGTTATTTTGGTAGAGTGCTGTGTTGATCTAAGTTGCTGAGGCCTATATGCGAGCAAATTGGAATTTAACTTGTGCAAGTGGATTTGAAGCAACTTTTTCCAAGGCAGAGTAACAACTTTCCCATACCTGTGTGTGCATAGCCATATATTTTGACATAGAAATTCGGTTTGGAGAAGTCTTTTTAAGTTTTAATTCACGATACTACGGACGTTAAAGTATACGTCATCAGCTGAAATCAAAGTACAACTATGTCACGTTTGCTCGCTTTATTGATTACCATACCAGTTAAATTACAATAGGGAAAACATTTACCGTTCCTAACCACTCTATTTATTTCCTTGTACAGTTTCATCGGTAAATATTGAATGCAGCCCTTATGAGAATAAACCGAAGGTATCTCAGAAATGTCACGATTTTTCTACAGAAAAAATATTTGCATTTGTATTACAATTTCTAAAGAATCCTACAGGTTATGTTGCTGTGGGTTCACCGGAGAATTACAGCACAGGAATCGCTTTTGTTCTGGTAGTATAGTTTTCAGATCCAAATACATTGCAGTTTGAATATGTCCGAAAACTTACATGACGATACCTTTTCTAGTACACATAGTTGTTGCTTTAATTGGTCTTAAAAACAAGAATTGGTGGATTAAGAGATTCACACACTAGAAATGTTCAGACAATAACAAAACACTGGCTTACATATTGCTCAGAGTCGGACAGCTACCTGTAACTTGCACAACTCTTATTATTACTGACGTAGTGTTATCATTACAAAAATAAACTTTCGTCACAGCTGGAACAGTGAACACAAATGAGGCAGCTTTTTAACTTGAAGTCCCCTTTTCAGGTCTCTTTTTGCACGGGATTTTCCAAAGCCTTACCCAGACGCGTATCTTCAAAAAGATCTGAGAAGTTGACGCAACTCGGGTGCTTCAAGTGTCAGTAGCAGCACTTCTCATCGCGCTGAGCGGAGGCTCCGCTAGGCGCTGAAATAAATCACGGCCGAGCCGCTGCTCCTCTCGCAGGTGCCGGAGGGAAGGGACAACCAGCCCCGCCCCGCTCCCTTCGCCGCGCTGGACACGGTATTATTCAAATACAGACTGCTCCACTGCGCCCTGGGGTAGGAACAACACCACGATGTCGGGCCACGCATGCTCGCGTGACAGAAGCCGTTCACTGAGTCCGGGTACTGGATTAAGTTTTGATTTCTGAAGTTATACCTGCTAGCCCTAGAAGAGGGTCCACAGTTATTTTGTAGGCTGAAGCAGTTCAATAGTTTTGGAAGCCCCCCCCCCCCCCCCGTTTTTGCCTATTGGTACCGTCGAGCTTCCAGCGCTATGGAAACAGTCTACAAACCCAGCCCCCCCGTCATGTACGAGATGGGAGGGGCCTAAGGAAATAAAGTCTCTTAAGTTTCCAGTTGTTGTCTATTGAGTTTATCCTTGCAATCGTTACATTAAACTACAACATTTCAAAACAAATGGTGATGATCTTTGAAAAGTGTAGGAATAATACAATTTAATTTTGTGTACCTGTATCTGTTGACTGAATGCCTACATATGTAATTCGACAACATTAAAATCTATTTTAAAATAATCCAACAAAGAATAAGAGAATAATATATTTGGCACTTTTCTTGAAAAACTCCCTCAATTTTACCAAAATTACCGAAAGCACAGCGCATCATATAGACTACCATTCGATATTTTATTATTTGTTTGAAGATACTACGACGAGCAAGACATTGTAAGCTTTATGTAAAACAAACTTTCATGTGGCTAGTTCACTGTCGCATATTCAAATGAGCATCTTTGAAATAAGTGTAAATCCCTCCCTTCACAGAGACCTTTGATGCTCTTGAGTCAGATTCTCCAGCTATGTGGCATCTGACTCCCTGTGTGGCTGAACCATAGCTCCATAGCAACTCCTTGCATGGCCTTTCAATGGGCCTTGTTGAACAGTGATGTTAGTGCTTAACACCTCACCCTCCTTATCCAGTATTTGCTGTTTTTTATAAAGATTGCCCCATTACCCTTTGGAACAACAAGAGCAAGAAAAGTAACTGGGGAGACTTTCCAGTTTTGCACAGTATTCTGTGTTTGTCTGTGCCCTGGACAAATAAATAAAAAAAAACAGTTTTTGTTCCAGTTCTAGACACTGAGTTTAATGTCTTTCTGTTAAAGCTCATTGGCTTATTCCCAAAGTTAAAATGCTTTTGTACACTAACTGTGAGCACCGTAGCAGGAGAGAGAGAGTCCTGATAGAGGTTTTAATTCAGTTTTCTTTCCAATCGCTGACCTCAGAATGACTGCCAAGACCACCAAAATGACTCGACTTCAGAGACAGAAAAAAACACAAAAGAAGAAGTATTTTTAAAATTCCTTTGCAAGTCCTTCACACAACACATATACTGTAGCTGTGTTATATTTATTCAAAGTTAGTCAAATAAATATGTAATCTTTTCCTTTGGTGGTTGAGCGAAATATTTAAAAACCACAAAAAATCATTCCAATTAGATTCACAATATATTCACCTCATTAAGACTCCATAGTCTAAATGTTGTTTATTTTTCTTTTGTTTCTACTTATCAGCAGTTATTTAAACTCCCCCTGCTCCCTTACAATATATTCACACAGAACTACTGGACATTAAAAAGTCTTCTGAATACATTTCAGAACTCAACTTTAGCTTCTAAAACTGGGCTTGCCAACCCGGCTTCTGCTGGCTTTCATTCTCAAAATAAATGTTCAATTTAAAGTGTTGTCAGCTCCTAACAGAGAAGCTGATTTCATATTCCTAATCATTATGCACAAAATTACCCTGAGTCTCAGAACTCAGAAAAATGACATCTAATTTGCAAAGTATTCGGTGAAGAAACGTTTTGGTTAAGCACTTAAGAGCCCAGCTAGAAAGAAAACCAGATGATATCATGGTGCCTTGGACCAAAACTGTCCAACCCCAGTCGAAGACACTCATTTAACCATTAAAAGTCACTTATCATAGTTTTTGGCAACCCTGACTTCATCTAATAACATGTCGGGCAGCAGATCGACACACAGTTTAAGCAGAAGGTCAAAGTTGAATAGTTGTTTCAGAGTTGGTTCTCTTACTGGGCAACAGCTGTAATTGTATTAAAGTTCAAGTGTTACCATTCATCCTGGAGGGGTTAAATGTAAGATTAAGACTGGAAGTTGCAGTACCGATGAACTAACTCCAAGCATTCCTTAAGAAATGTCCTGTGGGTCATGGTGAGCCACGGACACTATTTGGAGAGTAAGGGACAGTGATGAACAGCCTGTCAAAGAAACTGTCAGCGTCTGCATGTTGTCAGTGCATGCTGTGGTCACAGTAAAAACACCTGAACTTTGACAATGAACCTCAGTTGGAAAAGGTTCAGTGTATACTCTGTTGTTAAAAACACAATTGTGGGAGCTTCTGTACATTAGAAAATCTTGAACAAGCAGAATGAAATCTTTCCACAGACAATGAAGGATAGAAAGTTTGCGTACCTGTCAGGTGTACAAGATTTGCACCGATATAAACAATAAAAACAACACTGCCTTGTGTTCTTATGACTTCCTAACAGAATTCTAAATCACTGGACATACTGTACTTAACATGGCCTGGCATACTGAAACGGCAATTGTAAAGCAAGAAGCATTACAGATATTAAAGCATATTCCTTTTTACAGAGAGTGTCAGCGGTGTAGAAATGCTCACAAAAGTTTATTACCCCTAATCCTTACAGGGATGTGCTAGTCACGGAGAGTGTTGCAGATTGTAGCATTTGCTTGCACCACATGAGCCATAACTAACTCGAAATGTCATCCTTCCAGACTCAGTTTTATAGGGGTGGGTGGAAGGGATATAGTATCCCCTATATAGTATAGTAAGGGCTATAGCGCCTAGTATTAAGAAGCAGTAGTGGGGGTAAGTGGGAGGACTAGAATATTAAATCAGGCACAATAATTAGCCTTCACCTTCACAGAAGGATTTTGTTTTTCCAATTCCAATTGACGGCTGCTGCGGTCATGTAAATTGCAAGCGCGGTGCAGCTAAAAGATGTGTGCTGCTGCTCTCTGCTTTTGCCGAAGACGTAAAAAGCGAATAGGGCAGCAGTGCCTTTGTTCTGCCTTGTTGACACGCATCGCCTGCCTGAGATCCTCACGAAGCGCAACATAAACAAACAAACATGGAGATACTTCGCCGATCTTAATTGCGGGGACGGGCTGCAGGCTTTGTGAGCGGCGATGTTGTGACTTGACAGTTATTTGGCTTTCCTCTCTCGGCACGGTGCCGTCAAAGCTGCCTAGCGAGAGATGGAAGGGGCAAAGCTTGTTCACAGATTGCTCAAAGATGAAGTAACACGCAATGGGATTTTCATGGCTTATTTTTTAACGCTGTGACATAAAGCACAGAATCTGACCTACAGCAGAGGCAGAGAAGTTGTACAGCAAGAGGTTACAGGAGATAGAGGCTCTTTGCCTGATGCCTATATTTAAAACAATATAAAGACACAGTTAAGACATGCTTTACATATAGTACTTACTATATACAGTATATATACATACAGTATATCTAACTGTATGTAACTATACTGAGAGGATATATTATCCAAAAACAAGTACTGACACTGTTACATGTACTTCTTTTGCTTATCAAAAAAATATTACTGAGTAACTTGTTGTTGAAAGTACATTTATAATAGAGTTAGTGCAGCATCCTTCTTTTATGATAGAAGTCTTTATTATAAATCTTTATCACAAAACTATAGAAGGGGTATCATGCCAGTCAGTACGTGTCATGTCAGTAGATGAACCACTTCACTGTTCAGATGACTGGATGCATGGGACAAGTCACTGCGTTGAGTTCTTTAGAGAAATGCGCTGGAGTCGACAAAATTGGGTTGCCGTGCAGAACTGAGTGTTCAGAACTGATGGTTTGAGCTCTCAAGTCTGCAGGTCCACCTGACGCAACTCCTGGAGCACAGATGTGTATGACACTCTGGAGATAACTAGTTAGGAATGTGCCTTTAATGCTAGACCCTTTCCACATTCCTTATCTTTTCTACCTTTGACATCAGTCACATTAATGTTGTTTTATGTGGCCATTAGACCAAGAAATTTATAATGCCTATATTGTAAGCCCCACATTTATACAAGACAGCCCATATAAACACAGTAGTAAATGACTAAAACGATAAAAGCCTGCAAATGTATCATGTTAGGGCCATGAAAAGCAAACTTGTGTCTAGACTCCTGGTAAGAGAACTTGAAGCAGCTATCTGCTAATCACAGGGCTCTAATGAGGCTCTAATGGGCCATTCAGACATCAGGGGGAACAGCAAACTGTGTGTGATCAGGGTCTCTGCACTGCAATTACCTGAGTGACAGGGTTATTAAACCCAAGTTTAATTTGTGCAGCAAGGTGAAATAAAATGTTCAGGCATATTCTTAGTCATCCAAAACCTACTGATCACCTTTTTTCAATATCCAGACAAATGTGTCAATTTTAGGTCATGAAAACAAAGAAAAATAACAAAGAAAACGCAGGGAAATTCAAAGGGAAGCTCTCCTTCCCTTATCTGATCAAGGGGTGCTGTGTGTGTGTGTGTGAACACACAGCAACAAACTGCACAAGCCAAAGAGTGACACCAGACGTTTGTCAGAATTCGAGAAGGGAAAGATCTTGTCAGTCATTATTAACCCTTTACCAAATATACCATGTTACAGGAGAGAGGAGCTTGTTGCTGGGAAATACAGTTGTGTAAAACAGACAGAAAGAAAAACCTCAAACAGGGGTTGATGGAAACAGGAAAACCTCATCATGGGTGAAGCTTAAGACAGCGTACTGTAGCTACTTCAATCACGTCTTTCGGCTAGAGACATTTCTCCTCACCCCCGGGCACAATCCATCTGGAGCTTCTGTGGGATGAGCTTTGAAAGACACATTTGTCAAGATGGCTCCTGTATTTCCGTTGCTGTGCACCAGCCAAGTGAGAGACCTGGAAGAGGAGAATTTCATTGCTCCAGGAGCCATTCAATCCTTCCTGGAGCCTTACAGCCCCATAAAGGGCTGACAAAGTAATGAAGGCCAGAAACTGAGGATATTGAGTCATGAAGCACAAGTAGCAGGTGAAAAAATTGAAAGAGACAAGCCAAAGCATTGTTCACGTAAACCAATTAGCAATTGAACTCAGCTGCTTTTGATCAAAATGTGTATTCTTTGGAGCCACGTTGTCAATCTTAGCCAAAACGATCAAGCTCTCATTCATAAGCTACCTGATAAAGTGCCAAATTGTCATAAAATGTGTTCTGTTTTCTAATGAAGCTGACCACTCCTCCACACGGTGCGCTGCTGTGGTGACTGCAGATGTGCGGCTTACGAAAAAACAAAAGAAGGCAAATGACTGGGTTTTCGGAAACGATCGCTTTTTGGTCTTTGATCAGATGAGCCTCGTGGGAAGAGGGGAACAGGAACAGGAATGCCTACTCCCCATTTGTTTTGTCATGCAGGCAACAGGTTAAAAATCCATTATTTCCTGCTTCAGTTGTGCAGAAAGAGGCAGATCATTCCAAGTGAAGCGTTGCACTTGTCTGGTCGCCTCACTCAGCCGAGGAATTAGCATTCCTCCACAGAATGTGTCTGCCACAGGAAGCACATCTGTCACACCTGTCGTGGGAACCTGACAAAATCCCTCCTGAGAATTGCTTTCCGATCCTTACTACAACAGACTTAACCGCTGATGTAGAAGATGACCCTAATAAAAACGGTATAATTTTAAAGCCTAAACAAATAAAAGACCAGTTAAATGTGTTTGCATTTAAAAAAAAAACTAGGTGTTTAAATGAACATGCATTTATTTGTGTATGAGACAGGGAATGCCAGAAATGCCTATCCATTTTGAACAGCCGTTAACAGCAGCTTTATCAGGGTTGTTCTGGGCACACCGTGAATTCATTCTGCTGAGTTTTTTAAATTTGATGTGTTCACAGCACCGTCAGGAAGGTGTTTCATTGCCCACTGACTGCCAGCTCTGCGTGCTATTACTTCTGCGAGCAACGCAGTAAAACCTCGAGACAGAAACGTGCTGTTGACTAGGAGAGGGAGCAGAGTGAAGGGACATTACACGTGATGTCAAGGCCATGCTCCTCTGCCTGGAGGCCTTTGCAAAAATACACTTTCATATAAATGCAAGGAAATATTTATGACATGTAGTGCTTGTAATGTTCAGTGCGATAAGAAGGGTGTGTGGAGTGGGCAGCAGGGTACAGACGCCTTCATGGTTGCCAGGGACTGTATACAGCGTATAAGCAAGCAGCTAAAACCAAACTGTGATTCACACAGTTGGACTGAGGATATATGACACGTTATAGTGTGACTAAGCAGAGTTAAGTCCTCTGGATCTTAACTGCAATGTCTGTAACCTTGTATTGCACATCTAGAAACCTCCCACGTAATGCTGTGTATTGTATTGTGAATTAGTCATACAGCAGTTTATCTTTTGTTACAGGTTTCGAATTCTAAAGACAGGATATTTGCAAGTAATCATTCATGAAAAACCTAAACAACTGACCTTAAGGAGCTTTTTGTGTGAAAGCAGGTCATTTAAAATTCTGTCATGTCCAGCTGAGCACAAGCATGACCCCGAGGAGACTAGGGTCTGATTGCTGGGTGGAAGAAGTGTTTATCATGGAATAAGAAGCTGGAAGCAGAAACACACTGGATGACCAGTTACATAAACATTCAGAACCAGTTGCAGGGAATGTTGGGTAACACTTTAGTCTAGTTCTCAGGTTTAAATATATTTCCATGCACAATAGCTACCACTGGTTCCTTCAGTTTCCTGTTTCACTGTTCATTCTGAAATCTGCCTCCTGTACTAAGTTTTAAACGCACTTCCTGTAGTTTGTACTTGCGTCCTCTGGTTTGTGTTTGACTGGTGATTCACTGGGTTGACTTTGTCAATGCCTTTGGGTATATTAATACTTCGTTAATAAACCTAAGGTCCATTTATAAAAGCATTTGTGTGTCACCGTATGATTAAAGATTACATTTAGTTGTTACAACGCTTAAGTTCTCTAATACAGTAATGCGCCAAGCACTGTTTAAGAACAGTGTAGCATAGATTAGTACAATTATTTGCTTCTATGTCTTATTCACCCATCAACGAAACCTAATCAGTCAGCACCTGTCATTGCAAGGATCCTGGAGTCCTCAATGATTAAACAGTCAAGACCACGGTTTTAACATCTCATCTCTGTTGCCAGTTGCCACACTGGGACACTGCCTTTTGGACATTTTGGTCCAGTGGGAAGAGAGCCACCTACTGGTCCACCAAAACACTTACAGCAGCGGCCTGGTTTTCCTTGGTCGCCCATCGTAGGAGTGACAAGGCCCAGCCATGCTTACCTTCTGGATCTGAATCTCAAGAGCAAGCTAGAATTAGGTATGGTAACTTCCCCCACTGCTAGCCTATCTGCCCGTGCCAACCCATGTAGAGTTAAACCCTTATTGAGTTTTCAGACAGGCCAGCCAAGAGACACAAGTGGACATTGTAAGGGAATATAATGCATTTGACCTCAAAGGCTAAAAGGCTAAAAAAAAGATCTGAAATCGGTATAAAGATAATGTTTTAGTGTCTATGCTGCATTACCTTTCAGGAGATAGATTCCATTGATTACAAATCAAATACTGGAATGGGGTGTGAAAATAGACACAGTAGGATTGAAGGATTAAGGGCTCAAAATACAATTAACAATGCAACACAATTTGAGGCCAATTGATCATTTTGAGTCCCGAGAGCACCAGGTCATTCACAATCACCTGTATCTGTTAACCCACTGTTTAGGCTCATGAGACACAGAATAACCTGAAGAAGACAATGTAAATCTCAGTGTAGAGAAAAGGATAAAGCTGAAAGTCCTTTGCTAACAACAGACTGAGAATTGATCAGTCAGCCTTGTCCTCTTCAATAATATGGGAAGTGCAAGGCTAAAACAGATGGAGATTGCGTAAGTTACATCAGTGATGGAGACACCTAGATTCTTGACTACATTCCATTAGAATGGGCACTGAAAGAAGGAGCTTTCATAAAGCCCACAATGATGTAATAACCTCATTTTTTTTTCAAAATTGTGTGGGCACAACACAAAAACCTCCTGAGCAACAGATGTCCTTCAGAACTTGAGTGGACCGTCCAAGTCCGAGATCTCCAGAATCACAGGAGACTTTGAACAGCTGGCTCTTTAGCTGAGGGCCTTGTGACCCATTTAAAGTCGGACACTTTGAGTCTGGACAGGGGTTGGTGTTGCCCCTCATGTAAAAGAACTTTAATGTACAAGTAAGCTGTAATAGTCAGTCTCTCCTCTACTAGCCTGACACACCTCCTGTGCAGTCTGTCTTTATTGTATTCAAAGCTTCTGAGTGTCTAGTCCAGAGCAAACGTTTTCCCATTTCTTTGATGTTTGAAAAAAAAATGGACATTTTGTGGTGGTTTGTCTTCATATTTCCATTTTAAAAAAAAAACAGTTTAAAGGGATGTCTAATTTTACTCATTTTAACTCTCGACTGACCAGTACTGCAACAACTGGCCAAAAAGTCATATGCACATCAAACATATTCCTGAAGTGGTCAAACTAGTTGTCTATAAGAACTTGAACATAATAAAAATTAATCAATGCTAAATAATTAATTTCTTCTGACAGAACACTGACTTTTGGACAAGGGTACTTTAGTTATCAGCACTGGTCACAAACCAACAGTAAAGCTGTCATTTCTGTGAAATACAATCAGCTCTTAACAGTGTTTTAAGTGATACTCTCAGACCAGTCTCGATGCAATGTATTCAGATCTAGAGTTTGCAATCAGAATTGATTAAAATGACTTACTAAAATGATCCTTATTACATCTCCATTTATAAACCTGTAATGCTTTGGTCTGTTGTGGTTTGAAATACATTTTGAATGAGGTTGCAAATGGACTTACCTGTATTTTGAACCAAGCAGTTAAACAGGGCAAAGATCTTGCTGCTATCTGGGATGTGTTAATTCAGTTATGCCTCACACTGGAAATCAACATGGTGTTCATAGACCATATCAATACAAATGGGTATAAGTAATCAGCAGGGTAAGACGTTTAAGTACACCAGGGTTCTGGAAAGATTTGAAATGACTTAATTAAGACAGTGTGAGGGGCTTTTGCAGGAGTAACCTGAAACTTTGACGTTAGTCAGGTGTCAGCTTCTGCAATTACAGCTAGTAGTAATACTTTTTATCAGCCATCCAGGAAATTGAAAGGAAATGCAAAACACCGAATCATTTCAATCCTAGCTGTAACATTATTGGAACCCTATATCTACACAGCAGATGTGTTGAGAATGTTTATTAATCTACAAGCATTTTGAAGAGCTTAATTAAGACATCTTTTGAATTTGTGCGTGGGACAAAAGGTGTTTTTTGAGGAAAGGAGACGTGCAAGTGAGATTTTCAAATTACGACAGATTATTAACATAGATGATACTGTATTCACACTGTCCTCAATTGGTAGGGCAGCTCTGTGCGATGCTAGACACAACCACACAATCCCAGAAAACATTCCATACACGAGAAAACAGCTGAGGGACAGATGGCAGACAGGAGGATCTTTTATCTTACAAATTTGAACTAATGACACAGGGGAAGTCAGGTATGGAGTGGTGAATAGAAATTAGATGCTTGCTGTGACATCTCTTTATGTCTCTGGCTCACAAAGCTTGCTGCACCTCTGTGTAATGTACATAACTTTGTTGATAATGCTGTGTGTAATAAAGAGAAATCTGAATATTCAAAGGTATACAGTGTCTATGTATCTCAAGAAAACCCTGTCAGCACAAGTTTCAGAGTTTAGACATAAGATGAGTTCATGAAATCCTGATGGCTGAGGAGTGTTCCTCTCACAAAGGTTTTCACAGGCAAAAGAATTCAAGGCTGCAAATTGGATTTTTTTCACGTATTTTGCTTTTGTAACTGACTTACATGAACTGTAACTTTTTTTTTTACTTACACTGTAATGTATGGCTGTAAACAGTTGTAAGTAGAACCAATCTAAAATCTCAGGTAACCTTCGGGTCAGAAGAGAAAGCGCCTTGGCGCTCAAGCGCAAAAAAAAACAAAAATTTTGAAATATGGCTTCATATAACTGCGGCTGCACAGGTTCTTCTGTTTGTGAAGGTAATTTCCTTTTCAAACAGCTGTCGTATTTCAGCTGTACTGTAGCAGGGCTCAGCTCACTAACCAGTATGTCACAGCAGACTGGAGCAGGCCGCCCCCTGCTGGCCCTGAGTGGTAGTCACCAATGCCTGAAGCCAGCTATTCCAGTGAAGTAACTAAAGTAACTAAAGAGCTCAATAACCCAGCCAGAGCAGCTCTCAAAGGGTCCTTGCTTTATTCATTTGTAATATTCCATTCCACCCCAGCATACAATACAGTAGAGTTGCAGCATGGTGTGATAACAGAGAGTCCCTTGGGTGGGTTTTCCTATTTATAAACACTCCTGTTAAATATGGCCACTGTCTTTAATGTTCTGCAACATTTCAAGTAACAACTTTAACAAAGGTGGCCAACCTTTGTCTTAGAGAGCCACAATCCAGCAGCCTCTATGGATAATTATAATGATTTAGTATGTCACCCTTAAACCATAATTGTTAAGACTTTTGGAAAACCCTTATTTTCACAGAATATGCAGGTACTGTAAATTGAGAACTAAAACATCGTAGAGATTATTTGAAATAAAAATATTAACCCCCGAGCCCTCAAGCACCACAGTTGACCATTCCTGATTTAATGGACCCAATTAAACTCTAACCTGCTCAAAGTGCGCGTGTCACAAGTCTTTATAAGTTGTTAACAGTAACCTCTTAGATCTACTCCACTGCCCTGCCCCAACAGTACCAACAGTACTATAAGAAATGAAAAGAGCCTGTTTGGTAGCTAGTAGCTAATTAATAGATAGAGGACTGACTGAGGACCTTATCCGGCTGTGTACTGAAAGAAGCCAGCAGATTGTTCCACACTTCCACAACCCTTAGCGTAAAGACACTCCTCCTATTTCTGCTTCAAAATGCACTTCCACCTACTGTAGTTTCCGCTCGTGCCCTCTCGTTAGTGTTGCACCGTTCTTCGGCACGAAGACATGCTGCTGAGTCGACGCTGTCGGTGTCAGGTAAAATCAGTCTGCCTTTGAACCGCGGAAGCAGAGGCAAATGAGAGAAAACGAGACAGCAAGTGGTGTAAATAGTTACGCGAACGTTACCTCCTCGTTTCCTCGGCTCTGTTAATACCACGCACTTGAATTTCCTCGCCCCTTTTCGAGGCTGCTGTCTGGTTTCCATGACAGGAGACATTAGGAACTCAGGAACTCAGGAGGGGAGAAGAGGAGTGTCTCTCCATGCATCAAGGCTGCTGTCAATGTGATACTCAGCCATTGACAGAGCTGTCTGATTTCACTCCAGAGCCTCTACTGTGTGTATTACCAGGACAGAACTGATAGGAGTAGTGTTCATGAGCATCTACAGTCTTTATATTTATATACAACACAAGGTAGATTTTTTAAATGCACATAGTATTGTAACGCAACGGGGGCTCAGGCGGGCGCCCTTGCCGCATCTGGTCGGCCCCATCCCGACTGGAGGCTCGAACCCGGGACTCCCGCGTCTCTCTGCAGCGACCTAGCCCCATGAGCTAAAGAGAGATCTCTCCACAGCCCAGTAGCTGTGGTCCTGCTATCACAGGGAAGGGCGGTGATGTCACCTGCTCTGGTACGCCGGCTCTTACACAGTGCCTGTCGGCCGTAAGCGTTACAGTATATACCACATACTAGACGTGCTATAATAGGCTTCTTTGAGCTGCTGGAGTGGCTGTAGTTAACGTGTTTCTGCCTGTAAAAGCTAATGGCATTTCACAATTAAAAATTAATGAAATAAAATGGGCTTTTACTTGAGCAGTTATCTAAAACATGGACAGCAAACTGTAGCTTAGGGCAAGGAGCAGGCATTTAACAATTGAAGATGCTAAACTAGGGCAGGCAGCTTAATTATATAGAGAGCTTTTTAAACCAAACAACACTTTCATCTGTAGTCAGGATTGGCGCTTGAATCCCTTCTAACAAAGGTCAGCTGTTCTTCAGGAGTTGATGCTACCTTGAAATACTGTACGTTATAGTGCTTCTACTTCACCATGTCTATTTCTACCGATACCCTAATTTTCTTTCTTTTTGAACACTTCTTGTTTTTGAACATAATATCACATAGGCGTAACAAAACAGTCTGGCCACCCAGCACAATCTGCTCCTCACCCTATCAGTGCTACACGTTTCCCATCACATAATGCCTGAACAGTCTGCACCTCAACGTTTTTCCATATAATGTCTAGAAAAACCAAGATGATGGCTGGGAAGAACTCAACATTTCAATGAGGCGCACAGCCACTGCCAAACAGATTTGTTTTCTGCCGCACTGTACGACAGTCATCGAGTGCACAGGCTGTAAGCAGTGACCGTGCTTTCCCGGATAGATAGATAATACTTTATTAATCCCGTAGTGAAACTGATGAATCAGTGGACATAAAAAGACCAGTCTCTTTTATAAAAAGGCCACATGTGGGTACTCCCAAAACAGGCGTAATTAAGTGTCCGCGGCGCCCTTCTGTCTCGTAGTACAGAAGGGACGACGAGAGCGTGTGCACGTCTGAGACAGGCGCTCGCCATTAAATTATATACACCATGATATGTCGTTAAAACGCAATCATTATTGCGGAATAATGCCGTGATGTTTTTCTCCATTCTTATCATCAGCTGGCTAGTTCAAGGTGTTTTTGGACTCTTGAAGTTCTCTGTGCAATTGAAACGCCACGTCCCGTACGTGCCTGAACCGCAGTACGGTAAACGGTTGATTATTCACTCAAGCGAATCAATATCCAGAAACCGAAGGGAGATAATCCACAAGAGGTCAGTATTGGACAAAGATTAGAGTTTGGAAAACGGATTTATTTTTTTAATCTTTTTTTTTTAAAAAAAAATAAAGCGGCCAGGGTGCTTCCTACCTTGCGCCCGTTGCTTGTCGGGTTAGGCTCCAACTCCGTGCGACCATGAATCGCTAGAAGCGGTTAGTAAATGGATATATGGAAGAGAAATAAATACCTAATTAAAAAAATACAGAAATAAAATTGTCTCCAACTCTTAAAATATGTCCCCATGGATAGTAACCATTAAAAATTGTAATAGTAACGCTACCGTGTGAAAATGAGTATTATTACTTTTTTGGTGATGGTATTTGAAAATTGAATAACTATAACTTAATAAGTATAATTAAACGTGGTCATACAGAAAGATGTCAACACAGTCTATATACAGTACATTACACATTTTGCCTGCTTTCTGTATCTAAAGTTTCTACTTCACTTTTATTTAGTATTCTTTTTTTTATTCACAGACCCACATATCCCAAAATTTTCCCCCTTTTCTCCAGAAGACGACAGGTGTGGTTTCAGCGCCGCAGAGTTGTGCGGAATAAAAGTTAGCCAGATTGGACCATGAACTCCAGAACCAAGAGCTTCCTGGAGCCTATTAACCCTGTGCGCTTGCAGAAGATGCTGCAGAAGTCATTAACCTTTAACTTGTGAATGTACATTTTTTCCATGGGTAATTTAGTCTGAGGACAAATTAGATAATTTGTTAAGAGTTACAGAATTGAATGGATAATCCATCCATTTATTTTCTACCTGCTTCGTCCAATTCATGGTCACCAGGGGACCCAGAGCTTCAGCAAGCAATGGGCACGAGAAGTATGTCTTTGAAACTAGAGTTCGCAGAGGTATCCCACACAGGACACAATTCAAGCAGGGCCCACCCCAGATCCAGAAGTGAACTCAGCACCCCCATGCAGCAAGACAGTTATGCTAACCACTGTTCCACCACCACCAATACAAGATCCTTACTTCATGTCTCAATAATAATAATAATTGCTTACACTTATATAGCGCTTTTCTGGACACTCCACTCAAAGCGCTTTACAGGTAATGGGGACTCCCCTCCACCACCACCAATGTGCAGCCCCACCTGGATGATGCGACAGCAGCCATAGTGCACCAGAACGCTCACCACACACCAGATATCAGTGGGGAGGAGAGCAGAGTAATGTAGCCAATTCATAGATGGGGATTATTAGGAGGCCATGACTGGTAAGGGCCAATGGGAAATTTGGCCAGAACGCCGGGGTTACACCCCTACTCTTTTCGAAAAAACGCCCTGGGATTTTTAATGACCACAGAGAGTCAGGACCTCGGTTTTACGTCTCATCCGAAGGACGGCGCCTGTTTACGGTATAGTGTCCCCGTCACTATACTGGGGCATTAGGACCCACATGGACTGCAGGGTGAGCGCCCCCTGCTGGCCCCACTAAACCTCTTCTACTGTATATACATACTGTATACTATATAGCAATACTATATACATACTCCTGCGTGATGATATGGGAACAATAACCACTTCAGCAGGCAATAAATGCTCAGATCGCTTGTTCATTAAGTTTAAGTCTATTAAAATTTTTTACATTCAAATCCTTTAAGAAGGGATACTGTGTTGTGCCTGTCGGTGCTTGTGTCTCTTGTTGTCTGTAAACCTTTCTTGCACGTTTCTGACCATTGTTACTCTCACATCTCTCTTATTAACACATAACAACAACAAAAGTAGCAAAACACCGGTTATTCTTATTTGATAACCACTAAAATACTAACTCCAATAATAGATTAGAATGATAATACTATACAGAGACAGCACCTCAGGAATTGAACACAGGGCGCCAGCTACCGAGCAGCAATGCATCAGGAGTTACAGGTAGGACCCTGTGCGTAGCTGTCTCCGGTGGCGTCTGGTCAGGATGTTATTAAGGTTCCGTATCAAACAAGCCCAAAACGCAATGCAAAGTCGTGGCCGAGAATGGAGTCCAAGCCAGCAAGGACAGAAGCGTCCTTCTGGAATAGGAAGTAGTAGAAAAGCTCGGCGAGGAAACCACGAAAGTGAGCGAGGGTGAGGTGTTTGAAGAGGAAAGTGCGGTGTTAACCGGCGTGTGGACGTTTACGGTGAACAGTGCCCGTGAGAATGCGGCGGCGCCGGCGCGTTTGCGTGCGGTTCGTGACACGATGCTAACCACTGCCCAACCATAGCACTCCTGAAGTGTCATTTACAATAGTAACATCCTTAAAGCCTTAAAATGTATATCATCGTATCTTCAGGAGTCCCACAGTTGGTCGACAAAATAAAAATGCAACGAGGCAGCGGGGTGAACATGGGAAGTTTTTCACAGACTCCATCCATCAGCTCCGATTTTAAAGCTGGTGATGGACAGACGGTCAATAGGGACAGGGGGACTGTCATTTATAACATTACTGCGTATCAGTTCAGGGAACGGCAGCTGGACGGAGACACAGAAAGGTCCCTCTTGACGTAGATGGAGCCTCTCTTTTGGTACTATACTGTGTTCAAATGTAGAGCGACGGTTTAGTGCTACTATAGGCAGGATTGGAATCTGTGGTGTTTGCTAGGGTGTTGTTTTTTTCGTGTTTGAAGAGAAGAGTACTATAGGTTTAAAAAAAAAGATCTTGGGCAAGTGAAAGGAGATGTTTTGTGATTTTTAATTTAATTTTGTTTTCCTGAACGAGAATAAATACAACTTGTAAATTGGACCCTACATCTGAAGGGATTTAATCTTTACAAATATGATTATGTAATAGAAAGGAAGATGGAAACCCTCTGATCCTTAGTAGGTGATTTAGAGGGTTTGGGGATAAAGGTACTAAAATATCATATAACTACAGATCTGCTGTGGTCTCTTTCCTGAGTTCACCTGATAACAGGTCGTTGACTTCAGGCTAACCAGAGTGCCCTGGGATTAGTGCCACACCTCCTGAACGCTGAACAGTGACTAGTCATTGGAAAGGCTGTTAATGTCCTGATATCTGGAAGCCTGGGGGCCGAAACAGTTTGCTGTTTCTGTTTCATTCACCTGGGGAATCCAGTTAAACCTGATGTCACTTCAGTATGGCGGGGCCAGGGGTTGCCTAGCAACCGTTCCAATGATACGAGCGTGTGGGAGGGTATGGCTTTGAGACAGCACCTCTCTTTCAAAGGCCGGAGGAGTGGCTCTCATTGACTCAATGGGTATTTCTTTATTCTTTTTGCTACGTACAGTATCTGCCTCTCAATGCTGACTGAAGCGATTGGCTGCAGTAAACATTCCATGTGCATTACTGCAACACACCTCAGACCTCACCTTTTAAAGAAACGTCCTCCAGTGAGGAGGCGTGAGGAGATGACGCCAAATTGAATTTCTGTCAGTCCTCTATGCTGTGTGTTTTTTCCCCACCATTTTGTAAGTCTTTCCTGGAACATATACATTTAGTAAGAAACAGGATAGTTGCTGTTGTTTTTTGCTTTGTACTGTGTCAGATAAATATAAGACATAGTTTCAACACAAAATAAGTCAATAAATTAAGTGAATTTTACTTTCAATATTAGTTAAGGCCTCAGATGCTTTTGCAAGCCTGCAAACGCAAAGTCAAAACACAAAAATAAAGAAAAGGTTCGATTTTCACAATGGGTCAAGGTCTGCTGCAACATTTAGGACAATTCTAAGGTGCCCTCCAATTAGTGTAATTAGTGTCTTCCATATCCATTGCATACCCTGCCAGTAGCTAAAACACCAAAACATTTTTTTTCCGGTGCAGAAAAATCAAAGATTACTTTTTGATTGTTAAACAGAAATTTGGGGGAAAGTCAAATTGTAATCCCACTTTTCTGCTGTCTGATGTTTGAATACTCATTTGCTGAGTACCCTTTGCGTGTATCTTTTCTGGCACGCCTTCCTCCACCCCATCTTCACTCTTACAGCAGCCTCCCTGGCTCATTCCTCGAGGGTTGTGGCAGATATGACCTTACAACTAGGAATGTCATTTCCTCAGCCAGGAAAGTTAACACCAAATATTAAAATATTAAGTACCCTGTCCCTTTATATTCATCTTCTTGTCTCATTGCAATTAGTATTTGACCAAATTACTGAAATATTAGCTAGAGCACAATGTGATTTATATTTTGTTTGCCAATCCAGCAGGATGACATGGGTATCGAAAGCTGCACTTAAATCTAGGAGGAGTGAGTATAAAATGAACCAGAGACAGAAGCCATCAGCAAATCATTAACTACATTAACAAAGGCTGTTTCAGTGCGGTGTCTTTGTCTACATCCCAAATGGAAAGTTTTTACAGAGATCATGACATACAAGATTAGATTAATTGCCACTGCCTGTTCCAAAATTGTGCTTAACAAATTGGAAATAGGATGGTAGTTGCTACATACTGGGAGGCTAAGGCTAATTTCATAGCACAGGTGTGAAAGAGGTTGACGCTGAGAGCACAGGTACAAGATCAGATTTCAGGGATGTAATGATGACGTTAGTAATGAATGGGTACTGGGTAAGGAAGCTATCTTTGAACTAGGGGTGTAGGAATTGGATAAAAGATACAGGATGTACAGTAGCTTGCATTATAGCCACCAACTCAGTCATATGTATATCTCATCCTCAGCAGTTAAAACTGAGAGAAGCCTAAGCCTATAAAAGCAGGAGTGGATGTCTGCATGGGATGAGGTCAAAAACCGGTTATTAATGCAATGTGTTTTGTTGTGAAAGAATAGCATGAATCTGTTATAGTGTTCAGTAGAGGCAGGAAAAGCAGACTGTTGGAACTGCTTCAGACATTTATTAATGGCGGAGAGAAAGGCATTTGGAATTCCTGTTCAATTAGACTGGGAGAACGGAGGACTTGACTGCATTAAGGCCGATGATGATGCGAAATGAGACACATTTCTGCTGGAGCCTGATTGTCAATGACTGCCACAGTTTCACGAGGACGTGCGTCCTCTCTAGAATTTCGTCCTGGCCAGAGCATTTTATTTCAAAATGAACACGCTGCGTTTTTCAACAACAATAATAGTTCAGTTATAGATGGTCTCTTTCTTGCATCATCACAGCATTTTACTAAGTTTCTATTTTTCTTTTTTTAATTTACACTGTGCGTTTGCCTCGGGTATCATTTTTCCTGTCAGTAAAACCTTTGCACAATGAAAGTGGATGATAACGTTTTGGTAAATGTCATGCGACAGATGCTTCAAGCCTGATACGTGGAATTTTGCTCTACTGTTAATTATATCCCAAAAGCCTTGTTTCTTTACATTTCTTTTCTCTTCATCATTGAAGTCCAGCCTGTGGTTGTGCAACAGAAAAACGTATTCCATTAACTAATTTTCCGTGATTTACAAACTAACACTCCTGAAGACTGTAGGAGAGCTGAAAGAACTCTTCCAGAGTTGGGACCCACTGCTCTTGAAACAGATTGCGATCGTTCTGAAAAACTGTTTGACAGGTCTTTGAATAAATACACTCCCAGGAACCAAAAACACGGAGCAAACTGAATATGAGTCAAGACTTCTTTTTAACTATATTGTCATAGATCTCTTACATATTTATCTGTAACCGAAATGTCTGCTGAAGCAGTGACTTTCCTGTTTAAAGGTGAACCATGAGCACAAACATGCAGACCTAATTAAAACAAACACAAGACGGTTCACATTCAGGCTGGCCAGAGGGTCAACAAAGACAACATAAAAAAGCTAAAAAAATGACCAAGCTCACTGCTGTTAAAACAATATACACACACATGCAGTTTTAAAATGCTTTTATTGACTAACTTACCACTATACAGACAACAATCCTGAATAAGCTTTTAAAATAAAAAAAAAACAATAGTTATAAGGCCTAAAGGTAAAGCACATTTTGGCAATGAGGCACACTACAATGTTTTATTTTCTTATACTATGCACATCTTGTTCGTTTAAGTATCTAGGAACCTATGTTTCAAGTTACAATACTACTCCTGTAGTGTAGATGAAATGGTTGAAATCAAGGTTGTTTGGAATAGAAAACCTGCTAGCTCTACAACCAGCATTCCTCTTAATTGAACCTACATATTATCTGAGCAGTGAAGCTCTCAGCCACATTAGGGTAACTGTGCTTCCATTTTGTGCACCAGAAAATCAAATGTCTGGAAAATACAGTCATATTTTATCCTCTTTAATAAACCCTTCAGCAACATGCGTATCTTTGTGAGCAATGTTGCTGAGCTCCTTTATGAGCTCAATTATGTTCTTCAGTCCTCTCTCCCCAGATAAATTTGAAGTGTTTAGCTTCATACACAGCACAGATAGATGGCAAAATCAATTTGACTTCTTTAATCATTAGGAGGGGGAATACCACATCTTAGTTACACTACTGCATTTTCTGTACATTATTATAAAGCCTTTAAACAGGCCATAAGCACCGCATAAGGATCTAAGTTCCTGTTCTGACATTTCTGTCTTCTCAGGTAACATTGAAATAAACTGGTACAAGACAGTGGTGATTCACATGTGGCACTCAACCATTAAACAATGCCTGTGTTTTACCACTTATTTATATTTCATATTTTATGATTCTGTACAGGCCCTCATTCCCTCAGTCGGTACAGTGTTTTGTCCTGGGATATGTCAGAGGCTGTTTTCTAAGGCTTTCTTTAAACACAAATGTTAGCCTTTGTCCAAAACAAAACAATTTAAAAAAAAAACAATTCAACATAAAAAAACACCAATAAAACATACAATCCAAGACTTGCTTTCCCCCTTCGCTTACAAGTTTTAAAAATAATAAGTGAAACAAAAGAGCATTAGAAATCAAATAACAGCTGCAAAAGGATTTCAAGTTAAAAGCATTGCTTTGAGTTACCATTTGTGTAGCATTAAGGTTTGCTTTTAGTAAATTGCTTTAACAGTATGGCCCAGTTCGAGTGTACAGATAATGTGCAGTCTTTTCTGTATTTGCCACTATTGGCCTGTCACTTGTTTGAGAGTGGATAGTGTATTGCTTACTAAAAAGTAGACCCATTATATGGGCAAACACACTACCATCCCAGCAGAGGAATCAAAAGAACATCAGTATCATACAGCAGGTCAATCTGGACCATAATAGTCAAGACTTCTCTAAGCATTAAAGTCTCTTATATGAGTGAAGAACAGGCCACTAATTTTGCTCTCAGTAGTCCTCTTGGTAGACATTTTGCTCACTTGGAAAAAAAAACAGCCCACTCCAGTACCATGTAGGTTGTGTTTGTGGTTGAGATGAGATACAAGACATTACACCATTACACAGAAGAGAACAGTATGAGTGCACTTCCATTTCAAGTCCTTCTTGTTTACCATCATTTCCGCCGAAACAAGCTAGCCAAAGTGTTCAAACATATCTTTGGAAATTTTTCACTGGATTCATTTAGCTTGACATTGTCAGATGTCTTGCAAGAGCCAGCTGCGGACTGCACAAGAATGGAGTGTGCCTTTGTGAGAAAAACACGGAAAAACAATCAATAGACCCCATCCACTCATGATTTCAGATACGGTTTAGTCAAAGCTATCCGAGTTGTGGGCAAGAGGAGAAGTTTTTTCTTGGATTAGGATAAAATATATATTTATCAGTTAAAAGGAAAGGCAACCCCAAATGGTAAACAAAAAAAAAAGACTGAATGTATTTGTAATCATTGTGTCTTTGCAGCCATTTTGCTTGTACAGCATGGAGTGTCTGCCCCACCAGCAGCATCTGGGTGCAGCTATGCAGTGGAGGGGTCAAGTCCTGGCTCAGGGTATTCTGCTTTCAAAGAGTAAGCTTCCTATTCTGGGCTTGCCTCCTCCGATCTCCACTTAAAAAATAATAAGTCCAGCAAGCCCTCAGAAATTTTGTTTTGGTGACTTCCAAGTCTGTCAAAGATAACGCCTTCCAAGACATTTGTTAAAACACAAACAGCAAACCTAGATATGCATTCCATAAATCCAAAAGGTAAAATAAACAAGCTTTGTCCTCTGATCCAGCATGTTTTTAAATCCAGGTGGACAATACTCTTTTTATTCAATGAATTGATAACCGATTCTGTTAAAAAAAATCCGACCTGAATCTATTTTGTATATTCACATTCAGGTGATAATGAATTTACTTCGTGATATTCTGAAATAATACAGGTAGGTGTTACAAAGTACGTATTCACCAGAGGGTCCTTCACCAGAGGCAAATTTGAGCAGCCTTTTGCTTTTCTTTGTCTGGGATTTTACAAACCTGTCAGAGATGTCATTGTGCCTGCAGGGATTTCAATAAACAGAAGCTTTTCTCCCCTAAGTTGACATGTTTCTTGAGCCACTGTGCAGTTCTACAAACTCCGGTGATGTGTGTGGCATGAACCCCTCTGTATTTTGTACTTAATTCTGCGAACACATTTAGGGTCACAAGCAGTGCAAACCATGAAGAAACTTTAAACTTGCCATCTATATGAAAGTGATAGAATCTAAGGTCTACATGTACATATATTTTACCAATTTCACATTTTTATAACTACCAAAATATATTAAGAAAACTTAGTGCTAATATAAATCCTTCATCTGTATGACAGTATCCCTGTTGGGAAGCTGACCTCAACAGTATTTACTCCAGTAACCTTTGCTGTTTACATACACTGTATTGCTGTTGGTAAGAATAAGGTGTCCTGGCCGAAGTGCTCTCTGCCCTTGCACAGCGTGGATGCCGTGAGGTTCCCCCTAAATTCAATTGGGGGTGCAGTTCACTACTTCTCACCCTGAGCTGTTGCGTAGTGGGGCTGCGTGTAAAATGTTTTGGAATCTGTCAGGATGAAATCATTATGCCAATGTAAATAGTCATTCTTTATAATCTTCCAGTCGTTTTTAGCAACGTAAAAAGTGAAGTAAATACTTTTTTAATTTGTCAGCTTCCTTGCCATCCAAATTGTTACCTCTCAGTCTCCATATTTTTGCCAACCTGAAGCTTGTCCTTAGCCATTGGGTCATATTGGATTGGCGAAGTTTAAGCTGGAAGGTACTACGTTACATTACGTCTAAATCACGCAAGATGAAAGGCAATATTTCTCTAGAATTGCACTCGCTGTTATTGTTATTGCTGTTATAAGACTCACAGGGCCTTTGAGAAATTTTCATTTCTTGTCCAAGGAGAAGGTTAATTTATCTCTGATACAATGATATACAGTAAATCCTGGGTTGCATGCAGTAAGTACATTGCAGGATCTCTGTAGCCCATCCCCAAAATGATTTGGTGCGAACTTCCCTGGGTCTTTGCCAGAATTTTCAGAGCTCTTAACCTCCTCCTCTCCTCTCCAAAACCGTTACAAGTAGCACAACTAGAATGGAAGTATTTCCTTTCATTTTGTTTTTGGAATGCATTGTTTATCATAAAGAGCACACCCAAGGTGAAGGCACACCAGTGCTCGCAAGCATCACCAGTGGTTTCCTGCAGGATGGAGAAACTGGTTTTCTGCTTTCCAGGACAGGTTCATGTCTTCAGGTGCTGCTGTCTGTAGTTGTTTCTTTTAAGTTTGCTCTCAAACACAAATCTAACACACCTCAAACATGAATAACAATAATAATAATATTAATATTAACAATAATAAGAATAATAAATGCATAGCTATAAACGTCCTCTTTTAAAGTTGCAGACGTAAATGCGTATGGACGGAAGATATCAATGCCTAGAAGTTAATAAAAGCCATTTCAAAGTGTTTCTATTAAAATTTTCTAGATAGAATATGAATATCAATAGGTTAACCTCATGAAAAATCCTTAAAATATAACTCTGTTCAATAGCTTTAAACTCTTTTTTTCTTTAGGAGTAAAGGCAAATAGCACGTTAAGTCTTCAGTAGTCTTCACTTTTTCACTTTAATTTTCGTCACAATTTTTTTTTTCTTTTCTTGAACAGGAGTCTCTTCTTCAAAAACCAAAAAAGAAAAAAAAAGAAAAAACCAGACGAAAAAAGGACATTCTCCGCGGAGTTCGCTCTTCATAAATACGAAAGTGTTCCTTCAGTGTTTTGGGAGGCGGGTCTTCAGTACGTCTGGTACACATCGTGGATGGGGACCTGGAAGGTGGCCGTGGGGAAAGCCTGAGGTACGTAGCTGGCGTAGCCTCCGTAGGCGGCGGCGGCGGCGGCGGCTGCGGCGTTCTTCTGCAGGGCCGCCAGCGTGGCGGTGGATGCGGGCGCCGCGATGGGTACGTAGCTCGCTCCGTACAGAGTGGTGGCGGGGATCCTCTGGATGTTGTGAGCCATCGTGTACACCGGGGTGATGGGGCGGCCCTGTGAGGGGGGAGGGAGTAAACACGTGGAGGACTTCATTGTGGTATCCTCTGTGCACAGGTATTTACATGTGAATTCTAACCCTCACCCTTCCTCTGACCCCTAACCCTAACCTTAAACTACACTTCAGAAAGTTTACTAGAGAGCCAGCAGCCATTTCACCCTGAAGCTCACAACTGGCAGCCCATTGAAGCTCAGCGGGTGTGAGCCTGGTCTGTACCTGAATGGAAGACCTCCTGGGAAAAACTAAGGAGGTCTGGAAGAGGTGTTAGTGGGACCAGCAGGGGGTGCTCACCCTGCGGTCCATGTGGGTCCTAATGCCCCAGTATAGGGATGGGGACACTATACTGACTTGGTAGCGAGGTGCTGGATCCAAGTTTTACATTTGAATCTGAAACCCGAGTGTCTGCCTGTGTTGTTACCCACCTCCCACTGATTGCGTTAGGCTGCCTGGGAAATGGACACCTATTTGCTTTCATGCTCCACAAAGAGCACAAATGCCAATTGCAGGGGTCAGCAGCTGCACAGTGATCATTTCTATCAATCCATTCCACATGTCAAAACGGTCGGGAAGAGTCCGTACCTGAAATGGCGGGGGCGTGGAGACAGCCGGCATGACAGCGGCGGTGGGGGCCGCCGAGGGGTCATGCTGGACTGCTATGGGGTTCATCAGGTGCTCCACTGCATGGATCTTCCCGTCCTCCATCAGCTTGGTGGCTGGGCCTGCAGAGAACACTGGGTACTGGGCGCCTAGTGTGGGCAGAGCCACTGGAAACACACAGACACCACATTAGGTTGACAAGAAAGAGCAGGTCCACAGTGTGGCAGGCAGTATGTATACTCAACGACAAAACTTTGCAAATGGTGACCAGTACAAGAACTGTCTGCAGCTAAAGAACAAGTAAAGGTTTATTCCATGCTGACAAGAGAAGAAAAACACAGTTTCAGCTGTGGAGCCTTCTTTGTGTGTACGCTAGCTATAGTTTCTTGTTTGACACCCGAAGAAGGCTCCACAGCCGAAACGTTGTGTTTCTTTTCCTCTCTTTTCAGCATGGAATGGAGCTTGTTCCTTTGCAGCCTATGCACGCTGACGCAGTACCCTACTGGAACTGTCTGCAGCTAGTTTTGAGGATCCCCATATTGTGAGGAATACACAATCCTTCACATCTGAGCTATAAATCTTACTTTAGCAGTGCAGTCTAATTGAGATGAAAAATGAATTAGGACTTAAATTAAAATATGTACAAGGAAGTGAGATCTAGATGACATATGGGATGTATTTTTAAGAAGTCTCAGTGTTGACAAAACATGCAAATAAAAAGGACCTAATGGAAAATTCAAGTTATCACCCAAACATGGCCATATTAGTATGAGTCAGCTTTGAGAACAACTGCTATGAGCTTAATACATTTAGCAGTGTCCAAATAAGCCTTGAGTTAATCCATTACTCAGCAAAAAAACACCACTGAGCAAACAGCAAGTCCTCCTACAGATACTAAAATTAATTCCCTTTAAAGGTCAATTGATTCTGGTGTTGACCAAAAGACGGAAGCACATGTTTTGTATGGGGATACTGATAACAACAGTCCAAGCTTGTACTAGGAGTGATTCCAAATGGAAATCCCATGATCACATACAATTGGGTTAAGTGAGACAGAATGGAAAGCTAGTGCCACCTAGACCCATTCCATTTACGAGGGAAGCATTCTAAAGTGTCTCAGAAACACTGAAAGACAATCAGCCCACCTAGGATCCCCAGATCAATAAAGAACAATATTAGCCAGAGAGAGATAGCCCAGAGGACAGATCAAATATAGGACAAAGTCAAAACAGACACATAACGGGAGAAAAAGAGAGGTTATGGATGTCTGAGTAAGGGCTAATGGATTCCTTAATGGATAAGGGATATTGTAGATAATGGATCACAACTAACTTGTGCCAGGTTTAATGCCCACTGGGTTGACTGCAGTCAGTTCCAGGCTGGGAACAAGCTCGTAGGGTTTCTCCTGCTGTTGCTTGGCCTTCCCTTCATGGTATCTGCTGTAGATGCCACGGCCTGCAGAGTATCCCCCCAGGTATGAGCCCCTGGGACCTGGGGCCCTATTCCCAGCTGCCCCGCGCCCTCTGCCCCTTACAGTACCTGCTTGAGATACAAACGAGACAGGGACGTGTTCAGAATCATAGCACTCGCTTCCTAATCGGGGCGGTCATCGTGTGTGCAGTAGTGATACTGAACTTTCAGTTCCCTGATTGAAAGGAAATGCCTCAGTTTCAGGGGTAGCTTACATCATCTGCGCCTTCCCCTAATGCCCTGTCTCACTTGCCCCCCGTCCTGTTGTGTGAACTCTGTGCAATTTGTCAATCTCAGCTCAGCAGGAGCGTTTCTGATTATCGTGTCCGTGGGACATCATAGTTCAGACGTTTGGTAGAACCTGCCGCACGAACGTGTTGCATTTAATGCAATCACATCTTTAGGGTAGGAGTCAATAAGCAACATTTTTATTTAAAGAAAAAAACTTGAGACTTTGTCTCTTTAGATTATACTGCATGTAATGCTTTATACTTAGGGCTGAATAATTTGTCTTACACACTAAAAGGGAGGAAACAAATACATATCATGACTCTGGAGCCCTCTAATTGAGCTCTGTGCCCTGATGGCCTGTACTGTGCTGATACATTTTATGAACCCACTGTTCAGCAGAGAGTTATCTTTTGGGTTTATGCTGGTTTACTCCACAGGAGTATTAATTTAAACAGAACCACAGAGAGTGCACACAATAGGTTGCAGAGCAGGCAAGTGGAGACACAGAAGCAAAACACAGATATACAACTGCACTTGGATACTTAGCTACACACCTATGGTTATAACACTCTGTGTCTGACATTACTGCTGGCATCATTTATTTTAGACAACTTCTGCTGAGACCTACCATGCATTTTACTTTCTTATTTTTAAATGGGGAAAGAACCTCTACTTGTTCCTCTGCAGCTTGCACACTGACGCACCTCCCCGCTTAAACTTCATTTGTTTATGCATCTATTTTTGCCATTATGAATGGGGAAATTTGCTCTAGGTTAAGGTAAATTAGCAGCAACTGTGTGCCTATAAGGACTTTAGAATAACGCACAGCAATTCAGATTGTGCTGTGGTCTGAAGGAAAACAATAATGATCTAGAAGGGGCAATTGCCGGTTATCTCTAAAAGAGACACTGAGAAATTCTAGATGTCAAGTGGTAGATTTTGTCTTAGGAGCTTCAAACTAAAAATGTTTAAAAGGTTAAAAAACTTTGGTTGTCATTATACTGTATATATGCTCTGTTTTCTGCAAAATGTTGAAAGTATGGTTAACATTGTAAAGTTAATAGTGAGTAGGTGACTTTTTCTTTCACAAATATGGTTACTAAAAGAAAACAGATTTTAGATTACCTTTGATCTTTTGTTTACATGTCCCATAGTACTAAGATGCTGTTACCGCCTAGGAAACAACAGCAGAAGGAAAACCGAAGAGGAGCTGAAGATGTTCAGCTGAATCATGGCCAGATTACATACAGAGGCACTGAATGTCAAATTGGTGATGTTACTACTATCAGGTGTATATCTTTTAATTAATGTGATAATGCCTGAACCACAATTTAAAAAGGAATAATTTGCACAAACAGTAAACCGATTTTCCTATTGATTAAGTCAAAATGAGATATTTTGAAGGGAAAAGAGTTAAAAACATGAGTTTCGTTGCTCGAAAGGTTTTCCCAGGCTTCAAGGAATCAACATGCTGATTACAAATCAGAAACCACTTTTAAAAGAAGGCATCACAAAAAATAGACTTTCCCTCAAAAACATGATTGGGATTTCTAACTTGGAAAAGCAATCAACTTCACCTTGGACTGTAACATAGCTGTTATATTATTCTAGTACAAGGAGTGGTTGTTTCAGGGTATCCCACAAAAACAAGCAACACCAAACATAGAATCAAAACAGAAGAAATCTAACCTTTAACAAAGTAATCTCTGTTGGGTCCTATCAGCGCGTTGTAAGGGTATCCGTAGTAGGCTAGTGTGTAAGGGTCGCACTGGTAAACGTAGTTGGCTTGTGGGGTTTCTTGCGTTGGCGTTACACCCTTTGCTGCTTTTTGGTATCGTGTGTATTGCTCCTTGTCCACCGGCTTGGCCAGAGTGACTTCAATGCAGGACCCCTCCACTTCCGATCCATTGAGTTTGTCCATGGCGTTGACGGCGTCGTCCCGGCCGGTGAAGTGCACAAAGGCATAGTCACGGATTTTCTTCACCCGCTCGACGCAGCCCGGGTTGAACTGGCTGAAGATCTTCCGGATGGTTTCCTCCGAGGTCTCGATCATGAGGTTCCGGACGTACAGGATCTTGACCGTCTCCATGACGTCCTCGTCCACATCGATCTCCGGCTCGGCCCAGTCCACGGCGATCTGGTGGCCCCACAGCTGGATGCGGCCCGGCATGAGTTTCCTCCGGGCCATGGCGGCGGCCCGGTGGCTCTCGTACTCCACGAAGGCGAACCCCCGGTTCTTCATTTTGTCCGCCGCGCTCGCGTACACGATCACATCCAGGACGCCTTCCGTCACCTTGGAGATCTCCTCCAGGATCTCCTCGCGCTTCTTCGTCTTGGGGATGCCCCCGATGAACAGCCGGCAGTTGTCCACGCTGCTGCACACTCCCAGCAGCCTCCCGGGACGGATCTCGTAGTTGTTGAGCTCCCGGACGGCCCGCTTGGCCTCGTGCTTCTGCGTGTACATGACGAAGGCGTAGCCCCGGTTCTTGCCATCAAAGTCCATCATCAGCCGCATTTCGTAGATGCGCCCCACGGACTCGAACACGGGCACCAGCTCGTCCTCGTAGACGTCCCGGGGGATCTTGCCCACGAAGATCTCGCAGCCCCGCGGGGGGGAGGGTCCCTCCCAGCCCGGGGGGGGGCCGTATTTGCGCTGTCCGTTCTCTTGCACCATGCCGTACCCCGTGCGTTCCATCAGGGCCAGGAGGGCGCTCTCGTTGGGGGCTCCCGCCACCCCTTCCGGCACCTTGCACGCGGACTTGTTGGAGGAACTGTTACTCATAGCGGCAGCGGAGTCCTCAGCAGTCATTATGCCAAAACCATTCAATTTGTTCTGAGGCCTGCAGAAAGAACAGGGAGGGAAAACGGAAGGAGGTCACGTGGTGTTGTCCAGCAGCCTTTCTAATAGAAAGTGCACAAAAGGCTCATCCATAACCTGCGGCACGAAGTCATGGCGTACTTGTGGGATGATACACATCACCTAGCTAATTCAAGCTAAATCTGGGATCAGACAGAGCCGGTCACCACTTCGCAGGCTGGCCTCTACACATGAGTGCTGACATTCCAGGGAGGGGGATTTCATATACAGAATATCGTTGGTTGGGTAACACTTTCTAATGAGGTGCCCTAAACCTTTACAAATGAATATAATTGAAAGGCACACACAGTAATTAATTCACGACAGGCTACAAATAGTTTGAAATACCACGCTTAAAGATCAAAGTGGGGAAAGGAAGAGCGCTACATACAAAAATGTCAAGTAACTGAAAGTTAATTTACCAAATATTATTATCTTGCATACTATAGCTTACTGATAGGACATTATGCAAGCTTGGTCTTAGTCTGATGTCTTACATAAATACAATGTTTAAAGCATGACTAAAAATCTATCAGAAAACAGGTGTTCAGCATTGTGGACAATTAAGGAGTAACAGATTGAATGGGTTCTTGGTGTGTGAGGTAGGCAGCTGTTTCAGTTGTTGGAACAGTTTGGAAATCCAGGAGCCTTTATACAGAATTCATTATGTGTTTATTAGTGCTTATTTTAAAGTATAACTGAATGACTATCATCCAAAGGTTTAAACTTAAAGCTGTGTGCGTTTTGCATTTTTCTGTAGCTGGCCCAGCCTGCTCTAGTGAAGCACTCTGTTCAAAGAAAGCTGTGCTTTATGCCTTTGTGCAAGCACACATATCCTGCAGGTTCTGAAGGGCTACCTCACAGGTAGCATTAACAGCAACCTGATAGAAAAGAAATCGAGTTGCACCTGCAAGATGTCATAGTGTGACCTTCAAAGTAGGTTTCAAAGGCAAACAAACTTCACTGAGCAGACAGATTCCATTTTTTCAATTAATGATATAATGTAGTGGCCATATCGCTAGAACTCAACACAAAAACATGCATGCCGAAGAATGTTCCTTCTGTTATACAAACACTTGACAGGCATCTACAGTACTTACTATATCAATGTTTAATGTATTTCTCCTACGTTTTAGGTAACTGCCCGGAGTTGATAAAACAAGTCTTCAAAAGAGCTCAGTTCCAAATCCATTACATTGCAAGAATCAGTTTTTATGAGGTGAGAAGGTCTCTCTGGGTGGAACAGAATTATATGCCAATTCTTTTATATTGAGGTTTCTGTATAAATGTTTTTCAGATGTTGGCCTTCTAGGATATACTACTGGTAGAAGAAATTTCCCTTATCTGAAATGTCCCCTGAGCTTTTCTTATCTCAAATCACTTTATAGACTTATTGTGTGGAACCATGTGGTATGATTATTGACCTTTCCATTTTATGTACAGTATGTAGGGTAATAAAACCCTTTAAAAATACCTCTGTTTTGGTTTATTCCTATAATCCAGACCACACATCTAAAAACCTATCACTCACGAAAAGGTCTAAAGCTGACAAATATCAGCAAACATGTGACAGTCACCACAGTATGTTTTGTACAGTCAGCTGCGTAATTGCAAACCAAGCACTTACATTTAATAACTTTTACCACTAAGGTTTACGATGGAGCATTTTCACACTACAAGGATGAATCTGTAAAAGATTTACTGTCTCTTTCAGGAAATTATTTGTGATCTTAGGCAACACTTTATCTTAAATAGCTGATTCAGGACAATTCAGATGTCATTATTGCCTCACCCATTTCTGCTTAAAAAACTGTTGTTACAACAGTTACAAACAAGAAGAGACTATGTGGCTCAACTGGGTGTGCCTATCTGATCCGAGGATCTCATTCACACATTCCTTGAAAACAAATCGTGTGTCTGCTTCAATAATGTGACAGGGTAACTTGTTTCAGACCCCCACAACACTTTATGTCAAACCTGCCTCTAGTACTAAGTTTTAAATGCAGGTCCTTATATTTTGTTCTCGTGTCCCCTGGATTGTGTTTTGCTGTTGGTTCCTTATGTTGAATACCTATTATCAGTTCAGTTCTCCTCAAAATCTTATCTACTGAGGTCAAATAAGATCCAGTTCCTTCATCCTTCAGTGAAGGACATTCCTTTCAGTTTGTTATCCACCTGGAATCATATTGCCATACCGACAATTCTCTAGTTTAATTTTAATTATTGTTTCTGTTTCTTTACATAACTTCCATGTGTCTGTAGAAGAAAACATACTTGTACATATAATTAGTTTGGTTTTGTCAGCCTTTTTAAGAATGGGAGCTACATCTGTGCAATTTTCCAGTCAATGGGCACCACCCCTGTCTTGAGTGACAGTTGGAAGGGATTTATTAATTGCCAATGTATTCTGTATCATTAACAGAATGCACATCAGGTCATAGAGATTTGTTGATCTTAAGTGTTGCCACTACCTGTAACACATTAGCCTCTTCTATTAGAATATTATATAATATGCAGTTCCTCAGCTTGAGACATGTTCTCCATTTTTTCTTTTGAAAAAACCTGACTCTCATTTAATATACTGTAACAGTCATTTCCCTTTCCTTAAAATGTTTCCTATTAATTCCCAGATACTTTACTATATCCTCTTCTGTTCTTTCATTGTTATTTTGAAGAAAGGCCTTTAATATTTATTTTAACTTTCATTTATTTTAACTTTTATAATTTGATTATGACTTATACATGAATGATTGCGCTCAGTGCTTCGGATAGGATATGTTAAACTCTGTTTTCTACTTGTTACGCATCCTGTAATCTTCGTCTCATTCCTTTCTAACTAGATTTCATAGCCTGATTTGCACAAGAATGTCCTGCTGATTAAACAAAACACCCCCAACACTTTTTTTTTCAATGCAAAAGATTAATACTTTCAAACAGAAATGCGTTGCATTTAGAATTCCATCTCCCAGAAAAGAAACAAATTAGGGTGGTAAGGTTCTGATGTGATGAGTGATGACATCAGCACTGTATCTGCGAATCTCACACAATTGACAAAAGTAGCAGATGACTGATTCATTTTCTTGATGGCCTTGCCATGCCACAATTCAATACTTAATACCAGAGGAGAAAAGGTACAGACTGGCACAAATACAAATAGTAAAGCACACAAAAGTTGGGAGTTTTGGAGATTTTACAAAATGCATTATTGTCATGGAGTTATTGTCAGGAGGGGCACTGTGGTACTGTTTCATCTGCAATGAAACTGAAATGGCAGAGTGTCATAGTCTGAAGAGGAAAATTACTCCATCAGATGTCCAGGAAATCTCAAATTGTGCCTTGAGGAGGCTTCTTGTAAGATTAATATGGAAAAAACCTTTGTAAAAGAAGTAATTTGTTCTTCTGCAAAGCTAAGTAAAAGATCGGCCCTGTGCAGTTCTGATAAATGCAATCAGGACTGCATGTCACTGTTAACCTTCAGGACGGCTGTGGAGATGATGTCGTCACCTGTGTTGGTACAGTCCCCTGGCTGTGATTAGCACCTTGGTAACAGCACCACGGCAACAATACCCTGTGTGACCTGAAGCGGGACAGATATCTCACTCCTACACACATCAGATGAAAGCCGTTTGCATAACCGTATCAGCTGGAACTTGCACCGTCTGCAGCTCCTGAAAGGGATGAGGCAAGAGCCAAGAGATAAAAAAAAGGGGTTGTGTGGATGAGGGATGGGAGCTGGTAAAAACAGCATGTGACTCATCCCCTCTTGAAACCTGGGCTCAGAGTGTGTGTGGCTTTTTTCCAGCACTGAGTCATTGTAGCATCTTCCATCCATCCGTCCATTTTCTAACTGCTTCTTCCAACTCCCAACGGGGGAACCAGAGCTATCCCAGCAGGCCATGCGGCCAAGGTGAGGCACACCCTAGATGGAAGGGCATGCACACACTCACACCTACAGTAGGGCTAGTTTCTCCCAGAAGCCAACTGACCTACCAGTGTGTTATTTGGACTGCGGGAGTAAACTGGGAGCACCCGGGGGAAACACATGCGAACACAGGGAGAACATACAAAACTCCACACAGATAGCACCCCAGGGCCCCAGCGCCACTGCAGCACCTTTTGAATCCAAAGCAGTGGCAAAGCACTCAAAGGGACGACATGTTCTCATGAGGAATAACAATACCCCGCAAGCAAATGCCTTCAGGGACGTTTATTGAGGAGTTAGGCTGAGGGTCAACCGCCTGGCTGGAGAATAAAGAAGTTATAAGACCCAAATGCAGAGTGGGGGGTCAACCAAGGTGTAGCTGCAACAGTGGAGAGGAGGTGGATGGGGGAAGCAGAGAGACAGACGCACGAAAAAAGAGAGGGGTAGTATAATCCCTGAGGTAATGCGAGCTGTTCAGGAAGTGATGTCACGGATGAATACGAGTTATGAGCAATGATAGCGCACCAGCTGCACTTCCCCGGCTACGATACAGCCACTGCGCACAAGGGAAGCACAACTTTGTCGCCATCATCCCACTCAAACTTTCACTAAAAACTCCATGAACTAACAGTCTTGCAACAAAGCAAACAATGTACTGTATTGGAACATAAATGAGGGAATAATATGCCAGCAGCCATATCACCCTGCAACTCACAACTGGCAATCCACTGAAGCTCTGCAGGTGTGAGCCTGGTCAGTACCTGGATGGGAGACCTCCTGGGAAAAACTAAGGTTGCTGCTGGAAGAGGTGTTAGTGGGGCCAGCAGGGGGCGCTCACCCTGCGGTCCATGTGGGTCCTAATGCCCCAGTATAGTGATGGGGACACTATACTGTAAACAGGCGCCGTCCTTCGGATGAGACGTAAAACCGAGGTCCTGACTCTCTGTGGTCATTAAAAATCCCAGGGTGTTTCTCGAAAAGAGTAGGGGTGTAACCCTGGCGTCCTGGCCAAATTTCCCATTGGCCCTAACCAATCATGGCCTCCTAACAATCCCCCTCTATGAATTGGCTACATTACTCTGCTCTCCTCCCCACTGATAGCTGGTGTGTGGTGAGGGTACTGGTGCACTATGGCTGCCGTCGCATCATCCAGGTGGGGCTGCACATTGGTGGTGGTGGAGGGGATCCCCATTACCTGTAAAGCGCTTTGAGTGGAGTGTCCAGAAAAGCGCTATATAAGTGTAAGAAATTATTATTATTATTATTATTATTATAATGGGAGATTGTTCAGAAACTACAACACATACACTTACTACTGTAGGTATGTACACAGGTACAGGGTATTCATGCACATTTACACAGTAGCCATGTAGGTATAGACACACTTCTATACTAACTGTATAATAATAATAATAATAATAATAATAATAATAATAATAATAATAATAATAATAATAAACTTTATTTATAGAGCACCTTTCCTACAAATAGCAGCTTAAAGTGCTTTACAAACCAAGCATAAAAATAAAATCTTAAAATTAAGAGAAAATGTATACTTTCACTTGTAAAGGAAAAAACAGTAATACAGTAAAGCAACATAAATGTCAATGTCAAGATAAATTGCGTATTCACACACACTTACACACTACGTATTGACACATACACTAGCTATTCACACACATTTATATACTTACCAGGTATTTACACACACACAGAAACACAGCGATGAATTGCGAAACTTATCCACAGGCTCTGCAAATAAGGAAACTGTTTTTTTTGCATAGAACTTGTGGCTCCAAAACCAGGAAACACTTCAACAGCAGTTTCAGGAACTGTGAGAACTTTAAATGTATTTCCATTGAAACATGCCAGGATGAAGCTTCATAGTAACAAAACCTTTTTCATTGGGTGCTCGGTACCCACTAGAATTCTGGTTCTGATATTTTATAAACACTTCTCTACCAATTTTGTTTATATTTTAGTTAGCAGAGCGAGTATCCCAAACTTCTAAACAAGGAATCAATATGACTGATTGAGAGCCTCTCACTATAGAGTTTAAAAATCATGTACTATAGACTTTTAGTTGTTTTCCAGAAAGTGAACTTTCTCAAGGTTTATTTATGAATCACTGACAATGTAGGGCTGCCAGTCTGCCAGACTAAACAATCTACGTATTATGAGTAGATGTATATGTATAAAAAATGTTTTCTGGTATTGCAAGTAAATTTGTTTAATTTAGCCACAGGTAAAAGCAGTTGTATTCTGTGAACACAAAACAAAAGCTCCGTTTTTCTGTTCCCACTTAATGGAGGTCACAGTGTTCTTCATTCAAAGCACTGAAACCCATTCAGCTGTGATAACAACCCAGTAGGAATTCAGAATAACATCTGAATGAAATTTGCAAAGTGATGGTCTGTCTTCTGTGTCGCTTTTATTTTTTCACTTTGTGGGTCAACAGTCTGACGTTTTTAAGAAAGAAGCTTTACCCTGTTTTTGTGCAGCCCTAAAGATTTTAATTCTGCACTTGCGGGTCTTGGTTGTCGACACACTCAAAAAACATTTTTAAAATTATGCAACCAATTCAGGATAATGCAAAACATAAGAGTCACTTTGGAAAGATGTACAGATTAGGTTTTTAAGGGAAAATTAGAAATATGCTAAGCATACATACATATGTTAAGCATAAACATTCTTTGTTAAATGCCTTGGAGCAACCTTGCTGTGAAAAATATAAAATATAATAAAAATAAATTGAAATAAATGAAATATATAAAAATAAATTTAATTGAATACATGACATAGCAATGTTTAAGTATTAACAGCTGAAAGGGTCTGTTTACCTATATCTGAGCTTTTCCTTAACTTAAATAAGTGCAAAAAATATTTGCATCTGCAGAATTGCTGCTATCAAATAATCTTTAAAAGAATATGACATATTGCTGCAGCGGGCATTAGGTTATTTTTTTCAAGGTCACAACAGTAGTGATTATGCTGTACAATGGCTGAATAAGCTGTCTTCGTATGGACTAAAGGTTATTAATAAGTCATCTTCAGTGAGGAGTATGAATGTGTGATGTTTGTCATATATTAACTTCAAATCACTAGAAAACAAATGTCAAGAGCTACCCACATCAAATCCAATATGAAAATTCTGAGAAAGCTTAGGATATACAGTATGTTACACGGGCTAAATAAGATACAAATAAAAAAACTTTGCCTCTATTGATATTCCAACTACAGTATTATTACCCTTGTGTGTGATAACACGTAGGAATGCGAGCTGTTTGTCTGAGGTCGTCGGTCTTATAATACGCAAGCAGACAACAGCGTGCTGAGCAGACTGCTCCTGAGCAGAAGATCCGTGTCGTATTGTAGTCAGTCCCTGGCAGGATATGGCCACTGTGCACTTCGAGGCAATACCAGATCAAACACTGAAATGCGTTTTGTTTATAATATTGATAACGACGTGCAGTATACAGTATACGCGGAATTGGAAACGCCGAGTAACACTGGCATAGATTCGATTTCACTCGAATAGACACAGTTTTAAAATGCTGGCCTCAGTAGAAGAGTTTTCATACGCGCAGCAAAACTTATCAGACTGAAATAGTCCGTCCATATCCTTTCAGAATCAGTGTGCTACCTGCGCGCAGAGCAGTTCTTATCCTACACAACCAATCTGCTTCTCAGCAAACTCTTGCAAAGCACTGAACTGAGTCAGCAGCCATGCAGTCATGTGGTCCGCGCAGGAAATTCTAAAAAGTCTTGTGCAATACGTACAGTAACACCCAGCTCAGAGCTAGAATTATTGCCAGACCTGGCACATTGAAAACGCCCTAACCTCCCCTAGTTCCGTGACTAGTTCCTTGAAAAATCTGATCAGGCGTTAAATTTGTTCAGATTGTGGTGTGCTACGCTAGAGCGCGGTAAAAGCGAGGTAAAAATGTCGCGCAGCACTCAGAAATCATGGCAAAAAACATGGAGAAGTCATTCTGAGGGATGTTGGCCAGCGGTGGAATGGATGAATTGTTTGACTAAGGGTCAGAAGAATTCAAGATCATCCCCTGGCTGACACCTTTTCCCAGCAGTGTGGTGTGGTAGGTTCAGTTCTGGACTCACTGGTGGGTTGTGTGGGTTCAAATCCCACCGAGACAGTGCTGTTGTCCCACTAAGTGAGCTACTGTACATCACCTGAATTGTTTGGGGAAAACAGCTGTATAAAGGGGTGAAGCTGCTTTGGATAACAATGTCAGCGAAATAAATCAGGAAGCATGATATAAGCCCAAAACCTCTCCCTCTTCAGAAATGCCTCCTACACCCTGTTGAAGGTGTTTCTGTTCGCAAGATCCTAATAGGCTTATTTTAAGGTCGGTGTACAGTACCTCACAGCCCATTGTTCGTGCTGCCTCAGTCTTCATTGTTTTACTGCTCTAAGACTATGGCCAACAATTGGAAAGTAACCCGAGCTGTTTGCTTTCGATCAATTGTCTGAGAGCATTCACACGCATTCAAAGACACATCATCACTTTTTAGGTTTGAGGCTGCCTCGATACAAGAAAAAAACGGTCTGACTCCTGTTCGATTTCAGGATTTGCGCAGGTCCTTTTGAGTTATTTTACTATGTTTCCCAAAGAAGTGTGCGATGGAAAAACGTCAAGTTATCCCTGGTGAAAAAGAGAAGAGAGAATTCCAGAGGTGGGCAAATTCATTTTGTCCTCAGTGGTGACGTACAACGGCAGGATTATTGAAACCGTACTACAGAGTAAAGTCATCGCTCAGAACTGGCTCACCAAATCCTGCTGGCAGCCTGTGAAAGCATATATTTAAAAAAGACAGCTCTGAACTTGAACCTAATATGGCATAGTTCACAACTATTCATACTCTGGGATGCAGGATGAAAGTTTTGGATCAATTAGCCACTAAACAAGAGAGCAGGAGGGTCTGAATGACCTTGTCTCATTGTAACACTAGTGCTTATGTTTTTAGGATTAGATACAAGCGGTTTCACCTTAACTGTCCACAAGGACGGCTGGAGCTTTCTCCTTCTCCCTCTTGGAATTTTACTGACACTTTAAAATGAAGTGCCTTACATTTCCACCACTGAGGTTTTTGGAGAAATTGGATTTTGGGGGTCATGATTAGATTGGAACAATTTTGGGGGGGTAGTGCAGTAATAAGCATTTCATCGCCCTTGTGCTTATGACAATAAACTGAACTGAGCTGATAAACCGAGCTGAATATCATAAACGTCAGAAATTCTAGGGCTGTCCGAGATGAAATAGGCTATAATTCTATTCAGAAAATATTACTCTGAGAAGAGGAAGTGCACTGTCATGTTTTATTACTTCTGCTACAGTTTCACTGATTTCATGCCTATATAGACATAGCATTCATGAACATCCAGGTACTCCCTCTAATGTATATATATATATGACACATTGTGTTGGTAATTACATGTGTGCTTTTGTGTAATTACGATGTTATTATGCATAATTACATTTTCATTAACTGTGTCATTTCTTGTACCTGTTCTTGCTGCTACACAAATCATGGTTATTACAAAGTAAAGTTTGTGGTTAAATATACATATAACAGAATTTAACTTGAACAACATTTTAACAATGCATTTCTTTATATTTAAGAGTAAGTACATATAGTATGTGTGTAGTGAATAATTAATTATACATTACCGGTGTGAATGTAAACACAATGTTACTGAGTTGGGTTTGAATATATGGGAAATTAAATTCAAATTAATAACGGAGCATGCTCTGTCAATTCATATTCAGTCCTATCATTGTTTTTTGCATTTAAATAATTTTGATTTTCAACAGATAGTCACTTATAATACAACAATGGCAGCAACCTGAATAACATTGTAGTGCACAAGCATGTGATTTAAATGCAAAATATGTGTTCACCCATACACTTTTTGTTTTCCTATTGTGCTGTTTAATGAAATACCAATTTTAAAAAATGCCTGTCCAGGTGAGTTTCTCATGTGTCTTGTGTCTGTTTGCAGCAGGTCATGTGATAATGACACAATGTCGTGCGATTAGCTCTGTTGTTGATTTGCGAGTGTGTGACTGATTTTTTTTAAAGCCGTTTCCTTATAATGTTTATCTCTAAATACCTGAAATTCAATACCTCTGCCTTTGGGCCTTTTATATGAAATTCCAAAAAAAAAGGGAAGAGACAAACTATATTGTTTATTCATACTAGTCCTGCAATGTCTAACACCCCTTCTCTACACTCACCAGTAGTTGACCTTTGAATAATGTGCACCTTGCACTAAAGAAACCTGAGGCACCATTTAGTTGTTCATTAACGACAGATAACACCATCTGACTCTTACAAATCACAGCCCTTAACTGAGCAGATCAGGCAACACCAGCCACAGACAGACATGTGAGAAAAGTAAAAAAAAAACAACTGCATTTCTGTCATAGCTGCAGAAAAGACTGGAAAAGTGACACATTTATTCCTGACCTCTGAAACTCAGAATGTGCCAAGAACTTTGCTCAGCTTAATTAATAGATGTGTGTGTGTGTGTGTCAGGGGTGGTGGGGAGGGAGAAGAGAGTTGAGAAATCCTCATTTCTTGCTTTTTCTGCTGGTTGAGGAAAAGAAATGCTTTTCGACCTTTGCTTCATGTTAATCAGTTTTAAAGAAGGGAAAAAAAAGGTGTAACTGGAACATGTAGAGGGGGTGGTGATGTTCGTTTCCTTTTACAGGGACTTTTACAGGAGTTAATTTTTCATTATCTTATTAAGTTTCTGGCTAATACTTTTAACCAAAGTAACTTATTTATACAGCTAAGTATTTTACTGGAACAATTCAGGTAAAAACCTTGTTCAATGGTATAACAAGAACATCTTAACAGGAATTTGAACCCACAATATGCCAGTTATGAGGCCAGACTTTTAACTGCCTCTCTGATGTATTTACCTTTATGTTACAATGCAGTATCTGCAATTAACATGACTACGCTGGAAAAATACGCTAAGTGTTATTCATTGACTGGACTTTACAATAGCCATTTCCATAGCAACAGGACTGAGATACAGCTTATATGTTTTTTAAAATAACTTCAGGGTTCATACTGATTGTGGTGACATGTAAATTGAAACAGAGTTTAACCAAACTTAACTGGAAAAACAGGCGTATAGTTCATTGTGATATATTTTAAGTTAAACAGGCTTTTTCTCCGCCTTATCAAGTATGTATTAGTGGGAGTACAGAAAGTATTCTTGTTCCAATGCCACGAGTAAACAGGCAGAACAAAGGATTATATCCACAATGACCTCTCTCACAGTAAAGTTCTCCCGTGTGACTTTAACCAGGCAATTAATCTGCAATCTCTCTTTCTCTGTTCAGCACTGTCAGACCTGGAATATCAGTCTTTTTTTAAGGGGAAGAAGATGGCAGGAACCATAGACATTTTAAAAATCTGAATGCCTCCAAAAAGTTTGGTGAATTTCTTGAATAAAACCACAAAGTCCCAGCAGACACTTTGGATATCTTTTATACTGGATCATTTTTGGCCTGTCAAAGCTTTGACCCTGAGTTAAGAGCATCTTCTTTCACTGAGAATTTCCTGGCAGTACAAGCAGATAGGTAACCTTTTATTTTTCATTTTCACGACACCAAGACAAACCAAATAGAACTCCTTGACTAACACTTTCAGAAGCACTGCACAGATGACTTATTGCCTTGTTAGGCCTTAAAGCAGCGTGAAGTCATGCCTCCATCAAAAAGAATAAGCAAGCAAAAAGAAAGCTAATCAAAGTCAATTGTATTGAATATATCCCTAACAGCAAGATGACAAGGGACTTTCAGTGAAACCGTTTCACTGGTGTTACCCCACCTTAGACCAACAACACTTTTTATCCAACTCCTTATCTAATCTGACGAAGGAAACCATTTGATGTTGACTAGTTTAAAAATATGCACATCAGCTTCCAAAATGAGAGGTTCAGATTTTAATCCTCCCAAATTGATTGACTTGGTTCTGAATAAATTGCTTTTTTTTTTAAGTGAGATACTACACCTCTCATTAAAATTCAAAACGGCAGTCAGAAGGCAAGCTAATTCTGTGTGTGCACTGTGTTTGACCTGTCTGAAACAGCCCTGCTGTTACACTGTGGAGCTGAAAAAAAAAACCTAGAAGATTTACAAAAGAGAATTACGGAGAAGAACTGGTTAAAAGGTATTAATGTATGTGTCTTATTTTCGTGTCATTTTATGATGTTTTTATAAAGTAAAAAAGAGTAGGAGGTCTTGTTAACATGCTTCAGTTAAAAACCTGCTAAATAGATTATATTATATTAAAGTATCTTAACTATGATCACCGGTTGTCCATCAGTTTAGCAATCAAAGCTGACTAAACATAAACATATGAGCATTCGTTTAGATGCGACTTAATTTCGTTCCAACTAATATTCCAGTTTTTCACATGGATGTCAACCTCTCCAGCACTGCAATTCTACAATTTCTTGACATCAAATTTAAAGACTGTAGGGTTCATGCCAGGTAAAACTCACAAGTGAAAGGCTGCTCTTAATCCAGGAGATGCAGCTCTTGTTTACACTATACGCTGTGGCAGCATCATGATAAATTCAGAACTCGCAGAAAAAAGCGGAATATCGGTACGCTCCATGATGTCATTCTCCCAGCCGAAACTCACAGCTGTCACAGCAAGCAGTAAAAATGGAAAACATATTCTGTTGTGAGGAGCGACTTCAATGCTGACAGCTGCAGCCTGGTAAAGTCGCCTCCTCTTTGTTAGCTGTTGGCTGTTTCTGAGTGTTGAAGAATAAGTTCTTTTGAAGTTATGCTGACCAGTAACACAAAGCGAAAGCACTTGTCCCTTCACATGCTGCGAGATGTTGTAAGAATCTCCACTGTACCTTTATCAAGTTTCGCGGTCCTCATGTGCGCTGGGGAGACCAGGGAAGACTGCTCTTTCGCAGAACCAACTTTAGAACTATTTATCCCCACGGTCATGGGAGCAGAAAAGCTCTGCAACACCTGGTCTGTTCGTCCTTATTGTAGCAGGCTGGTCAGTGGAGCTGATTGAGAAGTCATTTGCTGGGAGAGTTGGGTGAGAGGCAGGGGGGTGGGTGGAGCAGAGGAGAAGGTAGAGGGGGAGGTTGTGCTGTACTACCTGCTGCATAAACCTATGACTGCTTGGATCACTCTGGCTAACCCAGGTGGAACTAATGGATTTTCAGAAGTCCTAACCAAGAAATAGAGGAGGGCCGGCTCCTGAGTCCAGACCTGCAAAAACAATGTTATTCATTCCTTCCCCTTTTTCTTTCAACTTTTCAGTTAATTCATATACAAATACTCCCAGAGGACTCCGAGGCTCTGGAACTGGGTGTGCATACAGTATGTGTGTGCGCCTGTTTGTGTTGTAACGGAACAGATAAGGAGACTCACGGTAATGTAAGGGGGGAGTGGTGGAGACCTCTCACTCAAACGTGCTGGTGTTTTTTTCCCCCTCTCTCCTGTTCGTTATCTTTAAGCTGGGCCTGCGAGGCTGGAAACGAAGGGCCGAGCGGTTTGCCATTAAGACACGTTTGTGCCGGGACACAGTGTTGTGTTTGCCTCAGTGAAGGACTGGAGGCAGGCATAGAATGTGTGGTTCGGACCGTTAAAATGTTGTGTACATAACAACGGGCAAGGAGCTCCCAGCAGCACTGAGGCTAAGCAAATAACACACCTTGTCAAGTAGCTAAGGGCAGGAACAAAACACAAAACGTACGACACGGCATGGGGGATACAGTCACATCAAGCATCTTTTCACTTCAGCAGGAAGAAGGAAAAGCCCAAAGCGAGAGGAGAGGAAAAACCTCCAAAACATGGTACAAGATTGGCTAAAGTAATACAAGCTCCATTACTGATGTAGAAAGGTCTTCATTACCAATAAATGGAGGCCTTTTCAAATTTTCTTTGTCAGTGTCCTATCTTTTTTTTTAGACCACACAGACTCTGTCACAGATATCTAAAATTGAAAGTATCATCAGGGTCCCTGAAACTGTCTTCTTTAAAACATCTGTATGAGTGAAGAGATGACAACAGCAGGAAACTGGAAAGCAATGGCTCTTGAGCAGAGCTCATAAATATTGTGCAGGAATAAATCCATCGGCCTGGCAAAAGTTCTGTAGGATCTCAAACAGCAGAAAACCACCCCTTTCTCCCCCGTTTCACACACCCAAATATAACGCATAAGAGTTCATTTACAAATCAGGACGTGTGCTTACAAGATGGCACAGTATATCTTGACTTAAACTGTTCGAACGATTTTCCATTTTTAAATCGATGATGGTGTAGATCTGCCCTTAAAAACGTCCACTCTGGAATATCAGATCTAGTCTTAAAAGAGACAAACTGTGAGGATTTTACTAGTTCTGGGCTAACAAAAGGCAGTAACATCTTAGGTCATTTGGTTTCCTGCAAATATTTGCAATCTGTATTAAGTCTGTTAAAAGAGCCAGGTCGCATTATTCAATACTCAAACATTAAGAGTCGTGTGATTTATTGAATCATGATCAACATGCAAAGGATGAAGCCTGAATAACTGGCCAGTCTAGAGTTCCATGACTTGTGGCGTTGAATGAACTCAACATAGGCTATAAGCAACAGCACCTGACATGGCCTCTAGTGTCTCTTTCTATATTAGACTTAAATATCCAGCAACTGTCCTACACGGTGAAACACAAATCTTGACAACACAAACTAAAAAGTATAGGTGGAAGTATATATGGAAAATAAACCTCAGCATTGATAGCATAATTGATAGATCCATAGTCTCGTTCAAATTTTAATTATAATGAAATTGTATTTCTCCATGCACTCACTGTGATGAAGGAAGCGCTTTTCGTACAGTTGAGCAAACGATTTCACGGAGATTTCCTACAGTATGTGCTTGTCTTCAGCCCTGACCCCAAGTGATGGGCCTTATTGCATTGAAACCTATTGCAAGGGGTTCTGCATGACAAAGCACTGTATTTATTTTCTCTGCAAGGCAATTACCCACACTGGTGATCAGACCGCTAAAAGAGTCAGCTTCCATTAACTTAACGAGTCTACAGTCCTCTTTCTTTGCTCAGTCTGTTGCAGAGTGTTCTTTGAGTTCCAAGGAACCCGTTCCCTGGTTTTCTCTCCAATTGCTAAAAAGACACTGAATCTCACCATATCCCTGCCCTTTCGTACATTAGAGTGCCTCACACATCTTCCTGGAGACAGAAAGCACAATGATAATGATTACCTTACAAGCAAGAATAGCACCTATAACACCCAATGCTATTTAAGAGCTCTTTATATAATGTGGCAAAAATTCAGAAACCTGGACTCTTTCCCTATAAAATGCAACGTGATCTGCTGGGTGAAAGTCTACCGAGTAATCTATGTAAGAATTTGAAAAGGGAGAACGTGTATGTCCAAGAATGATTAACAGCGTGAATATATCACAGAAAGTCTTGCTCCTTTCACAGCCCAACTAACTTCTCTTTTCTGTGTGCTCTTTGTTATCAGGTACTTTATCAAGGGAAAGTTTCTGCGTGTTGACAAAAATGCATAAGGAAATAAAGAAGCAGAATGTACAGTAACTTGGCCATTACCACTTCGCACAAGAAGAATTTGGGGGCTTAAATTCCACCTGTAATACTGTAAACCAGGCTTTGACGAACCTTGATGAATTGCCTAGATGTGATGACTGACAAATCAAGTAATTCAATGTGTGCATACATGGCCCAGTTTTGCTAAAAAATCCACTTCAGGGTAAATATAATTTCTGAGAATTTCCTCTGCACCTTGCCTTATTTGTCCATCAGAACAGTGGGAGGGTTTGTAGAGCTTTCATCTGGTTAGACTTTGTTAAAACATTCAGAGTTTAGCCTACTCAACGGCTCAGATCAAATCAATTCACCTGAGGGAAAAGGCTGAGGATATTGGTTGCATCTTTCCGTATGCCTGCCGAAAAACCAAAGAGGATCTATAAACCACCAGTTAGCCGCGTGAGAACCTGCCCTGCCTGCCTTAACCCTGAGTTAAATTCACCTCTGGAGAGACTAGAATTCATGGTTTAGCCTCATGTGCTTTATTGGGCACACGTTCAATATAAGTGATAAAGATCATTAGAGGTGGTGTACAGTAAATGTGATAAGATTCCTGTGAACAGGAAAGAGATGTTCAAACACAAATGTGAAGGGAAGCATGCTCCTGTCATTAACCTGAAGTGGACTGCAAAACTGTGATCTGACAAAAGACAAAAGACTGTGCATTTTTATAAAACTGAGAAAGTCAATGGCAACAACAGGTTCGTTGCTTTGTGTCGAATTAAAAGTCCATTTTCTTTATTCAACTAACAGGTTGACTTTGATGAGTTATTGAATAACATATTTGATGCCTTGAAGTCAATGCGTGACATAAACCTGGTCACGGATTATACAACGAACATATCACAAACTTTTGGAAATTCCTAAGAGGAAAAAAGACTGTGAATCAAGCATGCTACACTGCATGGGCTACACAAAAGAAAACTGCACATTAGGCTACAAGAGTGACCTCCTTCAAATTGGGGTCACTATACTGTCTTTGTCTTACACATTAAGGGGAGTCGTGACTAGCTAGGAAACCTATTTTACCAGCAGTACAGTCACATGAGGAATTCATTCCCATATCTGACTGGCCCCAGTTGTTCTAGTATTTTCACTAAGATGCTGTCTCGTGTGATGCTCTCTTCAAGCACAAACCAGACCTCCTCCTTGTTTCATTTCTGCTTAGAACTAATCACACACAACTAGTTTAACCACGCCACACCCATTTAACCATCAATATGTGGTGTATAAGCCAAGTGACGATACTTCCTGTAGCTTTTGGCAAAGGATTATTACTCCTTACTCCTGTATTGAACCCAAACGTATTTATGTTATAATTATCGACGTTTGTTGTTTTAAGGTCCTACAACACGAAGGAAAAGAGATAATGAGAACTGAATCCAAAGTTTAAGGTGCCTGGAGCACTCACCCTGTTCTTACCTGCAGTGTCTGAGCACCCTCAATGAAGTACTGGGCCGTGAGCTGGGAGCAGAAACAGCAAATGAAATTTGAAAAGACTTAGACAAAATTCAAGACAGGGCAACAGTCCAACGGCCTCCCCTTGTCTGAAACTGACCTTATGTTGATAAGTACAGTACTTATGTTGAGGACTGATTATGATCAGCAATTCAGACCATGAACCAACGCTGGTGACCAGACTGACATCTCAGCCACAGGAACTGAATATTAAAATATCGGTTTCTTATAATGTTGTTTTTTCTTTCAATTCCTGACTAGACTAAAACACACCCCACGTTATGAAATCATTATGAAATTGTGGTCATGCCAAACTGCTTAACCCACAACATGCCCATACAATTTGTTGGCACTTTTGTTGGCACACTGCATAGAACTCAAGAGGCCCTAAAATCCTAGAGCGCGTCAGCCTGCTTAGGGGTTTCAGCTGTGAGTTTGCTAAAGGTAGTTAGCACCCTGTATCTGAAAAATTGATTATTTGTTTAAATACCACACTTATTTGTCAGGGATGTTAATGTCAATGGTTTGTTCAATAACCATTCACCATAGCAAATAGCAAGTATAGATATTTACAGATTTGTATGCATGTATTTTACCTAGGCATTAGCTAACCAATTTACTAGTACATCTTTCTTATCACAGCTTTCTCATTGTGTCCAACACAACTCCTGCAGTGTCTTTACAAAGTTGAGTAGGTGAGTGATATTTTTCTCTCCCGTCACTATCAGCTGGTGAAGTGAAAATAACACAAGAGGTATAGAGGAGATAATACCGAAGATGTTTAAGGCTTTGATGCCAAACCAGTGTAAAATACCTAGCTGAAAACCATAAACATCATCCCATCATCCCAGAGAAGATTCATGGAAGACCAAAATAGAACAGCAAAAGGAATAAAAAGCATGCCATAGACAGACAGGAGGAGCTTTTTCACTCATTCACGGAATAAACCAGTTTTGTTGACATGATTAAAGCAACCAGCCCATAGTTACACAGGAAATCAATCAATAAAGGAATCAATAACCTGGGATCAATACATATAACTAGTGCCCTGTTCGAGCTGGAACAAACACGTAGCAATGCTGGATCTGCCACTGGCTGGAAGGGGCCGTCAGGGGAAGATCCTGTTGTCCTGGGCCGGTAGGCCACGGGTGTTGTTACTTCCTTTCAGCGCACGCCGAACAACGCAGACGCACATTGTCTTCCTGTCCTTCACGGCCTGCCATTAATGGTGTTACAGCCAAACGGATTTATTGAGATTTGGCGTCTTTTCCAAGCTACAGGGTGCACACCGTAGCTCCAGCCAGGGAGAATCCAGCACAGGAGGACATGTTTGAAGACTGAATGGAGAGAGAGGCAGAGCAGAACCTGGGGCAAGGCTCATTAATCCCAAAAACTCACAGGGATTCTCTAACAGCAGTGTAGATCACACCCCAGAAGGGCTAATGGACTCTATTGGCATAATTTTCCCAATTGCCATAAGGAATTAAATTCGAGAAACAAATCAAAGTTGGGGTAAAACCAGAGTTAGATGGTGCAATGCACAGGAATGGAAACACAGCACAAATATCATCTACAATCTAATGTATCTTAACAATCAACCATATGAGTTGGGTGCAACTCAGAAACCCACTCTCCTACTGAACATCTTGAACTCAAGCAAATCACTCCCTTGAGTCCCCTTCCTTGCTAATAGGAGGGTCAAAGATCAGCTCAGCCTCACTGACCCATGAGGAGTAAAGGTCTGATATGAAGCAGCACATTTACCCGATGTATCGCATGTTGGCGGGTGGAGGAGGGGATGCCGTAAAAGATTCAAGTCAATATTTAAGCTGGAGGAATGAGCTGGCTTTGCCATTAAACAATAACCGCCTTCTTCCTGCTGTAAACCTTAACACTCTGCTGAGTGAATTGAAGGTTTTAATCTCATATTGTTTTTTTACTGCCACAGCTATCAGTTTCTTTGGGATTTCTATATGTAAAAATGCTTGGGGCGACTTCTGAAAATAGAATAAAACCCTTGTCATCATTCCCCATACCTACAGAAGAGGTTTTTCTATTTAACGGGGGGTTGTCTCCTGTTAGATTTAACCTTATTCTCTGCACATAGATGGTATATGAATTCCCTAATAATTTCCTTCAGCATTCATTAAAGATCTAGTCATAGTTTACACCTAGACGACAACATCTGATGGAAAGCCAAGACGTACATTTTCTTTTCCAGTGAAAGATAAATACCAAATGGCAAATGACTTTTTTCGCAGATAATTGCTCTTAACAATGTGCACAAAAGCCCAAATTCAAAATGAAAACAGATAAATTCCTTACCCTGTCTGCTGTGTACAGTAAATGGCCAAGTTTAAACTGTCAGTTATCTCAAATGCAGGAAAAACTTGTGATTCGCATATTATATAAAGATGAGAGTGTCTTTACAGTTCTTCACCAAAAAAAACATGCCATAGGAAATCCTTTATGCTACAACTGCTCCACTCATTTCCTGTCAGTAACAGTGTTCTAGCCATCTTATTTGGTGTTTTAAAAGACAAACAGCACACATTTGGCAGTGCACCTGTGGGGAAACTCTTGCATCTGTGGAATGTCAGTGTAATTGACTGCATTAGAAGACTTAGTCTTCTGTTGAGAAATCTGTAAAGACAGGATTATGAAATCCGGTGTCTAAATCTGCCAACAGGCAAATTTGTTTGTGACCCCTGGAATGATTGAGCACTTTCTGGAGGAATTAATTGTTATTAATTGTAAAGCATTGGGAAAGGATGCGAGAATCATTTTCTAGACTCTATGTGCTGCTGCCTCAGCTCAAAGATGAGCCAAATACTTCCCTAACAACTGGTTTCATTTCTCAGCTCCACTGGTTTCATTTCTGTCAGGGGATGGCTGCGGCCTGCCTCAAGCACTGCTGAAGTTTGGATTGAAGAGTCACTTTTTGACCAGTGTTTCTTCATTGTACTGCACTTCCCCGTAGCAAGTATCATCTGCACCTCTCCTGTCGATGAGGGTCCCCCCCACAGCATGAAATCATCTGGCCTCAATGCAGAACATGAGCTCATATTATAACGTGCCGTCAACGTTTTCTGCTGTGATACTTAATGTTGTTCGTGTTAAGTCAATGAGCAGGTTTTGCTAGAACCACTAGCCGAGCAAGTTTGTGTTTTGAGAACTTCATGGAACAGTGAACCCCCGCCATCATAGTGGTTCCCCACAGCCTGTCAAAGCTTCTCTGTGTTCCTTTAAACAACTGTTCCACTCATAAACAAACGACAGAGATGGACTGAGCGGCTTTGTCACCACAGCAACGTCTCTTCAGTGTGTAAACCAGGTCTTTCCACACTGCCTGGATCTGATGAACTCAAGCACCGAAAGGGTATGTACACAGCACCGCAGGGAGATAACAGTAACTGCCATTTCATGGAGCTGTCCATCAGCTAGGAATCGGTTGCATACTCCAGGGCAGAAATGCGCAGAAGGATCTGTTCGGAACGTTTTCTGAAATGTATTTCCCTGATGATTTCACACTTCCCTGTTTGCATTATTACATTTACACCATACACATTTTTCTCACCAACAATTTCCCAGTTTATAACATTCTTTGCCAACCCACATGCTTGATGCAACAAGATTAGAATTCTACCCTGATTAACTTGATTGATCTACAGTATTATGTAAGTCATGTAATAATAATACTTAACAACTCATATATTTTTGGACACTCCACTGAAAGCACTTTGCAGATAATGAGGACTCCCTTCCACACCACCAATGTGCAGCCCCACCTGGATGATGTAATGGCAGCCATAGTGTGCCACTACACTCACCACACACCAGCTATCAGTGGGGAGGAGAACAGAGTGGTGAAGCCAATTCATAGATGGGAGTTATTAGGCAGCCATGATTGGAAAATGCCAATGTGAAAATTGGCCAGGATGCTGGGGTAATGCCCCTGCTCTTTTCGAGAAACACTCTGGGATTTTTAATGACCACAGAGAGTCAGGACCTCAGTTTCTCATCCGAAGGATGGTGCCTTTTTACACTATAGCTTCCCTGTTTTTATACTGGGGCATTACAGCCCACATAGACCACAGGGTGAGCGCCCCCTACTGGCCCCTTCCAGCGGCAACTTTAGTTTTCTCAGGAGGTCTCTCATCCAGGTACTGACCAGGCTCACACCTGCTGAGCTTCAGTGGGCTGCCAGTTGGGACTTGCAGGGTGATGTGACTGCCGGCTATGTAGTTTCCAAGGACCATATTTAAATGGAAGACATTTAAATGGTATACGTTGATTCAAAGTGTAGTAGCCCTAAAAAGAAGTGCAATTTGCCCTTTCAAATCAAGCAATTAGGTCAGTTAGTGAGTGAATGCTTTGCTGCTTTAACAGACAGAAAAGTCTGCAGTCCTCAAGGACCTGATCTTGATAGCCTTAGTTCAGATGCCTAAAACAGGCACTGAAATGAATTATTGAGTTTCCTCATACCAAAAAGACTCCAGAGAAGCCTATTGTAAATTAACACTGCTCACACAGGTACTAACAGTTCTCATTCTGTTCCTGTATTTTATTAGGTAAACCTACCAACAACAAACTCTCATCTCATCCCACCAAGGATTTTAATCCCCAACCCTCCCATAGTCCAGAATCTGGAGCCCCAGAAATTACTTCAAGCTGCCGCCTAAATGGTTAAAGTGTTGGAGGTATGAGATTTGAAAAACTAAATAAATACAGATACTGTATGCAGAAGCCCCTTGAGGGCACTGGGCTGTGTAAATAAAAGAAAGGAAATTAAAATGTCTCAAAACACAATTAACAAACCATAAAACGAATTCAGGGGACACCAGGATAGTCAACAATTGGGCTAGCATTAACTCCATTAACACACAGCAGGGGGGTGGCTGACTGATGACCTGTGACTCCAGAGTTGCAACAGACAACAGGTCCCAACAAATAACAATAGACCCCAGTTGATTAACAAACTGAAGGACTTAAAGAACCAAGTTACCTCAGCTTCTGAGGATTAAAAAATAAAAAGAATATAGTCTTAATTGAAGCTTCAAGAAACCCCTTGCTCATTCTGTAAAAAAAACTGAAATTCAATCAAAAAAAGCCACAGGGCCATTTTTTTTACAATTTGCCGTGTTTGATAAAACCTTCTCCAGCTAACCTGCTGATCCAGCTGAGCAGCTGATCAAAACCCTATTGTGTTTGCTGTGAAACCCTGGCTGCTGGCATACAGACCAGCTCGAGATAAGGTCTGTGTACCAGGGTAATTAGATCTATAGTCTTCACACCCCGTGACGCTGGATATGTGATAGTGAATACAATGAGAAGAATCCTTTAGTCACCACAACGATGAGCTGCTCAGCGGGCTCCATGTATCTTTTGGACTCTACTGGATCTTACTGAGTGTCTCACAGTGGCTTTTGAGTGTAAGCCATGTAGATAATGCTGTTTAAGGCTCTTCTGCATTCTGCTGCCCACTATCAAAGCCTGAAAACATTAAATTATCCTTTCATGGAAATGGAGAAGAAAAACAAATCTTTAAAAGACAGCAGATAATACCTTTCTTGTGGTAACAATAAAAAATGAGTGTGCTCTGCAAGGAGGTTCATGAAAAAGTATTTTCCTTTCTTTATCATCATGGATGACTTTCTAAAACTAACCATGGATGATTCAAATATAATAGGATCACTGTGCCCCTCAAAAGTTTTTGGGCAAAAGGTGTTTTGTCAGAAGAAAATATATCTGTTAATAAACAGCAATTAAAATAACTTTCAAAACTTTTGATACTTGCATTGGTTTAACAGTGAGTGAAAGGGTAGTTGTACAGTGTGCCATATTGGAATTTGTTTTTTTGGGGGGTACAATTCATGGGGCGTTTATTTTTATATCTATTCAAATTGCACATTGCTATTTTTCTTTTACAAAACCAAGGAAGCAAATAAAAAATACACTGTCCTGTAATGAGAGGTGCAGTTTGCATTGAAATTATTAAGGACTCAGGAAGAAGAACTTGAGAGATCCCTATTAAGGTATGGCAGGATTGGGGGCTGTCAATCCCTTTAAAGAAGCAGCACTCAGGTGAATTATATCACAAGTCATTACGGGTACAGTCCCACCTCATTCCTAACAATTATAACAGACCCATCTCGCCCCTCGGAGCACCTTCTTCTTCACTGCCAAATCCAGCCCCGCGCCCCACTGCTGCCAACTGGCCTTTTCAAGAGAGTGATACTTCTCTTGTGCAGCTCTTCACTTTAAAAATCACCTCCTCTGTCGCCACTCCACCATCTTTCTCTTCTTTGTTATCTCTCGCTCCTGCACTCTGAACTCTTTCACCCTTCTCTCTACCTTTGTATCCAGCTAGAGTGATTCACAGGAGAGGCCTTCACCATAAAAGTCACGAATGCTGTGTGAGACTGGAACGCTTTTTATAAACACTGGTTTTCCCCCAGAATTCTTACCCTGTTCTTCTACAGAATGTATAGAATTACATATCCAGATAAGTTAATGAAGGATTCGTAGTTTGTATTACTATGTAATTGTTAATCCCCCTTGAAAAATGATTGTTCTCCTTCCTCAAGGCCTGGAGTGAAAATGCCCTTCAGATTAGGTACTCTGTTCTTCTAGTAAATATTTTACAAGGCACACAGCAAACTCCCTGGCCCACCCCTAGTGCAAATACAGTTAAGAGTAAGAATCACAAGGACAACTCCACACAACCAGGAACTCCCCCACCAACAGAAAAAAACAATATACAGTACAGTAAGGACATTCAAAGACGAATTACCTGTAAAAGTATCACTTTCTTCTTAACTTTGCCTCTTAACCAAAGACGGCTTAATTTATATGCACAAAACATTTTCTATACTCAATATTCAGTATTGTTCAAATGATGTAAAAACATTCAGCTAGTAAAAAAATAAGACATACTGTATATAAGCAAGACCAGTCACATTCACACCTAAATGCTAGAATCTTAAAGGTTATCTAGAATAGTAGGTAAACACAAGCACAACAAATTAATTAAATAAATAAAAACTTTTATACAGATCTGTAATGGTCTCCTACTGTATATCCATCTCCTGTAATGTTTTGTTATGCTAGAGCAATAACACAAAAGACATGTGTTAACTATTTTTTGTAACTGCAGAGTGATACCGTTTGAACTTTGGATTGAGAGCGAAGGAAGCTCAGAAACACACACAGCGTCTCCTTTGCAGGCCTGCCTTGTTGCGCAGTACATTTCCACACCGCTTTTGACACGATCGATGTGAAAAACGGAATTGTAAGGCAGGCTGAATTGAACGAGATTCCAGCTCTCCACTCTGGCATCCTCAGAGGTGCTCAAGTCAGGCATTTGCAAGTCAGTCCTGCCACTGACATGTAAGATACAGTATATTTTGTACCATTCCATTGGTCATACACCTCCGGTGAGTGCCACAAGACAGACTTTCGAACCCCTGTCAGTAACTGGAACCTGTGCTTTCAAATCCTTTTGTTTTCAAATGGAGACACAAAACTCCCCCCCAAAAAAAGAGATGCCATTCTCTGACCCTATTTTTTTTTTGGGGGGGAGGGGTGTGTGCTGGTAATTCCGTTGCGACGCGATGTGTTCGATTACGTGGTTGGCACGCCAAGGTTATGTGAAGGACACAGACGCCGTCAGCAAGCCAACCGAGGTCTGTGGAACACGCCTCGTGACCGGTCTGGACAGAGATCGCCAGCACACCCTGCTCTTGAACGCTTGACCTCTAGAGTTAACACGGACCACTGAGGCCCGGGAAAGGACAAGCCCTCCTTGAAAAATACAGTCACTGAGGAAGCATAAATACAGGAGCAAGGCTCCAGTGAATGCCGCTGTAAACCTCGAGAAACTATCAATGTCACAGGAAACCAAGAGAAAACCGGTACCATACCTGTTCCCACAGGACTGACACACACAGGCTTTCTGGGCTTTGTGCTGCGCACCTCTCTCAGCCTCTCCAGCCAACCAACCTGTATCAGCTGCCCACAGGCTTCAAAGAGCCAAGGTCCTACCTTGTTGACACAGTGTAAAAAGAGGTGTGGTTTTTTTCCTTGAGGCCGGTCCGCCCCCCACTCCCCTCCCCTCCCTGATATCAATGAAGGACCAAAGTTCTGAGATTTGAGGAGGAGGACATGTGTGTGTAAGGGGAGGGAGTGATGCTCATTCGCTCTTTTAAGTTTCTGAAGGCATTTCTTGACCCAACGGGTGAAGGAAAACACAGCACTGTTCATTTTAGCGGTAGACCTCTGAACTCCAATGGGGACCGGCTCTATGACCTGAAAGTGATAAAGTGATTTGAGTGGTGTCGATATAATCCCTTCAGTCCTTTCCATTGTTCTTTTGATTATTTCCAGAGACAGTCACCTTTAAGTAGAATACAAAGGCGGAAAGTGCCTGGAAGAAGAGCCACTTTGCTTTGAATATGTGTTTGGAAGCACTTCGCACTCACAAACATGTGCATGAATGAAAAGCTACAAAGAAACAGCTGCTGATATACAGTAGAACACATTGTGCTGGATTCCCTTTGCCAGCGTGTTGAGTGTGTGTCCTGAGTGTGTGTCTTGCACACTCTTTATGTCATGAACACGTATGTCCAGGAACACGTTAACAAATAGGGAGGGCCTGAGTTACTGGGATTATGAGCAACCCAATCCCATACAAAGTGCACAAAGACAAATACATAGCACAGCCTTAATGGATCATAGGCTCAGATCTATCCCAGTTTCTGTGGTGCTGCATAGGCCCAGCAAATACTCCCCCAGAATAGGGGAGAATGGTCCAGGATATCCCACCCAGCTGTGTTTATAAAGCTAGGCTGTTGGGCCCCAGTCTCATGCTCAGGAATCAACATCATCATGTGCACTGGGAACTGGGGATTTTCTAAGTCCCTGGGGCAGTCAGTTTTGTACAGTCTCTAACAATGACAGAGGAAACAGTGTAGGAGTCAGTCAAGACCGGCCTGCTCTGATTTTCCACACATTGTTCCACGTTATTTTTCATTATTTCTTTTCTGTAATCATATACAGACTGTTGGGAAACTGCTCAAGGTTGTAGTTGGGATACTTTTTGTGATATTCAACACAAGTAACAGAAACAATGGCACTCTTGAAAAACATAACTAAAGAAGCATTCTCGGTGGAGGAAAACTATTAGAACAATGGAGTAAGTAATGAGAAAGCACTGTTTGGGCTGAGAGAGCCTTCCAGAGGACTAAAACATTATGGGACAGTCCCATTACTGTGCACCATTTACCCCTCTCCTGGTACTGGAAACACACGGGCCACTCAGGGTTACTATTACCCTATGCAGGGCTAAAAATAATAGGGTTAAAGAACTGAAACTCTGCACTGGGGCAAAACAGCTGGACACAGTGAATATTTTAACCTGTGAAGTCAACGGCTTAATGACTTTCAATTAAGTAATTAGGGCCTCAGGTGGATCAAATTTCAGAAGACTCTGTGGCTCTTCAGGAGTGAATAACTACTTCAGATCATTCATTACAGCATAATGTGGAGCTGATGCTGGAAATTAATGAATAGATTATCTTGGGGAGATATCATTGTGGCTTGTGCAATCCCATCTCCAGTAGATAGCAGATACAGCATATTAAATGACAAGTTCATTCTCACAGTAGGCACTAATCTGGTGGGTCTGACACCGTAATGTTCTTTGAGTGTAAATAATGTTGCTTAATCAATTTTCTTACTTTACAACTAGTAATGAAAAGTGTTTTTTTTGTTGTTGCATTGGTCTGCTCACATTTTCCAAGAATCCTTAGTGTCTGCCGTCAGGCAGTGCGCTAAGGCCAGCACTCAGTAGACCGAATGGGTGAAAGATTAACAGGCTTGGTGTAAGCCTCTTCCTCCATGAAGAACTAAGCATTTGCTGAGTTTGTGAAGGGAGCAGACTAACACCTAGGAAATACAGAACTGAAATCATGGCAAAAATGTGATCAAGCATGGAGAGGTGTGGTAAAACATTATCCAGACTGTGGGACAACCAGGGACAGGTAAAGTAAATGCATTGTATAAGCATGGTACTTCATGACCATAGAACATATCATGCAAATGTTGCATTATGAACAGTCGTAACAGGGGTCCCCTGCATGGGAGTGAAGAGGGAGTAACTTTTTTTAAGTGAAATTAAATTAAGTGCATCTAATTCTTTTAGATTAGTGACTTCCTACAAGTGATCAAAACCATTTTTGATCCTTCTTCCTCCTTGCTTTTTTTTAATCCTAACGAGCGTGCCCAGCAGTAGATTCATGCTTAAGGTGTAAGCGAGTGCTGACACCATTAATGAGTTTCTGTTCTCACCTAATGTCTCCTAGAGTAATAGACTTCGTATCGGAAACTGACTGTACTTGCATGTAAATCAGAATCAACTGGGGTTGTGCCCTGAGGTGTTTCTTTGGTGACATGAGGAGAAGCGGCTGTTCTGATCTGTAATCGCTGCCTTTTCCTATTCCTGGCGCTCCAAAGGCTAAAAGCAAAGAGTGGCTCCAAACCTCATTGTGTAGCAGTTTCACACTATGAGCTGGCTTGACATGAGATGCCATGAAGGTTCTGCTTAACCTGTAGAACAGCCCAATCGAGAATAAGATAAGATTTGTATCCTCCTCAGTTCTGATTTTCTATGTTTAACCGTAACTCCTGCAAGTTTCCCTCTAAGGCTGTGAAATGGAAAATAATAATAATTAATAATAATTGCTTACACTTATATAGCGCTTTTCTGGACACTCCACTCAAAGCGCTTTACAGGTAATGGGGACTCCTCTCCACCACCAATGTGCAGCATCCACCTGGATGATGCGACGGCAGCCATAGTGCGCCAGAACGCTTACCACACATCAGATATCAGTGGGGAGGAGAGCAGAGAGCAAATACTCAAGAGACGTGTTCCCTTTACACTGAAATACGCTGAAGAGAATTTGCTGCACCTAAGACAGTCTCACAACCTTAGACAAGATGGAAACGGAATCTGAGGCTGGGTGGACTCTTTTGGGGATTTTTCTTAATTGTCACAAAAGACCAGAGGTAAAAACAAAACACCGCAAAAAAATAAAGAAAAACAAGGTAAATACAAATCACTTACAGTTATTACAGATCCTTCTTTTAAACATCAGTGTTTCCTTTCCTGCCACTGATTTGAAGGAATTATTTTCTTAGCTGCCTCTTTATTCATATGTGGTTCACTGGACATGGAGTTTGAAGTGGAATGTTTTTTTTAACTCTCAGCTCTGCAGAACAAAGTCCAGTGCAATGGAGCCACTCGGTACTTGGCTGAGAAGATCAGGGAGGCCTGATAAGGATAAGCAATGCAGTTCTCTTAACCTCTGCACCTTATATTGCTTTATTGTGCGGTCCCAAGGCAGTAAGTCTGTGGAGCAGCAGTGATTTATGCCTTGATGGCACACAGTAAGACATACCCAGTCCTTGAATAAAAAAGCCGTTCCCACAGAAGCAACCATTTTAAAACCAGTTGTGTAACTGCAGATGGACTACCAGAGCTAGTAGGTACTTGTTAAACGTTCAGAGTTGACAGCGCTGGGAAAAAACAACAACTTTAAACATTGTTAAAAACATGATGTGCTAACCGTCTTGCAGTATCAATTCAATTCAATCCAGTTATTTTCCATTATAGGTCAGGACGCAGCTAAAAAAAAAAGGTTGTTCTTATCAAGTGTTCATATTCTCCACAGCACAGCTTGTCATTACATCTGCTACATTTCAAGCAATGTTATTCAAAAAATGCTGATCAAAGTCTAAGTACAGAACATACTGAAACATGAAAGCACTTTCTCAAAAGTCCAGTAAATGAACCCAGCCTGAGAGCACAGCAGTGACTTGAATCATTCTCTGTACCCCACCATTGCTACTGTGTTTTTGTTTTTACAGCAGTTGATGCACAAACATTCATGACACCCGCAGAAATACCTCCTGGTTTCACATTCACGTTGCTTGCTGCTTCTTAATGCCTGAGCTTTTGTGGAAAAATTCATGACATAGTTTTCATTTGTCAACTCCTCTTTGTAATCAAAGAGCGCCATTTTAATAGGAGCATTGTGCTAGCACCTGAGAACCAGTACTGCGCAGGGCACCGTGGTGAAGAGAAGAGAGGTGCTCAGCCCACTGCACAGAAATGAATACTTTTTCCATCATTCTCCTGTTTGAAGAACGACAGACAGCGGATACTTGGTTTGCTTCAGCAGGGACTGTAGTGTCTTTATCTGGCATAACGGCCCACGCCAGCATCTCTAGTCTATAGCAAGAGAAGTCGTTTTACTATTACTTTGCTGGGGACCCCAGATATTTTGAATATACTGTGAAAAACTGACACTCCGGGCTCAGGGGAGTGAGTACTTGCTCTAACACTAGAACAACATACAGAGATTTTAATGTCAGTGTGCATGAAGACTAAAGAACATTTGTGATAAGATTTCCGACGTTATTCCCTAATGTTTACTCATGATAATGGACAAAAGGGTTCAGTTGGCTGTTACAGAGGTCCCACGCTTCAAGTGAAGAACTACGCGACTCATGAATACCTGTGCTAAAAAGCAAAATGATGCACTGAAAGGACATTAGACAAAACACTGGCGTCCGTGGCAACACTTCATCCCAGACTCTTAAAAATTGGTTATCCTTAGAAACAACACTAAACACAACATTGTTTTCATTTTGCTCGTGACCTTTAAGGCATTAATGTCTCCACTGCATAAGTTCTTGAATGACTAATGTAGTCCAGAGTAATAATAAGTCCTTGATTGTACAGTGCATAGTGCTTTTCATCCCAGAGCACTTAACATACAGGAAGGGAACCTCTTCATCCACTGCAGACATGCAGGACACACCTGGGTGACATGTGGCCAGCAGCCCCACTGCACAGCAGATCAGATGGAGAAGCAAGAATTTGCCTCACAAATTAAGTTAGGGTGGGTTTCCAAATCAAGCGAGTGCACTAACGAAATGAACACCCCTGCTCTTGCGAACAGGGTGACAGGTACTTCAATGATCAGTAAGTCCAGACCTCAGTTTCATGTCTTTTTCAAATGACGGCACCTCCTACACACCATGTGACATGGCCTTGGTTATCTTCTGAGATCAGAAGAGATCGGACTAGACAGTGATAATGCTGCTGCTGGGAAATATGGTAGTATGTTGTTATTTTATCAGCAAGCTATGATCAGAACATGTCGATGCAATAAGTCAAACTGCCCCTTTTCTTTCAATTCGGAAAGTGAGAAAATTTGAAGATAGACAACTGTTTAAGCAACGTATCTTACCTTAAAGGGATTTTTGTCCTGAGCAGTTGTTGTAACTTTGTAACTGAGCTCCAGCTTAACAAGTGGTTTTTAGTCTTGAATTCCCTTATAACTCCATAGCTGTTGACCTTCAACAGCAGTTAATTGGCTGTTTCATCAGGCTTGTCTGAGTCATATGCTTTAAATACAGCTAGGTTTGTGTTAAACCCAATGAATGGAATATTCAAGGTATCCTATTCTAACTCTAGCTTTTAAAGGATTTGCAAATTAGAACTGATATCAGGACTCAGTGAAACCTAAACAAATTATTTTTAGCGATAGTCAAAGCTTGCTGTCTGTTGGGTCTCGTTATTTGGGCTATCGTTCGTTCGAGGAATTCAGACTGCCATGGTAATAAACTTCCCTTCTACAGAGGCTTCAAATAGATAATAAGATGCCTCCTGTGATTCAGATAGGATGTGGCAGCCAAATGGTAGCATGACTGCCACTTGAAAGAGCAGAGATACAAGCCAGTGGAAGTTTAGCTCCAGGAACCTATCCTAGAAACAGGGAGGCTGTAACAATTCAAGGATACTTAAAAGGGGGCTCACCATGATGTTTGTGGAAGCAAGTAAAAAAATGTCTAAGGTGCTAAATACTCCTTAGTGCTTACATACATGTATTCCATCACCATATAAAACAAATCCAAACGAATGTAAGAAAGATGGTTGGCCACCTATCTCCCACAGCCTGTGCAATGCAAAGATGGAAGTGGCACAGCTCACATTATCATCGCCTGGCCAGTCACTGGATACTAACCTTGTCGAGCAGATGTGGACTCTCTTTCATCCACTTCCTGCACAACGCAGCCAAGGTAACCTAATTTCTATTTAATCAGATATGCACTGCTGATCCTGCACATGCAGTGTGTCAGAGAACTGCTGCATCAGGCTAAAGGAAGCACTGTATAACATTAGCCCCGTTTTTATTTGCTTGTGCTGTTCAAGGAGCCGGCCAGGATAAATAGTTGCTCAATACACCATGGATTTCCATTTACTTCCACTGATTCTCTCTCCTTCAGTCTCTTTTTATATTTTGCATATGCATGTACTTACTGTAAATGTGTTTGTGTATGTATAATACATTATGTACAGTGTGTGTATTAGGGATGGATGCAAAATACTACACCGTGATAGTTCTTCCCACCAAAATACTTCTCTTGGTTTTGTTCAATATTTCATCTCACATATTCCTTGAATTGGTCAAACACTGAGCAAGCCCTGGGGGGGTTGATGAGTTTTCATTTCAGTTTAGGCCTTTTGCACAACTAGGTGGGGTGGAGATGTTCTTGGTTTCACTGTACCACAAGTGTGAGCAGCCTCCTCCTCTCTTCTCCATCTCTCTTTCTCTCTAAACGTGTCCAGTCTCTTTGATGGCCACCTGGTCAACCCAAACACAAACTAATAACTAATTGTACTCTCCCTGCTTTTAAAATCACACCATCTTCTCTTCTCGCTGCACAGACTGGAGTTTACACAGACCCAGTAAGAACCTCCTGTCACTAATGAAACCAGTAAAGGCCACATCGGGGACAAAACTGTTTCCCCAAACAAGGAAAGAAAGAAAAGTAACTGCAGACATAGACTCCGAAACTGCACAGTAATCCCCTAACACACTATGGAGGTAACCTAAAGCTTAAAGGTGACACTACAAATCAGACACAGCATAGTTATAACAATTAAGAGAATATCTTTTATGTTTCAAACCAATTATATTTCCCATTCTGTATCGTTAAGATAATTTCACAGCTTAGCCTGGTATTGCAAAGAGCCCTTTTTGAAATGAGTACATGTAATGGTAAAATGAAATTGAAAGCCTAGATTAGACGGAGTTAAGGACAGTTGAGATAAAAGAAAAACAATTGTGTTCTCAACATGTTAGGTCAAGCATAGAAAACTGATCATTCTGAGCCGTGAAGTGCTCAGATGTATGAAATCTTCCTGCTGGGAACATATCTGGGTTTGCCCAAAAGAGACTGTCTGAACTGGGGTTACATATCTCTTAAACTGGCACCTTAAACCTGCGGTGGACGAGAAGCAGATCTCTCACTTTTCTTAGTTGTGCTCTCCGCTGTTGTGCAAGATAATCCCTCTTCAGTTCACCCTGAGAGGCAGAACCTGTTTACCGAAGCACGCACAAAGGCAGACATTTCATACAATCTGTCCTGCGTTCACCAGCTTTTGACCTGGCCATTCTTCACCCCCCAGGGACCACAGCCTGCACCCACTACTGTAAAGTCATGACCAGGGCTGTAGCCTCAAGAAAACTACCCCATGGCAGACGAACCCCAGGGCAGGTGTACGCAAGGGCATGAGGAAGAGAGCTGGGACACGTGGGAAAAGCTGTTTGAGATCGGATTTAATTATTTCTCTCGCAGTTCGGTGTGATGTGGCAATTAATCATGGTAGTTAACAGATCAAACCAGTATAACTGGTTTGAGAACAGTTTTTTTTACTTGAACTGTGGAGGAAAGGTGGTTTCTTACCCACACCGTCTCTCTGAGAGACATCAACTAGACAACGATAACCTCTAAAGACTGAGGACGTCTTTATTAGCTGTAAGTGGGCACAGTTTAAAAGTTTACAGAGCACCCACTGCAATCTTCCCAAAACTGCCACAGCAATTGTTGTTATCCCTAATTAAACCACATGAATGTGACCCAATGATATTTTTAACCAATTGTTTTTGTTAAATTTGAGTAACGATGTGCCTAAATGATTATTTGAAATATAAAAATGTATAATTTCTTGAACAATTGTTTTAGGTAAATACAGTATGGGTTAAGCATAGAATACCAACACATAAGGAGAAGAAGGGCATCTCAATTAACCTTTAAGAAAACTTTTAATTTGATTTTTCAGAGCTTGCCCACAATTATGCATAAATTAAAACTTGCGGTCCATTAATTTAGCACTTGACAGGTTAAGGAACTTCTGAGATAATGTCATGATGAGATACCACATTAAATATTTTTTTTCCTGTGCTTCCGTAAGGAACAGAGTACTTCATAAAGGTTTACAAAATAATAGCTGATATTAGAGACAAGCCAGCTTCTTTCAGCTAATCCAGGCATGACAGTACCTATTTTTAATACTATACATACCAGCCAGGCATAACAATTCTAATAACACCTCACTGGGGCACCATCCAGTAAAGACCAGTCATATGGAAGGAAATCTGTTACTTAAAACGCCACTCTAGATTGCATTCCTAACAAAATCATTTCTTTTAATTACAAATAATCCTCCTCTAACGACTGACACCTGTAGTGTACACATTGAGAACTGATTTTTTTTCCCAACAGGAAAGCTCTCTATAGGGGTTAATACTGAATAGGCTGTGTACAACTGTAGGATTAAGAGAAAAATTGCCATGTGCAAGGATAATCCACTCGTGACCATCTGAAACTTCACATGTACTATTCGTTTTTTCAGTTTAGAAAGATTTCAGTTACAATGTACTAAGAAAAGTGCTACTTAGTATGTTTTGATTTGGTTTTCAGTCAATGTCTTTGCTTCACCTTTGTTTGTGAGCAGTTGCTGCATGGAGTTTGAACTGTATTTATATAAGCAGGAACATTTTAGTCACTATAAGACACTCCCACACTCACCTCCTCCTAGACAGGAGCTAATTGAATCAGTGCTCAACACATAAAGGTAGAGAAGACAGCAATGTTGCTTTAGCATAAAAGGAGAAGAGAAGAAAAATTAAAACCTTCTAGCTTTTTTTAACCTAAACAGATATAGTAGTCAAATCCTGTAAACCTTTCTAACAAAAATTTTTAAACTGTGCTTATTGAAGACTGGAACCCAGACCACTATGAGAAATGGCTGGTATCACAATAATGTATTAATAACAGTACTGATGTTCTTTTCCACTGTGGCAGAAGGAACCTATGAATTCAAAAGACAGAGTTGTGGTTGCAAAGAAAGTCTAGGCACTAAGCTGTTCTCTAAAATGCCTTTTTTTGACACAAACAGCCTATCCAATGTAGTTTGCTGGGACCGTAGATCTTGAACGTCTTAACCACCCAGAACTGCTTTATAGTAAAACAACATGTCCCTTTAAAAGAAAATCCCAGGGGCACAGACTACCTCCCGATAACGTCAGACTGCATCAACATTCATTTGGGTTAAGTGCATTCTTTAAAGCTGAAATCTGCTGAAATCTAAAATCCAGACACACAGCCTGCATGCACCCAATATATATACAGAAAGATGGGATGAGCACTTCTGCTTGGTACAGATCATGGTAGTATTTCTCTCAGCTGAAAAGAACCACAAATACAAATAGGTTCTGGCAGAAACCAGCCCTTAAGAGTCAGAAAATATATTCCTTGACAGTTTTGTTACCCTGAGACTATCTGTTCAGAGATCAGGTCCAGATCCCAGAGAGAACCTAATTCAGCTTTAAAGGGATTCCTGCTTCCCAGTCACCACAAACACTCCGAACACAAAAACACACTATGGGGTTTGGGCCATCAAAAGTCAATTATCAATGATGGAAAGTGACATCTATGACCCTGTTGTCTAGGACTTCTCCATGCAATAAAAGTAGCCTAATTAAGGATCAGGTTGATATTTATTTGTGGTTTATAGCCTAAAGTGGATCTTTACAGGTAATTCAATTTGCAAATGCATGAATGTTTCAAGAATTTAAATATTTCATTTGTAAAGTGGTATTTGAATGTAAATGTGTGAATGTAAATAAAATGAAGTATAATTAATACAGTGAATAAAATTCCTTGAAAATATGTTTTTCCCATTTTCAGTGATTCTGTGACAGCATGCACTTTGAGATTGATGCAACCTAATGAAGAGCAAGATATTATTGGGTCTTCTGTTGTGTTATGAAATTGAGCAGCTTAAGCTGTGTTTTAGGCAACTAAAGCTAAAATACTCCAATTAGCATTGATTTTTTGAAGATTTTGTGTCCGGCTTCCCTTAATATAAAGTTTAGAGAATAGAATAGAGATTAGAAGAGATTTAGATATTAAAAGAGGATAGTTTGTAAGTCTTAGTGACATAAAATTCAAAGTGCACTTTGTACTGTTCTCTATGAATTCTGCACTAGTCTCTCAACATCTTTCAGGTGGCGTGTCCTTCACTTTCAGACAGCTTGCCCACAGCCATAACCCTTCGCTCACCACCCACACCCAGACGCACTGTCCGCTTCCTTTACAAATCACGAGCTCCACAGCAAAAACAGTGAGATCGATAATCAGATGGAGGAGCTATTGCACTGAGGGGCCCTTTTTAGGAGTACTTGAAGAGATCCCAAGTTTCTGTTGCTCAAGCTGCGGCAGATCTGGTGCGAATGCCTCCTGCACTTCACCGGCGTGCAAGCAGCCCCACGCTTTTCTCTTTGAATCCTCCAAACTGTAACACTTACAGCTGCTCCTCGGATGCTCAGAAGGACAAAGACAGCTCAGCGTGACAGCTGCTCTCATTACAGGGCCCATCCAAGTCTCGCCGGTATCACCTCCAGATTGTGAGCACATGGCCAGACACAGAGGGTAGGAAATGACAGCAGACTCTCCCAATCGTGACAGCACTTAGATATTTGTGTGCTGGCTGCTGAGCATTGGGCAGTCCCAGTAATAGCTGGCTGGAGACCTAGCCCTGGTGATTCCAAGCAATCTTTGCTCTGTACCGTCTCACCTGTGCTTCCTGCAGAGACGTGTTCCGGTTGGAAAACACAGTAGTTTCTCTTTTTGATATTTGGACACAAGGTCATGCCGAACATGCATTTGTAAAACAACATAAAACTTGCTACGTCCAAGAAAAGAATAGCAGTACAGTATCTGGACACAGAACAGAGCGTCCTGCAGGGTGAGACCAGAGTTGTATTGATACAGCGTGAGCATTGCATAAAAAAGTGAATTAACAGACACTGGTGAGACCTTCACAAATATGGGCCAGGTTGCAGCATGTGTAGCATCATTGTTTATCTTCTTTTCTTTGAAACAGAAGCACAACGTCACTCTGAAGTTGAGAAAGTGAATTACACACGGCAATGAACTGACAACTTAAGCAATGAATGGCTAAGTCAACTGCTCACTTTCTTAAACATGACCTCTGAGGTTTCGCAAAACGTTATTGCCTCATCCTAGGTTCTGTGTCACACTTTCTGAGACTTGAGTGTAAAGAGAAGACAGAAACACGTCTTCTCTTTGCGATTTTCTGACAGATTCTCCCTTTTCATGTAATGCAGTTGTTTTTTTCCAGCCTCGTCCTCTGATTAGAAAAAGCACTAAGTGGTAAAAAGGATCGTCAATTTTGTGGAACTAATAAAAATCAGAACTGATAAAATTGCCCGTGCTAACTTCTGTCACTTTTTTGACAGTGAGATTCACCATTGCTGGTGGTAACATCAGTGTTTTTTTAATATTAAATATTGTTTTTTTTTTATTTTAAGGGGAGGCTTGGAATCACTGCATCCATCCTAATCTCTGCCACGCTATTAGGGGGTCATTCTGCTCCAGATAATTCCATCATTACAGAATCAATGCATGTGACTGAACTAATTAAATAGTTTAGCCCAAACAAGCGCTTGTTTGTAGAAACTTTGTGAAGGCTAAGAGGATTAGGAGTTTCCACGACAGTGAAAGAACCTATAGCTTCAAGAGTGCAAGGGGTGCTGCTACGATCCAAACTGCACATAACCCAGATCAGAGAGGACTGGGCCTGTTGTGATCTGGGAGAGCCGAGTCCTCCAGGCAGCCGCTCAAGGCAGTCAAGACGCCAGAATTGTCATCAACTAGACCACTAAAAGGACGTGAAGCCCAAACGGGGATTTTATCCCCCATTACCTGGGCCTTTTAACACCAGGAGGCTGGGAATGTAGCTAATTTACACATCCTTCTCTTCACACAAAACACACATTCCTCAGACACTGGGGAAGACAGCTCTGAAATTCTGTCGATCTGAAAGTGGCACCTGCTCCTGCTTCAACAACACCATCCTGCTTCACCATCACTCATAACATTGGCACTGTGTAGCCTAACTCCTGAAGCACAGCCCAAATTTTATTTTTTAATACAGTATGTGGCTCCCTTTCATAAACACCCCTCTCTCCCTAACAAACACGACCATCCCAAATGTTGTTTTTTTTACTTTTTCAAGAGGTCTTTGTTAACAACAAAAATGTCTACCACAACAGTGTATATGAAAATATGAATTGCGATGAGTTGCAAAATATTTGAAAGATATTCAACTTTATTTATTGCTTACATGTCAACATGTTTTCGTGTAAACAGACACCGAGACTGCATTGTTGTGGTAGCTGTGTGTTTGAGGTTTCTACATCTCATGTTCTGTTTTTACCAGCCCTTTCCAGGAGCACCAGTACCCATCAAGTAACTGAGAACACAATACTTTGGCAAGAAGAGTGCACAGATTAACTAGCACACAACCAGCCGCTTAACAGAGACACAAAATCTCCACACGAGCCTCATAATTCAGGCTCATCCTGTACAGTGCTGTTATTGAACCCTGGTCTTCGTGAGCTCCATTCCTACGTGTTTTACAATTTCAATCAGGGCAGTTTGAGAAGAGTGGTGGAAACCAGTAAGGACACTGATTCCTTACGACTAGTGCGTTCCCAGCCCTAGTCCTAAGGGACTTTGTCTTCTGGTGTTTGTTGCAACTGGGCACTTCCTCAGCGGTGTTAATCGACTCGTGTAATTGAGCTCAACATTACAACAATACAAAATACCCTAGTTAAATTGTGTTCTTTCGAGCAATGTCGTCATACAGAACTCTATGCTGTCTCTCTTCAACTTGATCATTGAATACTTTGCCTTGTTTATGACTAAAGAGTTCTTAATAGACAGTGGAACAGGCTCAGGTGGGAATGTATTTCTATCAAAATCTCATGAGGAGTGTGTCTTTCCCTTCTATTTAAATCGAATCCATTACATTCTAGCTAACACCCCTGAACTGACTCCCGACACCCTTTACCTTTATAACAGCTGATTGAAAATTTTAAAACACACCTAAAAATAGAACAATTTAGCTGTGATTAAAAAACTGTCAATAGCAAAAACCAGAAGACACAGTGGTTCCACCAAGACCAGCATTGAGAATTACTGAACTGGACCGTTTCCACCCCAGTGCCTAGTGAGTTCCAACCCAGCAAGATTTATAGCTGCGTGTACTTTTAGCTCACCAATCTCAAAAGGCTTGGAACAATTTAATTGTGATAAACTGCTGTGAATATGTTAAATAAAGTATTACACAGATCACTAGAATCACAACTCTTTAACTGTCAAGGACAAGGGCTTCCTTAATTGAACAAATTACTTGTTTAATTCAGCAATAGCTCTGTTCTCAATCTTTATGAAAAGACAAGGGGGTGACCTATAAAACCTATTGGACCAACACTCTCCAGGATCATGGTTGGCCCAAAATTACAGACTCATCTGTTTGGGAATACTTTCAGCTACGACACATTGAGTCTGCAATTCTTAATTAATTCTGCAAGCAATTAATTTCATTTAGGCGCCTATCGTGGCTTTCCTACTGACAATGCTCGGTGTCTTAGAAAAGTCACTTGTATTTGTCATCTGTGTTTGAGAACAAACATTGTAAAATGTCAGTGCGTCTGCCCCCCCCCCCCCCCGGGACGATGAAACCCTTCAGTGTCCTTTATACTCTAAAGCCTCTTCCTGGTCCTGGTCATGCACCTTACCCCGATCTTGTCTGCAGGTACTTCCTTGCTGGGCAGGTGAGTTAGTATGTGATCCAACACGTTGTGCAACAATCTCCACACAGGATCAGCACAACAAACAACGGGATATAGAACACATCTAAAAAAAAACGCCCCTACATTTTTCATGCCGTCAGCAGAGACATAGATATTGTTTGAAGGAACAACATGGCTGACACTACGGCCGATACTGCCAGGACACGTAGAGACAGGGCAGAGTTTTACAGCTGTCCCAGATATGAAAGAAGTGAGTAAATACAGTAAACTAAATAAACCCCCCCAAAAGTTATAATTTCATTTATTATCATTAACCTCATTTGTTATTTCTTTGTCTTTCGCTGCTTGTTTTACCTGATCACAGGCAAGGTCTCCTGTCCCACAGCAACATGACCAATCAAGTGAACCCACAGGCAAAAAAGTTCAAAATGTAAATAGGGAAACGTGAACACACGTCAATTCCTCAGTTTCTGTGGTCCTTTCAAGTTTATTTTAACATCCTAGATGCACTCAGCTCTCAATTACAGTTCAGTTTTTGTACATTGTGTGCTGTGAAGTTGAATAAGTACCAGAGGAACTGGACAGACACTGTGCTAGAGTGACTGGCTGAAGAAAAAAAACAGGTTTAATTTAGGCAACGCTATCACAAACATGCTGTGAAAAATGATTACCCTGTTTTAGTATATTAAAAGCTGAGTACTTTTCTGTATACATACTGTACAAGCAGTAGGTCCTTTTATAAACCCAACAAGTTCTTAGCTGCCTAGCAAGCCTCTATTCTAAGTCCCCAAATGTTGAGAAAATTCCTGAGTGTCTTATACACAGCAGAGCAGTGTGACAAGGATAAAGAGATTAGAACGAATGTAGGTTAACTCTTTCAGAAACTTCAGAAAGAAGGAACTTTTCGGCCAGCTTGCTGGGATGTACGTCCTCACTTTGCACTCCCAGAAGGACTAGCTGTAGACCACAAAGCAGGTGGGGGTGAGACACTCAGCTTTAGCCTTGTCCTCGACTGCTGATTCTCTGCCTACCCACCCTGGGGCATGTGACCAGCGACATCTTCAGCACAGCTCCCAGGAGCCAGCAAACCAGAAAGAGAAGGCTGACCTTACAAACGCCTCCCTGAGCTGAACTTTGCAACATCTGCATTCCCTAAAGCAGGACTATCCAGTCCTGCTCCTTCAGGAGCTGAGGGCTGCTTGCTTTTTTACCCCTGTTGTGCTCTCCATCGCTCAATCCCCTCCTTGAGGGGATGTACTAAATATGACATGAATGTTTTACAACTGTGACAGTTAGAGACGTCAGGTGTGCAGGGAAACCGTGCTAAGAGCTTTGAACACACAGCTTGAGCTGAAAACTATTTCAAAGGGTCTGAGCGAAGTCATTAACACTGAAGCAAAGTAAGTCCTCAGAAGAAAAGAAGACACTGGAGTCTAAGAGGGACAGGTCCGGGGAATGCTACTCTGAGGTGCCTTCCTGCTCCATCCAGTCCAGAAGGTGTTCTAGTCTGAAGCAATTCGTGGTGGTTGAGGTGTATTGAGTCTGTATGGTCTGAGCTCCAGCTGGACTGTGACTGTGCTCCAGTCAGCCCTCGAGCTCTGTCATTAGCATGAATGCACAGAGGCTGGGCTTGAAGTCCAGATCTGGCATGGTGGGACCACATCCACAGCCCCAGATTTGAGAAGAAGTCATTCCTGTGTCATTTTCTCCAGTGACGCACACAAACCGGAAAAAGAATGAGATTTCAACACCATTACACTCCAGGAATGCAATCACAAGTTATCACACCAGGTGACAACAATACAGTTCTGCTCTGTTCTGCTCTCAGTACAGTGCTGTAAAACTAGACGCCTAATCCCACCTTTATACAATAACCATTGGTAACACTAGAAGGAAAATCAAGGCTTCAGTTAAGAAAAGTTTCTTACGCCATATTTAAAAGGTTAGAAAGAAGTATAATACATTCAGAATAATAAGGCCTCTTTATTTAGCCAATTAACCGGATCTGGATGTATGGCATCCACAGTGTAGAGCCCTAATAGGACTATGTCATTATTGCTGCTCAAGGTCATGTACTTTTATGCTATTTGTGTTGTTCTCATTCATCTCAAATAGGTTTAAGTGAATAGTACAGTGTTTTCTGTTGACAAATTGACAAAACTTCAGATGTGTCAGCTGTGATGGCATATAATCATTCTTTTCATATTATAAACCCTGAATCCCAGTCTTGGACTCCAAGAAAGGACACAAAATAGCTATTATAACATATTATGCACAGTTTATAATGATATATATGACACCGTTAAAGTTAATAACGTTATGGTTGTGAATTTGTCTTGTTAAAAGAGAAATGAAATAGGGGTGAAATTCAAATGGAAATGATGGGTCTCTTTGTTTTGTGGAAGGAGATTTCATTTCTGTTTGGGTTTGGGCAGAAGTCTTCACCAGCTGTGTCAGGTTCGGTTTTGTTGTGTTTTCCATGAATGTGTTTTTTTTAATTACTTAATTACCTTATTTTGAGCCTAGAAAAACAGCTCTTTCTCCCACCCCGCCTAGAATCTGTTTGTTACGATGTGGTTATTTCATGTCCAGGCTGTTGATAAATTATAACTAACCCTTCTCAAGGTTGCCCCAAAAATGAAATTTCATTTTACGGTCCTACATTCCTCGCAAGTTAAAGTAACACTATGAAAAGACTCAGCTGAGGTCACAGACTAAGGAAAGAAATACTGAACTGTTCCATGGGAGATAAAAAGTTTGGGCTGAGGCACTTGTGTGGTTTAATAACAAACCTTTCTGCTCTGCTGCTCCTGCTATGTCACTGAAACCTGCCTGGGACACAGCGCACAGAGATCTCATTGTGAGGACACGTCTAGTGAAAGATGCCTCTGTTTCAGGGCTGGTTCTAGGTGTTTGGAAGCTACTGTTCAAGGTTACCGTATCAAGTGCAAAACCCCAGGTTTTTTCTTTCTGTCTGTGTCACTGCTTTGAAATGTCTTTCCCGGCCCCACCATCCGTCCAACAGCTAAAACTGAGCTCTCTGGTATTATCAGCTGAAAAAATGCAAAACACATTCGGCTGTCTCCTCCATGAATGCAATTAATGGCTGTCTGCGATCCCTTCAGAACGAAACAATGTGATACCACAGCAGAGAAAAAAGGAAGAAGGGAAGTGAAATGAAGCATTATAACAGCATTAGGGAAGAGTCTAGCCAGGCTGAGAGTGGCTGCTTGATTTTCTTATTATGGCGCAGGCTGTAACAATGCCAAAGAAGTGTGACTGAGGGGAAGGGGGCTTGATATTTTCGAAAGTAGGCCCCAAACGTGGTCTTTCATCGAATTAGACCACTTATATCTCCTAACACCCCCTGTTTATTTAGTGCACGCCATCCATAATCTGCGTTTACATTGTTCGCCACATGTCTCCATGGGGAACCCCTGTAAATGAGCCTTTGGTCTCAGCTGGTCTTTCCTAATAAGTCGTTATTAATTAAATTAAGAAATAAAGACTCCTTTGTAGGAAGGTTTGCCGCAGTACGCATTTCCGAAAAGCTTTTCAAACTGCAGCACAGCATAAAGAGAGCATTGTACAATTCAGGTATGCATGTTAAAGCACACAGAGCCATTCTAGAAGAGGAGTAAATTGAGGCGAATCGGTGAAGTAGCACAGAAATGCTTGACGTACAACTGTACATACAACTGGTTGACTTTTGCAAAAATGTCTGACTCTCATTTCTTCTTTAAAACCAAAACCTTACTTCCCCAAATCTCCAAGTTATGTTTTTTTTTAAAAAAACACAACTTCACATACTCTTCAAGTCAAGTCCTCTTGAATAATAAAACACATCTGACATTGTGTTAAAATTCTGTGCAGGTCAAAATATTGATTTGTCTGGACCAAACTAAAAGTGTCAGAATACTGCTTTCCACTGACACCTAATAAACCACTGGAACCCTGCTCCTCTCCCTAAGGCAGAAACCAGAGGGAGACAGGTGCACTCATACCGGTGGTCTGTATTGACCACAATAGGCAGACATGGCCTTCTTTCCCACAGTGCACCACTGCATATAAAACTACCACAAGTGAGCACAGAGTAACGTTTGTCCTCAAATCAAAAGTGGAAAAAGGGACATATTTTTTGAGCACCTTGGAGGTCAACATTTTTACAGTGACAATTCCATTAAGAAAGAGGCACTTCAGGGAACCTGACAGTGATAGTAACTGTGAAAATCTTGTGCAGGGCATAAAGGCCCTCATTAAAAATACTAGAGAGGTAGAAATGAGATGAAGCCATCAGACCCAACCTGCAGGTTTATATATCCTTTGTCATGAATGTTGTCAGTGATATTTGAACAGCATGTGGAGTCATATTCACAAACTGTGTAAAATACAAGTAGGGTATTGCTATTGTGGCCTAGCATTTCAGTATATATCTTTAAAATGGATTCAAAAGAACATCCCCATTACATTTTTACCCATTATCATATTATTCTTTCTCATTAAACCTCTTAACTTAACTGGATCTTAAAGGATCTCTTAACTGCTAAGTCAACAACAAGCAGAAACAGTGTCTGATTCCCTCTGGACAGGAGGTGTAACTCGACTGACAGATGTGGACTTACTGCAAGGAGCTTTTGAGGCAGTGCATTGTGGTACATTAATCTGTGCTGGGCTCCTGGGTTTAGGATCTTCCTTTTATCAAGTAATTGAGGCACTTTAAAGAAAACACTAGACAAACAATCACTAAACAAAATAAAAAACTGAGACTCTTTCCAAAATCTAGTCTGTAGGACACATTGTCCTTATCTCCCTCTGGGTAAACTGTATTAAAATGCTCTATCAGTATTAAAAAAGAGAGATGAGCAATTTTCCTGCCATTTAGTGCACACACAAACACTATAATTCCTGTTTTTTTTTTGTTTCCACTCTCATGGGTTGTTTTAACCCCTCAGAAAATTTAACTATTTGCTTAATGATGTTTAAAGTACTAGTAGGAAATCTGCTCTTAAACAGACATTTCAAGTTACCTGCTGTAGTATACATTACAGCTAGATTAAAAAATGCCAGCCTTTTAGCAAACAAATTGTTAAAAAATATACATTTTAACTGAACCGAATTAAATTAAACTAGGCCTCAAAATTCCTATGTGAAGACTTTAAAAATAAAGATCAGATAAAAAATCAGATAATTGCAATGAATACACATCAAGAAAGTGTTTTCTCCCCTTTCTCACTTCTTATCCAAAAAACTGAACTGTTGGCCTGTCCACATCAACACAACCGTGCGTAGACATGAGATTTTAATCCAGGGCACACAAATTCCAGTCCACGAGTGTCTGTTTTAGTGCTGAAACAGTGTACATTGTAACAGCAGTTTGTGGAGAATACCATGCCAACAGCCTATCACAGGATTTTAGGCGAAAGAGTCCTTCCTTTTAGATTTTAGCTCCTCCTGTACTAATCTGTTTCCCCCAAAACTCAAAAATGCTGCCATGGTTCAACATCTGACACTGTAGCTCCTCAATGGACTTCTTTCAAACCACGTTACTAAGTAACCACAGTTATTACTCACAGAACATGAAGATCCGGGTGTTTCTACACATGCAGATGACTCTATTATTTATTTTATTTGGACAAGATCTGCACCATGAAAGCAAAACTATTTTGACAGAGACATGTAGAGGTTTTTAACAGTTGAAACAGTTTTAATTCTTGTTCAAATTGTTTGGTTCTCCAATTTCCCTTGTGATAATCTCTGAATAGGGTCCTTTGTTTCACTTATTAGATGAAGGTCCTGACTACTCAGATATCAACTTTTCTATTTCCTATTTTCCTAATGTATGGTCCTATATATTTCGATATATTTTCCTATTTTCTGAAGCGTTTGCGTGGTAAACAATGTGCAGTATGTACAACATATGGCCACCCTAAGGAAAATCCCATGACTGTTCATACTGTACACCTCATTCCAGGCAAATAAAACTCATTGCTATATTAAGATCCCTCTGCAGACTGGCCTGCAGATGATTAAACTCATTCCTGCGTAAAAGGAGATATGGAAATATGGCTCTAAATTCATTCAAACACATACAGCTCCTTTCAGGACTAAAATTGTGTTGAGATTATAGTTCCTCTATCCTGGAAGTCAGTTTGGGTTGTAGAAAATATCACACATGTCAAAGGACAGCCAAGGTCACTCCTTCACTTCTCTGTTAAAGCCATGTGATTTCCCAGTTCTCTCTTTCAGGAATCTGACCAGTAAGTTAAGCAAGACCTCTCTTACATTGCATTAACCTTTTCGAGACAAAACACTGTTAAAATTAACAGTTTTTACCATTCACAAATGGCCTATTCCAACCAGTTCCTACAAAAGTGGAAGGAAATCAAGGCTTGAAAGGAAGAGTATAAAAGATTTAAAAATGATCTGTAATGACCCTGGCAACTCTGTTCTCTAAGAGTGTTTTACAGAGGAATACCAAAGTAAAGATGAAAACATTTACAACTAAACAGAAAATCCTTCCGTAGTTCAATTCCAAAATACTGTTCACTGAAATCCTGTCCTGTTCGGGAACATTTATTGGTACTAATTGTGACAGTACAGTAGTGCTGGCCTGGGAAGCTTTTCTTCACTCAACAAGATCACCAAAGACTAATTAAAGAAAGAAAGGAGAGGATTTTTGATGTTGCCAAGTTCTCCCTTCAGAACGTTAACTGAGACATCTTTGAAGTTCTGTGAGCTTCCAGTAGTGGCCATCCTCATCATTATCCTTCTCATCCACCCCAAATGCACCGTGAGAAATCAGAACAAACAAGGCAAAGGACCAGTCAGGAAACCAGATACTCACAGAATTGTCATGTGTTTTGCACTGTGTACCCGTTATCTTCACAACGCTATAAACATGCAAGTTGCTTGCTTGTTCAGATTGTGTTATAGATATTGAGAATCAGAACAACTGCTTAGCATCTCTTTAGCTTAATGTTGTCATTTTTTAATTTAATTCCTATAATTGGAAATTACTTTTTTAGTTTTTGTACCGGCACCAAGTTAAGTTCAATGTCGGAAGCCAATAACCTCTTCAAATGGATGTGCAAATTACTGAGGTCTGTCAAAGATTCCCACCAGCACTTAAATACCCTTTAAATCTACAGAGCCCTTTAACGGTTACACAGGCAGTGAGCTCAGACGCAATATTGAACACATATCCCCACAGGAGTCCATAGTTTCCCTTGGCTCACAAAGTTCTTTGGTAAAATCTTTCAGCTCTGGTGGAAAACATGTTTATTTTTCCACTTGGTTTTGTTACTGGTCAATATGCCCCAGTGTACCTACGACACACCTGTGTGCAGCTTGCCTCATTTTAGCTTCGTGTGTACTTGATTGAATTCTGAGAAAACAAATCTGTTTGAAAATAAAGTTTCTGTTACTTTCCTTCAGCTTGTCTGTGGAATACGATGCATCTTTCGATGCGTGTTCCAGTCTGATTTAAAAGCGGTTTGCCGAGAACGGGGCTTTCCAAGAAATTCAATGAGTGTCCTGCACAGTCCCACAGGACACGTCCACATCCCAGATTGTCTTACTGAGCCTTACTGAGCTCCTAGTTTCACTTCCAGAAAATCTGACACATTCAGTTAGTCTACCTGTGTCTGTGTGAGCTGTTTTTTTTTTAAAAAAACGAAAAGACACACAAAGCCCTTTCAGAATTTGTGAAACATTTTAAGTTAACTAGTGCTCTACACGCCCTCACTTCAGTGCTCTACACTTCAGGGCACCTGAGAGAGACATTTCACTGTGGAAATGCTGGGATAGGGCTCACAGGCATAAAGGTCTTCATTAGAATCCTAAGAAACGGGGGAAGGCCGTTGAGCCAAACCTTGTATATCTCGGTATGAACATCGATTTTACTTTTTCAGTGCCTTTTCGAATCAAAAAGAATTGGAAAATTCTAAAATGATGTAAAATATAAATCAACCAAACGCTACAGTTATAAACATCATGTTACGTCAAACAGAAATGTCACTTGGCCTGATGGATCTGAACAGACCTGGTGACCACAGCTGACATGTAATCTCCAGCTAACAACAAAGGATTACCTGGGCCATCGCACTGCAAAGCAGTTGTACTCGTGTCCAGAAACAGCTGAGCTTATTGAAAGGCTAGGTATGAAAGACTAGCTCTTCACAGGGCTATTAAAAATCTTATAACACCTAGCTGGCTTTGATTAGGAGGCTACAAGGATTTTCTTCAATGCTGTTTTTAAGTTAACTTAGTGCTAAGAAATCACAGTTCCTTTTTGAGCACAAAGGAAAAACATTCTGCAATAAACAAAGACCTAATATATAACGTTCATCATATCTTATAATCTTAGCATGCTCTGCTGGGTTTAGTATACTGCACTCTTTTGATAAAGGAAATATAAATGGCTTATGTTGCCCAGTTACAAAAGAATTGTGCAAATGAGCCCATGGGAAATCTTTAGCCTGTCATGGGAGGTTTCTGTGATAGTCCACAACTGGCTTGAATTGGTTCCTTATTAGGAAGCTACAGGTGTAACCTCGCATACTGGTATAATTTTCCTGAATATGAGCAATACGTGTTGTGTTTCTCTTCAACTGAAACGCCAAGTTAAAAATAACTGCTAGAGTGTCTTCTCCTCGTTCCTAACCGTTCACGACAGACAAGGTGGTGTTTACTGTAATTAAAGGAGCAATACCAAACCTGCCAGACCTACAGCATTACACAGGCTCAGCCCTCTCACCTTTCTGATCTGACAACTGCTCCGGCCTCCTAACACACAGAAGGGAAAGTAAAAGAGTGCTGTAGGCTGCACCTGTCCCTGCCAACTGACTCACATACTTCCGCAGTTTTAGGTTTTTTTCTGCTGCACTCCTTCACTGAAAATGTACCACGTTTTGTACTTTTTTCATCAACGTGACAAATCGTGTGTTCCGGCAGTCTAGTGAAAAAAATCAAAAAGCAGCAATCTTCTGAATTCTGTTCACACATATTATTGATTGGCTGTGACATTTGTACATTTTATTGCATATTTTCAGGACACTGAAGCAGCTGAGTGGGTATTGCGCAAAACTATTAACTGGAGAAACAGCTTTTTCACTCCATACTGTGAGGTCATTCATTACCTTGATTTTCGGATTGTTTGATTGTGGTTCAGTGCGAAAATTCTTTTCACAAAAATTGCAGATAAAACACCTACAGCAGCCTATATCCAACCTAGGTTATGCATAGCCGAGACAAACTCAAGCCGGAGCCATTTGAAACAGATGTAGTCATGCTAAACTGTGTCTTTATTTCTAAGTCAAATCGCACTCCAATGCCTTCTGCCTGCTTCTTGGTATCACAAGGACATGACTGACAGTCCACATTAAAGTGTAAAGTGGCAAACTGTTTCAAAGGGCACCGTAGCAAATAAAAAACGGACAGATTAAGAAATGCTGCCTTTTTTTTTTAAATGGCTGAGCTCCAGTTTACTCAGGTGTTATCATGCCAGGAGGCACGCAGGTGACATTCTGCTCATTCCACCTGTTTCCCAGGCGAAATGTTTCTTCGCAAACTTTCCTGTTTAAGTACAAAGAGTGAAAAGAAAAAAACACATCTGAGCTGTCACCTTTCCCTAATACACTGCGAAGCTATCTGCATGAAAGAATCAGTTCGTCAAAAGGTCTCCAAAAAACAAAAGTTGTCTTACCTGTTTGAAGTTTCTGAGGAGAAGGACACGTCGGCCACGGTCTGTGATACCATTTACTGAGGAACGTCACGGACCTGGAGAGCACACAACTGCATCTTCTTGGTTTCTGGAAGGACGGTCCAGCTACAGCCCCAAATGATCGTTTATGGGAAGATTTCACCCGCTCAATGCACAGAGTTCCTTCTGCTTCTCGCACTCGGGCAAGTCTCAGGGAGAAGCTGGTAATTAGTACTAGCTGGAGTAAAATACCTGACTCTCACTGACATAAGCTGCACATTCCACTGCACTGAAAAAAAAAGAAAGTTCTTAAGGAAAACTAGCTAAAGCGGACACACTCAGAGTCTTGATAACACTTTCCAGCTTTACATGTCCCACTCACTGAAATAAGAAGGACGCAACCTCAGGTGTTTGGGAATACAAGACAAACTAATAAAAAGAAAGAGAAAACAACCCAAGGCAGGATAAAGTAACCCAAACCAGCACGGCAAGTGTGGGAAAAGTTTAGTCTCCTCTCTGCCTTTCTTCTTCAGTGCCTGTCTCACAGTAGCAAGGTTGTCTCTTTGTATACTCCCTGCCCCGAAACTCACCAAACCAGAATTCTACTCCTAACACCAGCAACTTCCCATAATTCTAAATTGAAATTTTATCCCATGTGTTGAGCCATGCCTGGCTGAAGGCCAGCTCAGCATTCCTGTTGTTTTGGGAGTGTAGGTACGTTTTTCTTCCCCCTGAAATACACAGAGATTAAAGAGGGCGGGAGGAGTGAGACTCTTTATGCTGAATGGAGAAAAAAAAAAGAAGAAGAAAAGAAACTGACTTGTATAGCCTTGGGTGATATTTGTGACGTGACATGGCCTTCCAAAAGTGCGAACTTAAAAACTGCCTTCATCACTACAGTGCTCCTTCACAGTGCCCGCTATGGAAGATCAGATACCAAGCACATTTTGTTTGATTTCTTTCACTTAGCACCTATTTTCTATCCAGGCAAATTACATAGAAACCCCTCCCCATAACTGCTTGACTTTGCACTGCTTTCCTGAAATTCTATTATTATTACGTTACGGTGAATTTTGGAGTTGTTTCAGATTTTAGGGATCTGTTATACACCCTTCAGGTATGTAACCATTGTAGTGTTAACATTTTATGTACTTGAGAAAGTTGCTGGAATGTCTTCAAAAACAATAATGGGGGAATTGTTGTTTCAGAAAAACTGCATTTAGAGCTTCAGAAAATCAAATGATAATAAGAGTTTGTTAAAGTCATAAAATCTAATAATAATAGTTTGTGAAATTAAGTTTGACGGGTTTTGTAAGTTCGTTTCAACATCCCCCCCTGCTCCCCCCTCAGCTAAGCAGTGTCTTAGCAATACAAGCTCTGATTCTCTCTCACCTGAAGCAGAGCAGGGGCTCAGTGTGGGTAAACTGTGTCGCTATTGGCAACACCTGACCTTTCTTCCTGCTCTAGCTGTGACATCACAACGGCTGTGCTGTTCGCCATGGAGCCCAAGGACTGATTGCATGGCCGCTCCGACCTTGAGTAACTGTTGCCTGCTGACAAAGACAAAAAAAGAGAAGTGACAAATCATTTTCAGTTTCAAGAAAGGCTCACAAGTCTGGGAAGAGGGAACAACAGAATGAAAAAAACCCCGTAACAAACCCCCTTCCCTCATGAACGGAATGTACCCCTGGTTCCTTTCCCCTTCAGAGGTGCTCAGGACGAGGGCTAGGGCTCCAGTTATCAACTGCACCTGCGAGAAGCTCTGGGCTCGAGACTGCGTCTGAGAGAGAGCGACACAGATCACACAGCGAAGTTCAGTTTTCTGCCCGAGTCCGGCCAAACCTGGAACAGGAAGCTGTTTCTGACAGAAATCAGAGAAAAAATGACTAACTCTTTTGTGTCATGTCATGCGACAGTGCAACCTCCGTATTAACCCTTCATAGAGTCAAAGCCCAAAGTGATGGGCAGAATCCTACTGAAAAGTCATCAGGATTTATTTCTTGCCTCAATGTTCTAGTCTTTGTGTCTGCGTTTCAGACGCACCACTGATCCGTCTTCCCTTTATTATTGGCAAATTCAAAAGACATAGTTTGGGTTACACTGGGACTGCTTCGGAAATACACCAATCTCATAAAGAAGAACACCTCTAAGGGGTCTTTGTTGGGTTGAGCCATTTTTGACTGACGTCAGCTGTACACTTTTCACAACAAATCAACAGACAAATCGAGTGATCTAAGGCAGTGTTATGCAAGAGTAAACACATGAATCTACGAATAACCTTCTGAATATGAACAGCAGAAGCTGCAAAATGAATGTATCAAATATGGAAGTTGAAGTTGATTTACAAGCACCTTCAGAACCTTAATTAAGAGCCTGTTTCCCTGTCCATTTTCACATTGTTTCAGAACTTGTTCCCACAATGACTCCACTCAGTGTGGGACTGAGCCGGCCCAGATTATAGCTGTAGTTGAACTTGAGAATGTACATCTTGCGTTCCTTGTTGTGATGACATTGATGCGGTACATACAAAGGATCGTCTTGACGTGGAAATGGGAAGAATAGGAATCTGGCTTCATAAACAGAATGGACACAGAGTGAAAGCCATGTTAAACATGTCAACTCAATCACATGACCCATTTAGGCTCAGTCTGCGTTTCCACGTGTTTGATTATAACTGCGAGTCCCCTTACCAGTTCTAGCTTGATTTCTCTAGCCTGGCTTTATCTTCTGGGTTAATCACTGAATTACTGTGCTTTTTACAGCCACTTGGTTGGTAACCCTTTCAAAGACAAGCTCTGAGCTCAGATCAACAGAGCAGAGAAGCAGAGCAAACCAGCAGGCTGTGAAAACAGATGGGATCCAAAATTTGTAGGAGTTGCCTCAACTGATGTGGAAACTCTTCCTTGATCTAAACTCCAGAGAGAGAGAGAGAGAATTCTGTTCGTCACATTTTTGCCCGGAGAAAAAACAAACAAACAAACGTTTGGAAACTAGTAATTATGAACAAACAAAAGAAACAGGGACAGAAGATTGGAGCTGCTGAATTCACAATCTGGAGATTTAAATATAGAGTGTGGGATGCATGGACCCAGGCCTGCATTTCAGTACGTGTGAACAGCAATCCAAATAGTTAACAATATTATTGTTCTCATGTCTAGTGATTATACCACTGTTCCACTAATTAAATGACCTCTCCCACTGCCTTCTGTGTGTCTCTTTCTCACTTTTTTACTGTTGTCTGCTGTAGTGTAACCCCTGGATCCCATAATGCCTTCTGCCCTGTGTGTAACAAAACTAAGGCACTGCTCTCCTCAAACAAAGCGCTGTTAACAAACCTAGTTTTGAATTCTGTTCCAGGCAGGTCTTAAAAAAAAAACAATGGAGGAGTTTATAGGTTAGAATTGAGATTCTGTTGTTTCTGTGGGTTAAATTCTGATTCTTCACAGGGTGAAAACGTCCCATGGATAAAAAGTAGCCCATTTTCACTTGAAAATGTAATATTCTTCAGAAACGTTCCCGTGACTGTCTCCATTGCAGAAAGTGGATGTCACAGACACTGCCTTTCCAGACTGTACCTGTTTTTAACACAATTAAAGTGTTGCCAAAGGTGTGATCCCGAGAAGACATTTAATGTTTTTATGTTTTCTAGGAGTGTTTGTAGGAATAGGGGCGACCCCCACCCCCCTTCAATCAGTTACAGAATCTCTGGATAAACAGCATCATGTTTTCATTGTCTACTGCGAGTGTTTTCACAACATGCAGACCAGCTCCACACTGGACAAACAGGTCTTCTCTTGCCAGTCACCATTGTAAGGTGACATATTGCTGCTTAGCAGGTATCCAGCAACCATATCACTCTGCAACTCACAACTGGCAGCTCACTGGAGCTCAGCAGGTGTGAGCCTGGTCAGTACCTGGATGGGAGACCTCCTGGGAAAAACTAATGTTGCTGTTGGAAGAGGTGTTAGTGAGGCCAGCAAGGGGCGCTCACCCTGCGGTCCGTGTGGGTCCTAATGCCCCAGTATAGTGATGGGGACACTATACTGTAAACAAGCGCCGTCTTTCGGATGAGACGTAAAACCGATGTCCTGACTCTCTGTGGTCATTAAAAATCCCAGGGTGTTTCTCGAAAAGAGTAGGGGTGTAGCCCCGGCGTCCTGGCCAAATTTCCCATTGGCCCTTACCAATCATGGCCTCCTCATAATCCTCCTCTATGAATTGGCTACATTACTTTGTTCTCCTCCCCCACCCCACCCCCCCTCCGACGGCAGGCGGAGCGACGCGCCGGTTGGAGTATTTCTCGGTCGCATTTAATGGCAACATCGGCTCAAAGATTTGGTTCAAACCACCAAATGGAGACTGGCGTGCCGACAAGCGGACCCTGCTGGACGAGAGAGAGCAGGTATCCAGCAGTCTGCTGTTTGAAGGAGAGGCTTGCCACACATTTCTAAATCCTCAGGGAGCAGCTCTTTAACTACAGCCAGCTCCCCAATGTTTGCGTATACTGAAACGTCGATTCAAGCAGGAGTAAAGCTTCCAGGCGAACTAACAACTCGTTTCATATCATCTGGCCCATCTGTCTGACCTTTGTTAGTTCTGTACTACCGCTTGCTAGGATGAATCGGCTCTCAATGCACCTCGAAACGAAATCCGCGATGCGATAGTGTGTGTGAATAATATTTTATTCATTTGAATCATTCAAATATATGATATATAGATCATAATACTTATCAAAAGTGTGTGTGTTTTGCATCTGTATTGGATAAAGCAGTTAAGAGGTGGATGGATGGAATATTTATGAAATGGAGTTCATAACAGACGTTCAGGAGGAAGGTCAGATCCTAATCTCACGCAGGTCTGCTCAGCTACAGTATGTGTATAGCTTTCTCACCCAGGTCTTCCTGGCCTTACCATATACTTTATACACATCTCCTCTCTCTATCACATTCAACAAATTAAAATCTAAAATCGAACTAATAACTGAAAAATGAAATATTGAATAATGAGACTTCCTCACACTTACATAGCGCTTACAATGGGGACTCCCCTCCTCTCCACCATCAATGTGTAGAATCCACCTGGATGATGCGACAGCACCAGTACTCTCAGATGGGGATTTTTAATGACCACAGGGAGTCAGGATTGCGGTCCTCGGGCCCCAACACTGTACTGGAGCCTGAGGACCCACACAGATCACAGGGTGAGCACCCCTCTAACACTTGTTCCAGCAGGAACCTTAGCTTTCCCAGGAGGTCTCCCATCCAGGTACTGACCAGGCTCACACCTGCTGAGCTTTAGTGGGGCTGCTAGTTTTGAGTTACAGGGTGAAATAGCTGCTCTTGTTTCAGATGAAGGGTGTCTACATTTTTGCCTGCAACTGTAACCCCAGTCAGTCTTGAAGTCCAAATCAGTCTTAAAGTCTCAGTTGATTTTCAAGCTCAACATGTGAGCAAGAGAACAGCATTTTAGGGTTTATTGTATCATAAAGAAAAAGTGAAAACAGATTACACTGGACAAAATCTGAAATGCAGGTAGGCACCACACCTGACACGAGACTGAAAGTGAAAGCATACTGATTCCACTCTTCCTGGAGTGTGTTGATCTGACATGCCTGCAGAAATCTTTAAAAGTGTAAGCATAAAACATTGCATTTTTTTAATAATACAAAGATGTTAATACTGGGAAAATCTAACAAAGAATGCAGGGATGAATAAATGAACTTTTTCTACTTAAGGGGGACAAATGAATTAAGGAGGGCACCTTTTTGAATGAATGAATCTATATGATGTTAGAATAATTCATAGAGAAAAGAGTTGGGAGAGTTTTATAGCAATTCATACTCAAACACAAAGCCAATAGCAGATACATTATTTTTCACATGCTTCTCCCAGGACATTTAGTTCCTCGGGTTTATACTTAACATTTTTTTTTCTTGTGAGCAATGTTGTGATGGCTATGTTTTGCCTCTGAGGAACATCTGCTCCCATGACAGATCTGTCTAAAAATGCTTTTTCCTCTGATATGACTGACCCTTCTGTTCCTATATCATTCCCAGGCCAGCACGGCATAAAATCTGTCTGATTAACACCAAAGGGGGGAGGTCATTTGACTCATCTAGCACATTTGTTAGTTAGTAGTAGTTAGTATGTTAACTAGTAACCTAGCAGGGGGGTTATACACTAACCCACACACACACACACAAATAACACAGAGCTTGTCTGAGAACACCAGCAGGCAAGTAGAAAAGGGAGAACTGGTTTAGAGACTGACCTGCTGTACAGACAAAACTGACTGAGGTATAACACGTTTGTACCAAACAATCTCGACAGCTTGGAGAGTTTCCTTTCTGAAGGCATTTCTACACCTGGAGTCTCAAAAGACGCGCCACACAGTGTTCTGTTTCTCAACAGCCCGAAACTTCGAAACGCCAGCTGTTAAGTACCTCACTTGTACCTTTGCGCGCTCCGCTCTGCTTTCACACACGTACTGTGAAGCTCTCCACTACTTTTCCACATCCTGAGCCCCACAGAGCCCACAGCAGAATTACCATTCAGCAGAGGAGGGACGCACCTCTGACAGGCAATACTACAAGTTCCCAGATGAGCGACAGGTCGCGGAGTTAGCTGTCGACACAGCTGGCCCAGGGAATTCTCATGCCTTTGACTCACGCGTAATTAATCATGAGATTAATAGATTAACAAGTCTACCATCAATTAAAACGTATCTTATGCAGTGCATTTCGAGGAAAACAGCCTTAACAAAGTGCTATAAATGAAAAACAGTTGATATAATGTGTAACAGAGAAAGCTTAAATATGTATAAAAAAGATAAGACAATCAGTAAAATAGAAAAAAAAAATACTTGGAAGCATGACATTTCCTATGAACGAGGATAATTACAGTATATGTAGGGGTACAATATCAACAGTATAATGCCCAAAACAAGAAACGGCACCAGTCAATTTTCCTATCACTTACCCTGAACTTTAGGAGACGACTAATGAGACTAAATGAGAATAAATTGGGTTTATCCTGAATTTTTAGAAACAATTGTTAGGAGCACTATGAAGACAAAGCTCAACCAATCCTGGTTGCTCTGGGCTAGTTATGCAACACCAAATTGGGAAAAATATCCAGTATACCCACATGTTAACCAGCAACGTATGGACTGTAATAAATGGTTTCATATCATTTTCATTTTTAGGTATTCAAAATGAGGACTAGCTGAAAAGTTTGGTACTTCTCTGAAGTTGCCTGTCCCTGTTTAAAGTTCGGAGCTGTGTCAGTGTCTGTTGGCTGTCGAAGAACACTCAACATCTGAAATATTTCTACTTTTCAGAGTGGAATTATCTTTTACTAGTTCTTTCACTGTCATGCGTGTCACATTTTCCCTTCATATTCCACCTTAACACCTTTCCATCCAACTAGTGTTCTCCAATCAAAATGAAGGAGTGTTTTCGAGGGGTCACTTATTTAGACTTATTTAAACTCTCCTGATTTCATTAAATACACCACCAGCTAGACGGGTCTATATCTTACATTTGTTACCAGTCTTTGTAAAATCATCTGTATCCTCTAAGAGCAAATCTAATAAACTTTGACTTGAATAAGATTTTAACATAAAACAAAGGGATTTATTTATAAGCAATGCTGCTATAATAAACATAGTCAACACAGTAATGGAGAGGAAGACACATTGACCACTGCCTTCTTGATGTTTTCTGCTCGAGAGTAATGTTCCAATTAAAAATAAAAAAGCATTTGCTGAGAAGAACTGGTTTATTTTCTATCACCATAAAGAGGAACAGAAAAAGAAGAATGTTTGACTTTAGTAGCAGTAAAGTCAGGGCGTGAAGATAGACTATCTTGCTGTACAAGGAAGAGGCTTTGATCCATATTACACAACGCAAAAAGCAAAATCCACCACTGTAAAATGATACATCTTATATAAGTTTTGCATTTCTTTTAAAATATTTTCACTTTCTTTTTTGTGTCCTTTATGGAAACGGCTCAAATACAGGACAGAGAGGGAAAAAAAACAACTCTAAAGGTTTAAATATAAAAATGAAAACAAGGTTGTTGAATGTCTCGTCGAAGGTTACATGAATAATATTTTATCTTGACTTAAATGAAAAAAAAGGACACAAGGCTAAAGGCCAGGCACAGGGAGGCGGCACAGCAGTTATCTGCGTTTAAAAATCCTTTCAGGCTGAGATCTCTTCCTCTCCCAGCCTGTCAGCGCCTGTAGGTTACTTACACTTCAGAGAAACCTGTCTGAGAGCAAGCTGGCTTCAGCCCCCACTACTACAGAGGCCTACAGTGAAGACCACTGTACCTTTTAAAACATCGCTGCAGAGTGCCACTGAAACATGCAGCCAAGCATAGTAAATCGTGGTAAAAGAGGTGAGAAAAGTAGTAATGTGTACCAGAACCTAGGGAACCAGGGTAAGACGGAGCAAATGTAAGCAAGGTGAAATCAGGAAAATGCACAGCACATTCGCCATGGCAACACGTGTTGAAAAGCCACCCAAGTTCTGACACAGGCCTTGGCAACTGTCAACTGTCTAACTGAGTTAGAAACAGGGAGAGAGAGCACATGGGATCTGTATTCATAATGGTTAGGCAATTATTACGTAGTTTAAAAAGGAAAAACAGACTCCTACTGTTCAATACATTTTACAACAAATCGGCATGAATCATTAACAGTGAATCCTGAGACCCAGGCAGCAGTGTGGACTGGGGAACAGGGACTCAGCTGCTGCTACTCTGGTACCCTTGAGCAAGGTATTGTACTTCACCCAGATTGCTCCAGGAATTGCTGCTATATAAATGACTCACGTATCAAAACTGGGACAGTCATGGAAATGGAGATTTCTTCTCAGGTAAAGTATCTGGTAAAATAAAGGAATAATAAAAAGGCAGCGATGTACAGTAAGACTTTAGGACTTCATCGTGCGCTTTTTTTTTTTTCGGGGGGGAGCAGGTCTAAAATAACCATGGCTGATGTTTACTTTATAGATGTGGCCCAAAGTGCTCTCACAGGATGGAAAACGTTCTACACCCACATTACTGAAGCACTTTCGTGTTTCACATCAGATTGTGTGGGCAGGGCTTCTTACCTGAAACACCTAAGCACTGTCAAGAGCTCTGCCCGTAGCTGCTGAGGAGTAACGCCCAGGTCACAGAGCTACTTAAAGATCGGACAGGATCATTTTGAAAGGTGGGAGACTTTGCACCTGAGTCAAGAGGGTGGGGCCCAGTTCAGAGCTGTTCTAGACTAGAGAAACACCGTTTCTCCTGTTTTTGCGCCCGTTGTTTCAGTTTTCAACAAAGGCTTTTGTCGTGGCAGAGCCAGCTTTGTTCATTCACTTATTGAGACTCTCAACATGGCCTCAATGCAACCTCACTGTTTGAGGGGAAAACAAAAGGGTGGATGGTGCCCTCATTTTGTGCAAATTACAGTGAATTTAGAGCACTGCCTAGTAGTTAAATGATTTGAGCCAACCTTCATCTTGCTGAAATCTTCTTCTTCTTCTTCTTCTTCTTCTTTTTCACAGCCTTAGTCCCAGACTGTCCTGGGGTCAGCTGCTTTGGTTGCTCTTCTCCACTTGTCTCTGTCGAGCACATCCTCCTCACTCACTTCACATACCTCCATATCTTTTCTCACACAATCTATCCATCTCTTTCTAGGCCTGCCTCTTCCTCTGTTACCTTCCACCTCAAATTCCATTACCCTCTTTGTTACTTCCTCAGCGTCCCTCCTCATGATATGTGGAAATGCTTATTTTATTTATTATTTAAAATGCATATCTTGCTGAAATGCAATTGAAAAAGAGTCACCAAAACTAATTAGCCTTTGATCAATTTCTCCCGAAATGTAGCGACTTTCTCAAAAGGGGCTGCCACTCTTACTGGTGGGGGCCGGTTCGCAGGTTCAGAAATTTGTCTCCTTCAGATTTGAGCTGGGCAACTGTCAGAAAACGGTTAAAACCCGGGAGTTGTTTTGTATCGCGGTCTCATCTAAAGCATGATCATCTCACCCATTGCGAAACATCCTCTTCCGCCACCTCGGAAACAGAGCAGAGATTTTCTGCTCCCCTGTTGTGTCATCCTCCCTGATACCAGGGTGCTGTGTGACACTGACATCGCTTGTACCTTTCATTCTGTCACCAGGCTCCAGCTGGTACAGTACAAAAGACAGCAGTCAGAATTCTGACTGGTGACAGGTGGCACAAACACGTTATTCCACACCTGGCTTGATTAGACTGGCTTCCTTCCAGCAGGATCATACATGGCCTCTCACACTATCCAAGCATCGGCCCACCGGTTCCTCTCTCGATCTGCTTGCCTCCTCTGTTTTCAAATCCCCTGAACCTGAAAACCTCATTGCAAAGGAGGCTCACTGCCCGCCCAGCAACAGTGCACATTTCCTCTGTAATGTTCTCACAGTTCCCTCAGAACAAAAACTCCCCTCGCCTCTCACTGGCGATGTCTAAACCAAAAGCACCTCTCTATTCCATGGCTTTCTCTTCTCCTGTTTATTGTGCCACTGCGATGCATGTTTTCCTTTCTATTTCTGCTGATTTCTCCAAAAACAGGAACAGTCAATATTTTCATTTTGCAGCAGTTGTTTGTAAGCCACAGTTGTGTTCCTTGGAGTGCAGAGGCTTGGGTTGTCAGTTAATGTTTGAAGTATTTAAAACGTTTTTTATTATTTTCTACAAATGTATATCTGTTTAAGACTGAGAGAGAGCTGAGAAGTTTTAAAAGGGGAAAGCAGCTGGCCCCAGTTATCAGATATAACCCTTGATACAAACAAGGTGGAACAGCCTTACACACATGTGCCTATCTTATTACAGTTTGCATCTGTACATAGAGGGCGTTACACATGCTTTAGAAAACCAAGAGAATTACAGCCTTTAAAAAGGAATCTAAAAAATACCTCATCTCCTCCTTCTCAAAAGAAATATCCTATTGTTCCAAAATAGGTCACTCGAACATAACAAAGCCAAGAGAGGATGGAAAAATGCTGTACTTAGCCTAGACGTGTGATCTGATCGATCCAAATCACATTTGATGAAGACGAATGCTACATCGCAGTTTCAAAGATTGCACACCCATTTCCATAACACTTGACAAAGCCATGGATGTCATGATTTTCTGGGACTGAAGGACAGCCCAAGGTAAGTTTTTGCACATTCTGAACAAATGGGTTTGTCTCTCATCAGGCACACTCATCCCACCACTTAGCAATAAGAGTCAACAAGCAACAACAAGATGATCACGTATGGAGCTATTATTACAAAATCCCATTCAAAGCACAAAATTCCATTTACCCACTTAGAGTGATATTAAAGTGGTCATTTTGAAATGTTATAATAAAGACCACTCCTACACTTGTAGCATTCAGGTTGAGTAATGAGACAACCGGAATGGGTTAGCCCACAGTAACAGCTAACCTTGACATTTCTGGAATCAGAGATCTTTCCTTCTGGAGAGCTACTGCTGCACATTCTGTGGGAGAGGTTAGCATTAAAAACATATGCCCGGGACATATCCTCTGTGTAACAGACCAAAGGTTGTCTAAGGTGAGATGATCCATAACGATTTGTGCTCCTTGAGTCCGGAAGCTGCCATCTGGAGAAACGAACCCACCACCACCTGATCTTGAACAACCAGCACAAGAAGATGAGCTGAGGTCGTATGAAACTGTGACACTATCTCCATCTACATGGAGATCAGTTCTGCTGGTTGAAGTGATGCCTCCCCCAATCAATCACTGAAGGAGGCAAATACCTTCCTCTCATTTTTTGTCAAGGCATCATAGTGACCTGCAGTTGTATGTGACAAACTGGGATGTCTCCGCATTTATTGTGACATTCCCAGTCAACTGGAATTATGGCTAGAAACATGATCCTTGGCTGACTGAGACATTCGTTGGGGTTCAATACCATGCTTGGCTCCTCTGACTAACCTTGCACCAGCTCTCCTTCTATCCTTCCTCTCTCACTGGATTAGATTTTATTAGATCAATCCGGGCCTCCGTGCTTTCAGTCTCCTCTGGTTTTAATTCCACCCCTGATCTTGATTGCTGTTGAGCTCGTTATCTGCATAAGTCAGATATCACGCAACTTGTTATTTTTTTCATCACTGTCTTAATCAGAGATAATGAAACCTACCCACAAACCCACTGGACTGGGGTTGCCAATTCCTGCCACAGACAGGTGTAAAAAAAAGTGATTGTTACTCAGATATAACTAAACAGATCCACAATGAAGAAGCAAATGAAGTTTTAATGATGAAGAATTAGACTTAATTAGCCTGCCAGTTTTTACCAAAGCAACTTACGCCTCTGTTCATTTACAGTATACAGGTGCATAAGCCATCTGAGTGAAGACTCTTGCCCAGTCCAGGATTCAAACCCATAACCTTGCAGTTACAAGTTGGGAGCGCTGACCTCTACTCATATAATATACATACTGTATATACTCATATGTATTTCCAAGATATGTGTTAACACAGGGCTTAGAGCTTAATTCCTTGCTTTTGCAGAACCCCTTCACCATCAGTGTGGCAGCCTAACCCAGACAGTGACCACATGCAGTTGATGTATTAGGCCAGTGGAAGAATCGAGTGACGTCTCTACCGTTTTCGGTGCCTTTTGTTACATTATTGTAGTGTACAAAACCTGTACAATAACTTGACTACTGCTGTTTTAGCTTTGAAAGAGAGAAAAATTAAAGTTTCTCACGGGAAAAGGAGGGGAAAAAAGAAAAATGTGTATGAAAGCTAAACGATAAACGACAAAAGTTTTAAACCCTACATTTGGACAAATATCTGATTCTACCTTTTCTAGTTTTTACAAGAAATACAGTCCAGTCTCCACTAAAGTGAGGACTGCGCTCCACAAATTGTTGGAGAATCCTGGAATATTTCACTTCAGGTGGTAGAAATACAGGGCATTGTGGCCTTTTGTAAATCCATAGCCGCACATGTTTGAATGTGTCTTCGAAAACAGGGACACTTCATGTTTGCTCCAACAGTGTAAAATCATTCCTATCAAAACTGGTAGCTTGCTGTAAGTATGCAGAGCAGCTAGCAGCAGACAGCAGATTAATTCAGTTGTACAAGAATTACACCTCCATTTTGTTCTTCTGCAGTTTCACTGCACTGAATCCTGCATCCCTCCATTTACTGGAACAATCCGTCTCCGCTAGCGGAATTCTCCATTTACAGTATCCTTTCGATTAGCTTGGTAATGCATTAGAAGCAAGACTCCATTGTTTTGTTTTTTCAAGTGAAGGGGACCAGGCCGGTGAGGGTGGTGGTGGTGGTGGTGGGGGGGGTGTTTTTCCTAATGAGTACCTTTCTTTCTTTTGCCCACTGGAGTTAAAGCCTCTTGCTGTTAGAATGTTAATCTGTCTAAACCCATTGAACTCAGCTGATCGTTGAAGTCAATCGGCTGCTGTTCGCATAGCAGAGCCGAGTTAGTTAAGAGAGTCTTGCCCACTTCCTGCTGCGCTAGGTGAGCAGCTGGACACAGCCCCCCCTGCTGGTTGAAAAGCAGGGAGGTGCCGTGATGAAAAACCTGACCCGAAGGAATTAATCCCCTCTGGCCTTCTGGGTATAACCACACAGAAAGTGCTCCAGGACAGAACTGAATGCAGAACCCAAGAGGCATGGGGGTGGTGTGTTGTCCTTTAATTTGTGCTAAGAGAACTGTATGGAACGAACATTGAAATGAAAGGAGCAATAATTCCACTGAACATGTTGTAGCAGGAGCTTAGCAAGAAGAGTCTGGGATGCCAGTGTAAAGAGAACTGAACTTCATTACGCGGGCCTAGGCCCAAACAGAATAGAGAACGTAACCGTCCTCAAGAATTTCCCACCTGAAAGCTCCTGCACTCCTACTTTAGGGGGGTGGGGGGGTGGGGATGCCCTGGGGTTACCAGGGAAACACCCAGTTCCGCCCTCCTCCCCCCTCTGGAGCAGACAGCACCTTCCAGTGCCAACCAGTCAGCCAGTGCAGCCCCAGGGTGCGCCCCTCACAAATACCCCGTGGGGAAACAACGACAAATAGCACAACTTCCATTTCCAGTCTGGAAGATGATTTCCAGTCCAATGGCTTTCAAAGTCTTACGTACTTGGCAAAGATGGTAGAAAGAAACCGGCAGTGTATGCTTTTACAACAGACTACAAAGATTTGATAATGTCTATTGTTCGATAATCCGATGGCCCTTTAGGTATATCCTCTCTGTTCTGTATCTGGAGACCAAAACATATTTCACCTTCCGTAGCACTGAGGAGATATTCAACTTAACGCATGAAGAAATCACATTCTGAAGCCTTGTGTAAGAGCAGACCTGACATGCAAAATTATACTGTGGAAAAAGGATATATGGATATAAAAATAAGAGTTAGGAGTCTAAATCACATGGACAAATTCTTTATTTAAGTGAGGACACCTGAATGTTGAAGAAAGAAAATCAGTCAAAACCACCTGCTGCCGTGAACCTTATATGAATTAAATCTGAAGCAGTAAATTCTATAGGGTTTCTAAAAGGGTAAGTCTTAATTCTAGTTCTTTATGCAGGGCCACGCAGGGCTGGTGCCAAAATGCGTTTTGTGCCGAAACATTCCAAAGAAAAGTAGCGCTGTTTTTGACGGAGAGATTTGGTTTTCCAGCGCAGAGTTCAGACACGTTGTTGTCAGGCGTGCTTCCCGGGAGAGTGGAACTGAAGATGGCGTCTTTGTTCTCGAAATCGCTTCTATTTGGAAGGAAGCGCGAGAGAGAAGTGGGCCACGGTGCGGTGTGTGTGTGTGTGTGTGAAAGAAAGAGACAGCAGCAATGAGAAAACCGTTTCCTTCACCCTGAGGTGATTCAGGGACAAACAATCCCCACATTCTATCCAGTAGGATGTGCCGAACAATTCTAAACTATGTCAAGTGACAGAATCACTTTGCTCTTCGGAGCCTGGAAGTTTCACAGGGTCAAACAAATAGGCTGAGAAAATCTTCTTCCATTTTTAAAAACATAAAAATGGTTACAAGTGAGAGGAGGCCATTTGACCCATCTAGCCTGTTTGATAAATAGTAATTAATGGACCCTAGGATATCATTCAGCCCTTTCTTGAAAGAAGCCTGTTCCCTGCTTCAGAAACTGTTCCCTACTTCCACAACTTTTTGTGTAAAGAAGTACTTCCTGTTCTCAGATTTTATAATAATTTACAGCACTTTTCTAGACACTTCACCCAAACCTCTGTACAAATAATGGGGACTCCCCTCCACCACCACCAGTGTGTAGCTCCACCTGGATGATGGGACAGCAGCCATAGTTCACACATTACGCTCACCACACATCAGCTCTCAGTGGGAAGAAGAACAAAGTAATGATGATGATTAGGAGGCCATGATTGGTAAAGGCCAATGGGGAATTTGGCCAAGACATACCACCCCTTCTCTTTTCTAGAAATGTCTTGGAATTTTTAATAACCGTGGAAAGTCAGGACCACTTGGTTTTATGTCTCATCTGAAGGCAGCACCTTTTTACAATATAGTGTCCCCATCACCATATTGAGGCAGTAGGACCCACACAGACTACTGGGTGAGCACCCCCTACTGGCCCCACTAACCAACCATGACCATGACCAACCTCAAGCTTTCCTAGGAGGTCACCCCTCCAGGTACTGGCCAGGCTCACACCTGCTGAGCTTCAGTGGGCCGCCTGCTGTGAGTTTCAGGGTGATATAGCTTCATTTAAACATACTTCTACATGATATTTTATTTTAAAGGTATTGAAAACAAAATAAAAACTACATGCCAGCACATCTACCTTAGCTTCATTCATTTTGATTTTCAACACATGGGCTATGGAAATGCTCTCCCACATTCACTGTTCTTAGAAAACAAAATTATTGGTTTTGTATGGTGATGTGTCGGGATAATTTGGAACTTGTCATCTGGCGATCCCGGATTTCACGCCATTCTGCCCTCAGGCATTGAAGAGAGAACTCCCATATTCATTTATGCTACAACATTATCCAATCCTTAATAATTTGTACTGCAGCACTTAAAGGGACCTGGTACAGGAGAGAATTAAGCTATGGGAAATACATCTAGAAATCAAAACAAAAAATAAAAGATGTAGCTTCTGTTTTCTGAAATCAAAATGGATTTGAAAGAGGTACAAATGGCTTCGCAATCAACCAGGGCGACCAATCTGTGAGCTTTTACTGGCATTTACAGTTTTAATTCACATTAAACAAAGAAAACACTGAACTTAATTTTAGAGAAATTCATGTGTAGAGGGAAGTTCAAAAGACTGGTCTGGTCCTTCTTTCATAGACGGGCCACTTGTTTTGGAGCTAATCTGCATAGGACTCGACAAAACCAAAATACTTGAATGTGCCAGTCATTAGAAATCAAGAGCTTTGAGTTCCTTGACTGCAGACTCAGCCAAAAGGACTATATTGAGACACGATGGACTTGTCACTTTGAGATGTATTAGAGATGAGATCATCAATAAGAAGTGACCTGTTGTACTGTATGTGTTCATCAATTACTTGCAATGTTCTGGATTTCAATATCCACAAGACATTGGACAAATCACCTTACTGAGTGCCTGTTTGTTTTCCAGAGTGCTTTTATTGAAAACAAATGTTGTTGTTTTTTGCAGGCACGTGCAATAGAAATTAGAAATGTCTCCTACACAACGATCCCACCACGTGCTTTTTCCATTTGCCCATGAGTGAGCCCCCAGCGTCACAGCACAATGTCACAGAGCACAAAGGATAGTGGGAGTACAGCTGGCCTCAGCAGTGTCTTTGGGGTTGACACTCCCCAATAAATAGTAATGAACAGGATGCAATCTTAGCATTTCAAATCATGCAGTGAGTATGATAAAGATGTGTCCGGAAGAGAAGGACAAAATTGTGATTCAGGTGACCAGGTGGCCACAGGCATCCAATGCAGAGAGGATAGAAACGGCCATGCAGGACTGTCTTGGCATATTTGTGTTGCTTTGAAGTGTTTGAATGTAGTGAAGTTGAATGTAGGGCATCCACACCATTCTTTCTGTCTCAGTACGGAATATTTCATGTTATGGGGGCTTTTACATCACCAAACTGATACTGCTGCCCTGACATCAGCTCCAAGGAAGGCAACTGGCCTTCAATCAATGTCTCACACAGGCACATTACAGGAACCGAAACTCACATTTTTAAACGTTCAAAGGTACCGACAATCCTACTTCAAGAGCAATGAAGTAAGAACCCTAGGAGACAAGTGGATTAAATGGAGAGTAAATGCACTTAAGACTCATTTTTACACAAAGCGTTGTGGGGGTAGGGAACAAACTGCCACACACCTTCCCTGAGACCCTTCAAAGTGAATAAGCTACATGCAACAAAATGAAACTACATAACTGCATAAGTCATAGAAAAAGGGACAAAATAAGTGTGCTGGAAACACCGTATATAGAGGACAAAGAAAAAATAATGGCTTAAAAACTACTATGAGTTAATCACAAGATAATACTGGTTGAATTCTTTCAGCAGAAGGTAACTAACAATCCGGCTTTGTTTTTACTCAGGGTCAAGATTTTCTAGGTCATAACACTGTGTACAGTAACTGTGTTCCTAAATACTGGTCAGAAGACTGCGAGTTTCTCCATCTCGTATGAAAATCTAGTTAACATCGATGTCTTTCAAAAACAGGCTTTGTAGTATTTTTGTGTGAAATGTGTTTATAAGCCAGCAACAAGTAATAGGATTAGAGTACTTAGAAAACACCTGGTGCAGGGAAAGTCTTAATGCCTTTATGATTTTGGTACCAGTAAGTGTGAAACCAGTTAACTGAATTAAAAAATTAGTATATATATATTTGAAGAGGGACTTCTGTTGTGCACACATCCTCTTTCAGTTTTGGAAAAGAGCTTTGTGGTTTGCGGAGGTCATTTCTTTTTTTGTCAGGCACAAGAGGGTGAAAAAAAGGCACACGTGGCCTTTAAGTTCCTGATTTAAGACAAACAATTGTAGGTCTTACTCAGCAGCTTCCTGTAAAGATTAGAACTTTATTGCATAAATTCCAGATCAGCTTACAGCCTTACTGCCATTCAACTGACAGCAATCACTAGCACTAAACTATTACAGCACAGTTACAGAGCAACCAGAAACCTCTCTGCGTTACAGTGAACCACAAGGCTCCTGCATTTAATCGCGCAGGCTGGAGTAAACTACAAGAGATGATCTAGTGTATCTTTAAACGAATGACCGTAATTGGAGTTTAAAAAAGAGAAGAGTATTACATGTGTATTCAAGAGGCAGTCTGTCGCTTTTGGCTGTGGTAACTTTCCCAGGCCTGTGCACAGCGCACGAGAGACTAATTGAAAACGATGTTATGAGGAGCTCAGTGGAATGTGCTGCAGAGATGACTTTGGAATTCCTCCACTAGTCCTTGCAAGTAACCTTCGCTGTCTCGGTGAAATGACATGTGCTGCCAACTTCCACCTCTGTCTCAACACACTTGGGACGTGACTCCTCAGTGGTCACTGACTGTGAATTTAACCTTACAGCATGATCCTTTTAATCCGAATGAGAAGTGTGTCGCCTCCATAGAGTTGATAAAACACGCTTGCTGCTGTTCATGACTGCGACTGCAATAGCTATAACAAAAAGGTGGGCAGTACAGTGGTGCAACCTAGCAGTGCCACGGCCCTGGGTTCAGTTTCAACCCTGTGCTGCTATCTGCATGGAGCTTGTTTCCCAATCCCCATCGTGAAGGATCCATCAATCACTCTAAATTATCAGTTGGTAGAGGTACAAATTGCAGGTGGTTATCACATCTGTTTAGACTTTATTTGTTCAGTTAACTAAAGAACAGTCAACACTGGGATGACTTCAAGCAGCACGATTATGTGTCATTTGACTGGGTTTGCCAATGAAGAAATTAGCATTTACACTGATGACCTGATAAATTCTCATTCATATGGCAAGCCATTTACTGGATTGCCTTAAAATACTGATACTAGCCTTTATTTAATTATTTGATTTATTCAAATACCCTTGTCATGATATTACTGTACTGCCTTATTTACTGGGATGTCTATTCAGGTATTAAATGATCTTTGGTGGTGAAATCTGATATCCAGAATTCAGTAGTCTGTATACTAGTTAAAGATACTCTGATTCAACATATAACTCCTGTCTTGTGTAATTCGCACAGGCTCTCTTTGGAATTTAGAAGCTAGTTTTCAAAAGGAGCCACATTCCACTGGAGGCTACTCAGACTAACTTGGGTTTACAGGCTTTCTTAGACCAATTAATGGGTGTTCAATCCCTCAAGACCACACTATTTAAACCGTGTTATGCCACTGATCTGGTGCTCTGTCATTGAGATGGTTCTAGACCTTGGGAGTGCACTAAGCAGTACTAACTGGCACCACCGAAGTGTACTCTGCCCGAATCCACCTGAATGTCTGTCATGACCCTGAACCACCTGTCAGGAAGCAGTTTCCTGCCCATCACCTCCATGCTCCACCACTTCGGCTCTCCCTGTCGGTCTCTGTGTAACACAGAGCCCTGCTGGGCTCTTGCTCTTGGATTCTCGGCCTGTCCGCAAGACGCGGCTGTCTCTCTTGGAAAGCCACTTCGTAACACCTATTGCATGAGCACAGTCCAGCCCTTAACCCTAGATCTCCAGAGACCAGGCTCCACACAATGGGATACAAGGCCTTCTCACACGCAGCACACAGCTCATTACCAAAAATCATTAGAGACTCTGCAACTGTCAGCCTTAAAGGCTTATCTGTCTACTAAAGAGTAGAATGTATAGTGTAGTCTTACTCTTGGCTTCAACAAGTCAAAATGCTATGTTTTTTTTCCACTTCACTCTTTTTACTTGTGTATTGTAGGTTGTATTGTCCAAAGTTTGGATGTTCTTGAAAAGCTTTCATGAATAAAATGATGTTAATGGCTTATTTTACTGAAGCTTTTATCCCAGTTGGAATCTGAGCCTGCAGTCTGGAGTCCAGAGCCTTAAACATTATCGCACACTGCTTCCATCTGCAGCCAAAGGACCCACGCCTTTATAAAAATTGATCTTTTAAAACATACCAGCCTGTGGCCCTCCAGTGATGGGCTGCAGAGAGCAGAGAGTGATACCAAGTCCTACTTGTTTCAGATACTGCAAAGAGTGGGAGTTGCTGAAACTTCAACCACAGTAATAGGCAAATAAGTTCCCTGGACAAGCAACTGACACACCTGCAAGGTGTAAACTGTATCACCCGAGGTGAAGGCGTCAAACTCAGATCACTATCTCCACGCAAAAACCCATCAGCGTGCTGCCAAAAGACTGGTAAGGCAGTTCACCAGCTCCTCCTCATTCCATGAAAGTTCCATTAACGAGTTTTCACGTTAATACATCTGTATGAATCATCGCCCATCCGTGCTGCTTTATTCATGTATGGTCCAGTTTTCCATTCATACTGCATGTTGGTTTTATTAGTCCTGAGTATTCTCATGTGACTTCTGGAACTGTACCAGGGTGTGTGCACATTGCAATGCCAAGTGAGACATGGTTTCTCACAGCTGCATAAAGAGCAGTGGACAGAATTATTGCAACACCTTCATTTGGTTGATATTAGCTTGTCATTGTGATCTAAGATCCTGTGGCATTACATTTCCTGCCTACGTGAGGATAATCCACACATATTCAAAGGCATCATAAACACTGACAAGTAACACCTAGAAGAAGCTAGTTTAATTACCCCAGATCATACTGGGAGCGTGAATGTGTGCTTTGGCTGAGAATCTCTTAAACCCACTGGGACATCTAGGGTGAATAAATTTTCAGTTTACCTAGAAGGGGTATAAACATCAAATCAGGACAGCTTAATAAACTATAGGTATTTCTCTTTATAAATTAGTTCATGAGCTGGCTTCAGATACATATTGCCCACAATTACACTTGAAACTACTTTCACTACTACTCCCCTTATGCAGGGCTTGTTAGAAAACAGGCAGTCTTACCATAGTCTGGTCAAAGTGGTCACAGTTACATAGGTCTCCCATTTCAATAAAGGTCGTCTTTGGGCTCCCTAACTGACACTGTCACAGTTCCCTCTAACCTGGGTTAGCCATCTATCCATTCTTTAATCCGCTTATCCAATTCAGGGTCGCAGGGGTGCCGGAGCCTATCCTGGCAAGTACCGGGTACAAGGTGGGATACGCTCTAGATGGGATGCCAGCTCATCGCAGGGAACACACAGAAACAATCATGACTCGCATCAGGGCAATTTTATAGACACCAGTTACCCGATCCGGAGGAAATCCATGAGAACATGAAGAACATACAAACTTCATGCAGATGGGAACCAGGGAACTGAACCCCAGCAACGCTTACCATCACGCCACTGAGCCGCCCTCCTGGATTATCAAAGATCCTATTAAGCAGTTAATACAGAGCGACATACTTCACACGTGAGACTATGTCTGTCACGCCCTCTGCAGCCAGAGGGCGCTCCTTCTCTGTCCTGTCCCTAGTTTCCGGTCTGCTGTCCTTCCTGTCCCTCTCTTTCCCTTGGGCTATATATTTCCAGGTCTTGCACTCTGTCCTGGCTCAGCATTGACGTTCGGATGTCCTGAGACCCGCCTAGCACCAGGGCGCCCCACGTCCGCTCCCTGAGGGCATAGGTTTCTATACGGCATTCCTGAACTCTTTGCACTAATGAGCCCGGGCCTTTTTCCCGTCTCGCCGCTACGCATTTGGGTCTTTTTCCGCTCTCCTGCTCCCCACGGTTAGCCCCTTTGGAAGTCCGTGACAATGTCAGAGGTGGAGTGAACTGTGATCTGGGCACCAGAGCGAAAATTCCCGAATCTTGGACAAGTTGGAAGAGTACCACACAAAAGTGTAGCGGGTTTATTTTTTGACATCCCTATGGCCAACTCGTTGCCCAACAAGATTGCCCAGATTTAGCATCTGATGCCTTCCATGATTTCCCAGTGAAGTTTAGGTTAGGGTTCCTCTATCTGCCTGTTGGCTTGATGGCTTTTGCTGAATGCTGAAAGAATATTCTAATATCTTAGAGTGGGTTTTTTTGTCATCAAAAACCTATTAATAATGTCTTTATTTGCTAGTCACACTACACAACAGGTAAAATGAAGAACTTTAAAGAAAGTGCTGTTGTTTAACAGAAGTTCAGGAGAAGGTCAAATTCTATTCTCGCACTTCTGTTCTCCAATGTATGAATATTCGCTGGCTGCCCACAGCTCTGCACAGCTTTTCTAGCTCCCCTCTCTCCACCCCAGCTGCACTCCTGCAGCTGCCTCCCTGGTTCATTACTCATGAGGGAGGAGGGTTGTGACAGCTCTGACCTACAGACAGCCCTGTCATTTCCTCAGCCATCCCAATTAATGCCAAAGTATTGAGTAGGCTATCCCTTTATATTCATTGGGTTGTTTAGTTGTAATTCGAATTTTACAGAACTGCTTAAAGAAAAACTATTTGTTGTACACACGTGTATAAAGGAAAAGCTCATACTGGCAGGACTTTGCCCAGGGACCAGCAGACAGAATCCTATGTCTCTACAGCACCTGGTCTTGTCCCATCGTTATTTGTTGCCCTAATCTACATAAAGCAGAACAACAGAACCAGACCTGTTCATCATCAAGGTAATGTGTAATAATAATAATAATAATAATAATAATAATAATAATAATAATAATAATAATAATAATAATAATAATGTTTCTTTATTAGCCCTATACAATTTCTTGCATTAGGAATTCGTCTTTTCGCATACCCCAGCTTTTCTCCATGGAGACACAGACACACAGACAGGGAGAAGCTTGGGGTCAGAGCACAGGGTCTGCCATTGTACGGCGCCCCTGGAGCAGTTGGGGTTAAGGGCCTTGCTCAGGGGCCCAACGGAGTAGGATTCCTCTGCCGGCCGCAGGATTTGAACCACCAACCTTCCAGTCACAGGCGCAGATCCTTAGCCACAGAGCCACCACTCCGCCCAGGGTGTTTCCAGCAAGACCTGTCTTTTAACCGTCAGTGACCAATAGTCCAGACAGCACCATGGCTACGTGCTTCCACACAACTGCTTTAACTGGGCCGTCCCAGAAACTGTGAAGAACAGTGGCAGCTGCATTATGGCTAGAAATATCACATTGAGTGGGAGTTACATGACACTGCTGAAGGCCAGTGGTTTGATAGTTAGTCACGCACTGTTGCAAAGTGTATTTATTCAGTAACTAGTTTCTTCCCAAAAGTACGTGCATGGTGAAAATCTTGCCTGGAAAGCAAAGCTTGTGAAAAGCTCGTTTGTAGCCGTTTTCCTGATCAATACTGCTCCCATGGACTGTAACCAGTTGTCGATCGATCTCAGGGGGATTCTCCACAACAGAGTGACCTGGGTGTTCCGCAGAAAACTTCGCTCTCTGAGAGGTCAAGGTGATAACTTCAGTAAGCAACTTTTAAAGTATCCAAAGCCCAGTCGCAAGCTTTCGCCCACACAGGTCTTTGTGACTCAGCGTTCCTCTGTCAGGAACTTTTAGCGACAGACTGCTCCAGCTACAGTGTTCAAGGGAACGTTTCCGCAGGTCTTTCCTCCCGGCGGCTGTCAGGGTGTATAACGCTGCCCTAGGCTAGGACTGTTAGCCCTTCATTTGCTCCTCTATGGACAGCATGTTGCTCCATTGTATTTTTCTGGACACTCAATCTGTATATACCTATGCACATTTTGCACATGTTTTATTGTTTTCACAGTGACTATGATCATATTTTGCACACACCTATGTATTTATTTGTATTTATTTACTGTATTTTATATTTATTTTGTATTACTGTACATATTCGAATGTTTAGTCTATTCTGACGTCTGTCTTTTTGCTTGTCTTGGGCTGCTGTAACACATCAATTTCCCTTCAGGATCAATAAAGTCTTATCTATCTATCTTAGTGTCCAAGTGTTAAAATGGTAAATTCAGGTAGTTGCTTTAATTTGTTTAAACAAACACCGGAAAACACATAGCTTTAGCATCACTGTGTTTGACACTGAGCAACAGCTGCTGTAATTGCACTCCTTTCTACAGCCTCCAACAATCCATTTTCTAACCACTGTATTCATTACAGGGTCACAGGGGAGCTGGAGCCTAACCCAGCAAGCAATGGGCACTACACACACAAAACACAGAAAGCCCAAGTGCACTTTATTAACCTATGCATTAAAGGTAGACATTCTAATCCCTGACATTTTTTTGTTTGCTGGACTCAAAATACCATAACAAATCACTCACCTCTGAAAGTGAACCTGTTTAAGGCGATTTTGGCATCTGTAATTTGCTTTCACCCTCTGAGGTCTGGGAGCTGTTCCGAAATAAGAAATGAAAATGAATGACTAGTTAGCCATTTTTGTATTAATTCTAAAAGTCGGTTGCACCCCAACTCACTTAATGTATTAGTAATTATTATGAGTGGAAAAGTAATCTTTTTAGCCTTTGAAAAAAAAGGGGGAAGGGATTCATAATCAAATGGATTATGCTGAAAAGCAAAACCACCTATATGTATCTGACGATGTCCTGGCCAAATTTCCCATTGGCCCTTACCAATCATGGCCTCCTAATAATCCCCCTCTATGAATTGGCTTCATTACTCTGCTCTCCTCCCCACTGAGAGCTGATGTGTGGTGAGCGTTCTGGTGCACTATGGCTGCCGTCGCATCATCCAGGTGGGGCTGCACATTGGTGGTGGTGGAGGGGATCCCCATTACCTGTAAAGTGCTTTGAGTGGAGTGTCCAGAAAAGCGCTATGTAAGTGTAAGCAAGCATTATTATTATTATTATTATTATTATTATTATTATTATTATTTAATACAGTGGAGGGTGAAGAGCTGTATACAAGTACTAAGAATATAAACTACAAACCTGGGCAGTCCCTTAACCGGTAGCCTTCTGGAGGAAGCAATAAAAAAGGCAAAGTTAATATATATATATTTAAAAGTTTAGAATTTCAATCAAGGGTTCTAACGTCACAATTGCCCTTTGCACTCATAACACCCCATTTTAGGACATTGTGTGCAATTTTGATCACCACGCTCTAGAAAAGGTATTAGTACTCTGGAGTGGGTTCAAAGAAAAGAAAATACATTCTCGTGCCTTTAACCAAGGAAGGTCCTGCCCTGACAGCTAATAGGACTGAACCCCTTTTTAGTCATGAGCAGAGAAGACTACAAGGAAATTGGATCCAAGTGTTCAGAATCCTCAGAGGTACTGACAAAGTCATTCCAGTGGACTTCTTCAGAATAAACAGCGAAACACAAAACAGAGGACACAGGTGGAGAGTGATCAGCCCTGGCTTTTGTCAAGCACAGATTGGATGAGCTCTCCGGATCACTTAGCAACTGTCAACAGAACGAGTCAAATGAGCCAAAATGTCTCCTCTTGTTTGTATGTACATATGTTTTTTAACTACACTTTCACCCGAATAGCCTTTTTTTTTCAAGTAAGAATAATTCTACTCAAGTTACAATTTGGAGCACTTGTGCACGTCTACTAGGTACTGAGCCAGATCTACTCGTGTTTCAGAATAAGAGTCTCGTCAGCGCTGAAATGAATACGCGAAAAGATTTGCAGTGCCATCTAGTGGATCGAATTGAAAATGTCTGTATTAAGCAGTCTGATCACAGGTAAAAAAACAGATTCCCTTTAAATTCGGAATGAAGTTGTCACCGTGTGGGGGGCAGGAGCTTTTTTCACAGACGTCATACTAAGACGTTGTGTTAAATTAGTCTCGTGTGGACCACTGGACACTCTGTACTGTATTCTTTATTTATCCAGAGTTATACACTGTATCAGCGGCATTCGTGTTAATCTACCCCATTTTATCTACTTTCTTATTTTTTGAGAGAGAAAGCAAATCGCTAGAAACCACTGTGATAATATCACGTCTCAACGGTGCTGTCAAGAAACAAGCTACTAATGCAAAATAACTAATGTACAGGCATGCAATGGCACTAAATGTTAAAATTAGTTAATTGAGAAATCCAGACAACTGACCTTTATAATTGAGATATGCATCATGTACAATAATAACAAGTATAATAATTTCAATTACAGCTATTGTCATTTCAGTGGGCAATGAATACTTGTCACCAAATGTGAGAGGAGGTGAAAAGTCAATGACTGCTAATGACCAATTTAAAAGTAGAAGTAGACCTTGAGAAAATAGTGGAAGATACGTCATCCAAGTGCATTCAATCTTATTTGTGCAAATGTATTCTAGCGTGGAAGAATAAAAAACTAGAGATACATATTTACATTTTTTTTTCCAGGAAAGATTCAAATGAAGTCCTGTCTGCTAATCAGCAGTGACGCACCTGCGTCAGTCTGTCAGCAACAATGTGATTAGATTCAGGGTGATTCACTGAACGATACTTACAGGTTCTGAGTGTAGTATTCAGTGTCTCCAGGCCAGATTGGAATCTAGGGTCAAATATGTCGTGACCGGCATTCATTTGTTAGCTCTGGAGAACAGAACTTGCTGTTCTTCATGGTTCAGCAACAGTCTCTTCTGATCACCCATCCATTTTCAGTGACCATTTAATCCTTAGAACTGGGTGTAATGATATTTAGCAACTTAAATACATTGTAGTACTGTACTGATGTGAGTAGTGTGTGGCGTCCCAAGTTGCTTTACGACACTATTACAATGGGACAAAAAGTCCCGTGAAGTTAGGAGAGCACTTGTAAAATAAACAACTAGCAGAAGCTTGCTGTTTGTTAAAAGCTGGTTTCCTTATTGAACCATGAATGAACATTACACTGGGTTGTCAAATTCAGGTCCTGGAGGGCCTTGAGTCCCTTAAACAATTAACAATTAACCTAATTTGTTTCTTAATTTTCTTTTCTTATGCATACATACAATATATGTCTACAGTGCTCAAAACAATTCTTTAAAAGTACAGTTACAGTACCTGCAATCGCACCACAGGGCTGGGTTTGAAACATTACTGTTAATACAAGCTACGAAACGATTACACCAGCTCCTTTACAGAACGGCAGAGAACTAGGAGAAAAAAACAGAAAACGTTAGGTCATCCAGCTGTAATGGAGTTTGTGTCTCTTGCCTAAGAGGGCCACAGTGAGCCAGAGCCTATTCCAGCAGACACACAGCAAAATACACTTTGGAAAGAGGCAAGAAGCCACCACAGGCCAGATTCACATTCAGTCATTGTGTTGTGTAGACGCCTATACAGGATATAGATGTGTAGTGTATATATAACATTACTTTATTAACCCTTTACAATTTCTTGCATTAGGAATTATCTTTTCGCATACCCTAGCTTGCTCTCCATGAGACACACAGACAGGGAGAGAGCCTGGGGTCAGAGCGCAGGGTCTGCCATTGTACGGCGCCCCTGGAGCAGTTGGGGTTAAGGACCTTGCTCAGGGGCCCAACGGAGTAGGATTCCTCTGCCGGCTGCGGGATTTGAACTGGCAACCTTCCAGCCACAGGCTCCGCCCCCTGTACCATCCTTAGTCAGATCTACCCTAGCTCTAGAAACCTACTTGCAATCTGCAAGGTGTTGCGCTGTAAAAAACATTGTTTTTAATACTCTTCTTGACTGCTCCTACAAAACAAACAGGATTCCAGGTTACACTAGCAATTCCACAGCTGTTTCTTTATGTGATTTAACACATGTAATGGCTCAGGTGGTAGAAATGTTCTCCTCCCTGTAGCTTTTCTGTTTTTTTTTTTGTAGGTATCAGGTTTTGTTTTTTTAAGTCTATCCACACATCACACACCTGTCCAAAAACTACTAGAAAGATATACTTTTAAGGTCTAATTCGATCCTTTAATCTGAGTTTAGCTGAATACAATTTTGTCAAATGATGTACCAAATTGTCTTTGTTTCGTATAAAGTTGAATCATAGTGCATATACTCTAGTAGGAGTTTAATCCACACTGTGGCCTGTGGTAGTGGGACACTCCCAGCACAGTGTAGTACACTTGGCAGCAGGTCTCTTGTTCCTTACAAGGAAATTCTGGTGTTTCCATTGTGTACTTACAGTGTCCCATTTTGTTGAACTACAAATGTGTAGATTGAATTCTCAATCTGAACACTTCTGTGGGTGGAAGAAGTTGTTTATCCCTGAATTGGACAACAGGCTCACATGATTTCAGAATACAGTTCTATAAGGATCCTCAATAAGGCGGTGAATTTTAAGCAAAGATTCAACCTTGAAGACCGAGGAAAGTTCTTGGGGATAAAGTTGTGCAAGGGGCACAGATCAGGAGAAGGGTATAAAGATTTAAAGACGCTGAATATCCTTTTGAACAGGTCAATCATTAAGAAGTGGAAAGTATGTCTTACCATCCAAACCTTCCAAACTGAACAGCTGGGAAAGGAAACTGGTTAATGATGCCACTGACAAATTTGAAAGAGCTTCAACATCAATTTCTTAGATGGAACATTTAGCCCGTACTGAAAAAAACGTTCTTCTTTCTTCAAAACCTCGCAGTAAACGAAATAATGCTAACTGACCTCAATGAGCTTGGTTGAGTGAGAGCATCTAAGATAGACAGACACTTTATTGATCTGGTGAGGGAAATTGCAGTGCAACAGCAGCTTAGCACAGTCAACACAGCACAGTGTTACGAAATGATACAATAATACAATACATACAAAAAAATATATTTAAATACAATACTTAAAAAAAGGGGGCAGAGCAGTGGCACTGTGGCTAAGGATCTGGGCCTGTGGCTGGAAGGTTGTCTGTTCAAATCCCACAGCTGGCAGAGGAATCCTACTCCATTGGGCTCCTGAGCAAGACCCTTAACCCCAACTGCTCCAGGGGCGCCGTACAATGGCTGACCCTGCGCTCTGACCCCAAGCTTCTCTCCCTGTCTGTGTGTCTGTGTCTCATGGAGAGCAAGCTGGGGTATGTGGAAAAATGAATTCCTAATGCAAGAAATTGTATAGGGCTAATAAAGTGATCTTAATACAATACATTCCCAGAGCTGAAGCTGCCATAGAATGTAGTTTCAAAATTAGTTTCTTTTTCAGCAGATATATGAATGAGAAAGCTGTGGCGATGGGTGAAGAACAGACTTGGAAAGGTATTTCTGCTTGTAGCAGCTCAGCTGTCATTTTTTACCTACTTGTAAATACTGCAGCAGTCAAGAATAGAATGTAGAGCTCCCCATGGAAATACCAAAAGAAATTCCCAGTGTGCAGTAGCAGTACGGCAGACTATGAGGTTTACCCTGGGTAACTAGCTTTTATTGTTAGTGGACACTTTTCCCAGAAGGCATTCCAATACACCTGAGTTCAGCAGAGAACTCTAGGGAAACAGCGCCTCCCTGTGGAGAAAATCTTTGATTTTACTGGGCAGTTTTATTCCACACATCAGTTCACTCCTTTGAGGTTATGAAAACCCTGTACTTACAGTAGCAAGGCTTTGTCTTACATGAAAAGCCAAACCTGATACTTCAGTATCATACAGCTGTCGAAGACAAGAAACTATCTTTACTTTACTGATGGTAAAGAAATCAGTGTTCATTATTTTACAGAAGTGAACAGTGGATCGTAACCCAAGCTGGTCCAAAAGGAGAATTTTGTTTTACTCTTTGTTAGCACAGTAGCAGGTATTATGTCACTTATTGTACTTTTATAAGAGGATACATTTATTTTCATGTTTTGATTTGTGACTGACGCCTTCTGTTTCATGAAGGAAAGCGTCTTACCACAAAACTGCAATTTTTCAAATATGAATTGTGCAGTCCTAGCTGAGATTCAAGGCGAAAGTGTTGTAGTGAAGGTAAAGCAGAGCCACAATGCAGTTCTGTGGACTTTTGAAGGAAGTGGGGCCCTGTGGAGAGCCAGGTCTAGCTGCTCCACAATGCCTCACTCTCCACACAGGGCTGTAGTCAGCTCAATAACGACCTGAATTTGCAGCAGGTGTATTGTCTATAAATGTGAAGGAATTAAACGTGTTATACTGTGAAATTGGGTCATTTTCTTCTGAGATTGAGTAAGCGATGACGATGACTAAAGTAGTCAATGTGGTTAACAGGCTCTTTGTGAACAAGACTGCAGAACTTCCTGATGCAGTCACTTCCTTCCAGCCCCAGATCTGGTGTGGGGGCCTGCCTCTCTGAATGACTGTGAGCCAGGGCAGAATACAGGCAGGTGATTTAGGGCAGAGATCCTCTTACATTGACACCAGGGGGCATCACCCTGTACCCCTCCCTCTCGTCCAGAAACTCCCAGGGGCTCAAGACACAGGGAGGACACATAAAAAACGAACAGTTTCTTCAGACAAAGACAATTAAAAGTCATTATATGAATTATAGTATTTATGTTCGATTTAACATTATGTTATTGTAACAGCAACTGGTCTATTATAAGTTATTAAAGTGAGTAACATTTATTTTTAAAAATGAAATTCATGCAGGATTCAATTTTATAGGACACAACTTTTTTTCTAGCAGCTGTGCAGGGTGGTGAAACATACAGTATATCCTGCAGAAATGTCCTTATTCTATTAGATTTTTGCCTTGTTTCATAGTTTCTAATTTAAGTTTTATTCCCCATGAGAAAGGGTGAAAGGGTTTACACAGTTGTGCAAATATTGTATATAATATATTTATCATAAATATATTATAATATAAAATGTTATTTATTATACTTATTATAAATTATATGAAACCTGCTTGTATGACTCTGATTGGTATTGTATGTGTCCTTTGTAAACAAAAAAAGATAAAGAATCCATTTCACACTTAACAACTATCTGTATTCTTACAGAGCTAACAGTGATCTTCTTTTGCTAGGCAGTGATAAAGTGAATTGAAGAAGGTATTTTAACATAAGAGTCCACCATATGAAAACATGAGCAACAGCTGGACAGCTCACTGTGGCAATGAACCAGTATATCACTAAAGAATCTTACTTGCCACCTTTAAGGATGAACAAATCTAGAATTGAGCTGAGGTGTCAGTTGAATTTAGTTCCAGAAAGCTATGCTAAGATTAAAGTCTGCAAAGGCTTAGAAATGTGCATACTGAACTGACAGCTTTGCAAGCAACCCAGTACGCCACTTCACAGTTTTGATAAAGATGTGCTTACTCACAGTGGTCACACGCACTCAAATGTTTCCTTCCGAAGTTAGCTATTTCCGTATCCATTCGTGGACGTGGCGATGCTGAGTGTGAAGGTGACTAAGGTGTTCCAGCTGTAGAAATGTCAAAAGACGTCAGTCCCCCCCAAAGCAAAAACTACAAGTAGTGCTTCCCAGCAACACCCATAGATTTGTGCACCACAAATCTATGAGGACACTCACTTTATATGCCTGAGGAAAGTGTGCTACAATGAGGCATTTCCCTCAAATTCCTCAGAATATTTTAGATATGTATTTGCCTTTTCTTTGATTTTACTAAGTAAAGCACCGGGCAGTTAGTAAAACCCGGAAAAGCAGAGTAAACTCATGACGTAAGAATACAATTTTGATCGCCATGTTATATTGAAGGTATTGCTGCTCTGGGATACAGATACAGTACATTCTGGATATGTAAAGGGAATGTCCATCACCATTAAGCTGCAGGGACTGATCCTTTTTTATCTTAAGCAGGGAAGATTAGGATGAGACCAGAACTGATGTCTCGCAGAGCTGGGGTCCTGGGTTCGATTCCGGACTTGGGGTGCTGCATTGAGTTTGTATGTTCTCCCTGAGGGTTTCCTCTGGGTACCCCAGTTTCCCCTCAGTCCAAAAACATAGGCACCAGCACCCCCACAATCCTGTATCAGATAAAGCATCTTGAAAATGGATAGAGGGGACAAGACAAATGGAAAAATTGCAACTTTCGGTGATACATTTCATAAGTAATGGCCTCTTAAAAAACGACCCATATCTCTTCCACTGTGTGTTATGGAGAGTAACATGATAAAGAGGAGTTCCTTCAGTGGAGACGTGATGGGTTAACCCTGCCTGTACAGGTAACATTGATAATGAAACACAGACAGATAAGCAAACTTTTTCATAAAAAATCTGAACTCCAGCTGTCTGAAACAAGCATTGGGACAACCATCACGGCAGAATTTATTGCTCAAAGTCCTGATATTTGCCAAGATATTAACCTGTATAACAACTAAGTTAAAAAGGCTTACCAAGGATGCAATGAGTACTTATTGGCTTTTGTTAAACACCATACTGTCGATATCATTAAGTGCATTATTTATGTGCATTTCCAGTAGATGCAGATTGACTTACATCTTACACCTGGTGGAAACAAAGCTGTTCATGAAAAATTCACTGCATCATTTTGAATAGAAAATATTGTGAGCTCTGACCTTCAAGCAACCTCGGTAGCAGAGAAGCTCTGGTTTCCCCAGCTAAACAAGATATGCCTGCTTATTGCCACTGTCTTGAACTCAAATAACAGGGGGACTGCAGACACAGGAAGGTTTAATCCACTGCATAGAGTTAAAGCTGTGTAAATGCTGTCTAGCCTTTTAAAGCAACTTTTCAGCGTGTGGTATATTCATGGTAAAAGCAAAGAAAATATTAGAAAAGCATCATGGCAAAGCAGATACAGAACTTTATACAGAACAGAAGCTTAATAAACTCTCTGGACACCTGCAAATATACCATGCATATCTGGAATGGAAACCTTCTTAATTGCAGTCCTGCATATACAGTACTTTTCATAAAATGTACATCAGTATAGTGTTATAATGTAAAAAACAGAAATTATAGTCATTCCACTACAAATTATTTTGTAAAGACTTAATTCTGTAAGAAAACCAATTAATTGCATCATATTGCCTATACTGGATATATGTCAGTACCTACATAAGAACAGCAGTAAGAAATACTGTAAGCACATTAATAAACCACGCATTAAGTGTAAGCACAGAGAGAGGTAACGTAAAGCAGAATCTTTAAAACAAGAGACTTTTTAGGCATAACAATATGAACCGTAGTGTTTTGGTAAAAAGATCCTGAAAATGACAATGGCTGTTCCCTGAAACTAGTAGAGCAAATTGCCCTATCCTTTTCTGAGAGAATAGGCAGGAAGTTTGTATGTAAACCCTCTTACATGAATGGGGCATGAAAACGGGGAGTGTACTGTAAAAAAATCAAAAGTGAAACCATGTGAAAAACACCAGAAAGCAAAAAGAGGTGTGATGATGCCCAAAAAACATAGTAAACCAGCTAGGAGCTGGTCTGTAAACTTTGTTAGGGTGCTTCCTTAACCAGTCGAAATGACAAAGTCTGCGGCTGAAAGTAGCAGCTGCTCACTTCGTTTCCCCGTGGCCTGGCTCCAAACGAAAAGCGGGTTGTCCCCCCCCCAAAAAAAAAACGGACTTGGTTGACGTGTGCCGGCTGCCGACGACTACCTGGGTGGGTCAGGTGGCCTTGCCGATGATGAGGATGCTCATGAGGAAGACCATGATGAAGAAGACCCACATGAAGAACCTGTCCATGACCTTCGCCACTTTTTTCCACTCGGCGCCCTTCGCGCACGTCGCCCTCTGCTCTCGGAAGCAGTTGGCGATGTACTCGATGTTCTTGACGACGGTGCCGTGGCGACCACAGGCGCAGGCCTGGGCCTGGGCCTTTCCCGGGCAGCCCAGGTCCTCTTTCGGACACCCGTTCACGTTGCCGTTCGGCTCCTCCCCGGCGCAGCGCTCGTAATTGCTCTGGCAACCCCTGGAGGTGCCCGACTGCGTCTTTCTTCCCGGCGGCTTTCTGCCCTTCCCGGCGGCGGCCTGCTCCTCCGCCGGCACCCGGACGTCCCGGCTCTTCTCCCCCTGCGGGGTCGTGCAGTTCTCGCCCACCTCGTAGACGAAGAAGATCTTGGACATGTAGTCGATGATGACCACCTTCGCCCACTTGGGCACAGGCTTGGCCTCCGCCCCGCAGTGGTGGATGTTCATGATGAAAATGGTCAGGGCCGTGGAGGCGGTGATCATGGTCATGGTCGCAATGTAATACTTGCCTGCAGGAACACAAAGCCAGAAACACGTTTTCCTCCCTGCGAGGCTGTGGAATGGGGCTTTCGGTACAAAGATGAACGGAACGGCATGCGCTTCTGAGGGCAAAGCATCGTAATCCACACTGATATTATTACCACCTGTGAAACATGGGTGTGCATGTATCCCATACTGTATTAAAACTCTTAATCCTTTTTAAGCTGTACTAGAAAACCCTTGTGACCATTATCTGTATATAAGTAGTCCCATTCCATATTATTGCAGGACATATGTAGACATGGCAGCATGGTGGTGCAGTGGTTAGCATTGGTGCCTCATTGCCCTGGGTCCATTGCTGGACCTTGGATTGCTACCAGTGTGGAGTTTGAATGTTCTCCCCCCACGTTCACATGCGTTTCCTCGAGACGCCCCGGTTTCACCCTCCAGTCCAAAGGCATCCTTGCGGGTGCGTGTCTGAGTTTGTGCCTGCGGTTGACTGGGCACCTGCCCTGCGATGGACTGGCGTCCTGTCCAGGGTGCACCCAGCCTTGCGCCCGCTGCTTACCAGGATAGGCTCCAGCTCCCCTGCCGCCCTGAACTGTAGGCAGCGATTAGAAAGTGGGTGGAAGATATGTAGATAAAAATACACAGATATATTTTTATATATGTAAGATTATGTATGGAATTATATGGATAATGGATTATATGGCTATGGGAGATTTCCATATATATAGAGATATATGGAAGCATCAACAGTGCATATTTTATTTCCATATAAAAATTAATTTCAGAATTCTAGACTGAAAATCATTGATCCCGTGCAGCACAGGAAGTGTGGCTGTACGCACAGGAAGTCTTTCCTCACACCGTCACACCGTCCCCGAGCGCAGCAGCTGAGCGGTCGTTCTCCGCCGGGCCTGGGGCCAGACTCACCAATCAGGGGCACGTTCTCCGAGGGCGGCATGCTCTCGGCCACCATCAGCTGGAAGACGGTGAGGGCCAAGAGCACGGTGACGCCCAGGGACACCTTCTCCCCCGAGTCGGCGGGCAGGTAGAAGCCCAGCGGGGCCAGGAAGGAGATCATGACGCAGGGGATGAGCAGGTTGAAGATGTAGAAGGAGGAGCGCCTCTTGAGCAGCAGGGTGTAGGTGATGTCGGGGTAGGGGTCGGAGCAGCAGCCGTACATGATGACGTTCCTGGTGGCCGGCATGCCGTGGCACTCCCACTCCACGTTCTCCACGAAGTCGGACAGATCCCCGCTGTCCATGCCCATGGTGATGTCGACCTGGTTGCCGTTGTAGGTCCAGGAGCCGAAGGTCAGGTTGCACTGCTGGTCATCAAAGGGGAAGTAGGAGACGTCCACCACGCAGGAGCTCTTGGTGATGGCGGGGGAGTCCCAGGTGATCTCCCCGTTGGACCTCAGGACCACGTTCGTGTCCACGGGGCCTGAGAAGTCGTCGTCGGCCCTGCAGGCGAACACGATTGGACGCAAACGGTTACCGCCAGTTGTCCCAGTCCACGACTGAGAACGGCGTTCTCCCTGAACCTGCACCCAAGTTTAAATGATGCGTACACAATGCTCAGAGAAACAAACAATTTTAAAATACTAAGCCATACTCGTGAAAATGAAATTTGTTTCAGGTGCATTACAAGCGAGTAACCTGCCCCTGCTTGGAAGACCTCAAGCTTTGGATCCCTCTGAGCAGTAGAATGACAAGCTGTCACCATGATGTAACGCTTGCTGCAGCAGTTATAAAAAAAAAACCCTCTTACTTATTGTAAAGCACGATGTCGGGTCTCCAGACCAGATTGCTGGGAATTCGGATTGCGTCCAGGCCATCGTAGGCCTCCTTGTCCCACTTGAGGTAGGCATCGTACCAGGTCTGTCTGATCCACAGGTAGGCTGTCAGGATCTGATTCCTCTCATCCTGTGCCCACAGGGTGGAGGGGGGAAACAGGTCAGTTGTGTGCCGAAGAAAACAAAATGATCTCACTGTGCATTGTGGGGGATGCATTCCACAAAACTGACTTCCCTGTTCCCAAAGCAAAAACTTCCCCGGCCAGATTTCATTCAGCAACAACAAAACCTCTGTCGATCTGTGGTTTGTTTTTTTGCAGAGAACTTTTGGTTCCTCCTTGCACGCCTGGCTTCGTACATGAAGGCCGTTTTTACATTTTACCCTTCTGACTGCTCCCCCCCAGGTGAAACACGAGGTTGTGCCCTGGGGACACACCTTCTGTGTCGGAGGAGGCAGTAGCACAGCAAGCAGTATGTGGGCATGAGAGGTCTGGCCAGACTCTAGAAAAGAGAAAGCTCCAACCTGGACTCCGCCTGCCTGTGAAACACATCCTGGAGCTCACACCTCAATCACAAATACGACACAAGGCTGAGGACAGTGACAAGATGCTCAGGTTTTCACAACTGCTGATCATTCAGCATATAATATATAATGCCTCGTAATGTTTTCATTATCACAATTGGCGTTCACATTTTCTGATACTTTTTATGTTTCTTGAAGGTATTTGAACCCACGGAACTTGAGTGCCATCTGTTTGTTGCGCGACGGTGTTTATTTTTCATACCCACGTTGGCGTTGCGCCTTTACTTTTGCGTCGTGGGTTTTAGTAAATTAATTGCAAATGTTGCACCCTTGAAATAAGCTTTAGCAACTACCTCTTTAGATATCAAGAATGGAACTCACAAAGACATAACTGAATGTCCCAGTGAAGATGTAAAACTGGTCATTTGAGCCGATAGTAATCCTGACGCTAACTGGTTGCGTATAACAGCTATAGGTCTAACTGGCCCAAGAATGAGTCAGACTTGCTAATGATAGACACAGGGGTCATTAACAGGTAGACGTACGACTATTGACTATTAACCTCAGAAAAAAAAAGGACAAACCAATGAGACACAGGCTTGTTTCTTTCCATAATTTATTTATTAGGTCGCATAATGTACCGATAACAAATCGCTTCCATTTTGCAAGTTCATTTTTTGCCTGACCTATTAATTGCCTAACTGCGCGGAGGGCATGGAGCTTTTCTTGCTCAATGTGGTAATTGTCAATGGAATTACCTGTTCATGTTTATATATAAAACATCTTTGATTCATAAACCACCACGATTTCGTTATCTGCAGCGAGGAGACCCATCGCAGTCTCTAGGTAACCTGACTGCGGGGATCTATAATAACAGGCGGGCGCTTACACTGAATGCTCCCAACACCTGAAAGTATCTTGCACCGGTGTTAATTAACCATTTTCTTAGATAACCCATTTAATATACAATTTAGTAGAAACCTGTATCAAACGCTCGGTGTTTTATTATTTTGCTTTTTTGGAAGTCAAGTGTAGAAGTCGTCAGCTGATTAAATTAACGAGGCACGAAAGGATTAGTTGAGTTGCAACGGGACCTTCAGCTTTCGGCAGTGGCGTTACTACAGGAAATCCAGTATACCGAGATGTATTGTTGTGTTACAAACTGGGTAAATACTTTTTTAAATACATATATATTGACCTGTGGTCTGGCCTTTATATATATATGGAATATTCTATATTACATATTTATTAGAGGGAATAAATGGTTTAATTCGATCATATTCATACACTTGGAGGAAAAAAATAATAACCGTAAACGACTACATAAACCGTGTCAAAGAATGCTCACAGCTGCCTCCCATCTCGGATTAATTTGCCAGGCTGCCCGGAAGGTGGCAGTGTAAGGCGTCTGAAGTCTAAAAAATTCAAAAAGGACGGCGGCACCTGGATGATCATTTCTGATGGGTGTTACCATCCCGTAAGCTGTCCTTGAATGTAATTATGGATTACATCACAGCCAGTCGGAAGAAATGTGTCTTGGCCATTTTAAAACGTGAAAGAGAGACCGTGAAACTTTGGTTCGCGAGTTAACGCGTCTAATCATGGAAACGTATTAGCACGCCTCCCTCTTGTGAACGCGCAGAGGTCTTTCACATGAAGTAAAACTCTTTTTTTTTATTATTCGCTTATACTGGCACCTCTTTTCTCTAACGAATAAAGCTCAGAAGTATACTGCAGCTGAGCACACTCCATCTTCCAGAGCCGTGCTGCTTCTTCGCCATCTACACTCACACTAAGCTAAAGGCTATTAGACCAGCGTCAAGACGCACCTGTTTAGAGAGCACTTGTGATCTATCCAGTTTCACTGTAGTTACCACCTTCTTCCTCTACGTAAGACTCGTGTTTCGCGTTCCTGACCCACCTTCGTTGCTACGTTTTATACCTTCACTCAGTATTTAATGAAGTTAATGATGCGCCTGCCGAGCTTTATTGCTGGTCTTCTGATGTACTAGATTTGTACTAGCATAGTATATAGTATTATAGTAATTCGAGGTACACACACTAGGGCTGCTTTCCCCAGAATCCAATTAACCTACCAGTATGCTTTTTGGACTTTCGGGAGCCCCTAGAGGAAACTCGAGCGAAAACATGGAGAACATGCAAACTCCACGCAGACTGCAGGCCAGGTCCGTAGTCGAACCCAGGGCCCAGGCGCTGCTAGGCAGCGATGCTAACCACTGCAAAGCCTGCAGCTTTATTAATTTGTAAGAAGTATACCTGTGCTCAGTGTAGGAAGCTTTATGCCCAAATCTCCTAATTATTTCCCAATTTCCAAGTTCTCTCCAGCTTTATGTCCCGACGTAAAGAAAGGAAAACACTTAAGTGAGGTTTGTGATCGGCAACGTCTTACCATGTCTTTAATTTGCGAAAGGGTGATCTGCAGGGTAACATTCAGGGCTTTGTCTGTGTCTTCTACCGGCCTCAGGGCGTTAGAGTAATTCTCCAGCAGATCATGAAACAGCATCTGGGCGTATTTCCCTTGAGCGCAGGAGGCGACTGCGGGCACAAACCAGAGACGACTCTGGAGCAACGTCTCTCAACGGACAGGAATGCATATCACCCCGACATTCTTACTCATGGGGTCTTCGGGACCCACGTATATACATATGTAAACCTCTCAGCTCTAGCTAACAAACGCGCTAGAGTACCGAAAAATATAAATTATAAGCTCTCTTAGAAGCACCCCCCCACACACCTGACACAGACGTCTTCTGAGGTGGTGGTTCTGAATAAGGTTCTATATTACGCCGTCACCCAGTCCAGTACAGACATATATACAATTAATATATGATTTCCCCTCCTTCATTTTAATTTAATCTTAATTGGGGGTGCTCGTCGAAAGTGATTTCTGAAAGGGGCCGCCCCTTATAAAAGGTTAACCCCCCGTTATTGAAGTTTAACTGCAGCCGAGCGTTTCCTTTTCCACCTTAAGTTTAACAATACAGCACATTCTCAAAGACAAACCACTTTTTTTAAAAAAACAACAACATTTTTTTAATTCTCTCGAGATTATTTTATGCTACGGTAGTCAGAACAGCCCAGTCGTCGGTTAAACACATTCTAAAACCGCTGTAATGCTTTAATGCCAGAAAGCAGTGAATTCCGGCGAAAGAAAATAAGGCTCACCTTGACACAAGACGGCAAAGCCCAAGATAAATATGCTTCTCTTCATTTTTGTTTCTGCCCTCTTGAGCTCGGTGGCAGCGGTCACACCTGCTCACACCTCTGTAGCTCGTAAGACAGATGGAAAACGCGCGGTCTGCCCCGCCTGCCACATCCAGCGGGCGGTTCACACTCCGCAGCAGGACGGGCTCCCCACACCGGAGGTTCACCTGCGCAGGGACTGTGCGCCCAGCTTGTCCAGCTCAAGAGTGCCGCCGCTGAGCTGTGGAACAAGAACCGGGCTATCACGTAACGCGGAGGCCGGGGAGAAACTGGACCCGCTGAGTTCTGGTACAGGCCACCGTCTGCTAGAGACTCTCCGCTGTCACGGAAAAAACACAACAACAAATATCTATCTTTGCCGTCGCTCATTCTTTCGGATAAAAAATCGCTCCTGTTGCTTGCGCTTGTAGCAGAGATTTCGCCAGTATTACGAAAATACACCTGTTAATAGTGATTAAGCACCTTCTAGCAAGATGATTTTAGAAGTGTGAAATATCCTTTTAACAAGTCGCAGCGAAATAGTCTGTAAGATTGTGTAACATACAGTAAGTACCCCATGCATTTTAAAATGTCCATAGCATTATATGTTAACACAGTAATAAAATATTCCGGGATCGATTTCTATTCTTAGTATTCAAGCCTGTCAAAACGGTTTTGGTAACAGACAACCGTTTCTACATTAAATGCGGCAATATTTTAGCTGGACAAAGAGAGCACTGGTAAAGGAAAAATAACAGCACTCTGCTGCCTAAATTGCGCCTATAGTCACCTAAAGTTCAAATGCATGACACTTGGGGAAAATTTGAGCTGTTCCCTGACGATTTATGCCCATACTGCCCCTTTGTGGACACCTGATGAATTGCAAGTACTGTCTCTGAGACAATCCGACAAAACATCACCTTGAAAGTCTAGCGGTTACCTTAGGAGAGATACAAGTTTAATTTAGTTCCCACAAAGGACTTATAATGTAGCACTTGGAAGTTCTCGCCTGGGTTCAGAAGGAAAAAGAGGCAGGGATTTGGGAATGAATGCTTAGCTGGAAAAGCAGACCCTGACAATGTGCAGCTCGGTGATCAAGCAGAGCTGGCTACCCAGAGTGGACGGACTGCACACACTGCCGGAAAGGGATAAGGAGAGACAGAGAAGCGCTTTCTGCTACATTGTAAGAAATAACTAGACCAATATTCTTCTCCAAAATAAATCAAATCCCAGAATTCCCACACCTGCCAGAAGATTATTCCAGCTGAACTGCAGCTCAATATGCGATCTCATGTCAGTCTGAGGAACACACAATGCGTGTCTGAAGTAATTGCTGATGAATTGTTTTACATTTTCTAATTCTTACTGCTTAGGGTTCTGTATGCTCATGAAGTTATGCGGGTTCCTGCACAGGAGTCTTGAAACAGTTTGGAAACCTCCCCCAGCAAAACATCAGCACGATCAGCCGTCAAATGCGAAAAAAGAAGAGCAGGAGGAATCTACATATCTTGGAACCATTTTCATTTAAAAAAAAATCTTAAAGCAAGAGTCGAAATCCAAAAACACACAGCACATTTTAATAAGTTTGACCAAAATGGAGAAAATGTGCTAGAACCAGCCTTTTAGGACACGTTTTCAAAACAGCACCTCTGTTCTTCAACCTTAGCGCACTAAACTCAGAATCCCTTTTCTTACTTTCAGTCTCTAAAATCTATAATAAAAATAATAAATAATAATAAAATCTCTCAAATAAATAAAACAGTAAGGACGTTTACTATAAAGTGGGTTAAAATACAGAAACTGCACCACTAAACTGACAACAGTTCAGCCATTAAGGTTTTCGGTACCACATTTTATTTAAAAAAAAGCTTTCAAAGGCATGCCAACGAACGACCGGTCCCCGATGAGGGTGCCGTTCGTGTGTGTGTGCGTGGGGGGGTGTTAGTGAATTTGTGAGTAAGAGAATTTACATTACCTTGAATTATCGTGTTCGGGAATGGTACAGTTTTGATTATTACAGTCCTGAGGCTTTGATGAGTCGTGTGAATGAGTACATGGTGTGGGAAAGGTTTATTGATTTGCCCTCAGAAATGACAGGGTTCTGTTTTTTTTAACCTGGGTTAATTTCCTAGTTAATTAAACAATTAATCTAATTATCACCTAAAATAGTCTTATATAAGGATTTTCTTGGATAGCCGTATCACAATTATCCAGCTGAATAAAAAAATAAATCATTCATGTAACAGGATATTCAAAACTCCAGAAGACGCAGAAGACTGTAGGTGCTCCAGCAATTGTGTTAAGGACCTCTGTCTTACACAGCTTTCAGTGGGTGGGTTAATTTAACTGCTTCTAGACTAGTCTTAGTGCAGTGTTGCCCCCACACAAAGAAATCACCAATATCTAAACGAATGGAACAATTTTCTTGTGATCAGCTAAGCAGGTGATTGGTGTTAAGTAATTAGGTAATTTTGAACTAATTAGGGATCTAGCGTCTGAGTATCTGACCACGTCAGGCCTCAAGGACCAGAAATCTACGAACTGACAGAACACACACCAGAACAATCACACCCAAACCCCCCCTGGCTCTCTACAATACCTACAGCTGGTCCCCCAGGACAAACAACATCTGGCTCAACGTCCAGGACAGTGAAACTATACGCTACGGGCTCAAATACTGAATCGAACCCAGGTCTGCCGGGGAGAAAATGTCCATGAAGGTCATCAAATACTACGTTCAATTCAAACAATTTAGGAATACGGGCAGGGGAGAGGCCAGCAGCCATATCACCCTGCAGCTCACAACTGGTAACCCACTGGAGCTCAGCAGGTGTGAGCCTGGCCAGTACCCGGATGGGAGACTCCTGGGAAAAACTAAGGTTGCTGCTGGAAGATGTATTGGAGAGACCAGTAGGGGGCGCTCACCCTGTGGTCTATGTGGGCTGTAATGTGGGACAGTGCCTTTTTACAGGGAAGCTATACTGTAAAAAGGCACTGTCCTTCAGATGAGATGTAAAACCTTACTCTCGGTGGTCATTAAAAATCCCAGGGCATTTCTTGAAAAGAGTATGGGTGTAACCCCGGCATCACAGTTCCTTAGGTTACGAAGACTATGCAGCGACGACATCGACTTCGAGAACCAAGCCCTCGAAATGTACTCATTTTTTATCAACAGAGGATATCCCAGCAGTGTGATTGACAGGGCCCTTGCCCGAGCCAAAAACACCCCCCGGACCATCAACCCGATCAGGAACTCCCGCCGTAACAACCGCATTCCCTTGGTGCTTCCTTACCACCCTAACACACTTCCTATCCCCAGGACCATTAACCAGAATTTTTCCATCCTACAGGATGATCCCTCCATTGGGGCCCTCTTTTCTGATCGCCCTATCATCTCATATCGCCGACCACCTAATCTGCGTAACCTCCTTGTTCACAGCTCCCTTGACCGCCCTCAACAACCATCCACACCAGGCACTTTCCCTTGCAACAGAGCTCGCTGTATCACCTGCAAGTACACAGCCACCACCACACTCATTCAAGGCCCCTCAGGACAATTCCGGATCACCCAGACAGCATCTTGTACCTCCAGCAACCTTATTTACTGTATCTCTTGCAGTAAATGCCCAGCCATCTACATTGGTGAAACAGGAAGGAGACTCGGAGACCGCTTCAGAGAACACGTCAGGGCTGTGAAGATTAAAGATCTCTCCAAGCCCATTGTTTCTCATTTCACCTCTGACGGCCACGACCACACTAATCTCTCCGTCTGCGTTCTCAAAGACGGTTTTCCGAACTCATACATCAGAAAGACCACCGAAACTAAAATTATTCTGCAGTTAGGATCACACATTCTCCCTTCCCTTAACGACAGATTACTGTTCTTTTAAATTTTCTCCATTCATTGGAAGTTTCATTTCACACCTCTCTGCACCCATTCTGACTTCACACCTCTTGATTGGCCTCTCTTTCTGTCCCCTGCTCCCGCCTCTCACTCCTCCTCCCTCCCAACCTTTGTTCTCCAGCTACTTTACCTTTGCCTACTGCCCTGTCTCTCTCACACCTGAAGAAGGCTCCACGGCCGAAACGTTGTGTTCTCTTTCTTCTTTTTTTCAGCATGGAATAAACCTATTACTTGTTCCTTAATATTAATAATTGCTTACACTTATATAGAACTTTTCCGGACACTCCACTCAAAGCGCTTTACAGGTAATAATAATAATAATAATAATGAATAATAATTGCTTACACTTATATAGCGCTTTTCTGGACACTCCACTCAAAGCGCTTTACAGGTAATGGGGACTCCCCTCCACCACCACCAATGTGCAGCCCCACCTGGATGATGCGACGGCAGCCATAGTGCGCCAGAACGCTCACCACACACCAGCTATCAGTGGGGAGGAGAGCAGAGTAATGAAGCCAATTTATAGAGGGGGATTGTTAGGAGGCCATGATTGGTAAGGGCCAATGGGAAATTTGGCCAAGATGCCGGGGTTACACCCATACTCTTTTCAAGAAATGCCCTGGGATTTTTAATGACCACCGAGAGTAAGGTTTTACATCTCATCTGAAGGACAGTGCCTTTTTACAGTATAGCTTCCCTGTAAAAAGGCACTGTCCCACATTACAGCCCACATAGACCACAGGGTGAGCGCCCCCTACTGGTCTCTCCAATACATCTTCCAGCAGCAACCTTAGTTTTTCCCAGGAGTCTCCCATCCGGGTACTGGCCAGGCTCACACCTGCTGAGCTCCAGTGGGTTACCAGTTGTGAGCTGCAGGGTGATATGGCTGCTGGCCTCTCCCCTGCCCGTATTCCTAAATTGTTTGAATTGAACGTAGTATTTGATGACCTTCATGGACATTTTCTCCCCGGCAGACCTGGGTTCGATTCAGTATTTGAGCCCGTAGCGTATAGTTTCACTGTCCTGGACGTTGAGCCAGATGTTGTTTGTCCTGGGGGACCAGCTGTAGGTATTGTAGAGAGCCAGGGGGGGTTTGGGTGTGATTGTTCTGGTGTGTGTTCTGTCAGTTCGTAGATTTCTGGTCCTTGAGGCCTGACGTGGTCAGATACTCAGACGCTAGATCCCTAATTAGTTCAAAATTACCTAATTACTTAACACCAATCACCTGCTTAGCTGATCACAAGAAAATTGTTCCATTCGTTTAGATATTGGTGATTTCTTTGTGTGGGGGCAACACTGCACTAAGACTAGTCTAGAAGCAGTTAAATTAACCCACCCACTGAAAGCTGTGTAAGACAGAGGTCCTTAACACAATTGCTGGAGCACCTACAGTCTTCTGCGTCTTCTGGAGTTTTGAATATCCTGTTACATGAATGATTTATTTTTTTATTCAGCTGGATAATTGTGATACGGCTATCCAAGAAAATCCTTATATAAGACTATTTTAGGTGATAATTAGATTAATTGTTTAATTAACTAGGAAATTAACCCAGGTTAAAAAAAACAGAACCCTGATATAAAAGTTTGAAAATGATATAGATTTAAACTTGTACAAGCTCTACTGTTTTTCCACTTTAAAAAAAAATGAGAGCAGGGGAGCTTCGTGGAGACCGCCTGAAAATGTTTTACAGAAACCCCTCACCACTGCTGCAAAGGTGACATTTCAGGTTTACCGGTTTCTTAATCATATCAATACTTTCGTTTTCTCTCGCTTCGTTTCACAGATGGGCCACCACAAGCACATCTGTAATAATAGGGGGTTTTCTGATCAAAGACAGGTGCGTATTTGATGATATACCATGTCCGTTACTTCACCTGTTAGCAGCTGTTTGTTTTTTTTCTCGGGGTGGTGAATTTCGTGTAAAAAAAAAAGATGATTAAACAATTTCGTTGCAGAGGAAATAGATTGGCAGGTTTTCTCGATGTAATTGTAAAAACATTTTACGTGGAAAAACTACTTAGTTCAGCGCTCCGGGAAAAGCATTCATGTGTGCCAATTTGACTTGACAAAATCTGGAAAATATTATCATTAATATTCTGCCGTGTTAAAGGAGGAAAGGCGCAACAAACAGTCATGTGTTTCCATAATATTGAATAAAAATAATTTAACCTGGAACACTACAGGAAAATACTTTGTGACCGATTAAAGGTTACCGTTGCCTGAAGTAAAGAGTGAAATGGTTATTTCTCAACTAAAACGCGGTCGGGGTTATTAAGTGACGCGGGGATTTCGAGTTTATAAGATGTATTACCTCTGTATCATATCCTTCTGTATTTATTGCGTTGGAGAAGCAGTTGTTGCAATTTCTACTCTCTGCAGAGATGTGGCGCCCTATTATTATTATCAATCGTCGTGCGGTTTTTTTTTCTACGAATAATCTGTAAGGTTTTAACTTGTAATACTGTGTTATTGCAATCAAGGTTAAACTCCTCTGAATCTTAGTGTAGCCTGCCTTTACAGTTGCTAATCCAATATGTTTTATATCATTACTTAATTTCCCAAATATATAATTCATATACTGTGTTTACTACGTTAAGATTTTATTAAAAATCCCAATTTTATTTTCCGAAAAGGTATTTACTAATTCCAACGTGGCGACGACGCGTATCGATTGTTGACCTGTGATCGATACGAAACGCAAGAAATGGGGTTTTTGAAAGACCATTTTTTGTGGAGACCGCACACATTTCTCTCATTTGTGTAGCAGTGCAAAGATGACGCGTTTGGTTTCAGATCTCAAATAATATTTTAAATGTATTTATTGCATATAAATACGGATTGCAAGTATCGTTCGTTTTATGATGCTCCATGCAATGCCATACGAAAAAAAGATTGTTATCCAAACATTAGTCATAACGTATATATACATATATATTAAGATATTTCTCATGATGTTCAAGAAGCTTGAGGACCACAGTCGAAAGGTTATGCGTTGGAAATAATTTGCTATGTTAACATGCTAATACAGATTTGTTGTTATTTCTCGGATTGGAAATTTCTCAGAAATTGGGGTTTTCTGATTAATTCTGATTTTCTCACTTCCTCATAAAACGAGAGTAGCTAAATTTGTCTGAAGTAACTTGAAGGACAAAAGAATTACTACTGTTTTGGGGGGTATTAAGCAGAATTGCCTATGTTGCCTCCACTGCGTTCACAGCGGTCCAATACGTTAAAATGTAAATTTCAGCCGTCCATTTAATAAAGTTCAGATTCCCATCCATCACAATGGCTATGTTTTGTGAGAGACTTGGAGGGGTTAATGGCTTCAGACCTTTTTCTCATTTGATGAACCTTACCCACTAAAAAACGGAAACAGTTTTAGTTTTAGTTTTCCTTTTTTCTTAATTTGTTCAAAAAAGTTTTTTTTCCTGTCTTGAACAGTTTTCACACTATTCATGAATTTAATTTGTTTTAATTCTAAAGAAAAGCAGTCGTACAATAATTATGTACAAGACAGTACTACGTTGTTATAACAGTTAACTTAAAGATTCTAAATGTAACCTGTCATTATTTTTGATTTGTCAGATTTTTTTAAAATGGGTATTTAAAAAACCTTTACCCTGCAGACTTATTAATGACATAAGAAACAAAGAGTACCATATATAACATACTGATGCGACTTCCCAGTGTAATCTTTACCAGAGGAGCGTTTACAAAATATTAATGACAGGGGTGTAAAGAACTTAAATTATGTGACAATCATGATTTCACAATTTAAATTCTTTAAGATAAATATGACTTTGCTCTATTCAATGCCTATAGTATTACATGTTTAGAAATTATTGTATGTTTTTGTGGTATATAGAGATTTTTTTTTCAGATTTCATAAGGAGAGTGATTACATCTGGAGAGCTTTTTACATAAACTTAAAATAGCATTATAGTATTGTTTTTTCGTGGCTCCAAAAATGTACAGGCTGCATAAACATATTTTGAAATGGAAAAGTCTGAGAGACCTGATATCATCTGTTTGCACACTGCTTTTTTGTAAGTACTGTAAGCAGAACAAATAAATATAATGTTTTTAAATTAACAGTATCATAAAGATTTATTTGTTTATGAAAAAACTATGAGCTTCAAGTTAACACTCAATCTTAGACCTATGTACCAAGCTAAACTTAATCATTTATAGTTTGACCCTAATATGGAGTATATTATCATATAATAACAGTGACATTCTTTAAATGTCTAAAAGATTCACATGAATTTGGACTCAGGGAGTGAATCCAGCAATACATTAATATATATTTTTTTAATTCCTGGAATTTACAAAAGAATGTACAATCATTCCATTCATTACTTGTATACATTTTCTATCTATAGAGATATATAAAAACATATTGTAGGATTCCTTTTTGTTATCCGAGCTAAATTTCTCGCACAACGAAAATAAAATGTAATAATTTACATTAGATTTTCTATGAAGGTTTTAAAGATTCGATCTCAAGAATGTCAGTGAAATCCAGAGAATTTTACACATTTTCTCTTTCCCAGACTGCAGTTCAAGTGAACACGCGTGCAACGCTTTTCTCAGAATCGCAGTGAAATAAAGGCGCCGAACAAACTGAATTTGAATTTTATCTGATTTTCTGGTGAAGAAGTGGTGATCTCATGTGAGCATGGCAGCCACTTTTGAATAGACTTCTGTGATGTCTTCAAACACGCTTTAATCATGTAGGGTTTAGATGTTCAGGAATACGAATTCCTAGAGGAATTCTGTCCTCGGCCCTTTGCAAAGTTTATGAAACCACCATATGAAAACATCAAAAGCAGTCTCCACAGATTGCAGCATCTGGCATTATGGCCCTGCTATGACGTACTCTTTTCTGGTGGTGTAATTAAGCGTACAGGCGTGAGAACTGAAAGTGATCAGATTCCATTCTGACCTCCTCCATCGCCTAAATCTACAGCTTTGCAGGTTGGAGGTGAAAGGTTAAAGGACAACACCTTTTGTGCTGTAGGATGAGGTGCAAGCAGAGGGAAAGGAGACAAAGTGGAGGACCACTGCCTGTCAGAAAATCTTCAACATTGACTAGGACTCAGGTCAGCAAAGATGCACCTTTCTACCAATCTGGAGACTGTCCTTTCTGGCAGAGAGAGAATGCGAACGGCTGATTTATTCTGTTTCTGTCCAGTGTGCATCGTAGCGGAATATAAGAAGGTTTGCAAATGAACGTTTAGCCTGTATGGGCTTTAGAAGTTAATTGATTCAAAGATCTCATTCAGCTGTTTCTAGAAAGAAGCCTGGATATCAGCTGGGTAGCCTCTTCCATACTTTCGGCTTGTGTGCCCTAGTCTGTGTTTTTTCTTTAAGTCTGAAAAAATGAAGAAGTCCATTATTTTGAACTAAAAGGAGCTATGGGATGATTCTGAATACTTCGAATCAGATCTCAGATCCCTTCGTAGTCTTCTCTGTTAAGAAAGATCATGGCTAGTGCCTAAAATGATTTAAAATATTTACAAAACCTCCCTTGAGACGTTAATTTTCATACTCTAAAACTCCACAATACAGTCTGAACAACCATGTTTCCACAATCTCCACAAATCCACATGCTCCCAAAATACAAATGAAACCGTTAAGCCTCAGTGAATTCACTAGGAATGACGACAGGCAAGAATTAAGCCTATTGAATGGTTTATTGAATATTTTAAGTTACTATAATTGTCACGATTATAGTGCCCCCTCCTTAAGGGTGCTCCAGCCCTTTCACTTGAGACTTTATTCTGCGCACCTGTTTCCTATTCCCAGCCCACCTTAAAAGCCAGGCGCTGACGCTCATCCGGGTTCTGCATCTGATTTCCGTATCGTGCGAGTCCGGGACCTGGAAGCGCCTGGTCCCGTTAAGGTTTTAATCTTGGTTCCCGTTCCTGTTCCCTGTCCGCCGGTTCCGACCCGGCCTTCGTGTTTTAATTCCGCGTTTTGATGGATCCCCTGGTTTTGGACTTACCTTTGTGTTTTGGATATTCCCTAAGGACTTCTGTTTTGGATTGTTCGCCTCGGCCACACCTCCCCCGTGCACCACCGCACCTTGGACACGTCCCCCTGTCTTCAGCCCCGTATTCCTGCATGACGTTTCCCCAGTGTTTCCCCACTCCGTCGGATTGTGTCGTCCGCATAGGGTCCGGAAAGAACTGTTCGTTACAATAATTTGGCTTAACCCTTGGCTTAGCTGAGGAGGCTGAGACCCTCAGCAGAGTGACCAAGGGGCAGCCACAGAAGTGGAGATGGGGTGGAGGAGGAATGCAAAAGATGTATACGAGGGAGAGAAGGGGGGAAAGCGTACCAAGAAAATTACATCAGGATTGATTACAAATTACTGAGGCTGATTGAACTTGGCTGTTGTCATGCCTCCCGAACTTTCGTTATAAACTCCATTAATAAAGTATGCAAATTTGAAATGTACTCAACAATATGCGCACATTAAACAAAGCTCCAAAGTGGGGTCAATTTAGAACTGGACTGAAATCTGGAAAATTCAACTTAAAGCAAACCAGGAATGTGCACTGAATTAGAATTATGTTCCATTTTCTGTGTAGTTCCCATGTAAGAAGACATTCTAAATGGCATGATACTTCTCACCATTTCTAAGGAACTTTCCATTGAACGTTTTCCCTTATTATGAATTAATAAAGTGAAACAAGCCCATGGAAGTCTTCTTTGCTATCTGTACCAAAGTATAAAACTTTAATGATTTCTGCGTCCTCAGTGAATAGCTTTTGAGTAACAAGGTAACGGCACCTCTGTTACTTTCACTTAGCACACAAAGTTAAAACTGACCATCTGGGTCCTGCAGGTTCAAACAGAAATATTGTTTCATTGACAATTGAATTACAGTAAGCGACCTTTTTCACCGCAGCGTTCAAGATAAATGCGGTTTTTAATATTTCTAGAACACAACACGTTTCCAAAACTACGTAGGATTTAAAAAATATATATATATAAAGACTGGCATGTTGTGGAGATACAGTCCCGAAAAGAGCAAACAGATGCGTTCCTGAGCTTGGAGGCATGCCCAAGACTGACATGCTACAAGAACTGAACACATTTAGTTTTGAAGAGAGAAGACTACAAGCAGACCTGATCCAGATATTTCAAATCCTCAAGAGCAATGCCAGTCGACCCAACATACCTGATCCACTGGGAAGCACAAACCAAAGGACACAAGTCCAGAGGGCGCTCCTTCTCTGCCCTGTCTCTTGTTTCCGGTGCTTTGCTATCCTTCCGGTGTTTCTCTCTCTCTGGGGCTATTTATTTCCGGGTCTTTCATTCTGTCTCCGCTCAGCATTGACGTTCAGATGTCCTGAAACCCGCCTAGCACCAGGTCGCCCCATGTCCACTACCTGAGGGCATAGGTTTCTATACGACATTTCCTGAACAGCTGAGCCCGGGCTAACCCCTGTCACGCCGCTACGCATAGGGTCTTTTCGCTCTCCTGTCATTCCACGGTTTGTCCCTTTCCTACATCCGTGACAGCAAGGGGAAGCTAAGACAAAGTGCCGTTAAAATCGAGAACAGGAGGAGAAACCGTTTTGACCCAAAGGCTTGTGGGAGTGTAGAATGAGCCACCCAGCCATGCTGTTTAAGCCAATAACCAGGCTTCGTTAAAAAACATCTGGATCAGATCCTCAGATTAATTAGCAGCTCTCAAACAGAACTAGATGGACCTTTTTCTTTGGGCTTTAACTTTTTCAATAATTTCGATAGCACAGCACAACTCACTGTGTTTCTGTGTTTATGTGAAGGGGTGACTGCATTCTTCCTCCAAATTGGTTGAGAGGCCTGGCCATGAGCACAAGAGAGTCAAGCCTCTCCCTTTTGAATGAGCCAAACTGCTCAATGGCATGTAAAGCCATTGAGATATGAATATCTGACAGAATCTGTGATATTCTTGGACGGCTACACATTAGAATATGCATTCTGTTAATTGGTGGTTCAAATTTTCCTATGCCATCTCTGCACTTTTACAATGTATGTTTTATTAACAGTACGTGACCCATGCTTGTCTTGATCTTTATGGAGCACAGAAGGCTGGATGGAGCTGTAGCTGATTAAATTTAGGGCATGTTTTTGATGTTCTGGGCTGTTAAATAAACTCATATCAAAACTCTAATGAACTGTGCTGTGAATTCTTGCATGCCTGAAGTAGGAAGGAAGGATTAATGACTGAGGTTTAATGAGGAACAGGATGATAGTTCAGTGAATGGAGGTGAATTTAATCTAAACTGAATAGTAATAACATATGTTGTTGGCTACCTCACAGTGTTGTACTGTTGATCGTGCTTTAACTATTGCAATAAAGTCAGTAGAATGCTACACTGAAAAGTTGTGAATTTCACAATTTGGAAAACCTTAATATTCCAAGCCCTGGTCAGTATCCCCATACTGCAGGAACCTGTTCCCCAACCCTGATCTGTGCCCCCAGAAAGAAGCTCCAACACTAAATGTGAAATTTTCCTGGTATTTGATATGCTGGTGGTGATGGGTGATGGCATTTGAGATTTTTTGAAAATGTGTTGGTAGCACCTTTAATACAAATGAATAAACAACAGACTGTAGGTTATCTTGGTGCTACAGCAGTCTAAATCTTTAATGTCAGTGGCTCTGGAATGCACAATATCAGCATTTAAACTATTGTGTTAGTATTTGTTTTTGTGCCAAAATGTCTTCAAACAAGAAAAAGAAGAAATGTGGAGATAAAGCTTTGTTTCAGGAACTGTGGCAACATCTAATTTGGTGGCTACAACTAACACAGGTGTTTCCTGTATAAAGAAAAAAACTGCATACTGTGGTCAGGCAGCTTGACTTATTTTACATATACATATATTACTGTAGAGCTGAGAGAGAAAACCACAGGTTTGTTGTTGGTATTTCGGAAACAGACTTCAGCGCTCCTCACACAAAAGGCCCAGCAGCAAAATGCACGAACCATAAAAAAAACACCTTCAGGAGGTCAGGCATGCTATTAAAAAAAATAGTGTTTGTTTTTCTACCCTTCACTCCCAATAGATTTTCAGCAAAAATTAATTTGTTTTATAAGAACATTTGAAAGGCTACAAATCAGCTAGGCAGACTGTTTTTATAAACACATGCAATTCATTACATAAGCATTCTTTTTGTTGTTTCTTCGTGAGTTCTAAACATAATCCATTGGCATATTTGTTCCTGCCACCCTGTAGCCTGATCTTAAGCAAGGCTGAGCGCAGTAAGTACTGGAATGAGAGACATCAGGTTAGCTGATGTACGTGGTGCTGGTGCACCGCAACACTGTCTCTATAACTCTGGACCAGAACTTCCAAATCGTTCTGCCCACATGATGGTGGATCCTTCAGATGAGATGTTAAACCGATTTCCTGACTAGGAGAAAAGGGAGGTTGTACAGCATGGGCTCTTATCAAACCCAAGCCGAAGACTGCTCCCCATCAAGAATCTGTGAGCCTCGGCTCATTTGCGTTTTCCCCCAGTATAGCTCGCAATTTCCAAACTGCCAGTTGTTAATTTGCTCCATCCCTCAGTCCCCGAACTGCCTTGAAGATGAAGACATGACTTTGTCCTTCGAATGCACTTCCTCAGGCCACCTGCTCTTTCCCGGCTCGGAGTGCACAGACAGCTGAACACACGACGCCTGGTTAACCACAGGGGCCATTTCTGATCACAAGTCAAGTCAGTCCTCGCCATCTTTGAACCTGCCCGACCCCAGCGCCAACTGGACACGTCTGAACCTCTGCCCCACCCCGGTCTTAATAGACTTTGATAAAGGACTTCTGGTTTTGAGTTCTGACATTTGTGGCGATGGGTACTTCCATTAGTAATATGTTGGAGGTGCTTGCACATTATATTGTTTTTTTATCATTGTTTTTAGTGCTGGGACATTTTTTATATGAGAGTCAAGAAATCAAATTGTATTATGTTTAATAATTCTATTTAAAGGTAAAATCTCTGTGCAAAAGGGGTGTGAAAGCTGTCAAAGACTATGCATGTAGACCTATGTATACAGTATGTTGCCATATTTTCAAATAATATGTCTTTCAGTGTCTACGGAGCGGTGGACAACAGCTGTAACATCCAATAGAGCCAATGAACTGGTGGTAGTTATTACTGATCAAAAGGCTCCAGGAAAGAGACAAAACCATTTTCGTTTCTTTTCTTTTTCTCTTTTTTTTATCTCTACCGAATAAAAGAAGAGTTACTGTGTGCTTGTTGAGCTACATACAGTGCTGGGATGTGGTTCACAACCAACAGAACTCAACATTCTCCATGAACCACATAAATGAAGCATCGCAAACGCTCCCAGTGAGCTGAGCCCTTTGATGGTGACGACTGTCTGCTTTCTTTACAAAGACCGACAGTATGCAGTTTCATGTTGAGCTTCAGATCTGTGCAAGACCCTTACATCCACTGGGCTTGAATATCGTGCACCAGGAAGAAAACTAATACGAGGAAGAGCACCTCGGAAGGAAATGTTGATCAACGTACTTGTTTAATTTGTGTTCGCTCTTTAAGTGTACCGAATCCTTCATTTTGACATCCATAATGTGTGCGTCTTAGGTTGTTTTGTTTGCTGTATAAGTCGATTATGCGTTATGCTGTAATCCAAACTGCTATACCACTCTGTAACATGTAACATTTTTAATAATATAATTTTAATAATAAAAATTAATAATAAAGATAATTGACCCTTTTTAGACATTTCACTGATCACCGGGCTCTGCTGCCCGAGTGTGCTTTGAGCAGGGTCTGTCTCAGGTCGCGTCATGCGTCCTGCTCTGGGTGAGTCACCCGTCCTCAGGATGATGATTAACATCTGAGAGCCGATCAGCGATCGGCGCTGTAGCTCTTCGGTTAACCAGAGCTCCCTCAGGGAAGTGCAAGCCCGGCCTTGTTGGGCACAGCGAACCAACACGTCACAAGCCACTAACCCGTTTCCTGCCCCCAGTGAGCAGCCGAGGGCATTTGAAAGGTTACAAACGAGAGGAGACCATCTGGAGAGGGGACGTCTGTCCTGTTTTTGTAGTTGGTGGCCTACTGGTCACGGGATCTCATCTAGTTGTGTCTTGAAGGGAGCCCGGGGTGTTGCACATCATGGCTGGGTAGCTTGTTCCATACTCCCACAGCCCTGTGGATCAAGAAGTGCCTCCTCCTCTCAGTTTTAAACACACTTCTACGTAGTTTCCACTATTTCAAAAACAAAAGATTCAGAAAAGGTTAAAAAAGGTGGGTGTAAACTCGGCTGCTCCAGCCCTGCTTTGAATTATTCCTTTAAGGTTAATGGAAAATGGGGATTTTTTTTTACAAGTTTGGCACTGTAACAGAAAAAAAGTGCTATTTGGACATACCTGTATACTGATCTTTTCCTGTATATTAACATAAACTCCTTTTTCCAATCGCACCGGAGTCTGGCCACAGACCTGCAACTGGAAGCACACTCTGCACACTGTGCTGTTGAACAATTTCCGATCAGTCTTCAGGTCCAATGAGTTGGAACGAATCTGGGGATGGCGATGGCGATGCCTCGTGTGATAAAAAGCTGATGACTGGTAATGACTCTAACTCAGATCTTGATAGGTCTCAGAATGAGGTGAAAGTTTGTATACAGACGTACTGTAGATATGTCCGTGTTTGCATTTACATTTCTTATTTCTGTGCAAGATCTGGGTTCAGTTCCTAGGGTGTTATCTGTTTGTATGTTCTCCTCGTGTTGCCTGCACGGTCTTCCTCTGTACATTCAATGTACTGTGTTCTCTATCCAAACCTGTCAATGGACTAAACAAGAGGGTTTCAATCATTCGATTCCACATTGCTAATTATACCTAGTGCAGTGGCACTGATTAGGTATACCAAAGAACATGGGCTTAGAAGCGATACTTTGGAAACTTGATCCACCTCACTTGATGTGACCTCAACGTTGAAAAAGCTAAGTTGATTTTTCTTATTGACAACAGAAGGAAAAAGACTCCCCCAGCGTACCACTGGTCACGAGGGGTCAATATATAGGAACAGTTGATCTTGGTGTGATCATCTCTATCAATCTTAGACAGTGCGCCTGCGTTAATGCAGCTATAAAAACTTGAACAACTGAAACGCTTTGGTGTGAAGCATGTTTTATCAAGGTAAGGTCATAATCTAAAAGTTACAATGTCTCGAACTGTGTCTCACCACGCCTAAAGCTACTGATGTTGATCAGTCCCTCTCGGACTATCATCTGTTTCTTCTTTTTCCATCTGTGAGATTAATTATATAAATGAATGAAAAAGAAGCTCTAGCCATTTTGAAAACATCTTCAGTTCTCATCCTTCTGATAAAATGTATCACGTCAGTGCTTGTAAAGTACTTGAGATGTACGTAATGTGTAGTGCAATGCAAAATGTGGGTCCAAATTGTTGTGTGCTACACTGAGCTGGTCCTGGGACACATGAGGTATGTATCTGTTTGTGGCCATGTGCTAGAGTCATCTTAGTATCCTAGTGCACAGTTTTTCAGCTCTGAATCAACACTGTAGTTTTCATTGGGATTATCAGGGCCTACAAACCTCATCATCGAATGATCAGGGTCTAACATCAGCCACTGTCAGTAAAACAGTAGAACAGATTCACCCAACCTCATCAGCGTCGGCTGTGTTGATTTTTAATACGATGACATGACAATTTAACGGCTGATCATTTTTTATCACAGGTCGGGTGAGATGAAATAAATGCAGGCAAATGCGCACAGACTCACAGCTGCGTGCCCCTTGTGAAAAACACAACTAGAAAGTGCTGAAGCTGCGCCACAGACTGGCAAAGCTTGAGCAAGCCCTGATCAACAGCCCCTGCTGCAGCACAGCACCGCAACAGAAGACTCTGCAAAACAGCCAGCCCGCTGCTCTGCAAGGATGAGCCAGCACGTGTTCTGATGTTATTAACTGTTTCCCAGTTTAAGACACAAGATCAGTAGCGTAGCACAGGGAATACCCACCCAGGTGCTTTCAACCTTCCTCCAATAATTTTCCTCAAGTGCTCCAGAGAGCCTCCTCTGCTCTTATAAACATCCTTTGTGGTACACCGTGGCGAAAGACATTGTGTCCATAAAGCTTAGAGATGAGTGGTATCAGCAAGAAACGGTACAAACTGCAGGAAACTATAAAAGCAAAGCAAGACAGATGCATAGATTTTGCCTGGAAAAAAGCATGCAAAAACAGCAACAGTACCATGCCTTCCAGATGAGCTGTGAGAGAACCAGACAGTGGTTGATTACGAAAGGGAGTTTGTGGTGTCAGGTACTGCAAGCATATACAGTACGTCAGTAGAGCACACAGGACATGTATCTTTAAGGTCCCTTAGGCAGGCTGTGAATTTCAAGCAAAGATTCAACCGAGAAGACCAAGGAGCTTTTAAAACATACTAGGGATAAAGTTGTAGAAGGGCACAGATCAGGAGAAGGCTATAGAAACCCTTTAAATACCCTTATTATCTCTTTGAGTGTGGTCATATTTATCATTAAGAAGTGGAAGGTACACATATGTAGCCTAGATTAGGCTGTTCTTCCACGCTTTAAAAGGACAAAACTAGTTTTGCCACCATGAGGCCAAAAGACTTTGAAAGAGCTGCGGAGGTCAGTGGTTGAGATGTTAGAAAATATCCATGACTCCACAGTATCGCGGTCACTCCATAGGGGCAGCTTGCATCTGACTGCCCATAAACATCTCAAACCCCGAAACAGTAAGACCAAGAAAGTGAATTTCCTGGAGAGGCCCAGACTTTAATCCTATTGAGGATGAGACCTGAAAACTGCTGTTCATGAGTAATCCCCAAGCAACATGGGAGAGAGAGCCTGAGTGAATCTGACAAGAAGAAAGGACAAGAGCTGCACCAAGCCACTAGAACCATCCTCACGATACTTGTAGCTGAAATTGGCAGTAGTGGTGAGGGGTGTGGACTGCAGGATTGCATAAGTCCTTATTATACCGCTGTTGTACCCTTTAGCAAGGTACTTCACTCAGATTGGCTCAGTAAAATATGTTTCAATGAGTACGGGTGTAAGTCACTGTTTATAATAGTGTCAAGCAAATGAAAAATTGAACAACAAAAATGAAGTAATTATGCATCTAAGCATTGTCTTAGAGACAGAAAAGAACATGTAAGGAGGACACTAATATGTCTATAATAAAGACATTGACAGACCAATCTTGTGGTGTTATGAAAGAAGTGGTTCAAAAATATTTTGTTGAGATCAGTTTAATGATTTTACCTGAAACATGCGGTATGACAAAAGAAAAAAGAAAACAGATCTATACAAAATGATGTTGTGGTGAAGTATAGCAGAGCTGTGGTATCCTTCAAGACCATATTGGAAATATTATAACAGCAAATCGTTCTGATTTACACACATAAATAGTGACAATATGAGAATTTGACAAAAATATCTGTACACAGTAACGTTAGAGTTACATTAACTAACTCACTTATAAAAAAAATACAGCAAGCAACATTTTTGTCGATTTTTAATGTGAAAAAGACAAAAAGAGCTGCTACTACCATAAATATAGTTTAATTTTACTTCTGTGACATTAAGTGTTTTCTTGCTGATGTGTTGAAAACTAGGACATGACTGACCTGCGACAGAACAGACTCTTTATCTTACAGCAAAGAAGAACCATGGTTTAAAGCCTCTGTAAAGATCAAGCATGTGTATGCGTTGTGTGCACGAGATACACAGCGGAGCTGAATGTCAGCCTTGAAGAAGATGTTTGAAAATCCATCTTTGGCTGACACAAGCCTCTGCTGCCCATATCATTGACCTATCTGGCAACCCAAGCCTACAACAACAACAGACTGAAATGCTTTAAAAAGCCTTATAAACCCTACATTTTAACCTTGGAAAATGAGGAACGCAGAATGTTCCATGCTGTTCACATAAATTTAGTCTGATAAATGTTCAATATTAAAACACCTTTTTCAGTGTGCTAGAAATTCCATATTCCTTGACACTGGTTAATTTACATGTCCTTAAAAAACGTCCTCCATCCAAAGCCGAAATCCGTAAAAGTCTTTTAAACAGCACCAGTTCAAAGTCAAAGAACCACATTCGAGCATTTTAGCTTCTTGAACGTTAATGTTACAATGTTAAATTCTATTAGACAATATCCCTAGTTCTGATATGAGGCTAACGATAAATATCATGGTGTCAAACACAATAGCTGGGAGGTGTAAATTAGTGCAGGGACAATGGCCACAGAACTCAATATAAGAAAGAAGGGATGTGTCGAGTCTACAAGATACACATCCGTATAGTCAGTCCTCGTTCTGAAGGATACACCGTTGATGATATTCTGAAGGGAAACAGTCAAAGCATGAGACTCCTTTACATATACAGTTACAGACATCAATAATATCTGGAATTACAGCTGGTGAATTAATGTACATTCTTATAAAGTACCTTGAATTACCTGTCTAATGACCGTGGTCTATTTTACATATATTGCCTCGCGAACCACAGTTTACTGCATGAGAACATAAAAAATGATTTTCCAATTCATAAAAATAGATAGAATATTTTTTTGTTTGCTGCAAGTCCATTAATTTACTGTTCCTTTTAAATGTCATAAAACACTTATGTGTAATCACAGTAGTGCTGTTATTTTTCTCACTAGCAATATTGCCCCAAGTCATACAAAGGCAGTTTAATCAGAGCAAGTCGGGACAAGTCAGATTTCTAATGCGAATTTCGACGAACGTCTGACGCCGCGACGTGGAATTCACACTACGCACGAGCCTACTTAAACTGATGGAACGATAAAAAGAAAGTTCCGTTTTTCGGTCGGACTTTTTTCGTTCGTGTTTAAATCTGTGTGAAGTTTATCAGGCTCGTTCGGCGGGGTGACGACTGCTATCTCGTTAAGTAAAATGCGAAACGGGGCGCTTCCTCTTCCTCCGTGCAAGTCACTCCACTGCCCGTCGTTCCTGGGGCGGCAGCTACTGTAAGCCAGTCTCCGCACTTCCCAGATCGGCACTGTGACCTGGTACATAGCCCTCCCCTGAAGGGGCTGGTTTGGTATTGGCAACGGAAAGGAAGTCGTTAAAATATCTTGCACTGGTTCACGTCGAAGAACCTCCTTCTGTTTTGCTTTTTGGTCTGGTTGACAGCGGTCCGCACCGCGCACTCGAACACCTGCTGCACCCCCCGGTTGCTGAGGGCCGAGCACTCCAGGTAGCCCTTGGCTCGGATGTCGTGGGCCAGCCTCTTCCCCTCAGCGGAGGTGATGCAGTGGGCCCTGTGGGGCCCCATTTCCCGCTGGTCCGTCTGCGTCGCCACCACCAGCACCGGGGTCCGCGGCAGGTTTTCTCTCACCTCGCTGATCCACTTGTGGCGCACGTTGACGAAGGAGGTGTGGTTGGACACCGAGTAGCACAGCAGGATCACGTCGGCCTGCTGGTAGGACATGGGCCGGATGTTCTTGAAGGTGTCGCTGCCCGCGGTGTCCCACAGTCCCAGGCTGATCTGTATGCCGTCCATGAACACTTCCACGCCTGTGTTCTCGTACACCGTGGGTGTGTAGCAGTCCGGGAAGGTCTCGGAGGTGAAGCGCACCAGCAGGGCGGTCTTGCCTACTGCCGTGTCGCCGACTAAAACGCACTTGATCGAGTTCATGGTTTGCTTGCTCTGCCTGGAGTCTTTCTCGCGGAAAAGGGGGATGGAAAGGGGACAGCTCCAGGCACCTGAAGGGCTGGGTTATCGTCTAGCGCAGTACATGCACTCCCACTGTGCTTCCTTGGGCCTGAGATTGAACCGTGAAACTATCACTCCGTTAAGATATTCCACAACTGTTCATTGCCTCCAGAGCAGGAACACGAAGACACCTGCAACAAAATTGAAACGCACATTACTGTATGAACGAGAAGCTCATCGGTAACGCTGGCACTGTCTAAATCTGGTAACTTCAACTCACTGCTCTTTGTCTGCGTACTATCCCATTGATTGTACCATACAGCAGGGCGCCTCATCATTTCTCATCAAAATTAATATAATTTGCCCGTAGACAACAAAGTACGGGATAAACTTCATGAGATATATATAACCGTCTGTATTCTGTTTCTGTCTGGTTGTGTCCTTTGTTCTTATTGTTCGGTTCGGAGTTGATTTTCTCGTTGAAAATGTCATTTTCGGTTTTGCGGTGTGCTGGGAAAATCCGAACCCTCGCACCTCCACTGTGCAAGGGCATGCAAATGAACAAACCCCTCGTGTGTATTAGTGCGGCGCAGCGCCCTGTCACAGAAATCCTCGGTGTTTTCAGAGGGAGTCAGTATGTGCAAAACGAACAACTACTCCGTGGAGCTGCTGGTGCAGCAGCTATTGCAGTCACAGCAGGCCCTTTGAAACAGTATATAAGAGGACGAGTCGAAACAGCTTGGTGCAGATACAGGCCTTGAGCAGCTCACACGCAAATCTACAACACACTCTTGTCACCACAGCTCAGGAAGTTACCCTCCGGACATCGAACGTGAACATACATCACAAGCCTTAATTCACAGCCTGTCACTAATCCCTCTGCAGCAGGCCTTCAGAGCTCACGTCTGCTGATTATTTCTTTTTTCAATAACAGTAATACTGCAAACAATCAAAACGCAGTTTTCTGTAAGGATCCATACTTCAGAAGGAGGCCAGAACAGGATAGGAGATACATTATGAACAATATTAGCATCCATGCATCTGAGTGGTACAATAATCGTATAATAATTTTTAAGCAGCCACCAATAAAAGGAAATCATTTTTTTTCCATCGTCAGGCATTTATTTCTGTGGTTCACATCAGTACTGTATTGGAGCATATTATTATGTGCGAGAGCGAACTTGTGGAAAGAGAGATATTCTATCCACATTGACAGTAAGTGGCACATCCTCTTAGGTCGAACAGTGGCAAGAAAGATGGTGCTGTATAGATGGCCCTTAAAACTAGGTGACTCGAGCACAAGGGTTACAGAATTGTGAGGAGAAGCCGCAGCAGTATTTTCCCCCAAAGCCAATTAAAACGCTGTGTTCATTCCTAACCCAATCCAGTCCAATGGCACACCAGGCCTGGTACATCTCTAAGACTGACTGTGGTAGTCATAATGAACAAGGAAGACTTGTAATCTGACACTGCTCCAACTGTGTACATCGGTGTTTTCCTTTCTGGTGGCCTGGTAGACCTAAGGCTGTGTGGGGACTCCTGACGCTGAAGCCGGAGGTGGTCAGGCGATCACGAAACCTTGTGCCCCAGTTGCTGTGAGCAGAAAAGTGCTAGAGGTCAAAGGTCCATATCGCCTGGTGTGCAGGCAGGGGCCTCCTTTTAATGCCAATGACTTGAGTAATTAAAAACGATTCAAAACTTGCCCCACCTGTACATTCATTTTTCTTACTAGGGTTTTGATGATCAGTTTGATAGATCCATCTATAGTTTTTGAATTGAAATGGTTTCAAAGTTGAAGAGGGTTTTGTATTCTTTAGGCTGAAAATTGACTTCTTATATTCCCCTCAATCAGTTCCACTTTGGTAGGAAGTTGCAACAGCACAGCTCGGGGCTTGTCAGGAGAGATGGGGTTTCTTTGTCTCAATAATGACAGAGGAGCTTTTGAACACAACAGCACAACGTACATACTTTATCTTATTACTGTACAGGCTATCAGACAGTTTGGTTCCTTAAATAATAATTACATGATCTTACTCTGTGACACTGAATATTGAAAAAGAAAAGTAAATATTTCTTCATATTAATTCAATCGCTTCGTACAGTACCACTTGCACCTACAAATACGCATGATTCCAGATATTATAATTATGGCATCAAGGAAAACATCTAGAGCTGTGAGAAAAAAATAATTTCATTTTCATTAAGAAACTATTTTTGCTGCTTCCACTTATGCATTTTTATATATATTTTTTTCCACACAGCAACATAAAGTGAGATGGCTATGTACATAGCTGAAGCAAAAAGCTAATACTGAGATTAAGAAATTTGAAAGGAAGTTCAGCACATTCAAATACTATTTGCCTTCACCAGACAATTGTGTTGCAATATCAGTGGGCTTTACACTGGCAGTTCAGAAAGTAACACCGCAAACCTTTCTCTGGAAACAAGGCTTCCTTTGGTGAAAAACAAGACTACACATCGAAATGACCCAAGAGTATTTGAATTGCCAGTGTGTTGGTGTAACTGCAAAAAAGCAAAGGGTAAGAAATACTGTAAAAAAATAAAACCACGTGGATGGTTTTCCTCTTCAAAAAGAAACTGACACCCGCATCTGAACCTGAACAAAATGTGTTGCTTCATAAACTTTCTTTTGATAAGACTTTATCAAGCCTTTTGGTTTATACCGAGTGTTTCAGATGCACTTGGTTATTTCCTCCCTAGACCTCGTCTGACCACTCCACACCTGCAAGATTTACGCCAAGAGCAGCTCATTCTGCTCTTTGTTTTCATTCACACAAAACCGAGATGAAACATAGCCCTACCCGATGTACTGTACAAAATGCTTTTCAAGTTTAATACTTCATAAAACAATTCATAAAAAAATAATTCAGTGCCTTTTCATGATACTTTGAATACATGTAACCAAAAGGTGTACGGCATTAGCATATACTTTTAATGCCACATGAATTAAACAGAACAAAAAAGTCATTCATCCTAAAAAAGTCAAGTTGATATTTTTCAGATGTCTATCTAAATAATGTTTCAGGTCCCTGTGTTTTTCAATAATGTCAGTTAGGGAAATGTTTGTTTTACTTACTGTAAAGAGATTTATTTTGTCCAAATTGTAAACCTAGGTCTTTTCTGTACAAACATCACTTGTGAATAACGCCTTGGTAGTGGAATAATTCAGAAAGACTTTTCTTCCTAACAATTAAAAGTAGGAAATTTAAACCTGTCTGTACAAAAAGTTGTATGTGCTTACTGGCCTGTAAGGTTTTTCTCTGGACTCTGTGGTCCACAAGTAGAAATTACTGGGATTCATTTCTCTGTGGAGCTGAATTGTACATGAATTTATTATAATTTATAATTTTCTTTTCTGACTAGTGGCACAACTACAAATAGTGGCGTGATTTTATTTTACTTAAGTTCTGACATGTTGCTCAAAAGACTAGAGTCTATTTCCAAGCATCTAAGGCAAACCACCCCCAATTATTTATAACATTTGCTGTCAGAAAATCATCATGCTAATTTTAAAAAATGTTTCAGTTGTAACTATCCTTCTTGTTTATAAATGACTATCATACATTACTTGATATAAATATATTATGCATCATGTTTTTTATTGCTGGTGGGGCAAATTGCAATATCGCTACTTGTCAAAAAATGATTTTAATTTAAGTTCTTGCAGCATTCGGGCTTGTGTCAAACTGTATTACTTGAAAGTAAATATTTAAAACATTTTACACACTTAGTAAAATATTAAGTTTCCTGATCAGGCAAGAATATGGCACGTTTTTATAGAAAACGATGTAAAGCTGGTAAAGTTTGTAAGGAGGGAAATTTCACACAGGAATTCACTCTCTCTGGGTGCCAATTTATCAGTTAACCCAAGTGAACCTCATTATTACAGTTTTTTTAAAGTTTGTGTTTAGGTGTATTGAATGGTGATCATTATGTTTTTTTTTACAATATCAGTCCCATTATTAGTATAACAAAAAACACTAAAAATATAAAACAGCAACTGGTTAGTAGCTTATTCTTTTTCACCTGCATTTAAAAAAAAATAGCTGTTCTGTGCTGTTCTGTTGTTTTCTACCTTTTCAGGGTTAGTTTTAATATCAGTTTTGTTGAATGGGGCTAGGCAGATATTAGTGTAGCTGTGTCTGCGTCAGCTTCAAACGCAATGCTGTACTACTTGAAACCACCTGAAATCTCCCTTAGAACCTGTCCCTTAGATTAAAAAAAAAAATTGCTGAAAATTGATCTTCAGGAGCCTGGTTTTGAAACAGGAGAGCACACACTTTTCAAAGTTTAAAAACAATAACTGTTGTTTGGTTTGTTTCAATTCTTTTCCGTGGGTATAACAAATACAATTGATTCATGAAAAAGAATAAAGAAATGTACAGTTCTATCCCTGGAAAAATGTTAAAATGATTTTCTGAAAATGATTTTTTGGAAAATGTTGACCTCAGACTCTCGTTGAATAACTATACACAGCAGTTTCCAACCAATGTATAGCATTGATGGTATCTAACTGTATATCTGGCCATTTCTCCACAAATAAAAATAATATTTGTCTGTACTGCAATTGTGAACACGGCCTTATAGAAGAGCAGGCAAGACAAGTGAAATATAATGAATATATATCCACACCCATCTGAAAACAAGAGTCACTTGCACTCCACACTGTTTCAGAACACAATCTGCTGTGTTTACTGGACAGATCAGGAAAGAAACACATCATGGTTTGGATTTATAAAAGGCTCTTATACAGAATTAACTTAAACTGCACCAAGATTCACACAGCATGCGTTTGCAACACAGGCCACACTGTAGTAAAAATAAAGACGAATGGTTGGTTTCCGTTGCTGGTGTGCTTGGTATTGCAATACATGCCTTAAATCTTCAAACTGACAATCTGGGAGATCAGAAGTTTCCCAATTTAAACAACCTGTGAGAGAGGCTCCTTGTACATTCAGAAGTACCAACAAGGTGATTTAAAAGTCTTTTTCACTTCATTGTGAATTCTGCATTTCATCTCTGAGCTAATCAAGTCATTCATCTGGAGTTATTACAAATGCAAATGACTAGTACTCTTTTTTAAATTCAGGGTACCAGTTTAACAAGAGCAATATTGTTCGCCTAGCTTTCTGGAGATTACTGTTTAAAGATGCACTTCTGCTTAAGTGGTTTGGCAGTCTTAGTGGGATTTTATTTGGAGATGGACACAGTGGAAGAGATTCTGCACCGGAGCATGAATCTTTCAAAGCTGCCCAGTGCCCAGAATTGCATATCTTCAAATATGTTACCTAATAAGCCCAAATGTACAGTTCACATGAGCACAGTGCACTCTTTCATACCCATCAGACATGTCTAGAGTTATGTAACTGCTTGAATAAGGACACTGAACAAATAGGTCACCTCTGTATTCTAATATTGTAGAAACATTCATTAAAATGAACAGCTTAGTCTGGGTGAGAAGAAAACAAACTTGTTATTTAGAAATGTTTCATTTTAATTGACCTTCCATCCTTCATCTAACCTCTTTATCTGATGCAGGGTTGCAGGAGAGGCTGGACAGGAGGCGTCAATCACAGGACAGACACAGACACACACACACACTCCCAGCTGGTGCCAGTTTTCCCAGAAGCCTATTAATCTAGCAGTATGGGCAACAATGCTGACCACTGCACCACCATACCACCCTGAACAAACTGTCCAAAACCTTCAAAAACTTGATCACAACTACTGGGGGTAAACTATACACGAGTAACTACTGCACAATACTGTAGGAGATCCTTCTCATTTACCAATTACTGTAAATCTAATTGGGTCAGTGCCGGGTTTCCCTTGTCGTTAACTGCATTTGTTCCACTCTACACATCCACATGGCTTAAAGATGACTTTTTGTACTATGAAGTCCAGATTTATCAAGATTTACTGTTAGCTTAAAGCAAAATGGCAGAAGATTGTCAAATAAAAATTGCCATAGAGATGTGCTTCTGCATAGAGGAAACACATTTAGTAAAAAAGAGTAGAAAGACACACAATATCTAAAACCTTCTCAGAGCAGTATGTGTAATGATGTAATGATGTACTCCACCCAGTGAAATTCACTCTAGGGACAACTGTATTTAATTTTGCATTCAGCAGCAGTTGCAAAGATAAAGAAAGTGTCAAGACTGTCAGCTCTGAGATTATAAAAAATAAAATGTGTGGTTCAAGGCTTTGTGGATGGTGTTCACTGATGACATCACCTATCTCTTCTTGATACCCTTCGCCTCAGACTAGCAACCTCTTCTGGTCTGTGTGTCAGAACTAGTGCCTGGGGAAGTCAGACACCTCACAACTTTTTTGCATCTACACACCACAAAGCATTTTTTTTTACAACTCTCCTGGATTAAAACAGAGTTAGGCGGATAAGTCGATGGGTTCTCCATAGCCGTGTCACAAGCATCTGGAGACAGAAACGATCAAGTCAGGAGTAACACAGAGGTCTTCTGCTTGGACTCTGTGATGAACTGAGACCATGATTCCCCTCTGTTTCAGCACAGCAAGGCACTGTCAATTGAGACCAGCGGGAGGGTGCAGTAGATACTGTAGCACAGATGCAGGACAAAACAAACAAACCAGTCGTTTCAAATCAAAAGGAAGCTCTCTTTCTTCCTCAATTGCCTGGTCTGGGTACACTGTATACTTGAAGAATGTGTTTCAAGATCACTTTTTTGCAGCAGGCTTTGTAGAAATCTTTTAAACGTCTTTTTCAATCGCCACCCCAAAACTCAGGGTGTGTTCAATGAACAGACCTCTCAGCCACGACACTCTGAGGTGGAAGACATCTAAGACAGGGGAGCGATTTTGTATGTTGTGTATGTTTAGTGAACCTCTAATCTTTCTCTTTGCTTGGTTGCCCAATCTGGCAGTTTCTCAGTTTGCTATCACCTGTTATCAAGGGCTCTTTACCAACAGGGTGGAATGTTGATTCCCACCTGATTTTTTAAATTTCCTTTAAAATATTCTCATTTACGGTCTCAGTTCTATACCCACTTTCAGGCACCTTCACTCTGCACAGAGATCCAGAGGAATTTAAACCAGCTATGCAAAAGCTTTTTATTTATGTAGAGTAAATGGGCAGTGTCTTTGACTAAGTTTACGAAGTTTCACCACTGCGACTTTTTTAAGCTGCATTACTACAGTCGCCATTTATGTATTACCAAGAACAAAAGGCAGTTTTAAATTCTCATGGTTCCTGTTTTCTGCACTTATTTCCCAACCCTTATCTTCCGTTAAATTGTACATAGTGGTAAGTGAGTCTCGACTACATCCGCATTTAGTATAAATTGAGTTCAGGTACATTTGGTGTACCCTTTTGAGTTTAGATTGACTTTATCAAATGGAATCATCATACACTACATTCCACAGAAAAGAAATCTGTCTGAACAGACCACGTAACTGCTGGAGAATGAACCCACAACCACAAAAGCCCACTTTGGGCTAACCGATGAAACTACGGAAATGAAATGCAAAGTAAACAATTTTCGGGACTGGTGATCAGTGACACCACCAAACTCTGCTTGAGGGATTGAAGACGTACTGCTCAGTTCTGGTACCAAGTGAAAAGCGGTTCATCTTGCTTTGTAAAAGGCCAGGTTTTTAATTTTTTTTCACTAGGAACCAGGGCTGTCTTATGTTCGATTTTAAGTTATTTTGTGTTATCAAAAATGAACGCTGAAAATGACGAGCCCTATAATTACTATTCAAGCAGGACATTGTAACTATTGTGAAACTGGACATTCCCATGCCTTAAATATCCTCTACTACAACATTTTCTAGTAGCAATAATATAAAGCTTTATTTTATATAGTACCTATTATAGTAACTTCTCAAAGCGCTTTACAGTGAGAAAACAGTTAACAAGTAGAAGACGTAACAAAAGTGTCACAATTAAACACAAGGGTTTGGAATGCAGAAGAAGACCCATGGGCAGAAACTGGACCAATTAAATAAAGGTCTTTCTGAAGAACAAGGTTTTGAGCCTGGATTTGAAAGATCTCAGTGGAGGTGACTCTCTGATACCCTTGGGGATAGACGTCTAGAGTTCTGAGCAAAGCAAGAGAAGGTCCTGTCACCCATAGTATGAAGACCAGCTAGTGGGATGAACAGGAGACCTGGGTCAGATTAATGAAGGTTGCAAGGTGGGGAGTAGGAAGATAATACCTCCTGAGGTGCCAAGCCTTGCAGAGCTTCATAGGTGAGCATGAGGATTTTGAAGTCAACACAAAACTTGACAGGAAGTCGGTCCAAGGACTTCAGGATAGAAGCATGCAACCAAGTCAGGATTCTGCCTAATTCTGCACAAAGCATAGTTTAGTTGTGGGTAATTCACTATTTTAAAGTGAACAAACAATGTAACAATGTAGGGGTTATTTTTTAATTCAGATTCGTCTTGCAGCATATGTCTGGTCTCTGCTGTTATATGACATTAACTGACATGTTACACAAGTGAATCCACCTTATCTACAAGGTGCCAGCATTTCAGCTCAGATTATACTTGTCCGTTGCGTCTGCTTGATTCTGAAAGTAAAGAACTCCTAAACAAGACTAACCAGTGAACAACCTTATGACATTAAGGATCAGAGATATAAAGGAAGATTTATTGATTTTGTTGGTTGCTTTGTCTTAGTTTTAGGATGATTTTAAAGAGTTGCTTTCTTTTTTAAAACAAAAGATCTTGACAATATTGTTAAGTACAACTTGAATTATATACTGTATACCTTGGGTCCCTGGACTCTCAACTCCACTGACCAAATCATCTCATGAGCTTCTCCTCTTCATTTGCAATATTTATATGTTTACATATAAAAACACAAGTAAAACGTTGACATTTCCTCGATTTTAAACAAAACAATTCCATATTGTTCAACTTTAAGGGGCCACCGTACAGAAGCTGTGAAATGCTTTGTTGTTAAAAGACCGTGATCAATTCCTAATTACAAGGCAAAGCCTTCTAGGCTGAGTGATTTATGCACTACAAAAGAAAAGGGAGTGTTTATGACATAGAAGAAGGGAGAGAATCGTACTCAGGGCCATTAATGGAGTCTTGCATCTACAGATTTTTGGTGATCTTGTTCTAGACAAATATATTTATCAGATCCAGAAACAGAAATGTCAAGCGACAGTGTCATCAACTGGAACCTGAATTCTGGAAGGCGGGTTTGTCTACGTTACTTAGAAGCAGAAACCAACTTGACACGTATTTGAGACGTCTGGGGCCTTGTCGTGAATGATAATATACAAACACATTTATTATAGACATAACATCAACAAACCAGACCTAAATTGAAAATAAGCATTCTTAAGTCTCCTGTTTTAGTCCCTAATAATAGTAAAAATAAATCAAATAACAATCCCAAATAATACAGTTAATATGTGTACTGACCTATCCAGCTGTGTCCAATTCATTACACAAATGTGTCAAAGTTATACGGTTGACAGAAAACACCTCATTTTAGCCTGGTATGATCTGAGTGAACATGTCTAAATAAAATATTTTTAACATAAATAAGAACTGCAGCCTGAGACCATCTTCTGTGTTAGCCCAGCTAGCAGAGAATAATCATGACAATATTTCCAGTTTTCAAATGTGTTGTTTGTGTGATTAACTACAGCGCAAAAGGAAAGCATGAAATTAAAAAGTAACTGCAAGTTACAATATGAAGAAAGTGATCAATTACAAATACTGCTCTTTTTACACTACCTAAATATGGGAAAGTATAAAGATTAAAAATGTTTGGTAGCTGGTTAAAAGTGAAGTACTATCAGTGCAGATATTTAAATTTAAGAATTAATAGACTGCTTTTAAATTATATTACAAAAGTAGTTCATTTAATGAACTTGTGAAACAAATATCTTTAATTTTCCCTTTTGACTTCTATGGAAAAGTTTCACTCAATTCAAATTAAAGTGTGTGATGGAAAGCATTGCTTATAAATAGCACAACTCAAAAAGATTTTCACAAGATAAAAAGCTTTTACTCAATACTTATGATATGTGTGGCAACCGGCATACAGTACATACAACCAATTTCTACATATTTACAGGAAACCCAAATGATTTTTTATGACAAATTGAAAAACGTATTTACAAAAAAACTAAAAAACAAATTTACTGTGCCACACATTAATTATTGAACACAACTGAAGCAGCTGACAGTTCCTGGCACTTAGCTAAATGTAATGTCTAAATTTCACTGCCACTAAAATCAATTTTAATATTGTTATTAATTCAATTCAGAGAAAGAGTGTCTTACTGAAAAGGTAGACTACCGCAAAAATGATCTAACTGAACATTTTTTCCCAGAGACAAGTAATTTGATATAAATTTTAGATTTACGGTGTCAACGTGATTTTAAGATTTTCATTCCACATTTATTATTAGGAAAGTACTGAGCTCAGCAATGAGTTCCCAAAGTTGTGGCTGCAGATGTTTAAACTAGGCATACATTGTCCCTCTAATCAAAAAAGTAACTACTTTCCAAAAAGCAGTTTGTATTGTTGTAAAACTGTTCACTGTACAATTCACTCAGTGGCTATAGGCCTTCTAATAAATAGACTGTCAGTACTGTAATGTCCAGCACAGACCTTATAAAAGATAAACGCTTACCATGGCACACAATGGTTACAGCAGACCGGAGTGCAGTAAAATATGGTGAAATCATAGTAAACTATAAGTAAAACGTAAAACGAAGCGTGGCCTAAACCGTTGTCCATGTGATTTGCATGGTGTAAATATGGAAAACTATGGGGAAAAAAAATTTTGCTCAGGCAAGCCTTGCACGATAGGAGGAAAACTGAGGGACATGTACAGTAGTTAGGAGAATATCTACATTCAGCCTCAGGGTCACTGCATTCCGTTCTGGGAAACAAATGGATGACTACAGTAGGAAAACGCTACAATGAAAGACAATCCTACATGACACATACAAGGAGACTGAACAACGAGGGAAGGAGGTGTTAAACTAGAGAGCATATCGTTGGACTGTGGAAACCTGGGACAAAAACCCACATGGAAATGGTGGAGAACGTGCAGACTCCTCACAGAAAACCGGCACCAAAAGGCAAACAGCACTGACTGCCACTCCACTGTCCTGCTCTGAAGAGGTTCCATGAACAAACCCAGTTTAAATGTTGAAATTCCCGCTTCACATTGCTTGGTGGATAATGTCAGAAACCAAATTAATATTGCCTGCTCCCAGTCAAGCTGATCTTCATTTTATCAGTGTTTCTTGTACAAAGACGCCCAGCTTTGCGAATACATTACGTAGTCCGTAAATTCAACACCTGCCTTTTTTTTTAAAAAAATTGCTCTTTCGATTTTTAATACTTAATTAGACCATATCTGTGCCGGAGCTGTAACTGTTAGCAAAGGTGTTTCACCCGACGTTATTGTAACGGTTCCTCTCAGGTGTGCCATTGGGGCGAAGCGCCGCCATTTTGGGCCGAGATAACGAGAGAAGTTTCTTTATAACTAAAGAGAAAAAAATCAGCTCAGAAACGTGGGTACCGGTACATCACTTGACAGTTTTCGGGCTATTAATTGAAACGTAACTCACTTTTCTAAATCCATAGCAAGGGCACCCACAGGTTTTGACAACAAGCACATGGGGAAATTTTAAAACCACCTCCACATCATTTGCAGAAATCTGAGTACGTGCAGACTTCCTTTCGAAACTGTCTCAGAACTACACAACAGGCTCAACAATACACGCTACAACGTTACACAGCCTGTGAATTATTGTATCACTTGAGACGTATAGTATAGTCCTACGAATGATAATAATTTCTTTAGAATGTTTGATGAGACTTTACGTTAGAAAAATTATTTCGTTTACTGTTTCAATTTTCCTACCTGGAGTATAGACTTAACGAAAATATGGACTGTAATAATTTCAAATCCTCCCCTTATCAGTCGTTCAACAGCAAGAAATGTTAGAGCACAGGATCTTTCAAGATGGTCTTATCCATCCTAACGGCAGGGGTATTTAGAAAAATAAATTTCAATGATTTTGTGGAGCAAACGTCTTAAAAGTAATCGTTTATGATATTAATATATGTTGACCACAGCAGCATAGATATCGCTGAGACACTCTATTAAAACCATTCTCAGAACAATTATATTAATCTAGTTTTGTTATCTAAGGGTTACCCCCAGAGCGTAGTAATATAATATAATTACATATTACAATTTGCCTTCAGTGCGAGGAAGGTGATCTGAACTCAAATTAATCTCAGTAGAATAAAATACGTTCATTTTCTTAAAAAACGCCTTCAGCTCCCTGAGCACCCAACACTTATCTTTACCTGTATCGCCACTGAAATGTTTTAAAAAATGAACATATAATGGCAAGCGCCTTACCGCTTGAGCGACGGTTCCAAAACTGTAGCCCGCACAGGCTGCCGGAGGCGAAGAGCGGATGCGGGGTAACAATGTGAAGTTATGTATCTTTCCCCCCTTCTCAAAAAGAAAACACTTCTGTATCGAGATGTACGGCTGAAACGAGTTTTCAACCGGAGCGGCGGGGGTCTGTTAAGGAGCACAGAGGCAGCCAGGATCACAGCGGCAGGGACGCGGCTCGGGCGCTCCGGTCCGGCCGGTGTTGTGAGCGAAGGATGTCGAGCGGGCTGGAGGGCGCAGCTGAAACAGACCCGACACTCGCAGCATCTTCCTGTCTGTGGGGGAGGTGGCCTTTACAGATCCGCGGCACCTTGTTCAACCGACAGTGCTCTGCTGCTGAGGTCATGTGCAAGTACAGCGCACAAGATACGGAGGATGAGTCTTCCTGTAAGCGTGCTTGCACAAGGAAACAGGCGTCCGGTGCGACATCATTCCTTAAGTGACAGGTGTCCGGGGGAGGAGGTTTTCTGCACATTCAGCAAGGTAACAATATTGCTTTCCTTTATTTGAAGGAAAGCGGCCCTTGCATAAACTAAATAAGTGGCACGGAGAAAGACGCGTCACATTACTTTACAAGTATACTTTCAATTAAATATTTCAAAAAGATGTACGGTATGACTACAGAATAGCTGGTAATTGCCCCTATTAAACCAATTTAAAAATGACTTTTGTAGAGCAAGTGTGTATTTTGTCCAAAGTCTTGAAACATGGACTATTGGTAAAAATTGATCTATATTTATTAATACATTTAAAAATATTGAATAATCATTTTCAATCATTAAGCACATCCAGATTTGTTTTAAAAATGTTAATTACTTAATTCAACTAGTTATAAACTAATGATAAAATCGAGTCAATGCCTTTTGTGACAATACATTTCTCGCTGTGAGGCTGAGAAGTAGCATTCGCTACATTTTCAAATATCATCCCAACAAGCATATTTTATTGTATAAAAAATCTTTTTGAAACTCAAGAACAATTAAATATAACCCAACGTTTTGATAGAATTAGAAATATTATTATTTACAAAATGAATGTTAATCTGTTTTACTCTTTGAGCTTTTTGGTGGGCGCCTGGTTTAGAAGTGTCTATGTCAAAAATGCTAGAGAGATATTTTTGTTAGAAACGATGCAGGGAATTGTTCAAAGACTAAACGTCAAGAATGGTCATTATTTAAACACGGTTTATTAAAGAAAAAGGACACAATTACGCTTAATATGGTTCTGGGCAAAAATGGTTCCCTAAACATTAACCAATTGATTTATTATAATTTAAGAATTTAAATGATTTGTTTTAAAATCGCACGCCCTTTAATTTTATACACCATATACAGCGCTGATGCAGAGAACTGAGTGTTCTTACTACCGATTCTGTGCAGTTGTCAACACTTTCACGATAAAGAATAACGTTAATATTTGTATTTATTAACTGAAATTAGTATATTTTCAAGCCACAGTACGGTAGAATATTATATTATATTAGTAAAGTATTATATTTTTTATTCAACCTGTTAGCGAAGTGGACATAAATCATACAAATCCAGCAGGAGCTTTGTCAAAGCTAGCCCGTGTCAGGGTCTTGCGAGGTTTAAGGTAATTTAACACTAAGACAAATGAAGAACAAATGTAATCGTCAAGTTTTTTTTTTAATAAAGACACAAAATTAACTGGCAAATTAACTTTTGGAAGGACCTAATATAAAACTTTTCCAAATTACCAGACGCAAATTTCCGTGAGGCTAAGAATGTCGATGTAAGACGAGCACTTTACGCTGCTTAACTACCAAAGCATGATCAAATTTAAAGACTAAATAAAATAAGAGAGATCTCAGCGAGAAACCACAGATGGCAGACTGCCAAAATATTGCGCGCAAATGAAAAACTTCGGCTTCATCTCCTGACTGTCAGTCCAGTCGCACAGAATACGCCGCAATGTAGTCGTCTTGAGATATTTAAAGGAGCTTTAAAAAAAATACAATATCTACTGCTTGGAAAAACAAGCGTACTGAGTTCAATTCCAAAGCCACGCCACAAGTGTTGAAATAGGACACCTTTACTAGTATATGTTGGAGAATCTCCCAGAAAAGACAAAAGATAATAAGAATCAGAAGAGTTTGTAGTCTGAAATTGTTCGTTTGTTGGCAAAGGTCTGTCACGGCGCATGAAGTCGGCCTGAGGATTTCATTCAGGACTGATTTTCCCAGTGCTGTTTTAAACTTCCATTGCGGGTATTATTTTAATACAGTGAACTGGGTGATCAGCCGGCAGGCTGTCATTCTTTCATACCAAATACGATTATTTTCATCTCAGCGTTGAAGAAGGAAACATTTCTTCTCCTCACCCCTCGCCTGCTCCACACGACACTCTAGACGAGCTCTACAGGACGAAAGGTGCAAACCCTAACCTGATTTTGTTTGTCGCTACTTCACCGCGGGTGTGAGCTGACATGAAGTCACTCTGAGCAGATAGCCACATGAGCTTCTAAGGTCTGTCATTTCTAAATGACGAAGAGAATGAGAAATGCAGGTGAAAAGTAATGCTGTATTATGGGCTTTTGTACTGATGCTTTAATTGTCAGCTGACGGAGGACATGTTTTGTCCAAATCGCCCTGACTCAGTCCTTCACAGCTGCGCTCAGGATGTGCCTGGTACCTACTGTACGCGCACATGTCTTGCGGTGGTGTCCTGTGTAGTCGCACACGTAGGCCGGGGGGGGCTGGATGGCGTGAATGCACCATTGAGCCCTCGCTCCGCTGCTCCAGATCACTGCCGGTTTCCTGCCAATGTTCGCCTGTGAAAAAACGGTGGTCGGACTGTAGCTAAAATGTTGGCCTTACGTGGCTGCTTGGAGCCCCTTGGTGGCATCCGTTCACAGAAAGCGTGTGAAAAGAAGACAAATGCAAAAACTGTGCCACCGCTCTTGTTCTAGATTAGAAAACGGAAAGCAGTTCAAAACGGTCCTTGGGGTTTGTCTCTCACTGCCCGGGCGCGAACTCGGATCGCCGGCGTCACACAACAGATAACCGACCCGCTGAGCTATAGGAGACCTTCCTCAACCCCGCTGGCTGAGAGCGCTGTTATGCGCAAGCAGGGGTATATTCGTTACACAAGCTGCGGAAAGTTATTCGTAGATATTGAAGAAGTGTAGCTGGAACGTATACTGTATGCGTGGGAAACAAAAGTCAAAATAATATTTAATGGGAAGCTGTATGAGCGAGACAAAAACATGTCGGCTGTTAGAGTATTTTAACCCTTCTTTAACCCTGAATGCACATGTTTGCAAATGTTTGCTTTCGACCCAAATACACGATTATAGTTTGTATATCACTGACGACTCCAGTTGCCAATCAGCTTTTGATTGCCAAAGCGGCAGACGAAACGGGCCACTATTTTCAGCACTTAAGGAGATCATACAGAAAGTTATTCTTAAAAATTGAAGATGTTTAGCTGGAAAAAACACGCGTGGGTTTCCGCCCTTGCTGCTCCTGTGCTTGCCTGGGAGCAAACGCAGGTCTCTGGCATCACGCAACAGAGAACTTACCTGCTGAGCTATTTGAACAGATATCTGCTTGTTGCACTTAAGGAGACCATGACTGTCAGAGTGAAGCACGGTCATTTCTCAAAAACATTCTAACAACGGTATGTTACAGTATAACCCAGACTGTTTTCTTTATTTTACCTGTATTTTATCCTCTATTCGTCCTTGTACATTTGTAATGTGTAATGAATACGCCCCTGCGCATAACAGGGAGCATGCCGCCTGGGCTGACGGAGATCTCGTATGGCTCAGCGGGCTGTTTCTCTGTTGAATGACCCAGGAGGCCCTGCTTCGTGTCCCCGGTGGCGGTGGGGATCGATCTGAGGTGGCAGCAGTGAGTGCACACGCCCACATTAACTTGAAAGTGCTACAATAATGCTGTATTATGGGCTTTTGTACTGATGCTTTTATTGTCAACTGACGGAGGACATGTTTTGTCCAAATTGCCCTGACTCAGTCCTTCACAGCTGCGCTCAGGATGTGCCTGGTACCTACTGTACGCGCACATGTCTTGCGGTGGTGTCCTGTGTAGTCGCACACGTAGGCCGGGGGGGCTGGATGGCGTGAATGCACCATTGAGCCCTCGCTCCGCTGCTCCAGATCACTGCCGGTTTCCTGCCAATGTTCGCCTGTGAAAAAACGGTGGTCGGACTGTAGCTAAAATATTGGCCTTATGTGGCTGTTTGGAGCCCCTTGGTGGCATCCGTTCACAGAAAGCGTGTGAAAAGAAGACAAATGCAAAAACTGTGCCACCGCTCTTGTTCTAGTTTAGAAAACGGAAAGCAGTTCAAAAAGGGTTTAGACAGCAAATAAACAAGCCTGCTTCGGACGCAGAGCTTGCACTTGTAACGGTCCTTGGGGTTTGTCTCTCACTGCCCGGGCGCGAACTCGGATCGCCGGCGTCACGCAACAGAGAGCTTAGCCGCTGAGCTATAGGAGACCTTCCGCAGTCCCCCTGGCTGAGAGCGCTGTTATGCACAAGCAGGGGTATATTCGTTACAGAAGCTGCGGAAAGTTATTCTTAGATATTGAAGAAGTGTGGCTGGAACGTATACTGTATGCGTGGGAAACAAAAGTCAAAATAATATTTAATGGGAAGCTGTATGTGCGAGACGAAAACATGTCGGCTGTTAGAGTATTTTAACCCTTCTTTAACCCTGAATGCACATGTTTGCAAATGTTTGCTTTCTACCCAAATACACTATTATAATTTGTATATCACTGACTACTCCAGTTGCCAATCAGCTTTTGATTGCCAAAGCGGCAGACGAAACGGGCCACTATCTTCAGCACTTAAGGAGATCATGCGGAAAGTAATTCTTAAAAATTGAAGATGTTTAGCTGGAATAAAATACGCGTGGGTTTCCACCCTTGCCGCTCCTGCGCTACTAGCTTGCCTGGGCGCGAACACGGGTCTCTGGCGTCACGCAGCAGAGAACTTACCTGCTGAGCTATTTTAACAGATACCTGCTTGCAGCACTTCAGGAGACCATGACTGTCAGAGTGAAGCACGGTCATTTCTCAAAAACACTCTAACAACGGACTGTTAGAGTAAAACCCGGACTGTTTTCTTTATTTTATCTGTTTTTTCTCCTCTATGTCTTTGTACATTTGTAATGTGTAATGAATACGCCCCTGCGCATAACAGTGAGCATGCCGCTGGGGGTCGACAGAGATTTCGTATAGCTCAGCGGGCTGGTTCCCTGTTGAGTGATGCCGGAGGCCCGGGTTCGCGTCCCCGGTGGTGGTGGGGATTGACCTCACCGTAGCAGCAGTGAGTGCACACGCCCACATTAACTTCTAACTGCTACAATACAGCTAAGTGAAATGTTGTTTCAGTCAATAATAATATTAACAATAGGAGCAGACTCTTGCTTTAAATCTGTGCAGACTTTAAATTCCATCTCTATTAGAGGGAAACCTGGACTGGATCAGGATCTGGACTGCTAGAGGGAAACCCAGCCTTCCGGCGGATCCGGACTGTTAGAGGAAAACCCGGACTGGATCCGACTTCCAGTCGGATTCCAGCGGATCCGACTTCCAGCGGATCCGGACTGCTAGAGGAAAACCCGGACTGGATCCGACATCCAGCGGATCCGGACTGGTAAAGGAAAACCCGGACTGGATCCGACATCCAGCGGATCCGGACTGCTAGAGGAAAACCCGGACTGGATCAGCCCTCCAGCGGATCCGGACTGCTAGAGGAAAACCCGGACTGGATCCGACTTCCAGCGGATCCGGACTGCTAAAGGAAAACCCGGACTGGATCCGGCTTCCAGCGGATCCGGACTGCTAAAGGAAAACCCGGACTGGATCCGGCTTCCAGCGGATCCGGACTGCTAAAGGAAAACCCGGACTGGATCCGACATCCAGCGGATCCGGACTGCTATGGGGAAAACCCGGACTGGATCAGCCCTCCAGCGGATCCGGACTGGTAAAGGAAAACCCGGACTGGATCCGGCTTCCAGCGGATCCGGACTGCTAGAGGAAAACCCGGACTGGATCCGGCTTCCAGCAGATCCGGACTGCTAAAGGAAAACCCGGACTGGATCCGACATCCAGCGGATCCGGACTGCTAGAGGAAAACCCGGACTGGATCCGGCTTCCAGCGGATCCGGACTGCTAGAGGAAAACCCGGACTGGATCCGACATCCAGCGGATCCGGACTGCTAGAGGAAAACCCGGACTGGATCCGACATCCAGCGGATCCGGACTGCTAGAGGAAAACCCGGACTGGATCCGGCTTCCAGCGGATCCGGACTGCTATGGGGAAAACCCGGACTGGATCCGACATCCAGCGGATCCGGACTGCTATGGGGAAAACCCGGACTGGATCAGCCCTCCAGCGGATCCGGACTGCTAAAGGAAAACCCGGACTGGATCAGCCCTCCAGCGGATCCGGACTGCTAGAGGAAAACCCGGACTGGATCCGGCTTCCAGCGGATCCGGACTGCTAGAGGAAAACCCGGACTGGATCCGACATCCAGCGGATCCGGACTGCTAGAGGAAAACCCGGACTGGATCCGGCTTCCAGCGGATCCGGACTGCTAGAGGAAAACCCGGACTGGATCCGACATCCAGCGGATCCGGACTGCTAGAGGAAAACCCGGACTGGATCCGGCTTCCAGCGGATCCGGACTGCTAGAGGAAAACCCGGACTGGATCCGGCTTCCAGCGGATCCGGACTGCTAGAGGAAAACCCGGACTGGATCAGCCCTCCAGCGGATCCGGACTGGTAAAGGAAAACCCGGACTGGATCTGACTTCCAGCGGATCCGGACTGCTAGAGGAAAACCCGGACTGGATCAGCCTTCCAGCGGATCCGGACTGCTAGAGGAAAACCCGGACTGGATCCGACATCCAGCGGATCCGGACTGCTAGAGGAAAACCCGGACTGGAACAGCCCTCCAGCGGATCCGGACTGCTAAAGGAAAACCCGGACTGGATCCGCCTTCCAGCGGATCCGGACTGCTAGAGGAAAACCCGGACTGGATCCGACTTCCAGCGGATCCGGACTGCTATGGGGAAAACCCAGACTGGATCCGACTTCCAGCGGATCCGGACTGCTAAAGGAAAACCCGGACTGGATCAGCCTTCCAGCGGATCAGGACTGCTATGGGGAAAACCCGGACTGGATCCGACTTCCAGCGGATCCGGACTGTTAGAGGAAAACCCGGACTGGATCAGACTTCCAGTTAGACTAAGCTATTTTTTTCAGTAAATTGATGGGATGGTTTATTAAAAAAATTATAGACTGTGTTAAAAAAACTTAGAGTTATCTGAAACTTTCAGGAAATCTTTAAAGGAAAAAGAAACTGAACACCCTCTGTGATCTAGTTTTCCAAAATTGATGTCCTTTTCAACTTACATTAGGTAAAACAGCAGTTGCTTACCGGTTCAGTGCAAAAGTCCCATCTTAAAATTGGTTAAAATTATTTTCTAAGTTTGTGTATTTGGGAATTGGCAATAATTCCATCAACTACTGTCGTCAGCAATAACTGATAGTCTCTGGTCTTAAAATGCACTGACATCTAATATAAATTATATTTTTCAAAAACAGCTTAAAGGCTCACCTATTGCATTTCTCAATAGGCTCATCACATTGGCAGGCCTTGTTTCATTCAGCAGCCATATCACTCTGCAACACATAACTGGCAACCCACTGAAGCTCAGCAGGTGTGAGCTTGGTCAGTACCTGGATGGGGGCCTTCTGGGGAAAAACTAAGGTTGCTGCTGGAAGAGGTGTTAGTGGGGCCAGCAGGGGGCGCTCACCCTGTGGTCCATGTGGGTCATAATGCCCCAGTATAGTGAGGGGGACACTATACTGTAAACAGGTGCTGTCCCTCGAACGAGTTGTAAAACCGAGGTCCTGACTCTCTGTGGTCATTAAAAATCCCAGGGTGTTTCTCGAAAAGAGTAGGGGTGTAACCCCAGCATCCTGGCCAAATTTCCCATTGGCCCTTACCAATCATGGCCTCCTAATAATCCCCATCTATGAATTGGCTTCATTAGTCTGCTCTCCTCCCCACTAATAGCTGATGTGTGGTGAGCGTTCTGGCGCACTATGGCTGCCGTCGCATCATCCAGGTGGGGCTGCACATTGGTGGTGGTGGAGGGGAGTCCCCATTACCTGTAAAGGGCTTTGAGTGGAGTGTCCAGAAAAGTGCTATATAAGTGTTAGCTATTATTAAACTCTGCTCAATCCCATTAATGTGAACAAGAACAAAAGATGTGAGCAAAACTCAAAGATTTGCAGTTCATTTTGGGTTGTTCTGGAAACCATTGTCTATACAACGGTAATTGTTTAATTACTATGATGCTCAATTACATTACTTAACTGTAGAGGGATTATGTGTTGTGGCACATGAAAATCGCTGACTTTACTTTTAATGACATTTGGTTTCAGGCCTCTCGTCGGTCATTGAAGAACATTTCGAATGGCTATTTCCAAATTATCTCTCACATGAAGCATTTGAATATTAACTATGGTCATTGTGTGGCTAAGGAGCATCAGCATACTGTAAAGCAACATCAAACATCTTTAAGGCCTATGCAGCATTAGAGGGTTTTCCAAAAATATGTGCAGCACCAATATGGGTTTTCTTCAGATATTTCAATGCACTACCAATATTATAAAGCTGTCACCGTTTGAAGAAATCTGGTCTTGATAAGAGCAGTAGTTGTCTGGATTATGCCAAGAAAACGTGTCTGTGTTGTCATTGTATTGCTAAAGCCTGATCCAGGACGTTTCAAACTTGTACCAGAACTTCAAGACATTTACAGCCATGCGGCCAGGGGAGGGGAGTCCCCATTACTTGTAAAGTGCTTTGAGTGGAGTGTCCAGAAAAGCGCTATATAAGTGTAAGCTATTATTATTTGTTCTGATGCCCTCTTTTTCACTGTAGTTTTACAATTTCAGTGCAGTACATAACACAGAGACTAGAAAATCATGTAGAAGTGTACAGTATGCTTCTCCTCGTTAAAGACCACACTGTTAGCTTTCATGTTGAACAACACTGTTGTGTTTTAATGTTCGGTGTTATAAAACAAAGTACAATTTAAAAGGCTAAAGTCAGTTCCTGTGTTAAAAGAGGACAAAAACACGTGCTCACACACATTTCCTTTGCGAACGGTTTCAGTTTTTGCAGTCACGAACACATGCTCTGTTAGCTCTTCGGTCAAAAACACACATCGGTTTATCAGAAGTATAAATGTGGAGGTGAAAGAATGAAATCAGCTGCCAATAAATTCAATTGCTTTTATTTTGAACAAATCACAGATCAAAGTAAAAAAAAAAACAGTGTGCTTCAAAATATACATTTATTTTTCAATTTCACCCATTTAAAAATATTCTAAAGAGAAAACACAGACAGGTGCAGAAACCCAAGTGTCTCTGCGTGGTGTACCATTTGTAGACTTGGAAAATACTTTAACTGTGTCCATAGCTTCACACAGTGTGGTTGCTAGATGTCTGACATGACCAGGATTGACTTAGACTGAGCTCATAACAAGCAGGGAACCAACATGGCCTCCACTGAATTGATTCCTCTCGTTTAACACAAAATACGACAGAATGATTTTGCGTTCAGCTTAAACCAGATCATGTGGGTCCCAAAAAGAAGAATAAGATATTTTAAATGGCACTTCTAATCCTTCTTGGTAATAATACTGAGGTATCAAAGCTCATGCCTTAAAAACACCAAGTGAATTTATTAGAGCTCTTGAGGAGCTGCACAACATGAACAGAAAAATGCGTAAAAAACGGAACCTCGTGAAAGCAAAATGGCTGGAATGGCGTGGTTACGTGGCGTGATGAGCTTTAGGAGCGATTCCTTAAAGACTTTCTTTCTGTGGGGTATTGCGTTCGTTTTCACAACCATGAACTGCATGCCTGTTTCAACAGAGTCCTGCACAGCTCTTGCCAACCATTGTGTTTCAAGTTCTGTCTTGGAAATTTTCATCAGTCTCTCATTATGACTATCAGAAGAGCAACAACCAAATGTGTTAAGTGACGTCATCAGAGAGCCCGCTTCTACACTGGGTTTCACTGCTGCTGAAGGGCAGTGCAGGACTGCCTGAAAGACGCCTTAGAAACAATACAGGCCAGAGCAGAAGTGACACCATGACTTCTAACTGACATCTTTAAGTCACAACAAGCTACCTGACATGACTAAATAGGCAGATACATTTGTACATTTAATTAATAATCTTTCACAAGTACCATTATGCTTTGCAAATCAGAAGAGGGATAAGAGGGCACACACAGAATTTGACACACAAGTGATTTTTAAACTTGTCGTGTTTGATCTTTAAGAACGCGGAGTTAGTTGGTGGCCATCCAGCACAGGTAGTTTTTTTGAGGTTTCTTTGACTGCCTGTTCTCTGGCAATTGCTCGCCGGTCTACAGAGAAACATGTTCTCAAGTGCAAAATCTGTTGACAGCGCTTTTTCTGTTCTCTTCAGCGGATATCACAATGTTTCTGATGGACACTAACTCCACCCGGACCAGGCTGATCGAAAAGCAATTCTAAACGATGCCTTTCAATAAAGCGTGCCACCTTAGAGAACAGCTTAGTACTGAGGGACATTTTCTTAAAAAATAATACAAAACTAACTGGCTTCGGAAAAGAAACAGCTAAACTTCCCTCAGAGAAATCATCTCTGTGAAACACCGGTTCGAATCAGACGCTTGAAGAGGCACTATGACAGACAGGAAAGCAGAAATTTTGATTGAGATGCTAATTACTTTTAAAGATCCTTCCCTGGGCAGTTAGGATTTCTTCCACTAGGGAAGGTATTACGAACGAGCACGTTACCACTAACTTCAACCCCTCTCCCTGATGGCAGACTCAGTCGATGGTGCTGGGAGCTATTCTGAGCCTCCTGCCTTCTGCCCAGTGGAACAGCAGAAGTATGAAGAAAGACCTGCAAGATGCAACAGCAAACAGTGTGTGAACTGCCTTCTTTTTTTATGTGCTACTGCCAATCTGTGTGCAAGCTCAATTAGCAGCCTCCGACAGGCATTAGGGATGTAGATACACACATTGTATGTTAGAATACTTACAGAGGTATTTAGATGTTTTTACTTCAAGAGCCAGGACTGCATTTAACAAAGGAGGAGGCAGCAACAAAAAAGAACCATTCTGAAATCAAAACCAAACCCTATTTTTGCATGAGAAACTGCCGAGAACAATGAGAAAAGGAGAGACGCTGTTCATGAAAATGGAGGATGTGTCATTAATGGCGTGTCTGACAAACAAGCCGCAGTTGTGAGTATTATTCCCTGAGATCTGGGACAGAGCGTGCTGCTACACTGACTATTCATGAAGGTGTACTCAGCTAAACATTCCCATCTGTTCTACTCGAGTGTCCAAATCCGTGGAGCTGCTCCTGGCCTTCCTTGCTAAATAAAATCCCGAATGGTCACAGAGGTGCTGACAATTTTTATCCACGTTAACCGTCCTGTTATACAGCAACCAAAACAAATTCTGAAAGTACAAACAATTCAAAAGCAGCTAACGTACTAAGACTTAAATGTTTCTTTAATTAAAAAAAAACATATTAAAAGCCACCCCAATTTAAAACCTCCAAATTAAGACGGCAATTACTGTACATTTACACACAAAAAAAAACGTTTTTAAACCGTAACAGTGATATGATAGGAATGTTAAAAATAGATGTATTAAAACCTGCAATATCAGTTTGGTGTGTGTAAAATCTGGACTGCAGCTGCCTTTTAAGAATTGTACCCCAATCAAAATAATAATAAACTCATTAACAATTTATAAAAAAAATAATACAAAGTTTTTTTTAAACTGCTTCACATATTAAAATGTATTCATAACATCATTATATTAGTATTTGGTCTAATGAGTACTATAAAAATACAGATGTATAAGCATACATGTCCAAATATATACAAATAGGAATGCATATATATATATAAAAACCATGTATGCAAGTAATACTATATAAATTCACGTTAAAAATAAAACACATTGTCCATTGCACTTCACAGCCGCTCTTCTGTGGCACTGTCAAGATGTCTGTTATCTGAGAGAGATGAGCAGGAGTCCTGGTTTGGGTTCCGTGAACCTGAGAAAAGGCGAATAAAACAAAAGTTTAAGGTGAGGCAATTTCTGTAAGAACTGAAAAAGTTAAAGAATGTAGTTCGTGTTTTTTTTTTTAAATCTGTGCACACTGAAGCTCCGGTTCCGTGAGAAAGCGTTCAATCGCTCTTGAAAAGTCACGATAAAAAAAAAGCTCTTTCAGTGAGGAGCGAAATTTTGAAAACCAAAACCCCAACTCGCGCTCATATTACAAAAGCAACGACGAGCGGGCTCCTTCGCTGTACAACAAACCCCAATAAAGCTCTCTTCGCTGGCGGGAGGTAGTTATCTACAACAGAAATCTGCAGCTTGCCGGTGGCTGTGGTTTCAAACCTTGAGCTCACCAGCTCTCCTCGGCTCCTGCATCTGTGCGCCACACGCTGAGCCCGACAGCTAACTGAAGCGCTGCGGATTCACTGACTCGGGACGCCCGGTCTCTCTCTCTCGCTGGCGACAAAGAGCCAGCTCCTGCAGTCTGTGTAGGACAGGCCAATAGACTGTAATCCAGCCCCTTATCAGAAATCCCAGGGTTGAAAAAGAGCATTTCCACCCTTTTAAAAAAAAAAAAGGCCTGAAGAAGTCTTTTTCTTCGTCTGAATACAACGCGACGTACGCCGCAAGCTGCTCTACCCTGCGTGACCTACATAGGCAAACTATTTCATTTTCAGTTCTGCACAAGGTAACGCCAGAAACACTAAATGGATGATGTATAAGAAGGGCAAGAGACATGCTGCTCCTTACTCTTCATTCTGATGCGCAGGAAACTGAAAATCCAACATTTAATGCCAACAGCTACTAATAATTCATTCCTTTGCCATTATATGGGGCTTTTCACACCAAAGTGCTTTACATATATGAAGGGACTCACTTCAGCCACCAGAAAGGCCAGATTGTAAAAAAACCCAGAGAGTGCCATTCAGGTAGGATACTGGGGCAAACACCTCTCTTAGACTTTCGCTTTAAAAATGCAACTTGGCATCCACAAAATGCACACATTTACTAATTAAGGTAGGGACCCTTTCAGGCCATAAAGGCCCATGGGGAATGGGGTGCAAGGGCAACCAGTGTTCTCAACCACCAAGGTGATGTGGTCAGCATCACCCTCCGGCTGGCCTGTCACCCCCAGAAGGATTTAACCCCCCCGGTTCTCATTCGGAAAGCAGGGCGAGTGGACCTAGGAGCTGTCTGGAAGGAATTAGAGCAAGCTACATCGCTTGTCCTACCTGGGGTCGAACCCGGGACCTTCCAGCCAGGAGCTAACACCCTTGCCATCTGAGCCAACACAGCTCCAATTACTAATTAAGTGCCCGATAAAAACGCTGGCATTTTGTGAAATCAGAAAATCTGTTAATCACATATCCGGCAAAATTAAACCACAGCTCTTAAAATACAGAGGTTTCTGTTCGGCTTATTGCCACATTTTTAGTTTCCAGTAAATATTCTTTGTTTAAAGAGGTATACAGTATATTCACAAATCCCCTAAAACTACCATCTGCTCTCACTTACAAGCCACCACTAATAATGATGACAATATCTCTGTTTACCCTTCGATCGGCTACTTAACACACACTGCTCCTATCGGCCATCTCCTACTGTATTTAGTTTGCTGTTCTTTACTATTAATGATTCAAATTCAGGCTTAGCTGACAGTGCTCAGGATGAGCTTTACAGTTTAAGGAGGAAGCACCAGACACTGACAGGAAGCCAGAATCACAATTCAATGATGCACTATACCTCTGTGTAAATCCACAATACTGCTGTGTCAAGAAGGTTGAAGAAGTCCTAAATTACAGAACGAGACCCTCATTTTAAAGCAGCTTAGTCCATTCTGGGGGTTTACAACCTGCAGGCTGCAGTACTTGTTTTAATGAATAATTAAGTAATGAATATATTAGTGTATCAAAGATACGCAATAAACAAAGTCATTCACTTCATATCTGAGCAATGCAAATGGGTTAAAAAAAAGTTTAAAAAACAACAACAGATAAATCAAGTAGTCGGTGTCAGCTGAAATGCTTCTAGAAGCTGAACGTGACACGCAGCTGGAGTCTCAATGCGTTCCCTGACTACTCTGGAAAACCAGAGTGCTGCAGTTTAACGGACGACGCAGTGGCCATAGGTGAGCCCCTGAAGCTGACCGTGCGGTTTGTGGAGCCAGCAAACCTCTGTCCCCCAGACTCCCAGAAGCCCCGCACAGCCCAGCAGCGCAGGCCTGTGACCGAGAGGGGGCGGCTCACCTGAAGTCGTGGTGAGTGAGGTAGTCGATGACGGCCGGTTTGATGCGAGCAACTCCTCCCTGACTGCGGTTTCCCCTTCCCGTGATCACAGAGAGGTGAGGCTTACCGCCACTGCGCTGGCACTCTAGCAAGAGAGGAATCCGAGCGGTACAAACCCATGCCATGCCAATGTGCATACACACACACATACACAGTGCCACTCACTGTGGCGAGCTCTGCTGTACCGAGGATGGCTGAACAGTTAAAAAGGGACACCTGCTCCCTGCTGCCCCTTTGCCTGCATAGACTTGTGGGAAACAGAACATCCTGCGTGACGGATCGACGCAAGGGTTTTTAGCACACAATTCTCTTCAGCACTATTTCTCCTTTCTGCCTCTGGAGCACCTGGAGCTTGTTCCATCAACGGGGCATTCCTGTTCCTGTTCCTCTCTGTACTCCTGCCAGATCATGCCACGCGGGGTCTGTACGTCTCTCTGTACCACATCCATAAATCCCTTTGCACCACTACACTTTAAAAATGAAAGGCCAGCTCCGCCTTCAATAAATTCAAAATTCAATTTTCGTTTTTTTTTTGTGTAGAGCACAATTTATCTACTCCTGTCACCTCCTTTCTTTTTAATGTAACTACCCACAACCAAGGAAAAATGGGTTTGGAAACATGCTGGAATGTATTTTTATTTTTTTCTTTCCAAATTGATTGATTCGATTGTTTTCTTTTAAAAAAAATGTTTTTGGACCGGTACACACAAATCAAATTGGCTTAAGGTTATTTCAGCTATTAGCACTTGGAGAGACTTGAGTGACAACTCGTCGCTGCGTGATTTCCTGTTGGCAAACGTATGTAAATGTTATTAAATTAGTGGATTGTTCTGTTAAAAAATATCTTCTGTGGAGGAGTGGGATATCAATGGCGGACCACTAGGGTAGCGTAACAGATCTGCTTCTCTTTTGCATTTACACTTTTTTCAGGGCTTAATTCTACATTGAGGGTCAGAATGATAAAACCAAGAAGCTATAACCTGATACTGGCTGATAAGCCACCGTTACTGTGTTCAATCTTCTTGGACAGACACAGATTAACATACACTCGATTCCCCAGTGAAGGGGTAAGGACACTCCTGAGTTTTAAGGCCACAAAATACATTTCTGTACATTTCTTATTCACTAAGTGAGGAAGGAGTATTCTATTTAGTCGAACATTTTAGTCCATCTGATACAGGAAATACAAAAAAAAAAAACACAACCCAGCTCTCATTTTAATTTAAGTAAGGCACTGGAAACTCTGTTAAATAACCAGCTGGAAAATACTGAATGTTTTTAAATTGTTATAAATAAATGTTACTAAAATTCAAGACCACTGAAAAAAGTGTGTTTCTTTTTCTGATTCATGCCTTGGGTCCTAAGGGCATAGGAGTAAAAAGTTCTTGGTCTGTAAAGGACATACAATTTCGTAAAGATGTCTGCAATCTAGTTTTCAGTAAATATTCATCAGAACGTTCTTCTTCTGCACTCTTTTGGAAATTTTTATTTGGTAACGTATGATGATGGCTTCTCATGAACATCCAATTTACTATATATTTAGTTTGATGGATTAATGGTGAAATGATTAATTGGTTAATTGGTACAAATTGAATGTTAATTAAGCATAATTTACTTTGCAAGTCTCCGGTTGCCATACTGCCGCACTGGTTTTGAATTTCTGAGGGCCAGAGCGCCACCTATTGTTCCACCAATGCCACTTACTGACTTCACAAAAATGAAAAGAATAAAAAAACAGGGAGATTGAGATTTGTGGCTTGCTTTTGCTTTCAGTTCTTAGCCCATATTTTGATTTCAGCTAGATATAGCTGGCAGCCTCTTGTATGTCAATACCTTATCATGTTTTCTGAGGCATTAAATTGTTGCATTTTATACATTACGAACGTTAAGATGCACGTTTTCATGCAAGATGTACATTAAATACATTTTCAACTAATCAAGAAACTCATTTGTGATAACATAAAATTTGTGAAACCCAAACTAATTTGTGAGAAAATAAAAAAACACTGACACTCTTTTACCAAAATAACATTTGCAATTCATTTTGACAGAAAAAAAAACAAACAAATCTATATTTAAACTTTGTTATATGTGGATAAAGAGAAAAATTCTCAATGCCCCAAGATTTTGTCATGACTGTTTTGAAGCTAATACAGCTCTGAGACATGTAAAATAAGTATTTACCGCAGTCTCTTTTCAAAATTTTAGCAACCTGTTTTCCCCGCTAGAGAAGAGCCGCCCTGTGGTGCGCGCCCAGCCCCCTCTCTGACCTGCCATCTTGTCCTCCAGCACGATCTTCAGGTGGCGAAGGGCCTCGTCCACGTGCAGGCCGTGGAGATCCAGGACATTCTGAGGCAGCAGGGAGGAGTTGACTCGTTCGAAGATCCTCAAGGCCGCGCGCCGGTGGGCCTCTTTCATCCTCTGGCCGTGGAGATGACCCTGCAGAGAGACAGAGAGGACAGAGACAGGAGCCACATGAGCAGCTGGCGACATACTGGGCTCACAGGTCAGCTCTGAGATGACAAGCCGCCTACGGCGCCATATACAATAAAGTAATAATATTATTTTCACACGAAACCTGAGCAAAGACAGGTTTGGACCCTGTTTTCGGATAGCGTTTGGGGTTGCACCAACGCCTCCAACACTCAAGTGACAGACGGGACAAATATAACAAATTAATTTATCTTGATCTGACAAATCATCCAATAGTACAGAGCTGTCCTTTCTTTTGGCTCCACAAACCGCACGGTCAGCCTCAGGGGCTCACATATGGCCACTGCGTCATCCGTTAAACTGCAGCACTCTGGTTTTCCAGAGTAGTCAGGGAACGCATTGAGACTCCAGCTGCGTGTCACTTTCAGCTTCTAGAAGCATTTCAGCGGACACCGACTACTTGATTTATCTGTTGTTGTTTTTTTTACTTTTTTTTAACCCATTTGCATTGCTCAGATATGAAGTGAATGACTTTGTTTATTGCGTATCTTTGATACACTAATATATTCATTACTTAATAATTCATTAAACTGCTTCACTCAATAGGTCATTCCTTCCTTTAGCAAACCACAACAGCGTGAACGTCTTTCACGGATCCAGCCCTTCGTTAGAGGGATCGCAGCCCAGCCTCTCTCGCGGGCCTACCTGCTGGGCGTAGAAAGTGGCCACGTCCTTCATGCCCTGCCTGTAGGCCTCCGCCGCCTTGCTGAAGCACTCCTGCTGCTTCCGGTGCTGCAGGATGGCCTCCGCTCGGAAGTCGGCGTAGTCCGGGTCTTCAGTGTCCTGGAACAGCCCGGCCGCCTCCGTCTCCCTCGCCACCTTCTTCTGGGAATCGGAAACGGACGATGGGCATCTCTCACACGCGGACATTCACTCTCATCCTCCGCGCCCAGGGAAGGGAGAGCTCCCAGACAAGAAGCGGTTTCCCTTAGAACGCTGGCTCTGAGTAATTTCCACCCACCTGAACCACTGAACACAGATGCCTTTGGTTCTCTGAAAACTAAATCCTTGTGGAAAAGGAGGCAAGTAATCCACTACTGTGGCTGAGGCCTCCTTGAGAGACTCATAAGCATGAACAATCTGCAGAGCGTGACGCAGTACACGACGTGACATATTGAATACATGGAGGTAGTAAATTTATAATGTTATTTCAAGGTTCATGGAAATTTGTGTGAAGTATTACATATCCTAAGCACAGCAACACTTTGCTTAGCAGTGAAGATGTGTCCCAGGGAATGAAGCCCCGTAGGAATCAGAGCAAAAAGAGGAAATGATCAATGGGAATGTGCCCCCCCCAGAAGTGCGGTTTCTCATATTTGAGCAAAGTGTGAGGGTTTCACTGGGGCATCGGTGATATTTTTACCACAGGATACAATTAGAAATCAATTTTATACAGAAGGGACTGCCTTTTTAAATTCTAGCCGCAGTAGAAATCCATGAAATTGGGCTCTGCATCAATACATTGAGCTGGAGCTTGCGTGGATTAACAGCTGTCTGGCTTCTCCCAGACTGAGGCTCATACTGGGGGACTCGGCACCTGTCCAGATCTCACTGGCCGTATAGTAAACCTACGCATCACGCCCCACTCTCATTGGCTAGGAACCTGCGTGACGTTTTTCATTTCACTCTGCCGTCAGCACAAACACAGCCTGTGCTGAGCTGAGCATGCTCTAGGTGAGCTACCGTCAGTTGGTCCCATATAAGCAGCAGACAGAATAACACTGTGCTTCTGATAACATGTACTAGGAGTAATTAGAGTAACGCACAAAAAGTAACATGGTCAATTGGAGCTAAGCGAAGTGTTGCTATATTAAATAAGGATCATTTTCCTTAAGTGGTTTAATAGCTACAATGTACTGCTCTATATCACACCCTTATATTAATATATGCCATAAGGTGTATATATATCTCATATACCACATCCTTATACCCAGTCCAGCCGAAAGCGTTTTACCGGACTGATCCCAGTTCCTGACCTGGATGGCGGAGGCCTACCTTCTCCTTGACCAGGGGCCTCTGGGTCTCAACACGCTGGGCGACATCCTGGGCCACCACTGTCTTCACAGGGCCCTCATCCAGCACAGATTTCAAAAACTGCTCCGTCTGTTCCAGAGAGTAGCTGTGAGGGGGCAAGACGCACAGCGCGCAAACTGGTCAGAGTCGGCACCGCATGTCGGCCATAATTTAGAGCCAATCTGGACGAGTGAGCATCAGACCTGCTAAACCCACATGCCTGGTTCTGGTACATGGGCTGTGAATACTATGTCACTCTTTTCTCTCTAACACACACAGAGCCTTGGCCTGCTGTGAGAGGCTGTACTCTGAAAGGGTTATTATATATGCAGTTTTCGTTAAGATTGCCATCAAGTTCTGTTTTTTCAAGAAACGTTGGATTTCAGTGAATGGAATGAGGCAACTGCACGAGCAGCCCACTGAAGCCCAGCAGTTTTGAGCCTGGCCAGTACCTGGATGGGAAAGCTCCTGGGAAAGCTACAGTTGCTGCTGGAAGAGGTGTTAGTGGTAGCAGTAGGGAGAGCTCACCCTGTAGTCCGTCTGGGTTCGAATGCCCCATTATAGTGACGGAGACACTATACTGTATAATAAATGTAAAAAAGGCTCCGTCCTTCGGATGAGATTAAAACTGAGGTCCTGACTTTCTGTGGTCAGTAAAAATCCCTGTGCGTTTCTTGAAGAGAGTAGGGGTGTTACCCCACTGTCCTGGCCAAATTTCCCCCTGGCCTTTACCAATCATGGCCTCCCAATTATCCCCATCTATGAATTGGCTTCATCACCCTGTTCTCCTCCTGATTTTTCTTAAGCATTTGGGAATAAGAACCTTGTATTCATCTCAAGAGCTCTTCGCTGAGTACCTGCAGGAAGAAATCTTATTTCTGACTGACAAGCAGCCTAGCATGGTGAAATGTCCCTTTTCTCTCTAAAATATGTGTTCTTAAATACGTGTTTTAACAACACAACCACCCTCAAACAGGAAGTCCGAAATAAGAGAGATTACGATTAAAGTTTTCTGCTGCAGTCCTGCTTTTCGTGATAATTGCGTGGGAAGTGATTCACTTGGAGTATTCTAGAGAGCTGTGTAAAAGGTTAATCCTGTTAGATAATCCTAACCCTATTCACCAGGATCACACTCTTGCATGGCTCTGTGGAATACTCCAGGTGTATCAATCCCCTTGCAGCTAATGTACTATGTAAGTTACAGTTCATTTTCCAAAATAAATCAACGTCATTTCTCAATGACACACCTCTCACAGGATACACATCACAGGAATCCTTACTTGTTGTCCCTGAAGATGTCCAGGAGAAAGTGGCGGTCTATGGTAGGAAACATCTTATAAAGCTCCTGCTCTTTTAACAGGGCGGCTCCGTTTTTTCTGTCCAGGTCCCTGTTCAGCTTTGACTGAAGAGCACGAGGTAACAAAAAGAAAACGACAAACGAGAAAAGTTCATGTGACGTTTTCTTTCCATGGAGTAAATATGGGATGCGTCCAACACACAAACTGGCAATTTGCTTTGCCGTGGGCAATTGGCAGACCGATCTCCGATTTGATTTAATGCAGGCCACAAGCTGAAAAAGACAAACACCAACACGGAAATATGCAGAAATCATGGAAGGAGTTACCTGGTGGTGCACAGACATGAAGTTTATTTGACCACAAGCATTACGCGTTCTATAACGCAGAGATCTGCTGCTCACGAGACCACGTTGGGCCTATTACCACAGACTTAGGAGAGCAAACAGAGCTCATGGCTGGGCTGCTGGCCGCTGTCGTACCTTCTCCAAGTGCTCTTGCAGGGCCTGCTCCTCCAGCATGATGTCCCTGAGGGAGACGTGGGGCATCGGGGTGCTCCAGTGGTCCATGAACAGAACGCTGTCCGGGGGCTCTGACTGGCCAGCAGCCCCGGGAAAGACAGGACTCCAACCAGTTCTCCTTAGTCTGTCAGTCTGGGAGTCGATCCACAGCCCAGCACCTGGAAAACAGGACAGGAGGTAGAGGTGGCTGGTGAGGACATCTTGTGGGGAGAAGTGTGCCTTTCCTCCCTCACCTCACACGGCACTACATGCAGACAGAGCAAGAGCTACCGACCCACTCAACTCTTGTCTGGGCTTGCACTTGCCACCAGGCACTAGTGGTACAAGTGATACAGTGAAGCTCAGAGTGTACAAGTCACTATTGGATTCCACATCCTTCTGAGGCAATAACTGCATGCAGACTGCGGCCCAAACTCACTGGTCGGTGCTCCAGGGAGTCCGGAGCTCATCCTGGAAGCACAGGGTGTGTGGCAGAATTAATCCCCGGATGCAACACCAGTCCATTGCGGAACACAAGTACTCTATAATACCCAGGGAAAACCCTCAAGGAGAACATGCTTACCTCACACCCAGGACCCAAGACCCATGGTAGTGTCTATTAATAAATGTGTTTTATTCAACAATAATAATAATAATTCTGCACACATAAAACCAAGTTAGCTCATGAATAAGAGGAAATTTCCCTTGAATCAGTGTGTGAAGCCCACTGTGACACTGCAAAGGTTAAGCAGTGGAAAGTCATGCACTGGTTTTTCTTTTTCGCAGAAACACCTGAGCCAGGTCGTTTTTTTGGCTCTCTTTTGCATCTGTGTTTGTTATAAACGTGTGCACTTTGAAGCTCGGTAGCTTCAGGTCTAAAACGTTTCAGATCTGCTGTCTCACTGTGCCTCCTGCTGCTCTGATCGTCCACCATGATAACGAAGTACTCTAGTGGCAAGCGTCTACTGAAAAGGTAGTTTTTTTTTCATAACCTGCTTTTTTGAGACACGCAACGACAGGAAATAGGGGGGCAGAAACCCAGAAACAAATGATACTTCAATTGAAAAGGCAGTAAGAACCTGCAGATTTCAGAGAAAGAGAGAACCATTTTGACAAAAACTATCCACGAGAAAAATGGGAAGGTTCCCAGGGCTTTGTTTCAACTGCAGAAAGTTCTGACTTTACTTCCCCTTAAGCCATTTAGCATGGTAGTGAGAGTTCCGGGCCTTGTAAGCAAATGGACAAGAGTTACTAAAGGGAACCAAAACAAGGAAGGACACAAAAGGAGATCACTTACTTTCTTCCAGCAGCTGGTAGGAGAGAGCTGCCTGCCTCTGGCGCTCCTGGGAAGATGACAGAACGTTTTCACGCACACAGAAATGCAAACCGCAGGGCCTGCTGGCCCCAGGAAATCACCCTACCACATCAGGGTCTCTCACCAGGTCAGTGAATTTTAGTACGTAAAGAAGTAAGTGTGGGATCACTTGGAATGAACACCTAGACAACATAAAGCAGTGCAGTTAACTAAGCTGATCGAAACTTTACCATTCATAGGACAGTGAGATACGAGCTCAATATAGTCAAGGCTGGTCTATACGAAATAAGACCAGATTTCAAAGTTAAGGATCTTTCCCTGTTCTAGTATCAGATATCGAAGCGTGCATTTTGACCATGCTGGATGGATCACCACCTGAAGCGATTTTTTAGCAATCCCCCCCCCATTTTAAGCAGGTCACGGTACGTGCTCAGCTGATGTTTGCTTCGACTGCATGGAATAACTGGCGGTAAAAAAAAAAAACATCACGGCTTCCATGAAAATATTGACATTGTCAACGCAATTCCACAGACAACCTGAGAGGAAAGGCAGAGCCTTGAACTGAGGTGTTGCAGAAGATGGCGTGACTGAAGGCCAAGAGGTCAGTGCTGCACATTCTGAGGCCAAACCACTCTTATCACACAGCACTGCAGCAACCTGCTCATTAAATATTTACATAATAATCAGCAGCATCAATACACTGATGTATATATACAGGTGATACACTCATTATTTCTCCCTTGCTTTTGAACTTTTTGAATATATTCTAAACAAATATGGTCAAATTTGACATTGAATACCTATACGAGAATATTCAGGAGTGTTTTTTGTAACATTCTGAACAAAAATAAAGTTCAAAACGAAACAATGCTCGTCTCGTACAAAACAAAAACTCCCACCAACCTGAATAGTATCCTTCCATTTCTGGTGCAGCAGTTTTGCCAGGTTCAGGTCAATTTGGACAACACAATCTTCTAAAGATAAAGCCCCTTGAAAACAAACCAAAGGCAATGTACAAAGCTGTAAATGTTTGCTGAAACGAAGGCTAAAATACCTGTTTGGAGAGAACGAGATCAATCGACACAAAATGCATCTGACACCTTCCTAAAAAAATCAATGCCTTCATTTATTAACTGGCTTGGTCCCCAAACACTTTTCTGATAGAGGCTCTGCACAAAATGTTGGATCTGCGTTACCTAGGACCCTGATGACTTGGTCATTAAAAATCCCACCGAACTGTTCATAAGACTGGGGGATGTTAATCCTGTGACAATGGCCTTAAACGATCTACCCCCCTACATCTCCTCCTGAATTGAACTGGTGAAGTAATTCCTTGCTTCGCCAGCCAATCTGTCGTGCAGTGGGGCTGCTGGTACGGACTGGTTACCGCGAGTCACCCCGATGGGTGCTGCACTTCAGTGGTGGATGTAATGTGTTCCCTTCCTATACATGAAGCTTTGGGTTGAAAGGAGCTAGACAAAGGGAAGCAGTAATTATTCATTACAAATACGTCCTCCACCAACCACACCCTGGGACACATCTGGGTTTCCCTAAATGTTTCCAAGCCTGCGATATACCGTACGGAAAACTCAGCCTTCTGCAAAGTGTCCTGCATGACATGCAAGCACTGCTGCGCTGGGGATCTTGGTATTATCTTGGGTGTGTCAAAGATGTTCATGTTAATACACCCACAGCAAGCACCACCGAGGTACAATACGGAGAATAGCAGCTCAACTGAAGCACACGGAACAAACAAAAGTTTCCATTTGTTTTTCCATCACACGATTGTAATGTTTTATTCATTTTTGTATCTTTGCAAATTTTGAATGTGCTTTTCCCCCCCCCCAAGCGCACTTCGCACATCGGTGCGGTTTTGTCAGGTCGCAGACTTTATGCTGCAGAAACACGCTTCAGTTCACCCGCCCTGACTCTCCCAACTCAACACAAAGGAGCGAGTCCTCCTTACCCGGGTCAATGCCCACAGATCCAAACAGGTCGCTGAGCTGGAAGGCCAGTTCAGCGGGTAAGCGCAGCTCCAGGGTCTCGATATCAAGCGCCTGCTGCGTCCTCTCAGGTGGCTGCTTGGCCGGACTGTGTTCTTTCCTCACTTCAGGGGCCGGAACAGAACTAGGAGGAGCCAGGAGTGCCCCTGCCTCAGCCCATTCCTCCGGCACCGCCCCACAGCCCTCTGCCTCATCCAGCGCACCCAGGCCTGCGCCCAGATTTTCATGCAGATCTAGTATTTCATCCAGCTCGCTTGGATTCTGAGTCTTGGATTTGTCCTCCCTTTCACCTCCTCCCTCTGTTGGCTTCAGCTCGGGCGGCTGCTCACGGTCGCTGGGCTCAGCTGTGGACTGACCGACAGAATGCTCTACTGCCTCTGTGGGCAGCTCACTCGGGCAGCCCTCCACAACTTGTTGCCAGCCCCTTTCCCCATGACAGCCTTCATCCAGAAGCTCCAGAGAAGACGCAAGACCAGGACTCCCTTCATCCTTAGCATCTCCGACATCACTGCTAGTTACCTCTGCCGGTGTTCTTGAATGCTGGTCACCAGGGACACTCTGAACGCTTGATTCATCCCACTGTGCGCAGGGCCAGGCATCAGAATCGGAACCTCCCACGGACCACAGCTCAGGCTGTCTCCTCACCTGGTCGGGACACAGTATCTCATCTTCTTTGAAAAGCTGCTCACCGGAATCTAACAGCAAATTAGTGGTCCACTCCATGTCCTGGTTGCATTTCTCGTACAGGTCCTTCAAGACGTCAAAGGACACCAATTTAAAGTGCTCACTGAGGATTTGTAGGTTTTTCAGCTTGTCTTCGGTGCTTAACTCGGTTTCTTCCACTTGCGTGCCTTTATCGTGCACAACCCTGTAGGGCACTTCCTGGCTCTCGAGACTCACCGCGGGCTTTGGCTGAAAGTTGGTGGAATTCCCCTGAAACACCACCAGCCCAGAAACATCCAAACCGTGTTTGTTGGCCTTCCAGAGCAGAGTGAAATCGTGTGGCATCGTCTGGGTCGAGATGCTAGCAGTGCTGTCTGGAGCAGCACTGTCAAACGGGGTCGCCCGAGGAGAATCTTTCGAGGACTCTGGAGAAGCGGGGCAGTTATTCGGAAACGTCGGTGCCAATCTGCACATTTTTCCTCCTCTTCCGCTTTCCGTTGATTTTCGGTCTTGGCTATCCGCAGGCAGGCACTTGCTAGCTCCAGGTGGGGCTGTCTGATTTTGGCAAGAGATTTCAGAGTGGCAGTCCACAGAACTCCCAGTCTCCTCTGTTTCTCCGCTAGCTACATCTGTTTGACCTTCTTTTTCATCAGTTGTCCCAGTGTTGCTTTCCCCAGGTGCCCATAACTCAACTCTTGCCTGCTCCCGTGTGATTGGACTCTTCCCAGACTGTTCTACCAGCGGCGCACTGGTCAGCCAATCTGCAGCAGAGTCCAAAAGCTCTGGTCTCGTGTCGGCGACTGGCTGGGTGTAGACCGAGTTTGTCGCACCCACGTCAAGGACAGCATCGCCACCTGGCTCTTCGGGGTGGGGGCTGGTTTCCAAACTCAAACTTTCAGAGTGGGAGTTCTGCGCAAAAGTCTCCAAATCCGGGGAACCTGGCGAGAGGGTGTGAGGGTTTCGGGTCCCGTCTGGCCCCGCCCGCAGGAGGTCCAGCAGATCCAGAAGCTCTTTCCCTTCTCCGCCTCTCTCTCTGGAGCTGTCAGACTCGTCACTTGATTCCTGTGTCGCCGACGCCTTCTTCGGCCTTCGCCGCCGCTGTTCCAGTACCGGTCCCGAGGGCCAGTCCCCAACGAAACTTAACAGTTCTGGCCTGACACCCTGTCGATCGGGGGTACCTGCTAACCCGTTTCCTCGCTCGCTCCCGCGCGTCCCCTCAGCAGCATCACCGCCACCGCTCACATCGCCATTCCGCCCGCCCTGCCGGCTCCCTCTCTTCCGCCTCACTCTCTGTCTGATGGATTCGAAGAACGCCGTCGGAGGCTCGCGAGCATCCCACTCCACCACACCGGCGCCCCATCCCGTCTCAGCGCGCTTGTTGCCGACGGCCTGACTTCCACCTCCACCGGCCGACGACACGGCCGCCTCGGCTCCCGAGGCAGAGGCGTCTATCGGCCCCGGCGACCGCAGATCTGGGCCCATCGGGTCTTCCATCCGCGCACGGGCCTGGGGGCCGAGAGAATGGGCGGGCTCGCGCTGGCACAGGCCCTCTTCTTGGGCGGCTCCTTCTCCCGCGGCAGATGCTTCGGGTCGGGGGAGGGGCTGCAGGTCGCTTTCCCCTGAACTTTGTTCGGAGTGGCGCTCCTCCACAAGGTCAGGCCCCGCCTCCACTTTCGCGGCTCTGCTTGACACGACACAGAAGGGGAAAGTCGTCAGGATGGCAATTTGGTTTTACCTTTGACGGTCAGGACCCGCCCAACCTGAACTATTGAAGGCCTCTGGTAAGTGCCGGAGTTGTGAATATCTGTATCCAACCCTAAGTGTTGCATTTGGCTTATTTGCGCAATTCATAGTAACAAATATTCGTCCTATCTGAAGTTTTCTGCCTGGTTATTACTTCATTTCAAAGCTGTCCTGAAGAAACCAGGAACGCATGCGGAGCGAAACGCTCAACTTCAAACTCCTTTTTTTCTCCTAAAAACCAGAATTAATTCATACGATACAAACCGGAACTGCACCAGTTAAAATACTCACAATGTACCCAGGCTTCCAATTCAGTGATTCACTCTGTAATTTCTTATTTTAATCTATTTTGATACTAAAACACTTTGATGCTGACATTAATTTAACACTACTTTAAAGAACATGGAAAGAAAAGATCAGATATCGCCTCGGCAAAGTGGTTTAATATTTACAGTTGCGATTTATGTACAGACTGCCGGTGTCTATGATGTGTTAAGTTGAACTACAGATTCTCCTATGTCTGCTGTGAATATGAGTAAAGGCATCATCTTAATCTCCTCTTTGACACTGTAAGGCTGTACTTCCGGCTACAACGATCATTTATTTGACACTTCTTTCCAAACTGACTGACATCTGCACCCATCTATACGGTTGCGCTAAAGAAGGAAATCACAGTTTTGACTTCACTGTCCCAGCGAATACCCTTGAAGGGCACTATATAATCATAAGCCTGATATAGATGTAGCTGAATAATAATAAATGATCCGATTGAATCATCTAGTTTTGCAAAGCTATTGAAAGCATAAACACAATACATTGTAGGTAGAAGTCTTAAACGCTTCACCACCTGGGTTTTGCCCCACTGACTACCATCTTGTACAAGTGACTAAAATATTTAGATGAAAGAAAACGTGATAAAATGTAAGACTCTAAACCCCCAAGGAAAGCAATGGCCGATACCCTGGCTTCTTCCAAGAAATGGCTGGACGACTCTGGATCCTACTCGGATCATAAATCCACTCCCTTTCCAAGCCGCGAATCCAGTACAGGATGGCGAGGGGGAGGTGTGGGCACCAGGCAGGATACACCCTGGATGGAACGCCAGTCCATGGATAGATCGATTGCGTCCAATTACCTGGCTGATCAGTTGCAACCCAACAAGCAAGAACAGCCAGATGACCTCCCTTCCTTTCCAGCCCTTCGTGCCTTTTCTGGATAACTGCAACACAAATAATCCAGCCAAAAAGGGAAAGCACTCACTCAGGAACGGAGGTCTCTTCCTGGGAGAGAGGCACACTGTTTCTCTCTTCCTCTCCACTGGGAGGTTCAGAGCCCATGATGGTCTGCACAGTGACGTAGCGCTCGTAGTGCTCCAGCATCCATTTGATCTTCTCCTTTTTCACCCCGTGCTTGGTGCGTCTAAAAAACAACGCAGAAATGACAGGAGGACACAGCAGGCTACAGGTCTCTAGCTAAAGCAACTCTCAATGAAGAGCTCGGCAAAGTCAGGTCTGCAAGCACCGAAGTTCGAGTCAATCACCTTTTTGGTGTTTTTAATTATAGCCCAGATGTTATAATTATCCATGTTGTTATGGAACTATGGATGTTCAATTCCTACTGCATGCTGCTGGAACTGGAGCACCTGTCTGTTCAGTTTCTCAGCTACAACTGTCAATAAGAGGAGACAAAATGACCCAAACCGAAGCGTTAACCAGGCTTGACGATGCGTGGAAATGTTTAGGCATCAGACATTGCCAACAGGGGATCGCTCGTAAAAATCCGAATGTGGCCTGCATAGTTTACTAATCTGCTGCACATAACAAATGGATAAACCTCCAGAAAGGTCCAGATCACACAACAAAACTGCAGTTTCACCGATGCTCGTATTTAATATTGGGGACTGTATTTGCATCTAATTTATCGAGGTCAGTATTCGATATCTGATGCTTGAGTCAAATTTAAGTCAAGTGATCTTGACTTCGGATGAAATGTAAAACCGAGGTCCTGACTCTCTTTGGTCATTAAAAATCCCGGTGTGCTTCTCGAAAAAAGTAGGGGTGTAACCCCGACATCCTGTCCAAATTTCCCATTGGCCCTTACCAATCATGGCCTCCTAATAATCCCCATCTATGAATTGGCTTCATTACTCTGCTCTCCTCCCCACTGAGAGCTGGTGTGTGGTGAGAGTACTGGTGCACTGTGGCTGCCGTCGCATCATCCAGGTGGGGCTGCACATTGGTGGTTGTGGAGGGGATCCCCATTACCCGTAAAGCGCTTTGAGTGGAGTGTCCAGAAAAGCGCTATATAAGTGTAAGAAATTATTCTGATAATTATTAAGTGTAAGTCTGTGTCTGCGTGTCTATGGTGCAGGAGAAAAAAAAGGCTTCACCTTTCTAACTCTCGTGGCTTGGTCTTCCACCAGTTGTCTGGCTCCCGGAACATGACTCTGTATTTGTACCGGAGAGCCTGGGAAACAGAGCACACATGCCCGGCACTTCAGACCACAGCTTCCATAAATAATAAGATTTTACGAACAAAGCATACAATTCACTGCAAAATACTTCTAACAGTCCTAATACCAGAGGGGATTTGTAAAGAGAGGTGCCGGCTACTCTAAGTGCCTCTCTGAATAGTGTTTTTAACTGTGTTTTAGCCTCTCAGATATTGGGAAAAACAGGAGGAAGAGTCTCTTCCATTGCTAAGACGAAGTTCCCTGACTCTACTCTTATTAATCCACACTTCAGTTCAGTGACAACTGCTTCTGATGGTGGATCTTACACTCTGACACAGTGAATCACAGAACCTCACAGGGTTTTTTTGTTCATTGTTGACACTTGTTTAGTTCATCCAATTCCCTTTCCCATGATGCATCAAACTACTGTATTTATTATACAGCCAGAAATGTAATGTAAGGCACTGCACCACAAAAGGAGCAACTGCATGTAGTTCACGTAGGGGGCTGCATCAGCATGCGCAGGCTGCAAAGGAACAGGTTTATTCCATGCTGAAGGAAAAAGAGACACAACGTTTCGGATGTGAAGAAGAAGGACATCTGAAAAAGGCTCCACAGCTGAAACATCTTGTCTATTTTTTTCCCCTTTCAGCCTGGAATAAACCCTTACCAGCAATTGCATGCAGTTGCTCGTAAACGTTTTGCCATTTAACACTGCAGTCTGTGTTGTCCAAGCAAATTCAACCTCTGTAACGAGAACACCCAATGAACAGTCATGTGTTGTTGAGCACTAGGTTTCACAAAGCTTGGACTGCCTTACAGAAAAGCAGAAGATGCTGTAAAGCACGGGCAGATCCTCGAGAGTATTAGCAAGAGAGGTGATCTTCTTGCTTTTCAGCTCCAAAGCATTCTGGTAGACACACACGACACTAACCATAGCAACATACGGTTTCATTTCCCAACCTTGCATGTTCGTGTTATCAATTATGATTGGAGAGACTCCCTTTTCAAACGTTTCTTTGGCTGTAAAGAGGAAGAAAAGGAAAGGGATAAAAAAAAAATCAGTTTCTTGCAACAAAAATCAGTAAGAGGTGTTTGTAGCCATAGAGAAGCACTATGGCTTAGCATATGCAGCTAAACTGGGATGACAATATATTAAAACCTATGATCTGTCAAATACGACAAACGAATGACTTCTAATCCTTGTCAATACACATATGACATGTGTATGGTATATGATTTCACCTGAGGAAAGCTTGATCCAAATCACCAGTAAGAGAGTGGTCACCCTAGGCTGAGATGCTAGAGTAAAAGCATCATTCAGCACCATGGTACGATTTAGCTAAACAGGGATCTTTAAAACACTGGGGAGCAACATGAACTGTGTGGAGTCAAAAACCGCTGCAAGAGTGCAATTAAAAGTGGAAAAAAAGCACATCTAATTGAATACTAAGTATCTCTTACAGATTAATCGGGGGTACCTTTTTAAGGCAGTAAAGGGAATGCCTTAGTGGGTAACAATTCCAATATTCAATGTGTTGACATGCACGAAATAACAGGAAAACAGCCTGTGAAATTGGGATTTCTAATACCACCTTGTTATAAACGGCAGTGAACCTTATACAATTTATTTTACATGTACAACAAAGGTTTGCAGTACTTTTGTACTATTTTGAACTGTCTGGTCTCCAAGGACCACACATGGCTCACTACTGCTTTAAATCATCCTGGGAACCTCAGCGGTCACCTTCCACCACTTCGACTGAAATGAAAAGACTTCTGTGGTGACCAAGGACCTGAATTGGAGAACTTCTGCCAGCCTTTTCTCCTTCAAAACCGTTTTACTGCACAGCGACAATTCTCGCAAACTTTTTTTCAGTTTACCTTAAGTACTCCCCGTTTCAAGGGCCGCTGGCTTGACCGCTCTCGACTGGTGGGGCAGAATGGGAAAAAAATTATCCTAGCAACTGCCGGCACGGCTTTAACAACCCCTCGCTTGTTAGCTCAGATCTGGGAATATGATCAAATAAAAATGGCAGCTCCCGATTCCCCACGCTCCCACTGCGCGGCGTGAGACACTGGGCCCCTCCTGGCCAGGTCGTCGGTGCGAGTCACAGTTTGTCCGCACCGAGCCATATCGCACGGAAGACCGGCGTCCGCTTTTACCTTGTCTGTGGTTCCACTCGTGCGCCTTCTCCAAGGAGGAGGAGTTGAACCTGTAACCTCCGTTGCGGCAGAAGTAGTCATCGGTGCTCAAGACGACACCCCCGGGGTTCTGTTCTAGAAGGTTCCTGGACACAATAACGCCACAACACTGCTCACTCAGGAGGAGGTGGAACAACAGCACCGGCACACTCGGGTGATTTTCTAGTGACCAAGGCCAAAGCAACGCATCAAATTACTTCGTGTCCCGAAGCGTTGCACAGCTTAATCTCTTCTGGTACTGATTTTTTTTTTTTGTTGCTTCTTAGCTTGAAGATTTTAACTAAAGGGAGTACAGTTAAAGACTACGCACATGATGAACAGGACAGATTGAATCAATCACTCCTGAAGAAGGCTCCACGGCCGAAACGTTGTGTTCTCTTTCTTCTTTTTTTTCAGCATGGAATAAACCTATTACTTGTTCAGATTGAATCAATTGCATTTATGTTCTCGCATCAAGACACAAGTGGCAAACTGCTTTATATTGTGCTCAGTAGTCAAGTAAGTCTTAAACAACATTTTAACTCAAGAGAATGATTTGCCTGCTCACTATGGGATGTGCTCTTAGAGACTAGTGAACTACTGTATGCCGAAAGTACCATTTTAAATAATGTTAAACACTTTATGGTTTGAAGTTTTGGTTTTGTATAGACAAAATAAGCAGTGCTCATATACTGTAGGCCTGTAGGGAGGTGATCTCTAGCCTGTGACCTCCTTGATTCTGCGGTCTATTGTCACTGCCCACTGAAAATCTTCCCTTCCTCTTATTTGAAGACCAAATACTGACCTCATCGACTTTATCTACTAGCATGAGTGTCAGGTCCCAACAGGTCACAAAGAGCAAAAAAAAGAGTGTTGTACAGAAACCCATCTCCCAATGTTGACTGAAGAATGCACTGGCTTTATTTTGAAAAACTTGTTTCAATAATGAGAAATTAGGCATTGTGTCTAATTTCTTAGGGCATTAGGCATCGTCCCTGGAAATACCTGTGGGCCTACAGTTCTGTCCTTATCTCATCACACCGTAATTTCCACTTATCTCCTGCCACTCGACACCCTTGGTCTCTGTGCTCAGCTGAAAAGACTGTTTTTCAGAAAAAAATTCAGACGACACCCTGTTGGGTGGTGTGAGCAATATGTGTGTTAGTGCGGCCTGGAAAGGATTATGAGACGATACAGATGGTTTTCTTTGGATCAAGGATCACAATGACCCCGACTGAAGAGACTGGCACAGGACAATCCCTGCGCACACGCCTTTGCAAAGCTAAGCAATTTATCGGAATGAAACAATTCTCCAAACGTGCGAGCTGACCCGGCCGCACACCTCCGCGCTAGCAGTACCTGGCCAAGGTGGACTTTCCGGACCCGGGCGCACCCCTCAGCAGGACGAGAACCCGGCCCACCAGGACCGGTATCTTCCCAGAGCCGTGCAGTGGAGGCCGGGGCGGCGCCGGCAGGGCCCGGGATGCTGGGATAGGGGCGGGCGGTCTGAAGGGAGGCGCCCGGCCGCCGGCTCCCGGGTCGGAACCGGGCCTCCAGTGCCCCGGATCGGCCGCCAGGGGGGTGACGAAGGCGGGAGCTCTGCTGCGCGGCTGGAACTCCGGGGCCTGGGTGTTCCAGATCACGGGCGCGGCCGGCGACCTCAGGGACCGGTCCGCAGCGCGGGTCTCCGAGCCGTGGCCCGTCCCCTGCTCCGCCTCCCCCAGCTCGCTCCCATTCGGGCTGCTGCCCTCCCCACCACCAGCAGGGGGCGCGCGAGGAGGTCTGGAGCTCTTGTACGCCTGGAAGGCAGAGGGTCTCCCGCTATCCCCCAAGTCCAGCGCCGCTTGCCTGCTGCTCTCAGGCTCCAGCGCCAGGTGGCTGAAGTCGAGGAAAGTGGTCTCTCCGGGGCAATACCCTGCCCCGGTTAAACTCAGCCCGCTCGCTGGGGAACAGCTTGGCACAAGCTCTTGCTGCTTGGGGCCCTTGCCCCTGTCTTGCTGCCATTCTGGGGTGGACCTGCTGGCCGTGCCGGACATGATCGGCCCCGGATGCTCGCTGCTGACACCCGAATCCTCGGCAGGCTGGACAGCGCCGTCGAACGGCTCCTTCGCCAGAGCCCGGAACTCACTGTCTATCAGCTCGTCAAAGTCCTCGGTCAGGTGCGTCCCGATCGCGTCCAGGTCCCGCAGGCTGGCCTGTGAGGCGGCGGCGGTGGCGACGGTGGGGGGGCTCGTCTCCACGGCTCGGGAGGCGTGGGCCCCAGCTGGGGGGCCGGGAGGTAAAAGCGCCGTGGTGGACTCGAAGCCCAGGGGGCAGCAGGCAGGGGAAGCCCCCTCCGCGGCGGTAGACAGCATGAGGAGGGAGTCCATCGCCGCTTCAGCTGGGAAACAGGGGAACAGGAGGAGTCAGCCTTGTTAACCGTTTGGGTAACAGCAGCAGCAATAGTGTTCTTACGTAGGTTATTCGGTGCTCGGCTGGGGTACAAAAGAGTAATGCAGGGCGATTTTCTAGACCATGGGAGCAAATCGTAAGGCTTTATGTGTAAAGTAATAAGAATTTCATTTCACACATTTTTTCCCTTATGAACATGAATCAAGGAATGGCCGTATTATCCCTTCAATAACTTGATCTCTGTACATGCAACCTGTAAGTATCACCTTTTGCCTATATAATTCGCAATCCTCTGTGCCACTGAGCTATGCATGTTGACAGGAGTTTAGTATGGACCCAGGCATATTTGCATGGATTTTAACATTTGGCAAAATATAAAGGTGTTATTTAACTCGGAAAAGACACCTTCATGCTTCATCTGAGTGGAAATAACATTGTTCCCCGCGGAAGACCCTAAAATAGCTAGGGGGTTGTGCTTTTGAAATGTCTTCATTTTTATGTAAAAAAATAATATTATCTAGAAACGCACAATGTTATTATCTTGTAACTGTACCAATTTTTAAATTGTATGTAAAAAACATATAACTATTATTGAAAACTACTATTTGAAACAAAGTATCGGTCCGTCAAAAAAAAGCAACACCGACAACTTCCCATAAGATGGTTGATTATATACAGCTGATAGGGACTGACCTGATCCCTGGTGTTAACACCTCAACTGAACAAGCAAGCACCTGTTTCTCAATTCGCCGATTTCAGCATTCCTGACACTGACCGATAAACTGCGGGACAACAGCCTGAAATATGTGATTTGAAGACATGCAACATGTCCCACTGATTTAATGTCAAACGCAACAGTTGGGATAAATACAGTAATACCCCACATCTCAAACAACGTGGACAGTCCACTCATAATTTTCCGTTCCCGAAAAACAGTGCACGGCTATTGCAAAGTGGGACAACCTGAAACTCTCTTGGATGGGACAACTTAAAACTATCGTTACTGTGCTGTTGTGGGTTGAATTTGACCATTTGACCAGATAAATCTGAGAATACTCAGATGTGGTCATGAAGCGTGCATGTCCGTGCGAGCTTTAGCGAAACTTGAAGTCTGCCGAGACGATTTATATATATATAAAAAAAACATCTACTGCCGGATTGTAAGACTTGTTTACATTGCAGTGCGGGGCACTGCTGTCAGAGGGTGGAGGGCAGCACCGGTTAGGCCCCGTCCGGGCCCTCAGCCTCGATTTCCAGGGCATGTGCGGCTCTCCCGTGGGGGAGCCTGGGTGCGCGGACGTGCCCAGCGAGGCGCCGCGCTCACCTTGGAAATCGCACTCGGACAGAACGATATAAATGACTTCGGGGTCCAGGTGCCAAAACATCTCCCTCATGCGGTTCAGGATTTCTTCTCTGCCCGAGCTGGAGCTGGGGGGCTCCGTGCCAAACCTCCGCGACATCGCTCCGTCTTTCCCCGTAACGCTGCCGCCTTCGCCGGCGCTCGGGTTCGGCACCCTGGCCGGGCTCTGGGCGCTTTTCTTCTTCCGAGGCATTTTCCGGGCGCACAATGCTAACTTTCACTCCTTCTGGGTTGCACGGCAGCGGAGGCCATCAACACCACGATCAAAACAAGCGTGTGGCCTGAAACCAGACGTGCGCTTCGACTAGAGCGCGCCTAGCGGGGAGGTGTGAGCAAAGCGCCCTGTAGCTACACCGTATCCAGGACAGAAATATCGACGCTTCTCTAGTTCAGGTTATCATTTCATGTTCATAAGGACATTGCAAAGCTTTTGCAAAATTAGGACACTCCATCCCACGAGGAAGCTCGTCGCTGTTAGTCACCCGGTCGATTTTATTTATCAGGTCTGAACAGTGTTTCGGTAAAAGACAGCCCTGGTTATCGTTTTGCAGGGGAACCCGAATACATCTGCACGCTTTCACAGCTGAATTCCTGATTTTATTCCCTGCTAGTCAGCACATTAAACTCGTTTAGGCCTTTCCGCTTTCGGATCTGATTGTGTAACGACGGGCTGAAACAGTATATTTTGTGTATTTGGTATGTGAAAGACAAAGACACCATAGTTTTAGACTCAAACCATCAAATTAGTCCTATTTGGTTTAAAACTGTAATGATCAACTCAGATTTGAATGATGTGCCTACATATCCCTATAGCAGTGAAGTTATACACTGCCGTGTCCATTAGTCGGCGCTGTCACTTTTTTCCTGAGGTGGGACTTAAAGGTTTGTTTTTAACACTTGGGATGGGCGGTTCGGTGTACCGTGTAAACGGACAAAGAAGCGAATCCATAAAGTTTTTCCACAAAAGTTTCCTCCCAAAAATAACACCCGCCTACATTTCAGACTAGTCCGAATGTTATCAGAAGAAGAATTTATAATCAGCCTCTTCGCATTAAAACGTGATGGATGATTGAGCAGTACCAATAATCGTTCCGTAGGTGTACAATCAACACTTGGGGCATAGTGTGTGTACCGATTGTAAAATGTGTGTTATTGCGTGTTCAGAAATGTATTATCGAAGTTGTCTCGGATAACACCGATTCTCGAGTGCTCCCGGGCTCCTGCGAGTTTCAATAAAAACAAAATTGACTGGTGGGTCTAAAACTTTCCTTTGTCAATATGAAACCGCTCGAAGACTTCAAGAACAACTTGAAATTGGTCCAGTTAAATCATTAAGGTCCGAGATGCAATAAAAACCACGGTGGGGGTGGGGAAACCTTGGTTATTTTAAGGGTGTACTACGCCAGCCGGCATTTTTGTCACAACATGAGACCGTCCGTAGGTGCAGAAATGCTCAAAACCTGCGTCCCAACTTAAATAGCGCCCTCGGGGAGGGTTTCGGAGCGAAGACAACGCACGCCGAAAGTCGTGCCCGCCTGCAGTTTTCGGGGTCCTGCACTGCACTGCGCGGCGGGCGTAGCGGAAAGAGTCGGTGCGCCCGTATGCGCGGCAGTACGGTAGCGGGCCCCGGAAAGAAAGGGGGAAGTTTGCGTTGACGTCACTCGGCGGAGAGACTCCCGCCTCTCTCGGCCCCCCCGCCCCGCCTCGCTCCGCCGCTGGGTGGCGCTGCGCCTCCGTTCTCACCCGGGGAGGGGGGACTCGAGAGCGAACGGGACCTGCCTGCCGGAGCTTTTGTTGTTGGGACTGGAAAACCACCTCAGACCCGGCTCATGCGCTAGCCACGGCACATCCATGAGGTAAAAAAAACAACAACACCATAACACCGGCTTGCGGGGCTCTCGCTTTAGGGGAGAGGGGAGAAGGGGGGAAAAGCAGCGCCCCCCCCCCCAAAAAAAAAAAAATGTCTCGATTTTTCTTCCCCGGCGATGTCCCCCGAGCAGGCGCGTGCGGGGAGGGAGGGCGACGGTGCCCTGTGTGGGCAGAGGCAGAGACTGCGGAGCCGAAGTTGAAGAAACAAACAATAAGTAAATGAGTGGTGTTTTCCCGCACAAAAATTAGAAGTTGGCGGCCGTGCCACGGAAATAAGGCGGCGATACACCCGGCGCTCCCCCCTCCAGGGCTGGCGTAAGGGGGCCAAACAGCGCCGCGTTCTTATTTTTGCCGGTTTTTTATTCTTCGCTAACGTGTGTAATTTGAATAGTTTTGCGGCCTAACGCCTAGGCCCAGTATTTACCAGGACGGGGCTGGCTGGGGAGCTCCCCTCGCTGCCTGCCGGAGCGATTTGGGCGACCGGCGCCGAAAATCTCAATCGGGCGCCTGTTGTTGGGGGGTCGGGTGCGGGAGAGTGCATTTTCGATCACGTTTCATTGTGAAATGTTTACTTTTCTACCCTGATTGGTCGCCGAGAGGGAATGAAAGAGGGAGCCGGAGCTGCTTCCCGTCTGGGGGCTTTTAAGGATGTTTTTCCTTTCTCAGGGAAGGGGTGATCCGCGGATCCGGGGCTTGTGGAGAATCCAAGGGGCCTTCGTTGGCTTGATCAACCGTGTGTTGTTTCGTTTTGTGGAGGAGGGGGGGGTGAGGCTGAAAATGGGGTGAAAAGTGCGGTACATTCGTGCTGGTGAACTTTTGTTTTGTGACCGATAGAGGCCAGTAGCGCGCTGTGCAAGAGACGCCGACAGCATGGAGTTCCCGCAGCAGCCCAGACCCGCAGACGGCAAGATCACCTACCCGCCCGGGGTGAAAGAGATCACCGACAAGATCACCAACGATGAGGTCGTCAAGCGGTTAAAGGTAAGCACTGGGCCTTTCACCGGCGTCTTGAAGAAAATAAAAAGACTGGTTCAGCCTGCTCGCTCTGGACTACATCGCAAAGACTACATAATTACATAATGCAGCATTACGTACACGTGTGGAGAGGATTTCTTCATATACATGTCCATTTGTAACGTGAAAGTACTTATTTTTGCAGGCAACACACTCTGCAGATGTACACCTTTAATAGTTAGAGAAGGAATCGTTTGCAAAAGAGTAGACAAGCTGTCTGCTCAGGGAGGTCAAAGGTACTAGTGAATCTAGGAGTTTCTATGAAATATCAGCAGTATTTTCCTCCCACCGGTACTGGGCTTGTGTGTAGAAATAAAGAAGCCTGTATACTATATGTATAAATGTCAAATCACTAGAACCCGAACAGTTTAATCAACGTTTAGTCTTTTTCCACTTTCCCGCATGAGGAGATTAATTACGTTGTAATGCTTTTTTCCCCCAATTGGAAAGCTTTAACATGCGACAGAGGCTGCTGCTGAGAAATTACTGTCGTTGAATGGGTGGTTCGGTTCGGTTAACTGTCATGTGCACAAGTGCGATGAAGTGCTTATTTGCAAGTACTGTATGCTCCAGTATAAAGACGTTAAGGAAACGCCAAAAAAACATAAACACAGAACAGCAGCAGCAAGTTAAATAACATACAACTTAAAAAACCAGCAGTGTGAGCCCAGGGTGGCGGTAGAGTTCAGTAATCTGACGGCTTGTGGGAAGAAACTGTCTCGGAATCTGCAAGCTTGTGCCTTTATGCTCCTATAACGCTGACCTGAGGGAAGGGGGGAGACAAAGGAGGAACCAGGATGACTGGTATCCTTAGCGATATTTCCATCCTTCCTGAAACAGCGAGTTGTGGAAAATGTCCGAAAGAGAGGGGAGCTATACTTCGATGATGGACTGGGCTGTAACACCTTCTGGTCAGACAACGAGCTGACGAGCTAAACCACTCGGCACTGTGTGTTGAATGTGCTGTGTGGTAAATTCTCTTCCTGGCCAGTGAAGGTGTCTGGGTGGACGCGATCGTGTCTCTGCACGGTTTAATAGTGACTCAAAACGGCAGTCGCATGAAGCACCTTTACTGGGGTTTGCTCACAAAACCACTTGGGCTGAGCCAGTTTGGAGGAATGTTGCCTGGTCCTCTCTCGGCCAGGTTACCCGGAGTCTAGGGCTGCAGGTGGCTGTCATGGCACCCAAGGGGGCTCCCACGGAGAACAGGAAGGAACCTGCAGTAAATCTCGGTTAAACATTAAGAGTGCAGGACCTTTGCTGACCTGTTGTTACTTCGGGAAATAGCTGTGTGTATGTGTATGTACTGGGCCTAGTTGTGCTGCACCATGTGATCAGGTGCTACAAGGCTTTGCCTTTATATCGATCTGATCATGCGAGAGAGTCTTTGAAGCACTTGACGTACAGGAGGGGACCTGCTTCATCACTGAAGTGCAGCACCCACCTGGGACACACGTGACTATGTACAGAGCAGGACAGGTGGATACGTTTTCAGGTCCTTCAGCTTAATTAAGGAGAGAGCTTGAGGCAGGCAACATTGTACAAGGCCCAAGCAGAGAGGGTTAACGCCCCCCTACTTTCAAAGAGTGCCCTGAGTGTTATTTGGTAAGCAGATGAAGTCTAGATGTGCACCTGTCTCAAGAGTTGTGCAGCTCTCTGCCCGTGGCTCTCTGAAACTCATGTCTACAAATCGGCAACTACGAGGCTTAACATGGCGCAAACATCAGGATCTTCTCTACTGATGGGTGTCTGGGGATCTGCTCTCGTTCCGTTTAATGCACCTAGTTTGCGTTCTCTTCGACTAAACTGTTTTCGGATCTTTTGCAGAATTTTCCCAATTTGTCTTGAAAACGCTAGTACGCAGCCGGAGAGCTTGTGCCTGTTCATAGCCGTGTGTTTTGTCCGTCTTCATAAAGAAAAGAGTTCCATTTCTCGTAGCTCTTTGAAGGCATTGCAATGCTGCTTTTGATAGGTTTCGGTTGTCCTGGTAAATTAGAGGCAGACCCAATCAAGACCCGTTGGATTTTGAGTTTTTTTAACACTGGACACTTCGGGTCTGCCTCGTTGGCGGGAGTTTATAGCAGGTAGTGTTTTCCAGTGTTGTAATGGTGACCTCCATGGAATGATCATTCAGATTCAGTGCAGGGTTCAGTTTTCTTTTTTTATTTGAATTGCCATTCCAGACGGGTAACAACCTACCGCCGGCGTTTTGACCGGTAAATAAAAGCAGGAAGTGATGGTTATTTGTATTCGTCCTGGACTCCCTCACCAGGTGAATCGTATTTCTCTCCTGCTATGAGCGTTTTTTCCAGCACCGGTTCTTGCCCCTGCTCTTTGGGTTTAAGAGCCCTTCAGCCCAGTTCGTAAACCAGAAAACCCCTCTGCGTGCTGGCAATGAAGATTTCACACTGCTCTGGGTCAGCATTGCTCAGCCCACTCCCCTTCCTGTCCATTCCAGTGAATGCAATGCAGTGCGGTGCCTATCACCTCTGTAATTCTCCTGCTTATCAATTTAGTAATGAAGGAGCCGGTTAAAGTGGAATTCTTCAATGGGAAGGGCTGAAGGTGCTCCAGTTTGGATAGCTGTGCAAAGCGTTGTGGATTTGTTGGCCCTGATTATCGAGCAAGTGGCCTTCGTGCCACACGATTAGACTGGATCTGCCAGGCTGTTCTCCTTGCACTTACAGTTTATTGAATCTAGAGTGAGGTTTAAGTTATAACTGAATAAACGGGGCCATGGGTCCCTTGTGGCTGGTCCCAAGAGTGGCTTCTGCACTTCAGTATTGCAGCGATAGAATGTGGTGAGAGACTTGCAATCGAGCACTCAGCTGTCTGTACATTGTTCCACTTGTATTGTTTCAGCCTCGTATATATTGCCACCTATACACAGATGTCTGCCTCAAAAAAAGATTCGTTATCATATTCGTTGTTACACTGCTACTCAATAGCAGCGAACAGCTGGCAATATCAATAAAAACAGCAGATGAGAACGTGTCGTATAATAAAAATAGCAGACTGTATAGTATACTGGTTAAAGGGTAAGGAAATAAAACTGAGATATGTTACCACTAGGCATGTGTTGTTCAGACAGATCACAGCCTACACAAGTTTTCTATTTAATAGTAGCACAGAGACATCTAACTAACTTTCCATTAATGTTTTTATCAAGAGTGGTCCAAATCAATTTTTAGACATTCTTCCAGCTGGGCCTTTTACAGAAGCAATCTGAATGAAGTACTTGCTCACAGGGACAGTGCTAACCCGATGGATTTGAGCCCTACCAGTCCAGTACCTTATCCCTAATCCACACCGATGCCTGAACACAGCATTGTAGTTTTTGCATCCCATACAATACTAAGAAACGGGAGTTGAATTACACGTTTGTAGATGTGATACCAGAACAGAGACACTCTTTTGGAAAACAATCAGTGCACTGGTGAATAAAAAATAAAACTGCTTGTATTTTCATTGGTAGACTCAACAGGCATACATGTGTTTTCCAGAAAACAATAATATGGTGTTTTTGGGGGGGCTGGGGAACTAAAAGGATCACTGTGTCAGTTCAGCCAAGCATGTAATTACTCTGCTTTAGAACTAACTGTAAGAAATTAAATTGGAGCTAACTACGAAGTCGTTTTTTATTTATTTATTGATTGTCTCCTGATAAGGAATATCATATTTTGGTGTTCACCCCAATTTTGAGTTTGTGGAGCTGCAGAAAACTGCCAAGCTGTTTTTAGAGCTACAATTTGGATGAGACGTAAAACCGAGGTCCTGACTCTCTTTGGTCATTAAAAATCCCTGGGCGTTTCTCGAAAAGAGAAGGGGTGTAACCCCGGCGTCCTGGCCAAGTTTCCCACTGGCCCTTACCAATCATGGCCTCCTAATAATCCCCATCTATGAATTGGCTTCATTACTCTGCTCTCCTCCACACTGATATCTGATGTGTGGTGATGCGTTCTGGCGCACTATGACTGCCGTCGCATCATCCAGGTGGGGCTGCACATTGGTGGTGGTGGAGGGGATCCCCATTACCTGTAAAGCGCTTTGAGTGGCGTGTCCAGAAAAGTGCTATATAAGTGTAAGCAATTATTATAATTATTATAAAACACCCTCATTATTTTTCCCACAGTGCAGTTATGGGCCATGTTTTTTCTCTAACCTCATTCTGTTTACTGGTCAGAGGTGATGGTGTGGTTGGAAAGTAGATGTTGGCACGAAAGCCTGATAGGAGCGTCATTTTCACGATTAGAGTACCGCTTATTCCTTGTGTGGATGCAGTCTTACCCGGGAGCATGAGGGGCAGGACTACAGCAGCTACACCCTGGAGGGGATGCCAGTTCATCGCGGGATAGACGTACAAGCACACGGGTCATTTGGAGACACGGTTAGCCTAGTCAGTCTGACTTGGCAAAGGGGAAGGAAACAAGCCCCTGGAGAAAACGGTCGTGAGCACAGAGATAACCAGCACGATCCGAACAGAAGATTCACCAGTCCAGAAATGGGTGCAGGACCCAAGAGCTGTGAGACTGTAGCGCTGGGTACCATGCCAGTCCTGTAAGCTGCATGTAGGAATTGAAAGATGCCTCCAGCATACCAGTGAGGGGGACATCAGTGAGATCCCCCCCACCATCGCACTGCATCCTGTGTTGCTGTAACACCAGGCTAATTTGGGGATGTTCCTCATTCTGAATAAGAAATTAAAGGATTAACAAATTTTTAATGCACTTGCATTTGAGCAAAGCAGGGAAGCTACCCAGGGAGAAGAAGTGGAATGTAAGGATTACAGGTGATATCCTTCAGGTGGATTAAAAATTATTTCTGCCAGCCAGGCCTTCTCCTTCCCAAAATTGTCCTGTATCTGATGATGAAAGGGGTCTTTAGAGGAGGGAGAGACGTGTGAGATGGGTCTGCTGTAGCCCTGCACATAGAGCATGATGCATCTTAAAACACAGAGAACCTTATGAAACAGTGGCAGTGTGTGAGAAGGAACTGTTTTTTTATTTTTTTATTTCATTTTTTACAACTAAGGATAAGGTATCGTTAAGGCTACCAGTCATCCTGGTTCCTCCTTTGTCTCCCCCCTTCCCTCAGGTCAGCATTACAGGAGCATAAAGGCACAAGCTTGCAGATTCAGAGACAGTTTCTTCCCACAAGCTGTCAGATTACTGAACTCTACCCCCAACCCTGGGCTCACACTGCTGGTTTTTTAAGTTGTATGTTATTTAACTTGCAGCTGCTGCTGTTCTGTTTGTTTTTTGGTGTCTTTATTTTGGAGCATACAGTACATGCAAATAAGCATTTCATATGCACTTGTGCACATGACCGTAAACAGAACTGAACTGTTTTTGTGAACTACTGAAGGCAGCTTCCCATAAGATAAGGACTGTGACCAATCCTGCCTGATGCAGTTTTGACCTGGCGAGGCGATCAGGACCTGACCTGACCTGTGCAGGTTTCCATGCAGTATTTGAGCTTTTCAAGGACACTACTTTCCTTTATAACAGCGGGCTCTTTCCATTTCATACTGGTCTTCCTAAGGAAGACAGCTCCTTGGGAGAGATGGAGACCCCCATGGATTATTTGGGGGCGGGGGGGTGAAAGGGGGCGCTCCAGGAGGTTTTAATCTACGCTTGTTGAGCTTTCTGAGGAGCCAGGAGCACAGGTCTTGCTCTCCAGCAGGAAAAACCGTGTTGGAGTGAAGCACAGCAACCCGCCTCCATCCCTTCCCATCCCCCTTCCTCTCTCCCTGTTGGCTGCTGCTCAGGCTGTGGAGGGTTTATCAGCTAGAAGAAAGATCCTCTGGGTCCTAAAGCCCTCCTAATAAGGGTAACAATTCACCCAAGCGTTATCCTTAGGCTGGGGTGAAGCCTCAGCCACTTGACAATGAAAAATCCGTTTTCTGAAAAGCCCCGAGACCGTGAGTAATCGGGCGTAAAGAAAGGGGGAATTTTTACCAGATCCGTGCTTCGGCTGACACCGGGTCCGTGCGGACTCCAGTCCGGCAGGGGTTCCCAATCCTGACTCTCCAGGCCCTCGTGCCTGATGAGCTTAATTACCTCCTTGAAGCTTAATTGAATGATCAAGTTGCTTGATAGAGATAGTTTCAAGTTTTTTTTTTTTCCCCAACAAAATACAATTAAAAGGCATCCTCTCAACAGGTTTAGGATCTAAAGGCGGTTCAGATTTATCCTACTGTTTAAGTCAATTAAAGATTCAGTTGTGTGATTGAGTGCTTGGTTGGAATGGGAACCAGCAGGCATGTTGGCCCCCAAGACCAGAATTGGGAACCCCTGAGTTAAGACAGGCAACACACAGTGCAATGTAAGACTCACTGATTTTAAACTGGTTGGTTCCAGCAATCCTACTGTCTTTGGTCAGTTCAGCTTACAACAGTCCATGACTTGACTGACTGACAGCAGAAGATTAAGCGGTTACGTTTGAGGATGTTTTTGATTGTGGGAATGATTATGACTGTGGTGTACGGTTACTTTTGTCTGTTTAGTCTGTTGATTGAGCGCTGAACCCTAACTGGGGAAAACCCCTGCTTACTGGCTCAACTGTTACAGCTGTTGTCTTTAGCCTTAAACAGACTGTTTGCAGGATTGGATCGTCTTTGTTCTTCAATCATCGTTCAATCGTTGTTCTGCCATATGTGTTTAGAATGAGTTACAGCACAAACTTAAACTGGATAAGTTTCCATCTGGGGCATTTTTTAGTCACAGGTTTGGCCCGGCTGTGCCTGACGTCTCCACCTTTTGGTATTTGTAGTTTTAGAACCAATTTGATCAGCCATCCTAGGTAGGAGCTATATCACCCTGCAACTCACAGCTGGCAACCCACTGAAGCTAAGCAGGTGGCTGAGTCTGGTCAGCACCTGGATGGGAGACCTCCTGGGAAAAACTAAGGTTGCTGCTGGAAGAGGTGTTAGTGGTGCTAGTGTGGGTCCTAATCCCTCAGTATAGTGATGTATGCAGTATAATGGCCTATTATACCATAAAAAAGTGCCGCCCTTTGTAAAACTAAGGTCCTGACTCTGTGGTCATTAAAAATCCCAGGGCATTTCTCTAAAAGAGTAGGGGTGTAACCCCAGCGTCCTTGCCAAAGTTCCCACTGGCCCTTACCAATCACGGCCTCCTAATAATCCCCCTCTGTGAATTGGCTTCATTACTCTGCTCTCCTCCTCACTGATAGCTGATGTGTGGGGAGCGTTCTGGCACACTATGGCTGCCGTCGCATCATCCAGGTGGGGCTGCACATTGGTGGTGGTGGAGGGGAGTCCCCTTTACCTGTAAAGTGCTTTGAGTGGAGTGTCCAGAAAAGTGCTATATAAGTATAAGCAATTATTATTATTATTACCTGTCCATCCTTTTCCTTGCCAGTTTATCCAATATAAGGTCGCAGGTTAGCTAGAGTCTACCCTGTCAAGCGTCGGGAGTAGGGAAAGATGCACCCTGAGCAGGATGCCAGTCCATCCCAGGGCACACACACTCGCACCCGAGCCAGTTTTACAGAGGCCAATTAACTCGGTAGAGTGTTGACTGTGGGGTGGGGGGGAATAGAGAACAAACCACTCAAATAGCACCCGAAGACCAGAATTGAACCCTGGACACCAGCACTGCGAGACAGCAATGTCTCACAATGTCCCACTGTGCCTCCCCTGATTAGATCAGTTCTTGAAGGATGTTTCTGCAGTCTGGTGGTTGGGTTTTCCACTGCAACGATGCCGCTGGGCCAGGAGACCCCTTTGTCTAGTTAAAAATAGAGCTGATCGAATGTACGCGCCTGTCTGTCTGCCCGCCAGATGGTGGTGAAAACGTTTATGGACATGGACCAGGACTCGGAGGACGAGAAGCAGCAGTACCTTCCCCTGGCCCTGCACCTGGCCTCCGAGTTCTTCCTCAGGAACCCCAACAAGGACGTGCGCCTCCTGGTGGCCTGCTGTCTGGCTGACATCTTCAGGATCTACGCTCCTGAGGCGCCCTACACCTCCCACGACAAGCTCAAGGTACGCTCTCCCTCGCGGTTTCAGCTGACGAACAGCTGCCGCCGCAGTGTAGATGCCCTGTTTCTGAAACAAGGCAGTTCTTGGATTTTCTGAGCAGTGCTTGGTCTAGGTTTGGAAAGCACTGTATAACACTGGTACAGCTACAGGCGTACTGATGTCTCTTAAGATGGCACACAGCATCATAGCATCAGAATCCAATTTATTAGACTGTTCTAGATACTGGCCAGGGTAATTGTTCCTTAAACATATTGCTCATTCACTGCTTCAGCTTACTGTACGTCACTGTTTGAATATACACTTTTACCTCATTTTACACAGGAGTTCTGTTCCTGTAGAGAATAGTGATGCTTGTAGAGAATAGTGATGATGATGCTTGTAAAAATAGCCCCTACTTTCTTCTTGAATACACAGTACTTACAATACAAGCCAATGTAACACGTCCGTTTTGCTGCCTTTTCTGAGTAGGATTCTCTTACCGAAGCCGTATTTCCAGTTATTTTCGAGAAAGTTGGTTTGTGAAGCAAGGCCTTGAGTGCACTGAAAGGCAGGGAGATACCAGCGCAGAGGCTAGGGTTGGGAGCCTGTTACTGCAGGCGCACATCATCAAAACAGAAAAAGAAAGCCTGAACGGCTTGAATGTTGTATAAGGTAATTGCTTGATGTTTCCAACAGATGCTTGTGTCCTAAGTGTCGGATTTTTAATCCTTGATGGAGTGAATTGGAAAGCGTGTTCTCAGAGCTGGGGAGGTTCTTATGGAATAGTTGCACCAGCCTGCTCGAGTTTTGCAGCAAGAGACGATCAGTCCAGTCTTGGACCCCCCTGGTGTAATGTGGTTGCGTGGCCACGAAGGGAGACCCCAGAAGTCATCGCTCAGGACTGGCTGCCAGGTCCTGGCTCTGGGGTACCTGGGGCTCTGCAGTTCTGGTCACTTGACCGTGTTGTTTCTCTCTCTCTCTCCAGGACATTTTCTTATTCATCACACGGCAGCTGAAGGGGCTGGAGGACACCAAGAGCCCACAGTTCAACAGATACTTCTACCTGTTAGAGGTGCGTCCAGGTGACACCATGTGTGCCCGTTCTCTTTTTCAGGCTGCACACAAGGACCACAGGGCTGAGATGAAGCTCATACTGAAGACGTGTTACGGGTTTTTATCAATCCTACTTTTTGATTTGGTTATTTTCACAATGATGTTTGTTGCTTATTGACTATCAGTCCTTAAGGGTGGATCAAAGGCATCATTGTACTTATAGGACTAGTTTGTATCGCTTTTGTTCCAGGGTGATTATCGAAGCTATACACTAAACCTGGGTTACTCAAGTTACAGCCCTTGCAGTGCACTTACTGTAGAGTTTTTAAGCAGCTCCTTAATTCTTAAATCCAGGCTTAGATCAATATCCTGATTTCAGTTCTGCACTGCGATTGAGAGCAGAGAGGCTGCAGTTTAATAAATGTGTCGGATACAGGAATGGTCAATGTACGTGTGGCATCAATCTCTTGAGTGTCAATGCTTGGGCTTACAAGGTGTCAAGTGCAACAGAGACCATAGAAAAATATAAGTTATGCTTTATCCATCCCAAGAGCCTTTTGACAATGGACTCCAAGGGTACAAAAGTAAATCCTGTCAAAGTACTTGTACAGTGTCTTTGACAGAGTGCTGTACTTAACAATCAACACCAATAAAGTGTTCCACTGTATCATTAATATAAACAATACTTAAAATATATCTCCGGGTGATAATTTAAGCGTAAGATGGCTCTTGGGTTCCCAGTGGCACCTGTGTCCTATAACATTTGACCCCATGCACTCTGTAGATAAGGTGATACTGAGCATTTGGAGACGCGGTGCAGGTGATATCTGAAAAAAGAGACTTTTGCCCATTAAAAGAACAAGATTGGCATGTTCATGTAATGAAAGCGTTCTCTAGCGTTTACATATCTGAACAGATCTAGATCAGTATTTTTTAGGCTTTACAAATCCAGAGTGCTGCAGCAGTAAGAAACAAATCTTAATGAAAAAGTCCAGTCGTTTTTTTCAAGTATTTTTTTATGCTTTGCCACTGCTGTAGGTCCTTAAACACGTCTCATTTTTCTGTTCAAGAACTTAGCTTGGGTGAAGTCTTACAACATATGCTTTGAGCTGGAGGATTGCAACGAGATTTTCATTCAGCTGTTTAAGACTCTCTTCTCTGTCATCAAGTAAGTTTTTTTTATGCCACCTCTCGTTTTTGCATTCTTTATCTCGTTTTGCATTGTTTACCGATATTCCTGTTTTACCCCCTTTTTATTCCACTCTTTCCCTTTCCCTCCCCTCAGCAACAGCCACAACCAGAAGGTGCAGATGCACATGTTGGATTTGATGAGTTCTATCATCATGGAGGGTGATGGGGTGACTCAGGAACTACTGGATTCCATTCTCATCAATCTCATTCCCGCACACAAGGTCGGTCTGCTCCCCAGCTCCACCATCTTCAGTCATTAAGACTTAAAACACTGGAAGGACACCTGTCCGGAGTCTGTATAACACGTTTCATGGGAAGCCATGAAATAAATCCTCTTTGCCTGGCGAGAAGGAGAGAGGAAAGGGGTTTTCACCACTGCATGCGTTTTGTTTGGTGCTCCAGATGAGGTCCAAAATGGATTATAATTCGAACACTAATTTTCATTTTCTTGTATTGTTGGAATAGCCAAGGAAAATTAATGCTGGAGCTCCTCTTCAGCAGGTTCAATCCCCTTATTAGACTTAGTCCAAATCATTCAAAGCAGTTTAGGAAGCTCCAGTCCCTTCTTTATAAATCTTCTTTGCTGAGGGGGGGGTTTATTATTGTGTGAAAGCCTGACCCAGTCACACGTTGTCACATCATTCAGTGACCACTAGAATCCGTGACTGTTGATCTCTAATTACCCTAATAAATTGTTGAAATGCAATGACAGCTGTGATGGGAAAGCTGTTGTATATGTAGCTGATGAATAATAGGAAAAGACTGAGTTTCATCACCCCCTGCCAGTGTCATGATTGCACAAGAATATGCTTCCTATTGAACGTAATGCACAAGAAGTAATTTTAAATATATTTCATTCGGTTCGGGACTGATTTTGTGTGAAGTCTTACAAACAGTTGGTGGTTGATGGCTGTTTTCTGCCCACTGAATGGGTGTCACAGAGGCACTTGCCGGTAAAACGAAGTGCTAAGATTGCTTATTGCTGACAGCATTAAAACAAAAACTCTTGACTCAAGTGAAGTGCGGCACAAGTTCCACAAACCGCTGATTTTCATTCAAATGTTACTTGAATTTAAGTGCTAATTAAATTGCAGGGTGTGCATGCCGCACGCCCGCCTCAGGTGAAGTCCTTGCCTTATGAATCGTTAATCAGCGTCAAACTGTTATTACCTCAACAAGAGTTGCTTTTGTTGCGCCAATTACTTCAGGTACTATACTACTGTTCCAAAAATAGATTTGTTGTGGTCTGTCCCCCCCCCCACACACACACACACTTTTTGTGCCACACTTCTTTCTTGAAATGTTGATGTGGTCTGACGCCTCGATCTCTCATCTTGCAGAACTTAAATAAGCAAGCGTACGATCTCGCAAAAATCCTCCTGAAGAGGACTGTGCAGACGATTGAGACGTGCATTGCCAACGTGAGTGGTGACTGTGTTCATTCTTTCAAGCAGCAGTATATTGTTTTATATGCAGAGGGGGCTTGTATTACTTCCCTTCAGGATAAGCAGAGCACAGGCTGCTGTGAGTCCTTTCTTTAAATCAAGGTTGTTTTTCATTTAAACTTGTGAAGTATCATGTAATTTATTATGCATTAGTAATTAAAATACTAATACTGTACTAGTGTACTAATACTAATAGTGTAGCTTAAATACTGTAAATATTTGACGTATAGATTAAACAAAAGGGTCAAAATGAAGTCGAAACTATCCGTATTGGTAGCCAGGCCTTGTGCAATTTGTGGTACCTTATCTACTTCGTCTTTCAGAAGAGTATTAGACCCACAAGCCATGAAGGTTGAGTAGTTCTTCTCTAATTGGGGGTTGTTTTAACAGCGTTTAGGCAGAGCTCGGTATGACCCTGTGCCTGTGTTGTGCAGTGTGTGAGTATTATTCCCGTGTTGTAGTTTTTTAATCAGGTTCTGGTGCTGGGGAAATCCTCAGTCAGTGATCTGTCCGAACACGTGTTCGACCTGATTCAAGAGCTCTTCGCCATCGATCCCCTACTTCTCATGTCTGTGATGCCACAGCTGGAGTTCAAACTGAAGGTCGGAGGTTTTTTACTACAGAGTGAATAACACTTTACTGTAACGCTTTTTATTTTTTACCTTTTTCTGCCTTTTATTTCTGCAGTACATCAAACCTGGACTTCTCTGAAGGGTTTTCAGTTGTTGTCAGCATCCAGTCTGTTGTATTGATGAGTTGCAGTAGCGCAGTTCAGGTTTAGGAGTCCTCAAGCAGATTAGTTTCTGTTGGCAGTCTGTTTTTGCCTCGGGCTCATTTAAACGTAATGCTCATCTTATTATTCTTGAACGATAATTTAGAGCAACGATGGCGAGGAGCGACTGGCTGTCGTCCGCCTGCTGGCCAAGCTGTTTGGGGCGAAGGACTCGGAGCTCGCTACCCAAAATCGCCCACTCTGGCAGTGCTTTCTCGGGAGGTAATGGATTCCTTTCTTGGTGATGTCCTCCTTTATTTCTCAGAACCTATCCTCATGGCTGAAATATAAAATCCTTTTCACGTGGTAGAATTTTTAAAAATCACTTTCTTAAAAAAGCTTTTATAACAAGATCCAAAAAGGACTCATGTCCCAAACGTATTGTTCACTTCTGTTATACTTTGTTGTCATTTCTGCTTTTCTTTGTGGGATTTCATTAAGTGAGTAACTCTGCTGTACTGTGTTTATGGGAGTACATTTTAATTAGGATTGAATGATGCCTGAGCATTTAGCTCCCACTGCCTATATGGCACAGGTGTGCAGTCTGTTTTAGTTTCGCTTTGCCGTCTTCAGGTTCAACGACATTCACGTGCCTGTCCGGCTGGAGTGTGTCAAGTTTGCCAGCCACTGCTTGATGAACCATCCAGATTTAGCCAAAGATCTCACAGGTATGCCGGCTTTGCATTTCACACGAGCAGGGTATTTGCCATACGCCTCAGCCTAAAAAATACAGCTCAAATGCAAAAGTCAGTTTCAGGTTTCATTGCAATATCATCGTGGTATAAAAGGTTTGTTTTAAATACAGAATTAACAATGCGTGAATCGTTGGGATGCCGGGAAAGCCTTAGACTTGCAAATCCTCCTTCTGCTAAGCAGCAGTGGCCTTTCTGGGAGGTGACTTGCCAGTGTGATTGAAGTGATGCATGTGAGGTTTTCTTTCTTTTTCCTCTGATGTCTCTCATTGGCACTTTGGGCTCAACCTGTGGAAAAAGCCAGATGGCCATTACAAGCTCAGAGGCAGGTGTTTGGTTTTCTTCCTGCTGTACAAGTAGGAAGGAAATGGTAGCAGTGAGCAGAGGTGGCCTAAGAGTAAGCAGGTCCCAAATTTATGAAGGTCCAAAAAATCACCACAAGTGTCCCTGCGCTCCTCTTTCCAGAGTTTCTCAAGGTCAGGTCTCATGACCCCGAGGAGGCCATTCGGCACGATGTGATTGTGACCATAATAAACGCTGGCAAGAAGGACCTGTCTCTAGTGAACGACCAGCTGCTGGGATTCGTGCGGGAGAGGACGCTGGACAAGAGGGTGAGTACTGCCTGAGACCGGCTGGAATACGATGAGCAACAATTACCGTAAGACACCGCAGCAATGTGCTCATTTAAACCAGGCACTGGTGTAATGTTTACCCGACACAGTTTGGGGTAATTCAAGTCTACTTGGTGGTCACTGTCTCTCTCCCGAGTGGCTTGGAATCGATGGTCTTGATTGAAGTGAATTTAGAGTGACCTTTGCGTGACACTGCACTCTGTGAAGAAAGAAACTCCAGCTTCGTCCTTTTTGGGTGACATCTGTCTGTCTGCCTGTCTGTCTCGGTCAGTGGCGGGTGAGGAAGGAAGCGATGATGGGACTTGCGCAGCTGTACAAGAAGTACTGTCTGCACCACGAGGCAGGGAAAGAGGCAGCCCAGAAGGTCAGCTGGATCAAGGACAAGCTGCTCCATATCTACTACCAGAACAGCATCGATGACAAGTGAGTTCGAGTTCGACAGCCAGGATGCCTGAGCCTCTTCCTGCTGTGGCTGGTGTGGTGTGAACTGAGCTCTGACCCAGAACACCAGCGAGCACAGCATCTATGTGTGTTAAGAGAATTGTGCTGTAGCTCGGGTAACTTCGAAACTGGCAAATACTCACACTTGGAGCTTAAGCATGAAAGTCTATATAAAGACTGTGTATTTAATTATATATTCTGATTAATTGAGATTACAGGTTACAGTCTGAGCAGAATCGTCTGCTATATGTGACTGGGTTTCCTCACATTGCGGCACTTGGTTGGCCAAGAGCCACTGGGTTTGGGCGGCTCATCAAGGATATTTTTGGCTTACAGTGCCCTAGCTCTGCTGTTGGCACTGTGGGCATTGCAGTGTAAAGAGACCTGACAAGTCGTCTCTGAAGACATCCCCTGTAGTTGTATATAGGTCACAGCATTAAGGCACGTGTATTAACAGTTGATGGTTCCACATTTGGCAGGTGGTTTGAAATAAATGTACATAATTAATTTCTATTCTAGATTCAGGGGAGAAAACCGACTTCCAAATTCTTCTTGATTTTATTGCTTGCGCCATATTTTGAAGAAATTTACAGGTCATTGGTTTAACCTCATGGATCTTTTCATCAACTTCCTAGTTTTTAGCTTAAGCTAATAGAGCTCCAAAGCTGGCTGAAACTCTGGCTCTTGGGCTCAATACTTTAAACGGAGATTGAACTGCATTTCACAGACTGTGAAATCTTACCTAATGGTCTTTTTTAAAAACACTGACAAATATTAAAGCCCAAGAGAAAGTGTAGTGAACAAAGTGGAGTGAAGTTGTGTCAAGAGCTGTGTGATTGGGTTCTCAGGTTGAACTCTTACACTTGAGTTGACTTGGCAAGCTCAATAAGAGAGCTTTTAATGGGTCAAAGACAGCATTTTGTTCCTTTTATGGATGTGACTGTAATGTTGGGAATATTTGCATGAACATGTAATTGGAAATGAATTCTTAAAAGTGGCTGGATATTGTCGACGGGACCACGGGTGCTCGGCAAAAGAATGTAGCATAGAAAGAAGAAGCTGTTAGATGTCCGAGTGAAACGTTTTTGTTTTGGCCGTCTTCCTGTCAGGTTGCTGGTTGAAAAGATCTTCGCCCAGTACATGGTCCCCCACAACCTGGAGACGGAGGAGAAGATGAAGTGTCTGTACTACCTGTACGCCAGCCTGGACCCCAACGCAGTCAAGTCAGTGCTCTCGACGTGACCGTCAGCAGTTACCACACGGGGGGGCTCGTGAGGCGCAACAGCGGGGGTTCTCACTGCTTTTCGTTCTGCTTCACAGGGCACTGAATGAAATGTGGAAATGCCAAAACATGCTGAGGAGTCACGTTCGGGAGCTTCTGGACCTACATAAGCAGCCGACCGTAAGCCGACTTTGCACCTGTTTCCCGGTCCTTATGAGTTGAACACTCGTCTCGGAAAGCTCCTTAGAGATTGAGCTTGGGGTCTCATCCTCGCAAAGCATGTGTTCCACCACTGGATGAAATTCTCATCCCACATCTTCCATCCACATCCATCCATTGGCTGGCCTGGCGTGTTGGTCTAACAGAGCTCCACGTTCTGTACAGTGGCGAAGACCTGCATGGTACACAGAGCTCACATGCTGCTTAAGCCCCGGAATTGCCTCCCATCGCACAAAACTGTGGAATCTCAGCTTCCTTCCCTCTTTGTTTCCTGCAGAAGCACCCCCCCCCCGACACAGAGAGGACGGTAGGGGTGTGAGGTGGTCTTTGTCTTAGCGATGACACTTAGGAAAAAAATACCTGTAAAATAACCTTCCCAGGTACCTGGGTGTTGCCACAGAACCTCCTCTTCCAGGTGCACCCAGCTCTTATACGCTGAGCTGTTTTCTCCGGTAAGAGGACACGAAGCATTGAAGGGTCACCTCACGTCCTCCAGAATCTGTGTTGCTCATGGTCTGCGGAGGAAGCAGCAGTGTGGGGCAATGGTCAGGGTCCTGGACTCATAACTGGAAGGTTGTGGGTTCGAATCGCAGGTCACGCACTGCTGTTGTACTCTTGACCAAGATACTTCACTTGAATCGTGCCAGTAAAATTCCCGGCAGAAAAAATTGGCACAATCGAAATTGCCTTGGATAAAAGCATCAGCTAGATAAATTAGTACTTGTAGGAAACAGTATATTAGGGGAAGAAGCTGATACCTTTGCTCTGAGGCAACACAGATTGACAGCATCGGTTGGTAGGTCCTGGTGGTGCAGCACAGGCAGCCTGCAAATGAAATTGCGATAAAAAAAAAACATTTCCAATGTGATCTCCCCCCCCCCAAAGTTGTCAATGACAGTTAGAATTAAATAAGATTTATCTCTAAAGCTGCCTTCTCTTCCTTCTGCAGTCGGAAGCAAACAGTTCTGCCATGTTTGGGAAGCTGATGACAATAGCAAGTAAGGGTGTTCTTCGTTTCTCTCGCTGACACTTTTCTCAACTTGTACTGATAGAGGATAAGGAAGGCATTGCCACTAGTCCCTGAGATTCACATAGTGTACCAGGAGGCAGGAGAGGCTGGATTCGGCCATGATGTACGCAGCTTACAGCACAGCATTCACCCGTTGCTTGGCAGGTGTCTGTGAGCTCATATCGGCATCAGTGAGACACGCCTTTCCTCCCTCGGGTACCCTATGGCTCGTGTTGGTGCTTTGTAAGCGTGTTAGATTGAGGGGAAAGGCCACTCAGTAGAGAAACGCACAACTATATTTTCATATTACTGTTTAGAAAAATGTTAATACAAGCATCTCTAATGAGACGTCAGGAGCTGTGCTTACAAAGTCTTGTTTGTAGCTTAAGTTAAAATTCTGTTTTCCAGAAGGCATTTGCTTTGTCTTTAATTACCTATTACTTAAAACAGTCTTTTCAGTTTTCTCCTGTTCTGTAACTACACTGAGGGAAAAAGTTGGAATCACTTAAATAATCAACTATAATCCCTTATGATACAAGTGTTAGTTGCTATGGCATTGCTAACAGGCTCAGGTAGCTGTTATAATGTGTACTCATTAGAAGGTGGAACTAGGAGAAGAGAGTGATGACCATCCTCTGATTCAGTATCAAAATTTAACATTGTCATAGTCACAGAATTTATAGAAAGGCTTCCACACTCTCTGATGCTCCACCTTTTTCCTTGAGCATTGTCAGATAGTTACTGTTTGATTTCAGGAATTGATTGCATGATTTCTGACCCTGGGATATTTATTTCTGTTTTACTCCGACGTGAGTGCTGGGTAATACGAGAAGGCTGTTTGACCCTTCTTGCTCGTTTCGTTGTTAATAGCTAATCGATCTGTGGACATCAGGCGAGCCACACTTTTTTCTAGTTTGCTGCTCAGGTCTGATCTCGGGTGACAAATTCTAAGACAAAACCTGAGCATTACTTTGTCCCATGTGAAGTACTGCCAGTAGCTGCCACTGAGGCGGTGCAGAATTCCTCTCACTTTTGTGAATCTGATTCACTTCCCAGGAGAGGTTTTTTCTCCCAGGGCTCCAGTGTTTCTGCATCCCTTTCCCTTTTGTCTTCTGGGCAAAAGCAAGAAGACTACCGACGGACTCCTTTCTGAGCTTTCCGGTTGTTCATTAGGAAGCGTGTTGTTTCTCCCAGAGAACCTGCCGGACCCAGGGAAGGCCCAGGACTTCATGAAGAAGTTTAACCAGGTGCTGGGGGAGGACGAGAAGCTGAGGGCCCAGCTGGAGCTGCTGATCAGCCCCACCTGTTCCTGCAAGCAGGCAGAAGTGTGTGTGGTAAGCGTCTCCCTCCCTGTCCTGGCGAACTTTGGAGAAGTAGGGAATAACCGGATGTGTGGGTGGAGCTAGGTCTAGGCTGACTCCGTCTTTGACGCGTCACAGGCTATGCGTTCCCCGTACTTGAGGTCCGGTGCTGCTTGGACGAGAGTCGCGTCTCTAGATGACGACACCCTAAGCCTGAACATGCCTAAGAACCCCCAGGGGGTTGCTGGGAGCCCCACCAGCCCTGGTCAGCTGTCGCCCTGGGATATTTAATGACCACAGTCAGGACCTCGGTTTTACGTTTCATCCAAAGAATGGCGCCATTTTACAGTATAGTGCCTCCATCACTATACTGGGGTATTAGGACTCACACAGACTACAGGGTGAGTGCCCCCTACTGGTCCCACTGACACCTCTTCCAGCAGCAACCTTCGCTTTCCCAGGAGGTCTCTCATCCCAGTACTGACCAGGCTCACACCTGCTGGGCTTCAGTGGGCTGCCAGCTGTGAGATGGCTGCTGGCTGAGGAATTGTGGCTCAGAACCTTGTGTGTGTGTGTAAATGCCGCCTAACCGAGTAGAGATTGAACAGGGTTTAAATACCCTCAGTGCACCTGCTACAGTGAAGCTCTCGCTAAATTCGGGTGCTGTCTCTCAGTCTCTGCGGTGATCAAGGCAGAGTGCTGGTGTGGCTGCCAGCCACTGTACTGCGACACACCCCAGTGGAGAACAGCGAGGGTGTGAAGCGGAGGGGCAAACGTAATGGTTATAGTATGAGCCAGCTCAGCAAGAGCCTGATGTCCACACAGTCTGTCAGCACGTCCTCCCATTGAGCTGGCCATGATCGCACATGTCATTGAATGTGGTCGATGCAGGATAACAGACACCCACACAAATCCAAAAAGTCTGTCCTAAGTACTTTCCAGAAATGAGTCATTCTTTTCATAATTGAAAATTCATCAGTCGTAATGGTAGTGATATTGTTGATTAAAGTTATTCATTAAGATGAACGTTTTGAAAATGCTGCGTGCCTTTTTAATCCGGTGTATGACGCATCACACGGTTTTTACTAGTTTTGAAGGTGTAAGACTAAAACCTGCTTGGTGTGTTATTTAGTTGGTGCTAAGATTGGTTACATCAAATGTATTTCTTTTAGAGAGAAATATCCCGTAAATTGACGTACCCTAAGCAACCGACCAACCCGTTCCTAGAAATGGTGAAGTTCCTCTTGGAAAGAATCGCACCTGTCCACATCGACTCAGAGGCCATCAGGTAAAGCACAGCAGTCCTTCATCGTACCTGCTCGTACCTGTCATGGGCAGAGCAGGGCACAGCCCTTTTAAAATTTACACACAGAAACCGATTCAGCATGATCACAGACTTGACAGGCCTGCCACATTGGCATAGCTCCGAACTCCCTGACAAGAGGAAAGTGTTATTTGTTTTTTAAATAAATGTGAGAATTAAACGGGATCCTAAAGTGGCCATCTCTGAGAAAACCTCAGGGATGGCCAATACAAGGATTAAAACACTTCCGAACAGACGTTTGGCCCATTTTCTTGTTTAGTTTTTGGAAGCTCTTAGGAACTCGTATAACTATTTTTAAAGAAGCAGTGGTCTCTTCAACAGCACGTCTAGGTAGTTTGTTCCCAAATCCTACAACCCTTTGTTTATGTGCATGGCTCCATGTTTTTGGTTTTTAAAAGCATAGCCTAGCAGTAAATATTTGTATCCTCTGGTGTTTCACTGTCAATTCTAAGTCATTCGTAGAGCTGACTTTGCCATTGCCTTGAGGATTTTGAATACTTGAATTAGGTCCCTTGTAGTCTCTCTACTTTTAGTTTTGAAAACTAAAAAGGTCTAACTCTTTTAACCTGTTGGTTATTTCCTTTTATGCTGTTTCCTTTTATCCCAAGAAAGAACCTGTTTGCTCTCCTTTGGACAGATTCCACAACAGGGATATTTTTTGTTTTCCAATTCCAAGCCGTATTACAGCTAAACTGGTAGGCTTTTTAGGGAGTTAATTACATGATAATGTAAAAGCAAGATCAGACAATATGGAGTGTTAATTCTGTGCAAAAATTAACAGTTATGTGTATAGGGATTAATCATCTGTTGCAGCACAAAGATTGCCCAAGTAAAGCAGGGAGACGTGCACTGACACCTAGTGTCAGCATGCAGCAAGTGCAGATAGTTCCTCCTTCAGGTTCAGTGCAAGAAATGTGCTTATTTCCTGTTCAGTGGCCCAGTGAGCTTTTTCCCTACTGATTTCTTTTTAAATTTCCCCTTGTGAAAACAACCACTGGGCAAGTGTATTTTAATGCGAGACTTTCATCTTGGGCTGTAGTGCTCTGGTGAAGCTGCTGAATAAATCGATAGAGGGTACTGCGGATGACGAGGAAGAGGGCGTTACTCCTGACACTGCTATTCGGTCTGGACTGGAGCTGCTCAAGGTGAGAATACAGCACAGTTTCCATGCTCTCTCTCCATACCCTTTCTTCCCCTCTGTACTCTTTTATATGCTACTTAAAGGACCTCTCTTCCAAGTTATTTTCCCTCACTGTGTTTTCCTGTATTGCAGGTTCTGTCTTTCACTCATCCCACCTCCTTCCACTCGGCGGAGACATACGAGTCCCTCCTGCAGTGCCTGAAAATGGAAGATGACAAGGTGGCTGAGGCAGCTATCCAGATCTTCAGGAACACGGGACACAAGATCGAGACGGAACTGCAGCATATTCGATCGTGAGGGCGCCCTTCATCCTCCGATCCGAGTGATGTAGTTCATGAAGAAAAATGACAAATGTCTCGGCAGATCAGAAACTAAATTGTCAACCACACAATCCGGAAATTTGTGTGATTGTGGTTTGATGCGAGAAAATTGCATTTCAGCCCTCAGGTTTTACATTTCAGAAAAGAAGTGACGAACGAGAGGAGAAAAAATGTGACCTGCCTAGATCCATGTGGTTTTTGGTAGCTTATTTGTCCAAGGGTCTGGTCTTTAACATTCCATTTAAATAAATGGCGTGCATGTTTTTTGTAAAATAGTGGATGATTTGGATTTACGTTTATCTTGCAAAGTCAGATGTGCAAAGCCGAGATGAAGTGAGCTCACTGCAGTTATATTTGAAGATGCACATCATGAAGTCAAGGGTGGGATGCCAGGTGCCAGGACTCCTCTCTGACTGCTGTTGGGGAACACGCTGTCTTCCTTTGTCCGCAGAACCCTGATTCCTGTCCTGCACCAGAAGGCCAAGAGAGGCACTCCACACCAGGCCAAGCACGCGGTGCACTGCATACACGCCATCTTCCACAACAAGGAGGTGCAGCTGGCTCAGATCTTTGAGGTAAAGAAATACACTTGGTTTCAGATGGACAGTGGCACAGGCTTTTACGCTCCTGGAAGATGAAGGCCATGTCTTTTAACTTTTTGTGGAAGACTTGTAGGAATGTGCAGACGAGCTGTAGTCTGGAGATAAATGAGAAAGGTTGATGGTCTTAATGAAAAGATTCGAAGACCAAATGTTATTGTCTACATGATCAGGAAAGATTTTGTTTCTTTAGGGCCCGTCTTAAGCGTGCCCTGCGTTTGGCATTAGAATAAGGGTGTACACAAATATGTAACTGTTAAGTATATTTGAATAATAAAGTTGATAGAACATTCGGATACTTGTGACTTGTTCAACACCAAGTAGCAACGTAAAAGAACTCTTTTCACAGCCTCTGAGCCGGAGCCTCAATGCCGATGTGCCTGAACAGCTGATCACTCCTCTCGTCTCTCTGGGACATATCTCCATGCTGGCCCCCGACCAGTTTGCCTCACCCATGAAGTCCATCGTGGCCAACTTCATCGTCAAGGATCTGCTGATGAATGATCGGGTAAACTCAGACACAGAGCTAACAACTCCGTTGAAAGCAGGCGCCACTGAGACCACAGCTCTGCCCGAAAGACTGTCAGGGTCATGTGGTTTATTTAATCAAGAGTCCTTTAAAAATATTTAAATACTCCTGCTGTCGATTCTTTGCTGATATATATTTTTTTTATTCATAGCTTAATCCTCATGTCCACTGTTTATTACAGCTGTAATTACAGCAGTCAGAGTCAGGCTTAAGGTAGAGGTGTAAATCATTAAGTAGTAATTGGATGACATATTAAAAACAAGAAGAATATCCTAATCGTGTTTATCCTATAAAAAAAGTAGCATATGCTAAATTGAAAACCAGAATTAGGGCACAGGTAGCAGTATATAAGCACACATAAGAAAATACTCATTTGTCCTTGATGTTTAACACAGTCCATAGGTAACAAGAATGGGAAGCTGTGGTCTCCAGATGAAGAGGTTTCCCCAGAGGTGCTCGCAAAGGTGAGGATTGCAACTGGGAATCGCATCACTGTGCTTCTATCTGGGATATTTCTAACCTGGTCATAAGAATTCCAGCAAGAGGGACGTGCAGGACAGAAAAACGTTCTGTCAGACCCTTCTGTCAGCTATCAGGTTTGAAACTGAAGCAGGAAACATTACATTTTTAAAATTGCAGTAGAAACTTCTGCCAGTAGAGAGGCATAGGGTACTTCACTTGCACATCAAATCATCAATGCAGTACTGAGTTGACGTGTTCTTAGTTTAAATAGAGATTTTCCTGGACTTCCAGTTTTAGAAAAGAAGAGCACGTTCTTAAATGTTCCCATAGTGTTCGATTTACTTTTTATCTGAATGCCTCTAAAGAAAACCAAGGTGCTTCTTTCTTGCTACCCCTGAGATTAAAAAATCGCTCTGGTTAAAATGAAGTACAGCGCTCTCTTCTGCGAGTATTCCCATCAAACGTTCACCGTCAACTATCTTACAATCATATGCCTTTCTTATTTTTCTCATCTTACGGACACTTTTGAAGATTTTACAGTCGCAGCTAAAATTAGATCTTTTATTCCCTGTTAATTTGCAGGCAGTTGGCACCCCTTAATTAACATTTTAATAAAAAAAAATACATTCAGAAATATCACGAAAGGCTCTTGTGAATGGGACTGGAAAAGGTTTTTTCTAGTACATTTTCGCATTGAATTTGCGGTGTGGATTTGCTGGAGTGTGCTGTGTGCCGTATTATGGGTAAAAAAGAATAAGACACGGTCAGGATAAGAATTAGGCACAACTTTGTGAGCAGTGCTGTTTAACAGTTTAATTGCCTAGTTATGTCTCCACTAAATTAGAAATTATTTTTGATCATACTTCTGCTGATGTATAAATCTAAAAGTTGTGAATCTAAATGAACGGTCTTCAGATGTAAACAAGCATCATGTAGTAATGGTAATAAGCAAACAAACGTATACAATTCAGTTAAAAATACACTTACATTCAAAAAGGTTGAGTTTAACTATACATAGAAATCATTTTAAATTTTGAAGAGTGTAAAAGATATTGACAGGCTGCACTGATATGATAACTTGTAGTGTTAAAAAAAAGAAGATGGTATTTTATTCTTAAGTGTGGGTATTAAAACTGAACAGGAAAGATAAGGATGAAAATATAAGCATTATAACAACATGTATATGCAGCATCACCATTTATTAAAGGCAAATATTGCAAGGACTAGATCAGTGGTTTGGGGTTACAAAAGATTCACCATATCCTAAATAAGCTCTATGTGAATATTGAGGAAGGGCTTGTTACAAGGAGAGTGCAAATTAAAACCCACTGTGAAGAATGTACTGAAGCTGCTTGTGCTCTATCCTTCCAATGAGGCATCAAACCTCAGCATAACAATTCCTAAATCCAGTCTTCAGCTTTCCACCTGCCTTACCCCAATCCCCTGTGTGGAAACCAGACCAGCCAGCTCTGTTTTTGTCTCCAGACACTGATGTGAGACCTGTCATGTTCAAACTATATTGAGCATCAAAGGAAATGTCTCTTATAACTGTAATAAAGTTACCAGGAAGATGAAAATCGTTTTAAACACACGTGCAAATACATTATTCAAGTTGAACATTCAGCATCAATAGAGCATCATCTGTAAAAGACACAGGCTATTAAAGGTTATACTCATAGTGTGTGCGTGTGCACCATTAGATAACATACACGCTGACCATCTGTGATACTTGCTTGTCCACAAACTGTTTGTTTCTTCCCTAAACTGCCGTGTTTTGATTTGTAGTATATTTTAATTAATTACAATTCTGTCTTCATTGATTTTACTGTGCCAAACAGTTTTACAACACCTTTGAACTTAAACAACACTAAAGAGAAAAGTCGAGGAGAAATTTAAAGTGCTCTGTCCATCTAGCTTCAGATCTGAAAATGTACAGTGTTTATACTTTTTTAAATCTTAAAATGATTGGTGCAAGATGATGAAAACCTTAACACAGATAGTTGACATCAAAAGGTGTGGTTTTAAGAGGGCAGGTCACACTTCTGCTTTGTGGCGTACATTGTGCGAAACTGGTGGGTTACAGTGACACTGCTTGCTCACCTCTGAACAGGTGCAAGCTATCAAGTTGCTGGTGCGCTGGTTACTGGGCATGAAAAATAACCAGTCAAAGTCGGCCAACTCCACGCTGAGGCTGCTGTCGGCGATGCTGGTTAGCGAGGGGGACCTGACAGAGCAGAAGAAGATCAGGTGAGTCTTGACTCCTCATGTGGATCAGTTTTTTACTTACTACACCAAACATCTCATGTCCTCAGACCTTGAAATAAAAGTCATTGTGTTCTGTTAGCTTAACTTCATTTAACTTTGTTTTATTTTTATATGATCACAAACTCAAGAAAACAGTGTTACTGTTGTTAGACTCCTTAATGACAACCACAAACATGTTCTTTTGTTGCAATAAAGAAGGACATACAAAGTTAACAGGTTGACCCCGTCTCTCACCTGCTTTTTCTGACAGAACAACAGGCTTTTATTCCTCTTGAAGATGAACAAAATGTGCATTCGAAAACATACTGACCAATCATTAAAATGTAACAGTGTGTTGCCTTATGAGGTGTAAACAAGGTCAGAGAGTCAGGCAGTTAGCTCAGGTCAGCCTTGGCAATAAACCAAGACCCCTGTTCTTTTCATGTTGCTAAATCTCAGCGTAGGATACACGAATATCCTCTCCATTCGAGAGATCTTGGCCAGCCAGGAATCTGCAAAACAATAAAACGGTTCTTAAAGACTTCATTGTTAACTCATAATAAGGCATAGCTTCCTTCCCTACGATGTGTTAAAGTCTAGGTGCTTTAAAGCAGTTAACATCTGGTTTTGTCATCAAAAAGATAGAAGGCCAGGCAGCTACAAGTAATAGTCATTGTTGACCAAGGAGTGTTTCCCATTCTTTCTCCCCGTGAAACTGCAGTAAGTCAGACATGTCCCGTCTGCGCCTGGCAGCTGGGGGTGCCATCATGAAGCTGGCACAGGAGCCCTGCTACCACGAGATCATCACCCCAGAACAGTTCCAGCTCTGCGGCCTGGTCATCAATGTGAGTCGTTTTCCGTAATTTTACTGGAGTGAAATTGCAGGGCGCTCAGACCTGTGCCCAGAGGGTTGTCCGGAGTAGTGGTACCTATTCTTAACATTGTGTCGACTCTGCTGGCTGCTGCAACCCCAGCTCCAGACAAAGGAGAGTGGGCATCTGTGACCACCATCCTTTCACATGCCCACTTGCCAGAGCTGAGTGCCCTTTGACTTTATCGAGCTCCGCAGAGCTCCACACAGCAGAATTGGTACTGTTTGTAATAGCAGGCATGAGTCTCACTGAGATTCCTGCAATCTTATTGGTGCCCAACAGGTCTCGAAGGTTTTTTACACCAAAAGCTGAGGAAGCTCTTTCCAATTTAGGTTAGCCCACCTAACCCAGCCAGGGCTCAATGCCCACTTGACGTTGAATCCCAGGCTTGGACCTGCAACACCTGGGTTATACAGTAGAATCAGCAATCCAAGTCATTGCATTCGTTGGTTGATTGTCTTGGGAGTCCTTATGGTTTTAATTTAGATTTAAAGAAACCTGGATGCCTTTGGACTTTAAATAATTAAACAGAAATTGAAACTACCCAAAAACAAGCAGAAGTGGTCACATTCATGCAAGTGATCTGATGCTTGTACTTAATTTGGCCTTTAACAAAGGGGGCACTTGCAATTTTAGGGCAGTTCCCTTGAAGAACTTGGGGAATCTGCATCACATTGTCTTGAATGGTTTATACCAAACTCGGGAAGCGCGTCCTCTCGCAAAAACTGCAGTGCGTTCAGACATCAGTGCCTTTCCTCTTGATTTCCACTTGTGACTTCTATTGAATTGCCGAGCCTGCTGCTGTCCAGAAGCTGAGTGGATGTTATCGTGACTTCCTCTGACCCTTCTCTGTAGGATGAGTGTTACCAGGTGAGGCAGATATTTGCACAGAAGCTGCACATGGCGCTGGTGAAGCTGCAGCTCCCCCTGGAGTACATGGCTGTGTTTGCCCTGTGCGCCAAAGACCCCGTGAAAGAACGGCGAGCCCACGCTCGGCAGTGTCTGCTGAAGAACATCAGCATCCGCAGGGAGTACATCAAGCAGAACCCCATGGCTAACGGTGAGAGCGCGCCCCGGCATCGGGCTGCAAATAATCTGAGAAGCACTTTTTTTCCTGAGGGAAAACTGAATTCATAAAGGACATGCCCATTGTGTCTGGGATAAACGGAGAGCACGTCATCGAGTTCAGATTGGAGTCCCCGTTTCGTTTGTGTGCCACTGAGTCTGTCTGTGTTTGTCGGGGGGTTAAAAATGAATTTTCTTCTGTGAAATGATTGAATGTGTTTTACACCCTCACAGGTCCTTCATGATTCAGAAGGCCAGATTAAAAGATTAATTGCCATTTGTGTATCTCTACTTTTAGTAGTAGCAGTAAAAATAATAATAATCTGTTAACATCAATTAAGGAAAAGCTTTTCTGAAGGCCATGTAGAGCCTTATAGGTGAGCATGAGGGTTTTGAAGTTGACACGAAACCTGACAGGAAGCCAGTGCAAGGACTTCAGGACAGGAGTAATGTCTTGCACGTGACCTGGTTCTTCTCTTATGTCCTGGTGCTTATAATGAGTCTTCAGTTAAAAATCCATATTCCTCAGCTCGGCTTCGTTTCCTTATTGCTGCTGCTTCTTTCGTCATTCAGAAATTTAAATTTTCAAACTCTGCCCATTTGTTCATTGGAAATAAAATTTTGCTACAGAAGCGCCTCTGTGTGCATTATGATAATATATCGCTTTCTCTGAATTCCAGTACTTTTTGTCCCCCCTCAGTTTATATTGTACATTTAGGAAAAAACAACGCGCCGTGCTCTCTCTGAAAGTCTCTGTTCTGCTGCCTCCTACACGTTCTTGACATCCCCTGTATTTTTCTTTCGTTCTAGAAAAGCTGGTGTCTCTCCTGCCAGAATACGTTGTCCCCTACATGATCCACCTCCTGGCCCATGATCCAGACTTCACCAAACCTCAGGACTTTGAGCAGCTGCGCGACATCAAAGAGTAAGCGTCCTGCTAGCCACAGTTCTGTCCCCCCCATCTGCGCTTGCAGGGTTACCCACATCAGGGGGCTGAAATCACATTGCAGCCAATCTTCCCATCAAATCTCCCAGTTTTAGGCACTTTAAACTCTACAGTTTACGCTCTGCTGTCATGTACTAAGTTGAGGGACCTATATGTCTTTTTTTTTTTTTGGCTTTGAACAACGGCCAGTGTGCCTTTGATTCTGAGAAAGTAGGACTTCTCAGGTGTTGGTATACAAGACACTGTAATCTTAAACTGTAATAATTTCACCACCTTCCATTAACGCCAAATAGTGAGATCTCAGAAACGAGAAACGTGTTTATAGTTGGCAGGAGTGCTTCGGTATATATGAGGAATAACTCCGATATAATAATGGCATGAAATCCATGGCAAAGCCCTGGAGCCAAGACAACTGGCAGTGTAGTCCACCGGACAGCTGCTTCCTCTGGAAGGTTCAGCTGGATCAAGATCTCTGGATCAGGCCAGGGCTGGGGTGTGGGTGGTCCTCAGCTACCTGCCAGCAGCACTGCGAACGCTGGTGTAGTAGGCCGGACGTGGTCTGGCAGCTCAGGCAGTGTTGGTCTAGCGATCCAGTATGTGACAGTAGCGCTCAGTGTTTGCCAGGGCCCAGTGAGTGAAGGGCCCTGAATAAGGCAGTGATGGTGCCACAGCATTTCACCTATGTTTATCCAGCAAGATGTTTTTTCTTTCCTGAAACACCCTTGTTTGGGTTTCAATGTGACGCTTCGTCAGACGTCACTATAGACTGAAAAAAGTCAGCGTTCTGAACTCTCTGCTTCGCAGGTGCCTGTGGTTCATGCTGGAAGTTTTAATGACCAAGAATGAAAACAACAGCCACGCCTTCCTGAGGAAGATGGTGGAGAACATAAAGCAGACCAAGGACGCCCAGGCGCCGGACGACCCCAAAACCAACGAGGTGAGTCTCTGGATTTAGATCTTCAGACTTGGACGTTATTTTTCACTCCCGGCAAGAAAAGGAGCTGCTGTTTCCAGGGTTTCATTTTGTTGTTTGTTGGACATTACAGACTGTGCATAAATACAGTTCCTTCCAAAAGTATTCCCCCCTTTCTAGTTTGTTGAGTTACAAATGATATTAGCTTTTTTTTAAGTATATATTTTTATTTAAAACCTGAATGTGAAACCTGAACACTTTTATGAGTGAAAAATTAAATATGTGCAAGTATTGCAAAGGAAAATCTAAAAACAATGCAGGTTAATCTTGTTTGCCAAAGCGGACCTAAATTAGTTCAGGTGCACAAAATAACTTTGACAGTTACACAATTAGTTGAATGTCTTCTATGTGTCATAGTAGTTCACTGATGTCAGAGTTGTTGTTTTAAGGGTAAGTACTAACACTTTACACTCTGGTGTTTTTATTCTTTTGTGTTACAGAAGCTCTATGTTGTCTGTGATATCGCACTGTTTGTCATCGTCAACAAAAGCACAGCTTGCCATTTGGATTCGCCGAAAGATCCCGTATTACCTACAAAATTTTTCACCCCGCCAGATAAAGTAAGTCTTTTCTCACACTGCCCCTCGCCTTCGGAAAAGACACTCGAGTTTGAGAGCACAAGTGTCTATTTGTAATGAGTAAATCCGTGATGCCTGTTTTGGTTGTAGGACTTTGTCAATGACAAGGATTATCTGTCATTAGAAGCCAGGACGGTCCTTTTAACAGGAAAGGTAAGAATCCGTGCCTACGGGTAACTTCTGTATTTACAATGTGCTTGACGCACTCTGGGCAGGCGAAGTGACGATTACTGCCGAACTGTCCTGTGAGGCAGGAGGTCGGAGAATCACCAAGTTTCTTTTCTTATTGATTTTTGGCAATTATTTATTATTGGGATCCCTGATTTTTGAAGCTGGGAAATATTCAGAATTGCACCTGTAGAGCAGCTGTATTTGCTGTGGTTTAATTAGTATACTTGGTCTTCTTCAAGAATCGGATGAGCTGCTGTGTCTGTATTAGCGCTCACGGGGCTGGGAGTCTCTGCTAGCAGGTGGTATTGCGGTTCCACACGGACAGTGTGGAAAAGGCTTTCGGGAATGCGTAGCCCACTTTCGTGCCCTATCCTCCTGTAGCCCAAGCCGGCTGGCGTCCTCGGCACCGTGAACAAGCCGCTGTCCGTGGCCGGGAAGAGGCCGTACACCAGGACGGGCGGCTCGGAAACGGGCAGCAACGTCAGCGGGAACTCGGAGCCCAGCTCCCCAGCCGGAAACAAGGGAAGGTGAGGACTTCGGGGCCGCCCCGGCGCTCGGTCTCCCCTCCGCAGCTCTCCAGCTTGTCCCCGGTGGCCCCCCCCGCCGCTCGGCTCTGACGACGGCCTTCCTTGTGTTTTTTTTTAAAGGGAGCCCGGCGCAGAGGCGTCCGAGACAGGAGCCTGCGAGAACGAGGAGAACCCGGTGATCCTGATCTCGGTCACACCCGGTAAAGCTGAACCCGTGAAAAAGGTAAGGGGCTGCCGCGCTTTCTCGCCGGATTGAGCACAGTCCATCTACTTTGATACAAACGCGTCTGTGGGGAGAGTTAGACCGCCGATCAGGACGGCACGAGAGTTTGTAGAGGAGTTCATTGCCGTGTGGACGTGTACATTGGAATTCTTATTCGCTCTCGGGACGCGCGCAGTACAGCAGACGACACCACCCAATGTAGGCAGTACATAAATAGCAACAACCAGAACAATAAAGGTTGTTGTAGAGAACAATATATATTTGGTAGTGGGGAAAAAAGAAACATGGTAGTCCAAGTCAAAAAGTGCATAGTGCCAAAGTGCATCGAGTTCAGAGACATTGCACAGTTAGCCGTTCAGGATGCGTGCTGCCGTAGGGCAGGAGCTGTTCTTAAGCCTAGTGATCCGGGCCTTAATAGTGCGTTACCGCTTGCCAGAGCGAACAGGGTGAACAGGCTGGGATCCTGAATGATGGATTGGGCTTTATTGCGACGGTGGATGGTGTGAATCTCGCTCTCACCCTCACCCTCTGTAGCACGTCTTTGTCCCGCGAGGTAGTTAATGCGCACGTGTAGTTTCTGTTCATTTTTGCCTCTCCACTGCACGAACTGAGGAGTGTAGGCAACGCCAGGCTTCTGGCTTCGCTTTGCTTTGAACCGGGGACAGGGATGGTACAGAAAGCGCAGATCGAGTGGTGGCGATGGCTGGAGTAACCCGGGCGCGGTCTCCGCGCCGAGAGATCCGCCGGGCGATTCTCACGGGCGCTCCCTCCCCTCGCCGCAGGAGACCAACTCGGAGCAGGCAGCGCCCGGCAACGCCAGCGCGGAGCGAGGCAAGAAGCGCGCTGCCCCCCCCGCCGACGGGGCGGAGAACATGCACCAGAGCGCCGAGGGGAGAGCCTCGGACGAGGCCGGGGCCCCCGCCGTCCCCAAACCCCGGCGGGGGCGCCCCCCGAAGACGCAGCCCGCCGGCGGCGGCGGCGCGGAGAAGGGCGCGGAGGCCAAGAGCGGCGGCCGGGGCCGGAAGAGAACGGCGGCGTCCCAGGACAGCCCAGGGGTGGTGGAGCCCATCACCATCAAAATACCAAAACAGCAGAAAGACGCCGAGGTCAAGAGGGCGGCGCCACAGAGACAGATGGATTTGCAAAGGTAGGGGACGCCGCAGGCTGCCGGGCAGGGCTGTGTCCGATCGGTCCCTTCCTGAAGTTCAGGCACGTCCTCTGTGTCGAGGGAATCAAATCGGACCTTAGAGCAGGACTGTAGATCACAAAGGCGATGGACTTAGACCATTGCATTCTTTGATTAGAAGGTACTAAATGTAATCTAGAAGGGTCTCATTGGTATACACGAATTTTTACTTGTTGTGTTGCAATTCTGTGATTTTCTTCTGCAGTTGCTGTGTAGAGCTCAGCAGCGCACCGCTGCAGTGCCTTTAATATATTCCTACACTTCCGGCTCTGCTGTTTGAATTTCTGTACTCCCTTTCAGCAGTTCACTCCCCTTCCGAAATCACGTCCCCAGGTTTTCTTTGGAAATGAGATTTTATTCTTGGTTTGGAGATGCAGGTTTGCCGACTCAGTCCCTGGCCTCTGCCGTGAACGGGTCGCAGGCAGCGAGGTCCAGTGAATGAGAGTGCGAGACCAGCCTGCGGCTCGCCGTCTGAATTGAGATGGAGATTGACAGGCAGTGCTTGAATCTTTCAGCAGCGAGGTTCTGGGGAGCGATGGCAATTCCCTGTGGGACGTAGAGTCCAGTCCAGACAGCCTGGGGAAGGAGAGGAATGTGTTTAGGAGCAAGAGCAGCTTGGAGGAGCTTGAGAAAGCAGACAGACGCCAGGGAGCCCCACTTAAGGTGCCGCAGTGAGCAGGGACAGCGCAGCAGGGGGACAAAACACTTCTCCACACGCAGACACCTTTTCATGACTTCAGTTTAGAATTCCCCGTTTTTTGTTACACCTGCCCGATCTTGAATCGCCAGCCGTATGTTTGTGCCAGCTCATGGCTGAGAACCCTGTGACCACACGGGGGAGGAGGTGGAGGCGGACCCCTCTGACAGTCAGGGTTTCGCACGCCTGAGGGCAGCTCCGATTGGAGGAGAGGCGCGTCTCTCACTCTTCAGCTCCCCCGCCCGCCAGCTGACGAGTCTCGCCCGGCCCTCAACAGTGCCCGGCCAGTCGTGTACTGCTGCTGGGGGAGTCCCAGTCACAGCTGGCTAGTGGCGTCATCCGGGCTCGAACCTGCAACCCCTGCCTGCGGGTGAACATCTTTCCCAGTTGAGCCACTTAGGAGGTGCTCTTTAAAGAGCTACTGTTTGTGCTACTACTTAGTCGCGTTCTTTTTATCACCTGTTGCTTTTACACTGACACTCGGGACAAATATCAGTTTGAGTGTCACAGATTTGTTTTCTTGGTTATTTTTTTTATTTTTTACAGACATTGTAAAATCATTTTAGAACAGTTTTTCCCCACCTCACCCTGACTGTTTGGGAAAACATTGAAGCACCTGCTAGAATAAAAATAATCAAATATTTTTCCGAAAAAAACATCAGCCTACACATAACTGTTTTCCGCTCTCCACACGAAGGCAAGATTAAGTTTTAATATTTGAACTCATTTTTTTAAATAATTTGGAAGCAGAGCTGTAAAAATGTTGCCTACGTTTTGCATTGTTGAATATTTGATTAGTGGGTGTAGAGTTGTAGTTGTAGGGGTAGTTCTGTTCAATATTATCTGCTGATCAGAGGTTGAGCAGATTCTCCAGGCTCCATCAGGTGTGGCGTAGCCTGGACCAGAGTTTAAGCCAAGCGTGGGTTCAATTTTCCTCCAGTTATTTGGGCAGGTGGTTGAGGCCTTGAACTGCAGTGAATTATGCAGGAGTTGTACCATCCTGTAGATATTATATAGCTACCCCATTCCCATAAGAATCAGAATTGCCTATCAAATTATACGAAACAAGGAAGGTAATTGTTTCTCTTTGGTTTCAGGTAAAAAGAAAAGGTTTCCGAAGACAAAAAAGTTGAATGCCTGGTTCAGGACTTCAGGATTAGCCACCACTGTACAGAAACTGAACTTGACTGTAAAGCTCTTCGCCCTGAAAAAGACGAGACGCGGCACTGCTTCCAAACGCTGTTTTTGAAGCAAGCTTTCTCCTCAGCGATAAAACAGTTCAAGCTCTTTGAACGGTGGTCTGTTCACCCCTTTCTGCTTCACTGAGACTTCTTTTTACAACTTTTTTCAGAAATCGGTTCAGATTCCCGCAATGAGTTGATTTCCAAGGCTGATGTCTTCTCTTCTGGTTGTCATGGCCTTTTTTATGTTTGCTGAAAGCAATTTTTTTTTTTGTTTGTTTTGAACCGGAGTCGCCACATTGACTTTAAAAAGAAATTTAAGCCAAATAGTCTCACTGCCTGCTGCTGCAGATGAATTTTTTTAAGTTTTAGCCTGAGCACTGTTGGGTAGAGAATGGCTCGCTCTGGATGTTCAGTAAACACCTGAGCATTCCCAAAGGAGTGCGCCCATGGGACGATCGAGCCATTTCTTTTCAAAGCAGATCGTTTCTAGATTTTACAGATCTGTTCAGATTTTACCATTCCCTTCAGATTTTGTCTGAGTTGTTTTTTGCAGATTTTAGTTCTCGCCTACATTGTGAACCACGATAAAACATTGTAAAGCTCTAGCAGGTAACCTGGTTCTTTTACAGAGGCCTTTTATTTTTAACTTGGGGCAGATTTTACATTTTTGTAACGGAATGAAAGAGGAGAGTGTGCACAAAAAGTAACATTTTGGGGGGTAATATGAATTACCACATAAAATGATGCTTACACAAAAGTTTTAAATAAAACAAACCTGGGTTTTAGATGCCTGCAAAAAAATAAAACAGTTGAAAACTGTTGGTAAATTTTGAGTGTTTTTAGAGATTGAAAATATTTTTCAACATGTTTTGCCAGTTTGTCTCCCTGTTTCCAGCAGTTTGTTTTATTTTAGTGAAATACTTATAATGTTGCATTGATTATTATGATTCCAGGCATTGTTTTGGGGATAGCTGTGTACAGATTATGTACACATGACCATATTTAATTTTTTTGCATATAATAAATGCTTTTAGGTGTCACGTTGTGAGTTCATGACTTTTCTAATTCCACTCTTGCAAATCAGCATGTTAGTACTGTGATGAAATTATACTGCTTCCGTCACATCTCTCTGGGAATTGAAGGTGCTGGTGTGAGAAATAATGTAAAGAGATTCTCCATCCCAAATATAGCAGAGTTTCCAACCAAGAAGAAAGCATTTGGCTAATCCAGCCTGTTTAAGCAGTTTATTGATCCAAAACTCTCACCCAGTTTCTTGAAAGAAACCAGGGTATTCTCTTCAACAACATGACCGGGTCGTTTATGCCACTGAGCAAGGACGTGTCTCCTGCTCTCAGTTTTAAATTTGCTTCCACACAGTTTCCACTTGTGTCCTCCGGTGAGTGTTTCCCTGTAGCCGTTCATTGACATCTCCCTCTAAAGGTTTACTTGCATGGGACAGTGGGTATAGTGCTACTGCTTTGTTATTCCTGTATACATGCTCATAAAATGTGTTCCTTTTGTTCAGAAGATTGATAGTAAAGTAGACTGACAGTATTATCTCATGGGCAGTATCACTTAGTGCTCAGATCACTTGAGGGGAATTGCAACACTAACGATGACCGTGTGTAAGGCATTATGTGCATGCAGTATTTAACAGACCACCAGCTGGCTTTGTTAAGGTGCTGCATGTAACTTCCTTGTTTTACTGCTTAGTCTTGGTTGGCCTGTGAAACTGACAGGGAGGTGGGATAGAGGGAGACTGCTTTACTCTGGCGCAGAGCAGGCTGGAAAGCTGAGGTGCACTTGCTAGGCAGAACACGAGTAAGTAAGAGCACTTTGTAATACTTGCGCATAATCTTGAGAAGCTGCACTGCTGACTGACATTTTGCTTTTTTCACTCCTAAGTGGTCTGAGCATTCAAGTTTTGATTACAAATATATATATATGTACTTTTCACATTCCACAAAATGGCATATCTGGAAGGGGGTGGATAATAAGGCACTGTACATGCTCCCTGTGTTTAGAGAGACTCCTGGTGTTGTCCAGTGAAGATATAGTATGTCCTTGTTACTTCTGAGCATCAGGAGTGAGAGTCCCAGTGTCACTTTGCTTATTGTTGTGATTTAAACTCAATTCTGTTCACATACAGCTGCTACTTCATGATTTATGACACTTGTACCCATCGTGACACGCTTCCTTTTACTGTTTCTGTGGTCAGCAACACCACCTGAAAGGTCTTAACCATGGCAAGTCGACAGCCTGCATAAATAAGTTCAAAGGAGGTTCGATGCAGCATAAAGGATCCATCTGCTTGTTGGTCCTAATGCACAAAGGTTTTGCAGTAACGCTAAATCGCTGCAAATGAGGAGTGAGCTGGCTGGTAGGCCTTCATCAGACGTGAGTCTTGTGAAAACCCAAGATCGTCCTCACTCTCGAGTCGCACCGCAGCACTGCTGGTGTTGGGGTGTTTGTCGGTGCTTCACGGACAGGTAAAGGGTGATGATGGGTGGGAAGAGGCCATCAGCTTGGACCTGGCCTTTCCAGTGACTGACAAGTGTCGAAAGGAAAGGGTGCCTCTTGGTTGTAGGTTCTTGGCTCTTCAGATGGGTTTGCCTCCAACAATATAATTAAGTATTCTACTGGCGTGGATCACAACCCACATGCCTTTGTATCTGTCGGTATGTGGAAATTGAGCTGGATGGTTTCTGATTTGCTTTATAATAATAAACTTTATTTTATATAGTGCCTTTAAAGGTGGCTTCTCAAAGCGCTTTACAGGATGACAATAACAATAAATAAGAAGACCACAACAATAAATAAGATTTCACAAGATGAGACACAATTACAATTAAAACAATACAACAATAACAATAGAGGAGACCGTGGAAGATGGTATTAAGAAGAGCAGAGGGGTGAAGAATGGAACCAGTTAAGTAAAGGCTTTTCTGAAGAAGAAGAAGAAGGTTTTGAGTCTGGATTTGAAGGAGTTGAGAGAAGGTGACTCTCCGATACACTTGGGCAAAGAGTTCCAGGGCTTGGGGGCATAGCAGGAGAAGGCCCTGTCGCCCATACAATGTAGACGGGCTTTGTACTGTAAGTATACGTTTCCTTCTATTACAACCCCCCCCCCCCCCCCATAGTTTTTACAACAGGAAATCCTAACAGTACACTCCTTCATCCTCCCGTTAAAACATCAAAAGCATTTGCTTTATATCAAATGTTCAGGAGCTGTATCACCTTATAGTCCCGAGTACAGATGTGCTTCTCGAACCTTAAAAGGGGGAGAATACAGAATCGAACTGGGTTTAGAACGCTCCTGTAAGCACAGGAGTGAACTGTAGGTAATAGGTGGTATGTTGAGTTTGCTAGTCCGCTCCACTTCGTCTCATCACCTTTTCATCAGCATTTAACAAAATTAATGTAACTCAGGTGTTGGTTCTAGGAGGGATACTTCAGTAAAAAAAAAATTAAATACCAGTAAACTTATTACAATAATATGGCAATTTTAGTTGCTTTCCTGATTTGCAATTAAGGGCCTGTGCTTTGCAATAAATATATATATATAGAGAGAGAAACACTTTGGACAGTCTCTGCTTCTCAACTTATTTTAACATATAGCTATCCAAAAGATGCTTGGAGAACTACAGAACATTTTCTTAGCCTACTGATCTTTTCCTTCCTTGCAGCATTTATTGCTACCAATGTAATCAATCCACCCGTACACAAGAGGTCACAGATTTGTTTTATTTGAAATCTGAGTTGTTGCTACATGTTGTACACACCACATGCATTTTCAATCAATGGTGCTTCAGACGACGTGGAGAACTCCTGTAAGCTGGACAGTGCCAGTTGTAAGTCTATGCCGTAACCCGACTGGCCCAAAGATTGTTCAATCAGCATGACTGTGTGCGGCCCGAGTCTCGTCCTTGGTCTAGACCCTGTGGGGCTGCAGTGCTCAGTGCAGACAGCACCTGATCAGTTCAGGCACGGCTCTGGGTCCATGGGACTTGACAGTGAACCCTCTTCATCTGGGGGTGACATCGGGGCTTTTCAAGTCAAGTCGAGTTGGTGGACAAATTACAATCCCAACTGGGCCATGTATTTAAAAAAGGAAAACGAATGGGCTTTTCATTAAGTCAATATAAATCCCAGTATATACATCAGCATATGTATTGGCCACCTGAATCTGTAATGGTTGTTGACCAATTCATTGAATGATCAACTGCTGTTCATACGAGATACAAGCTACTATCTGAACTTTCTCATTCAGCACTGTAATGGTGGAGGGTCAATACTTTCTTAACGATGAGGGATTCCAACGGCTGCCTACTGCTTGTGTAGAAGTACAGCATTCAAACAACAGCGCTACAACCTCCTTTGGCTGCTACGGCAACCTTATTGTTTCTCCTAGTATTTAATACTTCATTGCTGGAAAAGGGAGGAAAAAAAAAACCTATACAGCACCATCACAAATGTGTTTTAATGTGAAGATCATATCTGATGCGTGACTAAAACTTGAGGCAATGGACAACAGAAATCATCCGATCATACCAGGTCAGCTAGATTAACACCTTTTTTTGCTTTGACACTGAATAGCATTGACAAAATATTAAGCCAAAGTTAAAATTGTATAGTTTTTGGTGGACATGTTTTCATCTCGGGCAATGAGGCTTAATCCCCTTTCAAAAATGCTGAATGCAAGACATCCCAGTGAAAACGGACTTGTTCTAAAAATGTTTCAATTGCCTCAGCTTCAGCACTTCCTTAAAACACATCCCTCCTCTTATTACAAGTATTTAATTTTTGGCTTTTGCAAGTGTTATGGATCTCCACAGAACCTAGCTTCTGCTGCGGTCGCACCTTTGTGTAAATGACATCATAAATTTTCTATAAAGGAGCTGTGTAGCTCACCAAAGAGGAGAAAAAAAAAGTATTTTGCTGAAGTGTGGCCTTTCTCTTATTCTTTTAACCAGAAATATGAGTTTGACAAGAACCATGCAGTGCTGCTGCCTTTAATTGGACTTTGAAGAAGACAGGAGAGTCAAACACCATTTTCAGCTCTTTTCTTTACTGAAAAGCAGAGTGGAAAAGAGTCAACTTCATACCTGTGAAACAGCAACCATTTTCGTGCAATATTGATCATACCAAAATACAACAGGAACAAGAGAAAAATCATTTTCATTTTTTTTTTACAAAAAATAACTGCAGCCATCAATAGTGCATTCTAAGATGAAATGTCATTTTAATATGAAACGTGTGTGGCTGTATGTACAAGAGAAATAGGGAATCTTTTTTTTTTTGCTGAAATAGCAGAACTGTGGCCAATAGCAATTGTCTGTGCATTAGATCTTAAAGTATATACAGGTGAAGTAACAGCATCATCACAACCCTCCCAGAGTGCAAGAAAGAAAGGAGATGAGACCAAGCAAAATGACAAACATGTACCTGATAAGCAAACCCCACTTCAATTTCTCAACTAGAGCTAATTGGGATCAACTGAAGGTTATGAAGTCCTTGAGTGTGTCGTAGTACGTGGCGGAAGGAGACAACTAAAACAGGGATAGTCTCTGTATTAAATCTTGAGAGAGAGAAGTGTTTTATAACAGAAGAGCTGGTTAGACTTGGCTAAAATTGAAAGTTTACCTTGTAAAATACACACTGGATACTTACAGTGTGAGCGCAACTAACATTTTCTCATTTAACATAAAAAATATCAATCTGTAGGATGGGTGAACTACAACTGCAGAGCTGTCGTCTGGCTCTTCCTACTGTCCTACTAGGCTGTGAAGGAATGGTGGCTTCCTTACAGCTGGCAATTTAGCTGTAAATGTCCAGTCCAATACAACGCATTTGGGGGAAAAAAGTGGTTAGTAAGCCCATCACCCCTCCAGGAATCTCAGGATATTCTGTACTTCTGGAGGGAACAGGGATCTGCAGAGCTGGATGAGGTGGGTCCCATTCTATTTGGGATGAAAAGCGCTGTGTAGATGCCACAAATTAGTAGCTCAATTAAATGTTCCCCTTTCCCCCTGACTGCATGCCTGCATTGTACCATGCATGCTGCTGGGAAACAAAGCAGCTTTAACGCAAGAACTTGGGAGTCGCAGATTCCGCATGATTTTGCAGGATATTTCACCGATTGGCACCTTCTGGTGTGTCACTCTTTTTGAGTTACCCTGAATGTTGTGAAACAAGTCCAACTCCAGGGTTGTGTTCTCAACAACGAGTCCCGAGTACCCTCCCTGTCAGTCTGACGCGTGATCGAGTAGTTTAATACCCACATGGCTGCACACAGTACCATACTGGCGTCCTCACTTATATGAAGATGTAAGATTTACCACATAAAGCAGTATAGGTTTTAAAATCAGGTGCTGGTTAGACCACAACTTCCGACTGGCAGACAGATCAAGAGCCTGATGTGGTGCAACATTTGGCTTTGTGCAATGTAAGACGACTTTTTGTTTTTGACAAACCATTTATCGAGGTCCTTGGCGATATTAAAACCCCAGAGCAGAGTACCTCCTGGGTCAAGGATCCAGTCTATGTGACCTCAACACATGATCTGCGCTATTCCACCAATTTGCTATGTGAGTCAATTCAAAACAGGCTACTGCTACAGAACTAACAGTTAAGGATCCACAGTGATAACACCGTGGAGATCAGCTACCAGCGAAGAGACAGGAGTAAATCTATGACACATTCAATACATACCTGTTGAAAAATAGCAGTACATTGCAGTTCTGGAAAGCAAAAGGAAATTGAGAAATACTCTTACAAGTATTGGTCACATTGTCTTTACATACATATAAAAAAAAACTATAGGGTTAGTTATCTCAACCGTAACCACAGTTCAAATTTATAGTGATTCTTTACAATATTACGTAAGAAAAAAATTAAAAGTATTTCCCCGGTTTTAATTTACACAGACTTTAATAGCTTTATTTACAGAGCAATTTGCGTTTTTTTTAAGTTTTGTCTTTTTCCAGTCTCAACTTGCAGCTAGTTAGCATTATCAGGAATTACACAGTGCCGTGTTCTTTTTAAAAGGGAACCTAGATGTTATACTAAAAGAAAAAAAAAAAAGAAAAAACGAGGGCAGATGGGCCAGTTCGAAGGAGGGATGGGGGGAAGGGCAAGCCTACAGGAGCAGCCTTCATGAATTGCTCAGTTACTCAGAAGTAGCTCTGTCGCACTCTCCACATCCCATGATTTCGAAGACAAGGCCACTATTACTGCGTTCTGTGGGGAGAAAAATAGAAGAGGCAGGAGTTATAGCACTAGTACTGCAAACACTACAAGGTTATTTTTTCTACCAGTGCCAAAAGTGCCGTTCGCCCCGAGTTGTTTCTAACCCATCCTGGAGGGGGCGATAAAGAAACTACCCCAAGCCCTACAGGACCCCAGTGAATTTGGGCGGACATGTTTGAGGGACCCCAGGACCCAGGGAGATACAGGAAATGCAAAAAAGGATGTATGACATTACAAAAGTAGCTCAGAGGGTGCAGAGCATAACGCTAAACAGTGACTTGTCTGCAATTTTATTTTTAGAATCACCCATTATTTGCCTTTGTACACATTTCTCCATTTTGGAAATGGAGAATTTCTACTCAATGAGGTTTTCTGCTGCCAACAGGAGACAGTTAAGAGCAAGAGTGGGCAGTCCTGGTCCGGATGGGCCCCCGTGCCAGCGGGTGTTCATTCTAACTCGGGTCTTAACGAGCTCAATCAGTTCATTACTGGGTTAATGAGACCTCTTTTAACACCCCTTTCCAGCCCTTCAAGTGTTGGTGCTTTCAAGAGCCCTAGGAATCCCACAGGCACCTCGCGGGAAGGACAGGTGCACAGGAACGGCACTGGAAGCAAACTGGCCCAGTCACTGGGGTTCACTGGTGCTCAATCAGGCTGACGACAGGCTGGTCAGCTTCAGAACCAGCCCAGCCCCACCAGCTGTGTGGTGAGAATGTCCACAGCGTTTCTGTCATTCTTCGATTACCGAGATTCTTTTTCAACAAAGGTCAGGGAGCATTGCCGCACGTTGTGCTTACTTTATCGAAGCCCATTGCACACAGTTTGTCTATTTTTCGGGTGTATTCGGGACTGGAGACAGGCGCCCCAGCGTACACGTGCGCCCAGAGTCGTGCCGTCTGTTTAAACATTTCTGGATTTTGCTTGTACTGTGAAAAGAGCAAGAGTGTTCATTAAATACCAAGGAGAACTGTGAAAGCTGACAGACAGGAGGGGAGGGTACTGCATGCACAGCACTCTCTATATCCCACATAGCAAATCCTGTTTTTGGTGTTTGTGTGTCTTTAGCAGAACGTTTGGAAAATGTTGACATTTTTTTTTTTCATTAAAAGTCACGCAGACCTCAATCATACAAAATCTGAGTCTGGAATCGCACCCAGACAACAGGGGGGAGGGGAGGTGGGGAACAGGGACAGAAACACAAAGCCTGAGGCAGGGCAAGACCGAGATGGCAGGAGATGAGGACATGGACAGGGAGGGAGAGGGTGACCACAACGGAGGCGGAGAAAGGGACAGAGAGAGGCTGGATGGGCGAGGGAGGAGGACGAGATCACTGGTGGGTACAGAGAGACAGAGAGACCAGGGACGGACAGAGAGACAGAGCCCGAGAGCCCTACCTGGTTCGCCACCACTGCGTCTTGTGGATCGTCTGGCTCTGCCGCCGCAAGCAAGGCTTGTAACGATAATAACACTGTCCTGAGGGTCATTGCAGCTGCCCTGAAGGGGTCAGAGCAAAGCATTTGACACAGGTCACTTCGCAGCCACTCCTACTCTATTCCTCATCATCCTTACCTCATATAATAAAAGGAAGAAAAATGGGCAGCATCTGAAGTTTTGAGAGAAGTATGGAATCACTTGAGTGCAATACTACTAAAACCACACAACACACCAGTAGATCTGCATCTAGACCACTCATCACTGCGTTACAAGCTGCCATCTTGAAAAGATTTCTTATGACGGTAACAGGAAACGGTTCCTGTTGTCAAAGGAAGATCACCCACAGATCGGTTAAAGGAACTGGTATCCCTTCAACAGAGAAGACCGCAAGGGGCTTTGATTCAAGTACTCAAAGTCCTGGAAGGTGCTGACAGGGCATGGGGACCACTTCAGGCTTCACAATAAAATAAAATCTGACACGAGGTCGCAATTTCTAAATTAAGAAAACATGCGTTGAAGGCGGAACTACTGTGGTATTTTTGTATTGCAGGGTTAGAAAGAATCATGAGTAAATTTCGAACCACAATAAAAGTCAAATGTACACAGAAACATGTAAAAAAACCTCCAATTGACAACACAAAATAGATTCAATTTCCTGTTACTTGCAGCCTGCGACTCAGAATGAGGCAACAAAACCTCCGGTGAAGTGAGGCAGCCTTATTACGTTGTGAACAAGCAGGCTTGTGAAAACATCCCTTTTAATCCAACAGAAATATTGCTCTCGACTTCAAGACAGTTTTGCTGACAAATACTACTTGCTTGTTAACTCTGCATACAGATCACCTTTGTGGGGCGAAATGTTTGCTGCACAACCTGTGCTCATTTATTCGTACATCACGTTACATTAGTCATGACAGGGACTAGTGAGCAGGAAGGGCCGCACCACGTCACGGGTCATGCGAACTCTCGCTCTCACCGTGGCAAAACCAGTGGCTTGCGACAATAGAGGTGATTGTACAGTACTGTCACAAACTTAATTTTGTGCTAAATTCAAAATTTGTGAACATTTTCTATACCATCAATGATTTTATTTTGTTATGAGATTGAACAACCATCCCTTTAAGGGAAGACAACACACCGTCATGATGCCTATAACAAACTGCACTACCTTCAGCTTGTACAAAGAGCTTCACATGATCTTTGCCAAAAAAAAAAAATGAAACCAGAGAAAGCAGCTTGTCCCACCTTATACTCGGTGAAAGCTTGCTTTAGTTTTGCTCCAGAGACTACTCAGTAAAATGTCCTGCGGGAATTCTTTGGGCAATCGTGGTCATTCTGAGCTCCCTCCCATACTAATTATTCTGTAATTTGGGTTTCACAGAGGTTTAAAAACAAGATTTAAGGTATCAAAAGACAATCAAAGGTCCATCTGATCAGACATGTCAAGAGAAAATGGTTAAACAAACCAAAACAACCGTAGAATTGCTCAGCTAATGCAAAGAAGTTGATCTTTTTCTGAATTCATTTGCCTCCTAGAGAATTTTATGGAGCTGTGTGAACGTTTTTTTTTCCCAAAACAAACTTTGTTTGAACATAGTACACCAGGGTACAAAGGTGAAAAGTGAAGTGGTGCAGATTGAAAGAGCTCTCTTTTTCTTTAAAAATCCAGACCACAACCAGATTTCACGGGCTCCTACAATACTGCCCAGTTATTCTGCATTAACCTAACAGTCACAGAACAACACAGCTATTGCTGCTACGCTGAAAAGGGATTCATGAGAGGCTCTTGATTTCTGGGATTGTGGCCAAGGAACCCTGCTGATAATCAATTACAATTCCAGGGTGATCCCCAATGAAAACCTACAGAGGAACGTACAGCGAGAGAGTTACAACTATATCCAAACAGATCCCCTGTAACTGATATGTTAATAGCTAACGGGGAAAGGAAATTAATACCAGCAAGTAAAGGCTAGAGTTATTTTTCCATGCTATAAAAATATCTTCCAAAAGAAGATCTTAAATATGTTCTAGGAACTTACCATTGATCTTTTAGAATGTCCAAGCATATTGCACCAGTGACCGAGCTAATATTTGGATGCCATATTTTAGTGATAAATCGAACCTGAAACACAAGGAAAGACAGTTACACAGTCATATGTACAAAAAGTCCATTGACATTGAAATGCACAGATCTGACTGTGGAAGACGTAAGATGTACAGTACTGCACTGACGTTTAACTTTCATAAATGAACTGGTCCTCAGCTGTCCATAACGCAGACAGCTTTCAGGCTACAAATGCAGCTAAAAACACTACTTGCAAAGTGTCTGATATGGACTTAACCCACATAGTTTTTGGAAGAGGGTAAATCAGTCAGCTGCCCAAAGACACAAAACGTGTCTCTCCTAAGTTGAAGGTGTTGCTTTAACTAGACTGTCCAGACACTATTTTCTGTTCAGTCAGTGTAGTTTAATTATGTTCCATGGTAGTTTAATCATTTCTGATTGCCGGTGCTCTGTGTCTTAGCTGCAGAGTCAGGCCTCACATAGAGCAGGCTGGCCACACTCCTAGAGGATACAAGCGGTGATTTCAGAACATACGATTTTGGGGTTCCCCCTATACTGTACGTGCAATAAGCAAACTTCAATTCTCTTACATCTGGGCCAAAAAAACTTACAAGCATCAGAAAAAGCGTAATACCTTAGGTGACAGTGTGAATAATCACCACTGCAAGCTGCAACAGACAGCCTGCAAAGTGACTTAAACCCTCACATGACCGGGACTGGCTGAACAGGACATACTCTGTATTTACACCTACCTTTGGAGGATTAAATGGATATGTTTCTGGAATTTTTATTTCTAGCTGATATCTACCACCTGTCGAAAAAGCACAAGAGAAAGGGGAGGTTCGGTTAATGCACGCAGCTATAACCCCTATGCATTCTCAAAAAAAAAGAATTCATGATGTATAAAAATGTTGCTTAACATATAACCACCCTGCCACCACATTACAACCTCATCGGATCAAAGAAGCTCAGCAAGGCTGGGCCTAGTCAAGTTCACTTTGATTATTGCTGTAAATGGCACTGTTAGAAGCAGTACGTCCTTCCTTTTAGACTAAAATAGGTGTCTCCAACTCCTGGTGTCCTGGAGAGTCTCAGTGCAGTTCTTCTTACAGGTCACCCTAGATCCCCTGTTATTTCAAAGACTGGGAACACTTGTTTAAGCAACTGATCAATTCACAAGAAATGTTTCAATGAAGAAAACACCAGTCCTTGAGGCTGAACAAGTTCCAATTACATGTAAGGTTCTCAAAACAATTCTTGGACCAAACTTTTGGATCAACTATGAAAAAGTATATCCTTGGGAACACTCCACATGGATTTAGAAAAGGAAGGTCATCCCTAACCAACCTGCCACGGGTTCTTTAAACAAGCAACAACAGCAATGGATACCCACAGGGCATATGATGTGGTTTATTTCGATTTTTGGAAGGCTTTTGAGAAAGTTAATCCTTAACAAGGAATTGTCAAACTACGGAGAACAGACATTCAGGGAATTGAGAGTATCTGGATTGAGAATGAATTAGTAGAAAATGGATAAGGTCATGATTAGGAATGAATATGAAGTTAGTGGAGTACCACAGGGATCTATCATTGGGTCTGCTGCTTGACCCAATGATCTAGATTCTGATACAGTTAATAAACTAGTCAGATACCAAATTAGCAGGATTAGCAAACATTATAGGAGCAGGAAATTAAATTTGAAAGGACTCTGATAAAATCCAAACCTGGGAAAACATTTGGAAGATGATATTTAATACAGACATGTGCAGATTTGTGCTTGCAGGCAGCAAAAATATTAACATAAAAATACATCATTTACATATTTTAGACAATGTTGGGAAACAAACAGGCAAGCAAAATATTGTAATATGTAGTTAAACATCTTCATTTGGAATACTGTGCATTTTTGTGGTCGACAAGCTTTAGAAAATATATTGCTTTTCTTGAATTAGTCCAGATACACTGCAGGATTTAGGAACGTCCTACACTGACTGGCTGAAGGAACTGAATGTTTTTAGTTTCGGGACGATGATGGACGGACGTGATACAAGTATTTAAAATCCTCAAAGACACTTAGAAAATCAACCCAGATTTCTTGAGACTGTGCAAGGGAACACAAACCTGAGGACAGATGTGGAGACGCAGTAAAAAAAGTGTCGTTTCCATTGAATCACCTCAGAAAACACAACCTACACCGAGTGAAACCTGCGCATGATACCTAGAAGGATTTGGTTGAATTTCAACACGGGTTACAGACAAACGCCTCAGTGTGGCACTGAACATTTTTTCAGTAAGTGCTTCCAGTCTGTGGGACTATTTCTCAGTACGTGTCTGGTCTGGACAGCTGGAATTTCCTCATTCTTATTTATCATCCAGGGCACACCTTAACATAAAACAAACATTTATACAATGTTATGTTAGAAATATAAATAACTCTAAATATAATAATGCTAATATATCACAAAGAGTGTGCTTCTCACGCTTAACGTCTTATTCTGTGGTTCCTAGCACTTTCTATGATGTTCTGTATTTCACTCTACCTTCTTAATTTGTCTGGCCTGCTGACAAATTTCAACGCAGTCCTTGACAGCAGGCGCGTTGTATTATTCTGAAGAGTACTGTGACAACATCGGTGTCAACACACATCAAATGGAGGACGGAGATCAGATGGACACAGCCAGCTTTCCCCAGTTCACCACCACGCCGCCTTGACTGAAGCAGGGTCCAGTCCGAGACACAAGGGGGCGCCAATCCCACCTGCAGCTACACGTGTCGCCCAGAACAAGGAAGTCGAGAAGAAACCTGCCCTCCCCGACTACTACGTGAAGCAGGCAACCACAAAAAAAAAAAAAGGCAAAATGGTTAACAGGAAACCTCTGTCCGTGTTCACCCGGACATCAAGAGACGCAGAGCTGATGTCGGAGCTGGCTCGGGACACGGGACAGAGCAAGTCGTGTTTCTGCTCTGCAGGAACTGGCCCGTCTTGGGGGGGGATCTCTGCAGCCCCCTGGTTGGAACTGACTGTGAGGACTGAAGGCTCCAGCACAATAAGATAAGATCACTTTATTAGCCACATACAATTTCTTGTATTAGGACTTAGTCTTTTCGCATACCCCAGCTTGCTCTCCATGAGACACACAGACAGGGAGAGAGAAGCTTGGGGTCAGAGCGCAGGGTCAGCCATTGTACAGCGCCCCTGGAGCAGTTGGGGTTAAGGGCCTTGCTCAGGGGCCCAACGGAGTAGGATTCCTCTGCCGGCCGTGGGATATGAACCGGCAACCTTCCAAACACAGGTACAGATCCTGAGCCACAGAGCCCCCGCTCCGCCCCAGTGGAATAAATGTGCACTGCAAGCCGTGGGGGGTGCATTGCTGTGGGCACTGACCGAGCCCCATATTCACCTTTCTGCCTGAGTGATCACCACTAAAACGCCCCACTGTCCAATCACAAATGAATTTGGACAACGTGACTTTCAAACACACTGCAGTTAGTTTTTAGAGAGCAATGGCGTTAATTACTAGTCACAAACTAAGTCACCTGTTTGAAGAACACATTTAGAATAGTTAAAAAACGAATTGCCCGGCAGATCAGGTGGAGAAACGAGAAAGTGCCCCACCGACTGAATTAAAGGGAAACATTACCCAGGCCAGACTGTTCAACCCTGAGAGTTAACACGTATTCTCCTTCAGCACGTCCCCAGTCCCCACGCTGGTCTGGAAACACAGGCTCAAATGGAAGAGTGCCACCTACTGGTTCCCCTTATTGTAGCAGCCCGGTTTTCTTTACAAATCCCCATCCTGTCTTGTGAGGCCATGCTGAAGGTTGAAGGTTCAAATACAAAGCAAGGCACTGCTGTAGCTCCCTTGAGCAAGATACGTCCCTGCTCAAGCAATGCGGCCACCATCTCAAGAATAGCATGGGCGCAGCAATACAACTTCCATATGCACAGCACCCAAGGGCGTCGGACCGGATCTTCCCTGTGTTGCCTCTATTTACAGCTGCCACACGAAGCGGAAAGCTGGGGTGTCCACAAACCCCTTCCAATCTACTGTTTTAAACTTCTCTGTTCGGGGAGGAGGCTTCAAAACATCAAATGCAGTCTTGCTCGGGGCCGAAATAGCACCTATCAAGAAGAGGCCATCAAGCGCCTGAGTATGTTGTATGTGTAGGTGTGATGCGTTACGTATCCTGTGTGTCAGTGTGATCTGTGTTGTTTTGATCTGGGCTGCACTGGAGCAAATTCCAAACAACTTTGTTGACATGGCAATAAAACATTGAAATAAAATACCTAGCTGTATAAATGGTCCAAACACAAGTTGCTCTTGGATAAAAGTGTCAGCCACATCATAATTCAGGCTTGCTTAGCTTCTGAAATCTGAAGGAGAAGACTAGGCACCAAGAAGGTAATGCTGCTGTGCCAAACGTTTTGAAATTCTTGTTCTGTTACTGCTGTAACTTTTACTGCTAGTGGTATTTAAGATGCGACCTTTAAGCAGTTATCGTCAGTGCTGCTGGTTTGTCATAATACTTGTCGGCTCTCGGCCTCAAAGGTTGTAAAGTGAATTTAGTCTCTACTCTTGTGGGGGCCTCTCATCTGATGAGGTAGCCCTGACCCCGTGCAAATTCACCAACAATCTTATCTCCTTTCATCCAGACATTCCCATCATTCTGGCAGTATGGCAGCTCAGGAGAAATAATCAATACGGATATCCAGTGTGCCAAACAGAACAGAAACAATATTTCTGTAAAGCACATCGTGTGGCAATACTGTCTTGTATTCAATTGCCACTTCGCTACATTTCTATTGCATCATGGACAGCGAATAAAAAGTCAAAACAAAAGTGAAAATATGCAAAATGTTTTTATTACAATCTTCTACGGTTTCAATATCGACACATCATTTCTGGGACTTAAGTGTAAGCTTGTAAAAAAACGTGTCTCTTCTCACCAACACTTAATCTGCAGTCAGTGCATTAAAATCACATAACAGTCGAAAGACTGTGAGCACATATTCTGTTCATCACTACTTATCCACTAAGCTAGTATCTACTGTTAAGCCATATTTAATATTTAAAATGATGCAAGAATTTCATACTCTTACATGACTTTAGGCCACCACTTTAACACATTAATGAAATCCCATTAATCCTCTAAACAGTGACATTTTGAAAAACGAGGTGTTGGTGACGGGGTGCTCTCGTTCTTAAAATGTCTCCCTGGTTAAAGCGCAAAGCATCTTCCACAGAAGAGACAGCTCATTCGTCCACTACAGGCCTACACAGGTCGCCTGGAGAAAAGTACTGCTGATGTTGCTTCTACTGGACACATCACTTCACAACCCAAGAGTCGGCCCGGCGAACTAGCAGCCCGAGAGCACGGTAGGTAAGTTTAATCAAGGAGGGAAAACACCGATTTTCATCTGCATTCGAACACAGGAAAACGTTTTCAATGAGTTACGGTGTGATAGATGACCGTCTGTCTGCTGGGGCCTTATACCATGTTCACGAACCTTTCTGCAAACCTTGCAAATCGCAAACTCAATATCTGAATACTCAGCCCTTTAAAGCTAAGAATATTTGGGTACCTCATTGTGTGAACCTCCTTCATCGAGTGGAAAGAATTAAAAAGTCGGAACTCTGTTTGAGACAGATGTTTCTTTTCCTTTGTAATCCGCCCGTTCCGTGTTCCTGCTCCAGCCCTGTGACTGCTCTCTGCTGTCCAAGCTGTGATGAGCATTCCTCCGCAGAAGAACGTCAACAGAGCCGCACCGCAGGAGAACAGTTACATTTTAACTTTCATCTCCCATGGAAAGTATTCGCAAAACACACATGAAGCAAACAAAAGGCTATTATTTCCATTCTTTTCCACTGAGAATAACCGATTACTGCAACCTTTAAAGCTCGGTTCTCAGACAACCTCCTTCCTTATTCACACAGCCCGCAGGTATGGAACGGAGATGCAGGGTGTCCGAGGAAGGACAGCACACTTCAAAACAGCTCACACAGGCCGGGCAATCCATGAGAGTCACTGCTGCACAGCAAGCAAAGAAAAACCCAGCCAAGTCTACACCCGGTTAACCAAACAGATCATAGCCAGGCAGAACCACCGATGTCCGAACCACACAGACCTATCAACCGTGCTTCGAAATGTGCTCCTTCACTGCTGAGCCTCTCGCCACGAACATTTCCAGACACAGGCGTCTGCAGAGAGAGAGAGGGCGCTTACCTTCATAAGGTGTGTCAGGGGGTCCTGCGATTTCTCCCCGGAGTTCTGTGAAATTCTCATCTACAAGATCGACCTTTATCTGATTCTTGCTCGTCTGCAAGAGAACATTGAAAAGATGAAATGATTTTTCTGTTTGTATCCAACTTGCATTCCCGGACTCTGGGGAGCACTGTGTATGTCTCTTTTCTGATGCAGACATCCCTGGTCCTGTTCAGCCAGACCGCAAACTATACTGGCAAGGTTCTTACTATATTGCATTGTTACAGCCATTCAAAGAGTGCACCACATGGGCAGACTATGGCACAGTCTTCCAAAAACACGGTTCAGCAGATTATATTGCTACAATAACATTTTCCACTCTTTCACCTGTTTCCTCTGATCATTCTACCATAATGTCTTCATATGGCCCCAGTGAACTTTTTGTTTCCTTATAGGAAAACCACACAATGGGTTCTGACATATTTCACATTTTAGAGTATGGACTGAAAAGTCCCTATGAAGTCTATGCCCCCTGAAGAACCTCTATCCGTCATGGTTTGTAGGAGTCTTAAAAGAGCTGCTGAAGATCACTTTGACTAATCTGGAAAGTAAATGGCTTAAATTCTTGAGAGCTGAGCTAGAACAAAACGAAAAAACAGAAAACACTGTGGCTCTCCAGGACCAAAGCCACCATTTGAATTTTTAATTGCAGTTTTTTTTTTTTGCAGTGTCTGCCAAGTCTCAGTTTGAGAATACTCAATCTGATCTGATCTCAAGGTTAATTCCGAGATCAAACCAGCGCATGTTTGTACTGAATCAGAGACTCCTATCGTTCCTGCATTTCTGGAAGCCCAGTGGGTCAGTAAAGCCCTTCAGCAGCTAACTCAACTATCACAACGCCTGCAGTGGTATCGGCACAGCAATCACTACTGAGTTTCTGGAATTTTAAATGACCACGAGACGTCATCATATCCATGGCTGACTCTTTCCGATGATGCACAGATGACCGGGAGCTCTGCGCGGCCTACACCTAACTCTTACTGGGGATCCAAGATCTTCATTCTTCCACACCTCAGTGCAGCCGTCGACTGCAGGCAGGTGGCTTTTAAGGATGTCAATTCACTGGCAAAGCAAGTCCGCCCTGCTTTGTCCATTCAGGCTCTCCGTCACTTTCCATAAATGGAATCTCCTTCTTTCCTCCCCAGCTAGAGGCCGAGACCTTTCAGAACAAAATAACTCTGCAGTCCCTGGAAACTGGCAACAATCAGCTCTCAAGCCTTGCAGTCAGTTAACTCTTAATCTGTGTTGAATACACTTTTCTCCTTGACTCAAGAGTGAGGACTTCGATCTGCTGGTTGAGCTTTAAGATTTTTCTTCCTCGTGGTCAGTGGTTCTGAATTAGGCTTTCTATTACAAATTCAATTACAACTATTACTCGTTGTTATTAATTAAGGCCGATTGCCTGTATCCACTATCTTGATATATGTGATCAGTGGAGATTTTAGAATTCTATGCATTCTAGATGTTTTTATCCTAGACGTTTTACTGGATATTTAATACTATTATTGTTTGATCTTCCAGTCACAATTTTCTTTGCCCAGTTATTTTTTTGTCATGTTTTTTTCAAGCGTTTAGGTACGTACTTTTTGTACATTAGCGATAGCTACATTGGGAAACATCCTATAGCACCGTAATCTTATTTTTTCTTGTTTGTACCCTTGATGCAGACTTTGGCTTTATTCAGACTTTTCTAAACGTACATTTTAAGGGGGAGTTGAGGTAGAGACTTTCACTGTTGGCATATGATGAAAGCCTCCAATGCCATCATTGATGAACTGCCATTTTCTTGATGTTTCCCCAGATCTCAATGCTTTTGTTTTAGAATACTTTTTTTTTACTATTCTGTAACAAGTGGAAAAGAAATTACACAGAAACACTGTATGATGAAAATGTGTTTCTAACATGGCCCAGTTGAACTATCGGAGCTTTTTAAAGCTTTAAACACAAACAAGAAGAAATATGATAAAACAACAAATTACGCCTGCCTGTCCTGATGCACACTGATATGTGCAAGAAAAAAACGTTTGAACCCAAGCCCACGATGGATCCATGGATCCAATCAGCACACTGCTCTTCTTTTTTTCAGTACCTAACCGATTCTGCTGGGACTCACATCAGAATCTGTTCAATACAGTCAAACAGTGAAGCCCTGACCATCAGTCTTGTTTCAGAGATTATACTGATCTCTCAAAGACAGTCTAAACTTGATGAATATTCATTCATCCTAGAAAGCCATAATTCACGGATCACAGGATCAAACTATTGGGCAACGGGGTCCGATTTGCTTTCCCATGCTGCAATAACGGGAAAAAACGGATCATATAGGAGCACCAGCATAATGCACACTGTGCTTCCTACTTGTACTGGATGGAGGACATTTCTGCTACGAATAAAAATCAAGAAAAAGGTTTTACTGCAAGATGTGTTGTCTGCTGAATGTGAATATGTCACTGGAAATGTTCGTCCTCTCTGTGTTGCATGTCCTTGCTGGTGATCGCCGAGCTAAATTAAGATCAACCCCAAGACTAAAAGTGGTTGTTCAGAGATCCAGCAACCAAGACATTCCTAAGGAGGTTTGCTTCGGGAAGGGAAGAATCAGCCTAACGCAGGCTGTTAACTCCTAGCTGCCTGTGGAAAGTCACATCCTGAAGCTGGCATCACACCTATGAGAATTTGGGACCTTCACACGCACAGTAGTAAAGAACTGTCTTCGTCACTTTCTTATTTTGTCCGAGACGGCTTCTCAGCCAGAAAAACAAACCTCCCAAATCGTGACAAAATCACTTTATTGTAAAGAGTGTTTGTTCAATGCATGCTCTCAGATGGTATGTGTCAGCTCATGGTAGCATACACGAGATACTCCAAACCCCTTTTCTAAAAGAGTAATGTATTGCAATTTTCTTTTTTAAGTGATCTTTAAACAAATAAAATCTATTTCCATCTGAAAACTGGCGACTAAAGCTGAAGGTAAATACAGGCCAGCGCTCCTGACTGCCTCACAAAATAGTCACAGAGTAGATGTTGGCACAACAACCATGATGGAAAATGTGTCTATAGAAAGAAAAAACAGACTAAAGAAAAACAGGGTCACACTGGAGAATATGGAATTTAAAACCCTTCCTGCAATTATAGGATTCAGAAAAGAAACCATCCAAGGCAAAAGAAATGATTAAATCAAAATAATAAGGGGATTTTATTCAACCAGACAATTGTTAGAAAATTGAGATCTGAAGCAGATTTGAGAGGTGTATTTTCTAAATTTTTGTCTATTTCAGAAGCAAAATCACTTCAACAAAAGTGATGGCCTGGAAAAGAGGCTTCAAGCAATCACATCAGGATTTATGGAATACAGCGAATGCTTGAGGAAAGACAGTGAAGGTTTTGTTGCAAAACTGCTCAAAGAAGAGGGGGATCAAACGGAGAGACCCTCAACACAATTCAGACATAACAAGCTCTCTTCCCTGAAACCAATGATCCCAGAGCCCAGCCCAGATCACTGACGGTGTAGCTCCTGAACACCAGCACCAGACAAATGGTCCTGTAAGCAGTTTAGGCAAAGAAGGAAACTAGACAGAAGGCACCAAGATCGATTTTAACCAGCGCTTTTCTGCAATTACAAAAGGAGCCGAGCCTCTACAAAGTGATGTGAAAACAAATCAAGCACGATCACATTCAATCCTGAATTTCAACTGCTGTAATTAAATAGAATATAATTATATCCTGTCCAGAAGACAAGATGTAAATGTACAAGAACCCTAGATCATCAGCAAAGGGCCTGGATGAATTGACAAGATGAATTCACAATTCACCTTGACCAAGCCAGTGATTAGGGAGGACACAGGGAGGAACAGTGCTGGTTTTGATTTAACCTCTGAGAAAATGTATTTCAAAGCTCACTAATCTGTGTAATGAGCATATTTTCAACGTTTACCGTGTGTTTTGGTAGAATTCTTTTGAAGTTAAACAAAGAATCTGAGTTCTTCTGTTTGATGTCACTATACTATATTATAATATTATTATATTATAGTGTATCGTTGTTGTTAGCAATATGAGGGACTGGATATCCACTGAGAAAATAAGTAGAAAAGGCTTTGAAAAGTTTACATTTGCTGAATGTGTGTAACACACCAGAAGATGCACAGAACGTGTGTAATGTTACAAAACTATTACATGGTGAAACTAAAGAGGTAGGTCCATAACTATTTTAACTGGAGGTTTGAACTTAGTAATGGTCTTGAAATTAGATACCCAATGCTATGTAAAACACAAATCAGATAAAACAGCGGCCAAAACAGGATAAAAAATTAGACAGTAAACTATTTTGGCTGCCTCCCACAAGGAGATTTCCCTTCTGAATCGTTTAAATGTACAAAGCACTTTCCAGAGTAGGGAGAAAAATCATATGGGATATTTAAAAAAGTAAGAGGAATAAAAAGACCGGCGTCAGACAGATAATGGCTCTCCAGAAGACGCATAACACCAAGGGAAAGGAAATGAAAAGGCAGGGGATAGAAGGCAGCTTCACAGGTGCCATCAGCATTGAGAGCACCCTGGTATTTGCCAGACACAGAAATGTTATTAATGTGAGCCAAAGACCTCCAACCTTTCAGCTTTCAGGCTCAAAGAAGACAAATCCCCTATTCCAAAACCAGATAAAAAAAAAGAGCGTGCAAATTTCACCAGGGAGACGTCAAATTTCATCCCGAATTCTACAGCACACATGGCGTGGAGGATACATTTTCAAAAAACTAAATTCACCTGAAGTGACAAAGGAGCAACGTTAACGAACGTGCCTGGCTGCAAACTGAAGGCAAATTGAGAAAAATATTTACACAGCTCACAACAGAGAAACATTCCGTTTCAAGTGACAGATACACTAACGGATTCAATACTCTGCCTGAAGTGTCTAGTTGGTCTTTAGCAACTGAAGCCACGGGCTTATAACAAACAGACCATTATCTAATAAGACCTGATGTACACCTGATTTTATTAAGCACTCATTTGGCTGGTTCAAGGCTTCTTAACACTCCAAAGACTTCACATTGTACATTATGAGACCAAGGTTTTTTAGTATCGTCCCTCGACTTTGGAATATTCTTCTGACCATATTAAAAATGCAGTTTCTTTTGACGTTTTTAACGTCTTACAATCTTAATCTTTTGCTTTAGTGTCTCAATTATATATGATTTTATTGTATGTTCTGTACACTGTACTGATGTTTCTGGTCTACTTTCTGTAAAGTGGCTTGAGAATGCTCTGTATTGAAAGGCACTATATAGGTATAAAACTGATTGATCACTATTGCCAGAGCTAGAGAGGGAGTTCCTATAACAGAGGAATCACATAAGGACACTTGGTCTGCAGGCAATCTTGTTAGATATACCTAACACCCAACAAAATCTGCATCTCTCCTTTTGACTGTTATTACACAATACAGTACATTGTCAGGAAGCACACTAAAGGAAAAACACAAGCAACGGCCAGAGAACCTATACCAGAGGAGATTAAAAACAAATTCCGGTTAGAATTATGGGACGGGGTAAAATATTTTAAGTAACACAATACCGCAACATGTGGAAGATGTAAATAAGTGCAATTGTGATGAGCCAGAAAATCAAGAGAAGAAAGACTGAAAGAGATGGCAACAGATATTGCTCTTGGTCAAGGGAAGGGCTGAACCAATAAGAATGAACATACAGCAGTTATCACCAAAAGATTTAGTTCTCTTCTGAAACGTGACAGTGGTGTGCTGTTGGGTGAAGTTCACAGCCACCCAGCCTAGCTTCATAACATCAAAGAGACAAACGTTGCAAAAGACTGAAATCTGACTGTAACAACCTTACAATTAAACAGCACAGTACACTAATTAGCATGACTGGCTCAAATTGCCAGTCAGCACTGAGGGGTAGAAAGGGTAGTTAACCAGGGAAAGATTCGGAAAACATGATTTCGGAGCCCGATTTCGGGATTTGTTCAAACTGAGAGGGTCTACACACTTGTCTTTGGGGAACAAATGTCGTGTACTTTTAATGTTCTGCAGTGCGGAATTTCATCTCTTCCTACTACACTAATAAAAGAAGAACAGACTGTCCGCAGAACGTCCACTGGTATCCTGGGACATCTCCTCTAACAAATGGCGGAACGGAGAAAAGCAGGAGTATGCTCAACGCCCCTTAACACAAGGAAACTTCGGCAGTCATACCTCTGTTGTCTCGAAGACCCTGCTTAAGTATAAAAGTGTTCAATATCACGAGCTAGCTCAAGTATTCCAAATGTGGGAAACGACAGGAATTCTTTCTCGGGTTGTTTTTTTCCCAATCTTGAAATCCCGAAGTGCCACATCTGGGACTTCAAATGTCTTCTGCCTGAACTGAGTCTTCCTGAGGTAGAACAGGAGACCCAGGCAACAACACTGACAGGACACGTGGTAGCACAATGGCACACCTTTAGCAAAGATGCTCAAAACATGGTATAATAGCTTAACACACGTCTCATTTCAACAGCACCATTCATACAGTATGTGGATAAGAATTTATGACACGTCTGCAGATTCATGTCTATCGAGGATTGTAGTCTGAATCTGAATTGGAGCAGACACACAAAAGCTGCAGAATTCTAGCTTCTTTTTAACTTTTCATTCTCAGTCCTGTACAATCATGACCTCGAGACTCAATAATACTGCATCATTTACACTGCATTTACTGCAGCAACTTCAATCAAGTACCTTTGCTCAAAGATACAACAGCATCCTTCCAGTCTTGAACCCAGAGCCCAGACCACTGCTCTGCATCGCTGCCTTATTAAACTTATTAATTGCTTAAGGATTCATTTTAGATTCTTACCGAGCAGGTTGAGGTGGAATCACTGACGTACAGTTTTACCTCGAGTCTAAAGAAATGCACTACCTTGCGGTGGCTCAGCTTTCATTTAGCTTTATTACAGAAGTACATTCAATCATAAAGCAAGACACTTTTAAAATGTCTATGATTTGTAGAATGGTGACTCTCAGATGCACCATAACTGAGGCGACAATGTTTCAGGCTGTAAAACAAATTATTCTCCAAACAGTGGCTGCTGACTTCAGACAATAAAAGATGGATATTGGATAGCTGGATTTCGATTCATAAGAAGATATTTTTTTACATGATACGGAAGCATATTCTGACATTGAAGTCTCAAAGCTCTTCTCTCCCTAACAAAAGGAGGACGCAAATCTTTATACGCACTGAAACAGCGGAGAAATAACCGGCGGTAATAAAACGGTAGTACGAAAAGGTTCAGGCTGATTAATAACGTGTTCAGGGTAGCACAATGATGCTGAGTGCCTGATCCGTACAGTGAGACAGGCCCCTTCTCTGTGCTCTACTTTCAATACGTCTGTATGCACTCAACACACATGGCGTTGTCGGCAGAGCTGCAGTTCAAAATGTGTGAATGAGAAAGGGATGACACCTCTGCAACAGCTGTTACAGTCTTTACGATCGTGCTTTCTCAACATTCAAACCCAATATCGATGAGCTTCGTAAAAAATCCCCGATAACCACAATAAAGGAACCAGCTTCTGTGTTTAGCTAAGGAAGCCGCTTCGCGATCGCTGGATTCGTCCGCTTTGTTACATAACTTTGTGGCAGTGAGGATGTGGGTTTGTCCAGAACCGGATCAGGATTGGAGATCACGATCGGGTAGTTAACTGGGACAGAAATGGAGCTCCCGTCTTAATGACAGCCACATTTTGAGTTCTGGTGCAGGACCACGCTCCCCTTTCACGCCAACCTGAATTTCTACAAAGTGATCCAGGACATCTTTTTTTCCCCCGAAACCGAGAGAGGAAGCATGTCACTTTGGCTTAGTTTACAAAATCCACTACCCCCGTCACACTGGAATTTTTATTTTTTTTAAAAAACCACTATACCGTATAAGCGAAAAGGCTTTCACAAACACAGGGAAGTCCAATCCCACTGACTGGGCTCTTATTTTTAATTTTACTCCCTGCACTCGGCCTAACCTCCTTCCTGATCCCCGGTATTTCCTGAACCCCTCCCCGGCCGTCTCCGTCAGCCCTAGGAGCTGCCCCCTCTGGACGGCCCCGGTCGGGATGACATTAACTTCCCCTTCCCGGGGCCTCGGTAGCCCTTTTTCAACTGTTAAATTACTCTCTATTTTTTTCTTATCTGAGTGTCGTGTACGTGGCTCAAGCGTTCAGAGAAGCAAGAATGGCTAACCTCTTCGCTTTTAAGGACCTCTTTGAACTCTCGTTTGATCCTCTGCACTGCGATGTTGGCCATGGCTTTGCCGTCTCCTCTCTGTCGCTGTTTGCTGATACAGGCCTACAGCTGCAGCGTCGCTCTGCTCCTCTTTTTTTTTTACAACAAAAACAGACACCCCCCCCCCCTACCCGCACACAAATGGCGATCCGCGGAGTCTGCGCACTGTGCCAAAAGAACAATATGTTACAAACTGGAATAAAACAACTTCCTTCAGGGATATGCTAGGTATTCTGAGATGTAATATGTGTCATGTTTTTACGGATTCCGAGGAGAGGAGCTCTGCTTAATGGCGTTTTCCCATTCCGGGGCTACACAGTCAAAGCTAGGCGTTTTATTATAATAATGTCACTACTCAACTGAAATAGGTGCTGGAGCATAACCTGCTTAGCTTATTTTTGTAATCGATTTGTTTTTTTCCTTCCAGGTGTGATGTTCGAGATAGGGCCCATCTTTTGCACATATTTAATTTTGTGCTTTTTATATTTGTATTTTATTTACATTTTATCTACGTTTCCACCCACTACATACACGAACATGAAATTCAGTGAACGATATTTTTGCCGAATGATTAACCGAGTGTGTGGCAATATGTACTACAAACGGAGGAACGCGGGACCATTTTAGTTGTAAAAAAGTGCTGTACGAAATGTTAATGTGACAAGTACAGAGGGGCCTATGAAAAGTCTCATTTGAAAGATTTCGATCTTTACAGCACCTTGCCCTCTCATCTAATAGGGAAGAGTGCCACCTACTGATGTACCAAAACAAGTTCTGTCAGCCATCTAATTTTCCTTTTACTGACGAGGCCAAGTCTTGCTTAGCTTCTGACATGTGACAAGATCCAGTTTTAAAGTGTCATAAAGCAAAAACATAATCAATGTGACTCATATTTGTCAGAACCGTGGTTCAATTAAGTACCTAAGAAGAGTTCCAATACTATAACTGAATAACGTTTATGACTGGATAAAAAAAAAACAGAAATACTGCTAACTACCTCAGACTTAATTCATGTCTCATTAGGTCTACATAGAACAATTCTAGATTGCTGTTTTTACCACTCCGAATAACCACTCCAAACTACTCCCCAAAACATCTCTCTGAAATCTAGGCCTCCAGGAAGTAACAATGGGCTAGAGATTAGTGGTGCAGCATATTCAGCAGTCCATCAGTGAAGCACTGACCTTTTGACCTTGTGCAGTACTGATACACAACACAAAATGGATAACAAAGAGTACAGCAGGGCAAGTAAGAGAGAACCACCGAGAAGACAGTTGCCAATAATACAACCCCGAGCGCCATATTTATTTATTGTATCCTGAAAATTTCATATGAGCATACAGAATGTGACAGAATAGCCCTGAAGTTCAAACCCTTTAACAATGCTACACAAGTACGGCCCAATCCAAAGTTAATCACAGAGGAATCCAGAATAGTCTCCACGCTGCACACAAGATATGATTCACAAAAGCGACATGCAAACAATGATCATTATTTAACAATGTTACAGAAAAAGCTAACATCTTTCTGTTTTGTTCCTAAGGTTTTGTGTGAGAGCTTCGCTTTGGATGCTGACATTCCCTGTCAGAGCCCGAATTATTACACTTAATAAAGAGTATGTCTGGTCAGATGGCAATGATATCATTTGAGTGCTGCATTGGACCCACACTAAACTCCTTTGATTGAATGTAAAGTTGAAAAGATCATGATTACGAGGAGGAGGCCCAAGAATATGTCCACAGGGGCTTTGGGGAGACCCCAAAAGTTCCGCTCTTTAGATTGTTTCTGTTACTCACGAAAAAAAGGATTTGCTGTTGTGTCTCCTTAACGGCTCAAAAAAAAAAAAACACGGAAGAGCAATTCCTTTGAGAATTATTTTGGAATTTAAAAGTTTAAATTCCAGAATCAAAATCAGCTTTTTTTTTAAACATAGAGTCGGGGAAACTAGTCTCCTATGCAAAGCCGGCACTTATTTGCATGTGTGGGTCTATGCAGGTCATGTTTTAAGCGAAAGCTGCAGTCTGAACTGCAGGCATACTTCCTCATTGCAGAAGAAAAAGGCTTGTTAACGATCTCATGGTTATCTCACAGAAGCCAAGTCAGCAGTAATGCCTCCATATTTACATGTACATTATAGCTCCATACTAAATGTGAAAAGAACAAATGTTGATTTCTCACAACACCATCTTGGCCCCTGAATTCACCTTGCTTCATCTGAGTCAACTCTGTAATATTCACAAAGAATTTCAAAGTACACCTTGAAAACCCAAACTTTGACAAAGTGACTCGTTTGGAAAGTGGCTCGAGTCCATATACACCTGTTTTTGTGTTTTATATTATTTTCTCTTTAAAACAGTTACTACCATTTAAGTCCCTGTTGCTTAGTCTGTATTTTAAAAACCAGATTGCAGCTTAGGAAAGTTGCATCACCCCTGTTTAGACAATACAATGGGCATCAAATTTTTCTACTTCAAATTAACTTATACATACATACATATACTTATATACAGCTGTTGCACCTGTGGTGAGAGTGAAACCATCCACCTAACAGCTCTGGAGTTTCAGCTGTAAATACTATACTCTTATTTTGTTAATGTCACATTCAAATAACTTTATTGGTGTGACTTTTGAAATGCCCTGCTGCCAAGCAATATCAATTAGTAAACATTAACACACATTCCGGACAATGATATAATATTGTATTGAAACTTTCTCTTAGTTCCTCAGACTGTGACAGGAGATTACATATTGGGATACCAGCTCTATTGAATTTCATCCCCCCCTTCCCTAGTTGTTTAGGGTGAATGGAGATGTGCATGCAAGTTCATTCGGTGAGGAAGCACAGAAAATAACATGCCATACTTTTCTCTGGAATGACAGGTCAGGAAAACCAAAAATTATGGAAAAAGCAAGTCAAGTGGAGAAAAAGAGCTTAAATAAAAAATGTCCCTCAGGGGAATAATAATAAATAAAAATCTTATCTTAAACCTACATAAATGGCTGACTCTGTGCTCTGACCCCAAGCTTCTCTCCCTGTCTGTGTGTCGCATGAAGAGGTACAGTATGTTCAAGCTGAGGTATGTGAAAAGACAAATTCATAATATAAGAAAATGTATTTGGCCATCAAAGTGATCTCTTATGTCACAGCTGGCTGGGACACGGCCCTGAGCAGAACTTGCAACAACTTGAAGATCATGGAGAAGCCCAGCCAAAAACAAGACTTTAAACACTAGGACAATGCTGGCAAGAGAAAAAGTGTTCCTTTTCACTGTCCAACCTTCTTCTCTTTGACTAATAAGCCCGAAGGGGCTATGGACCTGTGCCACACCAGCTTCTCAATTGTATGTGACCTGCAATAAATAATAAAAAGGCTGCATGAGCTAAAATCCTGCAAAAGAATGGCTTGATGGATCTTATTTTATTATCCCCGCAGAGGTGACTCACAGAGGTCTTGACCAATGAAAGATCGCTGCATTAAACTTATGTTTTTTATTCAGATTTCCCAAATTATCCACTTTGTTTTTATTTTGCTTTTCAGTGTCATACATTCATACGTCTTCCTGTCTTCTCTCTATTTATAATAATAATAATAATAATAATAATAATAATTGCTTAAACTTATATAGTGTTTTTCTGGACACTCCACTCAAAGCGCTTTACAGGTAATGGGGATCCCCTCCACCACCACCAATGTGCAACATCCACCTGGATGATGCGACGGCAGCCATAGTGCGCCAGAACGCTCACCACACACCAGCTATCAGTGGGGAGGAGAGCCGAGTAATGAAGCCAATTCACAGAGGGGGATTATTACGAGGCCATGATTGGTAAGGGCCAATGGGAAATTTGGCCAGGACGCCGGGGTTACATCCCTACTCTTTTCGAGAAACGCTCTGGGATTTTTAATGACCACAGAGAGTCAGGACCTCGGTTTTACGTCTCATCCGGAGGATGTACAGACGCTACTGTACTTTTAAAATGGTTGCCTGAGAACCCTCTGGTCATGAGGAATTTTAAGTAATCCAGATTGAAAACTCCAGCCAATAATTAATTTGCAAGGTCTCAGTCAGATTTTAACTAAATACCTCCGGGGGGGGCGGGGGGTCGCTACGACTACTGTCTCTGTTCCTCTGTCCTCATTTTCGTTTGTCAAAATTTAAAAACAAAAGCACCTGCTCAGAAAGGTGTTTCCTCACAAGTATGCAAAGCAATTCCGGAAAGATGAAGCATGTGACAATGTCTTCTGTCAAGTTCATCGTCATACTTGGAACAATTTGAAAAAAAAAACACAATGAATGAAGCTTTGTTAGAATTTCGATATTAAGTGATTGGTAAGCGTCATTACCATATTCTTCATAATAACACGCTACAAGAAAATGTAAAAAGGATTGATCACAAAGTAGCAGTACTGGTACTGCAGGTCTCAGTGGCCCAATACGTGCCGATCCGCAATGCTCTGTAATAATTCAGCCTCCGCGATTTTTCTTTACACGTTTCGTCCTCGTATCAGCAAGACACGTAAAAGAACTTAACTGTTACGTGTGGGTTTTTTTTAAAAAAATTCCACCTTTTTAAGATACTTTATTTGAATAAAAGCACCCTGTGAGAAGGAGAGCAAATATTTGCATCCCTCAGCGCCACCCAAGCCTCCAGCGCCTGCACATCTGTATCTGTAGGACCAACGGATCTTTAATCTACGCATCAGCGGCTATGCTCAGCGTTACGAGGCCGTGCGAGACGCCACTTGCAGGTCAACAGACAGCTAAAAATACGCAGACCGGACGCTTGGGTTACTGTCGGGGCTTTTCCCACTATTTTCATGAACAGATCCGCCTGGCCGCGCAGCGCAGCCCGACGCGGCTGTAGGCGGCCGCCTGCGAGGAGGCGTCTTGCGTGAAACCCGGATCTCTCGCGTTACAGGAGTGACGTGGACGATTGTATCCAAACAAGACTGCAGCTGCGGGGTGTGCAACAGCAGCAGCAGCTGGGTCCTTTCCTGGTTTGGGGATCGCCGGTGCTGGGAAGAAAAAGTGGATTGTCTGCTAATTTTAACGACTCACCCACCCTTCGTAGTCTCGGGCGTCACTCGTCGTTTTTCGTAAGTTGTCAGTTTTTCCTCGGGTATGTTTCTGTTTTGTTTTTTTCTCTCTCCCCCCTTAATCCGTCCGGGTTCATTGGAGTTCCTGGAACGAGTTTGTATCCGATGTCAGGAATGCAGATACACAAACAACACATTGTTGCAAAAGCCGGGCTTCTATTTTACTGGAGAGTGAGGAATGGTTTTGTGTTCGTACTTCCAGACTATGCATGCGCATAGAGCTGTGCTTGTTTACCTTTGTAAACGCATTCATCAAAGCTAAGAAACACGCGTTAATCGTGATTTTTAGTTAGGAATCCGTAGTTTTAAGATTGATTGCGAACAAAGTTGTGCTTAACCATTGCAGAGATAATTATCAGCAGATTGGCTTTTTACCACGAAAATACTTCAGACGCCGGTTCCCATAATGAGCCGTCCAAAATGTAAAGTTTAAAGTTCTGTTTGTTTTCGAGGCCGTGCTACGAAGCTTAGTGCATCTGTTTTGTTAACCAACGAAAAATACTATCTTTGGCAAAAAACAAATATATTAACTCGATGTAGAATTGCGCAATTGTATTCTAAATAATACGTTTAGCGTCAGTAAACTATGCAGCCTTCACTAAAAATCAAGAGTTGGGTTCAGATTATTTTTTACGTGGTCATTTACACTTAAGTGGATTGTTTAAAATGATACAAATACTGTGCGGTTATGATTTGAAGAGTATGTATACAGTAGATTTAGTTTTTATTTTTCATTGGTCTTTGAACTGTTGAAGTCGGCGTTGTCCAATCCTGGTTTTGGATCTCCAGTATCTCATCAGGTTTTCTTTAAAGCAGCGGCAGAACCAGGAAAATGCATTACACCTGATCCAATCAAGACGATAATGACTGACCTACTCCAGATCCCAGCGGAGCTCAAAACCAGTATAGTACAGATACCAGCCTTCCAGGACCAGAACTGGGGACCTCCGATCTGAAGCATGTCCAAACATGAGCCAATCCAGCTAGTTTTAGAGGTTACCATTAAATCATAAATTACTAAAGATGTGGAACTATCTAATGGTGGTGGGTTAGGCAGCACGTTCAGTAGTTGAGATCATTTGGAACCAACGTTAAGGTTTCAGTCTTCAAGGAAAATAATTCAATTGTTTGGATAATGTGTTGGTTTTGAATTGTTCCTAGTCCTTACACATCTGTAATATCAGATGCCCTTTATGGTTTACTGGATATGTACTCTCCAGAACAATATTGGAAACTCCTTTGAAGTCTCTGGTCCAGAGCTTTCATGTTTATGTTTAATGAAATGGACATGTTGCATTTGTTAATGGACAAAATTTCCAGTACCAAAAAAATCATGAACATCCTCAAAATCATAACTGGACACTGCGGTCAAAAAAGGCTGGTAACCCTTACCTTTCTCCAAGTCTTGACATTGTAGCTGAGGGTCTCACTTCATCTTAGCCCTCGATTACTGAAGTCTATTAATGTCCTCATGTACTGGATGTCGTTTTAAAAAGCCCTTCAGGCTCCACGAGCTTTAAGCAGAAAGCTAAGTGGCCTCTTTTCAGTGGGTTAGTAAACAATTTGAAGAACAAGACCAATTGGATAAGAAACATGTCAACAGGAAAATCACTTTTTTTGTGCAACAAAACCGCTGGGGAGTTCAGTGCTGTTGAAATCCCAAAAGGCCGATGTAGGCATCACAGCTTGGGTTTTCGGGTAAAATGTGAAGTATTCTACCTCAGTTGCACTGTTTTTCTTGGTTTCCTGAGCCGAGTGGTCTGGGCAAACATAAATGTGTGCCTACATTTTCTTAGCTGTAGCTGAACAAGGATATTTTTTTAACCCTGTAGGACTATTGGGGAAAAATGCTGCAAAAATATGAGATAAAATGATTTTTGTTCTGGATCATCAACTAAACGTCAGTCGATGACCCAAGTTTTTTTTCCCCACCTCACAGTACTGTTCCTTTACGGTTTACAACAGAGTGCAATGATCTTAACCTCATTGAATTGCTTTGTCCTGCATGGACAAAAAAGCAGTTATACAGAAGTCGCGCCCCCACCTTTCTTTAAAAAATAATTCTCATAGGAAGGCAATTAACTATTGGGTGCTGGAAGATTCATTTTTCCCGTATCCAGCCACAGAGTTCATGCACAGCCCCACAGTTATAATCAAACACATTTTAACTGAAGGGAAAAAAAGTAGGGCGTTAGTTTGCAGGTGACCCTTCTACTCACTCAAGGTCCCTTCACGTTGTTTCTGTTTTAATGACATGGTGCAAATCAAGATTTTATACCGCTTTTGAAATGCAGTATAAAATCCCACTGAAAGTTGTTTCAAAGGAGAAATTAATTTGGACAAATTCTGAGGCACGTAATGCATTTCTTGTTTTGAAGAGAATGTCCTGGAAGAGAGATGGCTCAGGCTGAGCTTTGTTCATGCAGTGAAACCAGCGGGGAGCAGTGAAATATATGAACATTCAGTAATACTGACTGAAACAGAGTAAGATGTTCATAGCGCTCACCCGCTGATCAAAATGGCGTTATTCTAAAGGCAGAGTCTTAAGACTTATTTGGTTTGGAGGTGAGTTTCAGTTTTTATTGTCTCTTGTCAAAACTGCCAAGAGAGAAGAGAAAGTTTCTCCGAAAAGAGTTGGCTGAGTGAAAGACAGGTTCGGGGAAACTGAGCCAGTCAGGCATGGGGTGCAGCTGAGCTGTGGCGGAAATGAGGCCTTGTCTCCCACTGCTCTGTAATATTGTAGCTTTTGTTTAGGAGAAATGGCTAACGTTCCCAGACAACAGTTAAACTTGAAACTGCTGAAAAGCTCTTTGTAATGCAGTCAAGATAATGTGTCCATTATTATTAACTGGAATGCTCTAGTTTTTCAGTATGGTCTCAATAGGGAGCATTTTGAAGGGCCTGGGCAGGCCAGGTAGTTGAAGCACAGCTCCGATATTTTTGGGGTTCGTATTCAATCCTGAGTCCCTCTGAGGAAAGAAGATGGGCACTCCAACATACTGTTTGCCTGTCACTCTAGTCTCTTCTCCATGGTCTGAACAGGTTAATGGCTGGTCATATGTTACACAAGTAAATAACATTTACAGTTAGCATCGCTGCCTTGCCACACTGGAGCTCTGGGTTCAATTCCTGGGGTGCTATCTGCTTGGAGTTTGTATGTTCTCCCCGTGTGCCTGTGGGTTTCTGCCAGGTGATCTGAGTTGGCTTCTGGGAAAATTGGCCCTGGAGATTGAATGTGTATGTTTGTGTCTTTGTGTCTGCCCTGCAATGGATTGGTGTCCCGTCCAGGATGGGTCCAGCCTTATGCCTGTTGCTTGCTGGGGTAGGCTCTGGCTCTCCCAGGACGCTGTATTGTGTAAAGTGGTTAGAAAACAGACGGATGGGTTCCTGTAACAAATATGTGCGCTGTTGCAAATATTAGAAGCGCCATCGTCCATTCGACAGCTTTAGAGAAGGTTTGTGTACCTGAAAGAAATAGAGAATGAGCAGCATTATAGTAAAGATGGTTACACTGAGAGATCGTGGCACTGAATCTGGACTGTTTGCAGTTTGTCACATTTATTTGAATATTTTTCTGTTACTTTAGGGTGTTTTGTGTGCTGCTCTTAAATCACTTGCCTGACCTTCCATTTCCTTTATGAAAGCGATCAATATTAAAAGTAAAGTAATAAACACTTTAGAAATATTATATACTGAAAAGCATGTGTGTGTTGTATTTGGTCAAATTTAAGATTTGTTTATTAGCTTTTTGGACAAAGAGCTAGGCGTTCAAACTAATAAATGTCAAGAATAAGTACCTCAAGAACCCATGTGTAAAGCTGTATACCTAGAAAGGCTGCTGCCATCCCGTATCTCCACCTTGCATCCAGACACCTGCTGTGTTTTGCTGTTTAGCCAACGTATGATTTAGAGTCTCTGTTCTTCACAGCGTCCCTGCCAAGGCATGTAATTTTCTTCAGCTGCGCGTGAAATGCCCTGCTCACCCATCTGCTGAGTAATAGATACCACGTACTTCTTCAAACTGGAAACACTCCCTGGGGTCTTCAGGAAAGTATTCACAATCTGGTGGCTTCCTCCTCTTCAGATTTTTCTCTCACTGTTTCTTTTTTGTTTTCTGTTCTTTATGGGGTCACTTTCTCCCCCGCCCCCCTCCCCCCCCCACTTACAGTGTGTATCCCCTCCCCCTCTCATTTTACTGGCTCTTTAAGATTGTGTGTACAGTTTCCTACTTGGGCCATGACTGCCTATTCCACTAATTTGCCAGGCAATCCATCTAATTCATCTGCTGTGCTGTGGGTAGCTTGTGCTAAACGTGGAGCTCAGGGCAGATTGGATAACAATAGTATTTTTTCCTTATAAGAAATGATTTCATTCCTTGCTATATGGCTGGAATCTGTTCCCACCCTCATAAATGCAGTTTCTGTCCTGAGGGTGTTGTTTTCCTGGCGAGAGACTGAATCTGAATCTGTATCTGAACGGCAGTAGAGTGTCAGAAGTTTCGGTCCTTTGCTAGCTCTCAAAGTAAACAGGCCCTCAGCCTGGGAGTGTGATGGAGCCCCAGCAACGAGAAACTTTAGGCCCATTGGTCTGTGCCTCACCACTGGAGAGGGGCTTCATTATCTTTAACTAGCTTTTCTCCAGAGGGTAGCAAATCCTGCCGTCTCTTTGCAGATACTTGCGATTCGGTGTTTTAGTTCCGATTGTACAGTACCTTCCTCTGTCTCTTCCCGACTACCCCACTTACTGTTTTCCTTAAAGCTCACCTTAATGGAAGGAAGCCAATCAGCAGCAGAGTGCAGGTCATATGCCCCTCCGCGTCTGTGTCCTCACCTCACAAAGCTCTTTTCCTTTGACTTCTGCCATTTTTCTTTGCGGATCAATCAGGCACCTGTGCTACAAGTATTCTTTCAGTCTGTGTTATGACGGCACCTCTCCCTGCCTGGATTCGATCCTGGTTGCTCACAGGCTTCAACCCTGCACACAGCAGCACTCCCTATACAACAGATAGCTCCACCAAACCAAAAGACTGCTTCTGTTTCACTGTCCACAAATCTGAGAGGGGTGACATTACTTCTGTGGCTTGCCCAGTGCCCTGAGCCCTGTTACAGTTGCTCTGTGATGAGGACCTTTGGTTACTGTGTGTAAATTGCTAGCTCCAGAAACACTCTTCAGATGAATTTGTTCTTTGAGACTGAGCATCAGATGTTGATTAATGTTAAAACGCGGAACAGAAAACTGAATTCGTCTGGTGGCTTTTCATCGGCTGATCTTGTTGGGGGCTGGACAGGGATGTGCCTGATAATTTGTCTGAAGGCACATCAGCTCTCTCAGCTGACTTTTCACTGGATTGTGCGTGTGGAGAGACTTGATCAAGTGTCCAGCAATGCTGAGAGGCACATATTGGTACTTTCATTTGTTTTTGCATGTTTTGGGGATTGGAGAACTCGCGTGTACCATTCAAATGCTTCCTACTGTATCTGTTTTCGCTTTTTTTATAGCATTTGGCAGCATGTTATAAAAGTTGTGCATATGCTTTACATCCTTTTTTTTCCCACAGATTATTCAGTTATATTTATTCACTGTCCTGTTTTAATGCATTACAAATAATTGTGTAGAGGCTAATTGACAATAAGTCCACCACTGGGCTTCAGTTCCTGCAGTTCTAAACATTCCATTAAAAAGTGTTTAGCTTAATCAGCTTTGTTGTTATGGCTTAACACTGTGGAGGGGGAAGAACTTAAAAAAAACCTTTCTCTCTGAAATGAGACTACAGTGAAATGCGGTCATGACAGTTTCAGGATTAAAACTGTTTACTTTGAAAAGTAAAAAAGATCATTGGATCGTTATCACTCTTCCTTCCCATCACACCAGTGAAACTATTAAAAGCTGCATCATTCTGAAACAGGGAACATTAAAAGCTTTGGTTTTGTTTCTGTGCTTAAAAAAAGTACAGAGGAAGAAGAATCCTTATTTTTTAAACCAAAAAAAGGTTAGGAAAACAATTCATAAAAGCACCAGAAAGCATGGAAACAAAGGTGACAAAAATAGTACTATAGAACTAACTTACACAATATAATGAAACGGTGATGAAATCTGTGGAAATGAACAGGTATTAGTGAGATGCATTTTGTTACCTGGGATAGAATGAATATTTAACCAAATATGTAAATTCTTGTGTTAAGTGATATCAGCTCTTGTTAGCAACAAGGGTCTGTAGTTGCAAGCTTTATTTTCTAAAATGTTTTGCTTTCCTACTTTGCCTGTAGATCCTTGCACAAATGACTTTATAAAAGTAAGCCTTAGTACCTAAAAAACAAAGTCTGCAATGCAGTTCATGCACTAATATAAATAATTCAGAATATACTCAAGTGATCCTCAAGACACTATAATTTAATTTATATTATATATAGTATCTATAAATTGTAAACTATAGTTTATAGGAACCCATCTGACAATAGGAATCGTGCTTAGGGTATGCAGTTGCCTAAACAAAGGGATTGATTACAAAATACTGTACTGAAAGGTTCTGCATAAAGCTGTTGTTAATTATTTTCTCTTATGCAAAAAATTAAATGATCACTTAACTTTATTGGCCATATACAATTTCTTGCATTAGGACTTTGTCTTTTTGCATACCCCAACTTGCTCTCCATGAGACACACAGACAGGGAGAGAAGCTTGGGGTCAGAGCGCAGGGTCAGCCATTTATATGGCGCCCCTGGAGCACTTGGGGCTAAGGGCCTTGCTTGGGGCACCAACGGAGTAGGATTCCTCTGCCAGCAGCAGGATACAAACCGGAAACCTTCCAGCCACAAGCGCAGATCCTTAGCCACAGAGCCACTGCACCGCCCAAATGTAGAATGGAGCTGCGTGTGACCTCCACAATGAAACCTATCTTTCTTGCTTTAGGTATTTGAAGACCAAAAGCCTCAAAGAGCAAAGTCAAAATCGAATTCCAGAGCTTGTAAAACCTCAAAGAACAAAGTCAAAATCGAATTCCAGACCTGTTACCTGTTTCTGATCTTGGGTAACTGAAGCAGTTGTTTTCCTTCTTTTCTAGGAGCGATTCTGGAGCCATGGCAGAAGGAGGATTTGACCCCTGTGAGTGCATCTGTTCCCATGAGCATGCCATGAGAAGACTCATCAACCTGGTATGGCTGATCTTCCTTCACTGACCCTTCCTTCTGGGGATTTACTGTATGAGTATCTGTAGCAGTACATTTCTCCGTGTTTGCAATGGTGATCTATGTATAGGTTAGGACATAGGTCGCCATTAATCATCATTTGTCACCAAAAGTCCCCATTTGTAGGTTATTCATGTCTGTTTAAAGCAGCAGCACCTGAAGAGCTGGGAGAAGCAGTTTAACTGGTCCAGTTAAGCCAAAATCGTGTGGATTCACATCTTTACAAGCTGAAAACTTAGAACCACACCAGCCCTCCAGGATCTCTGAGTTAGGACGTTTTGTGGAGCAATTTGAGTGAAAACCACACTATTGCAGCTGGAATTCGGACCCAGGGCACTCCAGTCTGGAGTCCACAGCCCTATCTGTCCCTCTATACTGCATTCTCAACCCTGAGGAATAAGGACACTCTCACAATCCTGACTCTCAGTGCTAAACCTTGGTGCAGGGAAAGACCTGAGCTGTGAGCTCTTGTTGTCAAAGGTATTCGCACTAGGAATCTTCATTAAATCAATTCACCCGCATGTCTTAGGTATTCCTCACCAGGGTGGGCGAATTTTCTGTACGTGTAGAAGAGACATTGCTGCCAAATAGGGTTAATACAACAAACTATATTTATTACACTTGACAAAATAGTGAAACGTGTTGCATATAGGAGCCTGGAAGTGCGTGTGAAAGCTGTAACTGGAGTAATTAACTGGGCAGTTAAGTCTCCACCACAGCAGGCAGGAGTTCCTTGTGAATGAGAGTGTTTACAGCAGAAGTAAATCCTTCTGGCTTCCAGTAGGCAGAAGGATGTTATTCCAATTCACTTCAATTTTTGTTTGGAATAGAGCCCTGTGCAGCATATTGTTAATCAGGACAGTACATCGCAGTAGCCAGAACCTCCATTATGTGTGGAAGAGAGAAAAAGAAACAAAATCTCGCAAAGGAAAAAATGAATAAATCTCTAGGGATCAAAGATTTACTGGTTTGCCTTCCCACCAGTTTCCTGTTTAAGGTTCTTAACTGTCGGTGTTTTGATACCGGGCTTAGTCGGTGTATTATGTTTATTTAATGAAATGGGTTTCTGGAAAGGTTTGGTATATATATATAAAAAACATTTCTTCACTACCATCTTTCAAAGCTGATCGATGTGGTACGTGGGACTGTTAGATACGGCTGTTGTAAATATCAGATTTTGTATTTCAAAGGTGTCTGTAGGAAGGAGAGGTCTTGGGAGTTTTCAGCCTCCTGACTTCAGACGTCTTCTGAGAGCAGTGGTTTAACAAGCTCACACTCGCAGCTTCTGGACTGGTCTGTGCTAGTTCCCATTGTCAAGTATATTTATGACACAGCGGGTGGCTGTCTCCTTCATTATATGGGTGTCATACGCCTCACCGTCATTACAGGGTAAGGGTAACAGTTCATCTCTTAAATCTGTTTTCTGACCCCTAGACGGGGAGTCGCTTTGGGGTCCTGTGACATAGTCAAGTTTCAGTATTGGGTATCTTTTGTTATGCCAAGGGATCCAAGAATAACGAATATTCTTTTTAGTGTCACAAGTGATGGTAGTTATTTTTTGTGCATCTGAAGAGCTGGCAAAATTCTAAACCGCTCCAGTTAAGCCTATAATGAGGCTGGTTCTGGTTAAGGTCTTTGTTGAAATAAATACCTGCGGGCTTGTGACCCTCTTGCTTAATCAGATTCTGGTTCTTTTTTTTTTTTTTACCTCAAAATACCTTTTAACACCTTCCCCTTTCACTCGACTCGTGTGATGCCGGAAGTGGGTTCTTTAGTGGGGCTGGCCGAGCACCGGCGTGGAGTCGTCACAGGTGCTTCCTGTTAATTGCGAGAGGTGTCTGAGGGTTTGAGGGAGGGCCATTCTTCCCCTTTTCACCTCTGTAGAGTAGCTCTCCCTGTGGTGCCTGTTCCACTAGGGTGCGGTTGTCTGGTTCCAGTATGAGGAACAACTGCAAGGCCATAGAGCTGCAGTACTCTTGGCCAGGCTGCTCGCCATTGACAGTACATACAGAATTAGGAGGACTCGGAGGAAACAGAAACAGCCGTTTCAACCGTGGATTAAACATTTCACCATTCCTGACAGTCTCGATCATTCTCCCGTTAGCATTTCCCCTCTAGATCCTGAACAGTAGCATCCAAAAACCCATCCGTCCGGTCGATGCCTCGTTGAATGTGTTAAAAACGGCACCAGAAGTTTAAAAAAGTCATCTTCAGGAAGTTCTAGTAGCATTGGTGATGGTTGTGTCAGTGGGTGGAGTAAATAAAATGTTGAAGACAATCTTTGATAGGATGAGTTAATTGAACCTTAGTGTAGCTGTTCCTGTGGTACTGTACTTCAGTCTCGACCTCTTCTTTTTGGAATCCTTTAACCAGTGCGTTTAACTTACCTGCATGAGAGTGAGGAGCTGTTTAAGGTTTGAGCACTGTGCTTCACCTGGGCCAGCGGAGAATTTGCCCTCCTGTTCGGAAACCCTTCACCGGCTTCAGGCCAGACTGCGACAAGCTGGAAGTTCGGAAGAGTGCAAGCTAACCTGGAATTTGAAACAAAAGCATTAGGCTAAAACGGACACCCAGAGCATTTGTGGCCTCTGGGATCCGGGATCCACGAGCTGATGTTAGACGCCGTTGACTCATTGTGTGTGAAAGCAGCAGCTGTTCAGTTACGTTGGCAAACAGATGTTTACGTAGTTAGCCGGTATGCCGTATAGATGTGTGGGGATCTAATTGGTTGACTTTGCAGTAATGTTTCTGAAGGATATGGCTATAAACCTTTGTGTGCACAGCACTTCTCGATAGAGACAAGCAGGGGTGGCTCTGAAGTGGTGTAGGCACTCCCCACTAACCAGCATTTGTTTTCCACGGAGCAAGAGTTTGCACATTATGTGAGTCACCTGTGTCCTTATCCAGCCTGTATAGGATGTGCTGTCTGTACAGCACGGTAAGAAACCCTGATGGGCACTGACATCCTCTTTTGTCATGAATGGAGTTGGTACTTTCCAGTGCTGGGACCTTACAATCGGCACACCCAGTAAACTATGAATACATTTTTTGTGCTGAAAACATGCAGCGCCTAACTGGTTACTTTGGTCTACTTCAAATCATTTTTTTTAATTTCTGTAATTCCCCATGTTCTTGATGGGGGGTTGTCTCCAGGTTCCACCTCCCAGAAACAAGGCGGTTAGGGTAAATATCTCTACAAGTGTACAAGCGCTCTGTGATTGACAGGCATCCGGCCCAGCATGTAGATCTGCCTTGCGCCCTAGTATAGACTCTGAATTGCTGAAATTCTTACCACAAATACGCTCCTTTCTGATACTCAACAGATGTATCTCCCCATTCTTTAATATTGCCTAGTTGTTCTTAACTTCCCGTAGATTAGGCTGGTCCTGAGAATCGTGGGGTGATTTGCTTAAATTGTGATGTTTGGCATGGTCTCCCACCACGTCGGCTCATTTCCACTGGCCACGCGCGGGACACCTGCCTGCCCTGAATCAAAGAAACATTTCCGCTGGTCCTCCGCCACAGGGACAGGACACAAAAGAAAGTGCTGCTGGGAAGAGGAAGCCACAGCACAGCCCCTCAAATCGACATCCCACACCAGCTAGCTGCCAGCTCATTGTTTGAGCAAATCTGCCTGCTCCAAACTAGGAATCCGAGAACTTGAGCGAGGGAGTTCAACAGAGGCAGCCTTATTCGATCTGCAGGAAGGGAGGTGGCATAGCGACCAGGTCTGCAAGCGCACACAAACCATTCTTCCCTTTTATTGCATCGCAAAAGCGTGTTAATTTAGCAAAAGGCTGTTCCTCCTAACAGGTGTTTTTACTGTTCATCTCAGGAGCCCAGTCAAGCGCATTCTGTCCTCTGCCTCCCAGTTACACTTCTTTTATTTTTCCTTTCCTGCGTCTCTCGTGTGGTTCTCGTTAGTACGTCTTTCTCACGCTAGTTAGTGTGCTCGGCTTCAAGGTTGCACGTTCGGCCTGCACACCCCCAAGCCTTTCAAATATTCCGTCCTACGAGGTAGTGGTCTAAGAACAGGTGGCTTAACATTTTGGTCAAAGGTTTGGCTTTTTTCATTACCATTTGTACATGTCAAACTAAACAAATGTGATATTTAACATAACTATTTGCTGTGATACAATCTACCCCATCAAAGCAATGCCCTCTTAACTAAACATGCTGCAGTCATTTGTGAAACCAAACAAGAGTACAAGTATATGTATGTCTTATTATATTGGACATACTATGTGTAAGTAGTAATATTCTGACACGGCTATCCTTATCTAAAACAAATCCCTGATCACATGATTGAGACTACAGACAAGTCATCCAGCTAAGTCATCATGATTATCTGTATGGTTCTTCAGAATCTGATGGAAGGGAATAATTAAAATGTAGCACCGTGTCCACATAAACATTAATTCTAAATTATGAACACAACAACAGGGCAATATTTAAATCCCTTGTTAAGCATTGAAATGAAGCTGCCTAAATGATCAAGTTTCTTTCCACAATTAACCAAATTATTAACGTAGTACAGCGATTTTCTGCATGTATCCAAGTATCACTGTAAGATGTTAAAGAAAATCAAACCCCTAAATGCTCTTGACCTCTCAATTGCAGCCATCCATGCAGTCTCCAAGACCAGTGCAGTTTTTGATTAAATGTGTATTTTTTCCCCATTGAGGTGTTTAATTTGAGCATTCAGTAGTATTCACTCAAAGAGAATACATTATTTGCAATTCGGGGAAGATGAGACGACATTGGAAGGGGTGAATTCTTGTGTTGACTGTCTGTTTTGACTGACTGAATGCCCTTTTGGCACAAATTATTTTATTACATTATTCCTTCCTATATAACACTATAGTGTTATTTTTACACAGAAGTACAGATTAATAAATATGTGAATCATGCTTATTCTGCTTTCATTTACTCTTTGGCTAGTACCACCACCTGTATAAACAAACATTTTTTGCATTTATGAGTGAAAACAGTGTTGTACACATGGGCTTTGACAGACATTTGTCAAAATATAGCACAGAAACCTGCAGCACTGTCTGTAGCTGATGTGATGGTAAGTCCTGGAAATTGCAAAAACCACTATTGTTGAGTGTATCTACAAGCTGCTCTTGTAGGAAAGGAGAAGGGGTGATTTCTGAAGCACAGCACTGTGAAAGCGAGAATCTGAATACCCCTAGTTCTTTTTTTTCTCGCATTTTTATAATGTTTCACTGGAAAATCCTCAGTTCCTTTATCGAGGAGGACGTTTTTGTAAATGGAATAAAAGGCTCGTTCACTTCTTTCAGGTAAAGCTGGTGCGTCACAAGTGGTCTGTTGTGTGTCTGGTGCTGGATGGATGTTCCTAATGGAGCCGCCTGTTAACACAGCCAGTCTTGTTGTGTTCATGGAAGCCCAGAACCAGCAGGTGGCAGCACTGAGCAGAGCAGGGGACTCTATAGTGAACCTGCGAGCTCTGGGACACAAATTCACGTGGCTCTATCCTGTTATAGCAGGTGCCTCCACCCGTTTGTGGGCTGAAATTAATGAGATTACGCTTTTGAATGTATCCTGCAGAACAAGGTTTGGACAGCAGTGGTGTTTCTCTTCAATGAAGCGATAACCAGGTGCATCAACACTCTTTTCTCGACTTTAGAAGCTTGGCTTCGGAAAGGAATAAAAAGCAGTAGTTGAGTTGTAGGCAGGAAAGATGCATTATCGTTTTTCATCTCCAGTCCAAGGCCACAGGGTTTTCTGGTTTTTAATTCCACCCTTTATATTAAATGAGCTTATTCAGCTAAGGAGTTGGTTAAGTCCCTGTAATTCTTCCCCCGGGACTAAAGCAGGTGTTGTTGTAGAGAGAACTATAAATACTGCCAGACCTGAAGAACCGTGTTGTCATGAAGCTCATTTGTGTGAAATATTTGGGAAATTATAAGGCTGGGTTGATCATCTGGTTATCTTTTTTGTTTATCTTAGTTCTAACAATTAAGTAAGTGTCCAGTACTGCTATCTGCTCACCAGAGCTCCCATGGAATAAGATTGGCTAATGAAGAGGTGTTAGTGGGGCCAGCAGGGGTGCTTACCCTGCAGTCTGTACAGCTCCTAATGCCCCAGTAAAGGGATGGGGACACTATATTGTAAAAAAGCGCCATCCTTCAGATGAGATGTAGAAGTGAGGACTTGACTCGCCATAGTCAATAAAAAATCCCAGGGCGTTTCTAGAAAACAGTAGGCATTTGAACTCTGGGGTCCTTGGCAAATTTCCCGCTGGCCTTTACCAATCATGGCCTCCTGATAATCCCCATCTATGAACTGGCTTCATCGCTCTGCTCTCCTCCCCACTGCTAGCTGGTGTGTGGTGAGCGTGAACCACCATTCAGAAACTTCCAGTGCTACATTTTTTAAAATCCTCCTTTACCACACAAGTAACAGCGCGTTTCAGAAAAAGAGGGTCTCTTTTCTCCAGTTTGCTTTTTTGTTGGTTTTCCACATGCGGAGTCGCCAGTCCTTTTTCTTAACTGCCTCCTCAAGTTTGGAATCGCAATCTCAGTTTCTGTATTCCAATCTGCTCTGCCGCAGAACAGACGAGGGCTCGTCTGTGAAGTGGGCAGTGGGCATTGCTTTTCACTCCTAAAGCTTGGCTCCGTCTGCAGGCGACACAGCTCTTCCTGAGAGCCTCCCGAGAGCAGAGGAGACTAGCAGGTTGCAGAGCGTGCTGATGGAAGACCGAAGAAGGAAGCTGTGCATCTCAGGGCCTGTACACTGCTGCCTGCTGAATCCCTGGGGGCTAAAACTGTAGCCCTGGTTCAAACTGGTGGAGGCTGGACTGTAGAGCTCAGCATTTGTTTCTCGCAAGATGCCAACTAATGTTTCTATGTCACCACTTGGAAATGGTGACCGCCACACTTCTGAGACAGAGATGGCGGTCACCAAGTGTCTAAGCTGCCTTGAAAACTAAATGAAGAAGATTAGGATGTTGGTATTACGTTGCAGTAAAACAATATCATTTCTTGTGCTGTCTGCTTCCAAAAAAATGTCCAAAAGGAGCATGATTCAGTATAATCCTATGTGATTTTTTTTTCCCCTGCATTCCTAATGCTTATTTTAAAGACTTATATTGTCTTTGTCAAAATGATCCTTTTATAACCCTGATGGTTTCCAAATGGTACAGTTCTTCAATTAAAGATGCAGACCTTGTGATTTCCAATGATGCTTTTTATAAGTTTTTTGCAAAAAAAATGTCCATGCAGTTTGTCCATCTTCTCACACAATTTCCTTTTGTTTTTCATCCATTTCTAGCTAAGACAGTCCCAGTCCTACTGCACAGACACGGAATGCCTGCAAGAAAGTATGTATGATCATTCTTTCATTATCATCTAACCAAACCTAAGAATTTGAGGATCCTTTCCCATTTAAATAATTTGGGCAAACCAGTCTTGAATTCTTATCATCATGGCCAGATAGCTAGAACCCAACCTGCAGAGGAAAGCTGATGGTGAGGTACAGTACTCGCTTTCCCGAAAGAGCGATTGACTGGTCCTCCACATCAGATGTGTGCTGCGAGCCCAAAGTACCAGAGAGTGTGAGAGCTGGTGCTTGATTCTCGACGCGGTGTGAGTGAGGTGAAACTAGGACTTTGATACAGCAGGAGCAGGTGATGAAGATTTAGTGGACTGGGTACTATAGGCATAAGTCTATAAGTCAGCGCTTAGAAATAAATTTCACAACAGTGCAGATTTTCATTTCAGTGGTACGTTCTAGGCATTCACTTGGATTTCCGACTTCCACGTCTTTCTCTAAACATTTAGAAACCGTGCTTCACGCCCGATGAGAGAAACGTACAGGTCTCGTGAAGAGTTCTGATTAAAGTTTGCCGATTGACCTTTTTCTTTCCACAGTGCCGGGACCCAGTCCATCGAGCAGTGGTGACCTGACGGTGCCCATGATCATGATGGCCTGGGTTGTGATTGCCCTGGTACTGTTTCTCCTGAGGCCAGCCAGCATGAGGGGGCCTGGGGCCGCAGGCAAACCTCCTGGTCCACACAATGTAAGAGAGAGGGCAGTTGAAGCTAAGCTTGAACTTTATTGCCATATGTAACCGGTACATGTACTGGTACAATGGAATTCTAACTTGCAGAAAGTCTCTCGATTTGTTAAAAAAACCCAACATTAACACAAAGTGGAGGCAGCGCATTTAGACAATAAACAAGCAAACGGTAGGCAAAATACAACTAAACAGTTCCGATGTAAACAATGCAGACACATAAACCATGACTCCAGATGTGCAATAATTACATTACAGTGAGGTAGATGGTGTAGGTGTGGTCCGAGGGGCATGGCCAAGTGTGTTCGCCAACTGCACCGCTTGTGGGTAGAAGCTATTGAGGAATCTGGTGGTGAGTGTCCGTATGCTCTTGTATCTCCTGCCTGAGGGCAGTGGGGTGAAGAGTTCATGCCCGGGGGTGGTGACTGTCCTCTGGAGAATATCTGACTAGGTGGGCAACAGCTGTCTTATGAGTCACTTGACTACGAAGCCGCCATCATTGTTGCACATCTATAGTTATGTCAGAGTGTGGCTTCACCTTTTATACCGGTGTCCCAGTATTCCCATGGAGGAGTGCTTCTCTTGCCAGCTTCTGCAGAGTCACAGCCTCCCAGAAAACCACAACTCCTCAAAGATCTGTAATTTGGACAATTGATAACTGACTTTTTTGGCTGCTTTGCTTTGGAACACTGTACTCCCGGCCTGCCCGAGCAAGGCGGTCACCAACATGTCTAAAGAGAATCGGATCATTGCCAAAACTCTGGTCCCCTACTGATTACACACTGATATGCAGTGCCACATTTATGATAACTTTTTCTAATAAATTATTTATTGCAAATGCATGTATACATGATATAAATAAAATCTGTTGTTTTTGGACAATATATTTAGACACAATATAAACGTTGGAACCATCCATCCATTTTCCAAAGGCTTCTTCCAGTTCAGGGTTACACTCTGGATGGGGTGCCAGTCCATCACAGGGTACATTAACACGAACACGGATGTGCATTCACAACAGGGCCAGTTTTCCCAGCAGCCAGTTAACCTACCACTATGATTTTGGACTGTGGGGAGGATACTAGATCCCCCCATGAACACAGAGAGAACAAGCTCCATGCACCCCAGTTGAATTAAAACCCAGGACCCCATCACTGTGAGGCAGCAGTGCTAACCACTGTGCCATCGGGGTGCCCTCAGTTAAACCCAAAAGAACGAAAATCCCTCCAGCTCCATGAGGTCCCTGTCCTTCCTAAGAAAATGCGTGCGCTGAAATTTCCATCTCTGGCCTTTTCTGAAACACTAGAACTCCTCCTCTTTTACATTTTTAGTAGGTTGTGAAATGTCTTTTTACACACAAAAAAAAGCAGGTTCAAGCCTCCTAGAAATGTCTTTCTACGGATGGGTTTTGCAGCAAGGTTTTATAGGAGAGTGTGGCACGGCTGTAGACTGACCTCACCGGTTGACGGCGGCTTTGTTTCTCCAGAACCACGGCCGAGAACCCCCGGCGCCCCCTGTGGATTAGACCTGCCTCGGAGCGGGTTTCGGCAGCCAAGGATTCCTACGACCAAACCAGCTACTGTGACCTGGACGAGCCTTGGGAATGTTTTCGTCTCCATCGGGCCCATTTGGTGTTTTGTTTCTTTTCTCATCCTAGTCCTGTCCTCAGCCGGCCATTTTCTCGCCTCTCCTTCCCTCTTTCGGGCCGGCACACCTGCAGAGGGCCGTGATAACTGGGGGGGTTGGCAGTTGGGCAGGGGGGGTGAGGATATTTGATTGGACGGCGTGAGGGCAGGTGCCCCTTCATTTTGGTGTGTTGAGCCCCCCCCCGTCAACCCGTTTGAAACTCGGCAAGGCAATGTCCAACGTGTTTTTGCCCATTATTTTGTCAAATCAAAATGTAGAAATTGGAAAGCTGAGATATAGAAAGAGGCATGGAAACTAAGAAATGTATCCAGTACTTCCTCACTGTAGTACCACCAAATTTGTTTGGTTGTGTTGCCAGTTTTAGGTCTCATGTGAGTCTGCACCAATATCTCAACATTCCTCTTTATTTTGCCTCCTTTGTATTATAATCCTGATTTCTACCAGACACTCACATTGCCAGTTTAAGTGCCAGACTTGGAGGAAGAAGTAGGGAGGACAGTGCCATTTTCAGTTAAATTTTGTGAAAACTCACTGGAGTTCACTTACAGAAAAAAATACTTTAAGAAACTGTAACAGGAGTGTGTAACCCCACCAACACCAAAAGAAAAATGTGCTGATTTACATTTAGCTGTGAGCAGGCTTACATTGCTCACAGTTCAGTTACTGAATAACTTGCCAAGTCTCCCAGTACAGACCTGTCACTACAAATCACAGGCATGTAAACACCCTGCCCCCACAGCCCCTACCAGCTCTGGATGTGCTTAGAAGAAAGACTTCCTTGAGGCTTTAATAAACCCATATAATATAATTACAGAATTTCTTCTTAAGGTCTTTTTTTGTGAATAAATGGCTGTACTCGGGTGCTAACGATAAAGCTCCTGTTAAAAACCCAAAGCATATGTGTTGTCAGGGGGCTCTAATATCCATATCTGATGATGGAATTGAAGGAGGGAGATGTTTATTCAGCTTGCCTCCAAGTCAAATTCTGATCTTCCTGCGGCACGCTTCTTTTTTTTTTTAGCCATATTTTAGCAGCCGTTCTGTTTTCAGACCTGCTCCTCCCTAAGAGACACAGCTGTGGGGAAGAGAGTCTGAGGTGTTGTGGGTACTAAATCCTTCTGACAGGAAGATCTCAGTACAAAGCACAGTGTGACCGGCGCAGAGCCTCCACTGCCATCTCAAAAGACACTGAGGGGGAAACATCGGGCTTTTTTAGTGCCTTCTCTTCACTTCCCAGAAAAAAAACAGTGGTTAGTTACCCAACGGAGATCATAATGCTGTCATTATGGAGTGCAACTTACTGGATTCCCTTCTGATTTGTGTGTCTCCACTCTATCTATGGTGTATAAATAGGCCCATAACTCAAGCAGGTCATTTCTTTTATGTTATTGTCAAAGTTGTAAGGGCCTATCGCCTGGCATCTTTGTCTTCACAGATTGAGCCTTAAGAACAGTAACAAAATTTGCCAAAGTCAAAATCAAACAAATGTATTTTCTTAGGCCCTAGTTCTTAAAGAGTGACTCGAGGGACAAATATATTTCGTTTGCGTATTGTCTCGGTGTGCACCACCCATCTGCCAATCCATGAAACCCCCTCTCTTCCCCCTCCCCTCAATTCACGTGCCATTTCTATTTTCATTAGTCTTTCACTTGCTAAAATGGTGGTGCGAATTTGGGTTCGCTGAGAACGTTAGTACACAGCCACCTCTCTGTACTTCAGCAGCGTTACATGTGTTCTTAGTCTCTTTAAAAACTCGCGCCAGACATGGAGTGGGCATGTTTGGTCACTGCACTCTTTTCCACCCTTGGGTAGAGCTTAATTTTTTTGCATGATCTCCATTGCATTATGTAGCACTTTTGATGACCAGTGCAATAGGATAAACTTTGTAGGACGTACTTCTGTTGGTTCCATGTTGGGCCGATAGTTATCCCGCTCTGAAAAGAGAGTGGGATGTTGTACTTAGTTCCCGATCACGAATGTTTATCCTTGCAGGATATGGTTGGACAACATTTACCCTTCCTTAATTTACTCGAGCACTTAGAATAATTACAGCCAAGGTCCTTATCTCTCAGCTGGGTGGAAACCCTTTGCGCTTGTTGTTTGCAAGTTTCCAGTCTTAACCATTTTGCCAGTTGAGATCTTCATGGAGTGAGATTAATGAAAGGTGAGAGAAACATTTCTCGACTAGTTTTACAGGGGGGAAAAGTTGGTTCATGATCTTCATTTTGTTCTTATTAAAAATGAAGGGATTGTAAATATGCCAAATTTGTGGATGTTTTATTTTCTGTCTGTAGTGTCATTTGTGGCATTATCTAACACTGTAACTTGGTTGTAATATTGAGATAAAGGGCTTACACTATGCACTTTCTTAACTATTAAATAAATGAGTAGCTCACTGCTATACAGTCTGGTTAAATATCAGTGTGTCTGTGTGCATCTCTGCAGAGCTGTGAATTGAATAGTACTAAATCACTGTTAAAGCTTGATTCTGGTACCACCGACAGGGGGCGATTAAGATCAGTGTCTGTACCTGGAAAGGCGGGCTCTGTGTATCAAGCTGTCAGCTGTCAAAGGTCTGTGACTGTTTAGCCCTCTGGTGTCTCAGTCAAAGTCACACAATCACACCAGCCTCAATTTTCCCAATACCCAGTTAACCTACCAGTAGGTCTGTGGACTGTGGAAGGAAACCAGAGCCCCCAGAGAAAACCCATACAAACACATGGAGAAATGACAAACTCCAGCCAGAGCACACTGGAAATTGAACCCAGGGCCCCAGAGCTATGGAACAGGAAGATAAGATCACTTTGTTGGCCATATACAATTTCTTGTATTAGGAATTTGTCTTTTCACATTCCCCAACTTGCTCACCATGAGACACACAGACAGGGAGAGAAGCTGGGGGTCAGAGCGCTGGCTCAGCCACCCCTGGAGCAGTTGGGGTTAAGGGCCTTGCTCAGGGGCCCACCGGAGTAGGATTTCTCTGCCACCCACGGGATACGAACCAGCAACCTTCCAGATCCTTAGCCACAGAGCCAGCACACTGCCCTTATGATGCCCTGTTGGCCAATCATCTATGCTTCAAATCAAGAAATTGTAGAAATTGTCATCACTTTACATTTTTGTTCTGGGAAACTAAATGCATTCTGGGGTCAAAGGAGCTAAACCTTTTCATTCTGAACAGAGAAGATTATGAGGTGAACTGATTCAAAATATTCAAGATCCACCCAGACTGGGGCAAAGGAGAATCAAAAGAGACTTCCCCAGACCCCACACTGAAACACGAATCAAGGAAGATGAGTGGAAAATGACAGGAAGTGTATTCCTTATACATAGCCAGCAGCCATATCACCCTGCATCTCACAACTGGCAGCTCACTGAAGCTCAGTGGGTGTGAGCCTGGCCAGTACCTGGATGAGAGACCTCTGGGGAAAAACTAAGGTTGCTGCTGGAAGAGGTGTTAGTGGGGCCAGCAGGGGGCGCTCACCCTGTGGTCCATGTGGGTCCTAATGACCCAGTATAGTGACGGGGACACTATACTGTAAATAAGTGCCGTCCTTCGGATGAGACGTAAAACCCAGGTCCTGACTCTGAGGTCATTAAAAATCTCAGGGTGTTTCTCAAAAAGAGTAAGGGTGTAACCACGGTGTCCTGGCCAAATTTCCCATTGGCCTTTACCAATCATGGCCTCCTAATAATCCCCATCTATGAATTGGCTTCATTACTCTGCTCTCCTCCCGTCTGATAGCTGGTGTGTGGTGAGTGTTCTGGTACACTATGGCTGCCGTCGCATCATCCAGGTGGATGCTGCACATTGGTGGTGGTGGAGGGGTGTCCCCATTACCTGTAAAGCGCTTTGTAAGTCTAAGCAATTATTATTATTATTATTATTAATTACACGTATCACTTTAGTAACTAACAGACAAATATAGTTAGAACGAATCAAACAGTAAAGTGACTGTCCATTTCTTTAGAAATTTTTGGTTCATCCGCAAAAGGATTTTCCATGTTTAAAGCGCCTTTAGTATTTATAGGGTTAATCGAGAAAACGTCACAGGTGTACCCAAGGAGTGTGACGTAGCGGACTGCAATTGGCTGCTGCTGTGCTCCTGCCTCAAGCAGCGCTGTGCCCAGGAAGGGCGCATTTCGGCGTGACTCTTCAGAGCTGGTGCTGTTGACTGAGGTATGGTGACAGATTTCGTGTTTTTATTAACGGGAGAAATAGCTCGGGTCGCTCATTTCCATGAAAGTGCAAGAGCGGATAGCAGATGCAACATACGTGACTGACACGCCTGGAAAAAAAAAAGCTATTAATTATCCTGAGGTCTCAGCATTCTTATCTCTGTATTGGGTTCGTGTTTTAAGACGCGTGGTATTTCTGCCACTCATACTATTATTTCTTGTAATTTTGGGAGGTTTATTTCTAGTCTAGGAATCGTCCAGGTTATTCTAAGGATTCAGTGTGTTATGTTGGAAACGCAAGAAGTTTGAAGTGGTGAGCCTGCTTGGTTAAAAGTTTGAAACAACCCAGAGTTGCATTGACAGGTATTATGACTACTTTTTACCCTGTCCCAAACGTGTAAGATTTATTTTCATGAATCGAAAGCTGGGACTCTTGTTGCACGTCAGTGCTAAGAAAATGGGAGGGGAGGAAAATCTTTTCGACAATAGGCAAAGTTATTGCGAAACATCTAATGGGTTGTTGCAAAACTTTATCCAGAACCTGTTTTAGAAATCGCGTGCATTCCATAATTATTATTTCTACATGAGTACGTCCTCCATTCACGCCTGTTCATCACATTAGTGCAGTATCACCTGATTTATGTATATAGCAACAGATTTAACACACGTGCCGTTCTTATCAGAAACAAAGATAGGTGGAGATTAGGTTTTACGGTATGTTTAATAGACACAAAAGCTAATTTCTGTAATTTACCTGCCCACACCCACTCTGCTCTCCAGGCGTTGGCCTTTCTGTCTTTCTGTGAAAGTTTTTTTTTTACTTTAGACGCCAGAGTTCCACGTTCCTGTCAGCTGAGGACCCACTTTCAGTGAATATAGCGGTGCAAACGTGAGAAAATCAAAATCCTTCCTGCTTCCTCCAAAAATTAAAAGGTTCCGGCTTTACCATCAAGAGTTTTAGACGGCCAGATTAATTATTGAGTTAGCAAAGGTGATTATTGTGTGAGAATTGTTCTAGGGATGCTTTGTACTGGGCGGAAGGTGTGAGGTTAAAGACTGCAGTCTAAGGTTGTATTGATGTAAGATTTCTCTTCGCAGAACTGCAATGTTTAAAATTAAGAAGATCTGCTGTATCGGAGCTGGGTATGTTGGCGGGCCGACCTGCAGTGTCATTGCCCACATGTGCCCAGAGATCCAAGTGACAGTGGTGGACGTCAACGAGTCCCGAATAAAAGCCTGGAACTCTGAGACACTGCCCATTTATGAGGTAAGAGTGGGGAAAAAACCCTCAAAAGTTTGGTTTATATACTGGGATTTAACCCCTTGATGAACGAAGAGGCCTTTATAGAGAGTGCCTGTAATTTGCTTGAGACCTTAGATTAATTTTTTATCTTGAATTGAAGTCCAAACGGCTGAATGTATACTAAAATGAAATTAAGAAAGCACAGCAAATGTAAAGTACTTGACTTGACTTAAGTATTTTTTTATGAAGCCAGAAAGCTAGACATAATCTTTCTGTTTTCCTTAGCATCTGATACATGTTACCATAATCCACTTGGAAATGAACAAGCAAACAGTTTTTCTTAGTGATAAACTGTAGAAGTTCAAGATCAAACATTGTACAGATCCACAGTGCAAGTCTGACTGTTGTGTGTGCCACCAGTTCACCTTGTGAAATGCAGTCTTGAAGCTAATGTCGTAAGCCTTAAATGCACAGAAGTAACCCCTGCCTCTCAGTGTGTGGAACAGTAGACCGGGCCGGATTTTCAGCTAAAGTGTATGTGTCCTCCCTAGCCTGGTCTAAAGGAGGTGGTAGAGTCCTGCAGAGGAAAGAATCTCTTCTTTTCGACGGATATCGACGCTGGCATCAGAGACGCGGACCTCGTTTTCATTTCTGTGAGTCTTCACGCTGCTGTTTGCCGCTAGTGTTCCCAGGAAAGGACAGAGGTCAGGTCCTCAGTGGCCAAAGGCAGTCCTCGTAGTCTGACCTACCTGCTGAGCCTATAATGAGCCTCACTGGAGTCGTTTTCAATTAACGATTGAATAAGAGCCATCACATCAGCTAGAGGGACAATAATAAGCAGTACAGAAAACATTCTGTTGTTGTTGATGTTGGTAACATCTTTTTTTCCCCCGCTAGTGATCAAAAGTGTTGCTTTACAGTATCACTACAAGTCTGTCCTAAGTTTCTGTCTGACCACCACTGTTCCCGTTTGTGTACAGGAACAGAGCAAAGTGACAATGCAGGTCGGGAATTGGGACAGTGTTTTTGAAAGCCTGTAGCCTTTGTTTAAAGCTTGGAAAAGGTGGATACTGGCATTTAATTTGTGCTCCTGAACTATAGTTTTGAGTCTGTCGGACACATTTCCTGCAAACAAAATCAGCACAGTTTGAAACTGCCATGAGCCCAGTAGGGATGTGATGTGAGTCATATCAGCTCTGAAAGATGTGATGTGACAGTGTGTTGAAATGGGTTAGACTATTGTTATTTGTACGTCTTATGATCACGAAGGAGGACAAGTTAACACACATCGTCTGAGCAAGGCCTGTCACGCCTTATTTCTAGAACGGACCTGTTTCACCAACTTGACCTGTTTGAAAGATATCTCTGGCTATATTAAATGGATGCCTTCCGATGGCCGTGAAACTTAGCGAGCTTCTGAGTTGCACCAGGAGGTGCTGCCACAAAACGACCACTGAGCTTCAGCGGCTGTGCTCAGCAGTGGGTTATTTTCTCCTTGCTCTTCCAGGTCAATACCCCGACAAAGACTTACGGGATGGGCAAAGGCCGGGCGGCCGACCTGAAGTTCATCGAAGCTTGCGCCCGCCGGATAGTGGAGGTGTCGGATGGCTACAAGATCGTGACGGAGAAGAGCACTGTGCCGGTGCGGGCAGCCGAGAGCATACGGAGAATCTTCGACGCCAACACCAAGCCGAATCTGAACCTGCAGGTGAGCGGCAAAGGCTACTTTTGTGAACAAAGCAACATGATCAGATACATCACTTGGCATGAAAAGACAGCCCATCTGGTCCATTATTATGCTTAGCAACCAGTCTCTATGAACCCACACCACTTAGTTACCCCACCCCAAAACTGCTTCCCTGTGTCTCTACTCCCAGCTTATCCTAATAGCTCCACCACCGTCTCAGAGGTGGCCCCCATCAAAATTAGAGTTGAAGATGCAGCCTTGCAGAGGAGAGTCCCATAGGAGTCATGTCTTTCGGTGCAAACATGCATAGAAATCCGGTGTCTGCAGGACAACAGCTGAGCTCCATCTGTGGCAGCGATATTTCAGATCTGCTCTGCCCACGGTTTTACCTCTGTAGTCTCAGGTTGTTTTTGAATTGGGTCTCATTAAGAATTTAGCCTGTGACTGAACGGAACATGCTTGGTAATCAGTAAGAGCTGTGGCAGGTGCTGTCCAACCCTGAGTTCCTGGCAGAAGGCACCGCGGTGAGAGACTTGAAGAACCCAGACCGTGTGCTGATCGGAGGGGATGAGACGCCGGAGGGTCAGAGGGCAATCCAGGCTCTGTGCGCTGTGTACGAACACTGGGTGCCCCGGAACAAGATCATCACCACCAACACCTGGTCCTCTGAGCTGTCCAAACTGGTTAGAACATTCCTCGAGTCATTGTCCAAGACTTAGAAACCAGAATGCAAGTATCAGTGGATACTAAGTTGCATTAATGGCCTGTTATGAATTAATACTACATCACATTGCTTCCCTTAGTGTTTAGTGTCGATTTTCCTTGAGTTGTGTACAAATAGGCTTAGTTCAGTTCATGCGCTTTACTGTCAACGTTAGTGGCTTGGCGCTGAAGCGAAGACGTGCCTTCCCCTATTGTTTGCTGAACAGAAGGAAAAAAGGCAGAACTGCATCGGCAGTGTAAATTTCACAGGCCGTCCGCGGGACAGGCTGTAGTCTGGTGGAGTGGGTGAAAACACCATCAGTCACTGTCTCTGCCTGTCTTCTCCTGCAGGCGGCCAACGCGTTCCTGGCTCAGAGGATCAGCAGCATCAACTCCATCAGCGCGCTGTGCGAGGCCACTGGCGCGGACGTGGAGGAAGTGGCCAAGGCCATTGGGATGGACCAGAGGATTGGGAGTAAATTCCTGAAGGCCAGCGTGGGTGAGCCGCTGTCCCAACTGAGCTCCCTCGCTTCTTGAGCAAGTCGTTCGCTTTGTGTGACCTGTGTGTTTGTTTTCTAGCACTAATCCAGCTGGAGAGGTCCCGTTAAGTGACGTTTTTAAATTTCTTTCAAAAGACTAGTCGCAAAATCTTTCTTTTAAAGCTCGGTACGAGCTCAGACTCTTAAAAGGGTCTGAGGAAGCAAATCACTGCTCCATTTTCCAGGATCCCTGCTCTAATTTCAAGGCTGCTTTCAAATGACTTGTGCTGCAGTACAGGTGCAAATAGGTTCATCTGCTCAGTAATGAAGCTGTGTCCTGTCGTCTGCCTTATAGCACCTTGACAAATGATGTACTATATGGCCGACAAGCTGAGAGTGTTTTCAGTATTATGATATTACCATCTTATACAGATTCATAAAATTTAAAATAAAAAAGGTTTAGAAAAATGGCAGAATTTCTGCACCTCATGAATTATACAAGTCAAGCCACAAAATTTCATAGCTTAAAATACACAGGGATGTATGATATTCAGTTGATTTTTATAACAGGTAGATGGACATTCTAGAGGTTGTTTACCAGGTTAATATTACCTAACCTGGCTTACAAGCTGAGGCGTTTGTAAAACCTCTTCTTCAGGGTTTGGTGGTAGCTGTTTTCAGAAGGATGTCCTCAACCTGGTGTATCTCTGTGAGGCGCTGAATCTACCTGAAGTGGCCATGTATTGGCAGCAGGTACCGTCTTGAACGTTCTCAACTTCATGAGGTCTTTGTGCTATGTGTGATGTGCCCCAGTTTATTTTGCACGGACAGACTGTTTTAGTGTTAGACATGCTTTTAGGCTGAGGATGCAAAAATAGCAAAGCTACACTGCCGGCAGGTCTAACATTATTATGATTAGCCTTTACTTAACTGGTTCCATTCTTCAACCCTCTGCTCTTCTTAGTACCACCTTCCACGGTCTCCTCTATTGTTATTGTTGTAATTGTAATTGTGTCTTATCTTGTGTATTCTTCTTATTTATTTTTTTATTCTTATTTATTGTTATTGTCATCCTGTAAAGTGCTTTGAGAAGCAACCTTTAAAGGCGCTATATAACATAAAGTTTATTATTATTATTATTATTATTATGATTAAGTAATAGGTTTATTCCATGCTGAAAAGAGAAGCAAAGAAAACATGTTTTCTATCACTTGTTCCTTTGCAGCCTACGCGTGCTGACGCAGCTACCCACCTCAATTATGATGATTCGTTTTTTTTTCGATATTTTTTAAAAAGTCCAATGAAGTTTGATGGCTTTACCATAAGCTAAGTTTCGACATTGTAATGCTTATAGAAGAGAATGATTGTTTGCGTTTTGTGAGTTTCTTGAGTTTGGATATGGATCCCATTCCAGTTACCTGAGGTCTCCATTTCCTTCAGGCAGCGCCTTTTGTCACTTTGCCTGCATTACACATTTGCGGTGATGCATCGGGGCCTTGTAGATGATCTCTCTCTCTGTGTTTTCAGGTAATAGACATGAACGAGTACCAGCGTCGGCGGTTTGCCTGCCGTATTATCGACTGCCTGTTTAATACCATCACCGGGAAGAAGATCGCTCTTCTGGGGTTTTCGTTCAAGAAAGACACAGGGGACACACGGTACCTGCCGCGATCTCTTCATCTCTCGCTGCTCCTTCCTCGCTCTGAGCTCCTCTTTGTCCCATTGCTCTTTGGTCTTCATTGCCCTGGTTAATCCTTAACTCCCTGCGCAGTGGAACTGGAGACGAGGGTTCGTTCAAATGTGTATCCTGCACAAGCCATTCTGGTGCCTGTTTTATTCACAGGGCGAGCTGTGATTGAATGTGCCTTTCAGTTTGGCCGAGCCCTTTCATGTCTCTGTGTGATAACGCAATTGTCACCGTCTTTTCTGGCCACTTCTCACTGGTCCCTTGTGTTCGGATTTGACCATGGGGCTGGGGAAACAGTTCACTGCTTAACTACACTCTGAGGGGGGGAAAAAGATACAACTGTCCTATATCTGCTTTTTTAAGTCTTCCGTTTATACCGTTTTATTTAAAGAGTTACTCTGCTGTTCCATCTCCAAGTAATATCCTGAGTGGTGTGTTTTTGGAAGTGAGAATTGCTCTTCTGGGGAGGGGTATTTGGTTGTGGCACACAGTTTAAACAATATCTGCAACACTGTGTGTGTGCTGTTGGACCTACCATTACCTCTGCCCTATACCACAGAGAACAGTATCGTGCCAGCAGCAAATTGTCACCTGTGCATGAGTCAGCACTGACTTGCATTTCTTCACAGCACTGCCCACAGCAAGAGCTTGGCTAAAGGCTTCCTGTACAACCAAGCGAAAGTGAGGCTTTTCAGCGTCACAGGGAAAAGGCAACTTACAATCTTCTATAGTTAAAGACGAGGATTATTTTAGACCAACTAAATTAAACGTTGATTGAATTAAGTAATTTAAAAGCCGTGGATTGCAGAATAAATTAGATGAGTCCTTGTACAGTGCAAGAACTTAGTTCCTATTCTGCAGCACAGCAGAAACAATAGTGTTTGATCTTTGACCTGTGAAGACATTTCCAGCTCCCCCATGCAATGTTCTGCCAAGTGTTCCCATTGGCTAATGTGAAACACTGATGTCTCTTTCAGAGAATCCTCAAGTATCTACATCTCCAAGTACTTGATGGATGAAGGGGCTAAGCTGCAGATCTTTGACCCCAAGGTGCTGAAGGAACAGATCATCCAGGACCTGTCTCATCCCAGCATTTCGGAGGACAACCCTGAAAGAGGTAGAGACCATTGGGATTTTACTGCAGGGATTATTTCATCTACACATCCCAGCAATCCCAGGATCCCATTGCCACTGTCAGAAATGAGATGGAAACTATCTATTAATTTCTTCATTTCAAAGGTAAACCAAAAAGAGAAGTGTTCACGTCCCAAGAAAGTACTTTTCTTTTTTTCCCTCTTATCTGCTATGCACCCTTCCAGTGAAGAAGGAATCTCGGTGTTGGGGATGCTGATCACATCAGTTTTATTTTGATCGATACTGACTGTATTAGTTTTGTACTGATCACTGATTCAGATGGACAGCGGTGCATTGGAGTACTGAAGTGAAGTAGCTCGGAAGAGCTGCAGGTTGAGTGGCCCGCTTTACACAGTGTTGGCGAGGCTTATGTCAACTTACCAAATCGCTAGTGAAATGCTTTCTTATTTTTTACAGTTGTGCACAGGACCGATTTTACTATATTTGACTAATCTCAGCGTGTGTTCACAAGCCTGGTCTCAGGATCTGAGGGCAAGACCAGACCTAAGACTGATTGTGTAGATCAGCAAAATCCCTGAGTTCCTCCCTGATTCTGAATTCTGAGTTCAAGGAGGCGTGTCTTTCTCCTTATGGAGGAGGAGGTGAAACCAGGACGTGCACCTGCTTTACACTAAGGGTTGTGAGGTGGGAAACAAACCTCCCAGCGATGTTATTGAAACGGGTTCTCTCTTCGGCAGTAAACAGCTGGTTAAGATCCTTTGATCAATAAGCTGTTGGCAGCCCAATCAGGACAGACGAAAAGTCTTCTTTAATTCAACTTTATTTGTCATTATACTTACACGGGCGCATAGTATAGTGAAAAGTGTTTCTCATGAGTCTCTCAGGTGCAGTATATAAATAGAACCGCAGACAAGACAATAGACAGAAATACAGTAACAACAACAGTGTGAACACCAGTATGGTGCCAGTGCCAAATTGTGCAAATACGCCAACAGCGAAAAGTATACAAACAGGACAAAAACAGTGCAAAAGTAATACGGCGAACAGTGCAAAAATAATATGGCGATTAATAAATCGTACAACTAGTACAGTTTTAAGTATGATTTCGGCTTGCGTTCAGTTGTCGTGTCTGTAGTGGTGTAGGAGTACAGGATGAAGTGAGGAGAGATCATATTCTTGGCCGTGACATCTGTTCTTCTGGTTGGGCCTGGTTATGTTTGGGTTCTTGCATTTTCCAATGATGGCTGAAATGGCTGAGAGAGTCAGAAAGGAATTCGATTCCAGCAGTAGTGGCGACGGGCGTCGAACCTGACGTTCTATCCTGGGTTCTTGGTTTCAGTGTCTCAGCTGGTGACGGTCACAAAAGATCCCTATGAAGCTTGTCACGGAGCCCACGCCCTGGTGATCTGCACGGAGTGGGACATGTTCAAGGTCGGTTTCCCCTCCTCTTTGCCCAGTGTACATGGCCAATGTTTTCTTATTCCAGCTTTTCTCCTGCGACTTTGGAGAATATATTTCAATTCTAAGGTTCAAAATATTTGGAAAATGGTCATTTTCTTAGCTTAAAATATATATATTTTTGTATATTTTTTAAATAACAAGCCACTGGCTGCTACCCTCCTTGTTCAGAGGTGTATATTAATCCCACAAGTATTTTTTCCTGCATTTCTATAAAATGTGGTAACCTACTGATTCAGATACCTTCTGCTTTTTATGTTCCCACCTCAGTCACAAAATAATGATAAATCGCGTTGTAACAAAAGATGCAGATGTGTGTTGGATTTGTCTGTCCCAGGGAACATTTTAAATGTGGTTTGTGCTTCAGCAGAAATGCATATAGGCCCCATGGAGCAGTATATCTTGGGCAAGTTGCCAGATGTTGTTTTATGTGCTGGATTTTTCATCTTTAAAATTTTGTCAGATTTGCAACTTATTGCTTTAAAATGGGGATGTTAAAAAAAAGTAATATAAATATTTAATATAGACTCATGGGGTTAATATGAATGCACTCATCTAGACTATCCACGCACAACTCCAGTCCTACAGGGCATTTTACTCCATCCTAGGCTTTTAACTATTTCATTATTGACCAGTTTAAAACCCATCTCAAGTGCTGGAGATGCAACGTGACCTACAGTAGAAGCCCTGCTGAGCTGTTGCCCTCCTGGACTTGGTTTGTATCCTCTGATAGAGGTAGAGGGTCTGTCTAATCATTTTGCAGGGGATAGACTGTGAGCAGCTGACTGTCCCACCCGCGCCTCTCAGCCAGAATCAGAGGAAAGACCAACAGGCTGCTCAGGGGGCCGAAAGATCCCGAGCTCAGCGGAGTTTTCCTTCATCCTTACATTTTTCCGTTATTTGATGCACAGGAGCTGGACTTCGAGAGAATCTATCGCACCATGCTCAAACCAGCCTTCATCTTTGATGGTAGAAGGGTCCTGGACGATCTCCACACCGCTCTACACAATATCGGATTCCAGGTAAAGAGATTGCAAGGCGGTTTCTAGCCTCTCTCTGTGTCGGGGGGACTGGAGGGTGAGAGCTGTTGGAACTGCTGGTAAGATGGCAGCATTTGTGATATGATTTTGTTCCCAGTACGGATGTGGAGATCACCAGGACACTAGCCAGTGTATTCACGCACGACACATTTAGGGTTTTCCTCAAGTATCCCGTTGCAGAGTGACAATGTGACAAGCGGTGGCTCAGAGGTGCGTTTTCAGTTTTGGTGGAACAAAGTGGGGGTCCTGCTCTTCAGACACCCCATGTTCTCACTGTTGCCTCCAGTTTTCCTCTCCAAGTCTGTCTGCGCGTCATTTCCTGTGTACACAGCAGCTCCACATACCCGTGTTGATCACGTCTGTATGTCGCTAGATTTCCAGGACTGGTCTTGCGCCCCTCGTGACGATTTGCCTTCCGTTTCGCCCCCTTTTCTCTCGCAGATTGAGACGATCGGGAAGAAGGTGACCACCCCCAGAATCCCCTTCACCCCCCCAGCCGGCGTCCCCCGCGTCAGTCTCAACGACCCCCCGGCCAAGAAGGCGAAAGTCTGAGAGCTCCCTGGCGCTCGGGGCCGTGCCGCCGCTGAAGCGCGAGTGTGTCTCGTCTCTCGGCGGCAGAGCCAGGGGGCTGCCAGTTCGGTGTTCTCGTTTCGTTCCACTGCAGGACCAGGGCCGCCGGGTGCAGTGCATCTCCGCCAGCACAAGCATTGCAGGTGGCACCCTAGACCTAGAAATCGCTGGTCCGTATCTGGGCTCTGGGGATGGGCCTGAGTGACCCGGTTCCCCCCAAGCAGTGGTGTCCAATTATCCCAATGTCACTAGGGTTGGGTTGGGAGGAGTTGTGGGGGGCGGGGTGTGTTCAAGTTAGATAGGGAATCATCACCAGCAGTAACCCCTATGGATGTTCCATTGTGGGAGCCCTGATTAACAGGGTGGTGCTATCAGATAATCGTTTGTCCTCCTGCTGGCTGAAGGCCTGGAGAGCGAACGTTCCAGGAGAAACGCACCTGTTGTCTGGGGGGTCTGTCCGGCGTTGGAGAGAGGACTCGGGCAGTGGTTCCCTCCCGCCTTCATGAGATCCCTGAAGCCTGACTATTGACCTAAGAAGAAGTTGCCTCCGTTGAATATTTGCATTTTGTTTCTAGTCGCCAGTTTGGGATTTTATTCCACTGACAAAAATACGCCAACGGGTTTCAGGGATGGGAACAAACAATTCCGGTGAATCTTGTTATCATTGAGCCAGTGAATGGTTTGGTGGTGTAACTGAGGGCTTGCCTGGGACAAAAACCCAACAGGTGTGGGGCTCAGCCGGACCGGGAATTGGAACCACTGGCTTACACAGGGAGCCGGGTTGATGTAGAATCTTGGGCACAGAAAACGGCTTAAACAGGTCTTGCAATGGAATGAAAGAGATGAGGCTGCTCGTCTCTGGTCTAACACAGCCCTGGGGCTGGCAGAATTGATCAATTTCAATCTTTTCCCCTTTCACCAGCACAAACTATTTCTGTCTAAAAAATTGTTCACGGTTAACTCTTTGTGAGCTTCTCAAAGCATTATAGAAATGCTGCATATAAACGTTTATTACAGTGATTCCTTTTATACAGTTTGTACATTTGGTAACTGTAGACTGTATACGTGCAGTATTGGTTCGTAACGTGTTTGTTTACAGCTGAATACACAAGTTGTCTCTCCTTTAGCTGTGTGAATGCCGAGTCATATGTGTAGAGTACTTAAATTGTATTTTTTAAACCACTTTCTCAGCCCTAGTTGGATTTTCCGAGTCTTATACCTTGCTCGTTCTACAGCTGTCGTGACAGTTTCCCAGTGAAACAAAAATGTTTTTTCCCCCAAGCTGAATCGCCACTTTTTTCTTATTCCCAGCCAGTTGGGAATAACCAGCTGTGTGGTTTCCAAATCTCAGCTCCCACAACCGCAGGAGAGAATGAGGACATGGAAACGGACTCCTCAGCCCCCACACCACTCATCCCTTAGCACATTAGAGGCAGTTTATCCCTGCAGCAGATGTTCAGCGCTGATTCGTGGACAGGCATGACCACCCAGGCTTGAACCCTGTGATCACAGAGCTCATCCTGCTCTTTGGCAAGCACTTTAGCTGGATGTCCCTCTCTCGAGGTCCTCACCTGAGGCACAGTTCAGTCGGGAAGCAATCGAAGGTTCAGTTTTCTCTGCAGACATGCAGAGTAGTTTACCCAAGACTTTTAGTTTGCACAGGTATTTGTTTCCTTGTTTCTTCATAAAGCCCAATTACTTGAAAATATACACATTTCACAGTCCTATTTTTTTAGTGCCTTTTAAAGTGTTTCCTGTATGTATTTTTGCTCCAAGGTGTTGACACTTTTGGAGCGATTAAAATTGTTCCAGGCACGATTTAAAACCTTTTGAAAACTGGTCACTTGCTTTGTTGTTCCCAGATGGGAAATGTGCTATGCAAGCAGGTAAAAGACAAAGCACAATACCCAGCATGAACCCATTAACAAGTAAAAGACATAAACAAATAGGTTTGTGTGTGCTGTTCACAAGGTACATAAAGATTTGGATTGAATTATGTTTGAAATCTAACCTAGTGTGTCCCATGTTTTTCCTTGGGCGTTGTGGTGGAGTGGTTGTGACTACTGCTACCTCACAGCTCTTTGGTCCGGGTTTGATTCTGGACTGGGGACCCTTCAGTGTAGTTTCTGGTTTCCTCCTACTTCCCAGAAATGCCTCTGAACTGAAGTGATGTGCTTCCGTAAAGTTAAACCCTTCGTGTTCTGGACAGGCTGTGGGCTTCTGTGACCTTTTCCAGGGCTAACTCTTTCTGAATACAAGTGGCTGGGTGTGTTGTATCAAGATCTTGGATCCGTGTTATAAAACTTGTCTATTTTTACCTGTATGCATTTACAATGGTTTGTAATCCATTGTGCCCAATGCTCAAAAGCTTTGTAAGCACAGTAAATGTGTGGTAGAAATAACATCACTTTAAACCACTTTTCAGATGAATTAACCTTTTTCTCCAAAAATGTATTTTTTCTATTGTACAGAATTTTAAAATTTAGCAATAAAGAATGTTTCACCAATACTCTCCATTTTCCCTTTCAAACAGAGGAAAAAGGACCATTAACTTCCACAGGCATGTTTTGTGCTCACCGCCACAAGAGCTTACTTGGTTATTTTTTGTCTCTGATGTTTCTGTACCTCAACTGAACCCATAATTTGAATGGTCAACTGCTCATTGAATCAGTTGAGTTTTAAATCTCCTGAGCTGTCCAAATGTCAAATTACTGCAAAACCCTGTGAATCATATGGCACCATTAATTTTTTATGAGTATTAAAGTGTACATTTTTTTTTAAATCAGCCCTTTGATTGGCTCTATACCATAAAACCCTGAGAGCTCAGGCTTCCTAGATAATTGTATGTTTTGTAAATTGTAATGCTTTTTCTGTTATGGTGCTGCTAAGTTACTCCACAGGAGAACCCATCATGATGGCAGTACCTGTTCATACTGTGGGGTCATAGACTGGTACTGTATCTCCAGGCACTTCGGCTCCCAAACCCAGCCTGTGTGATCGTTGTTGTTGTTTTTTTCCTCATGACTGCACTACAGCTGTACGCTAACATTAAAACCGAGTGGTTTCAAGTAACAATACTGGGGCAGGAGAGGGATTGGGGGAAAAATGACAAATACAACTCCATTATTTTGTATGAAGAGACTTAATTTATTTAGATAAATTACCAATAATTTGCACAGTTGGAATACAGGTGATTGTATGCTGTTCAGTGATGAATATGTGCTGTAGATGGAGTTTCCAGACACATTTCTTGACCACAAGGCCACTGTGGTTCAGTGTTCACTAGATCAGCTTAATAGGAAACTACCACTGCCCAAAGCAAACAAAAGAACAACATTTACAGACTTCAAAGTGATAGTTCTCTCACCTGCAAGTAGCATGTTCAGTATTATTTGTGTCACTTCTATGAATTGTCAGGAGAACATTTTGGAAAAAACAACAGTTGTGGTTAATTCAGTCAAGATGTGAATCCCCAGTTTCAAACAGTTCTGACTGAAAACAGCTAGTTTTCACCACCAAGCTGATTAAAGAACAGCTGCATGAACTGTAGGTTAAGCCAGATGTATTTTTGAGAAAAGTGCCCCACCAGTTGACTTTTAGTATATTTTACCTTAACAGGAAGCAAGAAGCCACTGAGTTCACAACTATAATGCAGTCACCCAATGTAAAAGGAAATTTGGAAGGAAATTTTGTTCTACTTTGCCTTTGATGTATGAAGCCCAGTTTCTGCTGAAGCACCACAATGAAGCAGGACACTGTTTTTAATTGTCAGTCATTAAGCAAGATATTCCGACCAAGCAGAAAGCTTGAATTGCTTTCCTAGTGTCTCTTCAAAACCTCTAACCAGGATGGAAACAGCCTAAGACATTCTGATCAGTAGCTAACCATGCGGAAAATAAGGTGTGCCCTCAAACTCAAAGTTGATTTAATTCCCTGGAAGCTCAGATCAATGGACAATTGTTCTCAAAGACTGGGAAGCTGACATTCACCCACAGAATGGACTTGATTAGGTGTTACATTCCACTCTCTGATGGAGTTTCCAAGGTGGTGAACAAGTGATGCACAAGAGATAACAGCAGAGTGGAAAGGCATGTCCTAGCTGCCCTGGTCATCCTTTCTCACAGACTTGATCAGGTTCTTCAGGAAGAATTCACCTATTAGAGAGACAACAAGCTGCCATTAACAAAAGTATCAAATTAGACGGTAGAAACTTCCAAAGTCACCAAAGCATTTTATCACTAGTTCATGTTTGATCAAAAAGCACTTTCTGTGTTTCAGAAAGAAACCCCCTTTTCAGGGAAGAGACAGGACAAAAACAGGTCTTCATTTCATCAATGTTAAATAACTTTTCTCACCTTAAAATACGGTCTATGGGCTTAAGCCTGACGTACGTTCTTTCTGTTTTAAAGTAGGAGGAGTTAAAAGTAAAAGGAAGTACAAAAACTTGGACCTAATTTTGTTCTTTGTATCTCTGCTCGGGTGTTCGTAAAGACTGAGGGGTCAGTCTGTGGCACATACCCACTGTAATTTTGGGAAAGTCTTTTATACCACTGCATTTCTTTATATTCACTGTGAATGACATATTTGAGATCATATTAACTAGATCCATGCAATAATGAACGCTGTCGGCATATCGGCACACCTGCTTTATAGGAAGAGCGCACTAGGGGCCCACTGGCTGTGTACATGAAGCCCAGCTCTTTCCCAATGTTTTCCCAGTGCCGGAACTTCTCCGGAGTCACATACTCCTCCACCTGTGGAGACAAAGCCATCGTTGGCAGGGGGAGACAAACAGAAGCGTGCAGAGTGGGAACGCGTCTGGGAGTCAAGACAAGAAAGTTAATTCGCTCTTTAATGTCTTTTACAACAGGACAGAGGATTAGGAACTGTCTTACACACCTTGCTTTTCAGCTTTTTGAAGACCTATTTTTTCCCCCCGAGCTAGCTCTTGACTGTGAGCCGTGATCTCCCCAGTCACGTGGCTACATTTACTGGTTGAGTCCCACTCTGTGCTTTTTGTATGACAGGTTGTCGGAGTGCTAGAATTTCTCCTTTTGGTTGCAGTGAATCTGCTTTTACAGGGGAGGCCTGACACACAATAAAATGCAGACCGCGCATCTCCCAGCTGAATCTTTACTGCAGCACTGAGTGAAATGACTAAGACCGCTGTGTGTGTTAACTGGAATATCCACCACCGAGGTCTCCAGCCCTGGTCCTGGAGGGCCCCAGTCCAGCAGGTTTTCTAACAGGTGCCCTGGAAGACTAACTGGACTGGGGCCATTCAGGACCAGAGTGGGGGGAACGCTGATCTAGATTTACAGCTAAGGCTTCCATTGGGGATGTTAGTGGCAGCCTACTTGAATGCGATACAGGAAGTCTGACCTTGAGGTGGCGTTTCGTTGGCTGCATGTACTGTCCTAAAGTGAGACAGTCCACTCCAGACTCCCGCAGCTCTGTGTGGGGACACACGCACAAACAAACAAACAACACTTTAGAACATCCGATCTTGAAAACCACAAGGCTTGCTAACTTTACAATTAGTAGCCTTTTCATCTCAAAGAAAAACATCTCTTTTAGATGGCAGCACTGGACAATTCTTCCTATACACTGGGGAAAGAGCTGTTTGATTGGTGAGGCTCTTGGAATTGCAACACAAAAACAAGCTCACATTTATACACTGGGAAACCCCCTTGAGTGAATTCTGAATTCTATTTGTTACAAGTTATACATTACCCCTCTATATACTGACCATCAAAAAGAAACTTCAATCTGTTCATGCATGTATTCTTTTAGAAAAGTATTGGGATTTTGGATCTTAAATACTTTTACCATCATTTTGATTCCAGTGTCTTTTGTACTACCAATATTGTAAATGAAGTCTTACTTGCGCATTGCACAATATGTGTTCTTCAATAGTCAGCATTAGAACAACATTATGGATAAACATATGCACAAGACTGGAAAAGATTGCTTCTGTCCTGTTCTCCCCAAATCAGGCTCTGTTTAGAACAGGAGAAAGGTTACAGATGACAGAAGGCCATTCTGCCCAGGTAGTTCATCGGGTTGCTAATAGCTGATTGATCTGAAGGTCTCTTCCAGCTGTACAGTATGTTGAAAGAATCCAGGGTTTCGTTTGCTCCAGACTCTCAGGCTTCCTTCAAGAAAAGTCTAGTTGAGGATCATTTTCATCACTAAACCTTTGAAGTTTACCACATCGTGTCATGCAAATAGAGATATTTCATAAGCAGGAATCTAGATATATACTGAACTTGAACTTCATATGGACAGAATAACTGAAATAAAAATGGTGGTTTTGTCTCCTTCTCCAAATTCCTCAACAATGAGACTGACCCTGACAATCGATTTCAAAGATCGGCTCTTCGGGAGGGCAGGCCAAGCTGGTGTAAAATGTCACCGTTGTTCATACTGGGGTTCCGAGACTGGGGGGCCCGCCCAGTCCTCTCTCTCAGCTGTAGCTGCTGGGGGGGGGGTCTCACCTTTCATGGCCGCGTACACCTGCCCATCCGTCTCCCCCAGGCCCAGCATGATGGAGGTCTTCGACAGCAGTGAGGGCTTCACTTTCTTGGCGTGCTTCAGGACGCTCAGGGACTGGTCGAAATTGGCCCGCGGGTCACGAACCAGCCTGCAAGCAAAGCAGATCGCGTCACCTTGACGTTACACTACCCACACCCCGAGGACTTGATGACCATCTGATGGCGACACTGCCAGAATCACAAAATCCTGAAAATTGGCCTCAAAGAGATTGGTTTTAGGAGAGCTGATTGTGCCCGAGTTCTTACATAAAGTCCTCATACAGCGTTAAATATACAAAAATAAAGAATAAAACGAGGTCTCAGACCATCGTATCATAAATGTCCCTTCAGTGGGGTTTGTAAGTCTTCTCAGAAAGCCGGGTAGGTGTTCTGAGAGGATTCTCCCCACCTGCTGGGCTCGACTGGTTCTGCAGCCTCAAGACAAAGGGAGTGAGAGCAGCGTTCGGCGTACCGCTGCCCTTTTTTTCTGGAAGTTTCACTGTCTCATCCGAATTTTTTTCTTCTCCCCGAGTCGCTGGCGCCCTCTGGTGGTCTCAGGGACACATTGGCAAAAAAGAGACGCTTAACGCGACCTACTTTTTTTTTTGTGTGGCGGGTGCGCACCCACCCGACTAGAAAAAAATAGACTAAAATCTCCTCACAAGTGCCTATGACGGTATCAGGGATAGCTACACACTCTGCGCCTCACTCTCATAAGAACAGCTAGGAGCTAGGATTATATCTATAAGGGAATATGCGGTTCCTATTTTAAACACAGCGAAGTGTGTTTCCGACAGCTAAAAGCGAGTTATTCTAAACCTATTTAGTTTAGAATAAAGTCACTAAGCATGAACTTCTGAAGTGGTTCTAGTCTCATATTAATCTAATGTAGCACAGACACAGATTTATACTTGCTGTACTTAATTAGGGGGTCACTAGCCCCAAACCCCGGTACACTTCTGCTTTCAGATAGCTTCCACTGAAAGGGTAATCCACAACTCGGAACTCATCTCCCAACCCAGACACTTTAAAGCCCATCATTTATGCCTGTTTTGGTTTCTCCGTGTAAGGCAATTATGCTCTACAGGGATTAAAAGACGCAGAGTTACGTGGAACACGGGCCTCATCTGAGAGATAATGAAGTATTATACAGTATGTCCTGGTACGGAAAAAGATGCCTGCAGTTGTTCATGTTGAAACAATATTATATAGTCAGGATCTCTAACTTGACTTGACTTGCTATCAGATAAAACAGACAAGCAAATGTAGAAATCAGGAGTCAGGTCAAGCAGGACATCTGACCTTTGTAATTCTCTGACAGTTTCCACATTGTGGGCGTACACGTCTAACCCAGACAGCGCCACCTTCTCCACAGCCTGCAGGTCTCCGCGGAAGTCTGGAGTCAGGCACTCCACCAGGATTTGAGGATTCCTGAGAAAAATGCATCACAGAGAAGACATCAGCCTTTTCTATGTGAGTCACCTGGCAACTATGGTATGGTGATGTAGCCTCCTAGCGCTGATTTCTTCTGTGACAGGAGGATGACCTGTTTCTTGGGATTACTGGGATTTTTTCTAGATCCGCAGCTCCCCAGCAAGACAAGGAGCAGCTCCTGAATCTATCAGGGGAATCCAAGAACCGATGTCATGGTTAATTCCGACTGTTTCCCAGATGACAATGTGGTACTGCCACCCCAGGACCAAATATCAGTGGGAAAACTGGTCTTTTATCACAAGAGCTTAAAACGTCTGCACAGGAGAGAGTGCAAAAAATCTAACTATGGTAATTCTGGTACACAATGGTATGTCATACACTGCGAGGTTAAACTAAAGTACTTCCTGCAGCATGAATCAGAAACATACTGCTGAGAGGTCGTCTATGAGGAAAGAAAATTAACCTTTGTTTCAGGTATGCCCACAAGCAAAAGGTAATTGTGTCATTCATGGGTCACTCCATCTAATTAATTAAAAATGGAACAACTTTGTAATTGTCTGTGCAAAATGAATTTCAAAACAGCAGTACAAAACAATAGGACTACTGTCCCAGAAAAAGACAACTATTACAAAGCTGTCAGCTCCACACGCGTGACTAAATTTCAAGGTCTCAGAGCAAATTAAAAAATTTCACATTAACGGCATCGAGTCCCTTCAGCCCACAACTGAAAGGGGGAAGTCGGCAAAGAAAAAGGAAGAAAACACTGAAATCTCACCTCTCCTTCAAGTGGGACACCGTCATCGCAAAGTGTTCTGCACCTCCGTCTGCAAGATCTGATTGAAAAAAGGACAGAGGCACATAACGACTAAGTATTTCGACTGGCTGCACTGTAACACTTGTGCCGTCACTTCACACTGGCCATCTAGTAGTCTCATAAGATGGTGTTAGAATGAAGTGAATCTTCAGAAGTGAACACAAGGTCACTATGGAGTCTTCTACTACAGAAGAACAGGCCTGATCCTCCTGAGTGACATGTCCTGACACTCTTTCAGGGCCCTCAGGCACGTCAGCTCCTTACCGTCTCTGTCCACGGATGTCAGCACCACGTAGTCCAGGCCCCAGTCCGCGATGGCCTGGGCGGTGCTGAACGGCTCCTTGGGGTCAGGGGGCGGGGGCTTCCTGGCCGTCTTCACCGAGCAGAATCTGCAGCCTCTCGTACACGTGTCGCCCATCAGCTGGAGGGAGAGGGGGAGAGGGGGAGGGAGGGAGGGAGAGGGCTCTTACAGTGATGGCAGGTCAATGACCACTCCCTCCTCCATCTGATGTCATCTGACTCCGTGAAAGGATTGACGGGGTGAGTGTGAGCCAGCCCATTAGCGACGGCTTTTAAAATCACGAGCAAACAGCCACTGCACATCCTCGGACCAGGAGAGGGGAGGATAACCTGGCTCTCTGGTGGCATCCACCACCGTTTCTCTGAAAACATCACCGATAGACTCATGTAGACCCTACACCTTGCTTCTCTATTTTGCAGCTGCTGACGGATTGTCCTTGCTGCCAAAATCTTATTTCAGGTCCCATTTAAGATGCATCAGCCTGTGCTGGTGCATCATACTGTGCGTATCTCCTGGCTCTCTGGGGTAACCTCTCGAGGTCTTCAACTCTAGCACATCATTTCTGTATCCTGACTTCAGAAAGACCACCACTGCTTAGGTAACAAAGATGGCGTTTCCTAAGTAAGACTGATGACTCAGCATGGTGGAGTAAACTGGAAGACTATTTTGGAGAACGTAGGTAACAGACAACCGGGTGCTGTAACGGCCTGTCTCGCCACACTGAGCGACGTTGGTTGGTGTTTACTCACCATGATGGTGGCTGTAGCAGTGGAATACTCTCCCCCACCCCAGCACTCCCCAATATTGGGACATTTCGCCTCTTCACAAACCTGTGAACACAAGACAGCAGGGAAGCAACAGACTACAGTGACAGAAACATAACCTTTAAACTGCAACCTTTTCATGGACTACAGTGTATAATAGGCATGACCATAAAACGTTTGTCAATTAGAAGAATCCACTAGACCATCTCTAGTATCTAACTATAGACATTTAAATAGGATTTACAGATAGCTATTGGTTCATTTCAGCTTAATGCTTCAGTTCATCTTTAAAAATCCGTTATTGAGGACTAAATCACATCCACTCTGCAGGTCTGTTACCACTGCTTATTTGTCTACATATTCACACAGAGATCAGCTGAAACACTGATTTCACCAATTTTGGGATTCTATGGACCTAACATAGGCACAGGACGCTGATATATGAAACTTATCAAGCTCCAGATAGTCGAAGAGTTTTTCAGAACAGTTTTGGTTATCGCTGTGTTCAGTTTACTGCAGTTTAACCTTACTGGAATGGCCTTGGACTGAATAAAAGAACAATAACAACACAGCTGGTTTAAAGTACAGGAGTAATTCAGTGGGTATCTTACTGTGTGCAGGTTTAAATTCCGCAAAGTGTTTTTCAGCTTGTTGTAGTTTTTCCCAATGGGAATCTCGGTCTTCAGCCAAGGGGGCAGCCTTAACCTGAGACAGAAACAGAACAGGTGACTCTCCTATTTCCTAAAGCCATCAGAACTAAAAAAAAAACAGTCTGCCTAACAGCAATTGCTTCGTTTTTAGACAGAAGCCATATCAACCTGTAACTCAAAGCTGGCAGCCCACTGAAGCTCAGCAGGTGTGAGCCTGGTCAGTACCTGGATGGGAGACCTCCTGGGAAAAACTAAGGTTGCTGCTGGAAGAGGTGTTAGTGGGACCAGGAGGGGGTGCTCACCCTGTGGTCTGTGTGGGTCCTAATGCCCCAGTGTAGTGACAGGGACACTATACTGTAAAAAGGCAGTTTTAAAACTGAGGTCCTGACTCTCTGTGGTCATTAAAAATCCCAGGACATTTCTCAAAAAGAGTAGGGGTGTAACCCCGGCATCCTGGCCAAATATCCCACTGGCCTTTACCAATCATGGCCTCCTTATAATCCCCATCTATAAACTGGCTTCATCGCTCTGTTCTCCTCCCCACTGATAGCTGGTGTGTGGGGAGTGTACTGGCGCACTATGGCTGCCGTCGCATCATCCAGGTGGGGCGGAACACTGGTGGTGGTGGAGGGGATCCCCATTACCTGTAAAGTGCTTTGAGTGGAGTGTCCAGAAAAGCGCTAATAGAAGTGTAAGCAATTATTATGATTCACACAGATCTTGGCAGTACTGCCTCTCCTTCGGAAACGGGCAACAACGGGTTTGTTTCTGGCCTTCCTTCATCGTACCTCTCTCCTTTCTGCCGTTTCAGGCTGCCTTTGTACTCGGCCCATTTGCTCTTCTCGGATAGCTCTCCAGATATGAAGTCCTGCAGTCCTGGTCCGTGATCTAGCAAATCCCTCTTTCCGTCGGTCGCAGTAGAGGACGTGGCACCTGCTGGAGTCGTCAGGCTGTTCGCACAGACCTGCCAGGGAGATGATGCACCCACAGGCCTCAACCCACATGCCGAGTCCTGACTTACACGCTAAGACCAGGCTGGGGGTAAGACAGTGGTTCTCTCAGTGGGACTCTGCTGGTCACCGTTACAAATGGGCACTTAATCTTCACTGTTAACTGATGTATAAAACTCATTTGTTTGCTTCCTAAGGTTTCTTTTCACCCTCAGGCCTTGATTATGTCATTAACGCATCACCATTTAAGCAACAACTTTAGCATGCAGAACTTTATGCAGTGTCTCATTCAACTTGCTAACATTTAATGTGCTTTCTTTTTTCCAACAAAGATATCTAAGTGATCAATTTATGACGGAAAAACCATCAGTAGGAAGTGTATCTGTATCAACCACTCTTTGCCCTGGGAGTGTTTTCTTCTCCTTAGGTCCCAAACCGGAAAAAACAACAGGAAATTGAAATAAATTGATCTGCCATTTAAAAACTTAACCGGAGAAGATTAAGTTTAAACAAAGAATATACAGGATTGAGAACTACTGCCTTGATGGATCTATAGGCAACTTAATTTCAGAGTTCACTGTCAGGTTATGTACAGTTTACGCAATGTGTCGCGAAATAACATCACACTTTTGATTACAAAAGTACAAGTATCCATCTCAACCTTCCTTTGCCGTACATATTTACCCAGACAAAACCAGTTTTTTTCGTTCAGAAGATCAGTTCTATAGAAAAATATCGGTTCCCTTTTCTGATATTTCTTTACAAACAACTACACTGTACACAAATCACAACAGAAAATGCACTTTGGTGCCGAGGAGTCTTGACGCGCAATGCCAGCTGGGACGGGAAGCTGAACGTTTTGATGTTGCGACATTCTGACTTTTCATAATTTCATATTTTGAAACACACATATTTTGTAACGACACATTTGTGTTACAACTGCATTACAACTCTTGCAAACGTTCGTGTTCATTATACAACTCTCAGGGGAAAAAGAGACCTTCTAAACATTATGCTAAAGTTAAAAGGCTCGTCCTGGCTCACCAAAACTCTGCAGAAGTCCGAAGGTTATTCTGAGTTTCACTACAATCAAACGCCTCACTGCCATTATCCACATTGTATATATACTTCAACGCCATATTTAAAACGTAAGAACCAAATCATTAGTCAAAGTTGAGAGAAAAGAGGGTCAATCCAGAGAAATCATGTAGCATCAAGCACAAGGATAACCTTGGTCCTCTGGTGAAAACACTCATCTGTCCATATTCCCGAGTACAGTAGCAGTGAATATGAAAACACTTACACGGATCACATCGAGACCAGTCGTTTTAAAGCCAAAACGGGAGCTGGAGACGCGGCTAAACAGCCTTGTGTGCGCAATTAACGCCATGTCCTCACAACTCTGCAACAGCAGCACAGCACACAACACACATCAGCGGCGCTGACATCAACTGCTCGTGACTGGTGACGGCAGCGCTCCTGGAGAAATGGGAAGATTCAGCGTTAACTGAGTTGTGTTACATGTTATGTTTTCAAGTTACATGATACACCGAACTATTACTTGTAGTTATTCGATTTGCAGTCATTACGAGGTGTGCTTAAAAACTGCACGCAAATTTTATACTGACACTTTATCATTCTCACTGCTTTAACCTCTCGGAGACTTTACAATCTGCAAGTGATGTCTGGGAATAGAAGCGCCCTGACCTTATGACGTAGCACGCTACGAGGGTACAACTGCGTGATGACGTCCTTCCTTCTTCCTTTCCTCTACCAGCACCAAGGTAAGGAGAGTGAGAATGATTTCAGATGCATTGAAATCTTTTTTAATCTAAGCACTGTGGGCAATATACAAATATACGAGAGCCCGTAAAGCGTTCCAGAACTCTCCTTCGATGTATTTTGATGTGTATTAGGGTGATTAAGCACAGATGAAACGGACAAAAGTGATGTTTAAAGTGCCCGTCGGGTTTCTTTCTGTGCATGATAAGTAACAGTAGGGCCTTTCCCTCCTACCCGGGAATATTCCGACCTTTTGACGTTTTAGTCGCGGGACTGCATTCGCCTTCTCACGATGCATGGTTTATATTTTTCCTCAAAGTGTGTTTTCCCTAACGGACAAGATTTGTCGGGATCGCTAGAGACGTTAGACGTTAAGAACTAAGTTATAACTCCTGATCGTCGCTTCCCTGACTCGTTGAAGTGTTTTGGAGTCGCATTAGGTACACAAGTATAAAACTTCTTAACCCCTTAATTTTTACATTTTAAGATATGCTTGGACAGAGGGGAGCACACTCGCCCTACTGTTGCTTAAAATGACATTCTAACTGAAGAAACGTGTTCTTGTTTTATTGGACGCGTATGAAGTGGGTTTTTTTTTAAAGCGGATACATCGCAATTATTTTGTTTGCGTTATTGTGAGAGTGAGGATTGTCCAGGCCAGGTCCTGGGCTGTAACTCCAGTGGGTCTGTTTTCTGAAGGCACCTGTTCAGCTGTTGCACCTCTGAGCTGTGTTCCCCTCAGCTTGTTGAGAAAACCCCTTTCTGTACTGTACTGTACCCTTGCAAAGAGCTTTAAAGATGCTGATGGAAATTGTATCCGGAAACGCTCCCATCCAAAATGTCAGTTCTGGAGTCGACTGCTCCAGAAAGGAAACCCATAATGATGTTGAGCTAAAACTCGGGTCTTGACACAGAACCAATATGAATGTCTAACCTACCCTTGTGACTTTGTTTTTCCAAAGGAATTTGGTTAGAAATCTAAAATCCGGTTCTAGAGAGTAGCTGGTTTGTAGTAGTAGCAGCTTAGTGTTTTAGTTTCCAGGTGGACTAAAATCCGGGTGAAAGCATCTTGTAGCTCTGTGGGTTGTGGAGCCTTGTTGTAAAAGTTTTGAAGTTCAGCCACAGAGTGACCTTTAAGTGGCGAATAACAAACAGGACTACGACACCTCCTGCACTGTGGCTCTTGAGCTGGGGTGTGTGTGTGTTTCTGCACAGTGTACAGGCTAGGAGTTTTATTCCTTGAGGAGCGGAAGGCGCTACAGTAGTTTTGCAGTTCATGCAGACGTGTAGTGAAATGTTCATGTTGTCGTTTCCTCTCAGAATGAAGACCATCCTCAGCAACCAGACCGTCGACATTCCCGACAACGGTAAGCAGTGGTAAACCTTTGTCTATGATGGAAAAGAGACGAACTGCAGAGGCTCCAGAGAGTACAGCCTTCGTATGTGAAGTATGGTGCAGGCAATGTCATGGTTGACCTCCTGTGAAACTGGCTCGCTTGTATTTATTAGTTGTTTAACTCGTGATGGCAGTGGCAGAGTGAATTCTGAAGTTTTCTGAAGTCTCCTTTTCCGAAGAGGAAAAAAGGTGGACCATCTTAGACTGATCAGATCAAATCAATCTCCATTCTGGAATCCAGATGAGCATGCTGATGGGGGGGAGTAAATTAGTGATCATGCCAGTAAAGGCAAGATCTCAATTTGGCTTGGCAGAGCACCTCAAATGATTACTCGAAGGGTGTTTGGTGTGCCCAGTGAGCCACAGACTAACCCGGCCTCTCCGGTTGTGTCCGCAGTCGACGTGACGTTGAAGGGAAGGACCGTGATCGTGAAGGGACCCCGCGGGACTCTGCGGCGGGAGTTCAACCACATCAACCTGGAGCTGAGCCTGCTGGGCAAGAAGCACAAGAAGGTGAGGGGCTGGGCTGGGGGAGCGTGCTGGTACCTTGTTAACCCCTAGGATGTCTTCCAGCTGTTTTGAAATCAAGGCAGTGAACGTCTTCGGGATAAACTGCAGAACAAGATGCCGAGGACACAAGTGAAAACTAGCATAGAAGTGCATTCACAACTGAGAATGGGAGCCATTTACGCAAAGAGTTGTGGGAGTGTGGAACATGTTAACCAGCTATGTTTAAGATGATACCCAGGCTTTTGTCAAATAACAGCTGGATGAAATCCATGGATCAATGACCTACTGTGTAACGGACTGCATGGGCCAAATGGCTTCCCCTTGATTATGAACTGTTCTTGTTTCCTGAAAAATCTCATGGGATCTTTTTCAGCCACTTGGCTGGGTGACTTGTTCCAGGCACTCACCACCTTGTTGAGTTAAAGGGATGTTCTGGAGAGCTGGTGTGTCAGCAGACTTTTTATGTCTTCTTAAACTCGTGGCTGAAGAGCTAGGAGAAATTAAACAGTTCTATTATTGGTTGAAAGGGCCAAACGTGATGCATCAAGGGCTGTGTTAGAATGAGAACTTGCAAAGACACCAGATCTTCAGTTCCACGATTGACCATCACTTCTTTTACGGACTTAATAAGGGAGCACCTGCAAGAGATGCAGGAAAATAATGTGCTCTCCAGCGCTTGCATGAGTATTTCTTTAGTATTGTATTCTAATGGCACGCTGTGTTTGACTGCTTCTGCCTACATTTATTGCGCTAAGCAACATGTAACACACAAGTGCCTTTTAAAATTGCTGTGTGTTGGGAAGCATAAAGTACAACAAAGTTTTTTGTTTGGATTGTTAATCATTTACTTAAGTCGCTAATCTGTTCGGCTGTAAATGTACTAAGCTATTTATCTCTTCAAGGCTGTAGTACTTCTCAGTAGACTTTCAGGTATTAAGCAGAGTTTCAGAGTGATGGTTGCAGGGGTCTGCAAGATTTTATTAATGCGCTTAACCTTGAACAGTTTTAGTTTTCTGGGGGTTGTTCATTTGAAGTTACCCCTGATTTGTCTTGTGGTGTGCTTTTGTTGATACTAACAAAGTGGAATGGTTGGTGGTTAAGGAACAAATCTAGTTGTTTTAAATCTCTGAAAGAATTGAATGTATTGAAGTCCATTGATGTGTTCAACAAACAGTTAAATTTAACAAATGACATCTGGGTTCTAGTACATGTCTCATAATTGTCAGATTTGGACTGAAACCACAGTGCACTTAACAGTCATGTGACTGTTTAACATTTTAATTAATCTGTTAGTGTTGAACAAGTGTGATAGGATAAGGCTCTGTCCAATATTGTGTGATTTTGGTATTCTGTTTAATGTCAGGGAGGCACCTGATATTTCACACTATAGGTTGACTTACCGTGGACTTGCAACTAAATTACTGCTCCTCTCTTCTCCAGCTTCGAGTCGACAAATGGTGGGGCAACAGAAAAGAGCTGGCTACAGTCCGAACCATCTGCAGCCACGTGCAGAACATGATCAAGGGCGTGACGCTGGTGAGTTTTTGCTGACCCTTCCTGTAGCACAGTGAGGAGAATTAGATCAGCTGACAGTGGTGGATTGGGGGAAATGTATTCGAGTTGTTTGTCTGACAGTCAGTCAAAAATAGGTCAGCGGTGTTCTCTTAGGAACAAGCTTTCCTGTGACCTGAAGAAATAGTTTGGAAAGTTGTGCGTCTGTAAATGCTTTCGCATGCAGTAGGACATATGAGCAGGCCACAGAGCTAGCTACTGGGTGTATCTGGCAGCACAGTTAGAGTCTGAACTCTGAATCTGGTAAGAAGACCTGTCCTTCACCAGTATACCAGCAGGTCCCTTTAACTTGAGGACTCATCTGTCCCAGCCAACAACAACACCCCACACACTGGGTGCGCTAAGCTAAATGTTGATAAGATGGAGGCTGAGCGTCTTGTTCCTTGCGCAGGGTTTCCGGTACAAGATGAGGTCTGTGTACGCTCACTTCCCCATCAACGTGGTGATGCAGGAGAGTGGAAGCCTGGTGGAGATCAGAAACTTCCTGGGCGAGAAGTACATCCGCAGAGTGCGCATGAGGCAAGGTGTGTGCTTTGTATTGAGCTGTGGGATTTTTTTTTTAATTTCATAAAGAATTGCCCTATAGTATTTGATTTTGGAAAGGATAGCTGGACTAGTGAATGACCCTTTTGATATTTGAGGTGTATCTGTAATTTATTGTGAAGTGGAGTTTAACTTAGAGCAAGTGAATCCTACTGTCTGCATGCAGCTCTTGAGTGTAAAGAACTGCATCTGGATCTTCCTGATTATCAGCTACTTAAATATAGCTGCTACTTTGTTGTTTCTAAAGAAGTTCTTAACCGTAGAAATTTCTTCTTAAAATCCTTGGAAGAAATAGATCTAAGTGCATGTCAATTCACATTGATGTTTTGTGGAAACTTGCTGTGAGGTTTGTCTTTTCCCTGTGGTACAATTTTTCGGAGTACACTGCCCTATAGTTTTGATGTATCCTTGTCAATTTAAAATGAGCTGCTGCTGCCTCTGAGGAGGCATACAGGTGACCTGTCCTGAACTCTTTCCTGTTGCTCAGGTGTGTCATGCACAGTCTCCCAGGCACAGAAAGACGAGCTGGTCCTGGAGGGAAATGACATCGAGCTCGTGTCCAACTCAGGTCAGTGCGCTGTCTGGGGGTCTCTGGTCATTTGTGGTTTTAGACTTGATCATTTTGTTTGACTCTTTTGCAGCCCTGCAACAGCTCAGTGCCAAAGTGTTTGTGTTTGCAGTGACAGTGGAGGATTTGTTGGATGAATTAACAATAGTGTTGGCTGAAGGTTCCCATTTCCAAGTGCAGCAATAAGTGTGATCTGCTGTCTTCATGAGTGGATTGTATTTTGGTGTTACTAACCTTTTTTAAGCATACTCCTCTTGCTGTAATCCTGGATATTACCGTGTGGAGTATGGCTTTGGATAGAACCAGACGAGTGTTAAACCAATGCTGGGCTTAGTTTTGGTGAAAAACCCTCGGACAGCATGCTCCTCCAGGGTATTCTGCCATATCTGTGGAAGGGAAATTCCAGGCTCCTCCTTGGATCAACTGGACTTAAATTGCGAACATTCATGTGCATACTAAGTATAATTGGTTATTTACTATTTAGTATCTTCCTTATAAATGGCAGAACATCAATGTGCAGAGTGCAAATCAGATATTTGTACTGTACATCCATCATTATTCTTACACTTTCATGTTTCAGAATTTGAACCTGTTATGGTGTTTTAGGCAGGTTTCTGAAAGTTTTTACTTTAAGCCATGATCTTCAGGTAAAAAAAAAAAGAATTTTGTCACAGAAAAAACACAGTACACAAAATAAATGGCCACTAGGAGCAGCAATTGCTGGCCAGATGCTGCAGTGCAAAACATGCCTGGCTCTTAAAAACCAGGTACCTTCTGGGTAGATCTGAGGAGAGCAGGTTGCTTCTCAAACTCTTAAGTCAGTTTTCCTGTGAATGCACCATGGAACATAAGTTGCCTTTCTTTGCTATTTCTTTGCTGGTTTGGGATGAAACAGGAATTTATTGTACTGTATTTCAGAATCCTCGGTCTTGTGTTTTTCTATGATGCCATGGCTGCATGTTCTGTTTGACTGACCTGAATATTGTATTTTCCAGCGGCTTTGATCCAGCAGGCAACCACAGTCAAAAACAAGGATATCAGGAAATTCCTGGATGGCATTTATGTCTCGGAGAAGGGAACAGTTGTGGAACCAGAGCAATAAACCTCTAAGGTTAGAATGTGCTTTATTACCAAAGCTTTTTTTTTTTCCTTGCCCTTTTGAGCAATTAAGTGCCAAGTGTGTCCTTGGTAATTTGTGCCACATTATGTGATGTGCAACACTCCAGGTGTATATTCAAAATATTATCTGGGAAAACAGGTCCAGTGCGTGCAAAAAACTAGAATATATGCAAGATTTCAAAGAAAAGTCAGGAGAAATATAAGCACCAGAGTATTTGTTAGTTGTTCTTGGATAACTGTTGAGTGTAAAATGTTTGGAATTGGAAAGCTTGAATTTTTTTCCTGGCTTCAAGATGAATTTTTGATTGGTACCTCAGAATTTAAATGCTTTTTGCCAGCTCTAGTCCCGGAGAGCCGAAGCTGAGCTTAATTAACTGAGGTTGACACCTTGCTCACTGTTCTTTTTAGGCTCCTTGTAAAACCTGAAGAAGATTCCATGGGCAAAACGTCTGCTTTTTATTTTTCAGTGTGGTATTAACATTTATATTTCTAAAACCCACAGGAAGATATTTCTCACACCTGGGTTTAACACTTCTTAGTTTAGACAGTATAAACATTAGGGTTAAAAGGTAATAAATTGTCAGACTTTCAGAATTGTGGTGTAAAACTGAGATAGATTGCTGCTGGGTTTTCTGTGTTGGTAATCTGTGCTTCTCCTGTACAGCTGCCCTGATCCAACAAGCTACAACAGTGAAGAAGAAGGATATCCGAAAATTCCTGGATGGCATTTATGTGAACAAGAAGACAACTGTTATTGATTTGCACAGCGAGTAAAATCTGTCCTCTTTGAGACAATAAAACCATCTTTTTTGCCACCAGATGATGCAGAGAGTTTGTTTTCTAAGGAATACACTTTCTTGTGTAGTGAAATGTGGGAGTGTTCAGGCAGACCTTTCTGAACTGTTTATCGAGGATGCTCATATAAGAGCTTACGGATTACATTTTGGCCCATCTTGTGAACATCCAGTGTTGGGTAGCTCAATATTCAAGTGGTATGAAGAACAAACAACATTGACAAAGTCAACGCAGTGGATGTCATCTGAACCAGAACCAGATTAGACAAGTGAAAATGTAGGCGCATTTAAATGAAAACTGATACCGTTTCCTTTATAAATGACACAAAGTATTGTAGGAACACAGACCAAATTACCCATCCAAGTTGTTGACACCAGCATGCTGTGGCTGTCCTTCTGTACTTGCCTTACTAAAAAAACCGAAGTAGATTCCAGCTTCAAATTGTTTTGAGCTCAGCTGCACAACTCCAGTCCTTGAGGGTTTTGGGGGCTGCTTTGTACCTGGGTTTTCAAATACCCAATTGATCTAATTGCTATAAATTGCCCTGTTGCAACGCCTGTTTCCCAAATACTTCAAGCACTGGAGATGGAAATCTAGCTATAAGAACTGAAACAAAACCAGAATCGTGCACATTCCATGTCTGGGTGTCCTCTGAAACAGGGGAGTAAGTAAAGGACATTCTTGAGCAATTTACTCCCAGGGGACTATTGGGACAATTCATTTTTGAACATGGAACCCAAGGGTCCCATCTCATTCATTTGGTAGGAAATTACTTTTACCTGTGTGGCTGGATATTTTGTTCAAGTGGTCTTGGGGAATGCATTTGCTGGTACAATTTATTTTGAATATTGGTTCCAAGTGTACAGTAGTCCTTAAATTCTTCCTAACATTTCATCTGGTCTGGCATGAGGATACTGATGTGAAATGAAATTTTTAAAAAATTCCTTTAACACATGGGGAACTGCACTTAATTATTACACATCTTGGGAATAATATGCGGTTTAAATAATCCAGTTCTCTGTTGTATAGTAGTGTTCGCAACATATCTTTATTAATATTTATTCTCGCAGCAGAACATTTCTGGATTTGGTCATTTCCCTGCATCTTGAGCGCCTACAATGCTGTCTGCTGAAGATATCACAGATAAAAAATGTCTCCTTTTAGTCTCTAAAATTAAATAAGTCACCATGAGAAGAAACTACACAAGTTTGTACAGAAGTGTAGTTCAGAGTTAGGACTGGAGTGGAAATACTTCAGTTTACTTGCATTCAGCTCGATACACGTTTCCTTGGGTCTGAAAAAAGTTGCTTTCAAATTTGATTAAAAAGTTTCTCTTAAGTGCTCAGATTGACCCCCTGTAATTAATTTCTAAAACCATTAGATTGAAAGCAAAAATGTAAAACTGAATTTTATTTGGTTCATAGTAATTTTATCACCTTGGGTAACGCCCCAAAGTAACTTAAAACCTTTTTAGATGTCGACAGGTTCGAAGATGTGTTTCTACAGCAGCGGAATTGATCCCCCAGAAACATTTAGAAATAATAGTTGATATCTTGGTAAAAACAATGTCTGAATAATTAGTCCAGTATTTCCACTTTAAGTACAAAGTGAAAAACATTCGGCATATTAACCAGAGCTGAATACGTTCTGAAGGTCTTTCCTTAATGCGTACAGTACCTACCGAATAAATATACACGTTAGGTATCCACCGTCTTGGATGACACGTCCCTAAAACAGGATTAAAACGCCCGTCAATTCGTCACGGATTAGTTCTTCCTGAAGCAGCTCTGCTTCACGTTGCTCCCGAGCTGGAGCAGGGTCGCTCTCTCCCACCTGGAACGCGCCCGGGATCTGCGTTTCGGCTTCCTTCTCCTCCTCCTGGCGACGGCGAGCACTGTGGTGAGCAGACTCAGAGTGACGAAGAGGCAGATCCCGAAGAAGAAGAAGGGCTTCCTCTCCAGGACGAAGGCACAGACTGAACAGCTGCGCCCTTCCTCTTCCTCACAAGACACTCCCAGCTGCCCCGAGGCGGGGAAGCCCCTGTTGGCGATCAGTTCTCTGTACGTATTGACGGAGGACCGGGCAGTTGATTGGAAGAGCTGGGAGTTGAAGAGCCCAAACTGAGGGATATGTTTGTCCTGGAGCTTCCACACGTAGTACCCTTTCACATTCACGTGATCAAGCTGATGGGCTGAAAGGCACAAGAGGAACGAGTTTCATTTAGTTCACTGAATGAGCTGAACATGTAGAGACTAGAGACGTGTAGATTACAGTATGGATTTGGCACTTCTACACCTTTTTAAATACAGGGGCCTTTATACGATGTCCCAGCGATGAAAAACGTAACGTGTCGGTAATGATCGTTTTAGGTTTCCAAAAAAAAAGCACCTGTAAAAACCTTTTAACATCGGGGTTGAGCTTCTGGCTGCTCCAATGTACAGTGTTCCAGGTCAGATGATTCTCGTTGCCCCAAGTGAAACTTGCAGGCTGATTCATTCTGAACATGAGGCTGACACTGACCTTCCAGATGATCACACCCAGTCACTAGCTGGACACATTTTACTGGGGGTTCACTGTTCTGCATGATTTTGAGATCAAAGGTATAGGTACACAATAAAACCCACTAGTAATTCATTAAACTAGATTAAACCCGTATAAATGGCTGACCCTGCGCTTTGACCCCAAGCTTCTCCCTGTCTGTGTGTCTCATGGAGAGCATGTTGGGGTATGCAAATATTGAGATTAGAGGAGATAATTATTGTGTTTAACTGCAATATGTTTTTCTCCGTGGCACTATTAGGCTACCAATAAGAGATTTCAGTACCCAAAATCAATTAAATGCAAGTTAAATGTTAAGAAGAACTAAAAAAAGTGTATGTGGGACTATGTACACATCCCTGCATGAGAATGCTCCTTATAGACCCGGCAAAGCTAGCTAAAATGTTAATGGATAGGTTGTATAAGATTCCAACTTGAGGCTTCAAGATTATCTTTCTACAGTGATAAACTGTGAGTGGTAAAATACCTGTTTGGAGCGCACATTCACAGAAGTCTTGTGACTGACAGAAAATTAAGACTGACTAGCAGAGAAATACTGTTGTTTCAGTAATGATGCTCTCACTCTGTGAAATGGTATCTCATTGGTATCTGCTTCGGGTTCTAACTATGAATAGTACAGTCGGCTGCAACAGTAGAGTGTTTGTCCAGACAGCAATCTTCCCTCTGCAAGAAACTGATTGACAAGGCTCTGCACGCTGTCGGTTGCTGCCAACTATAGCCACAGGGCTACACCCAGGGTCTCACCTTTCAGCACTTCCTGCAGGTAGCTCCTCATGTAGTACTGTCTCACCACGTCGTTGTCCCGGGACCGCTCGTCCACGCCGTTGGCCGTGATGTAAATCTCCACCTCCTCCCCGTACCGTTCCCTGACCCAGGCCAGAACTCTGCGGACCCCCCAGGGCACCACAGAGAGGCCCAGCTGGGAGGCAGGAAAGGTGATGTCGGACATCAGCTCGCAGTCCCGGTCATCCAAGTTCCGGCTGCCGTTGGCGCGCCGGTGGGTCACCAGGCGCGTGGTGAAGTGGTTGAGGGCCACAAAGTCCAGGGCGCCCCGGAAGGCCTCCCTCTCCTCCGGGGTGACATCCGGGAGGGCAGAACGGGAGAGGCCGGCCCCGGTCTTCTCCCGCAGGTAGCGGCGCAGGGGTGCCGGGTAGTCGCCGGGGCCGAGGAGCGGATCGAGGAAGTAGGCCAGCTCGAAGAGCAGGAAGCGGCGGGCGGCGGACGCGTGGGAGTCCAGGTAGGGGTTGGCGGGCTCCGCCCAGTCAGCGTGCAGAGAGAGGGACACCCGGCCCCCCTGCCGGGCCCGGTACTCCCGGTCGTAGAGGCGCCAGGCCGCCGCATGCGCCAGGAGCAGGTGGTGCGCGGCGGTGTAGGCGTCGCTGCCGCTGGCGTTGTAGGCGTGGCTCAGGCGGTTGGGCTCGTTGAGGGTGATCCAGTGCTTCACCCACGGGCCCAGTTCTCGGAAGCAGAGGGCGGCGTAGTCCCGGAACGCCTCAATGGTGGTCCGGTTCAGCCAGCCTCCAGCCTTGTGTAGGGGGGCGGGGAGGCCAAGCTGGTGATGGAACGTAGGGTAGTACAAGGTCAACATCGTCCGGACCCCGCGTTTCCGCAGCTCGGTCACCACGCACCTGTAGTACCGCACAGCCTCTCGGTTGACGGCGGACAGGTCGCCGCTGGGCAGAAGAAGGGACCAGTTCAGCGCGAACCTGTAGTGGTCGGCCCCAGACATCTGGACCAGCTGGAGATGCTTCGGGATGGCCAGGAAGTCTGTGCACTGGGGGCCGCGAGTTTCCATCCGGATCCCGGAGATCGGACGCAGGGCTCCATCTCCCGTGACATTCCACAGGTACAGGTTCGGATCCAGGAACTGTGGGGACGAGGGGCTGAACCGCACCTGCAGAGAAATGGGACCCAGGGACTCCAATGAGTAAGTGATGTTCCTGTATTCATTTTTTTGATTTAGAAGTCTGCACTTTTCATTGTAAGAAGGATTTTTTCTGTCTTTAGTGCAGCGGTATACATGGATAACTGCAATTTATGGAATTCTAAACAGCCATTAGACTGCCTTTTCTGATTACTGAGTCTTTTGCTGATCTCTGCCTTGTTGTTCATTGTACTATGGGTCAGCTAAGCTATAATCAGCATGGCAGAGAAGATCAAACAATCAAAAACGAAGGAAAAGGTCAGAACGTAATATTGTGATATTGACAGAATATAAGAACACCCTTAAATTTCCTCTTGAGCACAACTGTTTGAATTGTTTCTCATGTCTACTTTAATTCAGAAGAAATTGTGAGAAATGTCTCAGTCTGTAAGATCACAAAAAAGGCTACAAATGAAGAGGAGGTAAAAAACAACAACATTTAGCTCATTTGATTGCTAACAGTTTGATCTCAGGATCTCCTCTGTCTGTTTCCAGACTCAAACAGCCTTTTGTCTGCAAATGTCACCTATTCTCTTAAGTGTTAAATCCACTTCCCCCTAGTTTTCACTATTATCATTAGGTTCATGTTTCTCTGTTGTAGTTAGTGAGAAATAAAAGAAACGTATTTTTAATGGTGAATAACCTGCTCTTCATCACAAGGGTTCACTGGAATCTTTTTTTACATCAATACATAAGTAATTCTCTCAATTACTTATTTTTATTTCCATGTGCGTGAGATCAGTATCTCCTGGCAGGACATCTTTTTTTGCATGAAACCGTGTCATCAGCAGGTCATCTGTTGATTGAGAATGAAGTGGCAGGAGCTCTTTGTCAAGAATAATCACACTGGTTTTGATCTTTGCTGTTACAGCTGCTGCTGAAAGTTGGCTTCCTGTATCTGACGTGAATCCACTGCATTATGAAATTAACAGAGCACTGATTTCATCCAAGTATGAAATTTAGGGGCTCTGGTATAAACACTAAAGACCTGTATGAGGGCTTATTTATGTTGTTTTTGTGAAAGTTGAACTGTCTTGAGAAAAACCTGAAGCTGAAGACATGCTAGCTTAGAATTCAAGTAAAACGACTTCACCCATGCCCTGAAGATTTTAGTTTCTATCGTACGTAACAAGGCTCAGTGCACTGAAAGAGTCCCATGAAATCTAGACAGTGTAGAGTTCTCCAGCTGTAGGTGAGATGCTGGTCTAGCATAGAGGAGTTATCTGCTGATAACTGATTGTCCATTGTATGTGACTCAAGCAGGCGAAAGCGAACGGAGATCCGGTCATCACTCTTACACCACAGAAAAGCCTAACTGTCAACATTTTAAAAATTGGGTTTAAACTTTCACGGTTAACCCTGAACCTAAATATCAGTGTCCCCACCTTTTCAATATTTACAGACGCAGGGCAATACAGCACAATATTTGGTAAATGCGATAAAAAAATGACACACACACACATGTACATTGCTGCAAATTGTTAATATAACTGTTTCCAGACAGTCTTACACTGTCCAAGTACAAGTTCCTAAGACAAGTACTTGTTTTATGTGGGTGCTTGGCCTAATCCAGTAGCAGTTCATCATTTTGGGGAGAACACTATACAGCACACAGAAATGCAAATATCCAAAACACTTGATTTGCAGGCGCTGTTACTTGGCGATGTGAAGATCATACATCAGAATTTGCTCTCCATGACACACTTATGGAAGTATCTGGTAGCATCGACGTCATGGTTTTCTTTTTGGTGAAGCGTGCTGCACTGTATCATGAGATCTACTGTATCTTGCATCGCCGCACAAGTGCATGAAGACGGCAATGATGCTGTGTCAGACCCAGTGCGTACTCGGTGCAAAGTGGGTTGCTGGCATATCTTGCAATGCTTGAGCCGTAAGGCGGGAGCACTAGGACCTTTGCTTTATTACAAGTTACCCCCTGATTATTCCCAGAGAAGTGCACATTGTCTCCTCCTGCCCTTTTCACTTGCCTGCAGTACGGAGTCGGAGACGCCCCAGTGAAAGTCGCAGGGGAACTGGCCCTGGACAGCCTCGTCCCCCTCCCTTCCAGGGAAGCCCCCGTCTTTGATGACCTGTTTGTAGAAAGCAGCTGATGTCTTGGGGATTCTTGCTTTGTCTTTGCTGTTGGGGTCCACGTAGAACAGCCCTCTCCTGACTGAATAGCCGTAATTCCACTCAAAACCATCCACCAGAGACCACAAGGTATAACCCAGGACTTGCACACCATCGTGTAGCATTGCTGAAAGATAAAGACAAAGCCGAAACATGAAGCTTGGCGTTCTTCTCTGTAAGGTTGTTAAAGGCTCACCTCTCCCTGATAAAGTGAAGTGCACATCAAGTACCTGTACATCTGACAATAATGCAGTTATAATAAGTCTAACTTTTATTAAATACCTGTGCTTTCCTAAAATACTCTATCAGTTTCTGGAAGAGTTGAAACAGCAACACAATCCTTCACACAGATTATGGTTCTGAAACTTACACAAAAAATGAATTGTGGAAACGATATTACCGACCAAGTCATGAACAGCAGCACCCAGCAGGACCCTACACCTAATACTCACCCTGCAGAACTTGGTTTATGAACTTTTTCATCACGTAGATGGCCACAGTGTCTTCCGTAGTCACGCTGGTGTCTGAGAACCACCCATTCTCCAGAATGAGAATTCTGGGATTGTTGTATTGAAGTTTAATCCAGTTCAGCACCTGTCTCAGGCTCAGTGACACGTGTTGGCCAAACCTCACTGAACTGTGTACTAGCCTTAGGCTGTTGGGCCCAAACGAAAAAGCGAAGAAGTCTGCAGTCCCCTTAATGTTGTCCTTCTCTTCTGCAGTGAAGGCAGGGAGGAGGCCATGTGTGCTGTTTTTCAGGAGGGTCGGGTAGTCCCCTTGTCCGTATATGGGCTCTGCAAACCAGCCCAGAACAGCCTCCATAGACTCCTGGCATTTTTCCACGTTGAATGGGCTGGCTTTCCCTCCCTCCGGCTCTATCCAGTGAGATCCCAGAGCTATGGACACCTGTCCGTGCTGGAGTTTTCGAAATCTCCTGTCGTACGTGTGCCACGCTTTTGCATGGGCCTAAGACGAAACAGGCAATCAAAAGAGCAAGAAGAAGCATCAGTGTTTCAATCGTCAAGGATTGAGTTTTTTTTTAAATAGCCTTTTAAGGAAAAAGAACACATTTTTGTTCAATTTGAGGGTCATCACAAATAGAAATTATTTATTATTCAGAAGCATTAGCGATCCACTCAAGTGGAATTTCATTACACAACACAGGGTCACAGGTGAGATTCTTTAACAGAAAATGTTCTAATAAAAGGCTACTAGAAAAACCTTTCAAGCCCTCTGCTGTACACCTGACTTTTCCAGAAACTCGGGGCTCAGCAAGGGGTCCCCGTGCTGTCAATCATGACCTACCCTGTCATCGCAGTTTTCAAAACTAACGCTAGATGGCAGCTTTTTATTTTGCTAGAGGCTGCTTCCTGCGTAACGGAAACCTGTCAGAGCCTGGGTTTGTAATCACGAGTCAACTCTTACAGAAATATAGTATCATATCAGCGCTTTTCATTTTCCCCCCTGTGAAATCAGAATTGTCATTCATCAGTATCTTTTCATCGTGCCCAAAAATGATATATTTTTCTTACTCGAAATCTATTATATATCTCAAGTAATTTAAGACTGTCATAATTCCCGGACTTTAATTCCTGTTTTTAAATCTCATTTCTTCACTTACGTGTCATTTAAGTGGTGTGCCTTTTCTGGTGTGGGCATAGTACAACACGAGAAAGCAGTAAAAGAGTCACTGCAAAATGGCAGTTGAAAGAATTGGAAGTAATTGTTGCTGGTTATGTATTAAGTAAAGATTTTGATAGGTACTCAAACTCTAAACAGGCTGCTTTGGAAAATCTGAACAATGTTTAATATAACCATGTTTTTGAGGCACATGACAACAGCAGGTTATTCCTTGCAGGTTATATTTATATATAAAATACAGGAAATTAGTTTTTAGGATTATTCTGAGACTCCTAATTCTGTCTTTGTCAGGGTGAGAAAATGAAGCCAGCAGTGTGGGCTGATGTTGTTTCATTCAGACACGCGGCAAGTTTTAAATGAGTTTTGTTTTAGCACGAGCTTTAAAAACTACAGTGATCTGTGTTTGTCAAGCTATCACTATTATACAAGATGAAGTTGGGCTGTTGCTGCAAAATGCAGGAAACAGGGGAATTGAGGTTTAAAGAACAATTCTAAAAACAAATGGAAAAGAACTGAACTCTTCAGAATCCTCCCCTATGGATTTCATTACCTCTCGGTGTCTGAACCAAAAGACCAAAGTCCTGACTATCATGATAAATAAATCATAGGCGCTGGAGAAGTGTATGCTATGCTGTCTGTGCATTCCCTTCCCCATTCTCCACTGAGCCTTAAATAAATAATCATTATGACTGACCCGTAGAGCAGACTATGCAGTGCACATAACAAAAAGGCAACCGCAGCAGCTTCACTTGAGAAACAAAGTCAGGCTTTGTGTGAGAGCGACTGGGTCCTTGAATGAATGATGCCAGGCTGCAGATAGATCAGGCACGGAAAAAAAAAACCCATTACGTCTTATCAGCCGCGCTACCTCACCTTGATTAGATTGTGAGCCACAGCAAAGACAGCTGTGAGGTTCCCTCTCTCTCCGGGGGCATGCACGCCTGTCCCATAGCCGTGCCAGGCCACCGCGTAGGGGTTGTGCATTGTCACCCAGTACTTGACGCGATCCCCGAAGCTCTGGAAGCAGAAGGCGGCATAGCTCTCGAAGTCATCCACCAGGGCGTCGCTGTGCCACCCGCTGTGGCGCTGCTGGAGTGCCAGGGGCAGGTCCCAGTGGTAGAGGGTGACCACGGGCTCGATGCCCTCCTGCTTCAGCCGGTCAATCAGCAGATTGTAGTGCTCCACCCCCGGCAGGTTGGGGGCCCCGCCGGTCCCGTTGGGGAACAGCCGGGGCCACGAAATGGAGAAACTGTAGGTCCGCACCCCTAGGTGCTTCAGCAGCTCCACGTCCTGCTCCCACAGCCTGTAGCTGTCGCTGGAGGTGCCAGACCCCGGAGCCTGCTGGGAGCGAGTGAAGTGATCCCAAATGGAGGGGCCCTTGCCGTCCTGGTCCCAGGCTCCCTCGCTCGGAAAAGCGGCGCTCCCGGCTCCCCAGAGGAAGTCCTGGGGGAACGTGCCGTGCAGGAACAGCTGGCTGGCGTCCACGGGGGTTGAGCTGGACTGCGCTCTCCACACGGCTCGTCCATCTCCTGGCAGGCAGACCACGGCCCCCCGGCTACACAGGAGCAGCACAAACAGGCTTTTTAAAGCAAGGGGACCCATCCTGTGCTCCCCTGGGACTCAGATCCAGCCCAAACCGAGGGAGACGAGCATGACGGCTGGAGCAGAGGACAGGGAAAGCACACGAGAGCTCAGCCAAGCTGAGCTGGGGCCATCTGAAGACCTGAGCTGCTGGACTGCCTTATCGTGCCAGTGGGAAAAAAAAACACAACAATCTTCTGTTGCAAGTTGGACCTCTGTCAATGATTAGCCTGAACTGTGATCCCAAGGATGAGTTAGGAGGGAGAAGTGTGCTCCGGGAAGGCAGCTCGGCGGCTCCTAGCACGCTCTGCCCTGGGAGACTGCTCAGACACACACACACTTGCAGCACAACGGAATAAAGACACACAGGCTGAGCAGGCAGAGCACTGTATGTGCACACACGGTGCACAGAGACTGCATGCCATCTGAGAGACCCCCTTCACTGCAGGTGTTGAGCAAATATCGGCGTTCACTGGAGACTGGCAAGAAGCAGCCAGTGAAAATGACAGGATTTAAAAAAACAATTTGGAGTGGAAGAGCAGCAAGCTTGGACCACCACTGGAAGGGTCTCACCTTCTTTTCTGTGCAAATACTTCTTGCACAGAGGATGTCATCTTTTGGGTAATGTCAAATGACTGGTTTAACATAAATGTTTAAACCACGTGACAAGCCAATCATTTACCTCATCAGCTATGAACAGATATTACATTGTCCTACAAAAGCAATATTGTTTTGCTAAGACCACATTGCTTTATCCAATGTGGATGTGGATATAATACAATATATTGGTAGGTGGTAATTTTACCATATATACATAATAAGTCAATTGTAAATATTTTGCCTTCTTCTCACATTGTACCAAAACATTCAAAAACTGATTATTTGTTGTCAATTGTTTTTTTAACTCTTTACAGATTTTTCAGGGACACTGAATCAATCTCTCACTCAGATTAGAAACAGATACAATTTATTTTTCGAGTGATGAGCTACAAATACAGTATTTCTCCTGGGAATATATTTAAATGTTCTGTACTAATTTCATGGGCCATACTGTGTGAATTCAGACTTTGTCTAAGCCTAGGGGATATTTGATCATTTTTCTTTCATCGCCCTTTCAGGGCTATGTGAAAAGAATTAAAGGGATATTTGGAAAAAAATCTCGTCTGGCTCTTTCTTCTTCCAGAAGATAGATTAAATGTGACTTGCAGGAGAGGGCATCGTAAATTTCAGATGAAACAGGACTCATTTAAACTCATTGACAGTGTCCAGACCCTCCTAATTAGAGCTCACATTTGATTTCAGTGTTTTGCCATCAGTTATTTCTTTAATTGAAGTTTCATTTGCTGTTTATGCTGGCAAGAGCAGATAATGAAATATGACAATTTAAAAATTCAAATTAAAACTCTGTGTAAACAATTACAGACTACAGACAATAAAACTACTATTTTATAATACTAAAATGTGTGATGTACAGTATATATGTAAAACTATATAAAAATATTTCCACTGTGTACCATTCTGAAAGTACTATTACTGCCAATAATTATTCCTTACACTTATATGTACACTTTTCTAGAAACTCCACTCAAAGTGTATTACAGGTAATGGAGACTCCCCTCCACTACCACCAATAAGGAGCCCCAGCTGGATGATGCGACAGCAGCCACAGTGCACCAGTACGCTCCCCACACACCAGTTCTCAGTGGGGAGGAGAACAGAGCGATGAACACAGTTTATTAATGGGGATTATTAGGAGGCCATGACTGGTAAAGGCCAGGGGGAAATTTGGCCAGGACTGGGAGAATATAATTAGAGACCTAAACAGGATATGATCAAAATAGATTCTAGCGGAAAGGTACAACTTGTTAGAGTTCTTTGAACAAGCAACAACACTAATGGATATGTCAGCACACTGTTTGGTATATTTAGATTTTTGGAGGGCTTTTGATGAATTTCCTCCTGCCAGATTAATACTCAAATTGCAGGTGTCAGACATTCAATGAACTGTGTGTACCTGGATTGTGAGCTGGCTAATAGACAGAAAACTGGGTACTGATAAGGGGTGAATACTCAAATTGGTGTTATTTGTTAATTTATTAATTATTAATTATATGCCCACTGGGATTTGTATAATGATTACTGCTCCTCCAAACACCTCTAACTATTATGGAAAACTAGTCGAGTTTGCAAAATTAGAGTCTCCTACAACATGATGGTATTAAGCGTGAAATTGGATACAGCATTGGTTAATAGAAAATTGAGAGCACAGATGAGCTGTGCAGCAAAAGCTACATTTCGGGAGATATAGGTGTCTGTTCTTCCTAAATCATTTAAATGAACTAATCAAGTTTGAAAATGATACCAGATCGGCATAGTACATGGAAAGGAACTTAAAAAAATGCACCGCAGCTGGATGAACATAGGTCAAAGGGCATTCAATACTGGCACGCCAAAAATGTTGCAGTATATTGACAGCTATATACTAATATCAGGAGAACTGAAAAGACCATTGGCCATGTCTAAAACTACAATAACACAAACGCTGTTGTGCACATGGCAATAGGGTGCATGTCCAGCACGCGCGCTGCACCTGTCCGTCTGCGGCGCGCTCCTCCGCAGCTTCAGGGCCGCACTGCGCAGGCACCCTCGGCCCGCCTCGCGCTGACAGCGGCCGCGGCTTGCGTCATTTCTCAGCGACCTGGGAGGAATGCACTTGGCGCCAAGCTGGAAGAGCACTGGAGGTGCACACTGGCTTTAAACATTCAAGAAATCGTATATAATATACGATGGTGAGTATAACTTGCGGCGTTCGTGGCTTTGCAAGCACTGTTACAGCTGCAAGTTTCGAAATGTGCCATTTCGCTTACAGAGAAGTACGTTTGACTTGGAAGTAGCTCTGGCTTAAACCGAGATTTAAATTAAAGTGGTGGGGTAGTACTTTATTCACACCTTTTGCAAAAATGCCTTATTTTTGCAAGCATCTAACACACACATTTTTTCTTAGAGTTGGCACTTAACATGAATGCGTAGTTCTCATGCACTAAAAGAGGTGTGCGCTTGCAGAAACAGAGACTAATCGCATTAAGACGTTCGAGAAACGTGCTCAATGTAATACTGTTTTTCTGAACGCATACGGATTCGCAAAGTACATTTCGATTTAGAATGTACATTGCGCTTACTAAAAATATCGTGCGCTGCAGATCTGCGATCTGTCGTTTGACTGGAACGATGTTTTGATTCGGTAGAGTTATCACAGCTGTGACGAATTTATAATTCAATAATTGCTTTCAAAATCAATTCTGTTAAATGCTGCACGTTTCAAAACCCCTTAGCTGGAAAACTGAGAGATACGGGAGAGTCAATTACCAAAGCTCTGGGTACGCGGGAGGGGAAATTGCAGATGTGCACATATGTTCTTCCTGTCCACATGTCAAAGACGAGTGAACTGCAGGGGCTGATTGTAACAGTTAAGTAATTGGGGGTTGTGTAGAAGACTGTAGCCTTCCGGGACCCGTGTTGGACATCCCTAGTTTTCACATATGCAGATCCTTTTGGGTTCAACCTTACAGTAGCTGCATCCACATGAATCCCGTGGCTGTTTCTCACCTCATTACAGGATGCTCATAAAGCATTTGTATTGAGAGAACTTGTTGAGTATTTCCTAATGTAAAACAGATCAAATACAAATTTCCCTATCGTGTACAGATCTTTTTTTTAAAAAAAACCAACATTGTCCCACTCTCGCATTCAGCCAGGTTGGAAAGTCCAGCTCTCATGACGGGGGACCAACTGACACGTTATTTTGGTTCGGAGTGCTAACCTTGCGTGGCCGTGTGTATCGTTTGCAGGACATAAGAAAGTATTTCCAGTCTCAGTTGCAAAACCAAGCTGGGGAGAAGGAGAGGCTGACAAAGAACAGGTCCTCCAAAGCTGAGGGTGATGTGAAGGTGAAAAAGTCTGGATCCAAGGTCAGTGCTTGACAGGAAACTGATAGAGAGAGCGGTCACCTGTCTGGGCCAGCGTGTCCCAGAGGTCTTCGTGTATGTCCGCAAGGCATGGCACGCAGGCCTGGATTCAATGAAAGAGCTCTGGACTCGCCCACAGGTCGCTGCAGCCAGGCCCGGTTCTGAATCATGATTCTGTTGGGGGGTGTTTGGCATTTACCCCACATAAATCAAACAGCAAATCTGGGGTAGGGAAATTGGGCTTGGAGGGTGGGTCCCAGCTGCGTTCTAGTCTGGGTCCCGTCTAGTCCAGATTGTAATGTGGACAACAATAACATCTTGGTGTTGGCAAGTCCTTAAAGGGGAACTTCAACACTGTTTTTATAGTTCCGTGGTTCAAAAGAATCACTTGGGTGAGTGCATTTCCAACCACAGTAAAAGTAGTTTGCAAAAATTTTGTTACACCACAATATAGATGAAATTTCCAAGTATCCACGGCGCTGAGTCCTGCGATTCAGAATGAGACAACAAAACTTCCGGTGACGTGATGCAGCTTTTTACATTGTAAACAAACAGGCTTTTGAATCCAATTTTAATCCAGTAGAAATATTGCTCTCGATTTTGTGACGGTTTTGCTGACAAATGCTACTTATTTGTTAGCTCTGCACGCAGATGACATTGGAACATTTCTGAGGTGAAATAGCTGCGGTACAACCTGTACTTATTTGCTCATACATCGCACTACATTAGTCATTATAGTGACTAGTGAGCAGGAAGGGCAACATCACGTCTCAATTAGTGGGAACTCGAATGCGAGTTTGTGACAACATTGAGACTTAGTGCTTTCTAGAAAGTTCACAATTGTATGCTTAATTTGGAATTTGTAAATCTTTTTATAAAGTCAATGCATTTATTTTGTTACTGAGATCTAATAACCAGTATGAGAAATTGGGAGTGCAGTTCCCCTTTCAGCACGAAATACGTGTTAAAACACAATAACAGGCACTGAATGGTGCAAATCAGCGTTGAGAAACTACTTGAGCAAGCTTACAAACCAGGGGTCACCATTCTAGCCTGTATAGAAAGTGACAGGTTCCGAAATCTGCATGGTTGTCTCAAAGATGTTTTTGTTTTGTTTTTTAGCAGTTCCTATAGATCCTTTCATTGATCTCAGGTGAAAATTGACAGTGTTCATTTTAAAGGGAAATTGTCCCCATCCATTGGGATGGACCTCATCTTTAAGGGAACGCATCACTTCTGTTACAAAACAGTTTGACAGGTTTCAACAGCTGTAGGTCACTACTAAAGCCAGAAAGCAGTGTGTTTCATTAGTAGTATTGCAGTACTGGGTGTACAAATGTACTGTATAAGGTAAATTAAATTAATAAACCTGAACATCTCAGCATCTGTGGATGTTGGGATTCTTGATGATCATGCAGTTCATCAACCAGAAATGGGTCAGACTGCAGTGCATTGAGAACCTTATCTGTTTCCTCATCTGCATCTGTGTTGTGTGTTTCAGGGGAAGAGTCCCAAAAGTGATGATAAGTCATCGGTAAAGCGAAGGAAACGTAACATCATCAACTCAGGTGTGTCCGCTTGAAGTCCCCTCCTGACATGGCAGACGGATGGCTCTGATGATGGCCCACACTCTGGTCTCGCACATTTCCTCTATTAATGGCAGAATTGAATTTCTGTGATGTGGGTCAGCTGGAGTTTAGGCCTTCAGGCCAGCGTGCTGATACTTATTGTTTCTTGGAAAAGCTGATGAACGCCCTCTGAGTGGGTGTCAGATTGGAAGCAAAAGATCATAATGTTTCCTGGGCAAAATTGCTTTTTTTATCACTTTCTTCCACCATCGTAGTCTTCATGACTTTCAAATATGAGTACAAATGGGTTGACAAGCTGTGTTGTTCTGTTGCCTGGCCAGCATAATAGTAGGCAATAACGTGGCCCCCTTACATATAGCCTGAAGCTCTAGAGAGATGGTCCTTGGGGTGAAATCCCTGGATTTTAGAAGCACTAAAAGTAAATGGCTTGATAAGCACCTTCTCTGTTGACGAGTTTTGTATGAATGATATAAACAAGTGTCACGTAGAGGCATTGGTAATTCAATTCAGTGAGTGTTGAGAGAATGGTTCGAAACAGTGCTCACTTTTGCAGTTGAAACTGAAGCAAAAGAGAGATGCTTTCTCTATCGCTGACATTTCTCAATATTGTTGCAGATAAAAAAGACAGCTGCATTTTCATTTTTACGCATTATTCAGGATTGCACATCACAATGTGCCATTATTCATGAGTAAGTTATGTTAAGAAAATATTAATTATTTATCAAGGGCCAAAAGATCTTAAATGCAGTGTGCTTATCCTGTTTTTCTGCTAAGAACAACTGCTGCTGATCGCTGCAAACAAGTACTAAATACTGAGGGTTTATGCATAGATTACACCACAACAAGGCACTCATTCATTCATCTGATACCTGCTCGTAATATACTAAAACATAATCTGTATTTATGGAAAAAATAGACATAAAATGATTTTTCTTGTAATATATATTTTGCATGTAGAAGGTATTGAAATGTAGGACTATGTTATTTAGCCACTTCCTAACTTAACTTGCACTGCAAATTGTAGCATTGCGATGAATTAAATAATAATGTTAAAAATATGTGAGTATGCCAGTAAGGAAGTACTGGTGATCCCTACGTAATATTCCATGGGATTCAGCTCTAGGGCGAGCTTAGTAAGTGATCTATCTGGAGACCGAAACTGCCAGAAAATAATTCACAACCTTTGGAAGGGCTGCTTCAGCTCTGTATCTTTATCTAAACTAGAAACGTGACTAAAAACCTTCATAGAGCTTAATAGATGCAGTCGAGCTGACCCTGCCTCATACATACTTTTTGCATGTAAAGGCAAATTGAGAATATTGTGGTAGTGATGTTCTTGAAGGTCTAGGCCTGATTCTGTTTGACACAGATGTCAGAGCAGGAGAGCTTGCATCTGCTGGTACACGACAAGAGTTAAGGGACTCATTGGTGAGGTTAGAAATAGATAAAGAACACAGCAGCTAGGTCCGGACAGGGGCATAGGACTAGTGTTCGAAATGCAGTCAGTAAGTCCCATTTTACTCCCATCTCAGTCACATATGTATCACACGCAGCAGTGACACTGAGAGAAGCCTAAACCTGTGACAGCAGGAGTGGGTGTTGTTGTCATGACTGCTGTGTGTCATCTTGTGCAGGAATTGCAAGTGTGCCACAGTTTGAGCAGTGGGAGCAAAGGAGGACTTACTAGCTTGTAGGACAACTGTGACCTCTCTCACAAAAATCGGAATAGGAGGAGGAAATTGTTATTTTTGTTTCCCACTGAGTTGTGCCATTTACCCGAAGTGCATTTTCTACAACTTGTAAGTCAGAGTGTGCCCGGACCAGTAGTATGAAAATTGGGAATGGTGTACATGAAGATCTTTATCCTGCCTTTTGAGTGTTTGCTCAGTTGGCAGTGTGTTTTATGTGTTGCCCTGTTCTGCTCTTGGTATGTATTGTCAACTGCAGATTCAGAAGAAGAAGTGCCAGACAAGAAGCCAAAGATATCCTCGAAAGAGATCAAGAAACCTGCAGCCACCCCCAAAAAGGATCCTGTGGAATATGTGTCAGATACAGGTAAAAAGCAGTGTTTTCTAAACTAAAACAGATGCTCTTATTTAGCTAAATGATGTACACAAAGCTCAAGTGCATTGAAAACATCCTGAGAAGTTACTGAATTGCATGGTTATACAGGCACAGACAAAAACTGCTATGTGTAGCCAAGGTAAATGTAGATGGCACACTGAATTGGTCAAGATTAGATTTTTACATAGTTTACTGTAAAAAAAAAAAAAGTATAGTTAAAGATTTGGTGCTTTTTATAAGTTTACTTTTGATTTTTACAAGAATAGTTTTGATTTTTTGCAGATTCAAGCTGATAAAACTCTAGCACTATTTTGCTGTCTTTTGTGCTGTGCCTAAATGATTAAAATAGGATTCGGAGGAATTAAAAAATGAAATCTCACAATTTAAACCAATTCTGCTGTATATGATTGGGTGATTTCTGACTTAATTGGTTCCTCATTGAAATATTTGCATTACTGCATATTTTGAGTACAGCTAGCTCTTTAAATCTAAATATTAAATAATACTAGTTGTGTAGTGAGCTGTCTTTGTGACATTTGTTCTATTTGCTTAAGTGCTGTCTTCAGACAGAAGATCTAAAAGAATCAACTACTGAGTGTGGAGAGAGATTATAATTACATCTGAGAGGGTGTTTATACAGTAAGCAGTTTATTTCAGATCTATCCTATTTTCAATGCAGGTAATAGAAAATATGTATTTTAAATGGAAAATGGGTGACCCTGAGCTTGAGGACTTACAGCTGAATTTGGGCTTATGTAAAACCCTTAATGTACTCCCCAAGGAAATATGGTGATACAATAAAAAAGGCTAATTAAATGGCAATCTGTATTGCTAAATGAGTAGAATTAAGGTTAGGGGAAGTTTTAGGTTAAAACTATGCAATACATGATTAAAACCTCGTTTAAAATATTGTGTATACAATTAAGGTCCCAATTTTACAACGCATCACTTTGCTGCCGTGTTTAAATATTGCCCTTAAAGGCGTGTCTTAGCTAAGTTATAAAACTGAATCTCTTTAGTCTTGAATGGTGATGAGGGGTGTGTGTATAGCGCAAGTGTTTAAACTCCCGAGGTGGTATTGTCAAAGTGAACTCGGAGCAAGTGCAAAACAAGAACCCCGAAGATGCAAGTGGAAACTACAGGAAAGCGGATTTAGGATGTAATCCAGGGATTCGCAGAGGGCTATGAGGGTCTGGGGTCATTGCCGAAGAGGATTCTCCGCTGTTGTTTACGCTGGAGGAGGTCCCTGGACTAATACAAGATGGGAGCAAGATGGGATACATGACCTTTTCTCATTTGTAGTCTATCTGTTTTCATTGTTTATGCACTTTGCCAACTGCAGATTCAGAAGAAGCAACAGACAAGAAACCTGATACACCTGCAAGCGAGGCCAAGAAATCTGCAGCACCTGCCAAGAAGGAGGCGGTGGAATACGTGTCAGGCACAGGTAAAAGACACTGCCTGGAGACCAAAACACATTTCTTTTCCTGGGTGGTGTACGCATTGGAGATTCTATTCAAAATATTTCTTCTTCTTGTCAATTTTAAATTTTGGATGATAGGTTATGGATTATGATACTCGTGGCCACTGTTTTTGTTTCAAACTTTTGATTTGATGAAAGCCCCCTAATTGAAATATGGCTTTTAAAATAGTTTAAAAAATCCAACTGAATTTGGGCTGTTCAGAATTTTTTAATTTTGTGGATAAATTGCCTCCTATTGTTCTATGAACGTGTTTCATGTATGGGTTTTTTAATTGCTGTAATGGTCACCTAACAGTATAAGTGTTCAGAAGAAGTGCAGTTTTCTGTTTGTTTCTTAAAGGAAGGCACTATACAGACGTACTATGGTAAAAACTTAACTTGAACTGACAATTCTGTTAATTCCTATAAGTAAACATCTATACTGTGTCCCTAAACAAATTGAGTATAAGTGTACCAAAGTGTGTGCCACATGTGATGGAATTGTAACTTTTAAGAACCCCAGAAATGCATCTTTAGTCTGCACTTTCACAATTTGTAACCCCCATTAATTTTTTTCTGGAGACAATACATGATCCACCTGTGGAAGGCTTGTGGGATACAGTTATTGGGGAGGGAATCCGCTACTCCGATGTAGATAAATTCTCAAGAAACGTGTTAATCTGAACTAATGTCACCTCTTACTTTAAACTTAATGGCCATAACAAAGTTCACCAGGGCTTTGTGAGCGGACTTTTCCCCCTTGCCAATCTTCCTGATTCTGAACACCTTATCTGTGTCTCTGTTGCTTTAGGGCACACTGATTGTATCTATGTGCAGGTAGTGCATGGCTGTGGTGGTTGTTAGTGTGTTACACATTACAGCAGTGATCAATAGAAAAACGCCAGTACCTTTGGAAACCACGACTTGGTGATGTAAGTTATGATTATTAAAAATCCAAGCAGGCTTAATGTAACTCGTACAGCAGTGAAAGGAAATGCAAAATTAACTGAGCTACAAGTCAGATGTGTGTAAAACAATATAAAAGGCAGAGCATGGTGCTCTGCACACAGTATACTGTACTCAGTGTCAGATTCTGAAGCTCCTTCAGGCAGATGAAACTATTAGGTACACACAGCACCACGCAGTGATGGGAGTCTGCTATGCTTTCCTGATTTCATAAGTGTCCAGAGTACTTGGCATGACACGAGTTCCTCCAGACAGGACTGAAGTTAAGTTTGGTCTCTTATCTGTTTTGTTTGAATTGTTCAGCTGTTTAGCAAGGTGGTTTTTGTATGATTTCACTGAAATCATGAGAGCACTATTTGTGAGTAATGGTGACTCTTAATTGAATTCATTCTAACAGAACTGTAGGATTTGCACACACAAATCTTGTGTAAGATGCAGAATATGAAGCTATTAAGTGATTCACACCTGCTAAAAAATGATATTTTTTATCTAGTACCTTTAAAAGTTGCTTCTCAGTGTGCTTTGCAGTTCGAAAAAAGGTGCACAATATTACTACACCATTTCAGTAAGGGTTTGGAGTACAGTAGGAAAGCAAAAGAACAGACACAAATAATACATTTAACACAAACATTGAGCCATCTGGTATATATTTGTGATGGACATGTCTGGCCTTGATTGGTGTGTTAGGGTTTTGGGTCTGTTGACCAAGGAGCAGTTGTTCCTTATCTAACCAATACTTGGTTATTCAGTATACTAAGAAGAAATAGCTCCAAGGTTACTGTTTTTAACAGCACAGTGAAGTTGCCGTGAATCATGGAGATGTAAGAATAATAAATATTTTGACAAAGCGGCATTAGAACCTCTCAGCTTAAAGCATTCATAGCTAGTTATTGCTCATGCATTATTTCAGCAGGGATAAAAACACTTGCAGGAGTGTTTCAAGGGCTTCTGCTTCACGCCGGCTTGAGACGTAGTCATAGCTTTGTCTTCTCTTCAGCCAGGTCTTAATAGTTATAATTGCTTACACTTGTATAGTGCTTTTCTGGACACTCCGCTCAAAGCACTTTACAGGTAATGGGGACTCCCCTCCACCACCACTAATGTGCGGCGTCCACCTGGATGATGCGACAGCAGCCATAGTGCACCAGTGCTCTCGCCACACACCAGCTATCAGTGGGGAGGAGAATGGAGTGATGAAGCCAGTTCATAGATGGGGATTATTAGGAGGCCATGATTGGTAAGGGCCAATGGTAAATTTGGCCAGAACGCTGGGGTTATACCCCTACTCTTTTCGAGAAACACCCCAGGATTTTTAATGACCACAGAGAGTCAGGGCCTCGGTTTTACGACTCATCCAAAGGATGGCGCCTTTTTACAGTATAGTGTCCCCGTCACTATACTGGGGCATTAGGACCCACATGGACTGCAGGATGAGTGCCCCCTCTAACAGCTCTTCCAGCAGCAACCTTAGTTTTTCCCAGGAGTCTCCCATCCAGGTGCTGACCAGGCTCACACCTGCTGAGCTCCAGTAGGCTGCCAAGTTGTGAGCTGCAGAGTGATATGACCGCTGGCATCAACAGGTCTTGATACCGTCGGCGCGGCTTTCCTCCTCTCTGCTGCGGGAAGAACTGCAGGCTGTAAAGCCGAGCTCAGCTCCCAGTGCGGTTCTCCACTGCTTCCCTAGGATTTTCCGGGCAGGGTGTATTATTCCCGGAGCTAGGTCGCATCCGCAGCTCTGAGAGCGCGTTGTCTGTGCTCTCCGTTCAGACGAAGAAGACGTCTTTGTGTCCCTGAAGACGCGCCAGAAGCCCAAGGGGAACAGCGTGTCGTCCGCGGGGCGCCCAGGCAGCGGGGAGAAGAAGGTGGCAGGGAAGCTGCTGGCGAGCCCCCCGACCCCGAAACCCCTGGCCGTGGCCAAGCTCACCCCCACCTGCGCGCAGGACTTCTTCGGAAGTGGCAGCGTGCAGAGGTCCAGCGAGAAGCTGGTGGCCAGCCGCAAGAGGAAAGCAGTGAGTGGGCCTCCCCTAGTAAATCCACCAGTGAGGACATAAGGGGTGCAAGGGAGAGGAGGACATTTAGCCCTACCTGTCTAGGCTGTTTGGTTGTCTTCTTAGGGCACCATCATAGATAATTGCAGGTCAGCATCTGCAAAAAACATCCCAGCTCCTCTTAAAGTCTTATGTCATCTCACAAGTAGGCAAGCGGCAGATCTGAGTCTCCCAGGTGATGAATTGCTCAACGCAGCATGTGTGGGGGTTATTCATTGCATAGCTTTTCTTGTCGAAGTCATTTTGACGTGCGCTAGGATGATCAGCCGGATGGTAGTAGCGATGTTAATTTCTCTTCTCCCAGGTCTCGCAGGACCCCGACGACTTCACTGCAAGTGATGAGGCCATTGCGTGGCAGCTGCACGTCGACGACCAGGAGGTGAGCGCTGATGTCTGTCCTGCTGTGAAAGGCTTAGGCCCGCTTGTACACACCCGTTCACTATTCCTAAGGCCTATGAAGCTCAAACGTGCTACAGAGAATCTCTATTATAGATTGATCGTCCTGATTATGAAGTAGGACGGGATGAGATGTCCCGCGTTATTGCTCCGTGTCAAAAGATGGCATTTTTCTGGGAAAATTTGAATTATACTTTAGGAGTGCACTGCGATAAGAGCACTTTTCTCGATTGACTGAATGCGTTCTGTACGTGAAGAGCCTGCAGATGAGTAGCGTTAACAAGCGCTTCTGAAAGTGCTCAGAGATCTTGCTTCTGCCACCCAGTCTTCAAGGAGTCTTCACATCACTTTGGTTAAAAAGTGTTGATGTTATTTTAGAATCGGAGGAGTTGTTGCCTACGGAAATTGAAGTGATTTGTATTACAGACAGTTTACAGATGTTGCTGGGTCTTGAAGGTTTTGAAGATTTTTTTCGTTGATGGCCTTGTTTTTGTCAATGGCAGGTCCTCAGACCCTCTGAGAAATGCGCGCAATGCCGAATTATCAGGCCTTCTGCGAGTTACAAAAGGAGGCCTGAATGGCAGAAATGGGGCCTGGCACGACATGCTTGATGGCACGTCTTTACAGCAGACCAGTGCTCCCAGCTTGTCACGCAGGGTCTGGTTGTTTAAGCTGAAGCATTGTCATTGTGCAGATCACCGCGTCAGACATTAGTGGGATTGATGTAGGTGCCCTCCCCCTTTCCCTGCTGTGGCAGTGTCACTCTTAGATCACGAAGCTGGGTAATTCCTGATCCTCTCGTCCTACAGTTCATTGGAAATACTCAGCACCACAGAACCTACACGTGTGTACCTCTTAGTCTGCTCTCTGCTGGGGTGTGTATTCAAGCCGAGTTTCTGTGGGGTTTTTCTCCAGAAAGTGAAAGTGACATCGATTTCCTCTCTGTTATTTCCTTGGAGGCAGGTGTTGTATCAATGGTTTCAGACTAGGATGAGTATCAAAGACGTCCTCCCTTGTGCACTGCAGGCATTGGGACATTTTGAGAGAAATTATAGTGGACGTACGAGCTTGCAAGAGAACTGTATGAGGGAAGAGAAGAACAGGTAACGGGCACAATGCTTTTTAAGAGAATGTTTAAAAACCAAAGAGACCAGGCAGGACTAGTGATCATTTTTTCAGAGGGTTGGAAGGATGAATTTAAGAGTGATTCCTGGGCCAGGCCAAAATGCTGCATTTGTAGCCTGTGAAGAAATAATAATGTTCACAGCCCAACAGCAGTATGCTCAGGGAGAGATAATCTGATAATGCAAGTCAGAAAACATGCTCTCTCCTGAATGTTTGTGGTGTCAAAGACAGCAGAGGTGTGATCTGGCTAATCTAGCTCTGAATTGCAGAGCTATTTAGAGCAGCAGACTTAAAAAGCATGATTTTCATCTCTCTATGGTGTTCCAAAAACCAAATAATAAGCAATAAGACATGAGAGGGTGTTAATTTTGCTGGAAACGTTTTTGAGATGTTCACAACGACTTTCTCGTTGACCGGAGAGCTCCAGTTAGCTGCTCTCGGAGTAGTGTGGAAAGGAAACGCGAGGATGGATTGTAGAATCTCAAGCTGCAACATAATGAAGCCACAAAAGACGTCACAAAAGGCACACGGAGACTTTTGCAACTGGTCGATTTAGATCTGCCAATCTAACGTAAACCTGAAAAAGATCGTAATGCCATACCTGAGTCGCACTGAAGGGGTCAGCACAGGTACGTGTAGAGAAGTCGTTACTCTAGTGTTGTCTGTGCTTTAATCTCCCCCAGCCTGCCTTGCTGTTGATATTATCACTTAAAGCAGAGATAAGGTGCACACAAAGTTTTATGATGAGCTTTGTTGTAATGTAACTACTGCGGAAACCCATCTAAAAGTTGACCTTTGATTTTTTTAGTTTGTTGTTAATCTTTTTATTTCCCCTGTTATCACAGAGATTTGGATTAAATGTTGGGTTACCAGAGTCACTGTGATGTTTTTCTGTGCTGACAATGTTTATTATTGCCTGTAATTCTGTGATTGGGCTATGGTAGTCCTGTCTCCCTGTCTGCTTATGGTGTCCTGTATTCACAGCCCTGCTACTTCCTGATAACTGTGCCTCAAAGGCTGTGTGACTTCAGGAAAGCACAGATTCCTATGTGCACAAATTCAATAAAAATGCACATTCACGTACGAGGGAAAAAATATTTGAAATAAAGATCTATAGAAAAATACACAAAAGGTTCTTGTTTGAAATTGAAATTGTCTCTTTACTCCTACTCTATCCAGAAGGATCAAGCAGCATTCAATAAACCTTGTGTAGCAATATTTAAAGGAGGAGAGTTCGATAAGAATATGGAGCTAATGAATTTGTGAATTACTATTTCATAACTTTTTTTGTTCCTGTGAATTGACTAAGCCTGATTGGGAAAAATAAACTGTTTTTTTTAGGTCATATGGGTACGTAGGTTCACGTAGGTTAAGAAAAAACAAAGTGTAAAAATGTTAGCATGACTGGTTGAAGTGTTTTGTCGTGTTTGACACTTTAATTCTGCCGTTAGAAACAGGCACACGAAGATGAGATGTTTGCGAGAACGCTGGCCATGATGGACGAGCCCACCAGACCCAAAAAGGTAACCCAAGAGGGAAAGAGTTCCGCAGAGATCTCGCATCACAGTCTCATATTCTCTTTCTGCTCGCCTCTCTCCTGGTGGCTATAAGCGGGTACGACCGTGTCCTCGTCAAGTTCTCCTGATTCTTTTCATTTCCATTGTCGCTATAGCAAAAAATCCTGCTGTAGTTATTTATGAGTTTTCGTTTGTTTTGTAAAAAAGAACAAAAGAGTGGAACACAGCAGAAACCCTCTCAACCTCCCTCTCCCTGATATCAGTTTTCCTCTTGAAGACCCCTTAGGCATGAATTACACCACTACAGTACTTTCTGCTGCTCCGAGAGGCCAAGATCCATGAGGTATTTAAAGTACAAATACATGCTTATTATAGAAATGGTTCAATAATAGTGTCTACGGGGAGTCCAGTACATTTTGTGAATACAATGGAAGCCATGATCATTGTTCTTCTCCTCGATGTGACATAGAGAGCCCTTTAGATTGAATGTGCTTCCTTAGTTAAAGCAAGCAGACTGTCTGCCAGTACGGAGGACTGTGGGCACTGCCGGATACAACAGGAAGGGCTTAGTGACTTCCTCTTTCCTGCAAAAGGCCCTGTGCCCTGGGCTGCAGTCCAGGTAAGATTGCAGCACAGATGCCCTCAGCTGTCAAAGATGACCGCCCTGGCTGCCTTTTGGGTGATGGAGCAGACAAAGAAGAGTGCACTAGGCCTTTTTCCTTTTCCGTGCCATCTCCGAAGGCTTGGCAGCACGAATGTAATATACAAAAAGCCGAGGGGGATAATGAAAAGAGGTGGAGCCGAGACAGAAACGCTAAACAGTAGAACACTAGTGTGCAGATATTCCTTTGTCACATACTGTGGTTCTCAGCTCTGACAGATCCCCTGCGGACAAGTTTGTATTCTCAGAAAGAAAAGAACTGAGCACCCACAGGGCAGCATACTGGAATAGACACCGTATATACTTTTCCTCTCCTTGTGTTCTTTTTTACCGTAACGCTGAACAGATAGTATGCAAGCACAGCTACAAATAAACTTCATGTACACTTCCAGTCAAGTCAGTGGAGCTCCAGAGAAATGTGGAGTTTCCCTATGGAATCGACCTGTCCATTGGGGCCTTGTCGGCTTCACAATTTGAGTTTGTGACCATCCAGCTGATACGGCATCTTCCACAGGTCCGGAAGGACTCAGTAGAGCAGCACCCCCCTGTGACTACAGCGAATAACAGCAGTCCAAGCACACCGCAGAAAAGCACTGAGAGACGAGCAGGTGAGAGCAGTTGCCAGTAAATAGAAGTGGAATGATATTGGATGTGGAAGTCTGAGGAATGATAATAGTAATGGGATAACGTGTCACAAGCCTTATTTTATTATAGAGTCTTTATTAGTAAGTACTCTGAAGTGTTACGTAAGAGTGTACACCATAGACTGCCACTAAGAAAAAGAAATTGTTTTCAGAGAAAGAATGAAAAAAGGCCTGTTTTCAAAGGACAAACATACTAGACATGTGGGATTCGACAGTGAATCTCAGTAGAGTCTGCAGTGTTTGGTGAATTGAATAGTTTCTCTTCCCTCTTCTTTCTCCCTGAAGCTCTCAGTTCACCGCACAACGGAAAGGAAGAGAAGCAGAGACCACAGGGCCAGGAGAGTCGTTCACACAGCCTCAGCTCCAAGGAGCCGTCTCCTCAGAAACCTTTGCCACAGAAGACCAGCTCCAAGCTGGCCCTCATGAAGAGAAAAGAGGAGACGATCAAGAGGGATGTCCCCGCGGAGCCTCCTTCGGAGAAACAGGCTGCAACGACACCCAGATCTGACAAGCCTCCCGTGAAGAAAGAGGCCGAAACGTCGCAAAGAAGTGACCAGATCTCGCCCATGAAAAAAACCGTGACAACACCGCCCAAAACCGACAAGGTCTCGCCAAAGACAAAACCCGTAACCACGCAGAGAAGTGATAAAATTTCTCCCTCAAAATCTGAGGTAAAAACAAGCTGGGCCTGATTTTTTTGTTTTGTTTTGTTTTACCTGGGTGTCTCTTCTTCATGTCATGTTCAACAAGAAACTAGTTTTAAACAGTTTATGTAGAGAAACGTGGGCGTTCTTCTGCCAGTGCGGTTGCTAAAACCAGATTCATCTATTTTGGTTCCTCCTGCAACCAGTCGACAAGCCCTGAAGAGTCGGAGAAGAAGCGGCTGAACTCTCAGGCCTATCGCAACTTCTTGAACAGGGAAGGGCCTCGAGCGCTCGGATCGAAGGAAATCCCCCAGGTAAAACGTTATGCGGACTCCCTTCCTGGGCGCGTTGTTTTCGCCCTCTGCTAGGATTCCTGAGTGTCCCTTCCTCTGGCGGGCAGGGTGCGGAGAACTGCCTGGAGGGCCTGACGTTTGTGCTGACCGGAGTCCTGGAGTCCATGGAACGCGAGGACGCCAAGTCTCTCATCGAGCGCTATGGCGGCAAGGTCACTGGCAGCATCAGCAAGAAGACCAGCTACCTAGTGCTGGGCAGGGACAGCGGGGCCTCCAAAACCGAGAAGGTTGGTATGCGGCTTGGAGTTTTTGTTGTTTTATGAAGGTTTATTTGAAACAATGCGTAGGAAAGAAGTATTCTTCCTCTTCTGTACCTACCAAATTAGAATCGTTCTGTCTTTATGATGTACCCTGGGTAATCTGTTTCAAAGTTGTGTTCTCTCTAGAAAGGGTTTTGTGCCAATGTGTCGCTACTGATGCCTGTATAACTCCAGTCTAGCTTGGGGGGCTAAACCAGGCGAGGCTGTGTTTGAAAAAAAAAATCCCTTTTTCGCTTGATGCTTTCAGTGTGGTCTTGGCTGTCATTTCCTCTGTCGTTTTTAATCAGGCTCACAGCTTGGGCACTAAAATCCTTGATGAAGACGGCTTGTTGGATCTTATCCGCACCAAGCCAGGCAAGAGGTCCAAATACGAGCTTGCAGCTGAGGCCGAGGTGAGAAACGAAGGGGATCCTTGGTGCCCTGGGTGACCCCAGACAGCTCCTACCCCATGCGGACCTCAATTTTGTGTGATTTTTCAGCACAAGAAACCAAACTCAAAAGGCCCAGATAGACCTGTGAAGGCCCAGACCCCGCAGAAGGTGGCCACCCCAGGGAAGAAGACCCCCACTCCCCAGAAGGAGCAAAGAGGGGCGCCGGCGTCATCGCCCAGCACGGCGAGGGGCTCGGCGGAGAGGGGCGAGGTTAAGAAGAGCCTGTCCTTCCAGCGCGAGCCGGCTGGGGTGAAAGCGCCACAGCCAGCCCGGCAAGAGAGCAGTGGAGGGGGCCTGCTGTGGGTGGACAAGTACCGGCCCCGCTCTCTGAAGGGCCTGATTGGGCAGCAGGGCGAGCAGAGCTGTGCCAACAAGCTGCTGCGCTGGATGCGCAACTGGCACCACAACAACGCCAGAGGCAGGGAAGCCCCAGGTACGCAGTTTTCCACACTGCCAGCAGAGGGAGACGCTGCCCTTCAGGTTCCAAGACCTTGTCTTGATCTTTTTACCCGACCGCTGTGCTCGGAGGCCCTGATCTCACAGATCGTCAAGTTGACGTAGGCCCTAAAGAGAGATGAGTATTTTCTTTGCATTTGGAGAATAGTACTTATTGTTAAATGTCCTAATTTCGGTTACAGCAACTAAGTCTAAAAAACGATCCAGTTTTTCTAATGTTTTTTCCACGGTTGTGTCAGGACTGCGTTTGTAGCTCAGGCTGCCGGTTCTCCTGACCTGGTCTCGGTTTCCGTGTCAGTTTTATTTACGAAGTCTCCTCAGCCTCCAAAACCCGGCCTTCCAAGTGTTTCCCTGTGTTTGTGTGCAGCGGCGAAGTTCAGTAAGTTTGGGGGGAAGGACGATGGCTCTGCCTTCAAGGCCGCCCTGCTGTCGGGGCCCCCGGGGGTGGGCAAGACGACCACCGCTGCGCTGGTCTGCGAGGTCAGTGAAAACGGGGGATGCTGGGAGCTGCCGACGCCATGGCCACCATGCTGGTCATTGTGTTCGGCACCCAGGGTGGAGCCATGCTTGTTTTCCTTTTTGTCTGACTTAATCGTGGGATGTGTAGTCAGATCACACTCGTGTTGTCGTCGTCTGCCAAGATTTCAGATGAAGAGGTTCTGGCTGTTGCCTCGTATACTTCCAACTGCTTCGATGTCAAAACTGACACGAGAGATTCGGAGCTCTGTCCTCTGGTCTCTTCTTTTGTCTGTTGACCCTAGTTCAGCGTGAGATGTTGTGGGAGGAGAGTTTTATTCACATTGTCAGTCATTTTGTTTGCGGGAAGAAAGTGAAGTGCATCTGTGCGACTGGGTACATTTGTGAGAAACGTGAAACTTTGATACCAAATATTCCAGCGGAAGGCTAGGGGTCTTCGTTGAAAGAGTCTCATTTCCCTTGTGTCCAGATACCTGGCTGCCTTGGGGTCAGTGTTTGATCAGTGCTTGTTTCTGTGTTCAGGAGCTGGGCTACAGCTATGTGGAGATGAATGCCAGCTCTACCCGAAGTAAGAACAGTCTGAAAGAAGTGATTGCAGAGTCCCTCAACAACACCAGCATCAAGAACTTTTACACAGGTAAAGTATTTGGCCTTTATTTATTTATTTTTCCTTGAGGACCACAGTTTTCACACACGACTGGACATCTTACACAAGCTGTAGAAAAGAACCTTCTGTAACAGAACAGTCAAAGAACAATGTGGCTGAGGTGGAAAGGTGGTTGTCGGAGTCAAAGCCTATCCGTCTTTCGTGAAATGTGGAGTCACTTCTGATTGTGTGCTGTTCGTTTTGCCAGTGAGAATAGTATTGGTAGCAGCCTGTGCGCGAGTCTGGCAAAAGGAAGCAACAGTGAGGGCCTGAGTGCGAGTGGGCTGTCAGCATGCTAATGACCTCTTACCTTCCCAGGCACCTCTCAGACAGTCAGCAGCAAACACGTCCTCATCATGGATGAGGTGGATGGGATGGCTGGAAACGAAGACAGGGGCGGCATGCAGGTATCAAAACACTGATCCTAGAGAAGAGAGGCTTGGTGTTCGGTTACTTCAGGAGCTCACACTGAACACAGCTGGCTGTATAGTTTTCACCAGCTTCTAGCTTAATATTTAAGTCATCTACTGTGTAGCTGCCAGCTTAAGAAATGGCCCCATGTGTCTGACAAATGGTTATTTACTAATTTATTAAGTGGCATAATTGCTATATCCTACCATGTCAGTGATATCTTTTATGCTTATGTAACTCTCTTTTTATTCCTTCTTAAAATGTGTATTCACATTTTCACATTAATGATAATTCACTTAAAAGTGAATTATCTAACTGAAAATACTGGGAGCCGATACCAATACTTGTCTGTAACTGTGTAACTGAAACAACCTCTAACCCCCTTCTCATGTCAGTAGAGGGAAAGGGATTGGATCACGTTGCAACCTTCGACCTTAGACCTGTGACCTTTCAGACCTACCTGTGCTTTAAATGCAAAAATGTACGCGGTGGTGTCTTTAAGTCCTGATGACTAAAGCCATGCGACCTAAGTCTCCAAAGTAAAAGTCAGTTTTCTCTTGTGTAGGATGCAGACTTGATTATTCATAGTTTTAGGGGTTCGTTTATATGTTGCCGAGCCTCGTAGCATGACCTCGGCGTACCCCTGCTTTCGTGGTCGCGATTTGGAAGATGTCTGCTCAGTGGGGGGGAGCAGGGCTGCAGCCTAACCCCAGCGTGTGTTTGTGTCACCCAGGAGCTAATTGGGCTCATAAAGCAAACGAAGATCCCCATCATCTGCATGTGCAACGACCGGAACCACCAGAAGATCCGCTCTCTTGCGAACTACTGCTTCGACCTGCGCTTCCAGCGGCCGCGGGTGGAGCAGATCAAGGTGCAAGCCCGGGCTGTGTGCCGCAGTCGCCACCGAAGGGCGATGATTTCTTCCAGATTTCCTCCGCGCAGGTCTCGCTTAATAAGAATGGGCTTAATAATAATAATAATAATAATAATTCCTTACACTTATATAGCGCTTTTCTGGACACTCCACTCAAAGTGCTTTACAGGTAATGGGGACTCCCCTCCACCACCACCAATGTGCAGCCCCACCTGGATGATGTGACGGCAGCCATAGTGCGCCAGAACGCTCCTCACCACACATCAGCTATCAGTGTGGAGGAGAGCAGAGTAATGAAGCCAATTCATAGAGGGGGATTGTTAGGAGGCCATGATTGATAAAGGCAGATGGGAAATTTGGCCAGGACGCCGGGGTTACACCCCTACAGATGGGGTTGTCTGGAAACAACCCCATCTGGCTTGTTTCCAGACCTCCGAGATGCATTTCTGAGAGGCGTTTTCGTTTGTTTCTAATTTACCCCCTGCCGTTAATGTACCGAAGTGTCGTTTCTGCTGTCAGCTCTTCGCGTTCTGAAGTTTTGCGGATGACGAAACTAATGTGAGAGTAGCCAGCTTCAGGGGAGCCTTTGCAAAATGACTGGGAGCACTGTGCTGGCAGCCCTCCTGATGCCTGTAAACCACTGAAGGACAACCGGGCTTCCTGTCAGAATTAGCACTGGCCTGCAGGAGTCCACGAGCTGGGCTGTAATCCAGGCCCTTCAGAAAAGACATGTCATATTTATTCATCATCTTAACGCCCCCATGCTGTGAAAAGTACACCAGTGGATAGAGACTCCTGCGGTCGTTGCCAGAAAATGTTTTTTGAGATTCTCTGCAAGAACTTTTGCCATCTGCAGAAAGAAAGTGAAGGCCTTTCCCTTGATGGAGTAGGACAGTATTTCCTTCAAGAGCATTTATATCATTTTCTAACATCTGACGTGGCTCTGGCTTTCCTTTTTAGACACGTGATGTGCAGATTCATTTTCTGCCTGGTGCCATTAACTGTGCTTGTGTTTTAAAATGAATCATACGCAGTAACTATTCACTCTTTATTGCCTTCTCACTATACCATTACTACACACTAGAGCCTGTGGATTTCTTTGAAATAGAGTCAGTCTTATGCATTAACCCTTTTTTAATACAAAATGCTAAATAACTGAACCGAATTAGGAAACAGATTTTAGTGCCTCCTGCTGCTTGATGGGCAGGCAGTGTATAAATATATAGGGGATGGGATCTCACATGAATCTCTGCCCTGTGTTTGATCTGTAGCTTGTAAATGTATCATTTAGATTTGTACAGTTTTCTAGAGAAATTTGGTATTGAGTTTTCCAAACTTTTCGTTGGAAGTAATCCGATATTGAAAAATATTTGTTCTTGGCATCACGCTCCGGGTCTCTTTCTTCTTGCAATACAACGTCCTGCCCCGTCAGCTGTGTCCTCTGACGCAGCAGTACCATGGGCAGGGCTAGCGCGTTCTGCCATCTCCTTCAGGGTGCCATGATGTCGGTCGCATTCAAGGAAGGTCTGAAGGTGCCTCCTCCCGCGATGAATGAAATCATTCTGGGGGCCAATCAGGACATCAGACAGGTGAGCGAGCCTGCTGGAGACTTCACTCTGTGCCCGCGGTGTCTGCGAAGTTCTCCCCGTGAAGTAACTGCGCCCCCCCTCTTTATCCTTAATCCGCAGGTCCTGCACAACCTTAGCATGTGGTCGGCCCGGGACAAAGTGATGACCTACGATCAGGCCAAGGCTGATGCCAACAGTGCCAAGAAAGACATTAAAATGGTGAGGGTTTTTAACGTTATAAGAAACTGCTGGATGAGATGCTCAACTCGGATTTTGGCACCACCTGCGACTTAGTCCTAATGACTGAACAATACGGGCCAAATGGCCATCTTTTGTTTCGTACAGTAGCTCTGCTGGTATTTTTCAGCTCATTGCACCTCTGCAATCATTTTAATCCAGATGTATCGACTGTCTTTGGCGTTTGATTTTGCTGGCGGAGCTGGGTCTAGATCCAGGCACCCCCAGGTTGACAAGTCGCGTGCCTGGACCCAGTTCGCCTGGTTTTAAAGGCTCTGCTTCAGTTTGTCCCACAGGGCTACTGGCAGGCTTGCTGGGTGCTTTGCAGTGCCCCGTGCTGCAGTAGCACCGTTACTTAACCAGCCATCCGGTTTCAGGGGCCCTTTGACGTGTGTCGGAAGGTGTTCACGGCCGGGGAGGAAACGGCTCACATGTCCCTGATCGATAAGACGGAGCTTTTTTTCCACGACTACTCCCTGGCGCCCCTTTTTGTCCAGGAGAACTACATCCACGTCAAGCCGGCCGCCGCGGGGTAAGAGAGCTCGGGCAGCAGCTGTCAGACATTGCTTCAGGGTTATATTCACTTGGGAGGCCGAGTCCCGGGCAGCTGTGGTGAGAAGGTGGTGAGAAATTCCAGTATACGCTACCAGAATAAATGCGGCGTCGCAGTAGGGTATGAGGTCCTATCACTGCTGCTTAAAGACGTCAGTGTTCACAGTGTTTGGTCTGCGATTGAAGAAACTGGATGGCGGGTGGCCTGTCAGTTTGGGAAGAATATTGACAGGGCTGGGCGTTGCCGTGGAGAACGGCAGGGAAAACCCCTGTTCTTAAGGACGCCGGGCGCTGTGAAAGGTCTCGTCGGCGCAACAACGTCCCCTCTTGCATTTCAGCGCGTGTGCGGCTCATCCGCTGCTCGGGGAGGCAGCGCTCCAGCCGAGCCTCAGTGTGCGTGCTGTCGCCCCTCTCCGCAGGAACAACGTCAAGAACCACCTGACGCTGCTGAGTAAGACGGCCGACAGTATTTGCGATGGCGACCTGGTGGACCGGCAGGTTCGCTCTCGACAGATGTGGTCCCTGCTGCCCACACAGGTAAGAGCCGCCTTCCGGTGCCCCTGAGCATCCTCAAGATGACACTCATCCTCAGAGGTGTGAAGATCTGGGAGGCCCCTAAAGAGTCTTAACAGGAGTCATTTTTTCCTCTTACTCTGTTGCCTATGCTTCATTCAAACCTAAGCACATAATGTAGATTTAAGATTACAGACGATGCACTGTATTGCACGATTGTATTGGTTTTATCGAGGTCTATTTTTATGTGTAACTGTCCTGCCACTGTGTATGGAGCAGAGGATGGACAGATCTTGTGACACATGACATTTTTAAGCCCTTTTCTTAGGGGTAGGCAATATATTTCAATCTATTCATGCAGTGTCGATTAATATAATCAATATAATAAGCAGTTTTCATTCAGAATGATAAATGCTTGGAAAAGACATCAACACTGACATAACCTTAGGCTGGTGTTATAAAGAGGGCACCACATGTACTGTAGGGACTCATACATCACCGCAGAACCTCTCCGAAAGAAAGGCTTTTTATGTGAAGCCAGCATTATAAAGGGCAAAAAACGTTTCATTATAAAGGGCAAAAAATCTATTTCGATCTTCTGGCTTTCAAAACGTTCATTCAATTTATTTTATACACTATAGGTTGTTTTCATGGTTTGGACACAGTACTTACTAGTGCAGCAGAGGAATAATGTATCAGGTCAGTTGAAAGCGATAAAGCAGAAACTATTTTTAATAGGTTTTCAGCCTATGCCTCAACCATTTCCCAGGATTATTTTTGCACAAGATATTACTAAAGTCAAGAGAAATAGCACATAATTTAAATCATCTTTATCTCTCAACCCTGCTTCAAGAAACAGGATCAAGCCTTTGATGGCTTAAGCTTGTTCACTAGCTTGTTATTGTCAGTGAGACAAACCCCCTCTCCTGGTGTCCTGCTGTGTTTCAGGCTGTCTATGCCAGCGTGCTGCCAGGGGAGCTGATGAGAGGCTACATGAGCCAGTTCCCCAGCTTCCCCGTCTGGCTGGGCAAGTACTCGTCGACGGGGAAACACGACCGCATAGTCCAGGAGCTCGCGACGCACATGAGCCTCAGGTGAGATTTTTTTTTTTGCGAGAGACGGCCCGAGCGCTTCGGCCGAGGGGTTTAATTTTTTGTTTCGGAGAATCCACTGTGACGGTGTTTCTTCCCCGCCTCTCAGCTTGGCACCTTGACCGCAGCCGTTACCCTCCCGACACGCACTCGCGAGGCCTTTCGTCATTAACATCCCTTCCAAATTTCCGAAAAGGCTTTCCGGATCGTTGCGGGGGAGAAATGAGCCGCAGTAGAGGCCCCGGCTGGGTACGTGGTTGTGACTTTCCTTTTCGACCCGTCTCAAGCTGACCCGAATGTGCCCTGACAGGACCCACGCCAGCAAGCAGGCGGTGAATATGGAGTACCTGCCCTTCCTCCGGGACGCCCTGGTGGCACCCATGCAGCAGCGCGGGACGGAGGGGGTCGCCCAGGCTGTGCAGCGCGTGGACGACTATGACCTCATCAAGGAGGACGTGGACAACATCATGGAGATCAGCTGCTGGGGAGGGAGGCCTGACCCCTTTTCCAAACTGGACCCCAAGGTGACCCGACAACCCTGGGTGCTCTATACCCCAGCCCGTTCTCGTTTTGCTTTTCAGGCGGGGAAACGCATTCCAAGTTTCCCTCTGGACCGGATAGAGATTTATGTCAAGAAAGCAGGCAGTCCACCTGTCTTGTCTTGTGACTGTGGCAGTGAGGGGTCTTTATCAGTTCACTTGAGTTTTTGTCGTACGTGCATGTGAAATGAAATGCTTAATGCTTATATATTTATGCTCTGGGGAGATATGAGATAACTTGACATTGCAGTGTCTGCCTTTTTAAGGTCCTTTCCGTACTGACATTTGTTTCAAATGTATCCGTGTTCTAGCGCAGGTTTTTCTTTATAAGGAAACGCAAAAGGCATACAGAAGTGGCTGTGTTTTTGAGCGAAGGACTGAGGATATGATGGTGTCTCTCTGCCCAGCACTCTGGAGGGCCTGTCGTAACAAACATATTTCAGGACTACGCCGAAGAGTGCTGTGACTTTTATTCCTACGGATGCTTTTTGTATTGCAGGGAGCAGACGGAAGGATAGTTGAAGGAGTTGATCTGGAGTTAAGGATTCTGTAAGGCAAGCAACCTGAGCATTACAGTCTCGGATCCTACAAGTGCAGTCGGAGTAGGGGAGTTTAGAGGAGTGAAAATGATGAGTAACCACATTGTAAAGGTGTTTGCTGGAGGAGTCTGAAGGGAGCTCACTGAAGATGAGAAACTCCTCTCAAATCTTGTGAGCATTATTTTCCCATTGTCTCCGAAGGTTAAAGCTGCCTTTACCCGCACTTACAACAAGGAGGTCCACCTCACCCCCTACTCCCTGCAGACTGTGAAGAAGGGCCGACGTGCCACAGTCACGAGCTTCGACCCCGAGCTGGGAGACGGGCCCGGCAACGAAGAGGACAATGAGGAGGAGGATACCATGGACACGGACGCCATGATTAAGGTACGCAGGGAAAGGGTCCTGTCTAAGATGTGCAGTCAGAGTCAGGAAGGAATCAGAAAAGTTTCCGGCTCATCAGGGCGGAGGTAGTGTATCTGAGTGATTAGGATGGCAGTGTGCTTCGCCTGTATCTTATTTCATCTGTGCGCTGCTGGTGGATAAGGTCCCTGTATCTCTCTGACCCCCCTGTGCTGTATACCTAGGAAATGTCTGTTTTAAAGTTTACACAATTTCTTTCTTCAGGTTGTTATTGAATTACTGTATATGTATATGTCATTTGTGGATATTAGGATGGAAGACAACATCAGTCAGCGAAGCCTAGTGGGTTTAATCTGTCTGAAGTGAGTAATATGTCACACTGTAGTAACATTAGGGGAATACTGTGTGTCACTAAACGGTTCGGTCTGACGTCTAGCACACGAGCTTAAAACTCATGTAGCCTGTGGCAACAAAAGAATCTCGGTAATCATGAATTTAAAACTTCAGAATGAAGCAGTTCGAGTAGAATTACAGGACCTTTCCAGATAAATGTGGTTATGCTGCCTACTGCATCATGCCCGCAGTGTGAATATTGCCACGTGACACTTGTTGTGTATGAAATGTCCCTTTGCTCTGACAGAAGAAGAAGGTGAAAGTCTCAAAGGAAGCAAAGCAGGAAGGTCCCGCAGACTCTGGGAAGCGCAAGGCGAAAGGAAAAGGAAAAGGCAAGGGCAAGTGAGAGGAGGGGGGGGCGGGGGTGTATCCGACAAAGTCCCCCAGGACACGAGGGACACCTGGAACGTGGGCAAGGCTGCAAACGGGCACTCTGAGGCCACGACCGGGCTCAGAAGCTGGTGACGATTCAAAAACTTCCTTTCCTGCTGGTGTGCTGGAAGGAGCACCTTATATGCAAGTAATCGAAATCTGGTAACCACATTAAAAATAGCTTCCGCTCTGCATATCACTAATGTGACGTGTTATACAAACATGTACCGACAGGTTCTGTAGATGTTGGTAGAGATGTAAAGCTGCACACACTGTCTTACTTGGTGGTTTTCACTGGAGCCTGTTTTTCACTCTTCCTAGCCATGTGGAGAAGTTGTTTTACGAACTACAAGGACTCAAATCTTAAAGGCTTAACTCAGACTTTTTTGCCAGTATTTATATTTCCCAGCTGCTCATATCTTTAGAGTAGTGTTGATGTCATGATGACTGGTGATAGAGATGCTTTCACTGGATCGAGTTGTAAATATGAAGTGTACTATTTTTTCCCCCCTAAGTTACTCTTTGCTGGACTGAAAATGAAGTGGTAAAGTATTGTTTACCGTCAATAAAAAGACTGATGTTTTCTTACTTGTCTGTCAGTTTGAACTGAGAATTCTCATGTCCTGCATTTATTGCTGTAAAGGTTTTTGTATAATTTGCAAAGTTTTGAAGAAATAAAAAGATAACATACTTGAAATGGTTACATAGTTGTTTTTTTTCGGAAAATGGAGATGGTTTCAGGATATCGGCCCAGAGGGGTGAAAGAGATGATGGCTATCCCAGACAGTGATATGCACATTCGTGTACTATCGGTGAGAAAGTGAAAAAACAGATCTGTGGGAGAGGTGTGATTAAGAATACGCTCCTTGGTTCTCCTGAGCCTTAGATTCGTGCCACCTCACTCTCATTCATGCCTGAACAAGGCTCAACAGCTTCTTGTGTTTCAGGCTAGTTTTTGTGTTGAGTTACCCCCATCTTTCTTATTGGTCTTAGTTAATTGGGTGGAGGGTCCAGAGTTTGTCGCCATAGGATCTCATGATCTCGTTGCGCATCTGTAAGCATCAGTATGGTAAATGTCCGGCCGCTCCCCAAAAGTCCTTTGTGCTACAGTTGTACTCTTTATACGCACGTATAAAATGAAGAAAATAATTACCTTTTAAATGAGAAAATGGATCACCAAATACTTTTTTGTACAAGAAATGTTTAAATTTCCATCAAAGATTTAAAGCATTTTAAGACGACCTGGAAAGAAGAAACTTCAAATAGACATTGAAAACATTTTATTGAGTAGAGATATTGCAACAATATTTTAGATAAAAATAGTGATCCAGTCCTATTTTACATGTACATAAACATTCAGATAAGAAGTAGGAAAAGCATATTATAGTACTAGTTAAACATTCTATAATAGATTGCTATTTTGTCTAGTCCTGAAATAGAACAGCTTTTATGTATTCATTTGTCCCCAGCATGAAAGACAGATTTATTTTTAGAAAAAAAATATTTTAAGAACTTGAGATGTGTACTGTCACACAGCCTGCAGGTTTCAAAGGATTAAAGAGTTTCTGCATCTGAAAAGAGAAGAAAGGCTTTACATATCAAAAGTCAGTACATCCTATACAGACAGCAGTACATTTTGTCCGTCTTCCTTTATTTTAGAAATTCCATTGATTTAATCCTTGATGTGACTAGCACTGAAGATCTGATGTTGATTCCAGATGATTCGTGCATTGTTATGCCTTATTCATTTAAATTTTTGCCACAATCTGTTTCAGGTTATATCACCATCAGGTCCTGACTATTCTGTGCAAGAACTAATCACAGTCATACAATATTATTTGAACTCGATTTGTACTGAAGTCATTGTAAGTGTGTTAGTACTATTATTTTTGACAGTGCCTCATTTCCCGTTTTCTTCTAATATTCTTTCTTGTAAAAAGGTAGTAAGCTGCCTGTTCTACACATTATAGCAACAGCTGAATAAGTCAGATTTGTGTGCTTTAATGTCGCAAGCGAAATCGTACAATGAGGTGTAGTAGCGTGTGTTGCAGGTAATACCTCATTTGTTAGGTTGAACACTATATGCACAACTGAGAAAGCAGAAATTCACACCCATTCCATGTTTACCCAAGACTGAACCAATTTTTCACAAGCATTAACCATTGCCAAGTTGCTTGACATAATTCAGGCCCCTGGAATTTCTATTTCTATTAAAACTGAGTGTCCTCAGTGTAGGTTAGCTCAAGGTTAACACAAGACAACCTGGTCTAAAAAAATTCAGTTCTTGCATTCTACCTTAGTAAGATTAGTTGTTTTTTAATTGGCCCAATGCTGCCTAGATACAACAAAAATGAGACATTAATTGTTAAATACAGAGTTTATGGTTCAAATTCCCAGGGAGAAAATCTGAGTACCTGTCCAGGACAACACCGGTCATTGCTCAACTTCCTCCGGCTTTAGGTAGTTGGTGCAGTCAGTAATCTTCTGCAGCTGACTGGCACTCAGGCTTTCTGAGCACATAGGACACACAGTCTCCGTCTCCAGCAAACTAGCAGAGACAAAAATAAGGACATATTATATGGTTAATGAGACAGACATCCTTCCCCTAAACCCCATTTACATCATCTGATTATAATAATATATATTTTATATTTCTATGGTTACTCTTCATATACTATACAGACACCTAAGAAGCAATGATGAAAATAATAAGAGTTTACTTTGATTTCGAAACTGTACATATTGGTCATACCGTATATCTTCTTTAAGGACAAATAAACGCAAACCTCTAAAGATCTGACAGAAGGATGGCCTAAACTGGTCAGTATAGTGAGCAACTATGTAATTAGAGAGGTATATGCGAATCATCTGACATGTCTGGGAGCTCTGCTTTTTTAAAGCTGCAGATATGGTGAGGGATAAAAACATTTGAAGGAAAGACCGGCATCATTTTTTTTTTCTTTTGAAGCCTGGGAGGTGGGTGTGATGTAACCCAATACTTACACGAGGAACTGGGAGTACAGAGCAGGGAAGTTGCAGTGTGGGCAGACTGTCCAGTCATCCTTCATCATATGGCGACCCTGTGGACCACAGCATCACTTTATTCAAGTCCACTCATATTTCTTACCCCTTTTCCTAATGTTTTGATTGTTCAATGCCAGTCGGTCTCTCCTCATTTTCATTGATTTTCTTTATGAAGCCTGATAAATGTTGGATTTAATAATGAAACAATGTCTACTTAGGAACTGGTCCCTCATGCTGCTATTTTGGATGGAAACGTTCTTCTTGGGGAACACTGAATGTAACAGTGACTGAGACTCCAAAGAGTCATAATGCTGTTGAGTATCATTCTGTCAGCAGAGACTGAGATGTACAGTAAGACTGACACAGCCTCCCTCCTGAACATTTACATGGGTAAATGTGTACAGTATTATCACCTTTGCCTTAGTTTTACATGATTTCTAATAGTAGTTTAGTATGTTTTTACCATTTATTCACTGTTATACTGTGGTTTTAACATTGTACAGTATACCAGTTATTTATAAAGGCTGTGGCACATCATTTATTAAAATATTGAATGTGCAAAGAGAATGGCCAATAATAGCATTTGCAGCTGTTAATTGTAATTAGATGTCCCGAATGAACCAGAAAAATATTATGCAAAACAACTCATTTTGCATTTCCAAATCCTTCTGATGTGCATTAAGCGCAGGAGCATAAGGAAGGTGACGAATGAGAGGCGGCCACTGGCCCACTGGTTCAGCAGGCTGGAGGTGTGGGCTGGGCTCTACTCACTGTGGCGATGCAGTAGGGCAAGGTATTTTTGCAGCCAGGGCAGAGCAGCTCACAGTCGGGGAGCTGGAAGCTGCAGTACGGACAGGGGCTCGTCTCCTCCTCCAGCTCGGAGGTATCAGGGCGCCTGCAGAATAAGAGACCGATATGACCCAGCCACCCAGAAACCTCTCCCGATCCTGTGTTCGGCGTGACTCTCGGCAGATAGATTAAAAAAGCTGTGCTCACTGAAAAGGGTATCAAGTGCTCTATAACTCTTATGTTGTTGTTTTTAACAAGAAGCACTTAATGGTTTACTGCTAGAGAGAGAATACAGTAGCACATCCGGAGACCTAGGAAAACACACTTGCCTTCCTTAATAATAATGTTAATATAATTAATCTACTTTATGATACACATCGCAACCCAAATGAACCCTATAATAACTGACTGAAAATAAACTAATGGAAACGACACAATTAGATAAAAAGGCAACAGAGCAAATGGAAAGGTTTCAGCCACATTTCAAAATGCTTAAAGGCACAATTAATACTCCGTACACCTTTGGTATCAACACACTGAACCAAAGGGCATTATGGGGGAAGTGCATTGAAATATGAGAACAGGGGACACTTTTTAACACAAAGGGTTGTGGACGTATGGAACAAGCTATCCAGCCATGTTGCTGAAGCACAAATCTTGGCTTCTTTCAAGCAACAGTCCTTGGATCTAGTAAAAACGAATTATCGAATGACCCCTTTGTTCCTTACATCTCTTGTTAGGAAACCACTTTCCCAGCAAGTAAAGATAAGATAGGCAGGAAGAAATGTTCTGTAATAATGCCCTGGTCTGAAAATACTGATATGATCCAGTTTCCAAAGAGAGATGTCCAAGGAGGAAAGTTCCCTGAGTGGCTAACAGGAAGTCTAGTCAGAGAGAGAAATGACTGTCTCCAGGGCACCAAAGGGAAAAAAAACCCTTAACCCTTAACCATTACAGAACCTTTCAGAACATGAAACATTCAGAGCACCTTGTATTCATCACAACAAAATGTGTATCCTTATTTTGGTTAAAGCAGTTAAGCCAATAGTGGTGTAGACATTAAACTCTGAGGACAATGTGCTTCGAATCTGTTCATCCCTTTTCTCATCTTTCATCGATGACACTGCAGGGAACCAGGCGATCAACAATCTCGTACCGCACCATGGCTTCGATCTTCTTCTTGTACTTCAGGTCGATCCTGTTTCGGTACTCCGGCCTCATCAGCATGGCCGCGAAGCTGAAGGAGGAGTTCCTCAGCCCCGCCCTGTGGCACTCGATCACAGCCGATGTCAAGATGGGTACAATGTCTGAGGACGCAAAAACTTACAGTAGTAGAGCTGATCGCTGCCCAGGCAGAGGCAGGAACCTCCAATGAAAAAGGAAAATCGCACTTGCAGCTGGAAAGTCTGCGAATCGAGGTTCGGCACAAGGCAAAGCCAAAAAATTGCTGTCGGAATCAAATTTGTCAAAAACCACAATCGGAGAAAACTTCGGAATCGATATTAAAGCTCGCAACCAGCTACTGCTAAATATATAAACTGATATCAGGTATGACACTAGTTCCTTTATTGGGAATTGGAGGATGTTGCTGAATAATTCTAATAGAATCGTTCTAATATTCCCCATAATAATGGTCATTCCCCATAGAAGCCTGGATTCATCTTCCCAGGAGAGGCAGGGTGTTGACTCACACTCCCCACTTAATGACCAGTTCTACTCATGGACCTATCGACTATCTTGGTAGAGGTTATTAAGGATTTACTACCACCTACATGTTTGCAACATCTCATGATCGCAAACAGCATGTTAACTACAGACTCAAGTTTGAACCTGATTGGGTGTCCCTGCTAGGATTAATGCCTCTAACCATCTGTATTCCAGTCAGGAAATGTAGTTTCTCAGGCAGATTCTGACGTCAGGAAAACTGTAAGTCAGCACTTACGAGAGGGGAACTTGCTGATGTTGTTCGAGACCCGAATCAGCATGCGGGCCCCTTTTAGGTGGTCCCCTCGTTTGACATGAATCTGGAGAGAAAACAGCACCCTGAGGATTACTGAGCATCAAGCATGCTTTAACAATGAAGAGTAATACAAGGCTGTCACCAATTCACACTGTGGAATAATAATGAATTTCAAAACTAGCTTTATGGTAATGTATTCTTAACTCTTTTGAAGTTATCAGTGTGAATCACCACAGGCTTTTATCACTGAAACAATAACCGACTCTTGAATGTACAAAGAGTGAGAATAGGACAATTTCAAGCCTGAGGCACTATAATCAATGGAGAGAAATCATTGTGATAAGGCTCATTTAACGCAGGGACTGTCAATCCCAAGAGGAGGGTAAAATGGAAAAAAAGGACAATCAACAAGACCTGCGGACAGAAAAGAAGGAGACCAGTAGGTTTCTGGCTCTGTAACAAAATGAACAAAACTACTAAATACGTTAAAGAGAAATACTGGGAAAAGCAGCGTTAAGCAGAAGCACAGGGAAAGTATTGATTTATTTCAGATCATCCTCATTAAACCCTGCAGTTCACACAGATGTACTGGGGTGAAGAGATCCTTCTTCATAACGCCAGTAGTTTTCACTAGGTTTTAAAACATGTACAGTAGTTTATTACTCCTGTCCTGTGAAATGGCCACCCTGGGCTGCCAATGAATGCTACACAATGCACTGAGATCACGCTCAGCATGAAAAGGTGCCAAATAATTCCAAGCTGACTGATGCTACACGCGGTCGACATCTCCGGATTTGCAAATTTCACTTGGCAGCAAATTGTTTTAATGCTGCATTAGCTAGAGGAAGATCAAATAAATAAATCTCACAGCCCATACACCATGGTTTTTTAAATCTCTTCCACATAAAACTGCTTCACTGCTCAGAAAACCCAGCTGTCATAGTTGTAGTTTTTAAAAAGGACACACAGTGAAGGGAGCATAGCCTTTTATCCTCAAGCATGCTTACTTGACACAATTTTGCTCACCTTGTCAATCAGTGATACACTAGGTTCATACAGGAGTGAGCCTGGTCAGTACCTGGATGGGAGACCTCCTGGGGAAGCCAAGATTGCTGCTGGAAGAGGTGTTAGTGGGGCCAGTAGGGGGCGCTCACCCTGCAGTCTGCGTGGGTCCTAATACCCCAGTATAGTGAAGGGGACACCATACTGTAAAAAGGCGCCATCCTTTGAATGAGATGTAAAACCAAGTTCCTGACTCTCCTTGGTCATTAAAAATCCCGGGGGTGTTTCTTGAAAAGAGTACGGGTTTTACCCCAGTGTCCTGGCCAAATTTCCCGCTGGCCTTTACCAATTATGGCCTCCTAATAATCCCCTAATATGAATTGGCTTCATCACTCTGTTCTCCTCCCCACTGATAGCCGGTGTGTGGTGAGCGTACTGGTGCACTATGGCTGCCGTCACATCATCCAGGTGGGGCTACACACAGCGCTTTGTGTCCAGGAATGCACTAAGAAGTGTAAGAAATTATTATCATCATCCTAGTATGAGCAGGTGATGTTGAGAATACCTTGACTAGTATGTAGCTGTGAAGGATCATCAGGTTGGTAGCCATCTCAGCTGGGATCTTGATCTTCTGGGTCTGCAGCTCCGTGTACATGCTGAAGAGCACGTCATGGGCGTTCCTGTAGTTACCTGGAGCACAGACAGACACGTGTGTACAGGGGTCTGCTGCAGGTCAGCCTTTAACATAAAAGTATCTTCCACTGTCTTCCTGAGGAAAAAACAATGTGCTTTTGCAAACAATGTGACAATTTCTTCTCTGCAATATGAGCGAATTCTATGATACTCATGATTGTAGAAGTCGTAAAATGTTTTCACTTCCAGGAAAAAAACAATCTCAAGGTTTAAAGAAGTTTTAAGAGGAACTATTACATCAACACAGAGAGTAGTCAGTTTTTAGAAGAAATCCCCTGTGTCCTTTGGTATAACACACCACACATACCAGCAGACTGTTCCTCTCTGGCAATTATAATGGCTGTTCTGGCTGCTTCTCTGTACTGCTTAAGAGCCATGTACAACCGGAAGAGATACTTGGCATCCTGAAAAAAATAGGAAAAAGTACAGTATATACAGTATATTAAACAGGCTGCACATTTATGCCTTAAAATATCTATATTAAAATGACATAAGCAATTCAACAGCTTAATAATCACAGAACACACAACCAACAGAGATGTTCCCCTTCACTGAATGGAAAACTATGAATATCTAAAGATAGTTAATCCTCCTTCGATATATAGTCTGTTTCATTTCTCAAATAATATTGCCAGAAATAAACAGCTGAAAAAAGTGAAAACTCTCTGGAGCCTGGGTTAGGATTCTAGATTTCTTATTCTCTCTTAAACTGAGATTCAGCAGTTACTAATGGTTAATTGTTGTATATAGAGAAAAAATGAAACTTTGTTTCTGATGTGAAATTTAGTATATCTTTTCCAAATTCTGGAAGCTTGTAATTAAGAATTACTACTGTAAATTGCACTGAGTAAAAACATATAAAAGGTAGGATTTCAAGCACTAGAGGCTGGAACACACACATTAACACATTTTGTAAAGCATAAAATCTCCCCATGTTTACCAGACTGCAGACCAGACCAGATCAGAGAGCTAAGATCTCAGTGAAGTTCAGATTCTTGCTAACACTGTCAGCTTTAGCACAAAACCCCAGAAGAGCAGGTATGGAATTCTTGTGTTGTAATTACTCACAGAGAGAGACTAGGAACACAGCACAGTGAAAGATGGATGATAAGCAGCAGGAGAAACAAATAAACCAGAGTCAGATTCATGGAAAAAGCCACAAAGCAAAACAAATCATGGTTTCAAAATGAATCTCTGATCTAATAGATCTACACAGCAATTTTAGGACTACAAACTCATTGTTAGTGGTCAGTGGTCAGCTTCATTGTGATTACTAGTCTTATGAAAGAGACGTGTCTTGTACTGAGAGGTGTTTCGGAAGTTGCAGACAGGTTTAAACATACAGTATATGCAATAAAGAGTTACATTATATCGATCACATGTGTCCTCAAACAGAACAAACACGGGTACATTTTAAATTCTATAATTTAAGAAACCAAGCTCCTTAGATCCACGATGGGGCTGTTAAAAGTGTTAAGCAATCTTTTTGCTTTTTTGTTTGAGAAAACCAAAAATGGAAACAGCGAGGATGTCCTCTCATCCTCTCTGTATATTTCTGAACCGCAACCCCAGAAACAGAACTCCAGGGACCTCTGCTGCATTACAGAGTCTCTTGGGCTGAGGAAGGCTACTGCTACTGCAGGTAACAGGAAAGCTGCTCTCGTTCACACCAGGATGAAGACATCCCAAGAAAACAGCAGCTCAGGTCACAGAAGGCGTGATTCGTACCTTGGGCATTCCGTCACTCTCTCCCATCAAGTAATCGATCAGCTGATTAGTGAGAGCTTCATCCTTGGCTTGTCCGACCTGTGTAGTAGCCATCATCTTCATCAACAGCAGAACAAAATGCATAGTGTATCCATTTTATCTTAAAATACTGATTCATGGGATACCGGGATATAAGATTTCAAATTAATTTATAGCTAAAACTAATGGCAACAGATTTGTGCATCAATCAGTACTTAGTGTATAAGAGCCACAAGGCAGCTTGCAGTTCAAAATCTCTCCATGTCACCCTGTCCAGTTGCAGAGGGAACCTTACTGTTTCTATGGCCATTTCAATCGCTAGGTTATCTTCTGTATTGGGACACTTCAGGAAGTGCTTCAGGGCCTAAAATAGAGAGCAGAGAAATGTGAACAATTTCAATGTGTCTCAAGACCTGCACTGGTTACATTATTTTTTTTCAGAGAATTTCAGACCCTCAGCATGTAGAGTGTACAGAACTCAAACTCCCTTCCTTTTCCTACTTCTGCATTTTCTCCCACAATTCGAGTTCATCTTGGAGTCTCTCTTTCCCCTTCCCTGCTCCCATGGATCCAGTGATGAGAGTGAATCTTAGGATATACTATACTATAGATATAGAATCTTAGGATATACTATATACTATAGTGCTGAACACGTGAAACAAACTTGTTATGTTGACACTATTGAGCTCACAGTGACAATGTTGACACTTTTGACAATCCTTACATAAGTAAGGATTTACAAACCGTGCTACTGGAAACTTGGTGTATCTGGTGAAGACCGTGAAATAATTCCTGGTAAAGACTGTGCTGTAAACGGTGTATTGAACATAAATACTTAATTTAATTAATATAATCCTGAGCTAGGACGGTTTTCAAAAATGTAAGAATAATAGTCAACATTTTTTGGCCCTTATACATGAACTGTACAAAACACAAGAATGCTATGTCCAGAACACTGCCAAAAAATAATGGCACTGGGACAAACTCATTCTTTTGCGGCTGGTCTGTTTTCAAGACTAATTTCTATAAAATATCTCAAATGTACAGACAGACGCCTCTTGCTTCCAGTTTAATGAATTCAGATAGATGCTTCACAGAGTTATGCTCTGTGCTGTGCTGTTCTTATGGGATCCAAGAGAGCTTTACGGAGCCTCACTGAATGCGAGCACCTACTGTACGTCGGGGAAGTGATCAGTGGGCTCCAGCACTCACCCTGGCATGTTGCCCACAGAGCTGAAAGAACTTCCCAGCTTGCAGGTGCTTCTTTTCTCCTTCGAAGTACAGAGCAATGCTCTGATAATCCTCCATAGTAGCGTCAGACCCTGCAACACATCGTCACAGACTGACATTCTTGACAAACTGCAAGACTTCCACAGACCGAGTATACATGTATACCGTATTTAAAACCAGTTTAATTTTAAAGCAAACTTACAAACCTTTATGCAAAAACTGCACATAAGACAATGTTTGAAACCATTTGACGAGAAAAAATTGGCACCCCGTTCTTTGCATTGGTTTGACAGTTTGACTGGAAAGCTACAAAAATATTGCTTTCTACTGGAAATACTTAAGATTCTTGAGACTTAAGGGGGAAACTGAGGTTGGCCATTTTGAGAAGCTCAAATTGGAATTTAGTTGGGAGTCTTCTTTGGTGCCACAAGATATTTGATGATCACTCAGGGACACCCGTCCCTGTCCAGGATCTGAATATAAGCTCCAGATGACTCCTTTCTAGTCCACTCCGCAGTTTCCCTGCTGAAACCTTGTGGCAAAAATGATCTGGGCTGCCCTGTGTCCTGACGGCTACATGGGTCTGTATTTCCAGTTATCATGGGACAGGGCAGTGACCAAGTGATGCCAAATAAGTTGAAAGGAAAGGGAGGGGAAAAGGAGGTGACTCAAACGTACTAAAAAGAAACAGAAAACCATGCCTCACTTCTAAACACCTACGCGCTGCGGGGGTTGTGATGCAGACAACTTGAAGAAAAAAGTTTTTTTGGGGGGGTTGTAGTTTTAGAAAGGAAAGGCCTCACCTATGATGTCTGCGTACACCTCCATCTGCCCATGCTGCTGAGCCAGCTGGAAGGCCTCATCGTTACACTTGGACATCACCAGGAACTGGATGGCAGAGCCGTAGTCATTTAGGCGCAGGAAAAACCTGAAGGAAACAAGGGCTTTGACTGAGCTGGGCCTCACCCAGAGCTACTGATTCCCAATACGTTCAGTCCAATTTCCAGAAGAATCTGCAGTTGTTTTTCCCCAAATTTCCCATCTAGCCACTTTATTACATTTTCTTTGGATTTAAAAGAATAACAAGATAAAATGGTTTGATTAATACGTTCACTAATTCCAGGTTTTAAAGGGAACATTGTTAATATTATCAAGTACTTCACATAAAAGGTCTGCTTGTCAACCACATTTGTTTCAGCTCTGGACAGCATGGTAGCTACAGCAGTTTAAAGAGGCGTTACCTAGCAACCATCTTGGCCCCATCAATGGACTGCATGTCCCTGACGATGCGCACAGCCTCCTCCGGGTTGTTCAGGTGGTCCAGCTGAATCCGGATGACATTGTCCCAGTCCTTCGCATTCTCATAAGCCATTGCGGCCTCCTTAAACCTTGACCAAGACATACGTCACCCCGTCGGGAATGTGAACTGAGGTACTGTGCGTGGCTGGTGAAACAGTGCAACTTCTTTATAAGATTTATATCATAGTGGCTAACATGTTCCTTGCATAAGCCATAACTTATATTGGCTGCATGAAGTCCTTCTTCTGTAAATGACAACTAAAATACTTTTACCTTTGGTTGTGACAATAGACAATAGTGCACAATAGTAGACATCAGACAATAGTCACAATAGTGACAATGCTTTGCTGTCATTGCCCTCAAAAGCCCGTGCATAACTGCTTTTCTGCAACAAATTGGTTTTTCGTAATGTAATATTTGGAAGACCCCTTGAATAAAACCACTAGTCAGATACTGCTAGTGCTACCACAACTCCAGTTTTTTTTATAGATAATGGCAAAATGACATATTACTTTTTTCAATGAATGTATGAGATGTTTCATAAGTTAAATCAGGAATATACCGTAGCAATATTATATATCGGCATAAGGTCTGGTTTATTGCACTACCTTAGGATTCCCTGCTTTCTTTTTGCAAGAACATGCTGATAATGTCTTTGCCCATCTCACTTTCTGCTGCTGTAGGGTTTAACAGGCTCTTTGTATGTGAGGAAATGACACTGTGCTGAACCCAACATTTACTGAGCACATTTCAGAGCCACTTAATAACGACCCAGCAAGACAACAATAAAGGCCATTTGAACAAAAAGACTTACCTTGCACTAAATGGCCAAAAAGAAGCATTTTTTCATTGTCAGTTGCACACTGAGGGGAATTAATGCCCCTTGTGTCAGTGAATTCAGTACATAATGACTTTCTTCTGCAGACTTGTGCAACAATACCACCAGAGCTAATGGAAATGGATTCATTAGGAGTTGGAGCACAACAATAAAAAAGTAAAATAAAAAAGCTATTTTCACTGATGTTGCAGACTGACAGAGCCTTTTGGAAAAGGACAAGGCTTTCACCCTTTGAGAACCTGTTTAATGGCTAACCAGCCCTGAATGACCTCACACACAACAGGGCAAGCCCCCAGGTCTCGAATGAGATGACGTGAAAGGATAAGGCTGAAACAAGTGACTGCTCTGAGCTCGGGGGTCACACATTTCTCTCTCTGCTCGTCGGAAGACAAAGAAAGCGAGCCGTGCGGATCACTGGCTGGCCAGAATTTCTTTCTGCTTTGAAAGACACAAGTCCGAGCCCCCAGAAACCTAGGCCTGCCAGGTTTGATTCTGAAGAGAGGTCCTGAGCTGTGTGTGACTGCAGTGCCAGTGTGTGGTAAAGAGTGAGGGCAGGGTGATATGAACTGACTGCTTTCTGAATCTCATTTGAATCTCGACTACTGAACTACGACTTTTATTTCACATTACATACGCTGGCAAAATGGGACCTAGTCTCAGAATTATACGGTATTTCCTGCAGGATAGTTATTTAAAAATACAATTACATTTACAGGGCTATTTTATTTACATACAACATATACATACATATATTCATAGCATTTATCATTATACATTGTATTAAGTATATTGCCCTTGACGACTGGAGTTGGGCACACCTGTCATAAGCATTAGATGACACATTTATCACATTATTTGAATTCTAACATAACTACACCTCCACGTTACATAAAATCAAATTGTTCAGCTGTGGACCTGGGGTGCTATCTGTGTGGAGTTTGTATGTTCTCCCAGTGGTTTCGTCACGATTCTCTGGTTTCCTTCCACAGTCCAAAGACACACTGGCAGGTTAACTGCTGGTTTTGGGGAAGACTGGCCCTGGTGTGAGTGTGTACGTGTCTGTGTGTGTCCTGTGATGGACTAGAGTCTGCGTCCTGCCTTTCACCCACTGCATGGTGGGATAGGCTCTGGCTCCCCTCCAACCCTGAATTGGATGAGCTGTTAGAAAATGGATGGATGGGCGGAATATTAATGACCGAATGTATATTAAAGGAATTTTAACAGAAGAATGTTAAGAAAGGCCTGTGTAGAATGGAAGGAAAATAATGGAATCTGCATTATTGAATTGGAATCGGTCACTTACCTGCCATCAGCCTCTCTTGCCTTGGCGTACTGAAGGTGTATCTTGGGAGAGGACACATGAGGCAGCAGCTCTCCAACCTTGGCCCTGACAGAAAACACAACACACAGTTCTGCAGCTCCCTGGCCAGTGCTCTCCCTTACACACACTCACTTACAGACTCCACTGAGATGCCATCACCAGACATACAGTATGACACATTACTCTAATCTGCTTGCATGGTACACAGCACAGACGTACTGTGGAAAACAGAGCAGAGGAAACTCAAAAATGCTTCTAAGTGTTGAAGCAAATATTAACATTAAAAAACAACAAAAACTGTACTCAACAGTATTTGGACAGATTGATTTTTACTATTTAAATCTGGGTTATATTGTCCCTCTGCAGGAAAAAGTGTGGCTATATGTAAATCTTGGGATAAATAGTTTGGTGAATTTACAGTTTGTAATCTTTTTCCAAAAAAAAATATATATATATATTTTTGGAAGTCCTTTAGCCTGCTGAGAATCTATACAGTATTCAGATAATATGTCATACAAAATAATGATATGATATGAAAATATATGAAAATAATCAGAATTTATACATGGAGCCTAGTAGGCTTATAAAGAAAATATCGGAAAGCACTGTTGATTAAAGAGGTCAGAGACTCTGAAAGTCTCCACACAATCAAAACATGCATCTACTGAGCTGTTTATTACAGATATTCTTATTGCCAAGATTTTTACAAATGAGCAAATTTTATTACTTGGATGATGTTCAAGAAGCACTTGTCTCAATTAAAGCCTGAGTTTAATTCATCATCTTCAGTTAATTTAAAGCATAAAACATGCAAATTGGAAACCACAGTTCATTTCCTGTAGTCACTTTATGCGCATGCAAGTAAAATATTGCTTCCAATGAATTACATATCGGTTTTTCACTGCTGGTCCAGACAGGCTATAATCTTACCAGTTTTTACAGCGAATGTACACAGAAGCAGCTTTGTCGTAGTACTGCCCCTTCTCATACAGCTGAGCAGCTTCAGAAAATTGCTGCAAAAACAGAGAAAGACCAGATCAGCGACAAACGATTAACTGGCTATTCAAACAACGCATCAAAATATTATTATAGTACTAAAACCACAGTGCTGCGCTTAACTGCACCTACTGTGGTCCTACATTGAGGGTTTAACTGTATACTCCTGCATTCTACTACTTTCACAGTGATTTCTGCTACTGTGCTATTGATACCTAATCAGACCTCAGCTATATCCTTTCAATTTTTTATATCATACTGGCTATTTTCAACTTGTTGCACGCAAGCAGCTCTATATTCATTTCAAAACATTATTTATAGAATAATCATATTAAGACCTACAGCACAAATTTGAGAGGTACTCAGAGATGTACAGCACATGTAATCTGAATTAAGGCGCAGAGAAGAAGGACAAGGCAGGACTTTTCCTGTAGCTTCGGGCTCTACCTTCATGCTCTCCAGAATCGCTCCGCAGTCCTTCTTCAGCAGCCTGCTGGGGTGCTTGATGGCCTGGTTCACACCCCGGCGAATGTCTCCCATTCGGATGGACATGCGGGCCACCCCAGCCTGGCAGGCCTCGTCGTGCTCCTGGTGCTTGAAGCAGATCACAGCTCAGCTGTCTGCACAGCAGCGAGCAATAACTCCACTCCTCTCGGCCGCTGAGCTGCTACACTTTTACAACGCAACACTACAAAGTTTCAATCGGGATACAGCAGCTAAGAAATATTTGATGTGCCGTACAAAAACTGAAAATACATAAGGCAGCAAGTTGTTTTCCTGTTTTGCATTCACCTTTCATTGAAATATATTGTGTAATAAATGAAGGAACTGGAAATTAAATCTACATGGAGATTGTTAGATTACAGTTTTGCCAGTAAGACAAATTTGCTTCTCAAAATTTAAGAAGGAAATGTATTTCCACAGCCACAAAGGCAAACTTAGGACGATCTTTTTGTCTTGCTAGCTTGAGGTCTCTATACACGTCAGATGAGACTAAACTGATGACATAACGATGGACACACAGACTGTGAAATACCTTACCTTATTGTCCCCTGTTACTCCCTTCTCATAATGGGCCAGGGCATTCACATAGTCACCACTGAGAAAGGATATCACAGGAAAGAAAAAAAACTCTCAGGGTTTGTGGAAGAATTGAAACCAAAAGGTGTAAGTGTTCTACACAAGTTCCTACTTATTGTAATATTATTGTTTTACTTGATGTACTTGATACCCAAGATGTTTTTGCGAGCGCTACAAAGTGTTATGCCTTAAGTCAGACACAACAGAGTCAACAGACTGTGTAAAAATGTGCAACGGAGACTACAGAATTGTGGAGACCTGCCATTTATATTGTAAAGGATGAGAAAGATGAAAGAAATGGATCTATAATCATGAAGTGCGCTGCTGCTATGTATGATACAGGCTGTGAGAAAGGTTTTTCTCTCTTGTGTTATGTCCTGCTTTACCAAGGGTGCTTGGATTTGAAGACAGTGAAACACTCGGCTGTACTGCAGTGACACTACTTTACAGGAGCACAGCAGTTACAATAAGTATAATGTAAAGCAAACTTTTCCATAGTGTTTCCACAGTGTTAGCTTTTTCAATATTGAGCTGAATTAAAGATACAGTAGATCCCTTCAATACCACTGACTTGGTTTTATTCCTGCGATGCACACTGCTGTGTCTGACTACATACAGTACATTTACGATGTACGATGTGCCCTGCCTCACTAGGCAACAACACTCAGAAGTCCAGCACACATTCAGTTCATACTCTGAGAGGGAAAGCCAACCAGAGCACCGAGACACCCAAGACTCAACCCTGTCTGAGCTAGCAAGCAGTACAGAAACAGCTATGAAAGTCGTTTTAAGAAGCTCCATACATGAACTCCAGCTGAATGGCGTACTCCTTGGATATGAAAGCAATCTGGGCTGGGGCCAGTCGTTTAGCCAGCTGGAGAGCACTGTCCCAGTGCTGCAGGTCTCTTCTCATCTGCAACAGCCCAGAGGCCTCATGTCAGACATCACCCTCAGCCCAACTACAGAAAGGTCATTTCCCTCTTCAAAGACAAAATGATTTCATATGAAGTTCCAGTATTTTGACCTGTCCTTTTCTCTTTGGATTCTGCATGCATCCTGCTGTTTATATAAATATACATTTCTGAATAAGACTTGTAATGTTCAGACAACCACGCCAGAGCTGCAGAGCTCATCCGGGGTTCTGTAACATTGAAGTGGACTAGATTGCACATGACTCCAGTCTTGAACAGGACACTGGTTGACTGCATGGGTCATGCCCCAGCAATGTTGGATAGCACATCTGGATCGAATGGAGGAACTGGGGAAAAGCAGCTCCCTCAGTATGCAACAGCAGTGTTGGCAGTGTAGCCCTAAACCCACAATCTGCCAGTTGTAATCTTTCAAAGGGTTATATACTTAGCTGTGCTGCCTCACTTTTAGCTTTCCATTAGGCAATAAAAATGCGAATGATGAATCACAAACAGACATTGTACCTCCAGTGCTGCTACAGGGCAGCTTGAGGCCAGGTAGAGGTCTTGGGCCTGGTTGAAGTCATTGGTGAACATGGCCAGGTGGCCAGCCAGGAGGTTGTGATCTTCGATCCCCTGGTGAGAACAGACAGGAGCACGTGAGAAGATTCACCAACAGGCCAGCCAGCCTGACCAGGAGAATGAGGATTACTGCATGCAAGTCTACAGCAAGATCACGGGTCCTGATTCAGGACAGTTTATGAAAAGCAAGGAGTTTTGAAATCGTGGTTTGGGGTAGGCCGAAATAACTGTTGGAAGGTCAGCCCGTTTCTTTCAGAAATATGCCAGTTATTACTTTTCGGTGTTAGTTTTCTAGTTTTGATTTCTGGAATGGATCATGGAAATAGATATAAATGCCGTAGCACATTATGAAAAATATTCTGACGCAAAAAAACAAATCATTTTCAAACAAGCAGCAGAAAATCAAGTAACCTGCAGCTGTGCTTGAACAGCTGGAGAACTCTGAGGTGTCTTGACAATCACAGAGAAACACTGCCCTCCAGTGTTTACTCTAAACACACCTCACATGACTGTGATGTCAACTCCTGCAGACTTGGGACTCTTCTCTATAAAAAGGCTTTGGAACACATAGTAGAATTCTGTGCTGTGGACACCCACTACTTTGACTCCTAAAACTTAATTTTCATACTTTAATTTATGGAAAACATGAGATTTGTTTAAAGATGCATTTCTCTTCAAAACTGAGAAATTCTGAGACACAGGGAAGTTTCCCATGGTTATTAGAAAAAAAGGAAAAAGGCACAACTTAAAGTCCCTTGACATGTCATGATCGGCGCACTTTAAGTGCTGCTTACCTCATAATTAAAATATAACTGCTCTTGGGGGCGGCATAGTGGCACAGTGGTGAGGATTCCTGCCCTACACAGGTCAACTATGGAGCTAGGGTACTGTGCTGTCTGTGTGGAGTTCGTATGTTCTTCCCATGATCGTGTGGGTTTCCTCCATGTGCTCCCACAGCTTTCTCCCACAGTCCAACAACATCTGATGTGAGTGTGTTTTTATGTCTATGTGTCTGCCCTGCGATAGACTGGCATCCCATCCAGGGTGTACCCTGCCGTTGCTTGTCAGGTAAGGCCCCCATGGCCCAGAACAGTACAAAGACGTTGGAAGAAGTTGTCAGAAAATAAACGGATGGATATAACTGCTCTTATGGAGACATCTGCAAGACTACGTGAAGCTGGAATAGCAATGGTCTCTGGCGGTCTGCTCTACACTGAACTCTGAACGTTTTACACAACGCGCACAGATTCCGTCAGAAAGAGACCCGTACTTTAATCTCCTCCAGGGACATGACCATGCCCACGTTCTTCATGTTGCGGTACACGCGGATGCCCAGGTCCACCTCCATGTGGTGCAGACAGGCCCTGCCCAGCTCGTTCCAGGCAGAGGGCTCCTTCAGGACTTTACACAGCTCCCAGGCCTCACTGAACCTGCAGAACAGAAACACACTCTGGTGAGCGAGGCCAAAGTAAAACGCCAGAGTTTGATTTCAGTATACCAGTGGGCATACAAGTGGGCGAGCTAACGATGGTGCCTCCATTTCTTTTCACTGCAGAAATTTCCATCATAAACTTAATCCTTTAATAAGAAACACACTATTGCACATCTCCAGTCATTGTTTACACATCTGTATTGTTTACATTCAAACTGTCTACATGTTTACTTGCACATTGTCTATTGTTTGTTTGTACATTGTCTTGATGCACTGTTTGCACTTTGTCTTGTTTTTTACACTTGTTTTACAATCGAGAGACTTTCTGTGAGTAAGAATTCCATTGTACCAGTACCGGTTACATATGGCAATAAAGTTCAAGTTCAAGTTCAAGAAGATCTCTTGAGTAACTGAAAAAATGGAATCTCGCAATCCACACTTACTGCATTAGTTGACTGATAACAGTCAAATAGCTACCACAAAAGAAAAGTTTCAATATCAATATCTATATAGTAGCTTAATTTGTGTGGCAGTGTTCAATGATACCAACTAATGTACCCACAGAGGACTGCCTTGTACAGGTAAGCTGGACCCCAGAGTGGGAGGGAGCACACTGGACTCCTACCTCTTGAGCATGAGGGCCTGGGTGAGAAAGTGGCTCAGCTCGCTGGGGCCGCTGTCCTTGGGGCTGCTGAGGAAGGAGTGGGTGCTCAGGACCACGGTGTTGGTCTTGCCGCTCTGTGTCTGACAGGTCAGCTCTCCGTTGTACAGCAGCAGGGGCTTGTGAGAGTACGGCAACTTAGTTCCTCCGGCTAGGATCACTTTGGAACCTGCAGTGGAAGAAATGAGGCTCAGCCTACTCTGAGTGTACTATTTTGCTTGTAAACAAATATAAATTTAGAAAAGTACAGTGGTTATTATGATCTACAACCTTGCTTTACAATCTACAGATCAAATCTGCAATACCAATATCCCTCTTGAGCTTTTTCTTATTTTTCTTACTAGAGCTTTTCACAACCTTATTCTTATTTCCTCAATTTAAGACTCATCACGCTTCAGAAAAAGGGGGGGATTTTTAAGGAGATATTTGGCATATGGCTGTGTATTATTTCAATCTGGATTTTTCAATTATAATAAAAGAAACATGTCTACATGACTCACTAGTATCCCTGTTCCAACGGCCTTTTCAAGACATTTCCCAAAGGATGTTTGGCATGAGTCTTGTTCTTTGAGTTATAAACCACTCAGAACTTTAATTTGGAACAAAGAAATGTGCATCAGCCAAATATGATACACCATCAAATGTAAGAACTCACATCAGAATAAAATTTACTTTTTTTGTGCTGGTGGTGGGGTATCCATTATTCCTTGAAGAACCATTAAAATATCCAGCATTTCTGACTAAGCTAAACAGGAATTTGAGCTTGAGAGAAACTGGCCTACATAAACCAGAATGTGCCAGTGTCTTTAGCTCCAGAGATACACGTATGAGAGGGACTGAGGGTTAGTTACTATGAAATGGTACCTTGGATGGTGTCCTTGTGGAAGACATAGGTATACACTTTATCATCGTCATAGGCAATAAACACACCCTTGTCCATGGGCCAGTTTTCCCACAGAACTCCTTTGATGGTAGGAGAAAAATTGGGGATTTCAAAGACTGTATCATTCACCTAGGAAAATGAGAGGTAGGTCAGTAACCAATATGGATGGTATACACACAGTAGGCTGTATGATTCTGGTGGTGTTTTCAGAATAATCTACACTATCAGCTTCTAGTTCAGTCAATGTTAATTATCTTCTAACAAGCGATGGTGTGTTTAATACCAGCAGATACAACCTTTGTATATATTTCAGGTTACAGAATGAAAGGACAACTGGTATCATTTAAGGTGTTCAGGATATAGGAAAAATTGAACTGTTTTGTTAGCTTCAACAAAAGAAAATTAGTTCATTCTTACAGTCACAAAAAGCCTAATATTATAAATAACAAGCAATATGATATCATGACAAGTGAGAATCTATATATCTGACACACAGAAGAGACGTGATAAAAGTAAGTCTCAGAACCCTATAAAACTCTTACAGGACAATAGATAAAACCATCACTCTTGTCATCGATGAGCACTAGTCTGGTCCCATTGGGGTCTGGGAAGATTTTCCTTATGCCCACTGGGTGTCGATATTCATTGACATACTGCCAGTCTTCAATGTAAAAACATTTAATTACACCAGTCTGGAAAATCAAAACAAATCAAGAAGATTTCTAATGTACTTGAAGTAAAAGCACACATTATATCTTAGTAAACCAGTAATTGTTATACTATAAAATGTTCATTTGTAATGTATAACTTTCATTGTTTTCTGACTTTGACTAGACTTTGATGATAAGGCAATTTACTACAATAAATGGTTATAGGGGCTGTGTGATACTACAGATACTACATATAAATAGCAGTATTATCATAATCCAGAGGAGTCAAACCCAGATGAAACACAGGTAAACACACTGAATATAATGTAAATCTGTACGGAGAAAAACTAAAGGAATTTGAACTAATCAAATTTATCCTGGTAAGAAAAGACTAAGAAAATGATCAAATCCAAGAAGAAATGCACTACATTGTGGCTACAAATTACCTCAGTCTCTACATCTGATTTACTACAGATCAGCTGTTTCCTGTTGTAAAACTCTGGATATATTTAAAGATATAGAAGAATTTACTGTATATTTGAAGATACACAAATACATGCCTGAACCTAAAGCCTTCTATTAATTTTTATGCATGATGTGTTTTCTTATCAAATCATTCTTCATATTGCTAACACCTTGCCAAAATGTATAAAATTGTCCATGTATTGTTATTTTAAAAGAACAGAAATGAAGGTGACGGTTCAGAGTGTCTTACATCTGTTCCGTAAAAGAGGAAGTCTGCAGTCAGGGCGTGAGACAGAATGCGACACTTGTCGTCTCGTCCCGGGAAGAGACGTGTCTGCCTGTCCTCCTGGGTGTCCTGGTCTTCACTCTCAATCTGTAATACATTCTAGTCATGGTGCTGCAAATGCTACACGACAGCTGGACGTAAAGGAAAATGGTGAAAAAATAGCAACACCCAGAGTCTGAATTATGCCATGTATTCACAGCAAACAGAGAATTCCATCTGTACCCTTCAGACTACACAAATTCAGATTCACTGATAAGAAGCAACATTTACAGTCTCAGGATTTCAAAACGTAAAACCTCTATATTTCATAGTATATACGGTACGTAGTGGATATAATGGATGGGTGTGTCATGAGATTGAAGATTGCACACCATGTTCAGGCCAGTATCAGCAGAGAAGTGACATGTGTGCTGATCACTGCCTCTATTAGCCCATTCTGACTGCTGGTGCTCCAGAGATGTGCAAGACTGCATGTGTGGTGTGATTTCCTCCTATACATACACACAGAGGCTTGGCATAAGCAAACAAGGTGCTAAATTGGATAAGTAAATGTGTTAATTCTGGAATCTTGCACAGCCAGGAGTTTTTCTTTGCCTTCTGTGAGCCATGACCTTGCACATTGTGTGGATGAGACAACCGATTCCAGTGAGGGTTACTGCAACCCAAACTAGCACTAATCCTGGCAGGTCCTTTACAGACTGTAGTAGTTGGTTGGTCTAGCGTAACTCATAGAATCTCAATGAAAGACACGTTTTGTTTTGGTTTGTAATTCAGGCCGACGGAATCGCCATAGCTAATTGACTGCGAAAAAGCTATCACTTCTGTCCAATACCTCTGATCTTTTTAAGAGGACTTGGGTCAGTCTGGATCTTTACTGGCAAACACAGTAATACATACAAAATTAAGTGCTGGCATCAGTTACAGCATTTATATAACTAAATGCTTTTGAAAGACATTCCAATTTAGGAATCAGAAAGTTTTTCTTTCACTTTCTTAGTCTCTTTGATTCTCGATAATCTTTTGTGCACGTTTATGAAAGCAGGATATATTTGAGTTTAGGTTTACCATAAAGTTCTTCTTTTACCAAAAATGAATCTTTTAAATACACAGAATGTTTAGAGTCATGTCATAATTAACAGTCAATAGTACTAATAACTGTAATAAATGAAGTGCTCCATTGCTAAAAACAGTGAGACCAAATATGTCATAAACTAATTTCATTTCAGAGTTATATTTGATAGGGATCTTGAGAAACAACCCAGAGGCATTTTGTTTTGACGGTCTTATTTTTTCTCCCTCTATGAGTTATTCCCTGACCTTCTGAAAACCTCAAAAAAATTAATTTCCTGGGCTGCTGGAAAAGAGCAACTCAAAATAGAGGATGAAACTCCTAAGGCTTTTTAACATCACTGCTCTCCCTAATATTATACTTCCTACACTGTACCTGTTCAACATTCCTAAACTCAACGTTGGCGATGATCTACAGAATAAAAGAACAAAGTTAGCTTTGGGAAAATTGTATGTATCTTAAAAAGTGAAAAGGAAGCATTGATTACAACCTGATCTAGATGTAAGGGTTAATTTATTGTACACAAAACCTTGGGAAACAGATTAAAAAACAACTTAATCCCTTAAAATTAATAAATGTAATGCTTTTGAATTATTACTTAATTCAAAAAATCATGCGGCTGTTTTCTCATGAGATTTGAAAGCTGCTGTCTGTGCCTCTGTTCCAGTGGCCTCTTGTAACCTGCATGGGGCTTGCTTTTTGATCTGATAACCACAGCCTACAAACTGTTAAGTTACATGGACTGAAACATTAGCCAAGTCTGCCAACCTCATGTCTCTTGTGGAGTCACATCGACTCCATAAACATAAATATTTTATTTCCCCACTTAGCAATGCATATTAAGAAAAATACCTGGTCGGTTACTATTTCATAACCCACAGGACTCAAAGGTCATACCACATGAGGGGTCATCTGCACTATTTTAGACAGAAAAGGTCACTACGTTGGAACACATCATACTCTATTAATGCGGCAGTGTAGTGTACAGTACTTGGATGTGCATTTATATTTTAGATCTGCATAGGAGTCTAGATTCTATTAAGACAGAAGACCGGATGAATTCTTACCATGTGCAACTGCACCTTTCCCTCGAAAAGTACAGCAGTGTAATCGGAGTTGAGATACATGCTTACTACTGATCCAAGGTATTCCACATCTTTCAGTTTTTCTATCCCTGTAAACAAACAGGCATGTACTGTATAAAGTGCTACAGAAATATGGCTACCTGCTGTGATGCAGAAGTAGAAATAAGGCAGACTTTGCCACTCAGTGTAGGCAAAAACATTGTACACTCCCTGAGTTAAGGCTGTGAGCATACTGAAAGCAGATTCAACAGGAACTGTGAGCAATCTATCTTAAGAACAAAGACGGCAAAGGTAAACGATATGAATGAGTTGAAATCATTCGGCTTAAATGTAACTTCAGTCATGGCAAAAATTAAAGACAGCAAATAACGTTAAACAGCCCTTTCATTTAAGACTCATGTGTCACCTACTTTCTTCTGCAAGGGCGTAAAACCAGGCTCGGTTGTTCATTCCCACAGCGATGTGAAAGGGGCCCACGGCGATAAAACTGGGCTCCACCTCCACTGACACGGCGATAGCCGGCTCCTTTGAACAGGCAGAGAGACAGCAAGTCAGGCACTGCAGCTCACACAGCCTGCGACAGGGAACACACCCTTCTCCCTTCGAACCCATTGCCAGGGTCACTCCTCTCTGGGGCACTGTTAGCCTAAACTGGAAATTTGCCTACCCGCATGACTGAGATTAAGTGTAACTGAACGTAACTTGAATAATCAGTAATAATAATCATTTCAAATGCGCTTTGCTCATGGACTGTAGGTAGCTTCTGTAAAGCCCCTCCCTCATCAGTTTTGACAGTTAGGCCAGCTGAGAAGTATTTACTGCCCTAGGTATGGCCGCTGCTCAATTTTTGCCTCAAATTCAGACGATTCATTTTCCCTCGAAAAATCAAAACGCTTCAATATGTACTCGTGCAAACCCTGTTGTGGTAGCGCTTGCTCTGGAAGGAGCTCCATGATGGAGAGGAGGAAAGATCTGAATTCAGATGAAGAGAAAGGTCTGAGAGGGCAATAAAGCTCCGGAAAGAGTCCTAAAGAAACAGAGAAGGCAGGACAGATCGACCCTCTCACCCCTTCCACAGGATTGGCCACTGTGACCTCCAGTAAGGAGGTGAGGTAGGCAAGCCGGGTCCCACAGGTGTCACCCAGGATGGGCAGTTTGGTCAGGAACACGTGAAGTGTGCCGCGCTGGGTGGAAACAGCCAGCAGCTGCCCATCGTCCGTCCAGGACAGGTAATCCAAACCTGTGAATTTGATAGGACCACTCAAACCGGGTGAGGATGGAAAGAGAAATGAACAAAACCGCACGAACACCAGTAAAGATGATGTAGAGAAAAGACAAATCATAATTCAGATCTAACCCTTACTGTCATAGTAATAAAATCTAACTGCATTTTAGTTTTTGTTTTGTCATATATTCATGACTCTATAGTGACAGGTATTCATAAATAACCCTATAAACTGTTTTAATTGTTTAATAATATCTAATTAAATCAATTCCATTCCACTTCATAGAATTACTTGTTGGAAGAGTGCTTCAAGATGTACTGCTGCTGACACTACACAAATTCACACTGTGTTTCTGTAGTGTGTCATGCATTCAGACCCTACCTTATTGCCTCAGATAATAATTCCGTCTATTTCTGAAGTCAATCTTGTCATGGTTTGCAATGGGAATACAATTAAATAGCTCACAATTGCAAATTGCAATTGTCATGATTTTATTTAGGAGAAGTATTCCAGAAATTAAAATTAAACTCCGTACTTGAAACTTTGGATTATAAGGTATACGACACCTATCTGAAAATTCACAATGTCCAGGGGAGCTCTGGTTTATTGGAGATACAAAAACATTTTATTTTACAGTGCACAATGGCACACTACCAACCAAAGTCCTAGTTCTTATTAGTTTTTTTCAGTTTCTGTTGTTGCCTTTTTTGGCTTACTGCACATTATTATCTACAAAAATGGCACGATGGCAACACCAACAAATATGGGGGTATATTCAGCAAGTGGGCTTCAATCTCTAAACTTCAAAGTTCTGAGTGCAATCAGATAGGAAAATCAATCATTCTCCTATATGCCAAACACAATTTAATTTTCCCGTACACCATACCCCGTAAAATGTTAGGGCTTAAGATAAAAAAGCCCAAACCACCTGTCACAAGCAGCCACCTGTGCTGACAGAATCACATAATCAAGCAGGGATCAAAACCTGAAGTGCTGAGTTTTTACAGGATCTAGGCTTTTCTACCACAGTCGTTTCTAATGGTGAGAAAGGAGGTGAGACTTTGTCCACTTTTCCCTCTTGATTATGAGGGAGTGAATTAATACCTGTATCAAGCTGAAGTTTCTCAGTGTTTATCACGCATCTGGGCTGTATCACGGACACAGGGCAAAGACATAAAGGAACGTCTAACCTCAACGCTGAAGTACAGAAGTGTTGTGTCACAGACACTGTCTCAGCTCCCCTGCCTGTGCCTGGTAGCAGATGACAGGGAAGGAGGCAGGCACACCTCCTCCTCCTCCACAGGAGCTCCTACATCGCGCTCACCTTTGGTCTCGTCATCCAGATTAATGATGGCATACATCTCCTTCAGCTCCGCCAGGTCATGGATTTTGATGCTGAAAAGTGAAAACGACACCAATGTTAACCAAAACAAGGGAGACTGAAACCTCAATGAGAAAATAGCATCTCCAAAAATAACCATCAGGAGGAAAGCTCATCTGTCGATGTTTCAATAAAAACATAGCAACACATCATTAGCAAGCAGTTTGTAAATTAGCCAATGCATTTTTGTTGCCGAAACGCGTCTGAATGATTTAACTTCTCCAGAAAAGCAAAAGTAAATTCGGCAGTTAAAACTGTTTACGGATATTTTAAAAAGCTTATTCTTTTTCTTTAACAAACGTTTTTTTTACAGCCTTCATTAGCAGTATGGCAACTACACTGCACATTTTTCAGTGATTCATAAATATGCATAATGCCTCTTTAAACGAAGTATATTTAAATGAGCAAACTGCTCAAAGATACTGTCTGGAATCTGAATCCTCACTTCATCTCTGGCTTGCATCTCCCTCTGCTGTCTCTTCATAGCACAAAATGTGAAATGGATTTCATCAGAGATTAACTGATTTACATACTGAGCACAAGATGGCTTATTAATAATTTGTGTTCAATTAATTTCCATTCTCTGTTGAGAAGACACCACAATGCCTTTTCGCTCCCTTCCTCTCATTCTGTATTTTGTTGAATGACAGACGATGTAGACACTATGTACAGTGAATATTTGTATTAAAAAATTTAACACTCAAGTTCACTGAACGCTTCAAAGATGTTTGAATGCCCAAATAAGAGTGAAAGAAGCTAAATGTCAGCACAAATTGCGAAAATTAAAAACTAAAATATGTTCAGTGTATACAGTAAGTACAGTATTCAGCACAAAGTGCCAATATTGGTCGAAGCACTTTTGGCACAATTACAGCTGCAGAATATGTCTCTACCAACTAAATATGCAAGCAGTGCAATATTCATCCCACATTTTCATCCCATTGCTCCTCCCAAATTTACTTAAACTTTGTCAAGTTGCTTTTTGTTGAGTCAATAAGTTTCATCATACCACAGATTTCCTGTCGGATGCAACTTTTGACAGGGCATCTCAACGACATTCACTTATTCTTAAGCCACTCCCAGCTCTGGAATTGTGCTTTTCGTTACAGTCCTACCGAAAGATGGATTGCCATCCCAGATTTACGTCTTTGGCAGACTGAAGTAGGTTTTCCTGTTAAGATTAGCCCTTCCTTTGCTCCATCCCTTTTCCCTCAATCTTGAAAGACTTCCCACTCCATGCCAAAGAGAAGCAGCCCCACACAACAACGCTTCCACCAGCCTACTTAACCATTTGTCTGATCACACAAAACCTTTTGCTACATGTTGGCAGTATCGTTATCTGATAGCTGAGTCTCTGCTATAAATTCACTATGTGGCTGAGGCACCTTACAGAGATAGGTGCAGAAATGTATTATTTATTGTCAAAGTAATTGTGTATACCTGAACTAAATTAGATTTGTAACAGCAAAAGGATGAGTACTTAAGGTGTAATCAACCAGTTTTAGTTTTTGACTTTTATTTTGCTGAACATTTACACTGAACATTTAACTTCTTTCACATATAAACATGTTCCACTGCAGCATTTCAGTACTGGTTTTAAAAACGCGTACATATCATCTGCAATTCAACACATTAAGACGTCCCTGAAAGACGATAAACACACTTGCAAAACAGCGAGGTACTAGCTTTTCTGACACACTTTTTCTTTTGACTTGTGCTGCTTAAGACAGTGCCGAGCTCTGGTACCGGATGGTTTTTCAGCAGGAATTGCCCCTCTCTGGCTCTGTCCTGTGAAAGAGGAGATAAAATGACCCGTGGTCCCTCTTACCAGTTGTCTCCACAGGAGGCAGCCTTGTTGAGCGACTGGGAGATGGCGATGCTGGTCAGACTGTCCTTGTGGTTGTGTGCTTGGAAGAGCTCCTGACCGATTTCGCGGATGTGTGTGGAAATCACCACAAAGTACCCTTGGGAGAAGCCAATCATAATGTATCCATCCCCATACCTTTGGAAGCGGAGCAAAGAGTTAGACACATTTCAAAACATATTTGCTTTAAAAATAACTAGAAATGGTATTAAAGGTTCCTATATTCTTGTCTTCATTTGCATGCAGTTTTCCTAGAGCTATTATAATATCTATATCCCAACAGTTTTTCTCACTCCTCCTTGACATTTTATTTATAAAGAAATCTTTCAATATTTTGCTAAAAAATGCAGGCCTCTCACTACCCAACATCAGCATCCTTTGCATTTTTTCCAGCTGCAGGCTTGAGTAATAATAGCGTTTAATATTGTTTGGCCTTGTTATCTGATTAAGCAAATTTCAAAAATTAAAATAAGATAACTCTTAACATCTCTAGGACCTGGAGCTGGCTTATACAAGTGACTCATCAAATACGAAATGGATCAGACTGCTGCTTGATGGCAATCTGATCTATAGCTCTGCAGGTCTGACTTTTATGTTACAGATACACCTGTCCCTGAGACCTAATTAAAATAAGAAAAGATGAAAACAGTAAAGGCATTACCACCGGTATGCAATTATGGTACCATAGCGCTGCTGGAAGGCCAGTTCAATGGGGTTATCAGGGTCGTTGAGATTAAAAAGAAATAAGGTTTTCCTCCCCACCACCACACTGGCCTAGAGAGAGAATATGCCAATTTAGAACAACAGGCAAGAGGACTGGATAAGAAGTCATGTATACAATAACAGTTACAGGCTAACCATGCTTCCCATAAAACTCGGATTACTAGATTTTGGAAGGTCATAATCTGTGGATAATAAAAATGTTATGTTTCATATTATATCACACAAGCCGAAGAGGATGGAAGGAAGTGATTGAAGTTTTTGTGTTTTTCTTTTAAGTTCCTATTTTTCTGTTGAACCAAGTGTGTCAAACTCAGTACCCGGAGGGCAATTAGATCGTTGTGTTCCAATTTAACCTCTCAATTAACTGATCTCAAAATTGGCACAGATAGCCATATTTTTTGTTTTCAAGCTCATTATAGTTGATGATGTAAAAGAACGCTTTACTGAAGCCAACAAAGCAATGATTTCTTTCATATCTGGATAGAAAAGTTAGAAATGTTCCAGTCAATCAAACATTCTGCCAGAGACAGTGCAGAGTGGAACAGAAGCCAGAAGATCATGATGATCTCCCAGGAGTCTGAGATTGATAGCCCTGTGCTGGAACATCATTCCACAACTAATCAGTTCCTTCCCACCTGAGCGCAGACAGAATCTCACAAATCTTTTCCAAGTGCCTGCCTGCTCAATTGGTATTAGCATGGCTGAGAGTTTGAGCTGCCCCATTTTTTGTTTCCTAAATTTCAAAAATCCCAATGATCAAGTTACATTCAGCTATGTGCTGTGAACAAAAATACTGGGCGGGGACAGTCGAGGTCAGGAGTCTGCAGTTCGAGTGAACTGAACATAATTTAATACGCCGATTCACAAAATAGACACTGTCTGCCAACAGCTCTGATGAATAACTAACACACACAACTACACAAATGCATAAAGGGCACTGTTCAACATGTAATGAATAAAGGATGTTGTAATGCACCATTGTCTTTCTGTCTCAATATGTACCGAGCACTAAACAAAACTCATCACAATCATCGGCTCTCTTTTAACCAGAATTTTTTTTAAAAAATCCACCTTAAGGACTTTCAAGGCCAGCCCAAGAGAACAAATACAGACAGATAATGAACTTCTCCAGCAGTTAAGCCAATGAGATGTGCCACTATGAACTTCACACTTCCAGGGAGAGGCGAGTCTAGGAGACATCAGAGGTTTGCTGAATAACTGCCTGGAAGCTGCCTGTGGCTTGTGTTGAGAGAGGGTGAAACTCACAGTGCTCTCGCCCATGCTGGCTCGCTCATCTGTCTTCATCACAGAGAACTGAATATCAGCAGGCTCTGCACGGACTGTTGTCTGGAAATGGGAAAGCCAGGACATAGGGCTGAAGAACAGGCGATCATTGCCACATTCTTCACTGCATATTCGTACTATTAAAATGACTGCTTAGAAACAAAACGTCGATATATATTTCTTAGATTTCTTGGCCTTAGAGAAGCATGCACTTCATGCTATTCATTGTAAAGACATACAGAAACTGCAAGGAACATAGCAACAACAGTTCCCAAAAAAGCACTCACTATAAAATGTATGTTCAAGGATATTTCTTTAATTCATACTATCAGTCTGTTGGTCCTTGTAACTGACTGAAAACCTTATGACAAATTACTAAAGTGTTTCCATAGCAATGGCCTTGAGAGTGAATCTACAGGGGTAATATAAGACCAGATTTGACAACCTGATTTTGCATAATCGTACTGTTATGTGTTAAGGGTATGAAAACCTTTAAAGTTCACATTTTACAGCACCCCATTCTTTAAGGTAAGATAATGACAATGTTTGAGCATTTGCCTGGCTGTCCTTATCTCATCTTGTTGCTTGACCAAGGGGCTAAGCTGTTTTCCTCATTATTAACAGTGATCACAAGATCACTCTTAGTGAGGTCGTTAAATTACTATAAGAAGACAGTATAAAAATCAATATGGAAATCAGACAGAAAGAATATAAACAAGGAACAGAGCAGAGATAGGAAGACAAACTACAGAGAAGAGATTAAAAGAGAGAAGAAGATTAAACATTTTGAGAAGGTACTGTACCTCTTCTATAAACCAGACTACAAATCTTTTAGGTATATTGAGCATTGAAGAGACCGGCTCCAGGATTTACACCAGGGACAGGTGACTTATATTACTGGAAATACTGATTTTCCATTTGTGGTATTGAAAAGACTGGAGAAACTTGAGTGATACATTATTTGGAATAGAGAAAAAAGTTCCCATTAATTTAGTATGTTTTATAGAGTACTGTAACCCTGAATATAGCTGTTTTATTCTAGAAAAAATGTTCCCTCTTTACCCTATAAGATAGTTGTACCTTAGCTGCAGGGTAGATTTCTGCTTCCCTATGTCAGTAAAAGACAGGACCCTGGTGCTCACAGCTTTTTTAAATGTCTGGATAAAATAGTTGTAGATGTTTTGTGTTGGTGTCTGTAATTTATTTAAGATTTTTTTGTCTTCTTATGTTGGTATACATACTAGCTGTGCCCTCACTGGCACTTCATTCTGAGAACTTGCCACTTGTCTCCCTGAAGACAAAGTGATCACCTGTCTTATAGTGTCTCCTTCGTGGTTGCTCACAGTTACTGTCTTGTCTTCACTCCCCAAAGCCAGCAGATTTTGAGAACTCCAGCAGCCACAGGTAATCCTCTTTGTGTGCTTTCCTAAACAAAAACGACAAGGGTTGACATTTTTTAGCTCCATATTCACTGAGCCAGGAACATCACTATGAACAGCTGAAGAATCACATCATCTTCAGCAGGAATATAATCCTGAATTTTCAGTGAACACAGTAATATACAGAAATATTAGTCGTGCTCAACATGCACTGGGGAAGAAAAGAAGGGTAGTTTAGTACTGCTTCTAATAATAGTCTTTACATTAATTTTATTCTTATTACTTATGAAAAAGACTTAGATTATGTTTATGTAAACACATCATCGACATCTTGTAGACAATGTTGGGAGTCAATTAAGATGCAAACTGTTGTGATATAAAGTCAAATGTTGATTAAAATAAAGAGATGTCATATCAAAATTGTGTAATGCAATAGAAAGACCTTATTTAGCAAACTGCATACTGATACCCTGAATGGTAAGAAAGTAAAGACTTAGGATTAAATGGTAAAAAACAGAAAAGCATAAATTCAAATAAATTAAGAAAAATATTTTAACTAGTCTAACACAACAGTACCGTTAGACAAAAATGCAATGCCCAATGATAAATGCAGTTACCGAGGATTGGAATCTTGCGGGAGGTCTGCTGGTTGTAAATGAGAAGGTTCCCCTTGGCAGTCCCCACAGCCAGTAAGCATCCTGCTTTTGACCACTGCAGGAAGGACATCTGGTCCCTGTGGGCAAGAGGGATCACAGGTAGTTAACACAGAAGAGACAGACGTCTGAAGCACCATCTACCACAGAAGCAATGAGATGCATTTTAATGAAGACTGTTGATCAAATAAAACCTAGATATTTTTAGTCTTTACGCCCCCAAACAAGACAAGAACTGTTTTCATTAAATATATTCACATCCTTCATTGGGAAATAGTGACAGGTTACCTTTTCTGCTAAAAGAACCAGCAGTCTTCTATGCTTGTTGGAGTCTCTTCTTTTCAAAGACTGAGTTCTATTGACCTTATACTTCCACACTGTAACAACACCCCATGTAATGCAAATTTTATACATAAAAAAGAAAGGAGTCTTAATCTGATTCTGTTTCCACATAACCTAGTCCCACAAAGTCCAAGCCTTCCCGAACTACAAGCCTAAACATCACCTGTGGCACTGTAGATGGCCACAATATCTATTTCATATACTTAATCTAAACTTAGCTAAATAAGTGTCACTGGTTCCCATGAAAAAGAGAAAGAGTTATGTTTCTACATCTCTGTCAGTCTACAGTTCGTCGTACACAGGCAAAGATTTCACAAAATACCCTTTACATTTGAGCCCATTTGCTGGTAAGAATATGACTTCCTGGAAAAATGAGTGGAGAATGAAGAAATGATTAATTATTAGTGAAATATTCTCCTGGTGTGCCTACTGATGGTGATTCTGATATACAGTACCTCTTTGTGGTAGGATATCAAAGCTTTTGGTTAAACAAGGTTTAAAAATTGAGTTATAATCTGTTAAAATCTAGACACCGTTGCGCCCTCATCAAATAGTTTAAAATCATAACCTCTTTGAACTGAAATATGATGGATAAGAAGAAAACGAATCCAAAAATAGCCTCCCATTCCTTAAGACTTGTATTCAAATCAGATTTGGTCTTACTGGGTTAGTCAAACAAAAAAAACTATAATCGATATTCAAGACAGTCTGACCACATCACATTTATTCTCTATACTTAGCAAAGTCAAGCTGAAAAACAGCTCCTATGGGAAACAAAAATCCAGTTAATCGATGATCCAAAAGACTGGCGCTGCAAGCAGGGCTCTCAGATCCTCACTACCCACCTCATGCCACTGTCCAGCTGGCTGATCTTGTTGGTGTTGGCGTCCCATAGATAGACAGAGCTGGACTTATCTGCAATCACTGCCAGGATGTCTCCATCTTTATCCCAGTCCATTCCCACACACTTACTAAACAGTGACAAAGTCAGTGTTAACACAAAAACGCCTCACTGTGTGCGTGGTGCCCTGCTTTTGTTTTAACAACAGATACTGGTTTAAAGGTTTGACAAAACCACAGGGAAGGAAAAAGAAATCAGATATAAATGCGTATCTAGAGTGACCTAGCCAGCAGTTAATATTACCTGGATGCACAAATTCTGGGCACTCAACAGAATAGGGATTGAGAGGTCCAGGGAAGAAGCTAGCAGTGCTTTGTATGGAGGGTGTTCTGGGAGTACTCTACAAAGCACTTTGGCCAGGAGCCTGTATCCAAGACTGCTAGCAAGAAGGATTTCCATTTGCAAATGTGTTCACTTCCAACTCTATGTTAACAGCATAATAATGGTTGACCTGAAGATCAGAATACTCAAATAGACAGCAGTGTTTTTCTTTTAGATCAGTTAGATATAGGCTGCTTGGTGGTTTATCAATAGATTATTTCCCCACTGAATATGTGAATGTCTAACCCATGGTGTCATACTAAAGGGGTGTCTGCATACAAAGTGTGTGTCTATCTGCAGGTGTGGCTATAGTAACTCAATTTTATTGATTCAATTTTATATATTTTTCTCAAAGCTCTGGTCTCCCTTAGTCCAACTGTAATCTGAGATAAACATTGGATTGCAATGTGAAATGAACAATTAACAAATAAAAAGCAAAGATTAGAAAACAGCCTAACATTAGCTACACGTAGCCATATACTAACCCTGGAAGGTTGAGTTCATTCCTCTGCTCTCCATGACGATCGAAGATTTTTACGGTTTGGTCAGGTCTTCAGAAAAAGAAAGTCATTTTTAACACACGCTTTTCAGCACATTTTTAAAAACACACATTACCGCGGTGTAGGAACAAAACATCCTATTGTTAGCAGACTGAAAAAAAGACAACGCGTCTTCTAACATGGAGAGAGAGCCAGGATGTTGTTCTTCTGTCAATGTTTGCGCACACAGTGTCTCACTGTCCTCTTGGCCCAACTCCTGTTGATCAGTGTGAAAAGTCAGGAGCTCTTCCACCTACCCAGCGACAGCGAGATAACTCCCCAGAGTCCTCTGCCACTTGTACTGCAGACAGCAGCCCTGCCAGGCCCTGTCGGAGAGGGTGAACACTCGCTGGGGGAGAAGACGAAGATGCTGTGTAACTACAATGATCATATTCCTCATTCTGGCAGCGAAAGAGAGGTTTCAGACTCAGTGGTTTGCATTTCTGTTATTTCTATTTATGCGTTAGATACGTTTTCAGTTTATCGTCGTTGCCTCTATACTTTTATACTCAAGACTTCACAACAGAGAAACATTTTTTTTTATTTTCACCATTCTTATCCCTTGCAACTGAGATTGATTACTAATCGTTATTATATGTTTACATCTTAAAACCAGCGTCGACGAAAACATCCATTTACGATATGAACTGTAAACACTCTGGGAAAATCTCATACAGTGCATGTTTTGGCGATAATTAGCGACTATTTCTGCAATCTATAAATTGCCTCTTTGATGACAGTATTCAATGATTATGTATTTTAATAAGTGTGTAAACTTAAAATGTATAAACAAAAATGAAAAGCAGGAAAGCGTTAATAAGATCGATGTCTAAAGTGAAAAGCACAGAATCATAATAAAGATTAATCTTTCAAAGAGCTTCAATGAAATTGTTATTTTGCACGGCGATTGAAACTGCCGGTCTTTTCGACAGAATAGAAATATGTAACTTTGTTTAACACGTGCCTTTTTCATATGATCGCGATCGGAATTAGAAACTACAGTCATAAAATAATGTTTTGATACCTTCATAATTTATTTTTCGCCATCAGGAGAGAACTTCACCATTTCAGCTTTTGCTCGCCCCAGAATGCATCCCTCCACAGCGTCCGCGTCACCCATAGCGACCCGCTGCCGCAACCAATCAAATCACCTCGAAACCAACCGCAAAATCGCGGCTCTCAAGGCATTCTGGGACGTGAAGTCCAAGAGCCGCTTGTAGGCCTGGAGGCACTCCTCTTTCCTTTCCTCGGGGCTCATTGAACTGCTGCTATGCAAGCATCGCATTTCTCCGTTTCTCTGGCGCATTGTGCTATGTTCACAGCGAAGAAAACGTCCCGAATGTATTATTTGGTTTTGACGTTTAACAAGTAAAAAAAAAATATTTCGTGGTATCACAAAAACATGCAGTAGTTCAGTCTGGTATAGGTTCATAAAGTTTATACTTTGCATTTGTATCCTTAGTTTTTGATTATGAAGGCAACATTCTGGACATACGATCAACTCTAGCGGCTCTGGTGAGATTGACTGGCCGGGCAGATTGAAGCAATCGACAGGCAGGTCACGTTGGCATGGTTTCCTCTCTGCCCAGAGGTAGCGATTTCTGCTGAACAGTTGCATGAAACTCACAATGTTCAGATCAGAGGAACGACATTCCATGCAATTACAGGATAGAGGACATACACACAAAACCGTTAATCCCACTTTCGCGGGTAGAATCTAACAAGTACAATTTTAAATCCCCATTTTGCATTTTAGCATCTCTCCGTGCAGTTAGTTGATTGTCCTTCCTTATCATATTCATGTACAAGAGAACTTCTGTCAGGTGATGGATTAAACAGTCTTGAATGATTTTATAACTGAATTGATTACTGAATCAAATGACAGTCGTTACATTTTGCCGGTTTGATCACATCCGACTAATTTAGCAAGTATCTGTGCCCTATCTGTGCTCAGCTAATTAACTAATGCTCGAATACACCGGAATATACAACCTGTGCCGCTGAAGTTAACCAAAAGTGATTAATCTGGGACTAAAGATGTATTTACACGGTCAAGATGAACCATGTACCAAGTAGCAGAGTCATCTGATGCCCTCTTCCTGATATCTTCGTTACTAGTAACAGCTGGATTTGTCAAAACCGCATTGATATTACATACTCAGAACAAACCTGGATTGAAGTTGTCGATTATTTATATTGTATATTTTGATTATTGATAGTACTATCAAAAAAGGCAAAGAATCTAACACTTAAATTATCCCATCTATACTCTATATCTTGCCTTTACAATCTTGCTTTAAAGGGATAATAATAAATATCTTCACTTCAAAATAAAATATAATTTTGTGTACAATATATAGAGATACATATGCATTTATATGTAAGTATAAACGCATAAGGCAGAGAAATACCACATTTACATAAATATATAATTTAGACATTAGCATTTAAATAGCTACAGGGTTTTGGTTGCCGTGTAATTTATTTGCATTTTTTGTCTCGTTTGACTCACCTCGGTGCAGTACGGGAAAATACATTATCTCTTTAAACGTAAGATTTTTCACATCGTGAAACGTAATTTTGTATTGAAAAAAAAATCCCCTTTGCAGACAAGCACATTCGGCACACATGAAGAAATTAAAGAGCCCTGGGCTTTCTGGACGCAGTGGGGCTTCACAGCGGTGGCCTCAGTCTGAACGTATTTACTATTCTGTAGAGGAAACCTCATTGGACTGCACTCTGTACACTACCTGTCCCAGGAGGGTCCAGACAGCAGCGGGGGATGGGAGAAATTATATTATCTGACATGTCAAACATAAAGACCCCCAGGCAGTTTTTCGCAGTACGAGAAACGTTACACAAAATCCTAATGAGAGAAAATTTCCAAGTGACCCTTGAAGTTCCTGCCTACACGAGGGATCGCTAACCCCCCCAGCCATCACGTCAGTCACCGTGTGGGGCCGAAGGTCCCGGCAGTAACAACCCAGACAAATTCACAGAAGATTCCAGAAGGTTTCTGAACAGTCAGGCTGAGCATCTGAAATAACTGCCGCACAAAACCAAGAAAAAAAGAACAATGACATGGTCTCCTAAAATGAGACTCTTATAAGGTTCATAGATAATAATTTGAGGTCATATACTGTACCTGTGGCAAGTTCAAGTTCACCTTGATACACCTGAGAGCAGGGTGCTATAACACAGATGTTTTACTGGCAGGTCTGGGGGAAGTAGACACACAACAATAACTGCCAGGGAAAAAAATACCATGAGGTATTCGAGAGCAAGAGCCTTAATCCTAGGGAATAAATCATCCGAAGGGAGGAGAGCTTACTCTTTGATCACTAATAACTAATAATGTCAGTGCAAGCCTGCCCTTCAAATGTGTTGCTTAACTGCTGGTATTCCATGAAAAAACAAAGGCTAGGAAACAAACATTTTCTGGACTTCATCAATTATCCTTACAATGCCATCCGTTGATCTGTAAATAATGTTAAATCCTGTCACACACCATCAGATGAAGAATGGTGATGTCCTCAGATGTCCTACTGAGAGAAGGAAACAAACAACTCACAGGATTTCCTTTGACAGCCGTTAAACCAACTGATTGAAGTCTGTGCCGTTCAGCAAATAAAACCATAGCTGATCCAGATAAAACAGTTTGTCATCTGCCAGAGAGAGTGAGGATCTGAGCTTCCCCAGGTGTGTCTGGACTGTTCCAGGTGCATAGTGGCAGTTAACCCATGAATTAACTGCACGCTGCACAAACAGTGCATCTGTACACAGTACAACAGTGCTTCAATCCATGTTACATTTTTAACAGCCTCCCCAAATTAAGTTTCTTCATCATTAAATTTAGACTTCATGTTGCCAACAAGCTGCTGCTTCATGGCTCATCCTGTCCAAATGTTTCCCTATTCATTTTCAAAACCGGGTGATTGTCTGAATCCTTATGGTAACTGACATTTCGAGAAGAGGTTCCTGGGTTTCCGTGGCCAAGGTGATTCTCTTTTCTGGTGTACACTGAATTATAAACAATGTCTTCTCTTATTACAGGTGATGGCAGAGAAAAGACCTATAGATCCTGTAGGTTCTGCTTGTCCAAAACCGCTGTGCGTGTCCAGCATAAAGAAGGAAGGATTTATTAAGGTCAATAAAGGAGAAGCTTAAAATTTTCTGTTTCATGAACAGAAATAGCAAAAGCCACAGTCAATCAAATATAACCAACATGTCCAGCATCTAACCAACATAAAGCCAGCAGCTATAGCACCCTGCAAAGGATGCTGCTGGAAGAGGTGTCAGTGGGACCAGTGGTGGGCGCTCACCCTGCAGTCTGTGTGGGTCTTAATGCCCCAGTATAGTGACGGGGATGCTATACTATAAACAGGCGCTGTCCTTCAGTTGAGATGTAAGACCGGTCCTGACTCTCTGTGGTCATTAAAAACCCCAGGGTGTTCCTCAAAAAAAGTAGAGCTGTTGTCCTGGCCAAATCTTTCCTTGGCCTTTATTAATTATGGCCAACTAATAATCCCCATCTATTAACAGGCTTCCTCTTCCTTCTAGTCTCCTCCTCACTGGTAGTGTGTGGTGAGCGTTCTGGCGCACTATGGCTGCCGTCACATCATCCAGGTGGGGCTGCACATTGGTGGTGGAGGAGGGAAGTCCCCATTACCTGTAAAGCATTTTAAGTCCACTTTGACACTTTGTGTCCAGAAAAGCGCTATATAAGTGTAAGGAATTATTATGATGTCTTAATCCTTAAAACAAGGATTTTAAATCTCAGGATTATGATCTAGATCTGTGGGCTGAAGCCCTGGTCCAGGAGAATTTCAGGATCTTCTGGTTTTCTTTCCAAATTCAAGATTCATACTACTGAATGGAACCACTCGGGTACTTAATTAGCCAAGATTAACATGATCTCTAGCCAGTGATACTGTAGATTAAGTTTTCAAAACCTGAAGGACTCTCCTGGACCATGACGGGCACCGATATATCCTCATACAGTTACACATGGCTCACATGAAGGAAAGAGACCAAGCCAATCTGTTAAAATAACAGAAACACAGTTAATAAAAATGCACTGGACACACCAGTTTCTTCTTCCAATATTTTAATATAAAAAAGTGCACAGAAAAGCAGATTGAATGGAGAATAAACAAGGCATGCAGTAAACTATTTAAAAAAAATCAAAGTTGCTAAATAATAAAGTCATATATTTAAATAAATATTTTTCCCTTTCGAAAAACAAATATATAAAACATTTCACTTAAATACCACACACAGGGTGAGAACATCACACAGGAGGGCCTGGGACCAGAATGGGGGAGCTGGAAGCTCATGCTTGTCTGTCGGAACTCTGGGGTGACAAAGACAGTGCCCTGTGATTTGTAATATCCTACTCTCCATTAAGGCAACAGAAGGTCAAAACACGGGTTCAAAGCAGTTTGTCACCCCCAACAGATGGACACAAAGGATTCTAGAACAGACATGCACACTTCCAGCAGGAATGCAGTTCACAGGTTTGAATGAAGGAATGTAGGAATCCTGTTTACTTATATCGCAGTCTGGGTGGAGCAATGTTTACAGTGGGGGCTCGTTCATGCCAAGGGCAACAGGGAACTGAAATCTGCTAACATCTGTCCCCCTTGTCCGCCATTGTCGTCTCAGGTTGTTGAGCAGAAGAAATTTCCTTCAGAAATGTACTACTCTTTTGAATGAGAACCCAGGAGTTTCACCCCTTCCTTCCACTGAACCACAGAACACCACAGCTCTACATCAACAGTAAAGAAAAGCCCCCCAAAAATGGCATCTGCATTTGAAGGAACGGAAAAAAAGGAAAGTATTAAGACTTCCTAAAGATAAGTAAAATCTGCAGTATCTGCTTTTTAAAGGCAGTTTAGGTTGCTGCTAATATCCTGTCCCAAGAAACTGTTCTTAACAGATCATGTTCAAAAACTACTGCTGCTGCCTCTTCCAGGCATTGAACTGGAACTACTGTACTGTACAACTTTGACCTGTGGAACTTATCCAGTCAAAGCCTCAGTCCAGCCATGCAGAATGGATCCAATGCAAGTCTACCAACTGTGCACCCACAATGTGGACTATCATATAATATGATATCTTCCATTCAATATAGATAATATTGGTTTATATTACATTAATATTCAGAGGAATACCTTCTTAATTTGACCATTAACACACCCCCATCGTGTAACAATGAAAATACAATTGAAATGAGAAGAAAAATGTAGGCACATACAGTATAGTATAAAAGCAAATCAAGCTTTAAACATCTCCAAATAATTAAAAACATAAAATATTGCCCTATTTGTCCAAGCAATCTATAAACTGTATTACAGACACTTCATTTTATACCAAGTGGGGACAGACTTTATAAGACCACTATCAAAGTTCCAGCTCTGGCCAGCACTCATCACATGCTCAGGATGTTACCCTATAAACAACCTTCTCTCTGTTCTGTTGGAATGTTTCTATTGTTTGGCTAAAAAAAAAATCAGAAAATATTATATAGATTATAATAATTATATAATACAGTACAATACATATATAATATCACATAGATTTTTCTGGAATTTTGAGAAGGAGAACATGAGAATGGGAACATTGAATAATTTTGATTAAAATATCAGAGAATGCAACAGGGTGTTTATTCAACCAAGACCTTTTCCAACCACCTGTTCTTCCACCACCTCCCCCCTCCCGCCCCAGAGTTTGAAATGAAGGCTTTCCCTCCTAAAACTCAGGAGGTATCAGGTGGAGGAATCCACAAGGCTTCATTTTCACACGTGGACTTACGGATCTCTGCTCTGAATTTCTTTGTAGAGACTCCAGATCCCTTCTCTGAAGTGGAAATGTGTTTTTAAAGTCAAAGGGCTGCACTGAGATGGAGCTACAGTCTGCGTTACGCCATTCGCTTCAAAAGTGCATGCAACAAAATCCCACTTAACTGATCAGTGGTGCTGTGAATACTAAGAAGAGAAAAAATACATTCATGAATTTGAAATGATGTACTGCTGAATGTCCTCAAAGTTAGAGTCTCCCTGTCTCAATGTGGGTCACTATTATTTTTTACTGTATGTGACGATTGTTCTCTTATCTAAAACTACAATTTTGTGTCTTGCTCAAATACGGAGTGAAAGTCATAAGACAATACGATAAAGAACTAAACTGCCACTTTAGTCACTCAGATAATTTGAGCAGTCCACTTTTTTTGATCCCGCAATACCAGGAGTTTAATTTAGCATTTTATTATGTGCAAAAACAGGCAATAAGCTTGGAATGGCAGGAAAGGCCTTTGAAAATAGCCCAGATGTTTGCCTACTTTGATGGCTACTTTTAAAAAGATATTTAAAAAATGGAATGTCTAGTAAGGAGACTTAAAGAACAGAAACAAACAGTGATGTCTAATTACCCTGTATGTCTTCAGAAATAGCAATGGATGTCTATCACCAAACAACACACACCCTGTGCTCTTCCTCCACTGCTGCCTGAGCAGTGTGCAGGACAGCCTGTCTCAGGCCTGTACTGTCATTGGTGAAAGAACACTGATGCTCAGTGAGATGCATCCATTACAGCACCAGGGGAAAATGGGAGTATGTGCAGTTCAATCACTGTGCTATTAAATTCAGCTCCGGTAAAATCCCAATTTCTCACTATGTCCCCAAAAATGCAATTTGTAACCTGTCAGGAGGAAGAGAAATGATACATGGTTCTTTTTTCATTTTCTAAAGTGAGAATGTCTTTTGTCTGGATCAGTAACAGAGGGAACATCCCCTCCCCCCACCAGCCTCCGATGCGTTTCAGGAGCAGAAGTATCTTCTAGCACAGTGAGGTCTGTGACGATGGCATAACACGCCTCAGACTCCAACCTTTCTCCATATACTGTTCCCTGTGGTACAATCAACCCTATCCAAAATCAAACTGGGAATCAGCACATTAAACTGGACAAGGGCCAAACTGTAATTTAGAAAGACTGTGAGTTTCAGCCCAGCTGATTAAAAAACTCCACAGAGGCTACATGCTGTACATCATGCTGGGCTGTTATCTAATGATTGACACAGCGCAGTTAAATGAGCAAAGTTTCCAATACACAGCAGAATGGAAATAGATATTAAATTCTTCCTTGGTAGAATCCCTTTTAAGTAGTTCTTTGGGACAGAAGAAAAAAAAAATGCCGCGGATTTTGACAAAGAGAATAAGAACTGTAATGATGTCTGGGGAGAAGGAGACGCTGGGTTATAACTTCACTGCCACAACACAGGCTCCTGCCCTCCCAAGGCACAACGGTGCAACCTGCAAAAGATCACAAGGAATAACCCAGTGAACCAGCTGCCCACACCATCCGGCACACACCTCATGAAAAAGTTTCAGTTCCTGCATGTTAAAAATGTCATTTTCCATGTGTGTGATTAACATGTTCTCTGACAGTTTTGTTGAATGTGTTTTAGAAAAGGGAGATTTCTGGGCAGCACATATGCTCTGCTATTTACTTGGCTACCAAGTATGAAGAGTCCTGTGTTTTTAATCTTCTGTACTATCCGTTGCATGCTATAGTGCTTTGTTGTACTTTCATTATTTATTCTTATTTGTTCAAAAAGAACGGCACAAATATGAATCTCAATTTAAAATATGGCAAATGAACTCCTTTCTCTCTTTGCTCTGGTCTGCATAGAAAGAGAGAGAGAGACAGCATACAACTCCAGGAGAGGCCATGAATGACACAAAGTGATCTGGAGGAGACGTGTTGCTAGGCATTTTACTCAGGACTGACACTGTTATTTTCTTTAAACTAGAACAGCAATTAAAAAAATATACAGTATATGACACAAAATAACACAACATATGACACATACATTGTTTTGTTATTTTTAAATTGAATTCAAGGCATTGACATCTGAACTTTTCTTTTTTCTATTAGGCAGTCAACTGATATTTAAACTTTTCACTCAAAAGCACAGCCTGTCTGTATGTGTCACCGTGTTGAGTATGACATTCCTTCTGAATTGCCACCTTTCAGTTTGGTGGCCTTGACCTGTCTTTTTTTCTGTACAATAATCCTGAATGTAGTAATTCAATATTCAATACTACAGAGTTTACAGGACATTTCCCATTTACCACCCTACCAGCTTTCGACATTGTGACTTTATTAAAAATGCTTCAATCTTGCTCAGTTTATAGCAATATCTATAAAATGTTCTCATGCTGTCCTCTACATTGTTACAATGAAAAGACATTAAACGAGTTTTGTAAAAGAAATATAAACTATTCCAACATACAAATGTGGGAAGACTGCCTATGTCTATGGTGGGTTTGTGGCAATTAACATTTTAATATGTAATTACATTTACACACACATATTCCATTGTTCAAATATGAAAGTCTCTTCTTGAGCAGGGATTGTCAGCCAGAATACATTACACCCCTGCAGGCAGAAAACCTTTTACTCTAACTCTTTATGAAAACTGAAACTTCTAAATAGGACACCTTTTTTTTTTAATGAACATTGACCGATATGAGCCAACCACTCAGATAAACACAAGCACACAGCTAAACACACAGATAAACTCAACCACTAAATGCAGCTGCTAAGAGAATAGATTGAGCTCTGTGGCCTAGTAACTGGTTACCAGTGAGAGGAACTAGGATTCCCCAAACTGGCAGAATGGAGCCATGAAGAGAGTTGCAATTCGTCGACAACAGAGACTCCTGCTACTTAGGGGGTGTCTGTCGGCTCGGGGAGATTTCAGTGAGAGATGCTCTGCTTCTTCGGTCAAGGCTAATTCTCCTGACATGCTGTGTAGAACTTTCAACCTGTCACATTTCTGAAGGGCTCTGCAGGTGGTAATGTCAGAGAAGCCTGTCCACGTGTCTCATTCTTTAGTGAACAGGAACAGGGGCCGTAACTAGACAACTGAATCTTAAAAATATAGAAATTCCTCACCGAGAGGGAAAAAAAGAATGTCGCTAAGCAGACTAAAATAAATAAAAGACTTTCAGTATTACCACAGCAAAATATATTCATGTTCGGAAAGAAAAACGGGGAAACATTTAGGTGATGAAAGGGAAACATGATATATTAAATAAATATTTTAGTTCACTTAGTCGTTTATCACAAAATAGTAACACAAAATGTGCCACTGGCTGAGCAAAAACAAAATTCTAAATTAAATAGCTTTAGTATAGAAGTGGTAGAAGTGGGGTTTTTTGTATTAGAAGTACTTAAACATCTCTCCAGGACCTGATGGCATTTTACCTTGTGTATGTACTGTAAAGAAACGAAAAGGTTAACCAAAGATTGATAGATCACCATATCTTTATTATATCATAGGTAAGGTTATGGGAATGAGAATAATAACCAAACTACTACTACTCCCCACCTCGCAATCTTCGCTCCTCTAATTCTGGTCTCCTATCTGTCCCCCAAGCCCATCTACATTCTATGGGTGACAGGGCCTTGTCCTGTTAAGCCCCAAAGCTCTGGAACTCTCTCCCCAAGGATATCAGAGAGTCACCTTCTCTAAACTCCTTCAAATCCAGACTCAAAACCTTCTTTAGAAGAGCCTTTACTTAACTGGTTCCATTCTTCACCCCTCTGCTTTTCTTAGTAGCACCATCCACGGTCTGCTCTGTATATTGTAATTGTGTTTTATCTTGTGTATTCTTTTAATTTATTGTTGTTGTCATTCTGTAAAGCGCTTTGAGAAGCCACTTTTAAAGGCGCTATATAAAATAAAGTTTTTTATTATTATTATTGTAACTATTGGATCAATCTTTAGAATTCTTCCATGGAACATTCAGTACGGTTTATAAACATATATATATATTCCTGCTTAACTAATTAGACATTTTGAATCCACAGTATTAAGGGCTTAAAAAGAGACATTTGATAAATTTCGATTTTCATAAAGCTTTTTATAGTTTTTCTCATTAAAGATTAATTCGCAGACGGCAGGCATTCAAAGTGATGTATCACTTTGGGTTGACAGCTGGTTAACAGACTAGATAAATAATAGATCTTATTTAATGGCTAATAGATAATATTTAATGTAAACAGGGCAATTATAGTATATTTAGTTAAACGTACAGAATTTAAATCAAGTGATTTTAAAATTTTACAATGGACCAGCAGGACCTCAGCGAGAAAACAGTGCACAATTTTGATCACCCTGATACAAACAGCTATAGCTGCTCTGGAATCAGGATAGAGAAATCAGAAACCAGGTGACCAGGGACTCAACTGGGCTTAAGGGAATGTTGTCCACTGACAGGCTGAACGGACTGAGCCCTTCTCATCTTGAACAGAGACGACTGCAAGCAGCCCTGAATGAAGTATCTGAAATCCTCAAAAGTCACTGACTAAGCCAGTTCAGTGGACTATTTCAGAATGGACTGGGAAACACGAACCGAAGAATAAACTAGAAATTCACGACACATACTGTATTATTAAAAAGGAGAACAGGTGGAGCTTTTCACATAAAAAGCTGTGAGGTCTGGAACAAGCTACTCAGCCGGCGAAGGGGATGCCCTCTACTTCTTTCAAGAAGCAGCTGGCCGAGGTCCAGGGGTCAACTGAATGAGTTATCTGGGCTGAGTGGCCTTTCTCTAGCTTGTAACCTTTCTTACATTTTAATGATGAGCCTGGCCTCAACAAAGGAATTCCGCATTGTGGGTTCCATTAAGAGATATCACCACACTGCCACACTGCTCAAGGATCCAGTTCCTCAGCTAATTCATTGCTGACAAAATCGAATCCGGGCAAAATGTGATGAGGGTGATGAGGATGAAGGGGGGCAGTAAAGCCGGGTCTGACCTGTGTCCACTCATTGGTCTGGGGGTCGTAGGCTTCAACGGCATTCAAATAGACCTGTCCATCGTACCCCCCAACGGCGTACAGGCGATCCCCCATCAGGCACACCCCTACAGCGTCTCTGCTGATGCTCATCGGGGCCACCGCTGTCCACGTGTCTGTCTTAGGGTCATACCTGTCGATGCCCAAACAGCCGGTCGTTAGGCAAACAGCTCAGAGGGGCTCTGCCTCCATCTGGGTACTCTGACCGAGCAGGCCGGCACGTTACCTCTCCACACAGTCTGACAGCCGCGACGTCAGGCTGGAGGCTGGGGCATCGTGGCCCCCGATGGCGTAGAGGAATCCATTCCAGGTGGCAACGCCTACCCCTCCTCTCCTCTTGGCCATCTGCGCGCAGTGGACCCATTTGTTGGTGTGGGGGTCAAAACACTCCACTGACTTCAGGCAGGAGCTGCCATCCCGACCCCCGACTGCATAAAGCCTAAAAATAACGAAAAAGAAAGAGCAAGCTTTAAGGAACGATTGCTTTAAGAATCTTTAAGATTTCCTTGTTTGCCCACAGTGCTCAGGCTGGCTCTGTCCCAGGGTGAGCATCGACTGTAACACTTTAATTGAGAGCGACGTGATGCAATTCCTAACAAATTCCACTGCACACAGGCGTGGTGATGTAGCTTCTGCTGGTGGGAAGTCAGTCACGCCATTACATATTCTAGCCAGTTGTTCATTAAATTAAATTGGTGTGGAGAATTAAATTTTAGTCTGGGGATTAATTTCCATCTTCAGACAAAGAAAAAAAAAACCAAATTGAATTCACCAAGGAGCGTTCTCAATCTGTGATATGGAGACAAATGTACGATGTTTGAGATGAAACAAAGTAAGATTTCCCCTTTTTCCTTTTCTGACAGAACAGATTCTGCTTTCCGCATCATTAAGGGCAACAATTGGATTTTAGAGGTGTTATTACCATTTCAACAATTTAAGACCTGAAAATAAGATTACGCCGGTTCAAACGATGTAAGAACTTGATCAATTAGGTAATGAAGAGCACAGGCAGCAGAGAAAACCACAGAGAAACCTTTGTGAGCACTGGGGTTAGAAGTGCTCATTTAAATTAGTCCAGTGTCATTGATAACCAGGAGCTCTGAAACCAGCCCTGGGTGTGAAATACATACAGTAGTGCTCTCTTTAACCTGGTATAATTTTTGGATTAACTGGAAAAAATTGCCAAAGCTTGTTTAATGACTACAGCACTTTGAAGTACAGTTATCAAAATCATACGGTTTTAAAAGTCCTTAAAATTATTAAATACAATCAGCATTTAATAATATGTCAGTATCGAGATCACCGATGTGAATAGTTTTAGGATGAAAAGCAGTTCTGAAACCAAATAATTTTGGGCTTTCATCTACTTGTGGCTGTGCAGATGCCTCTTCCATCTTAAACTGGAACTGAAGCTCAGGCCTGAGAAAGATCCTGATTGGCTCCTGATCTCCGACCATGTTTAACTTTTCATGGCCACTGTTGTGTATCGCAGCCTCCGTTGCATTTCAGCAACCTTCATTCTTTTCAGTGTAAGACACCTGAATGCAAAGGATGAAATGATCAGCATCAAGATGCTCGAGAATGTAGGTTGGAGCCCAGAGGAGACCACTCAATACATGATGCCTGCTTGGTTGCTTGTAGTTTAAAATCTTTATGAATCAGAAAACCACTCTCTTAGCCCAGGAGACAACAAACAGTTTGGTCTTGATCAGGATGCAGAGGTGACCCAATATCTATGAAATCTGATATAAGATCAGGCGTAAGCTGACAGATGAAAGAGGCAAACTGCAAGACCAGTGTAACTTACTTTCCACTGAGAACGGCGACCCCCACTGTGCTCCTGGGGGTGGACATGCTTGCCACAAAGCTCCACTGCCGCGCCTGGGGGTCCCACCGTTCCACCGTGTTCAGATAACTCCAGCCATCGTGGCCCCCCACAGCATACATGGGGCCCTCCAGCACCGCCACACCTACACGTGAACATCAAGGATTGAGAGTCAGCCCCTGGGGGCCCCTCTTTCATAAAACTATGAAACCAAACTTCTTTCTGAGCACATATGTATATGAAGGCTGGAAACCCCTTTCAGGGTGTCGGTTCTGTGGAGCAGATCCAGTATGTGTTGCTGTTCTTATTGAGCTCAATAAATCTGAATCTGCACAAGACTGTGACCTGCTCCTCTGATGAAGAATATCCCACAACAGTGAGTATTGCATTTAGAGGGTCACTCAGCGCTGTATGGGAGAACTGTCCTGCTCTTCACCACAAGCTTGCTGCAGGATTAGAGCAGTAGTTGGACATTTTGATGTAGTTTGACACTTACTCCTTGTTGACAGGAGGCACATATTTAACTACATAATGAAGAACATTCCCCAAGACCAGCTGCAGTAAAGAATATATAGAAAGAATATCAGTCTCCAGAATATGGACACTCAAATACCTATTGGCATTCTTTGAATACTTTCCCATGTGCCGATACGGTATTTGTCAGTACTGTTTCAACTATGACCATTATAGTTAGAACAGGTTTATAAAGGAGGTCAAAGCAAACAGCCAAGAGCTACAGTTTGCTGTCGGTAGTTTTGAGATTACAGCAGATGCTGTAATCTCTGTTTATGGGGTCTGTTATCATGAATATACAAAGCATGGTGAGTTTTGTTTTACTTCCGTAAGCCCATTGTCCAATACTGTGGTATCAGCTGTAACCAAACCCTTTTAAAAGTACTGTTGCACACAAAGCCTAACTACATATCACGCAGCATTTCAACGGTGGTGCCTGGGGCCAGATTGAGCAGAACATTTCTGAGCCCGGTTCTCGAGATTAGCTATGTAGACGGCGTCGGAAATACTCCAGGGTGGAGCTCTGCGTATTGAGAGAGGACAGGACAGGACAGGACTTCTATCTATCAGGCATCTGACTCATCCACGGTGCGACAGGGAGCGCTACAGGAGGTCATTCTTGTCTTCTGCCATAAGACTGTACAACGCATCCACCTTGCGTCTGGGCAGAGGCAACATTGACAGGGACCTGTTTCTGGACTAAACACATCTACACATCTACTGCTACATCTGTTCTCTTTCTTTTTCTTTTTCTTTTTCCCCGTTTACAACCATTTTTTGTGCAATATATGCCAGGGACCTGTGCAATACATTTATATTTATATCTATGGTTACATCTATATTTATATTCATATGTGTGATACGATTTTCTGTGTACTGTTCTGTTCTAGTTTGTTCTTGTGTGTCCGGACTGTGAGTAACTCTTGTATTGTATTGTATGTATTGTACTATTATTATATAATTCGTTACACTGTGGCTGTGTTGTGTGTGTTAAGCTGCTGTTGCACTGCAATTTCCCTCACAGGATCAATAAAGTATCTATCTGCATGCAGGAGGCTGTGAACACGGCTTGGATTACAAGTCAGTTCCTGCCGGTGAAGAACAAGGCGATACTGCAGCCAGGTGAATGGGATTGCTAGGGGGAAGGTCAAGAAAAGTTCCAGAGCAGCCACTGACTCCCTGAGTGCCTCCCTGAGGAGGTGGCTGAACCTTCTAGTGCTCCTCCCTTCAGCTGAGGTCCTACTGTCAGAGATTGGCAATCCGCCACTTCGGGGCCCCCTCTATTTGACTTGGGTGGCTGCCAGCCTCAGAGAAACCCAAGTCAGGTCTCGTTACCCAGGCCGTGTCTGTGAGTGGACATGGGTGGCATCACGCTCCAGGTCTTGTTCTTTGGGTTGTAGCACTCGACGGTGTTGAGGGTCTTCAGGCCGTCCCTCCCCCCGACCACGTACAGCTTGTCGTCCAGCACGGCCACGCCGAACTGCAGCCGCCTGCCGTTCATGTTGGCCACGTGCGTCCACGTGTTGGTGCGCAGCTCGTACCTCTCGATACTAGTGGCACCTGGAGCGAGGAGGCGAGAGAGGACCCCGTTCAGACATACAAACCCACGACAATAACCTCACCTTCTTTGGCGGTCACGGGCCGGTTCCGGAGGGCGCAATTTGGGGAAATGGTGAGTGAAAGCAGCGAGCGGAGGAGCTGGCAATCAGGTCCGATTTTGATTTCGCGTTCTCGGACGTCCGTCGTGGCTGTGAAGGGCCCCAAAAGAAAAAGCCCACGTGCGTCGCGCTAAAGTATATTCAATCCCTCACTCAGCAAAATGAAAGTTAAACTGGACAGTGCCCAAAGACAAAGGAAATGCCCACAGGAATTACTTAAAGTTGTCTGTGTTCCCTGATGTGGTGACAAGTGAGTAAAATTATTATTTAGAATTATAAACCCTGTAGTAACATCGGGGAGATAAAGACGACACACATATGTCCTTCAAAAAGGTGTGAGTCTCCAGTCATCTGCTTCTTATTCACACCGTGAGCTGGCGCTGGCACTGCGAGAACAAGGGCAACACTGCTAGGCCACAGGGGCTGCTGGTGTGTGGCAGCTCTAGAATCCTATAGCCGACACACAACCAGCCAGTCCTGGAAACCACCTCCCACTCTACTGGCTTGGAAATCCTGACCACAGTTTGCTTTGGACATTCCCAGACTGGAGCCAGGAATCTCCCAGCTACAGGGCTCTACGGAGCTCCGCTCAATCATTTGAACGTCCTCTACTAATCCTATTTACTGTGACAAATGGGGCTTTTGTACATCAGACCAGAGCACATGGCAGTGCGGGGGACCTCAGTGTAAGACACGGGACCTTTGGTGGCGTCCATGCCCCCTACTGCAAACAGCACCCCCACAGTGGACTTCCTGGGCCTGGTCCGCGGGCTCTGCAGCAAGGGCCTGCGCTCAGGCAGCAGGTGGTACTTCATGGCCTCCATGATCAGTCGGTGACATTCGATGTTGTCCCGGAAAAGGGGATTGTTCTCCATGTCGGCCAGGAACTAGGAAAGGAAAAGGAATTCCTGATCACCCAGGGATCAGAGCTCAAAGAACAGCCTATACAAATAAAGGTGCGTCCAACATATTATAATTGCTTAAACTTATATAGAGCTTTTCTGAACATTCCACTCAACCATAGTGCCTATCAATGGGGAGGAGAGCAGAGTAATGAAGCCAATTCATAGATGGGGATTATTAGGAGGCCATGATTGGTAAAGGCCAATGGGAAATTTGGCCAGGACTCTCTTTTCGAGAAAGCCCTGGGATTTCTAATTACCACAGAGAGTCAGGACCTCAGTTTTATGTCTCATCCGAAGGACGGCGCCTATTTACAGTATAGTGTCCCTGTCACTATACTGGGGCATTAGGACCCACATGGACCGCAGGGTGAGCGCCCCCTGCTGGTCCCACTAAGACCTCTTCCAGCAGCAATCTTAGTTTTTCCCAGGAGGTCTCCCATCCAGGTACTGACCAGGCTCACAACTGCTGAGCTTCAGTGGGTTGCCAGTTGTGAGCTGCAGAGTGATATGGCTGCTGGCTACTCTGTAGCTACTATTGCTACTCCTGCAGAACCAAATACTAGTATATTAAGTCAAGACAGGACTGGCTTTACGGCAGTTGTTTATTACACATAAAGCCTCTTGGTGTACTATTATTTTGACTGACAGAGTATTATTAACAGGTAACACAGGTGCTGGCCTTCAATGTACGTATAACACAGGCAACAAAAATGAAATTGTCAAAAATGAGGAATTAATTGAATTCAATTAGAGATGAGGTAATTGAATCACGCACCAGTGTGGTCCTGAAAGGTCTGGTGTTGCAATACCCTGGATTACAGGAAGAGGCTGTTATCCTCATGGCAGTATCTTGCCACATATCCAGCTCTGTCACTTTGGTGGCAGAGAAGATAATTGAAATTCGAAAAATGACGGCAGGTTGGTCAATTAAAACTGTTAAAAAAAATCAGGAAATGCAATGGGACATAATGAAATATTCACTGCACAATGATATTCATTGGAGATATTATTGGTTGTTAAAATCTTCATCAGGTGATCAGAATAAAATCCATTAGGGACTGAGGAGCAGAGTATAATTTAGCATTTCCTTAAAATGCCCTTTTCCCCTCCTGCGAAGAATTAATATGGAAAATTACGTTCATTCTCTTAATATAGTTATGCTTGGTGCTGATTTATTCTCATTTATTTTCCCTCTGAACATCGTGCTGTTACTCTCTGTGTATACTGTATATGTTTTTAATTAGGCACAGTAGTAACAGAGAGGCTGACTAATTGCCTTAATCAGTTCAATTACTACTGACGCAAGTGCAGATTTTTCATTTGCTAATTACTTGACAAATTCCCCCGGATGACTTTGCCACCTGTTTCTCTACAGCATCACATCCATGTGTTCTGCTGGCTGCAGATTCACAGTTCGCTCCTGAACCGAGACACGTGATACAGTAACGTATCACAGACTCTAAACTAGCCTGACTGCTGACGAGAGTGGATAGTTGCCCTTACATTTTAAGTGACCATGTTTAAAAGTGCGAAAAAAGATGAAAAGCACAATGCTGGATTGCGGTTTTGCTTATATCATAAGCGTTCTGTGTGAGTTTTTAATAGTTTCACACTTAAGCAAATTAGCCTTGCATTCCGCAGCCCGGTGAGAGTACGTCTGATGATGGAGAGAGAAACGCACTAATTGAATCATTTTGACTACCGTAGTCTAATGGCGCTGGAGAACATAAGTGAACTGACACTGTAGCTGTTCCATAACCTTTTTAAATTTACATTACCATATATCGTTTGGTGCAAGACGGATATTATCTACTCACTGGACACATGAGCAGCAGGTCAACAGCCTATACATTTGTATTAGGCCGCTTGAGGGAGCTAGGGAATGTTATCAGTGTTGCACAGGCTCTGGTGTTGGTTTTTGTCCATTTGCTTTCAGAGGGTGTAACAGTTCCAGGGCAGAGCAATTCAGTCCTAGAAAAACTGCATTTCATTCCGGGCATCCTTAAAATTGACTGAACTGACCTAACTATTTACTATACTTGGCTGATAAAAGGTGGACCAACTGACTGTGAAAATGCAAATGTTTCCAAAGTCTTTATTTAATGCCCGGCAGACTGGACTGGTCAGCCCTGACTCAGTGGCAGGAGTAGTCATAATACAATTTTAGATAACTAAAAGGAGAAAATGTACAAGGAGACAAACACATGCAAGTGATTCATAGTCAGTAGAAACTCTGAACACACCCATGTTCTGAATAAGATTGCAAAGACACAAGAATGAAATACCAAACAATCCATGACTAAAATAACCGCAACGCTAAAGTCTGCAAGAAGGATGCAGCACTCATTAGCATTACTCTTCATATCTCAATTAATTGAGACATCAGCCTCTCTAGCTGAGTGAGACGGATGTCTGTGTTTATTAAAGAAATCCAGCACAGTCCTTTCTGCAACCTATATTGTGTTACATGTGGACTGAGTCAAAACGAGAACTGAAAAACTAAACTTAAAAGATAAAACCCTTGATCAGAAATCAAAGGCTTCTCTGCAAAGCTGGTGAATCTGTCTGCTCAGAGACGGACTGTCTCCTCCAGCGCAGCGCACTGAGTTACCCAATTTACTTTGGTAACAACCACTAATATTTCAGTAAAGAAAGAATCACCAACGGAAAGAGAGCAATGAATTTCTATTCTGTCCCCTGGCACTTGCTCTGGGCTTAACGTACTTTCAATGGAATTAGAAAAAAACATGAATGTGGATTGTACGGACTTCTTAAACACAGTATACCTAACATCCAGCTGAGTCTTTCAAACTCCAGCAATAATAAAGATTATGACACATTACTGATCCTACTACTTTTGCAACAAATAAAAAAACAACTCCAAATACCTTTCAGAAGCTACTGCATTCAAAAGCTAGAGCTGGATAACTAAATACCCTGTGGTTTTCTCATAAAAGGGTTTCCTTCACCTCCATTTACAGGATTAAAGGATTACTTACTATTGTGCAGACAATAGCTGCAATATCTGATCTTGCCGAGATTCTCAATCCATAATTATCTGCCAAGCTAGCTTTATTTTAGTAAATAGCTTATCTGCCCGAAAGGCAATAGCAAATTGACATTCAACAAGAAATGATTTACATTTTTATTCCCTTTCGGCAGCACGTTCTGCACTCGTGAGCTGACAGCCGCGATCTCGGAATCTAGGAAATGAGAATGTTTTTTTCTCTTCCCCGCTCTACACTTCAATACCTGCGATGTGAACAGCGTGCTCTCTGAGGATTGTCGTGGAGGGGCTGAAAACAATCATTTACATTTAGATAACCTGAGCTAATGCTGCAGGACTTTCCTGTGTGTTTCAGATTGAACAGAATGACTTCAATAAAAAGAAGAAGGGATGCTGCCTGTGAACCTCTGAGGGGTTGTTTTCAGGTGGATAAATGAGCAAGTGGGGAAAGGGCCCATCAGTGTCACTGTTGATTCGGCTATGGAGCTGTGAGGAGATTGAAGCACAGACTATTTAATTATTCAACGTGGAAAGAAATGGGAAAAAAAACCCACATTTTGCTATTTTGCTTATGTTTTTCAAAATAATACTCAAATAAAACAAGCTGGGCAATAGTGACCCACTGTTAAGTAGATTTATATTATCCTTAAGGATGTAGGGTATTGTTTGCCTTGGTCAAGTACAGTACATGTATAGGTTTTAGTGCTGAATTCAGCTACATGAAAATAACTTAGAGGGTGTTACAATGTAAACTGAAGACCACTTGTGAAGCTCTGTATTGAACAATGCTAAATCTTTTAAGACAAGCCAAACTGTTTTAAAATCACATGGTAATCTTTGGCTTGATTGCATCACAACTACGAACCTGAAAACTGATACACAACAAGAACCACACAAGCCAGGTCCAGTCAATCATTTTGAATACCTGCTCGTAAAATTATTCTGAAATCAGCTCTGATGCTTGCGTTAAGAGTGCTGGAACCACAGGCTCCCCACCCCAGATAGGACAATCGGGGTCGTTTGCAGGTTAAGCCCCAGGACTGCCTTGAACCCCTCCATATTGCAGCCAAGAATACAACAGTTGTGATGTGGGTACTGGGCACCTGAACGTCCAATGCCTGGTACACCTTTTGAACGTGGTGGTGAAAATGCTTTGGAAATACGGTCTTCTGCAAAGTGAAAAGAACAGTTCCGATGAGCAGACAAAATGTCTTGAAATCATGACTTCACTGTTCCACCCAGAACGTGTGCTGCACATCATGTCTGCAGCAGACCTGGTTCTTTTCATTCATATGCTACAGGAAGACAGCACGCAAAAACACTATTATACAGCTGATTAAAAGCAGAGCTCAAGTTCATAATCAGCGAACCACTTACAAATGTTAAAATTGGTGATTTCAAGCCTCACTTGATTAAATCAGTTAAATCTTGAATGACTGGCAGGATGTGCCTGTGTCTGATGTACTGACGGGGACACCGTCAGGGTCGTCAGGGTACAAACAGACCTGTGGGGCCAGGAGAGGCAGTCTGATGAAGGCCAGCAGCTTGCTGAGCTCGCCCTGCCTGCACCCGACGTCGTGGTGCACCCAGCTCAGCAAGGCGTTCAGGACCGTCTCCTCGTCGGGGACGTTCATGTCATCAGAGGCCATGAGCTTCAGTACCTCGCCGGCTGGCAGCAGCAGGAACTCCTGGTTCCTGATCACCTCCAGGAAGTGCTCCTGTCAACAGCAACAAAACGGCAAAATCTTTGAGGACCTTGATGGTCTACTGTAGCCAACCCGGTGCTGCCCTGGAGTCAGTGTGATGCAGATTTGTTGTGAGGAGAAGTAGTAGGAACTGCACCGTTGGCCTGGCCAGGAGTGGGCTATTCTCAACCTTTCTGTCATTTTACCACATCATACAGTGGTGACCCTTGTGTTTCCCAGTACAGGTCATGTGGAGCTGCAGGAAGACTGAACCCCACTCTGGTCTTGTACAACCCAGACTCTTTAAAGGCTCTGCCACATTACCCGATTCAAACAGCTAGTATATAGCCCGGTTGTTTACAGAGGACAGAGCTAGTCATGGGACAGATAGTTAGAAGCCCAAAGAGCAACCACTGGATTGACACCAGAACGAAAAGGGAGTATAGAGACTTCCCCCTCTGCTTTTTGGAAAAAGGAAAGAGGCCTCTCCTTCTCTCTTTTTCCCTGTCAAGGCTTCAAGAGGAAAAAGTGAGCCTGGACAGGGGAAAAGGCAGAGGTCAGGATACAGTCTGATGACAAGAGGTACGGAATACTACAACATACAAACGCATAAAGTTCTATATTTATAGGAAGGATCACAGCAGCTGAGAGCCTATCTTGGAATTTTAGGATACAAGTTGAAACTTCACCCTGGAGGGGGTGGTAGTCTATCATCAGACTTGCACACATACACACAAAGGGACCATTTAGAGATACCAAGTAACCTCACCAGCATGACTCTGTAAGGTATAGGCAATGTGGCAAACCATTGAAATCATCCCAGATCCCGGGAACTTGTCATAATACAATTGTGAAAGTTTCCATCTGTATTTTCCTACCAAAACCAAAGTACTTCCTCACTTCCTGGTAAAGCTGAGAGCTAGGCAAATATCACCCCCATCTAAAGCGACACAGCTGGTTTTCACAGAGCCCAGTATGGAAATGTGCCAGCTTGCGGTGGAGATGGGCTACACTGGTAGTCGAGTAACATTATTTTTAGCCTGCGGTCAGAGCAACTCCACTTCTACTGTAATTAGAGATCTAGTTCTGAAAGGAACACAGAAATATAGAGGCCAAAAAGGAGAAACCATTATGCAGCGGCCTGGCACTGGAAAAAAAAAAAAGATGCATCTCATAAAAACAGGCTCTCAAGCACACATCCAGATGTGGAGTGAATCACTAGTGATTCCAATAAACAGGTGAAGCCGGCTTCAGCATCGAATTGTACAGAAATAGTAAAACAGGACTAAATGACCAAAACTATTCGGTATTGAATATGAGTAACAGGAGAAGCTGAGAGTGCAGCTTCTCAAGAAAACCCAGTGATTCAAAGCACAGAGCTGTGTGTGATCTGGACTCTTCATACGGATGTCTCTACTGAAATACAACAAGATTATTCCCCTCGGGCATGTACAGGAACACTCTGCCATAAAGTAAAACACTGCAGCTTTTCTCCACTGATTGCTTCTTCTCTACTCAGCATTCTGGAGTGAAGCAATCACTTTTACTTAGGCATCTCTGTCTTTGTAAAGACTGCTATTGTTATAAATAGAGTTTTGTACAGTCAACAAAGTTCTGAAGTTTTTTTGGAGATACTTCAGAAGGGCGACCTAGTTTGCAGCACTGTTATCAGGAGGATGCAAAGCTAGATCTCAGATGGGGTGTCTCAACCCCAGTTCATCAGCTCTCACTACAAGTGCATTGACTCCTTTGAATGAACCCATCAGATGAAATATAGACATATATTAAAACTCAACAAGCTGTGAATGGTTGTGCTTAATATGTAAAGCATGTTCACCTCCGAGTGGGCATTTACATGCACAGGGATCTTTTCTGCAGGGCGTTGATAGTTTATTGCATGCACATCCTGTAAATGTCTCCTAGTGTGACTGTCATAATGAAAGGGCATTCAATTTAATTCCCTGTTCTTGTGGATGACAGAAGAAATGACCATAGTCCTAACATTTAATGCATGTATCACTCAGCTCTAAGCCAATAACGTTTAAATTTTCTCTGCAGCCAACACATAAACTGTGACCGATGGACAAAAAAATGCTTCACTGTTCGACAACATCTGTCCGCTACTTATCTTTAATTGTGAAGCTCTGTTGTGGCTGCATGGGATCTGACTTGCTTTGTTTATAATCTCGGCTGGCAGTACAGTGTATTAATTCCACGCCAGGCCTCCCCTCAAGCTCTCTAATGGACTCTCTCTGTGACACATAAAGGCTATTACAAGAGCTGTGATTGCACAGATTAGCCAGCGATGGAGGAAATAATTACCGGAGAAAGCCTGTTTGATAGAAAGCTCTAGTGGTATCGGTAATCTCAGGGAGAATGTAGTCCTTTTCATTTCCTTATCAAACAGTCTGCATTCCATGTATAAGCCAACAGCTTGGAGCTGGGCTGTCACTGTCAATCAGACACACACCGTCACAGGCATACTCATGCTTACAGACAGGCGATCTGCATGACAAAAGGCCATATTATTCTGCTTTTGGTCGTCTTAAAGGTGACCAGACAAAACTAGATCCCCATTTTAAACTCATCAATTGAGATACAGTAACAGGATAATACAGTAATGGTAGAGTGCAGGGGGTAAAGAGTGAGGACACACAGTTTAGTGCAAGTGTGTACATTTCTTTTGGACAGCTGTAGCCCTGGAGCTCACTGTGAAATGTCCTATGAACGTGTTTAAACCCTATGCACTCAGGTATCCCTGTTGACTGACTCTCATCCTACAGGCTTTTTATTGTTGCTGGCTTTCCTGGCACCTTTAAAAAATGTGTGACTCAAGAAACCAACCATAAAGAGATACATCTACCTCATTACAACAACAACTAGTTCAATTTCAAGACTTTGTTCTAATAATCGTCTACCACTGTACAGCAGCACAATATTTTTTAGATTTTCCCATGGTATTTACTTTACTTTTTCAATACTCTAGTGCTGGGGCATAAGAGTAAGCTTCTCTAAGCTTTACCGTGGATTAAACCATGACATCACTGACAGCTCATTTCTTGTGCCACTGGGCAGATATTTAAACCTTTTTTTTCCCAGCAGGAGTTAGACTGTGTAGCCACACATTATACAGTACAACAACAATTCTAAACAATTACATTTAATTCCAACTATGATTACAAAGGAAGACAGAGGAAGGGGAAAAGAAATTAATATAACAGCAAAGCTAAAAACAATACAGAAGATCAGAGTATAAAGCATATTCACCTACACACTGGTCAGCAATGGGGTACAGAATTATACACCTGTCCACTAAGCCACAATAAACTACATTTTTTAAACCACTATGATTAAACTATAATACGAATCCTGTTTATCCTTCACCGATTTATACAACGCAGTTATAGTATGTTACAGCTTTATAAACAAGTTAATGGCTTCTGGATTATGGCTTATTAATAATTATACAGAAAAAAACAGTGTCTTTTTATAGACAGTTTCTATGACAACCTAAAGTGAGAACAGAGGCACTGCCTCAGTGAATTATCCATTATTACCACAGTGAAATTGGAGTCCCAGTTGTAACCCAATAAAATCAAACATAATAAAGGAAGTAAAGCCATCCATCTGGCATGACTAATTAATTACAAGGGTTGTATTTTGTTCTTGCCTTCAAATTCAATCACTTCAAACCCACACAAAGTGAGAAGCAGAACATAGATTGAGAAAGAGAATTGAGCTGAGCATCATTGTTCTGTTAAAAAAAAAACTACTTCAAACTATTGGTCCTGTTGTGAGATGAAAATCTTAAACACCCCTGAACTATCGGCGCCGAGGAGATTAGGCTGTCCAACTCCCAAATAAACAAACTTCAAAACCACTAGTTTTGTTGTTTTAGAAAAAGCTTTCTGTCTGACTCTTAGATTCCAGTCCTGTCTATATAAAATCTTTAGCCTGCAAACTTCAGATCCAGATGTTAAGCTCAGATCCACATCTTATACTGGTTTCGGCAAGGTTGCAGTGAAACCCTAAGCCTAATTGGGATAAATAAGTACATTAGCAACAACAACATCTGCAACTCATAGTGTCTTACAGTCACAACTGTAGGCCTCTTCTCTGGCAAAGGCCTTTTTTGCACAAGGACTTGTTTCCCCAGCTAATGGACCTTCAAGTGGAGAACACGACCCTGAAGACACAAATGGAAATTAAGAGCACTGACATTCAGGGCTAAACATCAGGAGGCACTTGTAACACGTAAGGAGTCATGGATTCCCCCAAAGAACTACACATCCATGCATATTGAAACACGGCGTCCTTAAATAAATAAATTAGCCCCCAGCGCGCCAGCAAAAGATCACTTAACCAAAGCATGTAAACTGAATTAGAGAGTTAGGAAATCACAGAAGGTTCCACTCTCATTCCAACAGCTGTTTAATGAATCTGACCTTTTAGATAACCAAAAGTGGTGCCTTCTAGGTTTTGCAAAGTGCTTCTCGGAAATGAGCCCTTCAGAGTCTTTTTTTCCCATCACTAGACAGTTTGTGCAGGAGTGCCCGCGGGAGGCTGGAAGGTGCCCTAGCAGGTGCCCACCATGGTGTAGTTGTGCGCCACCCGGTGCAGGTCGGTGCAGCCCTGGGCATCGGCGAAGGAGCGGATTCCCAGGCAGTTGGAGGGGTGGAGCTGCTTCATGAGGAAGCGACAGCAGGCCTCCACCACGGGGGACAGCTGCAGCAGGCAGGCTGTGGACAGCAGGCTCTCGATGGTCTCCTCTCGCAGCTCCAGACGACCTGCGGAAAGGGCACAGACTTGTATAGACTTCACAAATGGGTCACAAGTGGCTGTGCGTCACACGGGCTTCACAATGTACCACACTGACAGTGTAGAACACAACACACAGGCCTCACAGTTAACCAAACTAACAGCGGACCACATAACACAGACAGGCGTCACAGTTAACCAAACTAACAGCGGACCACATAACACAGACAGGCGTCACAGTGACAGTGTGTCACACAAAGCACATGTGTCACAATGTACCACACTGACAGTGTATAACACAACACACAGGCCTCACAGTTAACCAAACTAACAGCGGACCACATAACACACACAGGCGTCACAGTGACAGTGTGTCACACAAAGCACATGTGTCACAATGTACCACACTGACAGTGTATAACACAACACACAGGCCTCACAGTTAACCAAACTAACAGCGGACCACATAACACACACAGGCGTCACAGTGACAGTGTGTCACACAAAGCACATGTGTCACAATGTACCACACTGACAGTGTATAACACAACACACAGGCCTCACAGTTAACCAAACTAACAGCGGACCACATAACACACACAGGCGTCACAGTGACAGTGTGTCACACAAAGCACATGTGTCACAATGTACCACACTGACAATGTGTAACACAACACACACAGGCGTCATAATGTCCCAATGTCCCACACTGACAGTGTGTCACACAAAGCACAGGCGTTACAATGTAGCACTCTCACAGTGCATAAAAAAATGCACGGGTGTCACCGCACTGGCAGTGTGGAACAACACACACAAGGCGTCACAATGTTCATCAGTGACAGTGTGTCACACAACACACAAGTGTCACAATGTACCACAGTGACAGTATTTCAAACATCCACGTGCCAGAATGAGCTCAGTTACCAGTCCGCCACTAGAACACACAGCAGTCAGGTAAGTCAAATGAATGAGCAATGGCAGCAGCATGATTGGCATGTTTTTCACCCAAAATGTATGAGGTTTTCTTTTCTGTTGCTGCTTTATTTAATTCACCTCGACAGTATAATACCTCAAAGCTGTGCTGCAAATGCGCAATGCGAGGTGAAGGCAAGAGAAGTCATGTGACCTTATTATCCAATCACATTCCCAGAAAGACCCTATTGATCTGTGAATCAAAGTCTGAGCCATAGAGAGCAGAAAAAACACTTTGGAAGTCTATGTGTACAGTCTGATAGACAGAAGCCAGATGAAAAACATCATACATTTAACCATGTCAACATGATATCATATCTTGCCAACAAGATGAAGCAGAAACATTCTAGGAACAGAACTACAGAAGGAGCATTTATTTTTAAATGATACCGTTACCGCCAAATGTATTTTAGCAAACGTAGAGAGATACTTATGATCCGTGATATCTGAATAACTGCTGTGTGACTCTGTTTTTCACATATCAGACAGGGGGACAAGACCCTGAGCAACAGGAAAACTAGTTCACACTGTAAACGAGCGAAAACTAGATGTTTAAATGGCTGTAAAAGTGGTATATCCTGTAAGTGTTTCAGCACCTTCTGCGCTGGGTTACAATCAATCTTGTGTCTGGCACTGTGCAGGAGAGTATAGCCCTTCTCCCTCTCTTAGTACCTGTGTAGGCGTACTGTACCAGAGCCCACAGCGCACTGGGTTCCACACCCTCCATCTTGACTTCCTCTTGTTTCGCCTCCCGGACGTCACTGGTGAACATGGCCGCAAAGTAGTCCGAGACCGAGGACAGGACCAGCCTGGCAGGGGCAGAAAGGTCGCAAGGAAAGAGGGTGAGCCGGGCCCCGTTTCTGTCTGTCCTTTCTTATTGTGGGCTTGTCATATTGCCCTTTGAGGTGTCAGTGAGACGAGAGAAGCTCTGCCAGTTCCACTGGCTCCCTCTCCGCATGAATTATAGATTCAGGCTTACTCAAGAAATTCCTTCACCGCTCCCAAGTCTGACTCCTGTGAGGCCACACAGAAGCAGGTATGGTTTTACAGAAAAATAGTTCAAGCATGAGAAAACTTTCACCTGCACAGGGTAAGTTCCTCCTCCAGTGTGTACATTGCTACCGTCACCTCAGACAAGGCTCTGTTCATTACCCCAACTGCTTCAGTCTGTTAGCAGTACTGATTGTCATCAGCATTACTGGGGTGTCAACCTGCTAACAGGATGGACTAGTGTACAAGTCCAGAACCTTGTCTCAAATTACTTTCCACTGCACATGGTGATACAAACCAAATTAAATCAGCACTGCCACTTTTTCAAATCTTTATTTTAATTTCCACGAACATCCCCTCCGGTTTTCTCTTCTGCACTGGGAACAAGTGAAGCCATCCTGAGAAAGCACTTTGTACGGTTTCCGTAACACAACGGAAAGAGGAAATTCTCTGCTCAAAGCGGAGTGGAAACTCCCTGGTGTCTATAAAAATACACGCTGACTTCTTTTACAGTCCAGCAGTGTATCCATATACTGTAGAATCTGGCAGATAGCTCTACAGACAGTATTTAAATATTTACACAAATACTGTGTGCTCTGCATTTTTCAGCATTATGCCTCTGATGTACTTTATCAATAATTTAAATGATTTTAGATGGCTTAAGCCAGCTCAAGTGTCAACAAGGGACCACCATTGTATTTCTTGTATCATAGCTAGAAGGTTACTCATTTTTTACCAAACATCTCTGCAGTTAACTGAGTTTTGTGTTTTTTGGTTTCATACTGTCTAGTTTTGCAATTTGACATTACTGGGCAGTATCCAGTGTGTTGATTCGCAATGGTGGGATTTTCAATCAAATCTCTCCATGGCCTCCAAGAAGACGAAACCCAATGACCAATTACGATGACCAGTACTTACAACAGTTTCCTTGACTTTCCTCACTCTCCCATCTGGTAAAACAGGTGGCTGCAGCACAGACTCGATTACAGGGGAATGCAGCCTCAAAAGCGAGATCATTTAGGCACAATCTATTTTGCTACAAGCTGTTCTAACCAAATGTCCTCTGAATTTGTAAAAAAAAAAGCGTAGCAATAGCTACTAATTATGTCAGTTTTCAATCTGGACTCATTTCTAAAGGATCTGATTTAAAAGCTAGCGTTTTTTTTATTTGATACGTCTCTGGAACCTGCCACTGCGCTGGTGTTACAGCCACCGTGAAGCGAGAGTTTGCAACTGTTGACTTCACTGTGCCTTCTGACCAGTGTACAGGCACAATCCAGAACGAGCAGGTTCTAGCCTGCTCTGTCTTCATTTCAGCTAAGCAGAAAACAATTACATCAATGACTCTTGGGGCAGGGTGTTTCACTCTAATCAGAAATCACTGGAATTGAGTAATCCTGAGTGACCAGTCAACCGGTTAAGGTTAAGTTAAGGCTCTCACTGGGCTCCAAATACACTACTAGTTTGAATCTCTAGCTTGGCACACCAATTGCTGAGCAACAACAGCGGTTGGTTGGCTTGCAGTTGGCTGAGCTGTGCTCTGCTGTGAACGTGCGGCGTTGTGGTCAGCCTGCCAGATCATTGGAGATTCTAAATAAGGAGCAGCATTAAAAGAAAATAACAGTGGTTCTAAGTTAAGAAAAAGGAAAATTAAAGTGACAGGTGGACTGGCTCAATTTAAGCACAAACCGTTACCCACTGGCACAGTGGCTGCTCAGCACATTAGTATTTGAGTTATAATAGCTATCACAAACGAGCATGGAATTCATATTATATAGAAAATCATTATATTAAACAACTACACAGCTGTGATAAGAATTTATTGTGTGGGATGTGATGGTGAAATTATTACTAATCGATTGACTAATTGATTTGGTCTTATTTGAAGCAATACACTTGGCACTCTAAAGACAGTGGGAACTGTGTGGCTGTGGGAAACCTGATCAGATTCTTCATGCCCGTTACAGACTTCGCAGGCTGGTAAAGGTCAGCACTGTCAGTATTTAGAGGCTGTACATCCAGCGCCCTCTAGATTTATTCACAACGTGGATGAAATATGAACAAAAACATCAAAGAGAAAGAGCAATGGACTTGATAAATCGTCGCGCTTAAAGAGATTCTAAAAAGGTTACACTGTAACTGCAACAGTATTGCGCAGCGCAAGTCATAAGATAAACAGTCAGGGACAACAATGTGTCATCCTTGGGAGTTCCTGACCCAGGGTAGCCGGCTGAGGTAAAACGGGACACTAATGAAGCAAAACACCAGGTTATTAAATCTTCTGTGGCTACAAATTCAATAAAAGTAAGGTAGAAGCATCCCTGTGCTGACTTTGATACAAGACCTCGCAGCTAGGAAAACACAGATAAGAATCACACTGTGCCGTCAGAGTCTTGTGTGGTACAATACTCCCATTATATTCTTGTTTCATCACCAAGTCAACAGCGTCACCGAACAACAAAACAAACCTACTTGAGGGTGTGACAGAATTTATTAGGATTCCATGATATAGACAGATGTCTGACAGGCTCATCTTTTTTGGTTCTTTTCAGCTCATTTACACAACAGCTCAACTTCAACTTCTCTTTTCCAGACTTCTTTCTCCACTTGCCACTAGAGATGATGACCCGGGAGAGTTGGGAGTGGGGTTTGGATTCAACACAAACATTTTCTTCTCCCAAAGCACATGAAACTTGAAGCTGAATACAGTGGCATGATGTAACGAAAGCGCAGGAATTCCAAGGCAGCTTGAGGTGCTGTAGGGCAACCTCACATAAACTAGTTAACTAGCAACCTCACATAAACTAGGTAGTAACAGAAAAGCAGCTCACACACTGCAGGCCAACTGCAGAAAAAAACAGGACAGGCCTTGATGGAACAAAGTCAACTAAATCTCTGCTGCTGTTAAAGCACATAAAAAAATACTGGTTGAAAAAATGCAAGAAAAAGCTGCATGCCCACTGAAAACTCGAAGGTTTTCCTTTGTACTTCATATTTTCAGATATACAGTACAAAATTGAAATACTGACACAAGAACATTTCACATACTGATGCACACAGCAAATAATGGGGGAAAATGCCCATAGGAGCTAAGGGATGACGTAGCAAATACTCCACAGAGACCTTGTGGATAAATAAGTGTCCTATTCTCTCCTTCCTACAGGCTAGGTGGACCTTAATTTTGGAAAGGTGAACCGTTTCAAGGGTTTTATTTTTGGTTTGATGGATGCAGAAAACATAGTCCCCTTTGGCAACATTTCACAAAACCGCTAAATCCTCTGAGAATTAAAAGAAAGAGTGCTGGGATTCCTTCCAACAGACAGTTCTCCTAACCAGAACAAGGTACTACAGAAGCATGGTTTTGACACCACATCCCCGGTCTTAAAAAGGACACAGCTAAGAAAGCAATGATCCACACATGTACACAGCAATCACACAGTACTCGGCTTATATACTAAGAGATTTCAGTTAAGTGAAAGGCCTTCCATTAAAACATCACAAACCTTTTTGGGGCATGATGCAAGTCCCTATAAATGTATGAAGGCCACAAATCATAGCGCAGCAGTTGGATATGCACACAGTAATGAGAGGACCTACTTAGCTTGTCATCGGACCATGGTAAATATACACAGCCATTTCTGCAGTTTAGTCCAGTGTGGCATTTAGTCTCTTTATTTGCATTATTTTTCATTTACCATCATGATCACGTCTTTATGTTTACCAATGTTTCACAATTTTCTGTGTTCTCCCTATGGTACAGCAGATAATATCCAAAACTCTCTGTTTTCCATAATGAAGCTCTCACTGTGTAGTGAATAAAGCAACTGCTGAGACCACACGGCAGATAAGACGATGCCACTTATCTTATATGATAGGATGGGAAAGACTGTTGGGCCCTTATTATAAGGGATTCCACAGTGAATCAGCAGTCTGACAGATACACGGGCTTTGATGTGGCCTGAGAGAGATTAACAAGCAGGATGCAATTATACTAAGAATACTTCTCTCCGTTCAAGCAGTGTGCAGTAGCCTTCAAGTTCTATTCAATGCTGCGCTCTCCAGTGCAGAATATTTCAATACAGATTTCAGCTCATCCATGTACAGTAAGAAGACCTGCTCTCTTCTCTATTAAAGGAATTGTTAATTATGGTTTGAGTTGTTTCTTTACTGAAGCATTAAGATTCATATCAAACCCCCAAGACTATTTACATGACTATTATGAGGAAAACCGTGTTCCCTGATCATTTAAGGAAGATGTGGGAGTGTCTTTCAAGACTCTTAATTACAGCGCTGAGCTTCTAAGAATTTTATTTGATGATGATGATGATAATAATAAAAATAAGAAGAAGGTTTATACAGTACCTTTAAAAATAGAACCTGAAAGCGCTTAACAGTAGGTGTAAAATCAAACAAAATAGTAGGTGCAAAAAAACAACAACATTAAAACAGAAGGACTGCGAATGACAAAATAAACACATTTAAGAAAGAAGAGTAGTATGTAGCAGAAGATACTGTACATGGTCATTGGAAAATGGAGCACACGCAGACAAAAATTATGTGAAATTGCAACCGTTCTTGAGTGCTACTAGTTCTTTCTAGCATTGTTTCTCCCAGTTTGAGACGACAAATTAAGACATATTCTGACCAACTGTCATGGGTGAGGTCATCGAAACGCAGGATTTCAACACAGTATCCCAAAACCAGAACTGACCACATCCTGGAGTCCAGAAGTGAGAACATCAGCCTCAAGGATATTGTTATAGCTTAGTTCATGCTCAATTTGTTTATTGGTTTTTCAGGGAAAAGAAAGAATATTACATGGCACCATATACAATAATGAACACGTCTGAACAATCATCATGGCACGAAACAGTTGGTACCTAAACAGTGTAAACCCAACCAATAATATAAAAACAGGAATAAAGGGGTAGGAAAAAGGAATTTGGAGATTGGGAAGAGAAAAGCAAAGGAGAAAGAGAAAAGAAAAAAAAGTAGGTAGAGACAAAACAGAAAAGGGAAGCCACAGTCTTCAAGACTTACTTGACTGTTTATTTTCTTTCCATCCTGCTCCTCAGACGCGGTTTACAGCTGGTCCACATCTGCAGTGTGGACACCTGTAACGTGCACAGAGCTGCCCTCACCTGTGAGCGGGGATCCTGCGCTCGCCCGCCACCAGCACCACGTCGCACAGCTGCTTGTGTCTCAGGTAGCTCTCCATCTTCCTGAAGGTGAGCTCAGCGTGGTTCAAGGCCTGGAAGAATTCCTCAGAAGCACAGGTCTCCATAGTGTGGCATGAAGACACCGTGTGGCAGCTATTGGAGGTCCTGCACGAGAAACACATGACAGATTCTGGCATTGGCTCTTATGAAAGTGCTCCAGGGTTTGGCACAAATCTTGCTCCCAAAAATTGAAATTGTTTTGCACGTTTTTCTCCCTCAGCAGTTTTTACTCTATTGAAGTCACGCACAGACCCTTCTACAGCCTGGCGTTTCATGGTGTATCAATGCGTTTACCTTTTTCAATAATTTCCCATGACCTCACTGTGGTTTGTTTACTCCCTTACTTTACTCTTTTGCTATTTTTACTATGGTATCCTTGGTTTTACCATGGTTGTATTGTAGGTAGGAAGTGTATAACCCCTCTTCTATAGTTTGATACCTTACTGCACAGTGACCCCTTCGAATGTTGCAGGTATGAGCTGCTTTTGATACCTTGAGTTCCCAGAGTTGCATTTTACCTCAAGCAGATTCTCAGTAGAGCTCTCAGACACTTTTCCCCACAATCAAGGCTGCTTCAGTGTATATGACATGAAAGAGTCTTATAACTGATACAAGAAATTATCTGTGGCCAGTAAAGTGATCTTCTCTTATCTTATAGGAAAAAGAGATTTTTCGTATTTCAAACATCTATCCAATGTAGTTGCTGAAAACATGGAATAAAGATGCATGGAGGAAAAGTTACAATGTTACAAATGCTTCTCGCAGATGAGCAAACATAAATAGATGCATACATGCAGCTCCAACAGTGGGGGACTCTCTGGTCTAATATAGAGGAAGAAATATAGCTCTGACTTCTTTGAGAAGCTGTTTAATCCTTCTAATGCGGGAAAGATGGTTGAATCTTAAACTTTTAGGGCTCCTCCTTCAAAGTCGGTTTTAATTAGGCACATCAGCTTTGGTCTGTCACCACCACATTTTTCCTCCAAAAAAGTATCCCAAAAGAGGACAAGTTACCCGATTATGTTTCCTCGGATATGGAATTAATTGGGTCTTGCGTTAGTCATCAGCCGATGTGAATCCACATCTTGTCCTTAACATTGTAGAAGAAAGATGTCACTTCAAATGAGTTAAAAAGATATAAATAACGAGAATATCGGCATAGAGAACAAAGTGATCAGAGTAATCAGAGCATGACTGATACAAACTTTGCAGTTTGTGGTACGCTCTCGAGAGTCACAGCATAATGAATGCATGGAACTACCGAGTCTCCTACTGTTGTGGAAAATAGTGTTCATCATGCTCACACTGATAACAAGAGAGAATGACATGTCCTAATGTCTGTACTGCCTGAGGCGGTGACCAGGCTCAGGCAGAAATGATGATGAACCCGAAGTGAAAAATATAATGAGAAACTACAGGATGTATCTGGGCACTGTTACAGGATGTACACACAGCAGCCCAGCAAACACACAAAAAAAATATTCAGAGCTACTGCTGCTTCGTTTTAGGACTGAACCCACAGTTTCCTAATTTAATCTGTTGCCCTGTCCCGAGAAAAAGACTCCTTTGTGTCTTTGATATGTAAATTTCCTTATGTATCTTATTTTCAAAAGTACAGGTACATCACATTTTTGCTCTCTAGCTCAATTTATTCAAAATCACTCTATTAATCTTGCCTTCACGTGCAGATTTATTTTGCATTTTGACTTTTGTTCGCTCTGCTTTGAGGTGAAACTTGCTAATTTGCTTAATCTGCCCTGACAGGTCCTTCCTTTCACAAAGAAGGGGAAATTCTGTAGAAACGCTGCTATGTTTGCATTAACATATGTGGTTCCTCCCTTTTGTTTGAGATGTGTTTCGAATGAAATAGAAATCCTGCCATTAGCACTAAACTTTATGTTTAAGTTCCTTTCCCAACTAATTCACACCAAATTGTATAAACATACCCTGACAAGGAGTTCAGAATATGCAGCATTAGTGAATGAGCGGGATAAGCCTGCCTTTGAAGTTCTCTGTGTGCATCTCTCACTGCAGCTCCTTGTGGCTGTGAGGCTCTCTGCTGGAACAGCCAAACCGTGGCTCCCTGCTTCCTCAGGGCTGAGCGGATTCTGCTGTGTGCAACTTTGGCCGAGTTAGATCTAAATAAAGACAGCTTGTCTTTTTTTTTTCCCCCAACGTGTGGTACCACCTCACTTTAGAAAACCAAGCTCTCCTGGAGCCCGGGGTATTGTGTCACAGCACATATCTGCAGTGCAGATTCACAGATCCCTAGGACTTCAAAGGAATGGGTTGTGAACAAATGAAATGAAAAAAAAAAACAATGAAAAGAACCCCCCCCCCAAAAAAATGGCAGCTGGTTTATTTTTAAGTACTTTTAATTTTCTTAAGTGTGATGTTTAGATTGACGGACTTACTAGCCTCTGAAAGACCTCTGAAGAGCATATTAAAAGGAAACGCAAGAACGGGAACTACCGCATATTTATTGCTATGGCCAGCAGTAATATACATTCAATATTAATAAAGTACAGACACAGTTCCATACAGCAGAATGCTCCTTCATTTATCATCAGCATCACAGCGTGTGCATTCCGAATCATCCTGTCCCTTCTTCTTGAGCAACATATGCCTGATCCACCCCTTCTTTAGTAACTATCATGCAATTAGTTGTATTTTCTCAAACCTCCCTATCTCACTGAGTCCCACAGGCCTGTAAACCATACCATTCCATTACCGGGAGGAGTGCTCTCTCTCACCTCCCTGCTGGAGCTTGTAAACAGACGGCCATCTTGGCTCAAGGCCACACCACAGGGCCTGAGTTTTGAGCCCAGATGGTGGCTCTCTCACAAAGCCCCCCTCTCACTTCATCACAGTGCCTTTTAACTCTGGAACTAATGTGGAAGACTGGCACATAATGAGGAGATCTAGTAATACACCGGAGCACAATGAGGACAACAACATTAGAAATGCATTTGTGGTCAGAGGAAACAAAACAGATGCAAATTAAACAAATTCTTAAGGCTGTTCTAGCAAAATGCAGGAATAAAAAACACTACAAAGAACCTAGCCCAAGGTCAGGCCAAAGCATGAGCACTTGAAAACTCAAAATATTACAATGGAATAAAACTATGCAACAATGCAAGCCAATTGTCGTACCAACAACTAAATCTCTTGACTTAGCTTTGCAAAGGAGGGTTAGGGAATAGTGTAAGTCGTGCAAAGATAACTCAAGAAAGACATTGCTGTCCTTAAATCATAGGTCACATCAAAAAGCCTGACGGGCTCTCTGTACTAATTTAAATGCACTTCCTGCACATCTACTATGCAGGCTTTGAAGATCTTATTTCCTGTGTTTGAGTGAAGACATCAAAAATAATAATAAAGTGTCATTTACGTTCTGTTTTATCTGTGTTCTAGGGCACTTTACCCTGACACAAACAGAGTGAAGCAACACAATTTGAGCAATTAAAAATGGGGGGCATGTTCATCCTAAATTCCTTCTACACCCATGGTTTGGAGAAAGATACTAGTGAGTTGTATTGTATCTTTCTCCAAACCATGGGTGTCATGTAGTACTCGTTTCTTAACAAGGTTTGGTCTGTTTGTGTAAAATGTAAAACATTTTACTTGTGCAAAATATAATGTTACACATGGTCCAAAAATGTGCACCATACTGCACTATACACCAAAAACATCCATGCTTTAAACTGAGAAGAAATTGAAATGTAAAGAGAAAAAAATTGAATACCAACATAGTGTGTCACCCATACTGTTAACCTCGGTACAAACGGTACAAAACACTCTTTCCTCCATACGCTACCTGCCTTGAAATCCAGCAAGCGTAGTCTGCATATTTTAATAAACAATCAGTCATGCCATTGCTTAAGTCATGACTTAAAAAAAACTCTAGTGAGAGAAACTAAGAACTCCTAAAGGAAAACACAGCAGGCTGAAACTGTGTTAACTAGATTGATCTCTGCATAAGAAGCTTGTAGTATTGTCATATCCCTTTTGGATAAATGCAATTACAATTCAGCACAATCTAAGAAGATTAGCTGCATTTGAATAGCAACAGACAATGTCAGGAAACACAAGCTCCAGAAGAAATGACTGTTTTATTGGCGAGCAAGAATTTTAATGAATTGTGCATGAGAGTTAAGATATAAACTACTAAATATTTAAATTAACATACAGTCTGCAGGACAATAAAGCAGGCTGGGTTTCTTGGGTTCATGTTCAATTAAATGATCATGAGTACCGGAGCTGGCAGAATTTGGCAAATGTCATCATTTGTGAGAGAAGGCAAATTCATGGCACGGTGAACCTTTTTCTGTCACTGTGTGACAGCGCTGTAGTAGCACAGAGCCCTGACTGGTGGCATCAAGTCGTCCAGCCATGAGCACTAATCTTTCTAGGCGACTTGATTGTTATGAAACATAAACACGACTGTGAATGAGTCATGGGCAAACATTTTGTCTTAAGACAAAGGAAATGTCCAAACAAGGACAAGGAAACCATGTTATTCACTGATGGGTGCTCTGAGTCAAACGCATCATTAAGTGATGAGCACGATGAGGGCAGCTGCTTTTCATTCTGTTTTGAAAACCGAGTGCTTAAAATGAAGCATTCTGACATTTCAGATTGCACTGAAAAGGTTGGCCCAAACTCAAAAGACCGTATGAAAGATTACAAACAACAGGAAGCCATCTGACACATTTATTGCTAGTGTACTTTATTGCTAGTAGCTAATTGATCTGCAATAAAAATCTCATCCGGCCACTTCTTAAAATAGGCTAGGGTATTGACTTCAACGCTGTTAAGCCTGAAGAAGGCTCTGTTGAAGAAAACTCAACATTTATGCAATTCAGAGTGGAATTAACATTAGTACTCATTATTGTATTTAAATAAGGCCTAGAACACCTTCAGGAACAGGTCTGGCCTGCACTCAGTACTATTGTCTAGTTCACCTCCTCTTACTGCAAGTGACCAAAAATAAAAAAGTCAACAGAAATACTTCCTAAGAAATCTCCCCTCCTTCTCCGTCCCTTTCTCCATGACTATAGGGACTAATAGGGAAGGCAAGTTCTACACGGGCAGCAAGTCACAAAATACAACATTCTTAATATCACAATACCCTCCTTCTTGTTAAAACAAGTAAAAAACAGAAAAAACAGTTTTCTGCTACAACTTACAGCAGAGTTCTAGGTTTTGTCAGAATGCATTTTATAATCACATTACTCACGTATTAAACACAAAATGGTAATGTTAAGACATTTAAATATGACCTACTTTCAAGACAAGGCAAATAAAAGGTACTTGTGTGTGATCTCAGTACTGCAGAACAGAACACAGGCTGTCAGTGCTAGAGGTGGGGGGTATAAACGTGCTGCACAGAGCGCTACACTTCGGAGCCTTGTGCCACACTGCTTCCTTCCCCTACAGCTCTTCTCCACCTGAGGCTGTTTGCAGAGGAGCAACCAGCGCAGTGAACAGCCCCAAATCCGAGAGGGAACGGCCCAGCGGAAACCGCCACGTCAAGGCGGTGAGGAAGTAACCTGGGCTGAAATCTTAAGCTTTCATTTAAAACAAAATGACACCTGTGCAGTTTTCACTTGCGCTGCGTCTTACAAGAAACGTGTCGTCGCTGCTTAGCTGACTGACGTCACCCCCAGCAGGGCCACTTAAGGGAGTGTTCTTAATTGAACTGGCATTGTACTGTACTTGTGCTGTTCGGGTGAGCTGTTAAACAGAGAGCCCTGAGTGTCAAGGCACCATTCAGAAGAGCTGGGGTGTTGTCCCTGGCTAGGAGCAGGTGGCGCTGCACCGCACTAGTGGACGAAGCGGATCTTCTCCTACATGTAAAGCTCTGTTGGATCCACTTGGATGAAAAGTGCATGTTGTTGCCCGTTTTGTATTATTATTACTACTATTAGGTGGGGTGCATGCAATTATTAATTGACATCCAGTAATTTAGGTCCTCTTGGTCTACCTAATATCAGACGTCATGCAATGAGCAACAGAGCGAAATTCATGCAACGCCACAATTGTGGAACTCACTGTTTAAATCCGTTAGAAGATTTTAAGAGTTTTAAGTTATCAATTTAATTTGCCCCTGGTTTTAGTTAGTTAATTTCCTGAGTGATTCTTTTTTTCAGCTCTGTGTTCTACTGTACAATTGCACAGTGTTTTATGCCTTCTTTACAAGTGCCGATTCCGAAGGATGCAATATTACAGTGGCTTTATGGATTGATCAGAAATCCTCAATTTCTAAACGCTTTGAACACATAAGCAGGTGATTTGTTCAATTAAGTTATTTATCGGTTATCTGAAATGAAAACACCAACAGCCTGTAGCTCTTGAGGATCGTAAGTGGACATTCATGACTTAATTGAACCAATTAAGGAGATGTCATTTATCAAAACCTACATGTTTCTAAGCCCCTACAAACTGATGAATTCTGAGTGTGGCGCTCCGGGGACCACAGGGATGTAGACATTCCATACTCTTTGTTTAGAGGAACTATAAAGTGCATCGCAAATTTAAATGACTTGTTTAAAAACCTAAAGACCATCCAGAAGGGCCCATGCAGACGTCAGACTCATCTCTAGAGAAAAGCGCGTTGGATAAATGGTTAAGAGTTTCTCGCATGTGAATGCAGCAGCAGCACTGCTTCATGCCCTTGTGAAATGAGACACATCTGTCTTGAAAGTCTGTAACTAAGTTAACGGGAGCATGGCAGACGTAATTCATCTTGTTAGCACGCAACTCCTTCAGCATAGACAGAAGTATTGATGGAGTGGAAAAGGGGAAGGTCTGCACAGCTCATAGATCACACAGAGGGACTGGAGCGTGTAGCGGTCAGCTTTCAGCGCAGCTCTGATGGAGGAGTCGCTCGCTGCATTGCTCATCATCTGCTCAGCTGCACTTTACAAGAGTCCCGATAAGAGCCCGGTTATCGGCAGACAGTAATTAATTCCCACTTTAACGAGGGATGGCTTCATCAGGACCACAATTTATAGCACCGAGTAACAAAAAGAAAGAAAAAAGAGAACGAGCCGAGGCAACTAAAGCGTTGTGGCGGGACGCTGGAAAGCAGCTGCTGTGTTTTCACGGCAAGATGTTTTCTCTGTAAGGCGTTCCTGTCCGCAACGTGATGCTAATCTGCGTCTCGATGGCGCAGAAAGTCGTGAATTACGGGATACAGGCTCCGAACCTCCAATCAAACCGGCAAGAGGAATTATAACATCTGCACAGACGTACACACCCATACTTACTCTGGATTATAGCTATGCCATCACATCACGTGAGGCACCAACAAATCCAAATAAACAAAGATGTTCTAATGGCCCTGTGATCCAACGGATATATAACAGTCTGCACAAACTTACGCCTGCAAGCAAGTACACATTACCTTTATAAGTTACAGGACAGGAGAGCAAAACAAAACAATATATTTCCAATTCATCTTGAGGCATTGCTTAGAAACGAAAATGATTTAATGGGATGACATAGATGCATAATCCTTTGACATTGCATAACAGCGTAAACCATCCTCAATCAGTCCTTCATTGCAAATTCCTTTGATGAAAAAAATATCTTAAAAAATTGTTTGCAGGTTGCTAAAAACATTTTTTTTATTAGCCAGCTTTAAAACAGCTTCTGGAATACATACTACTAGTGTAGGGCAAGCTGTGAGTGATTAGCAACACCACATTTACCCAAGCAAAGCACATCTTCAGTAGACAATTTCTGAACACAAAACTGTAACGACATTCGTACAAAGAAGTAAAAGAAGTGCATCTAATGACAAAGACAAAAAGTACTTCTGAATCCTACCACCACTCACAGAAATAATCGAGTTTTCACTTTTAAATGTTACAGAATTCAAGCCTCACGGCAAAAAAAAACACCTACTCCTTCTGCTCTGTGAGCTGTCGAGAGGATCAGTTTCTTGCTTGGCTTCTTAGTACAGAAAAGTTTCTCTCCAATTTCGAAAGTGACAGCTCCCGGCCCATCTAATACAAACCCCTCCCCCCCTGCTCTTGAACAGCCGAGTTGTCACTACTGGGAAAGAGCCACAGAGGGACACCTGCTGCCCCAGTACCTGCAGGAGCTGCTGTCGGAGTCGTTCTCCTCCTCCTCGCTCCCTCCGGCGTCCTCTGTCTCGGGACCGTCAGGGGCCTGTGCCCCCTGGCAACCCTCCGCTGTGAACTCCAGGCAGGGCACCTCCAAAGGAGCAGCCCCGGGATGGAGTGAAGGGCTGGCACAGTCCCGCTGGCTGGTGGGGTGAGGGCAGCCCATCGCGGCCAAGGGCAGCGGTACGTTCCCGGGCTCCAAAAACTTTCTACCACTGCTGCTGCCGGCGGGGGCCCCACCGTTAGAGGGGTGACCCCCAGTTCCCCTGAACCAGAATTCCCCTGGCTGCTCTTCCTCGGCCAGGCCGGTTGGTGGCGGGGACGTGGGATGGCCGAACCACCGCCATCTGATTCGCAAGATCTGCTTCACGTCAAACTCCTTCCTGGAGCCAGACATTCCCTCTACCGGGAGCCAGCGATCGTCTAGGCAACGGCACAAACAGCACTGTGAGAGGCTCCTTTCTGTTGTCCGAGTGAGCACTCTCTCTCTGTCGCTGCCTTCCTCTCTCTCTCAGTTGCGCTTGCTAACGCACACCCAGAATCTCACACACACACACTCCCAGACACTTACTCGCACAGAAGATGCATGCTTGTTTTATCTCCTTCTAAACAACTGGCTTATATATATATTTAATATAAAACAGGCTCTTTTTCCTAGCAAATGACTGACTATACAACTAAACAAAAAATCTTCTTTTCATCTAAAGACATCAGAACTTCCAGACTCAGATGAGCGCTGAGAGGAGAGTTCAGTTGACAGCTGAGCTAAAGAGGTCCATGTAACAAGGGCTGACCCTACCACAGGGGCTCAGGGTCAGTGCCCCAGCTTCCCACGAAAAGCATTCCAGGTGCCTTTTGAGGAGGCCCTCCCTACCCATTCCTGGACCGTGAGCTCTCACAGACACTGCCAGCCTTCGTCAAGCCCTTTCGAACGGGAACAGCAAAGCGCACACATCACCCACCCCCTCCTTGGAAACCACAAATGACAGAGACAGACAGCGGCTCTGATGCAGCATCGCAGCTCAGCTGCTCCTGCTGCCGTTAACCCTGTGAACGCCACTGGGTGATCACGTGCACCTCCAGCTCAGAAGGAGCTTCAGGACGCCTGCTTGAATACAGCTATTCCAGCGCAACAAGACCGCTCCCGCGCCTCACTGACAGCCAGGGCATGGCCAGAGCACAAGCATATCAGGGGCTCTTCCAAGAATTCGATACGCTATTTCAGAAACAAAAGAGCACTGGTTTTGGGGAGGGGGGGGGACATCTTAATAGGAAAAAAGGGGATATTTTGTTTTACTTGGACTGGCTATGTCAGAAAAAAAGGGATCTCCAGCCAGTCCGTGGGGGGGGGAACCACAGAAAGCCAGACTCTGCAATGCACCACTCCCTGGAAATCATCTTTAAATGTTTGCAAACCTCTACGGACATCCTCACTCAGACAAATGCAGTCAATACTGCTCCAAACACTGAAGTATCGGCTTTCCTCTTAGCAAGGGCTGTGGCCACAATCTCCCCAGTCCAGTGGAGGGAGAGAAAAAATTAAAACACGGTGTACAACATAGTGTTGAATTGTGGCTTTCATGAAAAATACATCAGAACTGGATCAATAGAGCGCTGTGATATCCTGCACGTGGTGCTCTGATGCTCCTAAAAATAGCAATGACAATAGGCAGGATTCTGTGCTCCTGTACAGGCCTCCTCTAACAGACCGAAGGAGGCTTCGTATTTTCCAAGTTTCATATGCCTGTTTCTTGAATTCAGACTTTAAATGATTTGCTTTTTGAGTGGTAAGGACACAGTAAATTGAAGGTTATCAATCTCTATCCTTACGAAGTACTGATACAGAAACACCCTATTATGTGACTCACGGTCCCATTTTTACCCTAGGGACAGACATGGGCAAGTAACACACAACAACTCCTCCAGCTTTTCTTTCGGAACCATCAGTTCAGCTAGGTGACCAAAGTTAAAGGATCACTGCAGCTTTAAGAAAATCATAACAGGAAACAAAAGAAGAGAAAGCAGTTGCTAGCAGATTAACTTTTTTTTCCCCCAGAATAATTACCTGGCTAAAAATGTCTACTGCTTTCGAAGACTAGCATACAGCGATTCTTAACACGCTAAACTATCTTGCATTTAGGAGGAGGAAAGCAGAAAGGGCAAGCAGCCCACAGGAGCACTCACAACTTAAGAGGAATAATGGAGAAAAGCAAACTTATATCCCACAAGGCCCCATAAAGACACAGATTGCAATCGAACTGTAAGGGGGTGGATGAGGGTTGGCGGGAGGGTTCATGTTGTTAATTAAACGAAAGATCAATGTCGGAGATCAAACAACGCAACATAAAGAGAGACAGTCGAGTTTTTTTTCAATAAAATGACTTTCTGAAGCATGCGAAAGCATGAGTGGACTTACTCCCACACAAGTGCATAAGAAGGGTTTGCAAACATAACTAAGAGATCTCAGACACTCCACTGCTTCTTAACAGAAGCCACGGTACCAGCTTTGGTGTAGGTAGCTGGATAGCTTGTTCCATATACCCACAGGCCCTTGCATAAAAAAGCGATTAATGTTCTCAGTTCAAAACGTACATTACAGTGCTTCCACATAGTCTCCGTTCGTGACCTGTGCCTTGTGGTTTACTCCTGATTCTGAAGAAGTCCACAGGGTGCCTTTTGGTTCCCCTTCGACCCTTTCAAAGCCCGAACCAGGTCCCTGTCCATCTTTTTTGTTCAAGACAATTGTTCAACACATTGTTGCTTTAGCTTTCAGAGCTGCATGTTCTTTTAATCCAGGGAAGTTATCTAGTTGCGATTCGCTGGATTGATTCCGGAGCCGCAATATCTGTGAGGCAACACGATGACCAAAATTGTAAACAGTATTCACAATGAGGTTCTACTAGTGCACTGTATCATTCTAACATTACCATACCCTTCAATTAAGTAAATTCCTGTTAAATATATTTTATCCTATTTAGTACTTCATGTTGCTTCCACACATTGTCCAGACGTTGGAAACGAGTGTCAAATTAAAAACCTACTATGTATTTTTCACTAGCAGCTTTTTTTGCCATTTCTGCTTTTGTCCCATTCTTATCCATAGTTTTCGTATCTTCAAATGTTTGATATTTCACACACTAAACATAATCCAGGTGTTTGTCTACTCTTTTATAAATTAAGTTTTTCCCAGCAAATTCAAAAAAACAGTAAGTGTTGGTTTATTTTAAAAAAGGCGTATTTCGATTAAGACGTCAAGGCAATAAGGAAAGAGGATTTGTGAATTATCCTCCAAATACTGTACATGCTTCTCTTGTGGAGAAGACTTATAGACTCATCTATACAAACAGACTCATGTATACATGTCTGTCAGCTGGTTCACAGGGATCTGAATGTTCTCCTGATCAAATGCTGCAGAATGTTCCCTCAGTGTCTCCTGCACTGCCACTGCTAATTCACCGTCATTACTGAAGTTCAGGCCTTGAGAAGCCTCCTTTCTTATTTTAATCCCATTTAGCAAACATAGTTTTAGAACCAGCACTACGTTTTCACAACAAATTGAAAAACAAGAGTTTCATACTGTACCTCTTGGTACTGATAGGAGAATTGAACAAGGCAGCAAAACTGACATTATACCATGACACTAGGACATTTCATTTCACAGGTTTCTGAATTCTTTCAGGACACTGGCTTGCAATATGGAAAACAAGGACAAACCTGGGACATGAAGTCTTGCTCCAAAAAATAATTTGGGAGAATACACTGATATGGAGCAACGTTTCTATTTTTACAGGTTTTTGTGCTGGAAATTAGAGAGAGGGGAACATCCAAGTATTCAGGACTAGATGCCATGTAATGCAAACACGCATATTGCATGATTGTTAAGTGTACAATATCTAACCCTAGGCCAGTCCTAATCCCTCAGTGCTCATGTGAATTTGGCAATTTCCATATCTGAGCAGCAGCACCTTACTGGATCAGAACTCATTCAGGTTTGCATGGTGTTAAATGGATGAAAGCACAGTGGACTTCACTGTAGAAAGGGATTCTATTCCATTGCAGAGATTATTTCCTAGCACAGCTAGGTGGCGTAACTGCTGGGAGCAGTTGGCATAAAGCATCTCACTCAAGGTACAACAGCAGATGTGCTGCAGGAACGGGAACCCACAATATCAGTTATCAGACCAGTGATTTTCCCACTGTCCTATGATGCCCCCACTCATTTTTATTACAAAAGATATGAGTAAAGCATTTCGTGCAGCTTTAAGGCTCTATTGTGAAGAACAACAACAAACATTAAATGGAAACAATTCAAACAGACACATCCAAACTTCCTAACGGGGCTCTGAAACTAAGATTACTTCCTTGTGCTGTTTTCTTATCAAGAAAAAGCAGCTGTAATCTCATTGAGGGGTTCAGGCTTTATGACTGACGTTTTCCTTAAGCTTTCCACAGAGGGGATGATGAGGTGATAAGAATTCTTATGAGCAGTTATTATTTCCACTTCTCCTACTGCTCCAATAGGTTGTTGGGCTCTGGGGAGGGCGTGTTCTCATCTACAACGCAGACAGACACGTCTCAGCCTGGCACCATTACTGTGCCTTCTGTGAACACAGAGGACTCCGCAGGGACTGGGCCTCAGTGCTCAGGAAAAAAAGGCAGTTCTACATAATGCCACTCCCACAAAGGTGAAGTGTACATCTCTTAATCCTAGTTATTTCCATCTCTTTGTGTGGATACACTCCCAAGTTGACCGGCAAAGCAATACAGGAAACAACATGAACATATCTGTCTTCCTTCCTTTAACCCCGGTTAATCTTTCACACACATACTTCTCCCACAACAAAAACAAAAAACATAATTAAACAAGTAAGAATGTAGCTGTATGGTTGCTCCACCTCTAACTGAACTACAGCTAAAATACTGAAGTTGATCATTTTCTTTTTTGTTATTGCTGCTTCAGATGTGACACTAGAAGATTAAGCCTAACAGTACACATAATTTAATCGCCATGGAAGAATTCACAGTGGGGATCCTAATTTTGTGAGAACTGAAACATTTTGCCTCTCATAATGGCTGATCACTGCAAGAAACGCAATGCATTCTAAACCAATTCAAACCATCTGTTTAAAATTCAGAAGACATTGTGCGGCTGTTGAAATACTTATCAGAGGTCCTACACTCAGAACTGGAGGAGAGCTACCTGGCAACTTCATTACACAAAACACAATGGTGTGGGTGCATGTAGCACAAGTACTTCGTACACAGGGCTATTTGTACCCTCGTTCACACAATTTGTATTAGGTACACTGAATAATTTATAATGCAGAGTTTGGCTGTAATAACAATGAACACAGTAATCAACATTGCCAAGGCAAGATACATTTAAATTATGTGATGTCTTAAATGTGACATAAACTACTGTTCTTTAAAATATAATTGTTTTGTGTTTATTGCAAAAAATGACAAATTCAATAGTGCCAAGACAGGTTATCTTCCGTTCTGAAATTTAGCGAGACATCCTGTTCTGAACCTGTACTCTTAGAACTTCTTTAGAACAAACTGAATCTGAAAAATACCCCTTTTTTGACTCCTATGAATTATTTTCATTTCACTGACAGAAAGTAGAATTGTGAAAACCAACTTTATCCAAAACAATGCTCTATCAAATGTTGTATCAATATCACTCTGTAGATATAGCCTGGGAGACTGAAAAACTGCATCATTTTTATTTGCAGCAATTTGTTCCAACCCTATACCGTACAAGCGGATATAACCCCAAGCCACTTCTAGCAATAAAGTTGAAACACCATCTTAATGTTTGACCTATATATTATTTTGCTCTTACTCTCGGACGGTCTACTTTAAACTACAACTACATTAAACTGACATATTTTTATGCCATTTTAGAAATGTTGTAGACATCAGTCCCTTGTGTGATACCACCTACCAGCACAGCAGACCAGAATTGCACTATATCACTATGTCATACCAGAATGTGCAAAAGGACATTCTTTGTAAATCAGTGTCAACTGTCCTCATTTGAGCTGAAACTAGCCTTTGCGACATCAACTCCATGAAGAACAACCACCTTGAGCCTACTAGGTATGTTTACTACCGTTGTGAGCCTACTGGGAGGGAACAATAGGTTTTAAACTATTTAAAAGGGGTTCATGCTTTACGACCATGTTTCCTGTAATCTTTCCACAGAGGTGATAATGAAATGATAGGAGTTCTTATCCTCCCTTTTCACCCTCACAACTTGCCTATTTCCAGGGTTTTCAAACAAAATGCCCTCCAGACGGATCCTCTTTTCCATACGCAAAATTGTCTCGTACAGCCAGTCATCTCTAACCCATACAGCCATCTTTTAACCAGAGCTGCTGTATCACCGGTAAATACACATCCAGCAGTACACACACATCCTCAGGCCAGTCAACCAGAGAGCATCATGTTTGTAGAAAAGTCTTGTCATTCACAGCAGGAAAAACTGGATGACCATTTCAAAGAACACATTAGAGGAGTGAAAGTCGAGCATCTCTCCAAGATGGCAGACCACCAAGTTTCAGCTTGCAACATGGATTCTACCTCTACTTGTTCCTTAGTAGCTTGCACGCCAACACAACTGCCAGATCAAAACCTCTTCTATCAAAGCACTCATAAACAGATGGTGTTTTTACCCTGTTCCCAAAGCAGAGGAACAGGGTAAAACACCACCAGATTCTAGAAAGTCATCATTTCTGACATTCAGGAACTTTGGGTTATAACCAAGAAGGGAAGAAGGGTTGTATTTCTTAAAGGTAAAGTACAATGTACAGTATTACTTTAAAAAGAATGTACTGCCTTGTCAAAAAGCTTTATAGTGAAAAGTATAGCAAAAGTTATAGTATAAAGCTGGGAAATCCCAGAGCTGTCCTGCTGAAATTATGTCTGTTCCCAATGTCACATCATTGCACCAGTGCAGGAGAGTTCTGTCTCTCAGTTCTTCCCCCTTCTGGTAGTAATCAAATGTTCTGTCTTCTTCACTCCAAATTGCTCATACCGGGAATCTGCACTGTCTCTCTTATGACCAGGAGGATGACAGAATCTCAGCTTGTCTTCAAGAGGAGCTACCATGCCCAGTCAATTTCTGATAAAAACATCACTGTGTAATTTGAAGTGAAAAACCAAAGAGCGCGTGTTGCATTGAAATAAATGCAAGTACTGCTGCTGCATGTCAAGCATGCTCCCGCAGAGCGAACAACAGCACGTTTCCTTTCATCATTTTGTGGAGTGTGGAATTAGAAATTGAATAAAACTCTGGGAACGGCGAGTGGATTTTTGAAAGGAGAGCTGCTCGTCACTTGTGCCACTGCTGAAGTTCCAATCATGCTCTACAGCTCAGGTATCCCTAGGCAACCCCTCATCATTGCCACAGAAACCTCTGACGGCAAGCAAACAGCTATCATAGACATTCATGCTATCAGCAGCCTACATGGGGTCATGCTTTGACACAGCTTTGGAAATGGAAGGAGAAATTCAAGAGGGTGTGAGGAAGCCAAAGAAGACATTATTCAGAAGGATCTGTTTTCTAATCATCCTTCCACACATTGTAAGTGGACCTGCAGTGAGATTATATTCACACATTTGGAATAATCTCTGTCTTAAACAAATGCCAACTGAAGTATATTCAAATCAACATACCTAAAGGCACTTGCATGTTTAACATGCGTATGTGTTAAACAGTACAACCCCTTATGCCAACAGTGCATATGACAAGTATGGTTCTCTGAAAAAAGAATTATTTGGCTCTCATTACAAAGGGATCTCACTGGTTATAAATGAGCAGGACTTTGACATATAGGCTTTCATGCATGGAAGCCTATAGTTAATGTATTACTTCTTCCCAGATTTCATATGTACCACAAGACAGTGTAATTCTACCCTTGGCAAGTATCGTGGTGAAAATAGGAAAATTGTTATGTGACAAAGCTGTCAACCAATTTGGTCCTAACTCGGGCAATGAAAAAAAACCTTTCACGATCATCTTCCTGGGAACCATAGCAAAAACATGAACTGAATCGTGGCACATTTTGGCAACACTCAATCCTGCTTCAGATTTCCTCCTCACAGGCTGCTGTAGTGATTTCAGCACTGGGGCTGGCTAATCTATTTCTCGTCGAAACGCAGCCCGTACTGGAAAGTGATCCTTTTCAAAACCCATTTGAACAATTAACTACAAACTTAGCAGGTACTGTTTTAGTGACTATACAATCAGGCTACAGTGAAATGAAATCCTATAAAAATCAAGATGGTCGTCTATCCAACACTTTGCTCAAAAACTGTTTAGCTAGTTACAATAAGTTTAAATTTGATCTGAGGAAAAATTAATAAGTACTATGCAACAGTGGTTCAGTATAACTGAAAATGGCTGCCTGGCTGGTCACTGTGTGAGTGTATTCTACATAGTCAACATATTCAAAGTGCTTATGGCTTATGGTTGAGAACTATCTAAATTGTCAGGTAATATCCCATGGACTTGCTTATTGACATGTGACAGCAATATTGATGCTGTGTCAATCGAGGTGCCAGCACAAGTTAAGATTTCAAAACCCTTTTCTGAAACTAGGTTTCAGAACCAGCAATCAGCCAGAGGAATTATAATGTGACAAATACCAGCAATCTACATCGATTGCTACACGACTCAGCATCTGAGTCACCTGACTGTTAAAAATCTGTTTAGCCAACTAATGACAAACCTGGAAACATAATGACACAGTGTAATAAAATATATAAAACATTGTTTCTACATTTTATCTTCCCTAATTATAAAGCAAACACATTGATAACATAGTGCGATATTATTATAACCATAAGATACCGCTGTCCTGTTGCAGTTGTAATAGAAGTGTAGTAGCCTTTTAATAATCATACAGTACATTACTCCTCTGGTCAACATTTTCAAACTGTTTACACAGTCACAGCAAAACTGTTTCTTACTTGAACAGCAACATTTTGATTATTTTTTTTCTGTACTTGGCTAAAGTCAGTGTGATCAAGGTAGCATTACTATAGTTATATACCATCACAATACTGGTTAGTGGCCTTGGCGTTAAGCAAATAGACACTTCTTGCAACTAATTATTTGAATTCTAAGGCCGAAGCAATTCAATCAGAAGTATAAATGACTTTGTTGAGTGTTTTATGTTATCTGAATATAATACCGATCCACAAAGTTTATTAAACTCAGTTACTTTGAAAAAGTGAAGAAAAACAAGCTCTCAAAGCTGAAATCACAGAGGAGGAAATAAGGGATACAATAAAAACGGTATGGATATAGGAAGACCCTGGGGTAGGATGGATTTCTGATTTTATTCTACTTTTTGGAAATTTAATGAAAATGATAAGACACAAGATAAAAATGTGAATGACCAAACTCAATGTACCAAACAGTAATATCTGTCATTCTTAAGCCAGGTACTGTAGGGTCAGGTAAATCGCCATTTGATTACAGACCTATAAGTCTGATAAATTGTGATTGTAAAATAATATCAAACTCAGTAATATAACTGCAAAAGTACTTCCAGATTTGATCCATTGCAATATAACTGGCAGGAGATGTAGAGAAAGGATGGAAGGATATTTACAAATAGTCGTCTTCATGGTTAATTTAAGTTAGAAAGAGGGACTAGAGTCCACTAGAGCACCAGTGGCCCTTGGCAGAGAAAATGTGTCAATAAAAGGAAGTGCCTGGAATACAGGTTGGAGACCAACAACACAAATTATTATTCACTGATGGCCACATTCTACATCTTACTAATATGGACAAATCTGTCTCACTTGGACAAATTGTGCATTATAACATAATTTTAAAAATAGCAATTATTTAATTAATAGCAATTAGTAAAAAGAAAGCTACAATCTTTACAAAAATGTCTCATAACCTCATATGTTAAATAAGCTCTTATAAAAAGCAATTATATAAAATATATATTTCTATTTTATTGTTAAATCATATGAGGCAAGATTTTGAAAGATGGAATAATCTACCTATAAATATCACAGGAAGAATTAATCTCTTTAGAATGGTATAGTAACCAATGTTTTTGTTTGTTTTTTCAATGAGCCCAGTAACTCCTCCAAAAATATTTAAAAAAAACAGCCTATTCAATTATCATTGATTTTAAAAGGATTAAAAGTTCTCATAGATTCAGAAGGCACTTCTTCTACACTTCCCAAAATCAGCAAGGGAGTTAAATCTGCCTGATCGAGAACTATCAGACACAAGGTCTTAATAGCATACATTTTTATGCTCTAAAGAAGAGCAATAGGTTAATAAATGTACAAGTTTATTCTCCGAATTTATTTCTTTGTTTATTATCAAGAGCACAAACAATTTTATTATTAATAATACAGTTAGATTATGGCTTAAAATGAAACAAGTGGTTAAAGAGCCCATTATAATTCTGGGCAACACTGTGTTATAGAGTAACCCTGTGGATGAAAAAACTTCATGGCCAAAATTGGTGGTATACAATTCATACAGGACTTAACCTTATCACATCTTTTTTAGCCAAATAAATAACAGGTTTGGATTCCCAAAGTAAGACTAAAGTTACAGTGGAGATAAGTTGTATAAAGCATTAAGCTGTATAAAGCAAAAATCATATTCTAAAAGTTCATTTCTGGAAAATATAAGAAAAAAGAATAATTAAAAGGAATGAAGATTCAGGCAGAAGTAATGTGGCAGAATCATGGAATAAATGCTTGGTTCTGACATATGATATTCCTACTAATGAAACTTTATCTATGGTTAATTCAATATAAAATCATGACATCATGAGTGTATTTATACTAGAAATAAAATTAATCAGTTTGATGTTAAAACATCAGATATATGCACTAAATATAACATAACATGATTCTATGATTCATTTCTTTTGGGAATGCTGGAAAGGTCATTCAATTAGAGAGCTGGCTATCCTCTCAGATGTAATACTGTTTTAACCCCATCACTAAACCTATTCCAAACCTACATTGCATGACCACCCTTTGAGTATACGACAGTCCCATTGGGTTGGATTGTGATAAGATCAGAAATCTTATTGAGAACTGGAAAACACTGGGCAGTGGAAAGATGACAATTTCAAAGAATATGGAAAGATGTAATGCACACTTTGGATGAAATTTGAATGTATTGATTTGATTAGGAAATAGAGGAAGACATTAATTGTATTGTGGTTATCGTTGTGATATTCTTATTATGTCTTTTTTGTGTATTTTGTGATGTCATTATAGAGTATTTGTATATGTTTTTCGTCCTAACTATTTAAAAATAATAAAAAAGTTCTACAACCTAACTGCCATTTTGCTTTTCTGCACTATTTGAAAATAGTGACAACTGTTGGTGCATCATGCTTTTCTGATTGATGGACACAAGTCATTTTTATACATTCAATCTTTGAATCTTACAATCAACCTTCGTGAAAAATTGTATTACTATAGTATTTTATTGCAGTGAAAATTGTTTTGATGTTTCTGAATATTGTGCAAACGTGGATCCTAAGAATATTCTAACTGACCAAGAAAAAATATGTTTAAGATTCTACCCTAATTCAAAACTCTATGAAGGAAATCTGGATTGCAGCTTGTTTTCATTCCTGAAACAATTCCTTTGATCTAACTCAGATATTCTTCACTTCCAGTTACTTCCTAAAAAATAAACAGACCCCCTCTATGACAACAACAACAAAAAAAATCATATGAACACCATACTTTCTCACATGAGCACTTTGTGATATTCAATCCACAATTACCTTTCTAGACTGAAAATGAACTTGTCCTTGACAAACTGGAATAGGATTTGTCCAGCCAAGCAAATAATTGCTTCTCCTTTTTTTCCCTGGGAATGTGCAAAAGGCCACAATAATTGAACGATCTTGCAGTACAATATTTTGCTGTAGAGTTAATTTCAGGCGCTGAAGTGAAAAAGAAACCTCACAAAGCGGGCTACAAGGTTGAATCTTAAGGGACATGGACTCTGAAGAAGAAGCCCAGCCCGTCCACAGAAAGACAGGCTCACAGATTTCTCAGGCTTCCATTCTCCTCACCCTGATGGTCGGTACTATGTCAGACTATAGCATGGGTTCAGAAAAGTCAATCAATTAAATACTACAGTAAAAATCAAATATTATAGCAATCTGATCTATTAGGCATACAAAGTAATGAAAGATTCTTTGTAGAGCACTCGATGAATTTCAGATTACTCTCATTTTAGTTTTTCAATTGATTTAATTGTATAGATTAATTCTATCAACTTTGATTTATATTTAATTAACTGACAAAGCTTGAAAACGAGATTTTTTTTATTCAGAACATACTGTAATTACCTAACAGTAAAAATATAAATACAGTACAGTGGTATAACAGTTTGGAAACAACAACATACTTCTGTGTAAGTTACACAGAAATCAAAGCAAACCAAGAAAACAGCAACTACAGTGGTTAACGTGAAGGATTCCAGACATAACAGAATAACGTAGCAATAAAAGTCAAATTTAAAAGTATAACAAAATGAACCGACTGGTTTAATTCTTTTTGACATTCAAAACACACTAGGTTAAAACAAACGAGTTTGATTACTTCAATATTGTAACCCGTTACAAATGACCTATAGCATTATTTGAACAGCGAATGTCATGTAATACATTACTCCACTTCAATGTCCAATTGTTGAATAACCTCCATAGCAGAACAATCAGTGGTTAATAATGATTTCAATAATTACAATAATGATGATATAACAATCCGAAGTGTGCCACTAAAAACACCTGATCATCAGAGGATACATTAAAATTAGTAGGATGCATTTAACCCCACAAAACGAAAAATAATGCGTCTGATTTCCCTAGTGTAGCAGGGGTGTAGTGTGAAATTTCTTTCGCCAGCTGTGGGAATGTCCTGAGGCCCACCTGTGCTGGAACGAAATGTGTTCCTCTTTATCTGAGACGCGAAAGAGAGAAATAACCTGTGTTCGCTACAGTTGCTTTTTATTGAACGATGATTTATCGTTGAGATTGTCTGGATAGAGCTGCCAAAATAACGATTGCACTGCGTGGGCTGACGTCTGGTGCTCTCCCATGGCTTCGATGGGCCTTTTTGTCTTTTCGGACATTTTATTTCTGGAACTTTCCACAGCCTGTTTTCACGGTGCCAAGACAATTAGATAATGAGAATCAGAAATAGCTTTGCCACAGTAAAATCATTGTTTTAGCTTTACTTATATTTTTAGATATTGTTGCCCTCCTACATGTTTTTCTCTGTAAGTCTGGGTTGCTGCTCTTTTCCTCTGTTTTTTCATGAGTCTTTTTTTATTGTGTATTGTTTACAAAAAAAATAAAAATTGTTTAATAAAAAAACAATAATACCCAGATGTATACTGGGGATTGGCAGGGGTTATTTGTTATAAACTCCAATTATTAACTTCTTGGAATGGCCAAATAGAAGAAAAAAAATCTGTTTTCTCAACCTTTTAACTCTTGAACAGAGAAAACTACAGCAGGATCTGATATAAGTATTCACAATTCTCAAAGGCTTTGACAAATTCAACCCAGCAGATTTCTTAAGGACAAACCGTGAAACACGAACCAGAAGACACGAGTGGAATCTGTGTGAAAGTGCATTTAAAACACAGGAGACAAATCTCTATGCAAAGGGCGGTGGGGAAAAAGCTACTCTGCCTATTGGTTCAAGTCAATACCTTGGCTTCCTTCAAAAAACAAATGGATGAGATTTTTGGATTAATAAGCCTTTCTTTTCTCCCAGTTCACTCGTAACGGAACCAAAATAAAATCGACCCTTTAAGAATGCATTAACACTGCTCCTGTAGGGTGTGAACAGGTAATAGATTTTGAATGAACTGATAAAATAATGTAGGATATATGATGTATGGTTTTCAAGTAGCCTGCAGTGGCCCTCTGACTTTCAGGTTTTAAAAACATATAAAACTGGAGCAGTTAACACCAGCTGAATGTCAGCTGCTTTTTAAAATCACTTCATGGTGGATACACGGACAAAACCAAGCAGCACTTTAACAATTAACCATTTAAAAAAAAACTAAAGCACATCCCACACACATTATACACACATTACGCAGGGACAGCTGAGGATTCTTGGCGACATTAACTCGTGCGAAGAAATAACCAATTTAATTCAGTGATTCTTTCCAGAAACTTTAAAAAATGCATCATGTAACAAACCAAGCACTGGATTCCTATCTCTCTTAAATGCAGATGGTCCAACATACCTAAGCATACTCATAGGCTTTCAAAAAATATTAAAAAGCTACACTGAGCAGCTGCAAGCTAGCAGTTGAATTTAATGTAGCTGAAAACAATGCATGAGACTCATACGCTACAGACAACACCGGATTGTGAAAGGTGACTGCACAATGAGGGATATCTGAAGAAAAAAGCCAGATTTCTGAAGAGAAAGACAGATGCCATGGTGGTATTCAGAGTCCTGTAAGTGGGGGTTCTCCCGATATTCCACTCTGAAAGGAATAGTCAGATCTTGTTTCCCTCATGGTGGGTTTGCTGAACCCACATATTTTCCCATCAGTGTCGTCATCAGGCCAGCTGGGCTGTAGCCTAATTCTAACTGGCAGCTGCACAATCCAGGGCAACGCATTTCCTACATACATGAGTCATGCTACAGCACATGCAGCAGCAGGCATCAGAGACATGTACCATACCTGCTCCGCCCCGCTGAAAACCATCTGCCCCGTCAAGTGTTCTACAACGTACACCATGCTGGAAAGAAAGGAGGAGAAACAAAAACATGCAATTAACAGAGGACCAGGACCATTAATTATGCTGCCTAGAGCTGCTGTTCTGCATCACAGCGTGCCACAGGGGAGGAACATGGATCACAGCTCCAATTCGAGCTCCATTCCCCTCATTCCCAGCCGTAAACGGAGAACCGACATAGTGATGGAGCTAACAGGTACTGCGCTGTTTGCAGGAACTCCTTTTTGTAGGTGGCGTTGCGGGTATACGCCTTGGTCGAGATCAGTCACATAATGCAGCTCTGTGATTAACTTCCTTTGAACGTGTAAAGACACGACAGGGGCCATTTCTAACACGACAGGTATTCAGCATGACAACACAAAAAGTTGCACCCAAAAGATGCCATCAACAGCCTGCACGTTTAAAAAAATAGAGGCATTTGTCGAAGACCTCTGGGGTGTTCATTTCTTACCAGCCTCTGATTAAACACAAAAATCCTCTTCATTTTGTGTGAAGAAACAAGCGTTACTGTACAATAATACAAATATATAAACTAGATCAGTATCAAGTGTGGCTATTCCACCTTTACAACATCTTGATCTCTGTAAACACAGGTAGAGACAGCTGACTCAGATCTTGCGCTTTCTGTATAAACTACACACTATACTGCCATTTCTAGTTCAATCCCATTGACTTATGGTATAAATGGCTCATAAGTTCTAAAACATTGCTTTATGGATTTTCCATTCATCCGCATCATCATCTCCCCAGCAATCTACAGCAAAGCATGGGGTTTCAAAGCTGCTGTTTCCAGTGACACTGGTGAAGGGGTTCTTGTGTGTGGAGAGGCTGCCCCTTCCAACTGGGCATTAACACTACCCAGCTGTGCTGTTCTGTTTAATGCATTCTCATTGAAAACCAACTTGTTTCTGATACGGAACAGGAGAGTATGCCAGGTGTCATTCACTCTGTTCCTAAAAAATACACAGGAATAAGCAAAGGAAAGGTCAATATTGATCCTGGAATGCTGATACTTTATTTTTATTCAAACAGAGCAAGGTGCTGACACATATTTCAGATCTAATTTCTTTCAAGATAGAAATTCTATTTGTAGTACATGGTAGGTTTCAGTTTCCTCTGTGGATCACTTTGTGGTTAATCAGCATTAAATTTCACTTGCCAAGTGTCTTCCCAAACCACGATTTTGTCCAATTAATTTTGTATGTATTTCTATAATTCTCTTGCTGCTGTGTCTGTGTTTGCTACAGAACTTGCCTTATTTTTGTAACAGATTTTTTCTGAATATTTAACTAGCTTGCTAACTATATCAGCATCTTGATAACTGATATAGATCAGGAAGGGCAATGGACACAAAATGGATCCCTGTGGTACACTAATCTGCTCTATTACTGGTTATGCCTTAAAGACAATATTTTTGTTAACCAGTTCTCCATCCATGTGCACAGATTACACTGTAAAACATTTATAAAGTATTTCAGAATTGATTGAGAGGTAATATTTATATATATCATGGATTTCAAAAGTAGTTTTGAACTAACACTGCTTTGTTCAAGGGCCCTTTTGAGTATCTTAAATTTGAAAGAGGACAAACAGACCATATCATATGCTTAATGTTATTAAAATTACTTGTTGCTTGTACTGTGATCAATGTGAACAGAGACAATGTTTTAACAATCACTGCAATTAATTGTTTACAATCTTAAAGAGCAGGTTATTTTCCTCAAAGTTTAACAAGGGGACTTTTGAACTCTTCAGCTTGTTTTCACATTGAACAAAACCAGATGAATCTTTCAAAACAGTTTTACATCTGTGGACATTTTGCTTCATTCTCTGCATCTACATCAGTGTTTTCAAACTTTGTAAAAAAAACAAAAAAGTGTGAGATCAAGATATACCAGAACTGATGAACATGACTAATCTATTTGCAAAAACACTAAAAGTTAAAACACCAAACACACAAATCATCAACAGGTCTACATTTTCCTTCTGACTTGGACTATGATGTTTTTTTGCACTACCAGATATTTATTGTTCTCTACAATAATCTGGCTGGTATTATTTATTGTAATACATTGTAATGTATTAGCTTCATTGTGTGGTGCTGTCTGTTGTATACTGTGCATCTCCTCAGAGATCAGTGCAAATAAGAATGTAGATGTTTGTATGGCAATAAACTCCCCTAACTCTACCTCTTTACCTTAATTTACTTTAAATGACTTGATGGTACTGTATACTAGGGGCCTATTTTTCAAAAACAAAAAATCAGAACAAAAATGTCCTAATCATTTTTAAAGGCTCCTTCCCTGTTTTCCTAAAAACTGTATTCTGTATTTAATATTGTCCCATTCAGTTATTCTAAATAGCACTTTATATTGCAAAATTAATGAGTATTAATATTTTTCATTCTGTGGTGTCATTTTGTAACATTCACATGCTCAGAGCTGAGGAAACGAGCAGTTCCTGTAGATTTGTGCACATTTATTTGTTGTTGGGCAGTAGATTAGAGAGATGAAAATAAAGTGAGCACCAATGGGAATATTTATGGGTTCAGTGATCGAGGATCTGAGAGTTGGGCTGGCAAGTGAAGTGGAAAAAAATGCACTCAGCACGTCAGCCCACTTTCAGCCAATCCATTTCAAAGACCATTCGAATGGCATTAAATACCATTTCATGAGTAAATTACCAAACACACAATCTTCCAACAGATGCGGATTTCACCGTCATTTTAGACTTTACAAGTATGAAGAAATATCAGTACTACCTGGCTTGACTGTGTAATTGTGGACTATTTTTCTTTCAAATAAAACCAGGCAAATAGAAAAAAAAAGGTCTTAAAAAGTTTCAGTGTCTTAGTACTGCACCACTTGCGGTGGTATTTCAAGATATTTAAAACCAGGGAGAATAATCAAATCATAACTGACACTAATCTGATGCTGCACATCCCTGAAGGCAAACAGTACAAACCGCTAAAGAGCTGGTGCAACAAATAGAAATAAGGATTAGTCTGCAAGTAACGTGGCAGGTGATTCACTCTATCTGCTCTCAGAAGAAATGGGCAGAAGTCAGTAAAAAACACAAAACAAACATTACAAACAACCAGCTTCTGTGTATATGACCAATACACTTTGCTATTAGATCTGGTCATACTGTACATGTCCATGTTCACAAGTGCATCATTTTATGATGATTCAGAACCCCCTGAGCACTATTAATTAAAAACATTACAGTTTTTACAGTTATTTCTGGAAAAGGTTAAACGATAATACTGTATTCCATGAATATTTTAATTCAAGGAGTTTTAATTTATGCTTTTTAACAAAGACCATTTCTTAGCCAGCAGCCATATCACCCTGCAACTCACAGCTGGCAGCCCACTGAAGGTCAGCAGGTGTGAGCCTGGCCAGTACTTGGATGGGAGACCTCCTGGGAAAAACTAAGGCTGCTGCTGGAAGAGGTGTTAGTGGGGCCAGCAGGGGGCGCTCACCTTGTGGTCCATGGGGGTCATAATGCCCCAGTATAGTGACGGGAACACTATACTGTAAACAGGCGCCATCCTTTGGATGAGACGTAAAACCGAGGTCCTGACTCTCCGTGGTCATTAGAAATCCCAGGGCGTTTCTCGAAAAGAGTAGGGGTGTAACCCCGGTGTCATGGCCAAATTTCCTATTGGCCCTTACCAATCATGGCCTCCTAATAATCCCCCTCTATGAATGGGCTTCATTACTCTGCTCTCCTCCCCACTGAGAGCTGATGTGTGGTGAGCGTTCTGGTGCACTATGGCTGCCGTCGCATCATCCAGGTGGATGCTGCACATTGGTGGTGGTGGAGGAGAGTCCCCATTACCTGTAAAGCGCTTTGAGTGGAGTGTCCAGAAAAGCGCTATATAAGTGTAAGCAACTATTATTAATAGTAGTTTTACACAACCTGCAATGGGACACTGAACGTATAAACTTTCAACTTTGTACTTCAGTCTCAAGGACAGTAAAGTCAGGCTAGGCAATTATTTGCTAAGGTGGAAAATTGTCCTTCATAAATTTACTCCATCACAATAGGTCACAATGAACAAAACTTTATGTGAAGAATAACTGCATTGATGACTTTATAGATCTTTAGTTTCAGCATCAGCAATCAGCATAATCTATTATAGAAGGTCATAGCTAACAAAAACTCCCTGGAGAGGCAGGTATATCTTTCTGGGAAGAAAATGGGACACTGTGATGCTGAAGCTGAAAGCACCTGGGAAGAAAGTGATAGTGGGGCTTACTATCCTTACTATCCTTACTATCCTATCCTGGCTCTGCCCTTGCAGAAGCTAGAGTCTCCTCCAAAAGTGAAAACAGATTTATTAATCTGCACCTGGCTGCTGAATTCCCCTGGGAAGAGAATTCAGCACAGTAGTGAAAAATGTGAAAAACAGCATTATCTTGCAATTTGACCTCCTGTCTCCTGAATGAAATTGGGTTCTTCCACTCTTGGTTTAACAAAAGACAAGCATCTTTCCAATGTACTAGGTCAGTAGATTGGGCATTCAAAGATCTGAGACTTCCCTAAAATTCAGGATTTAAAAACACTGAAACTCTGCCAAGATGTCTTGATCTTCATTTTATCTGCCCTATTACTGTATCCCTTCAATGTTAGAACTAAATACTGCTTTCTGCAGAAATTGCTTGTTCCCACCATTACAAATTGATGACAATAATAAAACTATTCTAGGTTTATCAGCTGTTTTATGGTCCCTCATGATTTGCAACCTTAACTTTAGTATAATTTGAGTGTTATTATGAGGCTTGTTATTATCATGAATGATCAAAATAGACTCATTTATTGCTTTTTATTTAGAAGTGGCCTGCATAATGTTTTTGAAGAACTTTTCTTTGGGTGTCCTTGTGAAGGACACCACTCACCCCTGGGGACCTGTTAATCAATACATGCAATGGATCAGCACTGCCTTGGAGGCAATGAACAAGGAATAGTCTTTCTCCGAACAGGCCCTTAATATTGATTTTGTTTTCCATGTTTCCTTTGAGCGCTCATAAAAAGTATCCGCATTAATATTACTGCCTGTGCATCAATTTCAAAGGATTTTTGTTTCATTCGAGAATAATAATCATAATGACCAGATGGCACTATATCAAGCCTTTTGGATAATAAACCCATAACTTTTTAATATCAATATACTTGTATTATCAGCATGACAGCATCATACCCAGCACACAGTAAAGTCTGTCTGAAGCCTCCTCATTTATTAGACTCTTGTACTGAAGCCCACACAAAGGTCTCACTCCAGAGAGTGATGTGCTGCTATTCACTTTACACAGCAGCCTTCATGGCAGATCTTTTGAGCATTGTGACTGCTAAAGAGTTGTAAATACTGGAGGGTTTTATAGATGCTTTGATGTAAAGAGAAGCAGCTCATTAATCAGACTTCAAGCCACCCACTAGATTATGTTCCACACTAAAAACCCCGTGGGCTAGGATACTTATAACAAGCAATGATAGAGATGTTACAGAAAGGACTCAGCTAAAATAAATGTTACCTTAATAAGAAAATGAATCCCCCAAAAGGAAAATTAAAGAAAACAGATCCTATTTAAAAATGATAGTCTTCTTAAAAAAGCATTTCCCCAAGAGCGTTCTTTTTTATGTTTTTTGCATATATTTGTAAACTGCATATTCTCCCAAGATCATTTAAAACCCGAGATGTGACGTAGAGAAGGCTCTACAAGGAAAACTGCTTGCATATTTCTAATTTGTTTCCAATTTTATCCCTGGAAAGAAAGTGAAAGATGACAATGCATTTTAAAATTACTGTAAAAACGTTTGTTTGGGCCCTGTTACTAGATTAACTTTATATTGTTCTTGGCTCTGTCTCAGTTCTGATTCCTGGCACATAACTTCTTTCATGATGTGACCACTGACTTCCTTCTTTTTTGAATGTGGCTAACTCCTGTAAACTCGACCAAGAATCAAAATAAACTTAGCACTCAATATCGGCATGCACATTCTTTAAGAAAAACAAATAATACAGACTTAGGACAAGGGATAAACGTTTTTACCTGGACCTTGATTAAGTTAATACTCATGATTTGACTGTGATCAGAACAAATACTGATACAGCCAGTTGAACACTTGAGAAAGAAAAGAACCTTAAAGGAACCAATATCTCACATTCCAAGCCTTCATGTCATTGTAATGGGGGATTAAATCACCAGTGGGGCAGTCAAGTCCTCTTGATGGAAGCTTTGTGCTGACCACCCTGATGGGTATTAATGTATCTGAAGAATGATATATGAATTGTTGCATCCAGAAGACCAGGTGATAGGGAGGTCAGATTGTGATGGTCTGGGCCAGAGTATCTAGTTGCTTGCAGAACCTGATTGCACAGCACTGTACTGGACAAGACCTGTATCTAATTAACTGCCCTCCTTGCAGGCTCAGAGACGAGGAATGGGACAGGATCCCATGAGACAGCTGTGTAAATCCTCCAGTGGTGGCCACACTCACTAATGGCCCGCAACGTTCACTGTAGACCCCTTGTTGATGACAAATGTTAATCAGCACAGTGCATTTAGCCATGTCATGTCTGTTTAATAAAATGTCAGTGCCCCTGCTACAAACTATCATTTTCTTGGTAAGACTGTGAACATGTTACAGCTTCTTTTGATACTCTTTCTGAAACACTCGCTTTTCAGTCTTCTGAACTATAAGGCCGCGTCGGGTCTGAATATAAAATGAATACAAGCACGCAGCTTTTCTTTTGTGATAATCTAATAGAGAAAACTGGGAGAAAGAGGTTCTTCTTCTGAATTCATGACACGGCACAAGAGACACTTGTAATTCAACTGCTCTCTCACAACGGGTCCAACTGGTGGTATTAATCTCATTAAGACCCAGCTGGTGAAATCAAACAGATTGCTGAATTAGCCTGCTCTGGAGATGTTTGTTAAATTAATCCCAAAGGCCTCGACTTTTGATTTCAGTTCCAGGAAGTGGACGTGCCAAAAGTCATACCTTCACATCACATCAAATTGCACATCAGTTTGTTTTCTGATGAGCATCATCTTGTATCTGTCGGGCCGGTATATTGCCATGTCAGTAGCACCTTTACCCACTGATCTTGACAGTTCAGAGTGCAGGCCATGCGGATACCACAGCCAGCAGAATTGGGAGGGTTTACCCAGAGTTCGTTAAAACTTCAGGAATGTCAGATTTCACTGGGGCTGTTACATTCAGAGCTTGCATCCACTTTCAATCTCCCCTCGGTGTTACAAAGTAAACTTTGGTCTTCAAAATCCATCAAAAGCTCCTTTCTCAGGCCAATTAAATTAAATTAACTGAATCCGATTCAGTGTGGAAGCACAAGCCTCTAGCACAAGGACTTATCACATAAGCCAGCCTCTCAACTCTTTCCTCTAACATCTAACTCTATTATCAGACAACTGTCAGACTGACATTTGCTCTCTCCTTGACGATATACCCACTGTTTTCAGATTTGAGAAGGTAACATTAAATAGGACTGTACATCAAGCGAGCTTAATAGCTGCCAAAGTCTCCAGTACCACTGGACAGCTGTCAATTTTTGTCTCATTTTGTCAGATCTCAAAACGTAAGTGAGGTTGGCCCTGGTCTTTTCTGAGATGGAAGATTACGAAGGGAAAGAAAGGTGCTGAAAACCAGCAGGTGGCACCTTTTCCTCTGGGTTAGAACTTTTTAAGCACTGCCCCAACATGGTGAGTGTGGACAATGTGTTGTAGGAGATTACGTCTTTCTGATGAGATGGTAGACTGAGATCCTTACTATATGGACATTAAAGATCCCATGGTGCTGTGCATGTTCGTATTAACCCCAATAGCCTGGCGGTTCTGTGGCTAAGGATCTGCGCCTGTGGCTGGAAGGTTGCCGGTTCAAATCCCGCAGCTGACAGAGGAATCCTACTCCATTGGGCCCCTGAGCAAGGCCCTTAACCCCAACTGCTCCAGGGGCGCTGCACAATGGCCGACCCTGCACTCTGACCCCAAGCTTCTCTCCCTGTCTGTGTGTCTGTGTCTCATGGAGAGCAAGCTGGGGTATGCGAAAAGACAAATTCCTAATGCAAGAAATTGTATAGGGCCAATAAAAAGTGATGTTATGATGTTATATTATGTTAAATTGCAGTTTAGTTTTGCACATCTGAACTCCCCACATTTTGAGTGCTTAGAAAGGGCTTTTACACCTCAAGGGAAGGATAGTAAAAGGTTGAACAACTGCACTGGGAAAAATAACACAGAATTCCCAAAGAAGCCTCTCCAGGAGAAGTCACATAGATTTATAGATTTTCGAAAGCTGCTCACCATCAGTGTATTCATATGCAATGCACTTACAAGCCCCAAAGTCAAGTCCTCACTGCCTGTAGGGGATCTCACAGCTACAGTACATAACCTAAGCTTTTAACTGCTGAGTGCATGTGCAGTGCATGTGTCATTTCACAGAGTTAAACCACATCTCTAATAAAATCAATGCAAAATCAGGGCTGATGACTTGAGGAAGTTGAGGACCTTTCCTAAAAAATAACTTGAAAAATTGACTAAATGTGGTGCCTACATTTCCTCATTCCCCTGTGTGGTCACAGGGTTGACATCTGCCAACCAAGACATGAAAAAATAACCCCTGGCTATCATCCCCAATTCATGTACCTCAATTCATGGTATAGCAATAATTGTTCAAATATTTATATAAATTTATATACTGCAATTTACAAAATTCTAACTGTTTTATCCAATTCAGGGCCACAGTTGAGCCAGGTCCTATCCCAGCAAGCAATGGGTACAAGGCTGGGTACACCCTGGGCAGGACGCTGGTCCACTGTAGGACACAGCACAAACACAAACACACCAGTGACAATTTTCCCAGAAGACAATTAACTTGGTAGTATGTCTTTGGACTGAGGAGGATGAGGGGATACAATATAAACTCCATGCATTAGGCATCCCAGGAATTGATCCCAGGGCCCCAGTACTGTGAGGCACCAATACTAACTAACAGTATTCAAGTTAAAGTGAGAAAAGGTTAGCTTTGTGCCTAACAGTAAGAAAATAAAAGATCCAGGTTTTCAGCTCAGGTCGTTCTCTTAGAAGCAACAGCTCATCATCTCTACATAGGCTTTATGTACTGCATCTGGTAAACATTTAACACATTAAAAGTTTAATACAATGCATTTACTTTTCCAAGGTTACTCAGGATTTGTAACATACTTCATTGTAACTTCAGTGCTTTACCGAGATTTCACCGTACTTTAATGTAATTTATTTTCATTTTATTATATCATTTAGCTCATTCAGCAGTTAACAGCTAATTGATCCAAGCATCTCATCCAGCCCTTTCTTGAAAGAAGAATCAGCAAAATGACTAGGTTGTTCATTCCTTAGTCGCACAGCTCTTGGGTATTATCTCCTGACCTCAGTTTTAAATGCGTTTCCGTGTAACCTTCATTGCAGGATTTCATGTTTTTTCATACGCACCAGAATGTGAAGACAATCTTTGGTGCTGTACTGCTTCACAGCACAGATCTCCCACTGCTTCAAAGACTGAGAACTAATGGGACCACGTAGATCAGAGAGCCATCTCTCCCTGAGAAAACAAAGAGAGAAGAAAATGAGAGGTCTAGCAAGCAAACGAGTCATTTAAGAATTACTGCACACATATACAATAAAGCTAGATAACCTTCCAGTATAAATACAGTTAGCTAAGGGTTCTGAGAAATGCTTTTAAGTGACTGGAGCTTTAATATGAAAGTAGGGATAACTGGGAACAGAGGTTTGAGGACTAAAACCACTTAAGTACTTGCAGTATATTAAATTTATCCTCGCTTTACTTGGGTATTGAGTTCACTGTGCTCAGTTGCTCCATGCAACACCCTTAAACCTGAATGCAGACCTCCAGAGGTGATGGACAGGTCTCTGCTACAGTGTTTAGCAAACTAATGTCACTACAACCTTTGACCCCATTGAGACAATGCAGAGCAGCCCCGATGAAACATGTACTTCTAAAATTGTAAATCACTCATTCACAGGGACCACAGACCATAATAATCCTTAAAGACGAATTTGCTTAAACACTTGTAAAATGTATTTATACAGGATGGGCTCACAGATACAGTCTGTCATTAAAGCTGAGTGACTGTTAACAGATTTGGTGTGTTTCAGAATGCCCTAGGACTCCATCATGCCCGGTGAATTACTGTATATTGGTTAAGTAGTGTGAACTGGACATATCCTGCAACTCAAGAGAGACTGCCCAATACCTCAATAAAATCAGGATGAAAAAAAAAACCCTCATCTTCTGTGAAACAGGCAAGGTTAGACATTGATTATATAATAAAATGAAATGAAAGCAGGTGTTTTGTGCATGACATGAATTACAGGTTATGAACGCTAGGTTGAATGCAATTTTTCCACCCCCTGAGGGACAAGAAAGCGATCTCCCGCACATCTGCTGCACAAACAGCTAAGAGCGTTGGGGTGGGCTGAGTCAGTGATATTTCTGCCTACGTATATTATTGCCGCAATAAATAAATCCATGATTTTTTAGGAGTCGGTCACTCCCTTTACCCTCGACTGCAGCAGGAGAAGGTGCTAACTACACAAGACACAACTGGGTGAGGGGTACAGTCTCGCCTGAGCCTTCAGTGCTAACCAGACAGACTGAACTGTGCCAGGGCCCATGAAACTTTCTACCCCAACACAACTGTTGTGTTGAATCCATGACTATTTGTCAAACCCAGCTAAAGGTATACTTTTGTCATGTCTTTTAGTTATGAGTCATCCCTTTTTGTTTGGACATTAGGTTAGGTGAGATAAACAGTGTTTCACAAAGACTGATTGACTAATTGCTAGCAATTAAAAGGGTGTTTGTTGTCTTCTAAAACTAACAACTCAGCTGCAACCCATTAAGAATGGAAAACCTGCAAGTGACTGTAACTAAATTATATGATTAAAGGCAGTTTTATTTTTTAGCATTAATAAGAGAAAAATGCATACAGTTATTGTCTGCCATCAAAGGAACAAGTAAAGGTTTATGGCTCAAAAGAGAAAAAAAGAAACACAACTGTGTTTTCAACTGTGGCTGTGGAGTTCAAAAGTTAAAAAAAACCTAAAACACTGGCTTTCTTTTTCCATTACTTTGGAATATAGTGTTTAAATATAAAGCATATATATAAACCTGAACATACAGAAATTCCCAGTGCTTGCACTGTTTCCTTCACAATATTAATTTGTGTATTTCAGGTAATAGCCAGTTGATTTTATCTTATCCTCTTGTGGAGACGCAAAGTCGATGTGTATGTGAATAGCTCAAATGCAGTACAAACTGAATAATACTGCAGCTGCTTTCATTACCTATTCTGAAAGGGAACTAATTTCGGTAGACCCCGCTACAGACGCAATGTTTAAAATAGCCCTTTTCAAATACTGCTTTTGATTCCAGTAGAAGATCATCACATAATATAGCAAACTACTAGTGTATTGTTATTTCTAGGAAATGCTGGACACTTAAACAGCTTTGTTATTTGCATCTCACACTGGGAAACATTATTCTTCAAATATATTAACTTTGTGCAGTAGGTTGGAGACAGCATTAACAAGTTTAAATTATTGATGCCAGAGATAAATCAAGACCTTTTTGTCCCATCCAGAATTGTTCGAGCATGGAATAAATTGTCTTTTATTTTCTTGGTAAAAAGTGTTCAATCAGCACTTTTTTTTTCTTGTATCCCACTGTTTGGAACTATTCCTTGACCCAACGCTGAACATTCATCTCTTTATTTCAGTTCTGCAATTCTGAATAGGACAAAGAGCACTGGGTACCCACTGGAGGACACACACTTTGGTCACTGCTGTGTGGTGTGATTAGGATCACCCAGCTGACCCCAATGACACTTACTCAATTTTCTGTGTGACTGTGGGTGGCACAGCCTGGAGTTGAACCCGTGAGCACTGGGGCTGGAGTTAAAACGTTCATGTTCACATATTAGTTGAGGCGCTTTCTGCCAACAACACAGGATTGATTTCCAATAAAATCTTACAAGCTGCAATATACTAAGCTTTACCATGGGTGAATGAACTAAACTATCTCCTGTCAGAAGGCAGTAAAGCAGGTCAGTGACTGCATGCTTTTGATGGGACTCATCAGTGCCCAGCAGTAATGTTTTTACAGGTGGACAGATACATTGAGAGCTGCAGCATTTCTGGGAGATATCACTGACTATTTCAATGTGCGTGGAGAAAATTGTTTGATATACATAAAATGATAGAAATGAATGACTGGCTGACTGAACACACAGAGTTGAGTATTTACAAAACCTATAAACACAGAGTGCCTTTCTCAAAAGGCTCTTAAGGAAAATTGTACATTAATGATGAGGTTCAGCGGCTCCAGAACACTGTAGTACGCTGGTCATGCATTGCAAACGCTACCTTTCCAAATTTATTTCCATCTGGTGGAGAGAGGATTTCTGACACTGAACCTTGACAGTACATTTACAAGGCTTTCATTAGCATTTAAATTGTAAAAATTGCTTCTAATAAAAGGAGTGGAAAACCTCAGCGACTGCAATGGCAAGAGAAATAGCTGCTTGAAAGCATTTAAACAAGAGCCAAAATATACACAGAGAGAAATGCACAAAAACAAAGTGCCTTGCCTGCTCTTGTAAATCTCTTTGAAGTTTAATTTTCTAATGTATGCTTATTTAAGAATTGTGAAGTCTCAGCTATGTTCAGTGTTTAGCCCTGGCTCAAGACCTTGGTGATTCTATATTCACATTCAGCCCAGTATAATTTAATGATGAAGGTTTCAAGTCACATAAGTCTCCCCTGGTACCACTGCAGGCATGAAGTTCCATGACAATACAGAAAGACCTTGTCAGCATTTTGGAGAAGTAATTGGAGCACTGCACACACCTACAGAAAATCAGCCTCTTGTTATTTAAGGCTGTGACCTCCATAGCAGACTACATTCTGATATACTGACCTGATAACTGATGGGCTTTTATCCACAACATAAAACAATTCTATGAATGCGTTTAAGAAAACATCAATGGATTGTTCATTCTTTTTTTTCATTTAACACATTCTTTGACAACTGATATGGTTTCCAGTTACTCGCAGAATTGGAAATAAAATTAAAATGAATATCTTGTACGGTGGTTATTCATAAGGCGGGTTAATAAGGTTTGCTGTCTCCAGGCAAATGACATTGATTGCCCTAATAATTTGCCCTAATACATCCTTACACACAAGGATTCTTCTATTTCTTAGGATTCCCGAAAATTGAACTTTGCATATTAACATAATGGCATTGAATGGATGTCCACAGCACACAATCAATGCGAAAGGCACAAATATATTTCATTATAATGTGGGCAATTAATGCCAGTTTTTAATAGTGAGATTCTAAAATGGGTTTAACGGCCTTATCTTCCTGTTCTTCCATTTAATCTTGTGTGTGGGGTAGGGATATGGTTCTGAAACTGCTGGGCTCTACACTCTAATCCGGTCTTCACTGGCAACCCAGTTTGCAGCTGGTGACTTCAATCGGGAAGCACACAGGAGCAGCACCTTAGTGGACAAGAGCTGCTGGGGTTGGGTGGGTTTTGTAATTGGTCAGTTGCTTCCTCTTGACTCTCAATAGTGGCCGGCTATGTGCCCGTGAATTAGCTGACAGAATTTTCACTGAGAGCTGCATCTGCCCTCCCTCTGGTGCCTGAGTATCTTGATTGGCTCCATTCCATGAGCAAGGAGCAGAAGGCCTGACATCCCAGCGGAGGACACAAGCACATGGTCTCCTTATCTCCTCTGCTGGTAAAAGGCTTGCGGCAAAGAGCCAGGCTGGTTAACAGATGGCAGCTTGAGACTGAGAGGGGGTATAAAAATAATCGCTCACTGCATATTTTAAAAAGAAATCGAAAGATGTGCTCATAAGCTGTACCAGCAGCGATATCACCCTGCAGCTGGCAACCCAGCAGGTGTGAGCCTGGTCAGTACCTGGATGGGAGACCTCCTGGGAAAAACTAAGGTTGCTGCCGGAAGAGGTGTTAGTGGGGCCAGCAGGGGGCGCTCACCCTGCGGTCCACGTGGGTCCTAATGCCCCAGTATAGTGATGGGGACACTATACTGTTAACAGGCGCCGTCCTTTGGATGAGTCGTAAAACCGAGGTCCTGTCAATAAAAATCCCAGGGCGTTTCTCGAAAAGAGTAGGGGTGTAACCCCGGTGCCCTGGCCAAATTTCCCTTGGCCCTTACCAATCATGGCCTCCTAATAATAATCCCCATCTCTGAATTGGCTTCATCACTGTGCTCTCCTCCACACTGGAGTCCCCATTACCTGTAAAGCACTTTGAGTGGTAGAGTTAGTTGAGTTATTATTATTATAAGTCCTTTAAAATATACAGCACTGTATGCCATGTTTTCAGCAACCCTGAACATTTGTACCTCAATTACTGTGTGCAGAACTACAGGAATTTCTCTAGGTGTTTTTCAGTTCATTACTTGTAAGGTCTCCTAGCAAAAGAAGGCAGTGCCAAGCAACAATTGGCAGGAACACTGGAGAAGTGCCCGAGGTGCTGAAACTCACTCTTCTTCCTTCCAGACACATTGGCCGCTGTGCTCTATCTCAAGGAAACAGGTATTCTCAGCATGCAGTCATGTCTGCCTGCACAACAAAAAGCACATCATGGGCACTCTTCCTGGACGGTTTCCATTTAAACTAAAAAGTTTGACATGTTTTTCAGACAAAAGTATGAGCTGCGAAACAGAAAGTTCTGTGATGCGACTACCCAAGCGAGAAGCTTACTGTGCTGTACAAAACACGCACTTCACACAGAGCAGGAGAAGGACAGCATTCCAGGAGGCGGCCGAGCACCAAACCTCCCATCATCTCCTCCCAGCGCAAACCACAGGGCTCCTCTCTTCAATGGGCACCCCCGCACGCCCGCAATCTCATTTATTATTTACACTGCATCACTTATTCATGGCTTTGTTTTAATCACACAGGCTTGTGTCCTCCGAAAAGGGGATTTTTGTATCATTATTCCATTCAGCACTGCAACAGGGACAAGCTGTGAAGTTATTTCAGCATCTGTACCAGCACAGATGCAAAGGTGGTTGTGGACAGTTGCTCGGAATGACAAAAAAAAGATGGATTAAGCAGTAAACCACCTAAGACGCGAGTGTCACCACGAGAGCCAAAAGGCACTTAGAGCAGTAGGGTCTTGACGTTCCTGTTTTTCCGAAGCAGCAGCAGTGCAGTCTAGATTACAACTCTTAAAGCTAAGCAGGACTAATGGTAAACGTCATGGTCTCCATCTCAGCATCAGCAAAATGCAGACACCGTCACACTGTCGAGACCGAGAAAGCGTTGCTTTTTGGATGCAAATGGAGTCAAAAACACAACAGCGGCAGCCTAGAAAATAAGTATTGTTTTCCGTGAGTATTGATTCTGTAGTTGTCATACATTGTGCAGATAACACCTCAAAGACGGTAGGGGGTAAGAAAAATGTTTAACTACTTTTTGGTACAATTTTAATGTGCCACCCAATTAATTCATATAAATAGAAATACAAATGTAGTAAAAAAAAACATCATCTGAAATTTGTAAGGACTTTTTCAAAAAAGGTCAGAGTCAATGAAATTGAATAGTTAGTAATTTTAAGCCTGTATATATTCTCTATAAGTCATCATTACAATACAGAAAAAAATCTTCACATTGCACAATTATTTTTGTGAATGCAACCAATATAAGGAGTTAAACAATTTTAAAATGTAAAACTAAAAATATTGTTGTATGCAGAGGAATCTGTATATTCCTGACAGTTCATTTTTTAAATGTCTATACTGGGTGCAAAGTGCTGTCTTTCAGAGGCTCTGTAAAGGAATAAACATAATCGATTATATTCATCTAAGACTTAATCACGAAAATCCAGAGAAAGCTCACTACATGAGACATCCTGGCTATTTATTTAAATGTAGGATATGCTGCAAATCATCAGGGAAAAATATAAAAAATAATTGAGATGCTGCTCCTCAGCATAAAGCATCATAATCATTTAATCAACAAGCTGTGATGAGATGCTGTTCTGTCTAAATAGCATGCCTGTGCCTGCCAGCAGACTAATCATAAGATTTTTTCTTTATTCTCCACCCATTAAAATGCCAGTTTCAGAATATCCATGCAGCAGAATCCAGTTCTTACAGAGATAACACTTCACAGGAAAGATAATCTCGTTTCCTCCTGGTGTTATATGAGAGAACTCTGTCAATACAGCACAAGTAACACATCTGCTGAAGAGAATTACAACAGAGGATCAGCAGGGAGAGCAGACATTCCAGAGCACAGAGGAAAAGAACACAGATTGTCTTCTGAAAATACCACCCTATTATTTCTTCTATGTGGTGCAATCTCTGCATTTCATTGTACTGTATAAGGAAGAGGGAGTCAGGAAGAGGTTTTGTTAATTAATAGAAGTCATTTACAGTACGTTTCACATTAACTTTGAGCTCGGCGGATCAACTTTATATGTCTCTTTATATTTTTATAAACTGCTTACCATAGTATGTTCTCATACCACTATATGAACTCGACTTCAGGTCACACACTTAAGAATGAATCACTGTTAAAGTTCTGAACGTTTCAATTAGAGATAATTGCTTAATATATTTAAGGAGGTATAACCACCTTAAAGCTTTGGGTGAGATGAAACTGGGTAAGAGTTGACTTCTGCTTCCCATTAAGTAAATGTTTTTATTTTGCACCATGCAAATCAGCCCAATTTACAGATTAGTGCACTGAGATTGATACTTGGAGCTGTATCACACTTTCTGTGCAAAGAAACTTTCCACATAAAGAAATCTCAAGGCAAGAACTTCCAGTGGCTCACTAAAGAGAAGTAGCAGCGCACTGAAGATTCTTTCACACTCTGCACACATTGTCTTAACATTTTATTGCAATACCCCATAATAAAAGGCCCTGAAACACCAGGCTCATCACCAATGGAGCTGGCAAAGGATCAGAAAGCCAGGAAGAAGCTTCTTACTTCACAGACCAGAACAGCTGACACCACAAATTCCTGTGATGACCTAGTGGGGCAACTACCACGAGTCTCTGAAATCTAATCGCCTAGCCGATGTTAAAGCTGTCTACACCACTCCAGGGACCATCAACTCTCACCTTGAGCAGTTAAAGGAGAGACTGCAGCTGTTCTGTCATCAGTCGACAAAGAAAGTAAGCAGCTGGATATGCTGCAGCCTTCACACCGACAGAAAGATGTCAGTGTCATGTCAGAAAGTTGGAGGAGATAATCAGGTTTAAATCCCATCTCAAAACTAGAGCACAAGAGTATGGAGCTACACATCTAGCTTGCATACAGTTACCTTGCTGAAGCAAGAGAAAAATGTTAATCTAAACAGAAAATGAGACTGACCCCATACATGTATCCTTATTGTTAAACTCCCTCACTCTACTGATCGACAGCTTATCCTTCAGGCAGACAGGAAATTAGATGTACTGTACCACCTTTGGTATAACAGGAGTTTTACATCTGTTCATCTGGAATCGTTTCACTCTCACAGTACGGGGGATAAAAGTTTGGAAAGCCGATCTTTTCCTTTACCTTTTCCTCTACGTTATCCACGGTGGCTATCTGATACAGCAAATGAAGCACAAAGATTTAGGTCTGTAGAAAAGCAAAGTCTAGTTTACTGACTACACCTGGTGCTTAACGTTTAGACTGCAGGTGGATCTGTTTTTGTTTCTGACTGCACTTTCTTTTGTTGATAATCTTGTTGCAGCAGTGCATTTTTTTAACGAGGGGCACCTCAGCGACTTTCAGCGTAATTTATAAACTACATACTTTTTGTCTATGTGATTGTAGTGGAAAGTGGAAAGTAGTGGAAAGGCTTGCAAAGACCATTTTCTCCAGACAAATGTCATGCTTGACTGCAATTGCAAGTGAAAAACTGACTGGGTTGTTGGAATTGGTTTAATTTGCCTACTTGTCCCTGTTTTAGGTGTGCATTTTAAAGCATTTTTGCAAAATGAATGCGAAAGTCATAAGAAAAACCCAATGCAAAACAGAATGGCAAAAGTATTGTCATGTGCAACTAGAGAGCCCTTAATCCTTATACTGTAGGTATCACTGTGATAGAGCTCCTTGTGGGATCCACCTGTCTCTCATTGAAGATGACAATCCCTACCCACATGAAATAATGATCCTCACTCACAGCAATCAGGAAGATTATCTGCAAGAAGATGTCATACCCTTAGCCCTGTTAAGCTCAGCAGTATATTCAGAAGTAAACAACACCTCTGTAGGAGCAACTCCACACCCTTCTCCAAAAATGGGTTCCACCTTCACTAAACAGTGTGCTGCACGGAAAGCACTGTTCACGTGCCGCTGTATTTTAACACAAGGTGCAGTGCCACTGCAAACACAGGGGGACTAACGATGAGAAAGGGATGCAGGACTCTTGACTTGTCACAGGTGCTTTGCAGGCTACAATGCCTTCTGTTGTTGTCATACCATAATTAACGTCCTTATGTACAATGTATCCCTATACGCATAACTTTCATTAGGTTACATTAACACAATCAGTCATTCAATAAATGGCAGGTTTATGGTATGAAATTAGAGAGTACTTAAAAATCCTGATCCCTGGCAAAAGCTGACTAGTGAAATGTAGGCGCTCTCCTGAATGTCATTGAAGGTTTTACTGGGAGACTGTAGAGCACGGTGTGCATACAGATCACAGCTCAGCCAGCCTGGCTGAGATACACTCACACAGAGGCTTTTGTGTTGCCCTTTACTGAAACCCTGTGAAAATTATTTATCAGTGTTATTGGTGGACTATGGACTACACCCACCACAAGAATGAAAACACCCTGTCATGCAAATACTGCAATTTTAACTAACTGTATAGTAGTAGTTAATGTAAGCATAGGCTTCCGTATCTTAAAATAGTTCTCTACAACTGTGCATGTTAATACGAATGACTATTCAATAAATGTAGAAGATACTGTATGCCATAGACATAATCAATTATATTTATTACACTTAACTGGGTGAAAACATTTGTTCCAGAAGCTGGGTGTCAAGACGGCTCTCATATATTCTGTGCAATAAAGTAAAAATGTTGTTTGATTAAAAAAACAGTTGTGCCATTACTCTCGCCAAACAGTAAATCCTGAAACAATAAGAAAAATATTTCTCCTCTCTCACCGAGTGAATTACTTTCAATACTTAACACACAGAGCCAATTCAATCTATAGTTTCAGAGCTGTTCTTCAGTCTTTAACTTTAATCACCTCCTGCTGCAAAACCATTTCAATTAAATGTCCCCTGGCTGCCAGCACACTCCCGTCAATGAGAGCAGAAAGCCCAAAGCTCAATTAGCAAATGAATGACAAATATCTGAATATAGTTTGCAAACAGCAATTGAGTTTTAAAACGTCCAGGGTTCAGGAACAATTACCACCTCAAAACACGTCCATTACTTCAGCGAGGGAGTTTTGTCATCAAGAACTCATCCAGAATACGAAGGAGAAACAAAGAACACCTTGCATAATTACCTGGTTAGCAAGACACGCTTTCGAGAAAAGAATTAATTATAGTACCGAGAACAGGCTTCCCTGTTTTCGGATGTAGAGGAACAACAGATCAAGCCGGAAAGGGAAATATAGCTCAGCTTGAAGCACACATGAACTGGAGGAACAGAATTTATGAGGAAACGATCAAATCTTTCTTCTAGACAGAAGGGACCAGGCTTTCACTGGAGCATATGTTTATTAATTGCAGCCTATCATCATTTAAGGATAATTACAAATCATAATTAACCAAACAGGCCTTAACATTAAATGCAAAAAGAAAAACAGACTGCAGCATATTGGGTGAAGGGCTTTCCTAAATGAGGAGCACCTGTTGTGGTAAATCTCTCTGAGGTAAAGTGTGGTTCTGCTGGCACCTGTTGCAGAGAAGCAAAAAATGCATAACATCACCCCTCTCCCTTTAGACAGGTCTGACTCTTTCCTGAAGCTGCAGTGTGCTGTCGCCTACAGTTCAGATCCGATCCCTGGGCTACAGACAATCAGGGATATATCTCTGCTACATCCCTGCCAGGTGTATAGTATATGTAAAATAATACTACATAAACCATACATACAGTCATTTATATTGCTGCTCTATAGTACATATAAAAAGTAAATATGTACCTTCGGATGAGACGTAAAACCGAGGTCCTGACTCTCTGTGGTCATTAAAAATCCCAGGGCGTTTCTCGAAAAGAGTAGGGGTGTAACCCCGGCGTCCTGGCCAAATTTCCCATTGGCCCTTACCAATCATGGCCTCCTAATAATCCCCATCTATGAATTGGCTACATCACTCTGCTCTCCTCCCCACTGAGAGCTGATGTGTGGTGAGTGTTCTGGCGCACTATGGCTGCCGTCGCATCATCCAGGTGGGGCTGCACAGGTGGGGTGGAGGGGGGTCCGAATTGCCTGTAAAGCGCTTTGAGTGGAGTGTCCAGAAAAAGCGCTATATAAGTGTAAACAATTAATTGATTAATTAAAGTTTTTTTGTAATTTTGAAATTAGTTTCCATTTTTATTTCCATTACCAAAACACCTTGTGTTGAAAGTTTGTGTTAGAATGTTGAGTTTAATAACATTTCACACAAATGTTTCATACTGGCTTTTGTGTTACAATAATCAGTAGTATAGCACAATCAATTGGGATTACCACTCAATAAAACACCTCTGAAATTCCTTGTGTAACACAATTATAACTGGTTATGCGTCATGTGTACAAGCTCTCTGCAAAAGAAAAACTGGAGCATCTTCCAAGCAACAAGTCTGTTTTAGTCTGCTTAAGACTTCAATAAAGAGAGAAAATACGGAATGCTTTTAGAAGCATGCCCAGTCATGACTGGAAAGTCATTCTTTTGTCTGACACTTGTCTACAATATGACTTGAAAGGGTTACAGCTGTTGGAAAACTGCATTCAGAAAAACATGATTCACGAGGCTACAATGCTGGTCAAAGATGACTGCGATTGTGTGTATTGTGCAATACAAGATTTAATGATGCAAGACAGAAATGCAGAATAATAAAAGTATACTCTATATAACTGATTCACCTCAGTTATTTGCATGAAAGTTATATTACATGAGATGTAATAAAAGTGAGAATAAAGGGCTCTGACTGGTTGTTCCAGATCAATCTCCAATAACAGCAACCTTGTTTCATTTTGAGTAGAGTTCTCATGCATGTCTGATTTTGGGAGATATGGCTACAATGCAAATATTAGGCCTGTTCATAAGATACAGCCTATCCAAGGCGACCTGTTTTTTTACCTCTCATAATAAGACTTACTATAGCCATAACTTCTGCTGATCTGATGCAGAAAGCTGGCTTTGTGTCATTCCAAACCTTACAAATATGGCTTTCTTTTCATTCTATTAATAACTATTATTACTGTACATGCACCACTGGTAATGACAAATGTTACAGTATATGCACACAATTCAATGTTGATTTACAGTATATTTATAGAATCAAATTGCATGATTATGCAATACAGCACCTCTGAGACTGACCAGCATTTGTTTTAGTTGACTGTGTTCAAAGGGCACCTTGATTAATTTAGTAACAACTGTACCGCTGTTTCACATTAAGCAGACCACCACAACTTCAATTAAACAGGAGAATATACGTCATTACTAATTCCTGAAAGTGGATGGATGTATTAGATGGATGTCCAATTGCTTTACTCAGAACACTGATGTGACACACCATTTTCCAATCTGTGCTGTGTTTCAACCAATGGCAGGCACAAAATGAACCTTTCATGAAGTGTAAATAAGGGTGAAGAGTATAGTAATACAATACAATACAGTAATACAACAGCAAGGCAGGCTTATTTACAAGTTTTTGGCTTCAAAAACACTAATTTTGCATCGGTAATAGGACAGGTTATAGTCAAAAGTCTGATGGGTAGTCAAAAAGGCAAACATGTAGGGACATTTCTCACAAAATCAGAAGAGGTGAAGTCAGAAATGACCTTTCTTGATTGATTCCCCACAGAATGAGCCTGACACCAACACAGCCCTATATCAGACATGTGCATCTCACAGCTCCTGACTGGTGTTTTGTATCCGTTCTCCCCTTAAACACTGGTCCAGCTTCCCAGAGTGTTTCATTTAATAATAATTGCTTACACTTATATAGCGCTTTTCTGGACACTCCACTCAAAGCGCTTTACAGGTAATGGGGACTCCCCTCCACCACCACCAATGTGCAGCATCCACCTGGATGATGCGACGGCAGCCATAGTGCGCCAGAACGCTCACCACACATCAGCTCTCAGTGGGGAGGAGAGCAGAGTAATGTAGCCAATTCATAAATGGGGATTATTAGGATGTCATGACTGGTAAGGGCCAATGGGAAATCTGGCCAGGACGCCGGGGTTACACCCCTACTCTTTTGGAGAAACGCCCTGGGATTTTTAATGACCACAGAGAGTCAGGACCTCGGTTTTACGACTCATCCGAAGGACAGCGCCTGTTTACAGTATAGTGTCCCCGTCTCTATACTGGGGCATTAAGACCCACATGGACCGCAGAGTGAGCGCCCCCTGCTGGCCCCACTAACACCTCTTCCAGCAGAAACCTTAGTTTTTCCCAGGAAGTCTCCCACCCAGATACTGACCAGGCTCACACCTGCGTAGCTTCAGTGGGCTGCCTGTTGTGAGTACAGGGTGATATGGCTGCTGGCGGTTTTTAACCATTTTTTGGAGGTTAAAAGGTGGTATAACACAGCTTTCACCCAAGCCGTGCAGCTCCTCACATTCTGAAGCTACAACAACTGTTACAAACGATGAAGTAACTGAGGAACTGGAGACAGACCAGTCGGCTTGCTGATTAAGACGCAATGCAGCGTGAGGCTCTGGTCCAGACAGGAACTCCTCCGCCAGATTTGTCTTCTGACTTACAACAGAACAGCACCTCACTCCCAAACACTCCCTTCTCAGGGCCGGATCCCCCAACGGCAGCTGCGCTCAGCGAAACCAGCACCAGCGCTGCTGTCCAACTGGTGACTGAACGAAAACATGCGGCAGAAGACACTGACCAACAGGCTGTCAAGGTCGTCATCCCTCCTCTAGAGGGCGCTCCGACCTTTTTGTACTATCTTTAGTTTAAGTACCTTCACCTGTGTCTTGTCCTCCTTTCTGTTATTTAGGTCCAGCGTCTCCGCAGTTCCGGGCTCAGCTTTGGAAGACGGACGTCTGAAGGCCCGTCTACCACCGGGCTCAGGAGCAGCCCGAGGGCACAGGCCTTTTCCCCGGACGTCCTGACCTCTGCGTCCGGGGCTCGGAGCGCCTTGTCCCGTTATGTTTTTAATCTTCCCTGTTGCTGGTTCCACTTCTCCGTTCCCAGATTTTAACTGTCTCCGTCATGGATGGACCTTCCGGGCTTTTTGGATTTTGGACTGCGCCCTGATTACCCCTATTGGACTTCCTTGGACTCGTTTGCCTACACCATGCCCCCCGAGCCCCAGATAAGTGCAGTCACCACCTCTTGTCTGTCTACCCGACCTGGTCCTGCTGCGTCTTCCCCGGTGTCCTTCTCCAGACACTTCCAGATTATACCGTCATTCATAGGGTCTTTACCAACGCACTCCGCGGGGGTCTGACCTGGCTACTGTGACACGGGCCTGTTTATAACTAGAGAGACAGGCTGGGGGGAAGATCCCAGAACACACTGGGTGGGTGAATCCATTTTTAACCGACAGGACTCAGTTGTTATTTGCACAACTGAGTCACATATCAAGACACAAGAGGTGTTAAGTCATCAAACCTAATGTGCGCATTGATTCCCTCCTGACGCACTGATAAACAGCTTAAAGGTAGGCCAGATTCATGTTGGATCATGAAATTTTAATGCCTCACTTCATTTATTCTCTCCAGTAAAAAATGCAATTAGCCACTATTCTGAATGTACAGTAACCTTTCCAAGGCACATTTCCATCAACCGTCTACAATTTAACAGAATAATAAATTACAGGGCCATCATGACACACGCTGTCCATACCCAGGCAATGCATTAGTGCACATGAACCCATTAGATGAAAAATGCTGACTGGAAATAAGGTAAATGTAGTACAGAAAAGGACGACAGGTAATGAATGCAACGGAGATTTAAGAACATTACAGCAGTATCTACAGGTACAGTATATCATGGTGACTGACGCGGCAGCAAGGAATTATTCACAAAATGACCCTTGTTAAGTTTGTAAAAATCTGTACAGACACTGTTCTATTTTTAACAACTTTCTGTTTGTCAGACATTTTGAAATCAAGACCAATAAACGGAAAATGCAATATAACAATAAATGTCAGATGTGATCAGGTTACTGGCTTTCAATAGGAATTTCCAAATGACATTAAACCAAAATACTGTATTTATAATAATAAAGTACTCTCACCATAGAAGCAGGTATAATCTTTAATAAGCTTCCCTCCTCTCGGAATGCGGAACAATTGCTTAAAAGGTATTCAAAATTCAAGCCTTGTTTTCAATAGTATTATTACAATGTAGCTCTTCTTGCTAAGAATCACACATATAGCATCTCAATCCAGTTCAGGTCTTGCGTGTTGCAATTCAGAGCTACAAAATAAAATGTGAAAAAATACAACCCGTTTATGTTCACAGGTAGGAAATGGTTCTGGGAAACCAAAGAACTAGCAGGATATCTTGTTAATTAAAGTGTCTTGAAGAACCTGACAGGAACACTGCAAAAACACAAAAGCAGTGTCATGACAGTTCATTGCAGGCTTGTCCGTATTTTCTTTGCTCTCTCCATCCCAAGGGAGGCTTTGGAAGAGCTGTGAGAAGCTGAAGTTTCCCCTTTATTAGACATTATGGACATTTTCAGTAAAGCCTTTTGAGTAGGATGGCTTTAAAATGACTAAACTATTCCATGCTCTCAAAATTCCATTCACATACTCACAGTGCAAAGCAAGTTAATGACATTAGATGTGGATACAATCCCTGAGATCTGTTACAGTGTGTGTTGCGTTATCAAGAAACCCTGCATCCAGTTTCATCAATTCAGCAGGACTGCTGTACCAACTATTGATTTCTTTCCTAAAGAGTGTTATTTACTGAAACTGGTTACCACACGTGTATCACGCTGTGCCGTAAGAGGAGGAATCCCTGTTCTTTCTCAAACCTATTGCCTCACCAGCAGTAGGCACACAAGTCACGTATTTCTTTCAGCATTCACCTCCTCCCCTAAGGACCTGACAAGCTAGAAAGCAGTTGGGACGTTGCCTAAAGCTAACCCAGTGCGTTGGATGGTTAATGTTCAGTGCTTATGCCAACTATAATTTGTGCCACAAACTTTTTACAAATACAAAAATCTTCACTTGTGTCAATCTTTTGATGAGCTTTATGAGACCGATTTACAGGGAAAATATAACGAAAATGGTTCTAAGTGTTACAATTCGATGAGACCATACTGTAGTAACAGGAGGAGGTGTGGTTCAGTAACTTCCTGGAATGGCATGAAGTGTAGGCCTATTGTTTTATTTCCAATGCTATCAGGGCTGCTAAATGAACTAAAAGCTGCAATGAAGTCGTGACTGAGAAACAAGAACCTTCTGGAAGAATTTATGGGTGCCAAACAATAAACTACATTTTTAGCCTAATAATAAAACCACTCTGTTTTCACTATATTTACTGGGCACAATCTGACATTTATGCTAGTGTAACTCACGGCCCCCATGAGTTCCTCTTCTACAGCGAAGGCCTCCACCCTGATTACAGGAGTCTCACGGTTTGGGGGCTAATAAGTCGAGCATTAACAAAAGGAGGAATAACTGACTACACCGCAGTCATTAAACACGTAACACTAAAGCCGAGGAGTTTTTCTGCTCCCTTTTGAATTGAAAGAACGACGTTAAGCTCGCGGCTTATGGTTTTAATAACGATCAGTCCTAAAAGCTACACACGGCATGGCATTCCCCACAAAACTCACTTTATGACATTTTAAAACAGAATAAAAGCTGAACTGAAAAGTACTGACTTCCTGTGGATTCAATCTGTGTGATTCCCCCCACAATTCTCTGTTCTCCTGACTGAGCCCTGTTCCAAGGCAGAGTCCCATCTCCTTGCCTAATATACCTTAGCTTTGGTGCTTTTTAGCACTATTCACCTGACTTCCAATCCATCAGAAATCGATGCATGAGTTCTAAGCAAAAGTAAGTCAACAGTATGTAAACTGGGTAAGCTCTCAAACCCCTGTAGACTTTTACAAACGTGAAGGTGAATGTGAAGGCAGAGTTCTGCTTTATTATGCAACAAAACATAATTACCTGTACCAAATGCTTCAGAAAGTCTCTAGATTCATTTAAAATATCTACAGATTTAGTGGGTTGTTTTACAGAAAAAATGAAAACAGAGCAGTGCTATCTCAGGCTTTATTAAAATCCACTATTAGGAGATGCTCTTTGTCAAAGTTCAAGACAGGAAGATCTTAGTGGTCTAAAAATACAAGGGTATGCAATTTTAATACCCTCAGACCAGCACAATAAAACCATAACTGACTGAGCACTTTTTAATTAGATGACTCCAAAATTAAAAAGATCCGAAGACACTGTAATTAAAATGCTAGTGAGTCTACACAAAACATAACAGTCTATTACTGATTAACTAATGGTTAAGTCAAGCTGCAATATAAATCCAGAGAATCAAAATAAAAACAGCACTGGTAATGAATTTATTAAATATATGAGAGTGGGGGGACTAGGGTGTACAGATTTGTCATGAAACCACTTTTTTAATAAGAAATGGATTTCCCCTTGCTCAGACAAATCACTTTGCACCAACATGATCATTATTCAAGACCAAGATGTGCTTGCCTTACAGTGGAAAACAACAGGACCCAGAAAAATAGGAATCAATACATTACATTAAAAATTAATAATGACAGAAGTGTAAGGCTGTTCACAGTAAAAATGGCTTAAATTAATTAGCTCAGAACAAAGACATTACACAGCCATTTTTCTTCCTTGACATCAGGCGAGTCAGAGATGTTAAATATACTGTACACACAGCACTGTCTTCACTCTTCAGCTTGCCAAATTAGACCTTATTGATGGTCAGCAGTAAAGGGGCTGTTCTCTTTTTGGACTAGGAGACTTGGGTAGTTCAAGGCCAAAGTATACTTTGGAAAATCCTGAGGATGCATACATTTTTATAGGGCACAACAACAAAAGAACACCTCAGAAATGCATTTCCGATTTCCCATGACACCTTGACAGGGATCTGATATACAGATACCGTTTATATAAAGATACAGTTTTTGTTTTTCATAGTGGACTAATAAACTGGTCACATTTTAGAACGGCAGTGCGATAAAGGGCTCTTTTGGTAGAAAGCTATTTGATACTTTTCTCAAGATAACAAAGTATTATTTTAAATAAAAATCCATGTCTAACATATTTAGCAACAGCAGTAATGAAACCCAATAAACTGCTCTAAGAACAATTAGTTTGCAAAATAAGAGCCTTATGTGTCTTTCTGGATGGTTTTGTGAAAACCCTGATTAACATTTCAGGAACAGCTAAGGCAGTTTACAAACCACACTGCATTAGAGTGCGTTCCCTTTTAACTACAATAACATCACAACAAACGTAAACGTGGGAACTGTAGCACTACCCTGTTAACTTTCTGTTGGAAAGTTGCAATTATAACTTTTAACATAGGAACAGAGTTCAGTGTAATTTGCTTTTGCTTTCATAGAAGCCTGTGCACTTCATACGGTCTCATAATAGCGATGGTCTGGCTTCTTATCGGTTAATAAGAGGATACTTTAGGAATACCTACAATATGTAGACAATTTATCAAGTTTCCTTGCTGTTTCCAGACTAAAGAATCAGATTTTAAAAACACGTACAGTACAGTACACACTCTAACGTAGGCACATGAAATAATGAAGAACACGTTTCCGGACTGTAATTTAATAATTAATGACAGCTCAGCAATGGTGGCAGTCCCTTCTTTTCCAGGTGAGAAGAGAAACTAAGAATTATCCGGAGACACAAAGGCATCCTAAAACCTTTTTGTAGTTTTCGTTATCCCGTGTTGAACACAAGATACGAATGCAAGTATTCGATAGCTAACCTAGTTTACTAGCGATTAACTCCGTTATCTGAAGAAACATAAAAGCACACGAACAAGTAACAACATCATCCAGATATGATCTGTACATTTTTCGTTAAAAATGCAGCACATTCCCTGTTCAACTCGCCTTTGTCGCAGCTGAGGGGCACGAAACATAGAAATCAATAACGAACATGGGATGTGAACGAAATCTATTGTCACTTTCCATTTCGAAGTTTTTGACAGGGCGAAACAAAGACAACCCATGAGTGAATTAATCTTTTTGTATATTAGATATGATCCCCGTTATAACACAATGATGCGATGCGTCCGCGTAACATTCAGTATAACAGAATCCTAAGATATTTTCGAAACGTACTTTTTTTTTTTTATTTCCGCAGACAAGTGACACGGTCTGCTTCAACGACAGTCCTCAGCTGCCGCGAACACGCCGAGCAAACGGATCAAAAGTGAGGCAGCGGCACACAAAGCTAGTCTTCTGTGCAGGGGGGCACCTAATAGTCGACGACCAACTTTTTCCTCTTTTTTTTTTCAGCTCGGCGGTACAAAACGAGAAAGTGTGTGGCGCCGACGCTAAAAATGTAGCTAGCCCCGCGTTTCATGAAGTTGCTTCGGAGCACTTAGGCCGTCTGCCAGACCCGCCGCTTTCTTCCTCAGCTCTCCCCGCCCTGCTCCGCGTCCCAGTAGGGCGCTCAGACTCTCCATCAACGGCTTCAAACTCGCCAAACTTTCCTCTGGAGCACCAGCGCCTGGATAATGCGGATTTAAACGATCTTCTTACCTTCTCAAGAGGCAGGCGCGTTGGGGTTTAATGAATGACGGTGTTTTCTGGATTTGACAGAGTTCATACGTTCGGCGTTAACGAAAACTAGTGGGTAGATCTTCCCGCTGGTTCAACACATTTATTTTTCCCCAAACAGGCGTCTGTGGTGCTCTGCATAGTCACAGGCAGGAACACTCTGGCCATGTGGCAAAGTTTACAAACTAAGGGCACCTGATGCAGAGCTGATCGTGCAAACGGCGTACACCGCAATGCGAGAAAAGGGAAAAGCTGCATGAAACAGCTATTTAAATGACACTTTTCAGTATTACATTGAAATTTGCTGTTTTGCGGTGCTGTAACCGTATATTTCAGGACTAAAAGAATTATGTTTGCTTTCAGGCTATAAAACGAAGCATACTGTACCCACCCTCACCCCCCAATAAGTGGAAATATTGATTTGTTCATTTAAAGGTTAATAATCACACTGGCAATGTCCTCCTGTCTGAGGAATCACCACTTACAGTATGTTTTAGGTCAAGTGAACCATTCTTTTTTTAATTGAGGAGAATTACCGAGCTTAGTGTCTAAAAAAATCTAAAAAGTATGAAAAGATTTATCCTTCGATACATCTACATTGTCAGATGAAAGCAATAAAGGATACATTTTCTCACAGTACATTTATTATTGTAAGACTTATAACATGTAAAATGCAATGTGAACCTAATGATACTGATACAGAAATGATCAATATGGTATAGGTATAATTCTTTGAATGGGAACACTGTAGCTATAAGGCCTCTCATCAGATTTCAGAAATGTCACTTTAATTTGGAATTTCAGCAAGAGATATTTCAGTAAGTGAAGTTCTCTCTATGGCTTCACTAAATAATTATTTCTGTTTCGTCTTGAGTGCATAATCTAGAGATACAGACATTTCAGGGCTGAATGAACTCACTTCTCTGCCTCTGCCAAGAAAAGCCCATTACAGATTCCCCTTGCGTGCTCAAAGGCAAATGATGCTGTTTATCTTGTATGCCACAGAAAGGTGAGTCACTTTACAGGAAAATATGCATTTCTTAATATCGCACCTTTCAATTTCTGTTCGAGCAAATCGCTATGCAGTGGGTGGCACCACCACAGGAAGCTCAATTGCACAATATGCCTGCAACATTTTGAGTATCACCTGAAAAAGAGCCCTTTCTAGCCCACTCAGAACAAAAAAAAGCAAAGTTTTAGAAATGTGGCAGATAGTATCTCCAGCACAGCCCTGTAAAGAGTATGGCAACTCTGCCTTTCCACTCCAGATCTTTAACAACTACAGTAATATGCATAGGCGAGGAACATGCAGGAAATTGGCGGTTTAAAAACAATTAATTGTTCATAATATCATTTTCTTGGTTCACTGTGCAAATATCTTATTACCAAGTAGCTTTGAGGTAGGCAAGATACCTAGGCTATACACACCTTTTCTAGCCAACGGAAGAACACAGTGGCTGGTTGTCTAAGAATGAAAAAAAAAATGGTAGCTCAGGACTCGAGGCAATGAGCAGTGAACCAACCATATTGTCCTTTTCCACCACTCCTATTAGACACCTTTTGGGTTTCCTGACCTTTTAAAGATACTGTAGCTGAATTAATTATGTGCTTGATTGAACCGATTTAACCCTCTGCCGCATATAATGATTTAAAGAAACCTGTAAATCTTTCTGTATGCCTTCTGGCCAACCAAGATTAGGTGTTTGATAAAACTCTGAACATAAGAATGTAAGGCAGGTTGAAAACACATGGAGGAAATTTGTCCCATCTTGCTCATTTGGGTGAAAATCCTCTAATGAGATCACGATAAACCTTTATTTATAGAATAAACCTTTGTCTATGATGGAAAAGTAAAAGTGTGAGGAAAGATATGAACTGCAGAGGCTCCAGGGAGTACAGCCTTCGTATGTGAAGTATGGTGCAGGCAATGTCATGGTTGACCTCCTGTGGAACGGGCTCGCTTGTATTTATTAGTTGTTTAACTTATGATGGCAGTGGCAGAGTGAATTCTGAAGTTTTCTGAAGTCTCCTTTTCCGAAGGGGAAAAAAGGTGAACCATCTTAGACTGATCAGATAAAATCAATCTCCATTCTGGAATCCAGATGAGCATGCTGATGGAAAAAAAAAGTACATTCGGGAACATGCCAGGAAAAGCAAGATCTCAATTTGGCTTGGCAGAACACCTCAAATGATTACTCGAAGAGTGTTTGGTGTGCCCAGTGAGTCACAGACTTGATGCACTTCTTGCCTCAAATAGATATCCAACCCAATACTGGTTTTTACCTTTGAAATGTACTTAGAAATAATGTGTCTCAAAGCCTGGATTGCCTGACTCCAGGACTTCAGAGGAGAGATAATGGTAAGTCAAACTATTGGCAAAACTGGATATTTCCCCTGTAGCGTAAGGGCAACAAAGAGTTAGACAGCAAGAAGAGAAGGGTTTGTGTCAAAACCCTGAACTCTAAATAGTTCAAACCTGTATTTGAGTCCTCAGTTAACCTGAGTTTAGCCTCCCCAGTGTAAATAGAGTAGGGCATTAAAGTTAGGTTCTCTGCAGACTGGTGTGTTTTAGATTTAGTTCATTACAAATTGCTATGTCTTTGCTGTACCCATATGTTTGTAGGGCAGTGTGTATGTTTAGATTTAGTGCTTGAAGAAAGTGTGAGCTTTTTCATCTGGTAACAGTTCTCCATTGAGTCTGAAACCTCTTTTTCAAGTCGGATCTGGGGACTGTAGATAAGGCAACAAACAGGTTTGAAGCCCAATTAGGGGTTTACTGTTGCAAGAGATAGGGGGACCTGAAGACAGGCCAGATTTGTCTTTTTGGCCCTGATAAATGAGTTAACATTTGTGAAAAGCTCCTTGGGGTCTTTCTTATCCACAGTGTTTACAGGAAGGTGACTTGATGTCCCCACCAAGAAGACAGTACCTGTCACCATTCTTGGAAGGCAAGAGTACCACCTACTGGTCCATTACTTCTAGAAGCAACCTGATTTTCCTCTGCTGTCTCCCATCTCTAGACTGACCAGGCATTCAAAGCTTCTGTTTACCTACTTAACAAATTCCCCTCCTGTTCAAAAGATCACGGATGTACTGTACAAATTCTTGCTGCATGTATGAATTTAGTAATATTGTTACAGAAGAGGCACAGTCGTTTAGCGAGGTATCATACAGCCACTGGCATTATGCAAAAAACAATTACTGAGTTCTTGTGTTATGTTGAGTAAGGGAGGCACAGGAGATGCAATCGCAGATCCCACTGCTGCCATTAGTAAAATTCATTTACTGAGCTATGAGTGAAAGAAGTAATTTCATTACGTACCCAGATTACACTTCTCTCTTTTGTAATCTGCCTGAAGCCACCGGACGTCCTGGTATTAAGGAATCGACGAAAAAGGTGCTGTTTATGTAATCTCTATTTAGGATAGAAGAAGAACAACGGCAAAAAATCTATGAGCCATGAGATAACCAAGCAGTGCAGTCTCAAAATGCAAAAATTCAAATATGACTAAGAGGAAAAATAAGGTAAACATTTAGTGATTTTCCACATAAGATAATATTTAAAAAGGCTACACCTTTCTAGTGTCTTCATTTTAGTAGGCTGTGGGTGAAGAGGATAATAATTAATAATCTGGACATTTTAATTGCATATCATGGGCCGTATACACAGAACTAGTTTTCCCAGGTTTTCTTGAGTCTTAGGTCTGAGAGTGCTCTGAGAACTCAAAACAATCTGGTTTCATCAGAGGATTCCTCACTCTTAGCTTTGGTGGTAGGGGTGAATGAAGTAGTTCATTAATTTCTTCATCACTCGTTTACCTGTGTGCAGCAACAGCGCTGAAAAGTGAAAAGGGGCAATACTCAGAGTCCTGCCCAATATAGCTGATGCAGCAAAAGAGTTTCACACAGCTGCCTCTCAATCATAAGGGTTACTCAGCTTTGACAGAGAAAGGTCATAGCCTTAAAACGTTCACTTATAATCTTTCATCAGTTTTACTCACTGTTTATCTTTTAAAAGAGGAAATACAAACTCCTACTGTTGCAAAATGAAAATGACACATTTCTTTAGCAGCTCTGTAATTTTAGGATTTCTGTCATTTTTTTAAACTTTTTACTAGGGCTTACTCATTAGGAAAAGTCTGTAGTGTAGTAAAAGGTTTATGTATTCAGCCCAAAGTGCTTATTATTTCAACTCGGGCATTTGCATGAAATCATAATAGGATATGTGCTTGCTTGTAATTAGTGTAGTGATAATTACACTACCTTATTACAGGAATCCTTACGCATACTGCTGTATCAAGGGATGCGGATGCCTGCTACAAGCTAGATTTGGTCAAAACCGATACCTTGGCTTTTTTTTAAAAAACTGCTTGATGAGATTCTAGCAACTGTATGATTAAATGGGCCTCCTAACTTGTACGGTCTTCCTTATGTTACTATATAAATTGATCCTAGTTTTTCTGCTGCAGGTGAGAAATAAAGTTCCCAAATTGTGTGGGTGATGCCTGCATGCCATGGCAGAAGAGCAACCCTTTGTTTCTAAACCTTTTACTTGTTAAACACCATCAGCCCTTTCTTCCAGTTTCTCTTCCTGTTGGTCTGGTGCCTGTCTACAGATTCCGTGCGACAGATGCTGTGCTGCTCCTTTGTCTCGCTCTCTTACAAACCTCTACATCTTGGCTCCTGCTCATGCCTGAATTAAAGCCTCACTCAGCGGAGGATAAACTGCTGGCATTTTTAAGTGTTATCTTTCAGTCCAATTTCATATGGTCGCCTGCTCCATCCATCCACTTTCTAACCGTTTGATCCAATTCAGGGTCGCGGGGGGAGCCTAAACCTATCCCAGCAAGCAACAGACGCAAGTTGGGGTACACCCTGGACGCGACACTAGTCCATCGCTTGGCACACACAGACATCCACACACTCACACTGGGGCCAATTTTTTCCCAGAAGCCAGTTACCACACCAGTATGTTTTGGGACTGTGGGAAACCAGAGCATCTGGAGAAACCTGCATGAACACGGGGAGTACATACCAACTCCATGCAGATAACCCCACAGGTGTGGGATTGAACCAGCGCTGTGAGGCAGCAATGCTAACTACTCTGCCAGAGTTTCTCCCTGGATGCCTGTTCTAACAGGTAGATATGTGGAGGGGGATTCATGTGTGAATGTAATGGATATGTTTTCTCTCTGTTAATGTCTAGTGTTTTGTGGACCTCGTTTTCGCTGAGGCTCTAATTGTGCAGCGTTATGAGACAATGTTTTGGTAATCGGCTTAAGAACAGTCGTTATCAACCATGCAAAGCTTAAAAAGAAAGTGAAAGCAACTCCAAACACTCCCCAGCGCTGAACCAGTGCAGTGAGGCAAAGAGCCACACCAGTTTTGTATCACACAAACGTCTTGAGACTTATTCCGGCAGTTGTTCTGTCGCCATTTTTTGTCTGCGGCATCAAACCTCCTTAATCAGAGAAGGTTTTAAATGTCTTTCATTTAATCTTGATGAGCTCGTGATATGGGAATGGGGTTAGATGGATTCAGTCAAGCGCATACTGTAATGACATGAAAACAGCAATTATGAGCGCAGGTGGAACAGAAGCCAAAATATCCTACAGTTTCTCCGACTGGATTTGGGTACCCCTGAACCAGGACAAGGTTTGCCCTCATCTAGAACCAGTTACTTCATAGGTGGGCAATCATTAGTGACTTCATCCATTTTAATGATACATTAGGTCAGGCTGGGCCATTCTGTTGAGCTAGTATGTCTGCAGGTTTTCATTCTAGCTAATCCAGCTCATTACTGGCTTAACTGTACCAATTTAAACAGCTTCTACCTGCTCTTTAGGTGCTGGTGTTTTAAAGACACTTAGAAAACCTGAAGGCACACTAAAGTTCCAGGATCAGGACTGCACCACCCTGCTTCAGAGCCACTTGTCTTGAAGGGTGTTAGCTGACCTTCCAATCAGGCATATTGCTGCTGTTTACTTCCACTGACTCCTTCATTGTTTAACTGATAATGATAACGGTACAACCAATAAAAGTGTATTTCCTGGTAGTGTATTATAGTGGATTGGAAGAGCTGCACATTTAATGGCACCTGTAACCTAGATTTCTGTCAATTAAATTTCAGCAGTTGATGTCGGTTGACTTGAAAGATGAAACATGACAGTGGAAGAATTAAAATGACAGAGGGGTTTAACTTCAGATAAAATAAATGACTGAGTTTATTGTAATGCAAAGAGGTCCATTCACGATTCCAGAGGACCACAGTTCAGTGGGATTTATAAGCCTGTTCAGATGAGCAACAATATAATAAGGATTAAATCGGTCCACTTAGGCCAATGATTTATGTCTTGGTCAGTTCAATACGGAGCTGGAATGAGAAGCTGTAGACACAGTGGTCCCCTAGTAACAGATTCAGCATCTGTGGTGTAGCAGATACCTGTTTTTTCTTTCCACAACACTATCTAATGAAACTCATTTCACATACTGTAAGTTTTGCTGTACATGCGGTATAATTTGCATCACTCTGGTGACTATCTTCTTCTAACAAATACAGTACACACACAGAGTATTGAATCTGTTTTACGGTTATAGAAAACAACAGAAGAATAATCACCAAGGACAAGCACTATTAGGCTATAGGAAGATGTTAAAATCTTTAGTATGTGATCTTCTTGAGACTGCTTTTTTTGTCACTTTCTTGGGGCAAACATTTCTTTTCCCCCTTGATTTTTATATGGTTGGAAACTAATACTAACCCTGTGTAGTAAGATCCTGTAATGTGGACAATGACTTCATCTTTTCAAAAGATACCTATACCCAGTGATTTATAGTAGTTATTTGCCGTTATTGTAGGTCTCTTCTTCTGGATTGATCTAGTGGACGAACAATGCTTTCTTCCAAAGCACGAAGAGCGAGGGTTACCACTAGGGTTGGGTTGGTTTCCTGTAGTAACCGGTGCCATCCAATACTCAAAACAAAAAAGGTGTCGTACTGACAGGCCACCACACAGGGGCACTTTATAGTTCATTCATAAAAACTCTTCATGTTGTTATGTGGTCTCACTGAGCAGACATCTGAAAACATCCCTTCTGATACAACTGAACGTTTCACAATGGTGAGCTGCTAATGATTTGTAATTAGCCCAACTCAGCTTGGTGAAGGCTCTGATGCACATTAAGTCATGACACAAGGAAGTTACACAGGAAGTGGACGGGAACGGTGGTTTGCGTCTGTGAACAAAAAATAACTGTCTTATAGCCGTCTACCAGCGGCTGAAGCAACACAACGAGCCACTTACAAAACTCATAGCTTTTTCCTCCAAGTGGAACAGAGAAAAGGAGCTTTGCGCAACTCAGGATCACACAAAAGCCCCTGAGAAGCAGGAAGCAGCCAGCAGAAGAAGCCATGCCCGTGTGCCTGTCCATGTGTCATTAGAATGACAAAGGCAGCTCTCGCCAAGCTCCTCATATTAATTTTGGTCGTTCTTGTCATGTGTCTCCCAGAGTTTTTCACCGCACCTGAAGGTGAGTATCACAGGTCACTGTGTATGTAATCTTAGAAGACTTTCAGGGTGTTTGAATAAAAAAACAGGATCTTTTACAGTATACTGCTTTCCCTGCTGTGTGTTCAATTGTTCAATTGTTAATGAAAGTAAAGCCAGGTAAAGCCTTTTTATCTCAGAAGCAGATCATGTTTCTTAGATCTATGATTATGATCTATGAATCTTAGATCTTAGATGAGAAAAACTTTCATTTTTTAAGGGAAAATTCAATTTCATATTGCCATCCTGTATTACAACTTCAATACAAATAATAACGAGCTATTTTTAGAGGCATTAGTAATAATTCATTATATTACAAGACCGGTAAGTTGAAAACAAATTCTCATTTTCAATAGCAGTCTGGACAAGAGCTTCTTACCAGTACAGAAGACAAAGCAGAAAAAGACAGAAAAGAACAATCTGTATTGTAAAATAATACGAAGTGGAAATGTCAATAGGTGCAGGTGTCAGGCAGAAGGAATCTAATAAGGAAATTGAAAAACATGAAGGTGTTTCAAATTCAAAGGCAGACATTTTCTGCTCACTTTACAGATTGTTACAGTCATTGATGGTGGCAAATTGGAATACCTCTTGGCAAACTTTGTAGCTGCTCTTGCGGGGGATTCAATCTGATGAAGTACTACCTTAAAGTGTAAGATGGCATGGAGAATGGCCATAAATTATGAAGACGGGGAAGTGCATCTCTAATGAAATATTTGTAAATGAACTTACACGTGCGATAAATCCGATGGGTGAATAGAATAAGGGCATCATGTTTCCGAAGAACGGCTCTTAGATGTCTTTTTTTAAACATCACCACGGTCCATGCCTGGGAGTACAACCTCTTGTGGTGAAGGAAACCAGTTTTAAACTTGAATTTACTGTAGCTTGGAATTTATTAATAGTGGGTTTGAAAATAAAAGCACTATCATACCAGATTCTTGAATGTTTAAGATTTAAAATTATTAAAATGTATTTGAGATCAAATCAGAGGATGAAGATTCTCTTTCATGCTGTTGCTAACATGCTATGAAACAGCTGAAGTTCTTACATAATACAGCTGACTGGTTCTTGATAGGGGAGTTTGTGAGTGTGATGTCAAAGTTGATTTATTTGGTGATTTAGAATCAATTTCAAGAGGCCAAATTATAATCTGAAAGAGGTTTAAAGAAATTCAAATTGGCTTTTAAAGATGTCAGTAGGTTTTAACATATCCCCATTAAATCTCCCTGTAATATAACATAAGAGCTCAAGTAAGGAGCAACCTCTTTAATAAATAAGAGGAGCAAACTGGTCTGTAGCAGCCTGTGGCTATCAGACATTTTCATTTTCGAGAGCTCAGTTTTAATTCTGACTGGATTAGGTTATTTAGGGATTCATAAACAAGAAAGCATTGTTAATTATCTTAAAGATAAATGGTAACCCCACCTCCCCCTAGACATTTTTACCCATTAGGTACACTTGATTTTCAGTATTATTTCTTGACCAAGTTGCCAAAATTACTAGCATGCCAGCAGAAGAGCTAAATGCCTATACCCGGAGTTGATTACATTTAGGCTATGTCTGTTATATAAGTAGGCTATGTCTGTTAAAATGAAGAAAATCTACACATCAAAGATCTTTCCAAGACAACAATTGCGGAGAAAGTTATTACTCAAGGGCCCAGGCTAAGAATTTAAACCAGCTCCAGTACAGCCGTAGCACTGAAATATGTGACATGAACGACTCTCTGCAAAATAAAGGTTATTATTCTATTTTTGCTAAACTACCAATGATAAGGATAAAATAATAGTAAGATTCATGGATTTGAAAATACTGAGAAGCTACTTCAAAGAATTTTCTAGAATAGTGACATTACAGAAGCAATGTTACTTAAAGCAATTACAACACCAAAATAAGTACCTGATCCTGGGTCCTACACATCTTGTCTTTAAAAGCTAAGGGGTGACTGTTTTTTCTTTGTGTTTTACAATATTTACTTTGCTGCCACTGCACTTGTGTTTTTATCATCTTGTCACTGTGTGTTACTTCCTTAGGCTGTAATTATGCTGTGATCTGGCTGAGTCATTTCTTCTAAAGGCCAAAGGCAGAAGGTCATGGTACCTACTGTACAGTGGGGATCTGTCACAGTAGGTCTGTTGACTGAGCTCAATTATTCTATGGGATAGGAACCTGCAGACTTCAAGTCATTTGATATAATAAAAACACCAAGTGGGTTGTTTTAGGTATCTCATCCTTCGGATGAGACGTAAAACCGAGGTCCTGACTCTCTGTGGTCATTAAAAATCCCAGGGAGTTTCTCGAAAAGAGTAGGGGTGTAACCCCGGCGTCCTGGCCAAATTTCCCATTGGCCTTAACCAATCATGGCCTCCTAATAATCCCCATCTATGAATTGGCTTCATTACTCTCTGCTCTCCTCCCCACTAATAGCTGATGTGTGGTGAGCGTTCTGGCGCACTATGGCTGCTGTCGCATCATCCAGGTGGATGCTGCACATTGGTGGTGGTGGAGGGGAGACCCCATTACCTGTAAAGGGCTTTGAGTGTCCAGAAAAAGCGCTATATAAGTGTAAGCAATTATTATTAATTATTATTATTATTATTGATGTATTGGCAAATTTTGTTAGGAATCTGTATAAAAAGCTATTTCAAATGACATGGTTATCATTTTTGCAAGAAAAGGCATGACCTGCCTAAATATCAAAGTTCACCTGGTTGCTGCTGGGACGATTTTTTTGCACTTTTTCGGCGCCCTTTTTCAGTTCAAATGTTTTCTCTGGAACTCTCTGGAGAATGAGATGTTCTGCTGTAGCCGTCAGCAGACTAGTTCAAAGAAACCAGAAACCAGCTCTGTAAGGGACAGGCCATATTCTGAAAGCCCACCACACCAGCCCAGGACTGTGACTTCCATCTGTATAATAATTTTCAAACTGCAGCGGCTACAGCATTAGATATTCCAGGAAGAAAAACACAATCAGCACCTTGGCACAATGACCGCAGCTCCCAATCAGCACGAAGATTATGTACATACTCAGAGGCGGTTCAGGAGAAAAGCTGATAGATAAGAGATAAAATTACCTGATTCTGTGAGCCAAGGCGGTAGAGGGGATGCTGGAGTGTTTAATTCACTAATATATGCAGTTTCGCTCTGGGCATCCCTGATGGAATACATTACATGGGGATATCGTGGTGAGCATCATGCTGCCAGTTATGTTAGTCAAAGTAGCACAGAGAGTGGTGGAGGTGCAGTGATGCTGGAAGGCATCTCCTCTATCACATCAATGTTTCTGGTGCAAATTGAGGACAACTTTACTCTTGAGCGATGTACTGACAAAGTCTTCGAGCCAACAGTTTTGCCTTTCCTACAAGCCAATTCGGAAGTCTCATTTTTCCAGATTAAAGATAAAATGAAACAGGGCTAGAAGTACAAGGACAGAGCTTCTAGAAAACAATATCAGGGTCTTGCCTTGGCCAGCTTGTTCTCCTGACCTGAATCGGCTCAGCAATGTCATCAGCAGGAGACAACGACGGCCAGCTAACCTTTGTCAGCCGGCTGCTGCTGCTCAGGAAGTGTGTCAGAACGGCAATATCTGATGTAATTACAGTGCAGGAACTATTGCTTTGTAATCACTGAATAAAACACTATTTTAGATTTTGAGCTCACTGTTAATGCTCATAAATACTGTAACGCTAGATCATGTCGTAGATGTCTCAGCCACTTGGGCTGCAGTTCATACAGTATCTCAGAATTCATTCTGCCATTTGTGTCGAAAGCTGTATCTTTCTGTCAAGAGCAGTTTCTTTTTCCTTTTTGTCTTGCAACTGTTGCAAACAGACATAAGCGAGATTACCTGAGCAGTTCAGAGATTGATAAAAGCTTAACAAGGGTTTCTGCAACAGCATGATAGCTGAGAGTGAAGAGGCTCCTGATGGGAAAATAATGACTTTAGCTTGATATCTCTATTTTGCTGACAAATCATAATCAAGAATGCATTGCACGATCACACTCTTTCTCACTCTGTAATATTAACCTGAGTTCTTCGAGAAGAACTACTCAGAGTGTACAAGATGTCTTTATATGTTTGGCCCGAGGCTGAAAAAGACAAGCTCTTCAGTTCAGCACCATGTGCCTTCTATTACAAAAACAACTGATAATCTGTTGCAATTGTATAATGCTTTTCATCTTGAAGGATCCCAAAGCACTTTACATACAGGAAGCGACCTACTTCATCCACCACTGAAGTATAGCACCAACATCTCCACTACACAACATATCAGATGGTAAAATCTGAAACTGCTTCACTAATTGAATTAAGGGAGAAATTTTGGTAGGCCAGGCTTTACCAAGAGATTTGATGAGATCCTTGGATTTACTAGTGGCCATTGGATGGTCTAGGTGGGCCAAATGTTCTTCCCTCATGTGTTCCTGTTCTTATGTTATCTGTTGTTGTTTTTCTGTTGGACTGTTGCTGACCCGGGACACGTTTCCAGGGTCAGCAGAAACTGGCTCTCCCTGCCATTTCATGAAAGGAGCCAAGTTTTTAGCTTCAAGTGCCTCTTGTCCCTGGTTGTTAATCCAGAACTGTGGAGTTCCTTGCTTCGTGTTTCTAATGTGAATAATGTAGGTGAAATTAGTTTGTCGTAGGTAATAACTGCAGAGTGAGGGATTCACCTTGCGCTTTTAAAACTGGTGGTGCATCTATTTGCACAAACATAAAATTCCGGGCTTGGTCATTTTGCTTATTTAAGGTGATCTCCAAAGCTTCAGAGTCACTGGCATGGATGTAAATAATCTTGCTGTTTACATCTGTTATGAAGCTGTAGTCATTTCCTTTCAAGACGCTGCTGCCTTTGCAAATGTGGTTGTGTGGCATCATGCAGTGAAACCTTACCTTAATAAGGTCTCAATTGCAATGAATCTCAGCTTTCAAGAAAGCCTCCAAGTGTGCACTAAAAATTGCAATTGCATTGCAATGAAAATCAAGTGATTAAAGATGCCCCCTTTGTTCACAATATTGTGGTCTAAATAAAACTACCAGATGCTTTTGATGAAGTCACAGTTACCCATTGATTACAGTGAACTGATTATGCCACAGGGTTAAACTATATAAACTTGATGAAGAGCAAAATACATGAAATTGAGATTGCTAACATCCATCAGGAGGTATAAAAGTCAATGGCATTACATGCGATCTGGAAAATCATGTTCAATAGTGTCCTCAAGGTCCTTTCAATGAAATTGTAAAGTTAATGGTTTGAATGATCACATGTTCATTAAATAATAAAAAAAAATCTTCTTTGAAAGAGCTTGGGCATTTTTGTGGCTTCCTCTCAGAAAAGAACAGCCAGCAGCAAGAATGGAATAGCTCAACATCATTTCTAATGCCATGCAAGCATGTGGGGAAAGTATTTTGTTAATAATTAAATGTATTCTATTTCATGACAGGATGCAACATCAAGAGATCAATATTCTTAATTCAAAAAGGCAGCAGAAATATTCCATACACTATAACACTGAAGTATAATTCTCATGAACTGGGCTAATATCTGCTTGGTTGTGGGATCAAGTCCCTGATTCAGACACTTTTGTTGAACTTTGCGTGAGACACTTTAAAATGGGTTGTTTGACCCTCCCTTGACTTCATTTTTATCAATCTTTTCCACAACTTTTTTCACAACTTTTTTAGGAACTGCGGCATTATATCGTGTTATGATCTCAGACCAAGCATCTGAATGTTCCATTTTCTGCTCCCTTCCACCTTTCTCATGTCAGTTTTGACTAATTCGGTAGTTTGTGATCAGTGGAGAAGTTATGAGCTCAGCCTCCAAGCATGTTTTTTTATAACTGATTAACCAGAAGTTTTTACACCTTTTACATTTTGATGTCATATCTGGCATCTGTCATGACGTTTGCATGAAATGTGTAGTTATACTTTTATCATTTAAAAGCATTTCTCAGTATGTCAAAGAGGAATGTAGTAACCTCTTTGTGTATTTCTTGTTTCAGATTAATTTCAATTAGTAGTATGACCCCAATTCCTTTATTGGCATACCATTTTTTCACACCCCTTGTTGTTTTAAATCTTCTGTTATTTATCAATTTAACAGCAACTACAAACTAGAAACATTATTTTTCTCATTGATCTTCAGAAATGTAATGGATAGGTTTGTCAATGCCCTCTATCCGAGATATGTAAAAAAAAGATCTCAGGATCAATCAGGGATCTGATGGATAAGATCTTGTTGACCTTAACATGAGAAAAACCCACTTCAACATAGATGTAGAGAAAAGGTCCAAGCTATACTCATGCCTTGCTTAATAAACACAACAGAAAAAAAAGGTTTCTCAAAATAAACTTTCCAAAGCATCAACAAAAAAATCTTCTGCCCAGTCTCCCTTTTGATCTCTCTGACATATCTTTTTCAAATCTGAAGGCTGTTTTAACTGTGTCCTCTAGTGGTAGTTCTATGGTTATTGCAGGCCATTGTGGGATTGTGGGATACCCTGCCACACTCACAAACGCCTTGCTGGGGCTGAAAACCTGACTGATGCCACTCAACAGGACGGAAACTCAAATAGAGCAGTGTAGGATTTCAACCCATGCCACACACATAGGTACCAACTATGTGCAACACACACACACATGATTGGGGCTTACCAAGGGAAACCGTAGAAATTTAACAGAAGAAATGTTTAATGTTTTAACATAACTGAAGAAATGTTTGTTTTTTAAATGTATTTAGAACTATTTATTATTTGCTGCATTACACCTTTACTGTTACAAAATAGGGAAAACTAAATACTATGCAATTCACTGCAGTCAAAGTTATGACAAAGTCACAGTAGGTATTGGCTAATAATACATTACCCGACACCCTCCCATGGCTGACAGAAGACCAGTTTTTTATTTTCTGTGCAGTGTCACGAAACGTTTTTCAGGACCCTATGCAGACGATAAAATCCGGAAGGGAGTTCAACAAACACAGGGGAAAAAAAAAACTGGGAGGCGTGTCAACAGTGCGCTGGTGCTCGGGGGGGCGTGGTCCAAGGCAAACAAGTCCGAAGGGAGTCCATAGGAAAATCGGGGGAATGCAAATGTCCGGAGCCAGGTGATCCTTCCATGACAAAGACATAACAAAGTTAAAAGCCGGAGGGGGATCTGTTTTCGTCGGGGGAATAAAAAGGGGTTTAGGGGCCAGGCGCTCCCAGCCCCGGACCCAGATGGTCAGGACGCCGTTGCGAAGCCTATGCCGTCGAGCCTCTCCTGGACTTGTGGGTAGACGGGTGTCCATCTTCCAAAGCCGAGCCTGGAATGGTGGGAGCGTCTGGCTTTTAAAGGGAAGGGCTGGAACAGGATCAGGTGCAGGAAAATCAGTACAAACAAGAAAGGGCTGGAGTGCCCTTAAGAGGAGGGACTTGCGATCGTGACATTAACCACACAAAGAAGGTGGAGGTGTGTCAGTTGAACTATTTTGGACAGAAACCCCCCAAAATCCCTACTCTTAAACAATAGAACACCATGTTTCATGACCTCTTTCACATTTTTGTTTATGTGAGGAAGCTATTAAACTTGCTGAAACTAGAAACTAGATAAAGTGGAAACTTTAACAAAACAGTGATTAATACATCATTTTTTTAAATGACTTTTGAGGAAGTTTTCAACCATGAAAATAAATTGAGCTTTGTTACTGGACTCAGAGAAACTCAGTTATTTTCCCCCAGTCTATTAACTATGAAGGCAAGATTCCTTTTCTTAGCCCAGGTGAGTGTTCTATCTTCTGTGACAGAGGCAGATAGTGCTGCTTATAAATCATGGCTAGACCCCTAAGACCCACTGATAAATATAGCCCTGGATGACACGGAACTCTTTCAACTTTTGTTTCACTCTCTCACAGGAGTCAAGATATCTTTTACATGCACAGCAATGTGTCCATCCTCTGATGATGAGATGCAACAGTTAATTTTCCTCAACATTTCCCAAACTCACTTGAAGGAAACCATCCTAGAAGTCTGCACGAGCTTCCTAAACATGAGCTCTGAGAGAGAGACATTTGAGCGCAGAGAGAGTGGGACACCAGATGACCTTCAGTCGGCATGGTTTATATGCGAGACAGAAAGTGACCTGCACACTATGTATCAGAGCATCTCAGCATCAGGTACGCAGCACACCCTATTAAAGATTTCAATGCTTTCCCTTGTTTCTCATATTTGAATTAAAAGTTACCTTATTCATTGTTCTGTCTTGCTAAGTTATTTTTCTGAAAAATAAACTCATATACTGGAGAAACGTTTGAACACATGCATTAGGTAACATTTATTTTTTTCAGCAACACTATTAATTCATTATTTCTGATGTCTAATACTATATGTATAGAATGTAATATACAGTACATTGTAATAATCATTGTAATAATATACATTATAATATAGTACCTGGACATTAAAACATTAAGAGCTAAAGGCATTACTGCACTCATTTTTATTTTCCACTCTCCGTATAAAATAAAGGTTATCATTGAACTGCAGGTATGTTGACTACATGTGTGGTATAACTCTTCTGAAGAGTGGTTAGGACTCTGGCCTAGAAGGTTGTGGGTTCAAATCACAGGCTGGTCACTTGAGCAAATTACTTCACTCCGATTGCTTCAGTAAAATATACAGGTGTATAACTGGGTATAAATGTGAAGCGCTTTAGTTAAAAGAATTGGGAAATAAAAATGTTTATATGACAATTGGATGGCCAGTAACCACAGTTAACAGTTAACAAAGTAACTTTATTTCCCAGTGAGCTGCAACATCATACTATCAGGGTGATACCATACAGTAGCTCAGAAAACAAACCACCCTATAAGAGGGAAATTTGAAGCTTACTTCAGTAAAGGAAGGAAGTGGTAGGGTGATGTTTAAAGTAACTGTGTTTAACTGTGAATCCACTGTTTCTTATGCACTGAAACACAACAAAAAGAGCTACTTGTATAGTAGCTAGATCTTCATTTTTATCCAGGTAAAGATCCTTTTGATAAGTTTACTGTAGACAGCTTCAGAACATAACAGGTAAAGAGATACAATGCCAACAGAAGGCTTTAGGACAGACAAAGCAGAACAATTTTTAAAACTTTTTACTACAGTAAAAATTACTCAGAACTACAACTGTGAATGTTAATCTTTTGAACAAACTGAACAATTGTGTTCTCTTGTATTGTTCTTACTATTCATGGTCATAGTATTAATATTTCTATTTTTGTTGTAGAATATGTAAATAAACCCTATTCTTTGGGTTTCCTACAGAATTAATGATCGCAGAGTAATGGGAAAAGATGACTTGCTTGTTGTGTAAATTAGAGCCAACTTTAATGTTTAGAACATTTACAAAGCCAGTGAGGGAAAACCTCCTCTTTGGAACCAGTTTGTATTTTCTGACTATGTTCTCTGACCTACAATGATATTTGTGTTTCCAGGGTCACCTGCCAGGGGGTCTTTGTTGAATCCAGAACCGGGGTCTGTGACACAGGCTGTCACAGTGACAAGGTGTTTAAACACCAGCTTGTGCCACGGAGTGGACACGGGACAAAGTGCTTTTTATTTCCTGACAGAAGACCTGTCCAGTCAAAGGACCCAACCTCCTTCCTCAAACCACACCTACTGTATTGCTTACATGGAAGGGAAGAATATCACAGACATGAATGCTACAGTGCATGTCAACACCATGTATGACGGTAATGCTGTTCTTTGTCTTGAAGAGTTCAATATTAAGTTGAAAATAACAGTTACAATTTCACTGCCTAGGAGTGTCCAGGCATGGTGCTTGAGGGTCTGTGTGTGTCTGCAGGTCTCTTCTCCTGAAAAATGTGAAAAAAACCTCTTAAATCAATCCAATTAAGTCAGGGACCATGACTGCTCCTCCCTGATAGGGCTTATAGTACACAGATTGAATAGTTTTACTGACTAAAACTTTATGAGGAAAGTCATCAAGTATATCAACGTTTTTTATGTGATTGATTCAAGAAGGGGAGCTTTTGTTTAAACACTAATGCCTACCGATAATCAGGGCACCACGTGCCACAGAGCTGACCTCACAAACATGTATTGCTCTGAGGCTGGAATGTGCGTGCTGCTCACCGGACTTGTGTAATTTTATAACTGCTGTTAAGAGAGCAATTTCATGTACCGGTGGACTTTGTACGCATTACCCTTTAGGCTTTATTTTATTGGAGTGTGTTTACAGCCAGGTACAAAATTGATTGCTATAAACCAACTCTATTAAATTGCTTAAAAAATATAAAAATAAATTGCTTGTGTTTTACTGCTGGTAATGTGGCCGAGAAACCTTGGGTGAAACGGAGCGACTGTCAATTATAGAGACTCTGAGAGCTGCTCCGTCCTCAGGGATGGTAGCAGCTTTCCTCACTGTGACAGTTTCACTGTTTTCCATTTAACTCTTTACCGATACCGCCGCAGAGCAGAAGTGACCTGAATTCTGGTGTGGGGGAATGCAGCCAGCAGGCTCTTTTCAAAGCGAATAGAGGATGCACTTGAACAGGAAATACGACAGTTTCGTTAAGTTGATCATTATTGTCTGGCAAAAGGGGCTTGCAAGGCAAAAAGAAGGGCAGGGATTTGGCACAAGGTGAGAAATTGTTAGCACAGAGCTTAGCCACTCCCTGTGTTGATGTAAATAAGTATATAGAAAGGAACAGCAGTGCTTGTCACTGCCAAGGATCAAAGGATTCACATTTGAAGGGATCACTCTTTGATAGTAAGATCCTGCTATGGAGCTCTGGAAAACTGAAGCACACCAAAGCATGGCTGTCTTTGGAATGTATGTGCTGTGGGTCTCCACACCTGTCTGTGTACTTTTCTAACGATCAAGGAACTTGTCCCATCAGAGCTCTGGTGCCTACAGAGAAGCTGTTCGTTATGAGAGCATTTCATGCTTAAAACTTTATTTCGAGAATGAAGGGGATTTTTTTCCAAATCCTATTTCCACGATTTGGATTACGTGTCCAAATCTTTCTCTTTCTTGAAACACAAAACAAAAGAACACTACCTGCTTAGAGAATGGCACCCGACCAAAAAGTTAGAGCTCTCTTCCACTGCCCAGGCTGGTCATATGACCAAGCACAGCTGTACAGTAGCTTAAAAAATGAATTCCCTGTTACACCTCTTGATTCATACGTTTTTTTTTAAATTTATAGTAATTAAAGTTTTTCTAAAAGCGCCGAGATATGATAGTTGTATTAAAAATGATTTGTCTTTTGTGCCTCTGATAAAGAGACTCATCGGAAGCCGGATCAGAAAGAAATATTCTCTTGGGTTGACAGAGATAACAGAAGAGATCAAATCATAGAAATTCACAATTTATTTCACTTATAATGTGAGAAATGTCAGTTTTTAGTAGTGTGATTCCTTATTAAATTCCCCCGATATATACACTGCTAATTGAAGGGTGATTAGTGTGTTTAAAAAAAACAATATGAACTGAAAATTAGAATCAAATGGATTGGAACACTTTTAATGATCTAGAAAATAGTTTTTTTCTCAAGAAGAAAAGCTTTGTCCAGGGTGCATTCCCTGTGCTCACTTGCAGTGATGAAGCCTGGTTTCCAGAACAAGAATGTTTTGGAAAATAAAAGGAGCACAGCAAAACATGGAAGGCAAATGCTGGGAATACAAATATAGGACAAAAAAAGGGAATGAATGGTTAAGACCGTATAGGAGTTTGTGACTTTGCTGGAAAAGTGAAGGAACCGAAATGGTAACAGACCAGATGAACAACAAGAAGAATGGATCCACACTGGGCAAACTTCTCACACAGATCCCAAGAGTATAGTTTCAAAAAGCAAGGAGGCCTCTAGGGGGAAATGGGAAGATGAATTTACCCTGAAGCGCAAACAGTATATCCCTTGATTGAGCTGTGAAGCAGCCACCAGACTCTAATGAATTGCATTGTGAAAACCACAAGGTGAAGAGCTCACTGACTGAGAGGGATAGGCTATGAGGTTATTTGTAAATGAATAGTAATGAATGAGTGTTCATTATTATTTCATGATATACTGTATAGAAGTGTGGGCTATTTGCACGTTTGCTTCTTGCCAGTGACTTTAGCTGTTCAATATTCTACATATCCTTATAGCTCAGATTGTGTTGAACAGTATTAACAGTTATTCTTTCTGTCATTTGTCATTGTGTTTGTCTGGGACACTAAACCCTATGTTTGAACAATTTCTCTTTCTTTACAGATTGGTCATGTAAGGTTCGAATCTTTTGGCTGACCTTGATATTAACAGTTGTCTTGCTGGTGCTTACCGTTGTACTGTGTCAAATATACTGGAAGACACGCACCTGCAGGAGTGAGTATTATTCCTGTTGGAATCTGTTTGCTGAATTGTTGTGTTGCGAATTGGGAGGAGGGGTGTCGTGAATCTCGTGCTCCTGCAGAGTAAAGAAGATTTGCTCTGTGATCAGGCACAAACAGTTATCCTCCTGGGATCTGGAGGCACTTTCAGCCTACCAGTCTGTATTTAGGCACTTCAGACCTGAAACCTCATTAACAGCCACTGCAAAGCAAAAACAAAAGAGAAAATTACTGTACATGAGAGCGAATCTCTGCTGCAAAAATTGTGGTAAATAACCATGGCATTGCTGGAGTTGTTCACAGAGAACAGTATTCACTATATGTTCTCAAACTCGCTCACAGCTCGCTGACTCAAACAGGCACGTACTGTAAGTGAGCCCAAGCCAGCTCTAGACAGAGCCCTACCTCTTTCTCCTTCCCAACAGATCCTGTTTGGTCAGGTTTCCTCCTCCAGAACACTGGGATGCTTGACGCAGAACAGCCAGTTTGATGTCCTTCTCTGGAGTCTAGTCCAAAACCGAATATCTCTCTTCAGGCTGCTCTGTTATAAGCTTCCTAATTACCGATGGGTGCAGCTAATTCCACAGAGATCCTATCCTAACAGCCGCTTTCCCTGTGATTCCAGGGCTCTTCCCCACCCCCCCATTGGGCCTGGTGGAGCCAAGATGGTTCCAACTTTCACTAGATCACAATGCTTTAGTACATTTGGTCCGAATAAGAAACGTCTTGACAACGTCTTGTTTAGTAGTAGAGGATTACACAAGAAGAAGTGAGATATCACTGCTGTAGTTGTTGCTTATGGAAGCAGATATCAGTTGCATGGAACAACTTCTAATTGTATTTGTAGACATTTCAAAAGTACTAAAGAAAAACAGTAGCTAATCCCCAAATTTTCCCATTCAAAGTCATAATTGTGTCACCTGCTGTACTCTGGTGCACGGCTGACAGGGATTATAAGCACAGCAGTGAAACCAGGAACACAGCAGAAAGATTTCATTGGTCTCGAAATAATTGGGATGCTTCTTTGATACCATGAAACTGTGTAAAAGAAACTGTGAAGAATAGTCCTTTCTCTATGCTATTGAAATGGTACAAATGAGCTCTTTTTTTTTCCCCTCCAGGAAAACCACCATTATCAAACCAGAATTGGGAATATCAAAATGTTCTCAGCAACATGTTAAGAGGTAAGAAAGAATCTGGTATGATCTTAAATTATATTAATGTTGTTAATTATATTAAACTTTGTTTTTCTGTGAGTGCCCTTGGTTTGTTTAAAATTTTAAATTCAATGTAATAAATTACTAAATGAGAAATTCTCTGAAAAAATAAAATGAATACCCTTACATTTTAACAGTATTTATAAAGAAGTGTTGCATTGGCTCACTGCCCAATGTTTTAATAAATGGACTTTTTGAATTTAAGGGAAGAAAGCAGCTGTAATGATTTAAGTTCAGTGAACAGAAAACATACAGTATTGGTATTATAACCCTTAACCAATTACTTCCACTATGAAAAGATGACTAAAATTAATATTAGATGGTCCTGTATGTCTAATAATAAGATATTATTAATAAGATAAAATTAAACCTTTTTAATTCATCTAAATATTTTTTTTAAACTTTAGTTTGATGTCATGCTTTTCACAGGGGAGGCAAATCAGCAGAATCTGTCAAATCCAACACGAAGATCAGGTAACAACCTGTTTATTATCCTGTCCAAACCCAGGTCTTTTTACACATTTTACTCTCTAGTCACCTTTTCCTTGTCTTTTTCCTTATCCCTTTTTCAAATCAGATATTAAATAGATTATTTCCATCACCAGATACTATTTTTAAACAGTTCCATATTCAATCATGAATTTTCAGATTACCTTGTTGTAGTAGAATGTTTTAAATAAATTCCTGTATTTAATTTGTAGCTATGGGTTAAAAATAACAACAATGTACAGGTAAAGGCAGGAATCACATACAGTCCACCCATCATAAGTGTACTTAGTTTTGCAGAAAATTAATTGCATTGAATTCCAGCTGCCATTTCCTTGAAACAATGTGCCAAGCTGGGGGAATCTGTTGGGCCCAGCGCTTGGTACAAAGTAAATTGAAATTGCTAACCTCCTCTGGCTGTTTATGTTAAAAAAGAGGTCAGGAATCTTGTGTATCTTGACAAGTAAATAACTTCCCCAGCAGTTAGCTGAGCTCAACAGGCTGTAAGCTTTATGCACTTGTCTCAGAGCACTGTGCAACCAAATACTTAAAAAAAAGGTTATATATTTTTTTAATTAAATGCTGTCAACATTTTCAGGACATTTTCTATGCCACAATTTAGAGATTTTAATAAGAAAAGAGGGACATAGAAATAGAATGGGTGTGTGTCCAGCTCATCTTGAATTTCCCTGGGCAGCACCTCAACAACTTAGGTTGTTTTTCCTTTTTTTGAAATTGTAGTTAAGCCATGAACTGTAGTGTATCTGTTCTTCCAGTGCTGCTGAATCGCATACTCTGTAGCTGTGGTAAAACAAACAAACAGGAATTAAATTAGTGGAAGACATTGAACAGTCTTTGATGTATCCATTTTGTTAAATGTTAAAATTTACTTTTCTTACAGCAATTGATAGGCCGTTAACTCCAATTCCCGAACAAGAATCAGGTAATGACCTGCTTGTTGTTTTGGTCAAACTCAGCTGTACGTCATCAATATAATTCATTGAAGCGAATGTCATAGTGACTGAACAGGCAAACACAGGATAGGTCATAGCCATACAGTCTGTATAGTCAGGTTGAATTAAATCTTACGATCCCAGGGTTGTCTAATTTCTGTACCAGCTTCACTTTCAGTTTCTGAGTAGAATTTAAAATGAGCAAGAAATGTCCTTAGTTAGGTCTTTGTAATTGCATCCAATTGAATTTTTTCAAACGTCTATTTTCATTTATCTAATGTAAAAGATTGCAAAAACGTAACTTGAAATCTTAAAGTAACTTGGCATTCATTGTTTTTGTAGAAGAGGATCAACCTATTTATCAGAATGAAGGTTTTTTAGAAGGTAAGAAACTTGTGTTCAAAGAACTCATTGACGTTTTTCCATATTTTGATAATGCAGTAATTAGAGGCCCAAGAAGCCTAAAAATAGAGCCTAAATGAATTGAACAATTTAATTAGACTCTATTGATCCTGCATTGCTGGATGTTAAATATAAAGTCTAAGTATAACACCCACAGTGTACTTGTGTTTATGGGCTTTAAAACGCAATTTAAAATGCAATTTTGTAAAGTACTTTGGGATAACTGTTTGAGGACAACTAAAGTACAACAATAAATTTATAATTTTATTGAGCGCTTAGAAGAAATGCAAATTAGAGGATGCTGCAGCTCTTGTGAGCAACAAATCATTTTTGAAATCAGTATTTACTAAGGGTTTGTCAATGTTTCCAAAATGAACATTGGCAGCTTTAAAGTTCTGTTGCATTTGTAAAACATTTTTCTGTCAAAAGCTGTTGAACTTGGTATCTTTGTTTGAAGTAAAGTGACAGCTCTTTTAATTTATCTGTACTGGATATTCAAATACTAAAAAATCTGTAAAAATAACTGCAAGCTATTATAAATTTTCTATTACGTAAACCTCTTTGAGGTTAGTATTTTTGAAAGTGCAATATAAATGTAGTATATTATTAATGGCACTACTATCGATGCTCTGTAATGAAACTGAATGTAGGACAAGGTAATGAGGTTATCACCATGACAGAATTCAAAGATATCCTTCAGGCCTATAATTAGCATAAAATCATATCCTGGGGTTTATTTTAAACTTGTTTATTTAAATGAAAATAAGGTTCTTCACATCGGTTAAACTGAGAGAACGGGGAGAGCTTAAGCCTTCTTATTTTACAGTATATGCAAGTCAGACAATACAGTAAATGAAAAACAATCCATTAGAGAGAGTAGTGTAATAGCTTGCTGTAGTGTTTTTATTGGAGGGAACATTTTAATATGGAGGTATTTCGAAGAAAATAATGCATTTTCAGTCCTGTAGTTTCTCTGCCGTGAAAGAACGTACTGGTATCAACCCAGACGTTCACAATGGAACAAGGCAGGTCATGCACAGTTTGGTTAAGGGTGTTCTCAATGAGTTTAGATAGCTCATAGTGAAAATTCGCACTGGCTCACAAAAGACAAGCTGGCAAGCTTACACAACCCTGAGCCACAGCAACTGATATGTGGGATGGAAATAATGCCTGATGGCAATGCAGCCCCAAGTGAATGATGTTTGATATTTTCTTACAGAAACTGAGGATGCATATGCTAATGAACACTATATATAAAGAGGTAAAACACAATTTCAGTCCTTGATTCCCAGATGCTAAGCCAATGTCAAACTATTAACTCTTTGAGTGTGATTTGTACTGTACGTGGTTTTATCTGGACTGTGCATTACTTTAGAGCTTTGTGGGTTTTCTAATTTGGGAAAATAACAATAAATGTGCAGTACATGGTGACTGAGAACTGCGACTTAGACACAGCATCAAATAAGAACCTGCACTTAGATAAATGCATTTACAGAGGACGTTGATGTTTAGCTGTTCAACTTTAAAGCTAGATGATGGATGTTCAGAGAAATTACTGAGCTGCTTAAGCTAGGACCTAAGGTACATGGAAGAGCCTTAAAGGCCTCATTGACATTAACATACTAATGTGAGCCTCTCTTTTCTCCCGAAGTGGTTTAGGTGGACAGGAACAGATGACAGCTCAACTGAATGTAACTCCTGCTATGCAGATACTAAGATACTACACTTGGCACTGGTTCTGACATTCAGGGTCAGCACCCGCAGTCACCCCAGAGGACCAATGTGTAAGAAACTGTCAAAACAGAACTTCAGGAACATAGATATATGGAATATTTTTATTTTTATTAGACTGTATTTTTATACTTATTTATGAGAGGTTTATTTTTTCATTTGTTAATATGCTGAAATGTAAAGCCTGTGTCAGATAATTTATGGTTAAGAATAAACTTTTTAAACAGTTCCAGCGCTTGCATGTTTTTGTCTTTAGTGTGCTTCTCCTACAAAACAACTAGTTTTTGGAGAATACATTTTAAAATATGGGTCCCAAGAGGAAACATTCACAGACTAATCACGTATTCTGATGGTTTCAGAGTGTTTCGTGTCTGGGGGAAATCCGAGTACAACACCATTAACGAGCTCACTGCCGTTATAAAATACAGACAATGCTTATCATATTCGCAAATTTGTGTTACAAAATGGGGGATTTTTTTGGTCAAACGAGTATTGCTTTAATCTTACAAAAACATGGTGGCAAACAAACAGGGCCTGGTGTTGGAACTTATAAAATTCTATCCATTCATTGAACACCAATCAACTTTTCCATTATATCCCCATTAAGTGTGGAAAAATAAGTAAACATTATCATCCAGTGTGGCCAAATTTCCAACGATATTTGAAGTTGGGAGACAGCTGCTGGTAAAAGATGTCAAGTGTTATTTATTTTCCAGGCCTTTGTGCTCGACTCTGGGTTATCCTAACATCAGAAGAGCCATGTACTGTACAGTGGAAGGATTACAGAAAGCACACAACAGCAAAACTCAAGACTGCATAGATACATGAATGAAAACAAATATAGTAAAATACTTGTCCAATTGGATCTTTGAATTCTACACCATACAATCAAGAGGTTTAAAAGAAGAGCTTAACTCATGACAATTGATCCCATACTATACATTGACCACAGTTGCTCTTTTCATTTCCTGGCACTGAACTTTTTACCACATTCAGAAACACAATGGATGCTTTTACATATACTGTATTAATGTATTATATACACAATGTGTAATGTTTGTAAAGCAGAATCACTCTGCTACACCAATAACAGCTTAAGCATATGTTAACTACTTAATAAAAAGACTTGCAGTAGATTTTATTTAAGACAGAAAATATTTATTTTGTACATTGCAACACCCCATAGTGACAAAAGCATTACCTTATTTCTTAGGATTTGAATAGGTTACAGACTTGTTTTTTAAACCCTTAAGTATTATATTAATTTAACAAATTTTAGTTTTAATGGTAGTTTTCTGAAAACGGGAAGGTATAAGTACAAAATAAAACACAAGAGTGTCTCAGCACTGGCTGTTCCCAGTGGAATGTTTGATTAAAAAAAGACACAGTTCTGAACTTTTATTTGTTGGATCCACGAGACTTTTAGGAAGATTTAGTGTTAGGACTTTTGTTCTTGCTCAACCACACATTCTGCAAAGCAAGACAACTTAATCACGTGAGTGAAATGGAAATAAAAAAAAAGTTTAAGTAACCTCCTGGTTAAGTCAATAAAGATGTCTGAATTGTCATGAACCAGAAAATTGACGCTGACCACTCAGTTTCTTTTCCCTGTGCAAGCTTGAGATCATCATCTACAAATTCTCAATATATAATTCACTTGAAGTGAAATCTAGCTCCACTTCCAAAGGCAAAAACACTACTTTATATTGTTTAGCTACTGTGAAGTTCACTGTAGTGAAGACGACAGTAGGATCCCATCATTGTTATGAACATGAAAACTGCGTTCAAATCCTAAAGACCAGGAGCTGCTGCAGATATAATTCAACAAATGGGTTTCAGAAATATCGTTTTTAAAATTCAGCAAAAGAGATTGTGAACACATGGCATAAATAAATATAAATACAGATATATTCAGGTCTGAACAGGAGGCACCCCTTCACACACAGAGCTGTCAGTGTGCAAAGTGTGAAACTGACTATTCTAAATATCCTCTCTAAATATTCAAAATACTTCTAAACTTCTTCAGAAGTTTTAACGTGTAGTTCTTGTGGTGTAGAATTTAGCATTTTACAGTGCTTCATAATTTTCATTTAACTATTTAGCTGCTGCACTTAAGGACAGGCAGCAAAATGATTATAAGCCTTTACATTACTTTCCCTTAGTTAATACATTGTAAAACATGTCAAACTCAGTCATTCACTCCTGTCACAGATAACCTAATGACTACAGCGCACAGAAATGATGCAGAAACACAGGCTGGGAGGCTGCTTGGCACTAGACTGGAGGACTAGCTAGTTAAGAGAAGGGACTGGAACCAGTCCACGAGGTGGAGGCCAGAGGAGTGACTGGGGTACCTGCACTATGGGCAGGAACGCAGAACCGGAAGATGGAGGATAATGGCCTAAAACAGGATGGGACAGACAGGTTAAAGACGACCCGGACATCAACGTTGAGAGTTTCCTGGGTTCCACTCTGGCTTTCTATACTAAGCTCGTCCTCTTCTACCTGCTTGCCGAGGTTTTGACACACCTCAAAGCAAGGCAGCCAGGACAATGGAAAAGCACATTCATAAACTATGTATATTAACACAGTTCACCCCCACAAGCTAGAAAAAAATCGATGCCGCCTTTGACTGATGGACAGGGTGATGTGAAGATGGACTCCGCTTGAAAAGAGTGTTGGACAGATTAAAGAACAGTGTAAAAGTCTCCGTTTAAAAACTACTGAATGAAATTTTGTGGCAAAACTGGCAGACGCACACAGTGCCAACCTTGTCCTTTGTTCAACTCAGGTACTCCTGTATCAGTCAGGTAAGATCTCTCTTTGGTATTCACCATATACAACACACATAGATTCTCTATTTTGGAATATGTGACAAAATTCTTCACAGGTGAAAAGACATTTTTCAACCTACAAGATCATGCTTTGTTTTCATCCCTTTAAGCTTTCCACGAGACTGTTTATCAAACTCATTAATTGCTTAGGAACAATTAACAAGTAATGCACTAATTTACCAACTTCCAGCTTGTCTTCAATCTTCTCATAAACGGTGTTAATAAACAGCAACTTTGACAACACACTGCCAGAGTGTTCCAAATATTCTTAAATTAATTACTTTCAAGCCGTAAACTTTAGTGTATTTTAGGACACAGGTATTTTTTCAGTACTTTTTCATGTTTACAATGACAAGTTAATTACATGTTAATTCTATTTAAAACTAAGCAGCAGCTCAGATGCTTTAATCTTTATATCAGTTTTAACTCCCATGAGTTAAAAGTAGTGGAACAGGCATATTTTCGCACAAGTCCAGGAAACCTAGAGGTCTGTGTCTGGCTTGGTTTTTGTCATCTGTATATGGGAGACCTGCAACACTGGAAGAAGCAGCTGAAACGCATTTTGAATGTAGGTGGTGCTGTTTGATCCCTGCAAAAAACAAACAGGACATTTTTGAGAAAGGTTTACAAAGTGCTAAATATGGAACACTGAAAAGACTTACATAACTTTGACTGAGAACTTTCATGTGATAAACATGCAATTCATTTAATATAATGAATTTAATGTAGCAATGAGGAAAAGCTTCCCTGACATACATTTTGAAATGCTTGTTTTTGTCTTCAAAAAAGTTTTCATTGAAAAACAAAATAAAATTCTGTCAGGGATATTGAGAATGTACACCCACACAATGCCTGGAATATCATTTGTATTTGATGACAAAAATTGAATTATTAATGGAACTTCACACATAGGTTTATTTTTAGCTTTGAATTCATTTTTTACACGAATTGCATCTAATTTTTTAATAAATGAACACTTAGTACAGGGGTCTCCAACGTTGTCCAGGATAAGCCTTTTAAAAAAAGATTAGAAACACTATACTTATTGTTCAGTCTGGAAAGTAATTTCAATTTGTTCAGTTAAGAACACTGGTCATTTATAGCAGGAAAATCACTTGAGGCAACTTCTGCTCCACTTTGGAATAGGAGATACTCTTATGCATGTCTTACTCCATTATTATTGAAAAACATCTTGCTGAGTGACACTGCCATACTAATAATAGTACTGTATATGCCATACTAGTGGAGCATGAAGGTTATGTGTTAATTATTACTGATGTACCTGGCCATATAAAGCTTTTATACAGGGGTTGTCCAAAATGTATTAAGTGCTATATTATCATTCATCTAGCAGTGGTTAGAAAGATGCTACTCCTACTGACAATGATAACAGAGGTATAAAACGTCACCGTGCTACTAGTGTAACTGGGAAACTCTTGAGAAAATTCAATTAAAATGTTACCTTGTTGGAATAATCTACCAGTCAGAAGTCAGAGGGCTGCTCATTATTTTAAGAGCACAATCCATCAAAGAGACTGAGTCCACTACATGTCTGGCTGACTTACCTCTAACAAAACACTGTTCACCATGGGGTTCAGCTCTTCAGCCTTCCTCTTGCTCTGCAGTCATTAAAAAACAAAGGGTGACAGTATTAAAAATACAGTTATCCATGTATCCATATCCAGTACTGACAGAAAGAGTCTGGAACGGAACACAAAATCTTTTATGAATCAGACTGTTACTGTCAGTATCTTAAGAAATGGTGAAGGTTAAAGTTGTTTCCCTCATAACAGGAGGTTATAATATCCTTATCTTAAAGAAACCACCATCAAATGTTGTTGTCTTGTAGCATTTTTGTATCAGAAAACCCTTTGAGGCCAATACTCACACAACAATGTTCAATGGTGAAATATTATAGCTTAACCATCGAAATCTAATAAACCTTCAGTGCTTCAATTTTTTAAGTTTAACACCTAAGGGGATACAAGGTAATTTATCTTAATAAAACACCCCTGAAATGTGTGATGTCTTTCCTGTGGTAGTTTAATACCTGTCCCAAAGCTAACAGCTCCTGTTTTAATCCAATCTGTTAGTGCTTCACTGTATTCTCTACTGTAAATTACAGAAAAACCCACAGATCCTCCTAGGCAAAACAGCCAGAATTATTACTAAATGTTAAACCAATGTAGCATAATAGACGGTAAAGGAAAAAAAAAAGATACTTGTAATTGTGAATTGAAACTGAAAAACCTTACAATATATACAATACTGGTTCTATTCACTCTGCTGGAAAAGATTAAACTTACATACTGTATGCTTTACAGAAACGCACCACTGGTATTCCTCCTAAATCCTGGATAAATTATATATTGACAAGTGGATTCAATAATAGAGGTCTTTAAAATTCCAGTGTGTTTAACCAGACCGTATACAAGCTATGGTTGAATTCCCTGAATGTGTCTGAAGATCTAGACTTGAGATTCGGCTTGAGGCTGCTTGACCTTGATCACAGCACATAGGAGACGTCTGACCGATATCCATGTTCACAGTCAGTCAGTCTTGAAATACGGGAGTGAGGATATCCGCAGATGTGCTCACTGTTTACTCAACAGACCTGCCTGTCAGATCATCTCTGGGTAAAACAGAGATGATTTAGTCCAGTTCTTACCCCTGCGGCCACCAGCGTGTCTGTGAACTTCTTAGACAGACAGCGTACCTCCCTGCACATGGCACTCGTCAGCCTGACAAAGACACAAAACAATTATCTAAATGTGCACCTCCAATGCAAACATCTTAGACATTCTGCACTGGTTTTTATGATCAGTGGACTTCCTTTTAGGGTACCATGTAGAAGTTGTGTCAACTTCTTCACTTAGAGATTCACTGAAGCATACAACTTAACCAGAGGTGCCCAAACTTTTGTACTAACTGTATAACCATAATTACAAACCTGATATTCCCTTCATGGAAAGTTAATCAATTGCAGATCATATACACTATATATTATATTTGTATATTACATTCCATTTCATTGTTATACTTGCTGTATACCCCAAAATATACTTTTTTGGTTCACAATGGATTCAACAAACAGGGATGACTAAGTGATAACACAGCTGTTAAAAATCTTGCAGATTCTTAGGATTTCTGCAGGTCTTTTAACAGCGGTGTTAAAAGCATCTCCTAGCTGGAACTTTCCAAATCTCATGATATAAGCAAGGACAGTATCAAGGTTCTGGGTAGGTATCCCAGTACATCACTAGGCTGCTGACATGAACAATGTTGGTTGGCCATTAGGGGGCACTCTTTCTTCGTGAGCAGAATTTCAAACCCACCCCAATGACTGGGGACACGGTGAGGTAGGAAACGCGATCTGTTGAAGGAAGACTCTACACAAAGGTCATTAAAGAGCACATGGCACTGTCTATATGAGCAGGGGTGCTACCCCTTACATCCTGGCTACATTTCTCTTTGGGCTTCAATCTTGCCTGCCTAACTGTATCCTTTCAACTCAGTTGGAGACGTAATTTCTCCAGCTGTCCTGCTGTGTAGTCTGTGAGGCTGCTGCCGCACATCACCAAGGAGGGTAGAACACATTGATGCATCAGGCGGGTCCCCTCCACAGTAAAGTACTTTGACAAAACTTATAATCAAGAAATTGTAAAAAAATCTTTCAAGCAAAAAACTAAGATATACTGCATAAACAAAACATAGAGTGGTAATACAACAACGTTTGTAGATAATTAATCACTTACATACAAGAAACATCTGCTGAGGCACAAGATTGTAGAGTAAGAGTGGTTAATTGAGCAGATAAACCCTATATATTTCCAGGAGTGTCTTTTATTTCTTATATAAATAAGTTTTCCTTCAAACACCCCTTTTCAGAAGAGGTGTACAACCCCAGACCCTTATACACAAAGCTAGAGTTGCAAAAGGCTGTTGACCTGGGAAACCACTGATGATCAAACTAAATGAAAAGTAACACTACAGTCACGCCGGACAGACTCCGCTCTCACTTGGTCAGGATGTGGGCCTGGTCTCTGCCTGACTTCTCCACCTCTTGTCCATGGAGAATCAGTTCTGCAACCTTGTGGAGCTGCTCGATACTGCGGGCTGTTACCTCTGCCAGGCTCTTAATTGAAGACGTGTAGATATCCTGCAGCACAGGGACAAGGTGACGGGGTTGACAATGCTATTTTTATGAGGGCATTTCAAACCACAACAAAAGGAAAATGTACACAATAACTTGCAAAACCTGCAATTCACACCACAAAATAGACAGAATTTCCAGGTAGGTGCAGCACCATGTTCTGCAATTGAGAATGAGGCATCAAAACGTCCTGTGACATGATGTAGCCATATTACACTGTAAACAAGCAGGATTGTGAATACACCTCTTTTAATCCAACAGAAATATTGCTCTCGATTTCGAGATGGTTTTGCCAACAAAACTGCTTACTTGTTAACTCTGCATGCAGATCACATTGGAACATTTCTGCAGTGAAATGTCCACTGCAGAACCTGTACTTATTTGCTCGAATTATCGCATTAAATTAATCACAGGGACTAGTGAGCAGGAAGGGCTGCACCACATTGCAGTTTTGTGGGAACTCAAATAAGAGTTTGCGACAACATGGTGACTTACTGTACAATACTTCACGATTTTGTGCTTAATTCGGAATTTGTAAAATTATTCTACAACATCAATTAATTTATTTTGTTACTGAGATTTAATAACCGGTCTGAGAAACTGGGACTGCAGTTCCCCTTTAAAATCTTCAGTGTCCAGACTAGGTTCTTTGGCAGCCTCATCCACAATCCCATTCGGCTTGTTCTCAAACTCATAAATCACTTGAGGCTTGCTGATGTCTCATCATATGCTGACACTACTATGGCTTTTACAGTATGCTTCCTTTCTGTGATTCTGGAGGAACTTTATTGTATAGCTTTAATCTTTAAAAATGTAACAGATGTAGCATGATGGTGCAAACTATACTGCACAACCTTTTTATTTGATCTTACCTGCCAACTCACCGTGCTCTGGGTGAATCTCTACTTTGAAATATATCCTCACCTCCACTGACTTTACACTGCTGTCCTCCGGATGGTCGTCTTCTCCCTGTTCTTCAGTCCCAATATCTTTTCTTTCTTCTTCTTCCGTCACAGAAGGTTCGTCTTTGGAAGGTTCTACTTCTTTTATCCAGTCATGAGCTCTTTTTTGTGCCTTGAAGTAATACCAGAGGACATTCATGGATACGTACTGTAACGTTACGACAAGCACTGCCTTAATAAGATTGAAGCAGGGTTTGGCTATCAATGTTGAGCATCAAAAGAAACGTCTCACTTAAAAATTCAATGAATTCACGAAGTTATTATCAGGAAAATGCTCATATGTTTTTTTGTAATGGATTCACTAATATTTTATTGAACAGACATGACAATGGTAAATTCATTATGTTGATCAAATATTGTCATCAACTGGGCTGATCAACACAAAGCCTACATTGAAAGACACAGGCTAACAGACCACTGATGGAAGCAATAAAAGCTGTATATCTGAAACATGTGCTTTGCACAAGGTTGCAGATGCTGCCTTGGGGGATTCTGTCTGATTTCTCAATACATAAATGGCACCAAGGCATCTCTTGATAAGGGGAGCCTTTTCATATATTTTTTATACTTAGTTTTCACTTTCCCAAGCTTGACAATCTACAGGTTAAATTACTCATCAGCTGTGCTTAATCAACTCACTAACAAAGTCATTTAATGCTTATGCAACAAAATAACTCAAGTGCTGTGAGTAATTAGCAATCAATCACAGCAATGACAAAACTCCACAATTTGTGATAGGAAAACAATAGTTTTTTTATCTGTATCTGAAGCACCGCATACAGTATAATATAGTTACACACAGTGTAAGCCACATATGATTCCTGTATTTATTATTCCTGTAAGTCTACCCCATATTCTGTGACAAGTATAATAGTAACACTGCAATGAAATCCTGATATTATCTGATTGATGGCGCAAACTATACTCTCTGACTTTACCTTGTTGAGTTTATCAGGAGTGGCAGCAACATGTAACTCAAAGAGCAGCTCAGTGAGAACACTGACAAACTCTTCTCCTGCGCCACCTGTAGGCATGAAAAACACGCATTGAAAAATAATTAATCCACACCCGTCCCAGCTAAAACCATTTACACCGTGTAAAAAGATTCCCTTACATAGCACAACAGTGCAGTAATAGATGTTTCGCAAGGAAATACTTCAACCTGAAATCTTAAGATAAGAAAATAAAAGGGAACTGACTGCAGATAAAATAATAATAATAATAATAATAATAATAATAATAATAATAATAATTGCTTACACTTATATAGCGCTTTTCTGGACACTCCACTCAAAGTGCTTTACAGGTAATGGGGACTCCCCTCCACCACCACCAATGTGCAGCATCCACATGGATGATGCGACGGCAGCCATAGTGCGCCAGAACGCTCACCACACATCAGCGATCAGTGGGGAGGAGAGCAGATTAATGAAGCCAATTTATAGAGGGGGATTGTTAGGAGGCCATGATTGATAAAGGCCAATGGGAAATTTGGCCAGGACGCCGGGGTTACACCCCTACTCTTTTCGAGAAACACCCTGGGATTTTTAATGACCACAGAGAGTCAGGACCTCGGTTTTACGTCTCATCCAAAGGACGGCGCCCGTTTACAGTATAGTGTCCCCGTCACTACACCGGGGCATTAGGACCCACATGAGCCGCAGGGTGAGCGCCCCCTGCTGGCCCCACTAACACCTCTTCCAGCAGCAACCTTAGTTTTTCCCAGGAAAAACCATACCTGGGTAAAAGACTAAGAGGCACCATATTAATGATTTTGTACTAATATTCGTTTTAAGAAATACAAAAAAGGACACGAAATGGAGGCTGTGCACTGTCAGACAGCAGTGCTCAGCTCGGGAGAACTGTAATAATCAGCTGATGGTCTCATTCCCTGTACAAATATGAAAACCAAGCTGGAGAATTCCTTACGGACTACATTGTGATAATATAAGCCAATGCACAGTATTCATCAAACATCACAAAGGGAAACAAGTAAAATCCGCACTGCAAAGCAGAAAGACAAACATTGTGTTCCTTCCTTCTATTTTTGGGTGTGAGCACCTCACTCCTGAAGATAACTCAGCAGCCAGAGTTTTTTCCTACTTTCCTGTGCAACCCTGAACTTCACATGTTCCTTCGCAGCCAACAGACACTGAGGGAGCTCCCCCCTTGAACCTCATGAAACCCGCTCCACGTGCAGTTTTGAAAGAAACAAATACAATTCCACAACAAGATTCAGGGCAAATAACACTTACCCTTTTCTTCTTCCTCTTCGTTATCAAAGTCCTTCTCCAAGAAGATGTCCTTAATAGCAATCAGATCCTTCTTTAAAGAGTCCAACTCGTCTTCCTCTAAGGACATTAAGATTGCCTGAACCTGCAAACGGAGGGTCAGAGAAAACAAGAAAGATTACGTACAGATCCCAGCGCAACAGAAAATGCAAGACGAGGTTTGTTCCCAGTAGTGGAGACATCGGTGGTACAATTACACTGAGGCCCTCACATTTAAGGGGTGCCAATGGAGTGGAAGATTTAAGTATTTACATTATCGATATATAAATCTTTCCGGTTATACAATTTTCACAACAAATAGTAATGCAGACAGAAAACAAAATCATACTGATTGGAGTTTGCATTTGATTGACGTTTGCTATCTTCAGTCCTATATTTGACATGGGTAGCAAAGCAATGTTAAAACTATAGGTGAGGACACACACTCCAATCGTCGTGACATGGGCATAAATGTGGAGAGTAAGCAATGTGGTTAACAACTTGTTAGGTTGACAAGAAAAACATTGACGGAGTATCTCATTGGGAATTGATTCATCGTCTTCTGAACCAGAATGGCAGTAAATTCAAAAGAGAACACAGGTGTAATATATATTTTTACATAAAGGCAGGTGAATGCTCAGTTTGTACACTGCTTTAGCACATCAGAATGTTATGCCACCAACGACCTTTTGAAGCCTCTCACATTTTATAACAACATCTCCGCACAGAGCACTTGCCTTTGCCTCACTTTCGTTGGAGAGGATCTCCAGTGCCTCCAGATGCGACAGTCCCTGGAAGTCGTCAAACAGAATTCCGTAGTGGGCTGTGGGCTCAGTCACCAGTTGGCTGCTCATCCTCTGCCTCTCTTTCTCTTTAGCTTCCCGCAGCATCTAGACAAACAGGGCAAACCGAGACTCACAGTCCTGCCTGCTTCACACCTGCACCGTCAAATGGAAGAAGACCGTTGGATGCCACTGGCTTATGGCTGTTCAGGGAATTTCAGTCACTTGTGACCTTGGTGTTTAGCTTCTGTACCACTTGGGCTTATCTACCTATTTACTAAGCTGATGCTTTTCCCCCCAAAGTGACCTAGTTTTACGTAGCTGGATATTTTAGTGGAACAACTTGAGGGAAGTACCATGATCCGGGGGACAACAGTATTCTCTTGAAAGGGATTTGAACCCACAACCCTTCAGTTTGGAGTCCAGAACCCTAACCACTGTCAACATTGTGAAAATAATAAGAAAATAATTTTTCAAATAACAAAATGCAGATAGCTATTAAGGTATTTTGTCAATCTAAACACTTCTTACTGTGATAGTCATTTCTTCTTCCTCTAATTGCAACATACCGTACGAGCAACTTATGCATGTGTTGTTATGCAACCATAATATACCTGTGAGAGAGAAACAGTCCTCTGCATTAATATTTTGGTCTTCTTAAAGCCAGGGTCACTCTCTGCAAGGACATTCATTGTCTTCCTACCAATAAATTCCAGCGCATCCAGACCCCCAGTTATGACCGACTTACCCTGCAAGAAAAAAACAAACAGCTCTCACAATTAAGAACACTGACTTCATTCTTCAAAATACACTATTCAAAAACTGGAGAATGCAGAACTCCCTCTCCAAATGCAGGTTCTACCACTGGGGCAGTGCTCCAGTCTTCGTTTCATCGATATCAGCTCAGAGGAACATGACTGGTTTCGAGACGCTTTTGCAACTCCTAAGTCAACCTGTTGCCTGTGTGGAAAAGCTGAACACTTGATTCATTTGATCTCCAGCTACTGGAGCTGAAATACTACCAAGTACTAATGTTAATGAACTTCTCAGAATTGACATTGCAGATCGAGGTTGCTGCTGTGAGAGGTGTTTGTGGATCAAAGCCTGGCACTTTGAACTCTGTGGGCCTCCAAATCTCTGAATCCCCAAGCCCCAGTATGAAAACCATGGAGACTGCAGTTGCAGCTGTGATCTTTTAAACGGGACATTAAACCGAGGTCCTGACAACAGGATCCCTTGTGTGCTTGTATGCCAGCTGAAGAGGTGAGATTCTTAGCGATTACAATTGATTTTTTTAATGAACCTTCTGTACCAAATATACTGTATGTGATGAGGCAAAGCAGTCCATGTAAAATAAAAACCTTTTGCATCAATTTCTTTGCTGCACTGCACAACAGATAACTTCTGCTTCGATAATCAGCTGACTAGTCCAGAAAAATCAAGAAAGTGGACTTGACTGAAAGGGGACTGGAAAGCTGGACTGGAAAGGGTCTGAACCACCGAAGATCAATAATTCTGAACCTATCAGATTTCCGAATAGCAGCAAGATGAACGTTTTCAGAATTGTTTTGCGACGACGCTGGCGGCGCAATTTATGTTGACATCAAAATCCATTCTCAACTGGTATAAACGGTATAGCCAAATCCATATCATGGCACATACTGTGTTTCTACCGGTCAACAGTCTATACTGGTTATACCGCCCGCCCCTAGGTGAAACCATAGGAAACCACAGTAAGTTTGCTCTGACTTACTGTGTTCTGAACAGCATTGGTGATGGTCGACAGAACCCCACGTGAGCCAGAGGACAGGGAAGAGGGAGAAGAGTCTGTCGGCCATTCGCAAACCTCTATCGTCAACAGAACAGATAACCAAGAACATAATTATTGTGGAAAAGGTGGTCAGAAAATTGATCGATAATAAAAACAAAGATAATGACATTATTTCTCTTTATCCAAACATTTCTCTTTAAAGGTGAAGTGATCGTGACTCTTCTTCAACACGGCGTATATTCCTTACTTTTGAACAGTGTCACCAGATGAACAAATACAGGATATACATACAGTACCTGAATATAACACTGAATTGTTATAGTCGCATTACAGTGCTAACCAATTAATCGTACCTTTAATTGCAAGAATGGTCTGCTAATAAAAGCGTCAAATACATACTTTGGATGTATTTTAGCTCTGTAAACGTCGCTCACATAAAAATTCTGCAGGGCATTTGGAGTCGATCTGCAATGTTATCTGTAAAATGCACACTCGCATCTATCCGTCAATGTTATCTTAATGTTATTCATGCATTCCAAAGCTTGTAATTTGTTTATAGGAGAAATTTCAGAACCTCTTCGTGCTCAACTCCTACAGGTCGAGCATGTATCGAGCTGCTACAAGCAAACGCGTGCACTGCCCCTTGCGTTTCAGAAACACTTGTATTCGGGAAGCCAGGCTGTACTCCTTAAAACCCAAGATGCCAGTAGCATCTCATGTGTCTTATTTGTTTCGGGCCTGGTCTGATTATCTACCGGCGGCTTTTTGAAAAACGTTGATAAATGCATTTTTTTTTGCCATGTTGGCTAATAAACCAAAAAACCTGGCGCTAGATAACTCCAAGAGCGTCTGACAACAACGGTAGCCCATTAGGCTACGGCTACGCATGAACCTCCCCACTGCATTTACATAATTTTCTTATTGGTCACAAAAGATACAGCGAGCCAATAGCAAATCACACATGATGAAAAAAATCTAACAAGTAACATTAAAAACACATAATGCAAACAAGGGGAAAAACATCTTAAATTACTTTGGACTGATTGGGTAGGCCTGATATCAATCAGCCGCCCAGGCCCACCCGTGGCTACACCCCTGCTGTACAGTTAATATTTTGTTTTTATAGAAAACGGACTAGCTCAAAAGAGGCACTTTTTTATCCTCCATTTGCAGTTGCTTTGACCTGCGTTTGAAAGTGTTTTTTCTATTTTTATTCTATGCGTATTCGCCCGTGCGGGCTGGGGGCAATACGCTGCTGTAGACAGCTTTCGGGAATACCTGTGGCTTCTTCAACGGGAGACCCTGCATCCTTGGGCTCCTCTGACCCAGACGTCCTGTGTATTCTTAAAGTGACTCCTGCCTTTTCCTTCACAGCACTGAGTCCTTGGCCTGAACAGTACAGGAGAATCTTTACAGTGATAGCATGCATGTGCATGCGTGTGTCTAGATACATACAGTATGAATGCTTCATAGTATCTGAACCACAGCAAAGGAGCAAATAGGAGCAATAATGTTACCTTCTGTTAGCTCTTACTGTTACATTCACAAAGGTTACTTTTGGGTAAACAGACTGTCTAGTTAGGCTTATTAAACAGGGACAGGGCACAGCTCTTGAGCTGCACCAGAGCTAGCTAAAAAGCTCATTTACATCTGAAGCCCTTGGTCAGGACACAACCAACAAGATACAAAACACAGACATATAAAAACACAAAAATTAAGACACACAGCATCATATGGTAATGTACAGTAGATATTACAAATAGTAAAGTGCACAAAATAACAGCATGTTAAATTAACAGATATATCTAAAGTTTCACATTTGCAAAAAAAATCTGAAATTTGTGAGATTGTATCTAACCATATTTACAATCTTTTTCACACTGTTCTTGAATGTAAGATTTAAATCAATGATCCCAAGATATTTAAAATGAGACAACTTTAAAATGCTCATCATTTACAACAGTATTAGGATGATGTGCCTTCTTCTTTTTGATAGAGAATTACAGACTGTCTTGCTTACATTTAATGAAAGGCATGAATTTGAAAGCCAGTCTTTAATTTGCTCATAGCTGAGGTTAGTTTATGAGCTACTTGTAATGAACCTAAATGTACTGTATGGCCTGACTCTATGTAAATTACTTCCATTGGAGAGAAAGAAAAACAAGAGGTTTTGAAATTGATGTGTTGCTCTATCCAGCTTTACTTACTGAAATGTGTCAGCAGAATATTCAAAAAGGAGTAGAAAACAAGAGAACAGGAAGAAGAATGATCTAGAAGATTATTAACTGAACAACAGAACATCATACAGTGTACAGTATGTAATAAAAATGTCCCCTGATTTTCATGTCTGTATACAGTATGGTAGTCGTATCTTTACAAATTAAAATACATTTGTGGAAATCCTTTCTAAAACACAAGAAAAGGTATTAAAAACAGTCTAAAAATAAAAGCCCTGCTGTGAAGGTGCTGCCTCTCAATAAAAATATTCCTCACCCACTGAGCGCCTTCAAACATCAACCAATTCCCTCCAGCCTTTGAAGTTTCCAATATCACGAAAAAACCTTTTACTGTGACATGTACATATTTTCCGACATTGGGCTTTTTTACATACAAGTATACAGTGTATAATTTTGCGAGTTTGAAAGTTTCAAATTTGAATTTTTTAAAAATGTTTGTCTCTGCCTTCTGTGTACAAACTACGACTGACTGTCAAAAGTCTTCATCTTTTCAGTGTCATTAAAAGGTTTGGCAGGGCAGTGGCACAGTGGCTAGCAATGCTGCCTCAGCACTAGGGCCCTGGGTTCGATTCCTGGATTCTGGTGTGGGTTTTCACCAGGTGCTCCAGTGTGCTCCCACAGTCCAAAGACATACAGTACTGGGATGTTTACTGGCCACTGGGAAAAACGGCCAGGGATCGAGTGTGTATGTGTGTCCTGCGTGGTATCCTGCCTTGCTCCCGTTGCTTGCTGGGTTAGGGTCTGGCTCCCCCACAACCCTGGACTGGATGAAGTGGTTGGAAAGCAGATGGATGGCTAAAATGTTTGGAAATTGCACATGACTATTCCAAACATCTCAGCCACGGAGAGAACAGTCATTGAAGGCAACATTCCTCGCACGCCTTCAGTCCGACAACCTCCAGTCCAATAACATACAGACATCTCTTCTTTAACAATACGCTACAGTGCAGCCGAGGAAACCGTCTCATACTGCATGTGAAATGTGTGCCTTCATCCAAGGTGAGCTGTACAGCTCTTGAGGGCGTGTGCTGCCCGATAAACAATCTATTGCGTATCATTGACCTTTAATCAATACTGAACCAGCAAGACTTCTGGGAGGAAGCGTGCGCTACAAATCCGCTTAACACTACAGACATCATGATATACTCTAACAATGTAGTGGTACAAGTTAAGGTTTATTCCGTGCTGAAAAGAGAAGTAAAGAAACACACCATTCGGGCTGTGGAAATGTTGTGTGTCTTTTCTTCTCTTTTCGGCAAGGAATAAACCTTTACTTGTTCCTTTGCAGCCTACGCATGCTGAGGCAGCACCCTACTTGATCTAACTCTAACAATATAAGGTGCTTAAGCCCATGCACAGATTCTAACTCCATGCTAAGCTCCCTTCCTTCCCTAAGTGACCCTTTGAACTGCCGGTTTTCACTTCTGTGATTCTGAATGGCAGACCTGTTGGCAGACTTACCCACGGTAGAGGTGGCGCTGGTCAAGAGAGACTTCCCCCACGATCCCCAGCCGCCCCAACTCTTGGCCGTCCCGGGGGAGGAGGACTCCTGTGTGAACGAAGCAGGAGAGATCACCTCTGCTGCGCTATCCCAGAGGAGGCTTTCAGGCCCAGCGTTAAAGCACGAAAGCTCGAGTGTTACACGGACAGCTGCAAGTGCTTGTATCAAACCATGAAGAGACACAGGCGTGCGACATTGGAGGGGTGTTAAGAGTTTCACATTATGAAAGATTTATGCTAAATTCTGATGAGAGCAAGTCACAGGGAATCCCACAATGACTGGGAATGAGGTGCAGGAATTTTGGGCAAGAGGTCGCATTTGTCAGATTCTGAAGAATGAGCTAGTTGTCTGGAAGACTCCTGGGAAATAACAGTAGATAATCGACATATTCGGTATCCTGACCAGCTATGAAATAACAATGATCGTTTTCTTGCCCGTTCTGTAACTCAAAGTTACTAATGATGCAGAAGTGAAAACAACAGAACTGACGCTACCGATTTCTTTCCTGTCCATTGGTTCTTCTCAGCAATTGGCAGTTGGCATCACAAAAACATGGATAGTTTGGATATTCTGATCTAGCGGATAAAATGTCATGTTAAATCTTTCAAACAAATAAAAACAGACTTCCTGTGTAATAATGTAATGTAATGTTTCTTTATTAGCCCTATACAATTTCTTGCATTAGGAATGTGTCTTTTCGCATACCCCAGCTTTTCTCCATGGAGACACAGACACACAGACAGGGAGAGAAGCTTGGGGTCAGAGCGCAGGGTCAGCCATTGTACGGCGCCCCTGGAGCAGTTGGGGTTAAGGGCCTTGCTCAGGGGCTCAACGGAGTAGGATTCCTCTGCCGGCCGCGGGATATGAACCAGCAACCTTCCAGTCACAGGCGCAGATCCTTAGCCACAGAGCCACCGCTCCGCCCATAGTAGGTCACTTAGCACTGTAATGGAATGCATTCATTTCTTTTCATTGATAAGCTCTTTTCATGCCATTGATAGTGTTGGACTACTTTTGGACAACGTAACATTGTGTATCCTTCTTAACTGTTCCGGCTAAGAGGCCTAGGTCTCCACACAGCCGTCTTCCCTAATTCACGGACCAAAATCTGTGACAGCAAGTGCTGGGAAGAAAGCGAAAAGCTCATTTTGTGGATTTCAGCCCCCGAGTGTGCGACGCGGCAAAGACAACACTACCTGCTCACTGTCCCCCTCAGGTCCCGCGTGGTCTCCGGCCGTGTCCGGCTCCAGACTCACTGACTCGTGACACTCTGAGGGCTGGCCGCCATCTCCTTCCTCCCCCATCAGAGCTGAGCTCGGGACACCGTCTCCGGCAGCGCACTCTGAGGTCTGCACTCCCTCCTCCACTGGGGGCTCGGCAACGCCACCGCTTGGCCCCTCCCTCCCAGCGCCTCCCGCACTGGCCTGGCGGTCTGGCCTCTCACTCTCTGTGTGTCCCGGAGCCTCCGTCGGCCGTCCCGAAGACTCTTCCGGCGAGTCGGCGGCTTTCGGACAGGACGCGGCGTCCGTGTGAGGATCCAGGAGAGGCTGTCCAAGTTCAGCAGCCTTGCTGCCACCCACCCCTCCCTGTGACATTGTGCTTCTGTGGTTGGAACACAGGGACATCAGAACAGACCCAGTCTGGACCCTGCTGCGGCCCACATTCACCAACACTGCAACCTAAATTGATCTTTATGACACTGAACAATGGTTAAGAGCCGGCCATTAGCTATTTCACTGACTGACACTGGAAACTGCACAAATTGAATACAAAAATGTAATAAATAACAAGTTAAAATCCGTTGTAATGCATCTGTGCTGCATTTCTTGTCATTAAACAGCTCCACATATGGCAAGACAATAGATCAATGGACAAGCCTCACCGATCTTTTTTGCCAAAGGCTGTTACATCTCTTGTTACGAATTGTCTGTCACAGACTTTTGCGTGCCACAAATGAGGTGCTTTTAAGATAGCAAGGGGGTGAGGAAAACAAAAAGGCAACAGTACGCAAAAAGTCATATGCAGTTGTCAGAATGTCACATTTTGCCATATCTTTTTCTGTCACAGAGTAGGCGGAATAATGATTCACGAATGAGGATGAAACCACATCTGACAAAAAGATGAAAGAGGAGAATTTCATACGCCAAGAAAAGTCCCCAAATGCACTTGCAAACATGTCAATGTAGTTTTCATTACATACTGTATAAAAAGTTTATTTATTAAAAAAAGGATCGATTTCTATGTGCTCTGAGCCCACTAAATTACAGATCTTGATGTTTTCTTGACGTTTTCAGAGTACGGGAGGAGTTCACAATGATAACTTTGTTTTCTACGACTCACTTAAGCAATGAAGTAAAAAGTCCAACACAAAAGCCCTTTCAAGTCGATTCAGTTTTACACACGCCTAAAGAGTGACATCGTGTGGCTGTTTCGTTTCAAACGCCAGTACTGTAGATGGTAAACTTTAAAAAGTACATTAGTATTCTGAATTTATAAAGGGAGAAGTTTGTATAACGAATGCATTAGAAGAAAAAAGAAATAAAAACCGATAGCCTTCATTTATCTTAATTGCTCACATTAATAATGCTTGAATGCTGTGAATTTTACAGGGAAAGAGCTGTTTTTTAGCTGTTATTTATGTAAAATATATAATTTGCACTAAAACTCTCTAAAACGTTTATGACAATTTGTACTGATACTTTATTGTACCTTTACCAGCTTATTGGAGAAAATCTGCACAATTAACTTTAGAGAAAAGAAAACCCTTTTTTTCCCCACAAGACTTTAGTCATCAGCTACGCAGTCATTGTATGCTTAATGACTCGTTTTTAATAACGTAGCCTTTTTCAAGTGCCCAGAATTCGTGGCACCTGTTTTCAACGCGATTAAAACGCAAGCATTAATTTTGAAATAGTTCAGTATCTCACCCGTCGCGCTGTCAGCCGGCTGGTCCACTCTCCTTCCTCCCCTCCCTCGTCTCCGCCACGTCGGCAGGCAGCCCTTGTTGGGGGTGACGTCACCGTGAACTCTGCTCCGGGCTGCAGCGCCCCTGGTAGCCGAGCGATGGCGGCGTTGGGCGCTGCTGGATGTAAGATTCTCATTGCTCCATCAGTTTTGCGAGAGCCCACCGAGACATGTATCTGTGTAAATGCGGACATAAGTACTGGCAACCTACGTCCACCGGCGTTACTAATTTATTAAGAGAATTGCGTTTGATACATTCCATCTATTCAAAGACTGTTAAAGACAAGGCCTCACTATGAAGCGATAGTTAACACACTTTCTTGTAAATCGTTCCGAAAGGGCTACCGATTTTAACAGTGCAAGATTTTAAATATTAACAATATCCACTTTGTGTGTTTATTAACGGTGCTATCATCAGGTGCGTCGTGGGCAGGGAATGTTAAGAATTGCCCAGCGTTTTGGATAAAGAGCAATTTTTGAAACTGATGCAGGCTGTTAAGTGGTTGAATTAGTCTACACTACTTGTTTCAGTCTGTGTAAATGGTAGTATACAGTACATGGCCGTGGTAGGATCTCCATGCCCTTGCTGGACTGGCTGATGTGGATGATGATGAGGAGAAACCATAGGCTGGAGGAGGAAGTGTAACTCGGGTCGACAATTTGGATCCCCAAGGTGGTGCTATAATAATATTGCACAGGGCTAGAATAGAGCAACCCCACTGCATTTGTTAATCCGAGTCCGCATGAGCGCATTAGATTCTATTAGAACTACAGATGCAGCCACTCAGATCGCGCGGTAATACGCAATACCACGTTGAATGTGTTGCCGCAAGGTGCGTTGCACTTCGACTATGTGTCGCTGGCCAAAGACGATCGAGAGGTGGTGCGTTAGATGTTAGCGAAACGATTGCTTCGTTTAATCTGTTTCCCTACTTAGTCCACTTAACATATAATATTAAAATGGAATTATGTAACTAAAGAGACATTTTGTTATCTGAAAATAAGCATAACAGAAATATGTCATCTCTAAACGTCACAATCAATATCAATTTATAAATATATATTACACAAACTGTATATACAGCAGCTGGCAGCTGTATTCCACCTTCTTCATAAACAGTTTCTACATCAAAGTCTTTAACTCGGTCACTTTGACATGCTTATTCTATCTTGCTTGTTTTATCTACTATAATGTTTTGACTTTTTCTATGAATACTTGCTGTCATTATTTTGGTAAAAACGTCATATTAATTTGCTTAAAAAACCTAATATCAAATATTAATATGGAATCATGCAACTAAAGCAAATTGTGGTAGCTCAAAATAAAAATAAGTTCTGATAATCAAGGTTCCTATTGTTAATAGGGTCATTAACGATATTCATTTATATATTTATATAGCTGGTAGAAGGCTCATAAAGCCTTGCATGCTCTGAGTGGCTGCATCAGTATATTATGTCCTCTTCTTCATTTTATTTTGTTGTGGCATTTTATGTCTGTCAGATACAGTATTTACTGTGGGTGTTACAGTACACCATGATATGATGCTGCACAGCCATGAAGGGGAAATTCAAGTGTGACGTTTTAGACTTTGTCCAAGTGAAAAAGAGGTTTTCATTTTTGGGATCCCACTTTAACCACAAAACAGAACTGGGGCATTGGCTATATGTCGGAGGAGAACGCTGCGTTTGTATAAAGGTTAAGGGCAGATCAAAGGCTTGTGACAGGGAAGCTCACTAGGTGACAGTGTCATAGTTCAGCACAATCCATAATTTGTCTGGGGAACATCTGGCAGCTCAAATCTTTTTCTCTCTGATCTATTGTGTGGCGGTTTTCTCTCTGAACTGCATGATTGCTTCTCCTGATGTCTGCTGCAGCACAAGTCAGCAGTACTAAAGTAAATGTAGCCATTTAAAACAAAAGTATTAAGCCTAATAAAATGCTTGAGGTCGCATTTAAGATGGGATCTTTGAGAGAAATTCTTAAAGAGGATGGAGACTGTGTAGAGCTTCAACAGCCAAGAGGTAGAAATGATGTCCTGAAGGAAGGCTGACTTGAAGGATACAAGTATAAACGTGGCCATAAAGAGACTGAACCACCATGAAATGCCCAGAATTCCCAAAAATGGTCTTCCAACACAAGAGTGAAGGTGCCATTCAACACAACCTGCCTGGCCCTGAGAGAGAAGTTCTGCCTCAGAGTTTGGAGCAGAGATAGGCCACATTAATACTGTATCTCCATAGAGGTAAACCACCCAAAGAGAACATCTTTCTTCATTCCAGATCGTACCAGGAGCTGATGCCCAGAGCTTTGGAAAGGCAAGCCCTCCTCAGTGGTCTACAAACCTCACCCTCAATGCTATAATACCTGTCCTGACAAGTACACCTCAGGGCAGCGTTTCGATGTCACATTGCCTGAAGCCTCTACAGTGTATAGAATATGACAAGGTCATAATTAGGCTTGCCCACGAGGGTAGTAATGTTCCCGGAAATCAAAACTGATATTATGACTGTTGTATTTGAGTTTTGGAAAGGTGATCCCACTCGATGCAGTTATGCAGTCAATAAAAGGTGAGACAGACCCCGCTCTTGGTTAGAGGTGTCCTATGGATCTGAACACGCAAAAGCGCACACTGACTAGACTCATGAAGGCCTGAGAAGCTTTATTTCCGAGTTCATCCTCATTTTCCAGATTATTCACAGGCTTGTCAGCCAACCCCCATCAGTACCATGCACACCACTTGTATACCAAACACACTACTGGTTATATCTTCTTCACAACCTCCAGTGGCAGGTCAGCTGTTCTTGCAGTCTGTTCTTAGGCTGGCCTGTCACAGGCACCTTTTCTATTCTGGTTCCCATGAGCAGCGAGCAGAGTAGATCTGGAAGAGGACCTCTCAGTCAGAATTACCCCTGCCAAAAAACACTCTTGCCCTGCCTAGGTGGGCAGCCTTCTTGTAATTGCTACCTTTGTGCCAGTTCACAAGCAGAAGCTTCCATAGCTCACAGTCCTGCTCTTGTCTCTATTCGTTTGTCCTATTGTGTTCATCTATTTTAATATTTATCAATAAAAAATTGGCATCGGTAAAGAACTCCTACAGTGTGTCACTAGTTTCAAACATTGTAATTGGCACCTGTAGATCTTGCGTTAATTTTTTATATTTAAATAATACTTTATTTATTTTATTTTAATTTTTTGTGTCTTTACGAAGAGTGTCCAGACCAGTTCCATGAGAAAGGTGCTATCAAGGAAAGAGATAATCAATATAATAGGAATTTAGCACTGTTGGGAATACTGTGCTTTTGGTTTTTAATTACAAAACATACAGTGCATACATTCAATTTAGGGGGAATGCCAGGATTTTTACCATTGAATAATATGGAAATAATACATGTTGTAAATTATTGCTAGGAAACAGGGTCTGAAGGCAATTTGTCACCAGTAGTCATATCTTAGTAAGTAAAATACTGTTTTGGGAACTTTAGATAAAAGCCTCTGTGGCTTCTGTTTAAAAAAAGCCTTACAAATACACAGCTAATTAATTCATAACATTCCTGTCGTGCTTTCTTGATACATGAAAGAGGGGGGTAATTAGGACTAGCTTTAATGAAGCATCTGTACATCAGCTTTGTTCAACTGTTCAATAAATGGCATCTGAGGTTCTTAATCTAATTGCATTTCAGGGTCCGAGTCTAAAATGCCTTAAGGCCCTTCACTTTGTCCTTTCCCCCCATGTCTCTCCTATCTAAATTCCTGATACAAGCACTCAGATGAAACATGAGCACAGCTACCAAATATAGATGCCAGAGTGAAGTCTGTTGCAGAGGACAGATGTAACTTGCAGGGTACACAGAACACCCTGCTTGCTGTGGACTGCTAACAGTCATAGACCTGACTAGTAGCAGTCACAAAATTTAATAGAGAGTGGTGTCTTTCCAGCCCTTCCACTGGAATTGCTTAACTTTGAATACAGTCTTTCAAACTGGAAGGTAACGTATTATCATTTTCATTTGCTTAATGTACTGTTTAGAAAAACTATTACATTTCTGTATTATATTCTGTGTATATTAGAAGTTTGAAATCCAATAGATTTGTTCTAAATACATGGTACTGTTGGCAATGAATAGAAAAAATAATATGTTAATAAAGCACTTGTCTCTATTAACATACTTATTTTAATGTATTGTGTTTCATTGCTAAGAGTGCACAGACCAGTTAAATGAGCACAAGTACCACCAAGTGGACTGATATATTAGGAGCATTTTTTACTTTTGGGAATATAGAAAAATGAGCTTTTTTTTTAACTGCAGCAGAGAAAATGAAACTTCAGATACATAGTGTGCTTCCATTCATACATTACATTTGGAAAGTTTTCCAGTACCATTTAAATCAATTATCACAACTGATCAAGGCCATAAGGTGGTGGCAAATCACCAGTATTCATATCTTGGCTATACAGTGTTGCCAGTATAAACAGTGTACTGTAAGTCAATAAATGTACTGTATGATTCTACAAGAAATGGATACATGTCATGGTATCCATTTTTTAAGGTTTATAATTACATACATTTAATTCTAAATTATTCAGGAGTGAAATAGTTCAAGTTTTCAATTTTCAATAAATATATCTTATATTATGATTAGTACTAGAAATAATAATAATTTTAATAATACTTTAACACTGCATGGTGACACATTCTGTCAAAGTTAAATTCTTTAAGTACAATTTGGTTGCTGTCGTATGCCATACGCCAGGTAACGCGTTTCTTAACGTGAAGGACAATAAATAGAAAATATTTAATTTTTCAAAAAGTATATGAATATTTCAATACCTTTTGTCGCTTCATCTTTGACACAAATTGTTCCCTGCCAGCTTGGTGAACAAAGGTATTATGAAAAAAATAGTGAACAACTTCTTTTCTGTTTCCACATCAATAATTTAACACTTTCTCTGAACAGCACATTACATCGTACATAACAGGAAGGCCATGAAACAAGCCTGTGTTGCATGCCTGCAATTAGTCTTAAAAATAACAACAGCTGGTATATGTGACACTGCACAAGAAGAATGTAAAGCTCAGACACTCGCCCTCTCAATATTGGAACTTTCCAGACTTCCTTACTTCATTACAAAGCGTGAAAGCAACGCTTGTTGTGTTTGTGTTTTTGTTACATCTTAGTAATACAGCAGGTAGGAGAATTAGGAAGTTACACACTGTCATCAACTAGGTAGGATGGCAGATCCTTTTTATTGGACAAGAAAGAAATCATTTAAGTTAAAAAAAATTGTGTGCAGTCCAACACAAAGATTAAATTTAATGTTATGCTATGTTTATTTTTATGTTAACAACATGTTTGGCTTGAATTTGGAATTTTGTTAACGGATTTATTAGTCATCAGGTTTTAATATCGTTTCTTACTCAGACTCTACTAAAAAAGGTTCATTTTAAATAGATAACGTACAAAATGATTTACACGGATGTAAACTTTCAGAATTCGTTATTTTCAAGGGATGTGCGATTTGGGTTTTGTGTTTTTCTTTAGAGTCTTTTTTCTGACATTTGGTCATTCAGGTTTTGATTAAGAATAATCACTTCACTCTAAAAAAATATGTATGCGTTTGTAAATAAACACAATGGGACATCACTGGAAGGTGATACTTTTGAGAGGCACTGTGCATGATAGTCTGAATTGTACCAAGGGTATTGAAATAAGTGCACCAACGTTCTCAACATCAATACTAGCAATCCACTATGTTGTCTGTTGTACCTTAGCTTTGTCATTCACAATCACTAATTCTACCCTTGGATACTGTACATGTAGAGTGAAATGTCATTATGAAGATTTCTTATTTAAGCATAAAAGCTTCCTTTATGCTTATTACAGTAGTAAGTTTAGTTGTTTCATCTACCAAAGCAATTTCTTATCACATACTATACGCTTTGCAGAATTCTCTGCTTCTTTTTGTTGAATTTGCTTTGCCTCAGACAACCTAAAACGCTGTAATGGAAACCATTACTATGTATGATGCAGTCCGACCTATTAGCCTTTTCAATTGTAAAAGTACCTGTAAAACCACCCCGGAAAGCAAAGTCTTCATCGTCCATCAAGTAAAGTGGTCTGATGTGTCTGCGTTGTGTCCTAGGATGCAGGATGGGAGCGGTGATCACACTGTCCCTTTGTCTCAGATGTTAAAGGAGGCATACTCTGCAGAGAGGAGGCAACAGGAGGATGTCAGTGACAGTGCTGTGCTGTCGGAGGACTCCTCACACAGTGAACATTACTTTGATTCTTTAGCGGAGATGGGAGACACCGATGGAGACTTCTCTGTGCTTTCGGCTTTTCTCAACCAGGACGAGATCAATAAAAGCCTTGATCTTGCTCGAGAGGCATTTGCTGCTGAAAGCCCCCAAGAACCAAGCCACGAGCAGCAGTTTTCCTATTTCTTTAACACCCCTTTTCTTAATACGACTGAAAACGCCTCGCTCCCAGAGACCAAAACCCCTCCTTTTGTGGATATAAAACCTTCTCAGGACACACTTCTGGACTCTCCTCAGACCAGAAGTCCTGCTTTGGATAATTATGATTTACACAAGGACACCAGCAGTCAGAGGCCCCAGACGCAAACAAACACGGACAACCAACTTCAAGCGCCGAACGACGATTCTGCGCCAGAAAAAAAGTCGATCCTTTCCGAATACAAAAGGGACAAACCGAAACTTGTTCACCAGGAGCTGTACCACAGTGACGCGGGGTCCAAGAATGAGTTTTGCAGTCGAGCGGCTTCTTTCATTGAGGAGCTGTCAGCCATGTTTAGGGGCTCTACGAAGCCAGAGAGGTGTGCGGACGACGACTCCTCATCACCAGACAGCGGGTACCTGTCTCCTAAGGATCACAGTTTGCCACCCTGCGTATCGGCAGAGCCGCTGGGCAGAGATCTTCATCAGCAGGTGCCAGAGGGGCAAAACCTACCCTTTCTGACATCAGAGGCCCCAGGTGGAAGCACTCAAGAAGACAGCAACACACTCACTTGCCCTCCTGGTCCACCACACTTCACCCAGAAACTCAGGAGCCAGGAAGTGGCAGAAGGGAGCTGCGTCCAACTGGAGTGCCGAGCTGCAGGAAATCCCGAACCGCTGGTCAAGTAGGTGGCTGTTGGACACTGTCTTGTGGAGTTAAGCCTTGGGTCTTAAAGCATTATCTTTAGATTGAACTGTGAAGCCCTGGAGCTTGAGCATCACTGTGTACTTTATCTGAAGATTGTTTTAGAAAAGCTTAGCTGAGATTGCTTTAAATAACGACAGAGGTCTCACATAAGTGTTGTGGGACCTCGCTATGTGCTAATGTTTTTATTTATAACTTCGGAATGTGCTACACCGTTATAGAACATAGGGGTTTTATTTTAAAAGATACCATTGTTAATGATATCAGCAATCACAAATAAATTCCATACCCAATTACAGAATTTCATTAGATAAAAGCAGGAGGCCCCTGACGTAAGCAGGTTTTGGCAGTTGGACAATTGAAATTGTGATTTAATTCCGGCCTTTATCACACAACACTAGCATTACCTTGCTCAAAGAGTGTTGAATGGGGCTACATCCCTAAGGTGCAAGAACACTTTTTAATTGATATGGTCCCACTGCTAGATGAACAAACACATTAATACAGTGAATTCACTTGCTGGCTATTAAACTATCAAATTATTCACAGCTTTTTTCACTTCGTTATAAGCCATGTTAGATGTTCATTTCACTTGTTCGTGATTGAGTTTGAAACTGGTAGGTGGTTGAATGCAATCAATTCACTGACAAATTTGATTTCTGCACATTTACGGTGATATGTAGTTAAACATATCCTGAGAGTCAGTTTGTTGGATGGATATCCAGCGAAAATAGCAGCCTCTGTTAGAAAAGGCTGACTGAATTCTAAGAACACTTTTTATTAGGCCTCAGTGAGATATCCCTAGACACAGTGACATTTTCCAGGCCAGTTCTGCAGATAACACTTCGGAGGGAGACCACAGAAAAACAGGGAAGCTGATAGGCAGGCAGTATGTGACACCTGCTGTGGGCCGTGTTGTTTGTCAGGATCTAGACTAGGTGACAGGAAGACCATGTTTAGCAGCTGAACAAAATGGAGGAATGATAGCTATACTCAAATGCGCTTTAGGAAGGATCTGCTGCAATGAAGCAAGGGGCAGCTTCTTTGATATAAATAGGCATCCGTCAGCAAGACCCCAGCAAGGAATGCGATGATGCAGGATTTTCAGAGCACACTGTTGCTGCCTTGTCTTGAATATCTAGGTATGCCTTGTCTTAAGGAAACAGTTCAATTTTCACATCTCAAAACCAGCTTACAGTACAGTATGTGTCCTAGACACTGACTGGATCTGTTACTTCACAGCAGGGGTCTCAAGCTCAGTTCCTGGAGGACCAAGTGTCTTCTGGGTTTTGCTTTGCCTACATTACCATGTTATTTAGCAAGTCGAATTATTTAATTAGAGTCATAACAGTAATATTTCAGACCAGGCTCTTGGGTGATTTTTAGGCAGTGGTACCTTGTGTGAACAAGTGTAAAAGACCTTAAGCAAAACTCCTACATGTGTCTAATTTAGAAAACATTTAGCTGAATTGGTGAATTGACTGCGCAGGTTTGAACAAACACCAGAAGTCACAAGGCATTCCCGGAGAGGGGTTTGATGTCCCAGCTTTAGTGGCACTTCAAAGCAAACCAAAAAAGAACCTTTTCTTGACCTTGTTTGGCTTTTTGCACTTCTGGAGTCTTCAACATGCAAACATGATTTTATTTTTAGATTTCTGTGTCTTTTAAAAGAGAAGTGTCATCTGGGGAATCTCGGATGTTAAAAGGTAGTGCTAATGTTCTCCATGTAAAAACGTTCTGTGACACAGTCCTGAAGTATGAATCCTCAGGGAAAATGTTGGACATTATAAGCACTATTTTGGCAGACGAGAGATTTATGATAAGGGCCTTGTATCAAAAGGTTTTAAACAATAGCTGCAATGTTTGAAATTGGACATCGTCATGGGAAAGTGATTTAACTGTGAGCAGTTAGGGCAAAGGTTAGTGTTGACGGTCAAGGTTACTCATTCTTTTCATTTTCATGGCTGTTTTATGGAAAAGCTCAGCTTCAACTGGCTGAAATCATCTCTTGAAAGCCATAGGATTTTCAGGTTTAGTGGTCTGGTATTTCGGAATGGAAACAAGAACCACAACATGGTTAAGGGTGAATATTACTATAAATCTTATCAAAACTATTAAGACTTCTTAGAAAGCCGTGAACAACCTTACATACAGTACTTGTATGAAACATGAAAAATCTGAAGAAGTCTGTCAGAGGCATCAATTTCTTCAACAGAATGAAAATGCCCTGGTCCAGGTCCCATCTTTGCATACTAAACAAACGCAAAATATACTGGTAAAAAACTCCTGGATCAAAAGCGCATGTGTTTAGTCATGTTCAGCTGTTTTATGATGCACAATAGCAGAAACAGCTGTGTGCATTCCTGCAGGGTCGGTAAACAATGACCCTTACAAGGAAACAAGGTTATTCTAGTTATCAAACTTAACAGATAGATTTTCAATTTCATACAAAAGTGCGTGGACATACACGTTCATGGTCATGAGTAGATGCAACTCACTCTGTCCCGAAGGTCTTCAGCAGGACTCCTCATCAGCCATGGGTGTCAGAGCCCACAGGAACGCCAGGGGGCAGCACAGGATGTGAAATGAAATGTTCAGCACAAACAAAATCACAGAATCCAGACCTCACTGTTGGTAAAATACATCTGTTGCGAAGGTTTGACATGGAAATAGTTCGGGAACATTGATTATTATCAAAAGTTTAAGTTATGGGAAAGTGCAAGGTACCGTTGTGCAGCTACTAAAAGGTAGGTCCTTGCGCACACCTATCCTGTGAAATGCTTTTGCTTAGATGTGGAACACAATGCCCGTGGTTTCTTTTACGTCTCAAAACCAGTGAGAAAAAACATTTTCCTTGCAGTCTGGTTTTGAACATGCTTTTAATTTCAATGAAATAAATACCTTTCGAGATTGCACAGCAGAGTAAATAGATGACATTAATTTGATTCTAATTTAACTTCTAGACCGCTTTCCCTGTAGAGTTATCGAGGTTTCAAATTTAAAAGAAGTGAAGTGAAGGAGATTGGTGGCTATTTTTAAGAGCCGCCACCCATGGACCAGCAACAAGATAAGTATAATGTTTTCAACTAGTGTACAGCTGGAAAACCTGTTGTAAGCTCCTGCTTTAAGAGACACCACCTGCTTTAAGAGAATGAAATATATTGCAGTACAGTACTGTATATCGGAGCTGTGCGCCCATGTCACTAAATATAATTTAAGCGTACAGTAAATTAGGTTCAAAATATGAAAATATTTTCAAAAATTAAACGTTGAATTTAATCCATACCTTTTTTACCAAATGTCACGGACGTCCGTGAAATACATTGTTCTACATTTTATATTGGAACATACTGTCTTTTAGGTGTTGGTCTACACTTATTCCCTTCAACACCTAACAATTCTGATGAATAATTGTCCGTGTTAGATGAACCTTGTTGATTTTTTAAACTACTTTAGGACATAAGAAATTTTTCTGAACGAATGGAGGCCAATCGTCCTGTCTACTGAAGCTTGTTCAGTAGTTAGTAGCTAAGTGATCTCAAAATACCCAGCTGATGTGATATCCAGAGTACCAACCTGCATCAGCAACCAGAGAAGTCAAAGTCAAAAACACAGCTGGGCATCCTGTTTCATATCCCCACAATCCTTTATGTAAAGACATGATTCCTGTTCTCTGTTTTTAATGGACTTCCACATAGGTTCCACTTTTATCTCCTGCTTTGTGTTTCATTGTTTATTCTGAAAAGGTCCACTTTGTCAGTGCCTTTGAAGGCATTTCGAATGCAAGTATCAGATCACCTTACTTAAGTATTAAGTAGCATTAAACATTTGAAAATACTTAGAAAACTTGTAAATTGCTACATTATCAGGGTAATTCAAATTAAAATAATAAAGATCATTAGGGCAATTACGTACAACAGCATCAGTCCTGATTATGTTTTTTTCATTGTTGTTTTAATCTAGACTTCATACAGAATTTATTTCCATTAATTCTGTTCCTGTTCCTGAAAGCATTCTGAAAACATGATACATGTTACTAATACAAAATTAAACCTGATTTATCATTCAGCTGAGCCATTAAAAACATAGAAATAACTTTGCATGTTTTTCTCAGTTTTTTTTTAACTGCCCAAATACTTTGGCCTGGGACTAGGAGTTTATTTTCCCTATGGGAATAATAATTTAATATGGAATGAGTCACTTCCCAACAGGGAAACAGGTCCTGCATGAGTGAACAAGGGTTATAGGTCTATGTTAAGTTTCTGATCATTAATTCCCTTTTTTACTTTCTGATATGTGAACATATGGGCAGACTGCCCGTGACTTGACAGCTCCCATCAATTTGCGTTTTTACCCAGTTTGATGGGTTTTTTTGCACACAGTTGCCAAAGGCTTCAAATGACAAACCATCACCACAGGAACGAAACAAAGATTGTTTTGTTCTCAGATGGTTTAACACACCATCTGAGATCTGCTGGCATTCCAAGGCAAGTGGCGTTCTTGTCATTGACCGAAGTGAATTAAAGATGATTTTATTTCATGACTAAAGTTTAGCTAGAAGAGCATTTATGTCACGCTGATGACTGCCTGGTATTTGTAAATGTTTACTGAAGACTTTGTTTGCCAAGTTGTACAAAGGGGCTCATTGAAATTCTGTTTTCGAAAAGATCACTGCGTAAACAAAAAACAAAACCCGATAGTGCCTTTAGAGGCCCTGACATTATTTTTTTTAAGAACAATGACATTCATGAAGGCCAGGCACTGGAAAGGCCTCGAGGCTGAATGGACAACTTTAATTAGGGAAATTTCTTTAAAAAAAAAAAGATGTGTAATTATGTAACATTCTTTTTATTCAGACCTCTGACCTTTTGTGTGTCTACAAAGCACAGTTTTTCACAATTTATCCTTCCATTCTTTCAAACGACGAATTTCAAATCACTTTACTACAGGATCATGGAGGATTTGCATTTTTCTCCTTAAAATGTGTTGTCTCAGACCTTACTTCGAATGATGGGGTGAAGTAATGATGAGGTCCATCAAATATTTATTTTTTTCCTGAGAATTCAAGGGAAGTGATGTTAAGATTACACAATGAGTTAATGAGTCTTGTTTTGGGCACCACTATACAAAAAAGATTGCTGCTCTAGAGGCCAAATTGAAAGGAGTACAGTACCTATGCAAATACCAGGTCTGAAGAGTACATGGACAGATATTGGCAACCTTTTTATCCTGGAACAGAGATTAAGTGCGGACCAGATTCAAGAATTCAAAATCGTAAAGATGCAAAACCCATACAATGGTCTTGGGACACCTTTAAATTCATGCACTAAGCGAGACAGGGGCTCATTACACGGAGAATTGTGTGATTTAGGATCCTCGGGGAAAAAAAGCCACAAAGACAGTGTAAAACAAGTACACAAAATAAAATGCTAGCTCTGTTTAAGATCTAAATAAAGTACTCCTGGGGCCCCTCTCTAAACATGGTTTAGTGGCTAGCTAGCATAAACTCTCTCTGAAAGCGGGTGTGGAGTTGGTGTAGGGAGTGAGTCCAGGAACCTTTCATTTTTTCATCAGTTCTGAAACTCTACATAGTCATTTTTTATTTGTGTTAAATTAGGGAAAATGTAGCTTTGTTTTTTCTGTTCTTCTGGCAATAACACTGTGATGGTATCTTTGTTGGATGGAGTGATGCTGTCCACCCACCCAGGTCTTTTCAAGCGTGCACTGGTGAGCATCAGTCAGTTATAGAGAAGTAGGTCAGTAAGCTTCTAGGATGAACAAAGCGTTCGTTGTGTTTTTAAAGAAGAAAGCTTTAAAGGGGAACTGCGATGCTGTTGTTACATTTTGTAGTTATAATCAGCATTAATGTGTGCATTTCAAACCACAATGAAAGTGAAATGTACACAGTAACATGTAAAACCTCCAATTTACATCACAAAATCAATAACATTTCCAGGTATGCTCAACGCCATATTGCCGTCTTTGTCAGCAATTAAGAATGAGGCAACAAAATGTCCGACAACTTGAGGGGTCCCTGTTATATTGTACTATATTATGTATAGTGCATCTCTTTTAATGCAGTAGAACTATTGTTGCTGACAAATACTACTTACTTGTTAACTCTGTGGTGAAATATCTGCTGCACAACCTATACTTATTCCCTCATACATCGCATTACATTAGTCACTACAGTGACTAATGAGCAGGAAGGGCCGTTTCACGTCACAGTTTCCTCAAACTCTCGCTCTCGCCCTTGGTGAGACCAGCGGTTTGGAACAGCATGGCAACTGTACAGCACTTTCACAAAGTTCCTGATTTTGTGGTTAATTCGGGAATTTGTTAACGTTTGCGATATGGGCAATTCATTTTGTTACTGAGACTTAATAACTGGTCAGAGAAATTGGGACTGCCTCTCTTTTAATTGCCGCAGGCAATACAGAATACTTGAGGCTGACAATGAGCTGATGCCAGTGAACCCAACGTCTTTGCCAGTGGTGAATATAGTTCTTTGAAGTGTTCTGCCCTTTATTAGAAGCGAGCGACTCAAAAATGAAATAAAACAGTTTGGAAAACGAGCAGCGGTCATTATAGTGATATTGTCGCTTAGTAAAAAACTGAACAGAATTTCCCTTTTAGAAGATATTTAAATTTATATTTGAAATGTAAATGTAAAATGAGATAGAATACTGTAATCGTGAATGAGTGCAGAATTCCGGGTGTAAGAGGGTGGTAGTTTCAGTCACGATGGCAATTCTTGCCTCAAACACATTCACTTTAAGTAAATTTCAGTGTAAATATCACTTTTAGGTTGCATATACAGTACCTTTTGAAGCACTAACCAAATTCCTTCTGTAACCCTTCACCAAACTCATTTAAGATGCGTATATGTTATCACACTGTATACTGTACTGTACGTCATCTCCAGCCTCTTGGACATATATTTTTTCTTCTAAAGACATTTTGTATTCTCGCAGGTAAATGTGGGATTAACAATAATTAATCAATAAAGCTATTGTTGAGATTGCATTAGGACAAGGGTTGAATTTCGGGGAAAGGTGGGGTTAGGTTTACAAATACCATTAAACATTGATCTCAATTTTTGTTACAGTTATATTGTGAATACTTCTTTTGAGACTTCATTATTGATCCATTATTATTATTATTGTTGGGGTACTACGTGTTAAGACAGATAGTAATTCTATATGAATTTTGATCAAAAGTATGATTAAAATGGCACTAAGTTAATAATTTATTCCTAGTGGTCAAATATTAATTGCTTTTTTTTAATCTCTAGCATTAATAGAACTTTAATCCTAGACCAGACCTAAATCAATAATGTTTTTTCTTATATTTTATATCTCTGTCAACCTACAGTTCAGTGCTTTTTATGAATGTAAACATCTTTAAGACTTTTTCTGTTTTTCTTTTATTCCTCTGCCATTGTTCAAACTTTGTTTTATCGCATATTTGACTTCATTTGTTTTTGCCCAATTGTATTTCATTCTTAAGATAAAGTGCATTTTAATGTATCTTCACTCTTAAACCTTCATTTAAAATGAAAGTAAACCCTTTTACAGTATTTATACTTATGCAGACTTAAGTCTCAAAAATTCTTATTTTAATGAATACTTTATTTCCTTAAATGCCCTTAATGTATAGTTAGTGTATAATGTAATAGTATTCCTTTGTCACTAAATGATCATTTTAGTCTTCCTTAATCATTTAATTTCTGTTTCTATTAATCGCATGCTGAAGTGGGTTTTGAAACTTCATTTTCATGAAGATTACAAATGCCTGTACAGTCAACATATTCCTTCAGCTACTCCATTTTTAAAGCCTCATTTTTTAATTAAAACGCTTTAAGAAACTTCACTAACCAGTCGCCATAACCCCTCAAACATTCTCATCTGATCTGATAATTTCCTCAACACACTACAAACCTGTATTCTGTCAAGACAGTTGTCTAACCTTGAAGGGAAAAGAATAGTGACCAACAAGAACCACGACACTGCGTGAAAAATCGTGAAAACGGAATGAAACAGGTGTGCACGTGTCATCTTCTGACTGGCAGGCAGGGTGTCAAATCCGTCATTCAAATGCCGTTACTGGTAACGTCACCAAATTTCATACCTAGGTGAGAAAAGGGTGCTGCATTCCTACTGACTTGGGTGTCAAAACTACTAGATGACTAGTAAAAATGATCATTTCCAGCATGCATTTTCAATGTGTTTACGTGTACAGTTCAGTCATTATTTTGAACCACATTTATTATCATCAACACATTCTGCTACATCCCTTCAGACTGGCACAAAACAGTTACAAACGAGAAGCAGCCCTAAACCTTGTATAATGCCAAGTCACGCTTCAAGGAGGCCTGTAGATGGATATTGGTCTATTCTGTCCCAGTCAGGGTCGCAGGGCAGGTGGAGCCTGTCCTGGCAAGCAGTAAGCACAGGGCAAGGACAAACCCTGGACAGGATTCTAGTCCATGGCAGGGCGCACACAGACACAAACACACACTCACATAAGGGCCATTTTCCCCAGACTCCAGTTAACCTACCAGTTTGTCTTTGTGCAGCGGGAGGAAACCTACCGTACATGAACATCATACGGAGAGAACATGTGAAATCCAGCAGACCACTAGGCCACCAGAAGTATGTGTGTTAGAGTCTGCATTTGCCCTGGGCTGGACTGGCATCCCATCCAGGGTGTACTCTGTCCTGCCCCCATTGCTTGCTGGGATAGGTTCTGGCTACCCCGAGACCCTGTATTGGGTAAAGCAGTTTGGAAATGGATGGATGTAGAAAAGTCATTATTTTTTATCTGAACAGGAGTCAAAATGACTGTGCGAATGATAAATAGTCCTGCTGTGAGTCATATCATTAAGCAAGTAAAGACATTGTAACATTAGTCTTTCTGCAGACGAAAAGATACCATATAGCCAGAGAACACTACACTACGCCACAGCGCTTACACTCCTTTAAGCTACCTTTCTGTTACAGTAGGCTCTTGTTGTAACAGGCCTGTGCTTAGTTTTCAAAGAAAAAGAAAAGTTTTGCCCATAGTTAGTTTTACATTGCGATACCATCATATTACCCTTGCATGTGTACTGACTGCTTTCTCATTTTCAATTTAAAGTCCAGTATTCAGGATTTCATTACTAACCAAGGAGTAAGTCATGTATTCCAATAGTGGAATTTCTTTATACCAGTGCCTAATGACTGAGGTTTTAGGGTATGTGTTTTAGAATGTTAGGCATGCCATGTGTATGTGGGAATCTCCCAATCCATGTGTGAGACATTACAGTAGACACATGAGTTATGAACCATGGAACTGTAAGAAAATGACCACGTCTTTGTGTAACCATACATTCCTAAAGATTTATACTTTACTACCACTATGAATTGTGGTAATGTACTAAAATATATGTGCTTTTCCATTTTCATTAAGGTCTTGTAGAGCTTCCAATTAATAAGTTTTGAAAATGACTGAAAGCGTCATTATTTCTTCATACTGTATATGATATTCTTTTAATATGATCAGAATTACAGTCATTATAAGGACTGCTCATTCTAAAACTTACCCGGATACTCAGCTGAAAGGCTGTAAAGTAGAATTGAGATAATGTGTAAAAAGGTTTAACTGAGAAATATCGATGGCATCATTTACACGTCCAGATACTCGCTGTACCAACCTGACATTGACCTGCAATGTTTATTCCGAAACCAAATCAATTTGAAATTTCTCTGAAGTGGCTTACGTTTTTATTATTTTATTGAATATCACAGTAACGCAGTTTTAAAACCTGAGTATCCATTAGATAATTGTTTGAACATTTACTATTTATTGGCAGGCTTCTTGCAGGTGTCTAGACAGATTAAATTTTATCCTGTATTGCTATTTGGCAAAAAAATATCAGACAGATAACAAAAACAGATAATATGGATAGCTCAAAGATTTATGGCTTAGCTGCCTCTTATCTCAGCACTAAAAAAATGTGGGGTTAAGGTATTGATTGAATTATGTAAAATATATAATTATTTTGCCTGTGGCATAATAAAACTAGTTTCCAGCCACACTCAAAATATGGAAATTGGAGCACATCCATTTCAATTTAATTGTACAAAAACTCTTCTAACTGAAATCATGAGCTTTAAATTTTTTTTTCTTGCTTTTGGAAATCATCCAACACAGGAAATGTTATTAAAACAAATGATCAAATAACACAAAAGGGACTTTGTGCTGAAGTGGATAAAGGTTTATTGATTGTATTAGTCTTTCTTCTGAGAACCTTTCAGTTGAAAGACAAGCAATATGATATAGAAGATATAGAATTACAATATAATGCCTTTTGAAGGTATACACTATATCTATATCAATTTTGCAGTCCTTTTAAATATAGAAAAAATTATTCAAAGTGGAACCTATGCTCTTGTTAACAGCTGAGAGTACTGTAAATATTAATTCTGTTTGCTCTTCAGGTAATGCAAATATATAATCACTACATAATGCCACTGTGACACATTAAATTAATTCTAATGTATTCAGTCGAATCTTTATGATAACATGCAAGCTAGAAAAATGCAGGGTTCAGATTAATCCCATGATAACATTCAATTTAAGTTACTTTTTGATTTTGTGTTGAAGGAATCCATATTCTCATGTACTGTAGTAATGTAATCAATTAATTGGTTAGAAGGAACATCCTTTCAGGTTATGAAGCATATTAAGCAATGTAATGAGAGGTTGTACTGTAGCACTGTGATAAGAAAGAGAGTTAATTAATATTTATACCCATATATAGTATTCAGTTTGAGCAATCACAGTTTGTTTTAAAATATTCACTTTAAAGAACATGCACATTTGCAGTGCTGATCCCTTTCTTTTCCCCTGTTTTCTGCATGTTTGCAACCAGTTTGAGTGAAAGAAGCCTACTCTTCCTTGTGCTCACAAGAATGTGGGCTTTGCATGCTTTCAGAGCGCGGTGATGTCATCAGGTACTCTTGGAAACTGCTGATTACTGGCTCACATGGAAAAGCCATTGTGATCCCCAGCTATCAAAACCGGTTTCATAGAAATGCTCCCCCAGTACTTCTATGAAAACCAGGAAGGCACTGTTTAAACCTGAGGTATTCCCATGGTTGTGATTAAGCATAAAAAAACACTCTGTTTGCATGCACAACTAGTGTTTAAACTAGATTTTACAATTGTATAGACTGTGACTCGGGAGATCCATTTTAGATAACTTTTCCTACTTTTTATTTTCAAGGTCAGGGGTGTGGAAACCGATACCTTTATACATGGTGAAGCACTATTCCTGCTTGCCTCCAACATTTTATGTCTTTATTTCAGTAGTTTTTGGAAGAACCCATCGACTTCCTCAGGTAATTCCTCCATCAGTACTTCTAACAATATTGCGTTTGTTCTCAGTTCATTAGCAAATGCGCACAGAAGGCACTCGTCTCATATTGAAGGATAAAAAGTCAAGTATTCACTTGCAGACTGTTACTGCTTGCGTCTGTGTGATCTGGTTGCTTCTGGTGAGCTTCTGTTTTTGCTTCATGGGTGTAAGGTAGGACAATGGTAGAGGCTCTTGCAGGTGAAACACAATCACAGTTCTGCTTATGGCTGCCTGCGGTGTACTGTATGCCACTGGGTTTGCTTTTCTCTATATTCTCTTTTAGTTCATTTTAATGTAAATGTTGGCAATAATTTGCATTTGTGTTAATGGATGAACTGTTACCTAAAGCAGCTGCTTTATCTGTTGGTGAGCTGTTCTTCTGAGTGCTTTCAGACTGTTAAATCAGGGGTGAATATGGGGATCTGAAAAAAAAACAGAGCATGCTCATTGAGAAGAGATCGGGATAGAGACAGAAAGCCATGTGATTATTATTTATAGTATGCCACAGCATCAGGAGGAATGTACATATATTATTTTACATTAAAATAAATCCCCTGTGTGGCAGAAATTAAATTCTGCCACAAAGATATTGTCACAAATGTTACATGTATGACCTCAAGGGAAGTGTTCTGGCAGAGGTATTTTCAGCTTTACATAGCCTGAAGAGGGCCAAGTCACAAATTTCTTTTACACATTTGCACATTGTTCTGCTTCCCAATCACCATTTCACAAGGAATAGTGACACCCAAGAATAAGATGCTTTTGTGGATGTTTATTGAGTATCTGTAGCATAATACCTTATGGGGTGGAGGAGGATGCAAGAGAGGAAATGTGAAAAGAGGAGTTAGTGTATGACAGATGATATATATATATAGTACAGCTATTAGAAATGACATCAGGAATGATTATGACTTAGAACAGCTGGGCCAAATTACTTGTCATCCCTACTGTTAAGAGCTTCCATTAACACACACTGAAGTTCGAGGAATTAAATAGCAATCAACAGAGATAAAGTGCTTGTTGGAAGGGAGGTACAGCTTGCATTTACACTGTAGCTACCTCATCTGTTTTTATTTTTTCTGCAGAGTGGTTTGCTGATTATTTCTGGTATCATCCTAGCGGTGCCTTTGTCATTGCTTTCAAAAGCTTGAAATGTCAGAGATATTAGCTTTGTCACATCTGAACGTCACCTTGATGTGTGATTGAGTCGTTTTTATTTGACAGCACTGGAAAAAGGGGACTGCTGTTCCTCGGCACTAGACAAAAAGGCGGAGCAGATTTCGCACGAGAGAAGAAAGGCTAATCATGGCGTGCATTTGTTAACAGGAAGGAGTGTTTTTCCTTTATTTTTTTGTAGAAAGGTGTCTTAATGCTAACTTTCCTGGGCTGATAAGTTCACTGTGAAGTCCTTACAAATGGCAGAAAAACAATAGACCTCCTTATCATCACACTTCAATCAAACAGTTGTCAGGCTTATCGACAAGATGCAGGTTCACTTGCATTGATTTAGCTGTTTGGCAGCCTTTCTCAATCACATAGCAACCGACTAAATATTGTTCTTTTCAAACTCAGGAAGCCAATCAGAAATAAGGTGTGAACAGTTCTAGACTTAAGTATTTCATTAACAGCAAAAAGAGGATGTACATCTAACCCAGTGGGAGTTTTGGAAAAGTTTCTCACAGTGCTAATGGCCATAAGGTCTTGAATATAGAACCAGAGTAATTTTATTATTTTACATCTTATTCACATTCCTTAAATTAGTCTTTCAGCACTGGAATTTGTATGATAAATTCTAGAATCTTGTTAAGTCTAACTTGAAGTCAATAGTTTCACTATTTATAATATGTTTTTTATGGACAGTTTTTATACTAATATCAAGAGGATGAGGGCTTGATATTTGACGGATTTTGAAGCAATTTTCACTTTTAAGCAAAGAGATAAAAATGCCATTATCTCTGAGTCATTTCAAACACATACACAGTAAAAGTCTCATATATTTTATTGTACAAGAGAAGACAAGCCCTTCCATTATTATTACACAATTCCCTAGTTTGGGGTTCCTGATCTAGCACGTTTTGGAGGGTATTCATTTTAGCAGTTAACTAACTCAATGAAACAGCAACTGCTGTTCTGAAACTGTGCTTGTCATTTGGCACATTCTCTGTATTATAGTTCCCATTTATTTGGATTAACTAGTAAATGGACACCCTGTCTTTGAAATTCTCTACAAGCCACCTTCAGATGGAATGGTAATAATATTTGTCCATAACCTAGATACGTTTCAGCAAGTGATGTGACAGCTTGGCCATTCATCAGATCATTAAGTTCTGTGACTGAATTGAATTAACCTTTATTGTCTTGATTACCTGAGGGAACTTGTCTTTGATGAGCATATCAAGAGGTCATAACATATTAAATATATGACAGTATTACAATACACTCAATATTACAATTAACTCAATCCAGTACCATAATATTAATAACAAACAATTACACAGAGTAAAAGCAGTTATAATGAATCAATTGACATTTGTACTTATTTAGGAAGCTTAAACATAGTTTCTGTTGTGCTTGACAAATTGCAAACCGGAAACTTCTGAAACCCACATGATCTTGATAACCTGTTGTAACGGCTCAAGTTTATTTGATTGCTATTTAATTTGTATTCTGCATAAGCATTCTAAAGCTGTCAACAAAATCCAGCATATTCTCCTTTGTAAAGAAAATTTTAATCATCATGACATATATTATGAGGTGGGGGGTTTCTTGAGAAATATCAAACTGTACAAGGATTTGAGTAGAGCTATGTCATATTTTAAGAAATGCTGATGCAGTATGTGCTAAATACACTTGAAATAATTACGTATTCCATGAGAACTGTGCTGTATTTTGAAAATTCCAATGTAATCAGCTAGGAAGGAGAATAATTTACAGTATCTTGAAATGATTAAGGCAAATGTCAAGCGTTTGTTTTTGCAGATACCAAAGAGCAGCCAGTGATTAAGTAATGCATTACGTCCTAAATTGAATCCTTCCATGCACTTGTTTCGGAGTGCGGATGCCGATATTGTGCAAGGTTTCCAGTCAGTTCCATTGGATTCTGGTTATGATCTATTTTTCCAGCTTGTATGCTAACATTTAGCTGAAAAAGTTACACCTTGTCAAAGCAAATTTCACACTTGCATGGGGATAAGGGAATGCACAGAACAATAATTCAAGTCGAAGCGAGTGGAGAAGGCCCAGTGAGGTGTGTGTGAAACAGCCAAGGAGTGGCAGGAGCTTAAATAATCATCATCTCTGGCATTAACAGTTCGGCTTCGAATGAGAGGAATGTGTGGTGAAGAGATTTGAGTGGCTCATTGGGTACTATGCGATGACTTGTTCCGTCATGGGGAGGTCTGTTTTCCATGTTTTCCATCTTTGTTGTGCCTGTGTTTGCCTCACTGTGGTACATTCTACATAATTTAAGAGCCGCCTTCTAGGAAACATGTAAAGTATGTTTCAGCTGGGGTGGCACAGTGGCCAGGATTGCTGCCTTGCAGTGCTGGGTTCCTGGGTTCAATTCCAGACCTGGGATGCTATAAAGGAAGTGTGGAGTTTTAATGTTCTCCCTGTGTTTTCCTGTTTTTTTTTCTCCAGATGCTCAGCCTCCTCATCCTATAGCCCTAGTAGCTTAAGACAAATCTCACTATTTCTAAATAGTCAATAGACGTCCTCAAAAGCATCTAATTACAATTTCCTGGAAGTCCGATGTTGAGAAAGAACATAGATATGTTTTAGCAGGCCCTTCTTATTGTACCTAAATGAATTAAATGTAAGTGCAGTCAAGCTGAATAATAATAATGGCTAATTTTGAAAAATAAAATACGAACGCCAGGTAAATTAGAATTATATTAGACCTGCAAGATTACTGTTGCACTTAAAAATGGATTGTTCTAAATAATAATTAATAAAGTTTAAAAAGTTTATAGAGTTATAAACATGAGTGAGACTGAAAAAAAAGACCTCGATTTTAAAGGACAATTGAAATTGCCGGTTAGACAAAAAAAAAAAGTTTGGGTTTCCACAGCTTGAGTTTACATAACCATTTACATTTTGTTTAAAATTCCTGATACAATTAAGATAAATATTGCAGATTTGATCAAATTCGTTGATTTTGAATTGATCAAGTTAACGGTGATAGACTAGTTTCGTGTGAGATGTAAAAAGGATGGAAAATGTTTTGTAATTTTTCTTTGCTTACACAGTATTTTTAAACAAATTAAGTGAAAGGCTTTTTTTTAACTGTTTTTTCTTTAAATAAAACAATTCTTGATCCACAGTTCTTTATCATGGCACATTGTGACCTGAATCACATTGCCAAACGTTTCAAACTAGGTCTTGCTCAACCGGCAAGAAGCCTAAGCAGCTTACAGCTGCAGTTTCAGGAACCGCTGTGTTTAGTTGAGTGCGTGGATTCTGCACTAAGTAGGGACTGGGTGAGGCGCTGGGAGGAGGCCAGGGTGCCTACTGCTGACACAACATTTACAAATGACCACATGCACTGGCCTGCGTTAGCTGGGTTTGGCTTGTTCGGATCTCACTTTGTGATTATAGGACCCTGATGTCAAGTGATTTAGTAGCAGATGCGTGCTTGTAACTGTGGAGAGCGTTCTCTAAAGAGAACAGACAGGCTAGGGGTAAGTTACACAATGCATGATCTTAATATGGGCACTGGATATCAGTCTCATGTATTCTGGTTATATTAATCACTGTAGGTTTTATCTAAAGAGGACCATGTGAAGAAAATGACTTTTATTTCCTTTACATAAATTATGCATGAATCTATTATCCAGCTTTCACTAGCCCCCACCCCACACAAAAGTGCATTTCAGCTCAGTGAATTGAATTGAAAGGTTTAATGAGTTCTATGAATTCAGTGTACGGTTGGTAAAAAATTCACAAGCAACAGATTCAGTTTCTGAACAAGCTCAGAAAGAGCGGGCTTTCATTGCATTTCTGGGTTCTGGGGCACCTTACCAACAAGGTCTTGGTATTGATCAAGGGAAGGGTTAATTTACAATTATGCATAGATATTTGGAATATAAAAATGACAGCACCACTCACCACTGCTGCAGATCAGATTCTTCTGCGTAGGCAACTGAGGTTGAACACATGGGAAAAGATCAAATGAACTGAAAAAAACATTGAAACCACAACAAAAGCAAGTACTGGACTCCATAGTACTCCTTTAATTGGAATGCATCTGAGCACATATGTCAAATTGAGCTAAGTAAAGATTTCAAAACTGAACTAAGGCTGCACTATGACATTCTTAAAGTAACACTAAACCAGGTATTTCACTGGCAGCTTTTAATATCGGCTCCTGCTAAGCCAGTTTGTGTGAGAAACCTCTGTTCTCCCCATTCCTACCCGTTACCATTGACAAAAGGCCTCTGCTTCTAGCTTAACCTATGACCGCGTGCTCAAAGCCAAACCAGATGCCCGGCGTTCATTCATAAGTATGTAATAGAACATGTGTGAAATGTGACAGCAGTGCAAGGCCTTGGGTTCATGCTTCATCTTCACGAAGGATTAGGTGGTGCTGCACTGGAAGACTAAAAGTATTCTGTCTTCTGAAGTGAGAATCTACCTGTCAAATATTGTCATGTTTAGACAATAGATAGACAATGGACCATTAGATCTCCAAATGTGTTGATTATAGCTTTGTCACCTTACACACGACCTGGAGAGAATTCTTTAACATTCAGAGCTGATTAATTTGAAGCAAGCTTCAGACAAACCTTTTTTTCTGAATTGATTTAATATGGACTTGGTGAGAGTCAACATGGACAAGGCGAGTCTAGGAGTTGGAGTTGTGCCCGGTTGAAAACAGTTTCTTTATTGTGAATGAAAGAATTACTATACACCCCCCCCACACACACACAAACTTTAATATGACATAAAATTAGAACGTAATTTGCTTGCTTCAGCTGAAAAATTTGGTGATTTTATTTTTTCTCATTTCTCATTTGAAAATATTTGAACATTTCAGATCAAAACAATTGACAGGTAACTATATATTTCAAGTCACTCGTAAAATGGAGAAGTACAGATATTCAGAAATGTTAATCAGTATTAACTTAAAATATAAGCAGGTGGCAGAACGATAAAGTGAGCATGTTACTTGATTGCTTTTGCCAAAGATGGTCTATAGAAAGATATTGAGTGAGTAGTATATAATAAGGGTGGTCAAACGTTTTCAAAAGTAAACTTGTGGTTTGGTTGTTGCAGTAAGAGAAGACCTCAGAAGACCTTATCAAAGGGACCAGTGTGTGGTGTGTAACTCTTGAAAGCTGCCTGAAGACGAGACTGAAGATATCCAAGTGATTAAAATGTGTCAGAAAAAGACATAGAGAGATTTTAGTGGCTAGGTCCATTTACAGTCACAATCATGCAAGCATTTTTCATTTGATTTATATTTTACACGAACTGAGTGATAAATAAATACAAGAGGGGCATAAGTTATACTGACTGAGTACTGTACAACCGTGTTTGAGCAAGGACAATCCCAAAGATCTGCATACCCAAAAACTCAGGACAGCCAACAAAGTCAAGTCCAGGAGGCTCTGTTACAGGCCTTTTCAGAATATACAACATAAGACCATTCAAAAACACATCCCTGCATAGGCCCTTTTGATATCAAAAGCATAATTTCACCCATGTGAGATTGTGCAGACCCTTCACCAGTAATGCCATAATTAGGTAATTAACACCCAGTGAGGCTATTTACAATAATTAGAGGACTCTAGTAGCAGACCTTCTGTAACTGCAGCCCCTTCTTCATCCAACCTGCAACAAACTGCTAAGGGGTCCGGAAAGTGACTAATGAAGTGAGGGTCCTATTTAAACATTAAGCAAATTGTAGTAAATTCTCTATCTGTAAAGTTGATTGAACACTTATGGTACAGTACATATCTATGGGTGCTGGAACTTTAATCAGCAAAATAAATGTATCTGTGGCTCTGAGTTGAAAAGAAACAGAATCTAAGCTGTTATTTTTCAGAGTATAGGTGAAATGATATGCTTTGCTTCTTATATTCACAGCCATTTATCAAAGCAAAAGTGATTGATGAGCTGCTAATACAGTATGTGTCCGGCATACCTAAACAGACAGACATGACAACAGACTCATGAAGATGAAAAATTAAACAATGCAAGTTGAATAAAATAGTTTATTTTCAGATATCCAATGTGTGAGTGCTTTTAGGTCATATTTAAAACACAAATGATAAAAATGAAAAATTAAAAAGCATTATAAATGCTCTTATCACTTGGCCGTAATGGAAAAAAACAGTGTAGGACTATTAGTAGTAAAACATATCGGTCATCAAACTTAACTTCTGAGCAGTACTGCTGTAGACAACAGAAGCATTTAAGATCTAACACATTTATGAGTGGTGATAAATCGATCTAGTTGTCAGTTTGACTTTAGATACTATGAATTTACAGCAAATTAAAATTGAACTCCTTGCTGGCTTAGAACTGTAGGAATCTGTTTCCTCTGGGGACTTTGAATCATATTGAATAGCATGATCTACGCCAAGAATTATATTAAAGTCAGCAGTGATTAAAGATGTAAAATTCCATAAAGTGTGAACCTTACCTGAAGTGTGAAACCTTTGATCTTGATGAATAGGCTGCAGTTGAGGAGTGGAACATTTCACTGCTGTTGTACCCATGCATGTTTATGAAGAAAAAAAAACATTTTAAAAAGCCTGCACTCTCTATAGTCTCATCACTGAGACAGGGCACCTCTAAAAACATTAGAATTATGGAGGGATTTTCATTGTCACAAAATGTTACCTATTACTATTAGCTGTTAGGCAAATAAAGACATGGAAGGCTTTGCTGTATAGAGAACCCCTCAACCTTTAGAAATCACAGCGGTTGGTTAAAATAACAGACTTTACAGCCAGATTCATTGTAAAACGGCCATGGTCTATGCAAAGCATGTCTTGTTTTGGAAAAAAAAGAGAATATATTACAAACACATTTTGCAGATACCACCGTGTCTGTTGCTGAGAGTTGTATATGTTCGTTTTATGAGAAGAAGATCATATGGTGTCCATAAAAACTTCAAAACCTGCACATCTATATTTTTTCACATGTGACATGGCTACAGCCAAGGGTATTAAACTGTCACTGCTAAAGAAATAAGAACCATATTTGATATCTGGGCGGTGATAACTTTGAATATAAAAGGTTTTCATTCTGAACGGGCTTAAAATTTAGCAATAAATGGTCTTTTTATGATGAAACCATGGCTGTAAAACTAGCAATTCATGGACTTAAGCTTTAAGGTCTATTAATGAAGGAGATAAGGACATGTTTAACAGAAAGGCGAAGAAGCTCACTGGGCTGTGGTCAGGGCAGTTTAGGGAGTATGTGATGAAGACACTTAAGATTACCGCTTAAACAGAAAAACAGAAATGACATGACCAGATAAGAAAGACTGGTCATGTAATTACATTGCATTCCAGTTAGAGGTTACTTATCTCTATTACCATGCCAATCACAATGACTCCAATTAACAAATAAAGATAGACAAAAATAGAATTTAAGACAAGTAAGAACATAGGAAAGGTTACAAACACAAGGAAGCCAGTCGGTACCTGTAGCCTATTTGGTACTCAGTAGCTGATCAATCCGTGGGTCTCATCCATTTGTTTCTTCAAAGAAGCAAAAGCACATAGGCTTCAATAAAATGGCTGAGTAGCTTGTTTCATACAACTTCAACTCCGTTTTATTGTCTTAAATGCACTTCCACATACAGTCCAGTAGTTCCCACTTGTGTCCTTTAGATCACGTTTTCTGTTTATTCTGAAGACGTCCACTGGGTGGACTTTCTTAATAGCTTTGAAATATTTTGAGCACTTGATTCTGTCTCTTCCCTCATCTTCTCTTTACTACAGGACAGTACTCTAAGCCCAGGAATGTCTTCTGGTTGCTCTGAACTGATGATTGAGCAAAATAAAATGTTTGTAATATTGTGACAGAAATTGTGCATAGTGTCTGAAATAAGGTCTTAATTGTACATTTTATAAATTTAGCTTAACATCACTTGTTTAAAATTCTACACTTACAACTATTCAATATGCACTAACATTTTATTTGCATGTTATTGATTCCCCACATAAACACAGTAAATGGCTTTTAATTTGAGATTTTTTTTACCGTTTTACTACCAGTAACACTTCACTTGTCTAAATGTCACAAAGTTTAAGTTGAATTATATCTAAATTATTTTGAATATCGTTTACTGAATCTATATTGTTTTGCTAATTCTCCTATGTTGGTATAATATACAAATATAACTGGTTTACTTATCTTTATCAGAATCTAGATAACTGCTATAAATAGGAAGACCAATGGTCCTAGTACAGATTTGTGGTACTCCACTACATACTTTTTAGCAATTACCCTTTATTGGTCAAAAAACTTGAACAAGCTGGTTATGCAGCCTTTTCTAAATTCATGTGAACTACCTCCTGGAACCTTATTTTCATATATGCGATCCTGTAGTAATTCTCATTATTGTTTCTATAACCTTACATTTAACATAACTCAGTCTTAATCACCAAGTGATGGAATAATGGTTAAATAGGTTAAATAACTCCAGTATACTGTACATTTAATTGAGTTACAAATATGCCCTTTTCATTCTTTTAAATGATTTAAAATAGTCAAATATTTTTAAGTGTCCATCTACTTTAAATTACTCTGATGTTTTGACATTATTCAAAGGCAAACAGATTATCGAAGGAATGTTGTCTTTTTTTCCACTTCAATAATCTAAAACCAATATATTGTGTACGATCAAACTCAAGTCCACTGTCTCAAGCAGATGGTGACTTGGTTTTACATTTCTTGGATTACATGTCCTCACAAGAGGACAATTTCAGAATGTGGTTTAGACATCTGTAATTAGAGGCTCTAAATAAAAGCGTGCTGTGCACAGGCCAGTTTATAATTTACTTACTAGTGCCCACTATACTTCCTGAGCTGCTGCACTACTTCAAAGTCATATGAGCTTTTTTATAGAAGAAAACCGGGTGATATCATGCTTTTTAGTTTGGTATTGTGATCCAGACACTGGTGAGGTTCAGGACAGGTTCTAAACGTTATGAAGTAGTAGGGTACTCCAGTTCCCAATATGGTAGTTGTATCCACTATGGTATGGTAGTAGTATATAGCTACTGTATTTACAATATGATATATTCAGTATGTGCTGTACTTCATTTTCTGTACATTTGTGTTCAATAGCAGTAGTCCAGTAGCAGTAGTATATAGCCATGCACAATATGTTATATTTAATATGTACTATACTTCTCCATCGACATTTGCGTTCGCTAACAGTGGTCCAATAGCAGATTTTTCCATTTGGCTTATTGTAGAATTATGGCACCACCAAACTCGAATTACTGCTTGATTAACTCTTACTTAAATTAGTAACTATAGTTATTTATGCAACTGCAGGAGTACTGAAGACCAGCACAGGAATAGATTAAAATTGTTTCCACCCCAATAGGGCCCATTCAGCTTTTTTAATACTTGGTAGCAGTTTGGATGGATCATGTAGTGAACTATCTATGCAACCATCCACATTCTAACTGCTTTATCCAATACAGGGTCACAGGAGGATACTCTCTGGATGGGATGCCAGTCCTTCACAGGGCACACACAGACACAAACACACACACACACACATTCACTCTAGAATCAATTTCCCAGAAGCTAATTAACCTACTAGTATGGCTTTGGACTGTGGGAGGAAACCAGAGCAACCGGCAAAAATCCACACAAACACAAGGAAAATATTCAATATGCCACTGCGCCACCATGCTCCTCTGTATTGACCTAGTTATAGAAAAAAAAACATTCACAGGAAAAGACGCTTCTTAAATGTCAAAATCTGTTTGATATTTTAGAAAAGAGAGCTTTGCTTGATCAAGGTTTTTTTACAGTCTCGAAAGACAAAAAACACAGCACCTGGAGCATGAGTGAGGATTAAATTCCTGCGAGTCGTGATCTCAAAGAGTCAATTCCTAAATAAAAAGAAAACAACAAAAAGAATAGCTAAAGTTAACTATTGCAAGTTTTTTTCCACACATTACCCACACTGAGGAAAAAGAAAGATTGAACTAAAGACGTTTTTGTTTTGTTTTTGACACTGCGAGCAGGTATGATATACAGAAGGTGATTGTGTGAGGTAATAAAATTCAGCGTAAAGACCATATAAAGGCTTTGCCTCTGACACACTCCAAAGAAGGATGTGCAGATCTTGTGTATTGAGAATTTATAGCTGACCTCTTTTATCTGACTCCATATACATTAATTGGATAAAGTGGATTTCCTCAGCTGCCAAAAATCATGTAGAAAGAGGACTTCAGGCACGTTTTGCTCATTTTGTTTTGGCTTAACTGTCACTTTCCTTAAAAAGAAATCTCTTATCTTCAGAAGATTAGTGTGGCAGAATAACTGAATGAAAGGGCTACATTTTGTAGGATGCTGTCTAAGAATTAGATGCGGCACATTTGTTAACTTCCTGTCATTGTGGTGCCTGCTGAATGTGCTTGTACACAACATCCCAGAAAAGATTTAAGCCTTCATTTGGACAGCTGGACTGTTTAAGACAGGGAAGCAGGAAGGGGGCTGCGGTTGTTCAATAAATTTTACAGAGGACTTCTCTGGGGGATGCTTATATCTGTGTAATGCATTTGGAGACGTCCTGTTACATGCATTATCGGTTTTCATTGTAAATCATGACTGTGCTACATGCTTTAGGAGTCATTTCGCTCACAACTCGTCCATTTTTCTTCTAGTGCAACTTCACATTTTATTTCTGTAATACAGTAAGGGATGATCTAACCCTGCAAGCGACCTCAACAGTAATCTGCATATGGCTCCACCACTGCGGGTATAGTTTCATCTGAGCCTTTGAACTATGTACCAGTTATGGTTCTCTTAAATATTACTGCAGTGCATTTGTCAAAAATGTTATTCTAATAATAATAATTTCTTACATTCATATGGGGCTCTTTAGTCCAAAGGATGCCAAAATGCTTTATAAATAGGATAGCACCCTCATCATCCACCCATGAAGCCACTTGGGTGATGCAGAGCCGTCAAAGTGTGTCAGCAGCCCCTCTACACATCAGCACATGTGTAGCACTGCAGGCAGAGCGATGAGGAACTGCTCCACCAGCTGAGTGAAGGGCGATCCTCAGGGAAGCCAGACTGTGCAGTCCCATAGAGGGATTTAGCCCGGACACCAAAGGAAAAACTTGCTCTCTTTCAAAACATTTAATGTTTCAACCCATCCGAAGGATGCCCATTCACCACTAAAAGCAAGAGGAAGCAATTTCAGTTTGTTTCAATACATGGTCCTGCTAATATGGTTGATAAAAATGAAAACCTTTATCTTTGGAGATCAGCAATCAAAGGATACGCAAAGGGCTCAGGATTGTGATGCAAAGGTTCTACTAAAGGTCAGCTTTTCATTGAAAGAGTGTATTTTGAAAGAAATATACATGCATTCATTATTAGATAATCTAAAGCAGGGTTTTGTCTTTTTCTTTGGTGTGGGTGGTGCAGCCCTTTTAGAAGTGGAATGGTAATGAATCAGAGATTGTAATTACAAAGAACTATGCTGAGCGAGCACATTTTTTTTTCTTTACATTAACTTCAAATGGATCCTTTTTAATTCAAAGGTTATTGGAAGTCTGTTTTATCGTGCCTTGAAGGTAAAGTGCTACAGTATATGGATTTGATTTTTTCAGATGTGTTTACCATTAAAAAAAAAAAAAGAAAATCGTCAGCTTTAAGTCCTGGGCAGCTGACATTATTTGTTATATACAGTATATGTGATATTGATAGAAATACATTTGATCAATATACAGTAGGCTGGCAGAGTGGTTCCACAGGATCTGTTACCAGTGAGGTTGTGGGTTCACCTCCAAGGTATGGGTAAACACCTTTTGTACCCACGAAGAAGGTACTTCATTCAAATTGTTTCAGCAAAATATGCAGCTGTAAAAATGCCAGCAGGTGCAAGTTATTTTGGATAAAAACATTAGCCCAATGAATTAGTTGAAGTATTTGTCTGTTTGCTTTGACAATCAAGTCTGAATTTATGGTTCATTGAATTAAAAGAAGGGGCACCATTTTCAAAGACAAACTGGTGCTGAACATCCTTTTCTGCCCGATTCTTAGAAACAGCCTAGAGTTTCTTATGAGAAGTCTTCTCTTGGAAGTAAATAGTGGAAAGTGCAGTATTTTACAGCTGTGAGGACACAAATCAGTAAGGTGTTTTTATCAAGGGGATTTATTGTCCTCTCTTCTGATGATATATACACAAAGGCCTAAATGTCCAGAGTTATTGGTTCGTTGGAGTATGACCTCTCACGACTTCTGTGTTTGGCTTCCTTTTCCTATATTCAATAATAAAAGCAATTCGGACCAAATGTAAGTCCTAAGCTTGTGTTTCTTTAACAAAAGACTTTGCAAGCCAGTGTTTTAAGACGAGGGGTGCAATAAAAGTCAAGTTCTTTATGGTATTGCAGAGGAGGCCTCTGATATACAGCAATAATGGGGATGACATCATGGCAGGGTCTGAGTCTTCTTTATTTAGAGTGGATGTACAGTATTTTCTTACATGGGTACCAAGAAACCTCTTCTGTGATGGTTGATTTCATTATGGCACCCTAAAGCAAGATAACATATGAGGTAGAGTGAGTTACATAGTGAATCACACAGCACAAACCAGTGTTTTCTGTCTTGTCAATAAGCCATGACCTGAGATGTTTCAGGTGTACAACTACAGAATCCCGTGAAATCAATGTCTTGGTGTACATGTATATAGTATCATATTCTAGCATACCACACTAGACTGTCCTTCTATCTTCTCACGAAAGAGAGAAGCCAATATTATGGGTTAAACTCTCTGAAATAGTGGCCTAAAAGCGTGGGAATTGTCCGGGCATGACATTTAACCCTTTCACATGACCGAACTAGATATTAGTTCACACAAGCACACAAACACACAAGCTGCTGTTTTATTTTAAGGTCCTTTTTCTCTTACCTATTGAGATTTCTATTTTTTACCTTTCAGTGATTTCTTAAAAAAACAGAACTTATTTTTTGTTCACCTATCGTTAAAAGCAGGTTTTTCTAGTTTTTTTACTGGATCACTCCGTCATGACACTTTCCATCTCTGTTACCCTGTGCCACTGACCCACAGCTGCAGATCCACTCAAGTTTTCCTCAGGAGATTTTGAATCTCTTCCTGGTAAGATGACTATTTAGTCCCATCAGTAACACTTTGGACACTTTGAGACAGGACGTTTTTTTAAGGTAATTTAAGCTAAAGATGTTTAAACTAAAAGAAATAAACCTTTCAGTGTAACTTTTTCGAGATCGTGATCATGATGCCTCACACGGCTTTAAAGCAAGAATTCAACTTAGCAAAGGTATAATCATTGGACACACTGATTTGTTTAAAGCATGTTTTATAAAGTAATGACTCGCCTTAAAGTGTTCTGTGAGTTGTGGACCTCCCTACTTTCCGATATGTTATGCTTTTTTTTGTGTGAAAGGAGATTTATTGTCTTCACATTTTTGTGTAATGCATCTAGTCAAAGGAACTGACTTAATGTTGAGTAGGATTAAGTTTACAGTATTCTGAACTATAAATTTCAAGCCCCCCCTGAACTCTTACAGACAGTGAGGTTTTATACCTCCCCATGGGACAGGAGGCTTTGAGCGAACAGAGAACTGGCCGCAGACTGGGAATGTAGCCCACAGTCCTGTCAGCCTGTGGCCAGGTGCTTAGACAGAAGGGGTTATTTTTAACTCGTAGGGTGAAGTGCTAGAGGTCCCCCCCCCGCCGATGAAGACACGCATTTGGTACACTAACCTATTGGTACACTATGGGGCGGAGCGGTGGCTCTGTGGCTAAGGATCTGCGCCTGTGACTTGAAGGTTGCCGGTTCAAATCCCGTGGGCCCCTGAGCAAGGCCCTTAACCCCAACTGCTCCAGGGGCGCCGTACAATGGCTGACCCTGCGCTCTGACCCCAAGCTTCTCCCTGTCTGTGTGTCTGTGTCTCCATGGAGAAAAGATGGGGTATGCAAAAAGACGAATTCCTAATGCAAGAAATTGTATAGGGCTAATAAAGAAATATTATTATTATTATTATTATTATTATTATTATTATTATTATTATTATTATTATTATTATTATTATTATTCAACCGCTGTGGCACCGCCACCACCTCTCTCCTCACCTTGTGGGTACTCCAGATTTGATGTTACAGAGTATTCCACTGATCAGCAGACGTGGATTGTCTTGTCTGGTCAGCTGGTCTCTCATGTGTTGTGAGGGGTGGACAACAAACTATGCAGCCATGCTATTGAAGACGAACCTCCCCGGCTTATTTCAGGAAAGGGCGTGGTTCTCGGATCGATTAGCTTCTAGCATCCAGACTTGCAAGATGCGCCGAAAGGCCCCCTCTTCGTTTTCTATACTCTGTTAGTGAGGACCGTTTAAGCTGGCGATGCCGGAGAATTTGAGAGGGCTGCAGACTTTTCTCTGGATAAACATATGGCTTCAGTTACTTGAAGAATAAGTGAATCAGGGAAGTGCCGTTATGAAGAAGTAAAAAGGGAAAGGATTATTTTGGAACAAGCCTTTGAAGAAGATACTGGACTTTTATTAAATAACAGCCACTTGTTAACATGGTGTATTAAAAAGGCCTGAAAAGGGCAGCAATTTTTTTTCTCATAGAAAGTCATAATTTACTCATTTTAGTGTCTTTTTTAGTGTCATAAGCTAAAATTGGCAGTTGTGCTGCAGCATAATGTACTTTAGCAGCACAGAGCAAAAAAGCTCTCCTCCTATCCACGACAAAATAAGTTTCTTCACTGAACCTAAACTAACCCCCTCCCCCTCTGCCCCCCACCCTTCCCACACACACAATCCAGTCCCTTGATTTTCTGCTGTTTCAGTAGTCTCTGTTTGACTTTCAGGAAGCATTAGTCAGTTTTCTTACACGTTTGAAGTTATGTATTTTTTTCCTCTCACGTAAGCCAGTTTATTCTCAAAAGCAGGGATTAAGTTGAGCTCCCCTCTGCTTTCTTTCAATCTCCTTCGTCATCCAGCCAACACTGTTGCTGTTTCTGTAATGGAGTCAAGTGCTGTGGCTTCTGTGCCACTGCAGAAGCACTCTTGGAAACTCACACAGGCAGGTTCTCCAAGTTTGCACTTTGCTTAGTTCATGTTTAAGCGTATTTGCTGAGGATTGAAGTGTTTTAAGGTAAATATTCAATCTATTTCAAACGCTCAAGCATTACTGACATTTTCAACATAGCTTTGGTTAATTATTTCTTCCCTGTAGTTTTTCAGACCCCGTGCTAACCCATTTGAACCTGTATAATGAACACTGATGCATGTATATGCATAAGAAAGTCACCATGTGGACCTTGTTATAAAGGTCCTAATTTGTTGAAATTCTAGCACCACAGGGAAAACTGTTATCATATTCTGTGTCAGAGGAAAGAGCCCACTAGTAATGTATTAAGTGTCTACAGATTTCCCTGAGGTTTTCTGGCACATTAAATGTGAAGGCTATCACGGTTAAGAACACAAATGGAGCTCCTTCAATACCTGCTCTGAAAAGGGGACAAATTCCACACACTGCTAGGTTCTTTACCTTCTCTCTCTCAGGACTTTCTCCCAGTACGCTGATAAGCCTGATATGCCTGTGAGTCTGCTGGCAGGCAGCGTGCTGGTAGAAGGCGGATCCCCAAGCTCTTGTCATCAGTTTTATTTTGGGATACTATCAGTGCCCCCATAAAGCAATAGGAGAAGCAGAAACAGCAGCAGCTGAAGCAGAGCCAGGAGGTTAAAGTCTGTCTCCCTGGGTCACAGAAACCTTTGTTTTTCCAACCAGCCTTCGGCTAATTTTCTCGCTGTTTGGAACTTGGCAGCTCTGTCTGCTCTCTCTCTCTCTCCCGCACTCTTTCTCCGCTCAGTCTTCTGTGCTGTGTTGCACTTAAAGCCAGACAGCAGATCCCTGTGGTTCAACTTGAGCCGTGTAGGTAGGCAAAGATTGAGATATGCAGGAGCGCTTTCTCCATGGAATCTGAGTCTTGGTAAGTGCAGAAAGCTCATTCTGTAGTTTGAAATGCTTGTCTGGAGAGGCTTTATTATTTTCCATATATTGTATGTGAACCTGCCAATGAACTATTATTAATTGTTTAGGTCTGTGTAGCTTAACTGACTATGCAAAGCAAGGTTAACCACAATGACTGTTCCAAAGGGAGTATAGAGAAATACCAGCAAATCCTTAGTGTTTCTTTGTTGCTTTTTGACTGGACTGGATCAACAGTCAAGTTACATACAAATGTCTGCATTAATCAAAACTCCAGGTTTAAATAGTTGCACAGCTAGTGAAGATGCCAGTGGTTCAAGAGCAAGTATTTAACTTTTATTTTCAGACCCCATTGTTCACATGTGTGACAATCAGCCTATAAAAATGAAACATAAATGCTATATGGCAACACATATTACTATGCTTACATTATCTGAAAGGACTGTTTATACAGAAGAAGTGTCTTGAGGAGTTTTGTGGTGGTACTGGATGACGTAGCTTTTCATTGCTTTTTGGTTTTTGTTTTTTTCACAATGAAAGAGTAGTATACTATGTTGTTTACTATGATAGTAATTAACCTTTTTAGAGCTGGAACTTTGTTTAAAAAACATGTCCAAAATAAATATATTTTTATACAGAATAGCATTCTGCTTTTTGACAGAGGTTTTTTGTTAGTTTATTGGCTCTGGCTAGGTTTCTGGACTTGAAAGTGAAACCTGGGAAAATACCTTCCAGTAAAATACTTAGCTGTGCAAATATTTGTCCCCTTTTGGATTACAGCATCAGGCAAATATATTAGTAATTAGATAACAGGCCAACCACATAGCTGCTCACTAAAATCTCTGGCTGCCAGCTGCTTATTATGGCTTGTGTAAGGTTAGCCACAGGTTTTATTGTCTTTTTAATTTTAATGGACATTACATTACGGAACCACAGAGCATGGATAACTACAGATACTTAAATGCATCTCATGGAAAGCAATCCATCTCATTGAAAGCAACTGAAACATGAGATGTATTTTCTTCAAATGTCAACACATCTGACCCTAAGGTCTTTGTCATCTGCGCTTGTAACAACAGTGGTTTAGAAATTAACTAGGATCAATCATCACTTTAGTTAACCCACTGTCTTGCATGGTGTTGTGCAGTGTTGTTTCATAGATTTCTTGGTTTCGTAGGTTTACTGATGGCTCATTCTCAGTGTGTCAGAATATATGTTTTATTGTAGCTTCCTACGGGCAGGGTGTGATTTCAATTATCTCCAAAAGGTGGGGGTCATAACTACGGGATTTAGCCTTACATTAAAGGCTTTTAGAACTTTAGAAAATGATACTCTACCTTTATTCTGCCAAGACTCCTTTTGTTCCATTGTTGCATATACTCAGAAACAATTGGATGTGTTTGCAAGAGGGATTTTGAAAGCATGTACAGTTGCCAAATGCTGTTAAATGATAAAACTGCCTGTTTATGAAGACATAAAGGGTTTATATAAATAACAAAAATCGACAATGGGATTGTATAATTCAGGCATTTTACAAAAGCTGACACTTATAAAACTAGTGTAAATATAGCTAGCAATCCCCAAATACTTTATCTTTAGGTATTTTATCCCAGAAAACTTTGTCTAATGTGAAATATGTCCCTTTGATAAATATGCATTTGAAGGTTTTCTGTCTCACTTCATTTAAAATTGTGTGTGTATAACATTCTGTACAGGCTGATTATTCTCAGGGAGTGATGTACTACTCTCTGGAAAAAAATGTTAATTGCCATAGTTTAGCTTTACGATGGATTTATTGAGAAGATTTTTTTTATTACAGTCTTCTGGTGCCATTTCTGTTATTATTCTGCATTTGTTCTTACTGGTGTTTTATCTGTTGCCTGCTGATGACTGACGAAGAACAATTTTGAAGGAATAAGTAAAGACCACCACAATGCTGAAAAGTAGAAAGAAAAACAATGTTTTAGCTGCTGAGACTTCTTCAGGTGTTAATACACATAATTGTAATTCCAACTAAAGTGTAATAATTCCTTACACTTATATTGCACTTTTCTGGACACTCCACTCAAAGCGCTTTACAGGTAATGGGGATCCCCTCCACCACCAGTGTGCAGCCCCACCTGGATGATGCAACGGCAGCCATAGTGCGCCAGTACGCTCACCACACACCAGCTATTAGCGGGGAGGAAAACAGAGTGATGATGCCAATTCATAGATGGGGATTATTAGGAGGCAATGACTGGTATGGACCAATTGGAAATTTGGCCAGGACACTGGGGTAACACCCCCATGTTTTTCGGGAAACACCCTGGGATTTTTAATGACTGGAGAGAGTCAGGATCTCGGTTACATGTCTCATCCGAAGGATGGCTCTTTTGCACAGTAGTAGCAGTGTCCCAGTCATTACTACTAGTAGTAGTAGTGTCCCAGTTATTATATTGGGGCATTAGGACCCACAGAGACCACAGGGTGAGTGCCCCCTACTGGCCCCACTAACACCTTTTTCAGCAGAAACTTAGTCTCCCATCCAGGTACTGACCAGGCTCACACCTGCTGAGCTTCAGTCAGTTGCCAGTTGTGAGCTGCAGGGTGACGTGGCTTCTACTCCAACCTCAGCAAGATTTTGGTCCCAAATGTCTTTATTGCAGGGGTCACTGAGGCAGCCTTACAATATTGTGATCAGCCACTTGGGGAATCCCAATCACAGCCAGTTAATGACATGACTGGGGCCCAAAACCGTGATCATAACACTCAGATTGCATGCATGACTGTAGCAGTGGAGCCCCTTGAGCAGGTATTCATCTTCACTTCGCATATCACAGAGACTCTGCCTAATTAAATGCTTCCTCTGTGTGATCATAGCTGGAGAAAGCCTGCCAGTATTATTTATCTGACCAGGGAGGGGATGTTCAGATTGGGGCAATGCATTATTTATACCACAATGATAAAGTTGTATTACAGTAAATTATACCATTGCATTGCGGTCAGTATTACTAATATCAGTATCAGCTCTGTAGTACTTTAATGTACTTTACAGAACTGAAAATGCTTCAGTCTGTGTTCTTGAAAAATGTTTAATACCAGGAAAGATAGCAGACCTTTCTCTTCTGGACCGTGTTCCCTTAATGTTATAAAACTGGCAAGCCAGTAGTACAGCAGCTCTTCATTTGCCGCGCGTCTGAACATATGCTTCGGAACAGGAGAGCGGTTTTGTGAAATCTTGGCTTTGCAGAACCTCTCCTCTTTGTGGGTTTCGTTTGTTCTGCAGCAGCTGCAGTTTTTTGAGAATGATTTACTCGTGATGTCACTTGCCAGTTTCCTCCCCTTTCTGAAGTGGAAGAGTTCGGCTGGAGGCGGTGTTTCTGGCTTCCTGGCCTAGCCTCCACGAGCGCTCCTCAGCGACTTCCCGTCTGCTGCAGCGCATTCCATGGCATAAAGTTGCAGCCGCTAAAAGCGTTTGTGGTCCGGGTGATTCAGACCCAGCTAGGGCTGATTTAATGGCGAAACAGTGGGTTTCTGTACCCTACTGTGTTAGAATAAGTATTCTGGGGTTGGGTGGTCAAGCCAAGCTTCCACTAGCTTAATGACTTGGATGCATGCGAGTTTACAGATGAATGCATTTATTTGTATTGTGACAAAAGGCTTCATCGATTGTCTGCCAAGTTCCTGTGATGCCAAGAAATGGCTCGTTAATTTTTAGATATTCAGTAAGCATTGTAATTAAGCAAAAAGGATAGGAAGTACACAGTCTTCTTTATAGTGCTTGGTATTTTTAGTATTTCAGTCCAGCCCAAATTCCCTGTTACAATTAAAGATGGGACCTAAACTTTATAAAGCAGTTGTTGAGATTCCTGTGGTTCCTGTATCGGTGTGGCCTGGCAGACTTTCAAAGCTTAATATGAGTATTTGGATGTCACTTGGAGAGAGGCAACATAACATTAAAGCAGCATTCTGCGTGTTTAACCATAAGGTTATCTGGTCTTGTATGCATACTTTCATGTTTCCGGAAGTTCAAATCATGAATGTGCGTCAAAACGTTTCTTAAAAGACAAAACATAATAGTTCGTTGACGACAAATCTTGCTCTCATCTGGATGTGATCATTTTCTTCTCCTCGTTTGTGGTGAAATTGTACCTTAGTCAATGACTGTTTCCATCAAACAAGCAAGTAATGCAGGGTCAAGCAAGGTTATGTTAATTCAGAAGGAGAACTAAAAGCTAATTCAGTGGTATGTGGACTTAAATAGAAAAATGCAGTCAGCCTTGTCTTGATCAGAGGTGTACGCAAAAGTAATGCTTTGTTTAACATAGAAAACATAATTATTTTTTACAACACCGCAGTTTTATTTAATGTATAATAACATCCTATCCATAAACAGGAATTTTGTATTTCATGTACAGTGTTATTTGATTCCTCTCCTGGTTGTTAGGAAACCAGGTAACTGCTTCTGTCTAATATTAATTTACACTTACTTTACGCAATGCTTGACAGCAGAACCGCCTTTATAGACTTCTAACTCTGTTTTGGCAAATATGAAGTTGAAGTTAGCAGCCACAGACAGTTTTATAATGTCTATGAGATTTCAGTTCCCAAAGCACCATTAACTATTTACTCAATGCATGTGCTTTTTGAAGAGGAAACATTTCCATAGCGATTGGCTCTTAAAACAAACAAACAAACCTGAGAGGTCTTCCTCACAAAGCTACCTACTTGGCATCTTGTTTCTGACAGAAAAGGAGAAGGCGATTGCTTTGCTGGAGTCGGTATCAATTCAAGTTGAGTCCGGTGGGCTGAGGCCTGCGGAAGAGCCCTGTAGTACAAAGAGAGACAGAAGTGGCCGAGCCAGCAGGACAAGGGGGAAAGAAGAGAGCCCTGCTGGAACTGAAACCCCCTACGGGGCACTGCATACAGACACAGAGACGCCATCGGCCACCACGCTGACTGCACCAGACGTTGATTCCAAAGAGGACAAGAGCAGCAGGAGGCAGGAGAGGCTCCTGGAAGAAGAATCGCGGAGGCCGCCCCGGAGGAGGACGCCTACAAATCCCCGGACAAGCCAGAGGGGCAGATGGAAGGATCAGACTGCTGGGTTGGAATGTTTTTCCCCGTTTCACCTGCGAGACTGGGAGCAAGTCCAAAATACTCCCTGCAGGCCCCAAACAATGAGGAACTACATTTAAGGAGAAATGAATGCCTCATGGACGTACATTAAATTTCTTGGGAGCTTAAAACATATGTTTTCCTAAGAAGAAGTACTCCTTAGGGATGAAAGCGTATTCTCTTAAGTGGAAAAGAGGGAGTTCATGCTGGAGCACGGGAGGAAAAGACAGGAAAGACTTGGCGGAACTCTAGAAGAGCTGCATCTTGTGCTCTCTTCCTGCTAACTTGTAATTCACAGTGGTGTCACCGGTTTGGTTTTCGGATGTGCCAGTTTGGCTGAAGTGGCAAATGCCACCTGCTGGCTTTTAGCTGGGGCTGTTGGAAGCTAAACTGGAGGTACTAGAGGAAGAAGGAAGCTTGCTGCAAAAAGTTGTCCAAGGTGCACCGTGTGAGCTGGACTGACCTAAAGGGTACAAGGCACAGTAGTGGAATGATTGGAGGTATTGAAAGTGAAGCTCAAGGCCTTGGCTCAAAGCTGCTACAGGCAAAAGCGAGAGAAAAGACGGATCTAGAAAAACAGCTGAAGAGGGTCTGCAAAAGTGGCAAACACCTGAAAGAGCCGTTGACGTGGCTGGAGCTCCAAAGTCAAAAAAGGCAAAGTCATTCCTATTCAAGGTTCAAAGATAACGGTTGAAAAAAATGAGATTGACTCTTCCTGTTTCCTCCTATTTCTTTACTCAGGTAAGAAGAGTGCAGAAAAAGAGAATCATGCACAGCCTAAGAGGGAGATGGGGGGTGACTTGGATGCCCACATCACAGTGGTGGAGATGAACAAAGCATCTTGGTTAATAAAGAGTGGTAAAATACTGGGACCAGAGGAATTCTACATACTTATGGAATACCTTTGCAGCTGCTCACAGTTGGAAAACCTGCAACATACTGTAGACTAAAGAAGGTAGCAGAGTCTATGGCAACAGACACCTGGGAAATTTAATTCCATAAGAAGCCTTAGTGAGCCCCTTCTCCCCCTTGTTATAAGCTGTGTTTCATAGCCCTTAGCAGAGGCAGTAAAGACCCAAACTCATGTGGAGTTCGGCTGCCCAGGGCAACTGGAGAAAACCAAAGATCTTTGTAAATGACGCAACGCTGTTCCTAAGCTTGGAAAGGAGCTTGCAGAGAGTACTACCAGTCATGGATCAGTTCTCTTAGGTCTTATGTTCTAACCCGGATCTAATTCAGCAGCCATTGCCAGGCATTGTAATACCCAGTCAGACCCAAGTTCCAACCCTTTGAAAGCGGTTCTTATTACCCATGAGACACCTGATCCAATAGTTGTATACTGGACCAAACCCAAAGAAACATGGATTCTGTATGCAGTAATAGTGATTTCAGAATAAGTATGTCTGTCTCTGTAACATTCCTTGGCCAGGTAACAATTTCAAGCAAATATTCAACTCTGGAAACCACAGGGCTTTCAGAACAACAACAAAGTGGTAAAGTGATATAAAGGCATTGATTAGGAGAAGAGTCTATAAGCATTACTCATGTCTTTCAGCATGATGAAGTTAATCATTAAGCAGTGGGAGGCACACAGGCATAGCCAAGATCATGCTGTTCTTCCAGACCAGTTTGAAAGAGTAATACAAGACTCCAAGTGAATCAAAGCCCAGTAGCTCTTTGAGGACCAAAGATGGAAACTACTAATGGCATTCCTATTTCTACATGACACTCTGAAGCTGAAAACTCAAGAAATTACAGAAATAGTCAGATATTTGTATCACACTTGATGGAAATGCTCATTGAATTATTGGTTATTCCATTAACTTAGGGCCTCTCAATCGACAAAGCTATAACTGAAATTATTGAATGGACTAATAAAAGTTTGTAATTTATAAACTGTGAGCTTTAGCGCTGTGATTATTAAGTTACATTTTTTATCATGAGTGCTTGAGAATGTTATAAAAGATATAGGTTGTTCCATCATGTTTGTTCGAAACAGAGAATCAAGGCCACATCTGTTTCTGTAAATGCTGCAAGGTTTTGAAATAGTGGAGCTGCCATGAGCTGATTCCTGTTTATTTTGGAAACCGGAGAAAATTATGGGCTATCTAATTTGTTGCCATGATAATTATGCATAATACCAGATCATTATGGCCTGATTAATATAAAGTTTTATAGACATAAAATTGCTTGAAAGAGATGAATACATTATCTTTATGATACTGGCAGCTGTTTGGTCTTTATTTCTCAGAGGTACATTGTGCTCGTTTCCTGCTCATGAGCACCTCTGTTTTTTCCCCTCATGTTCTTTTCCCTGGCTGTGATTTGCCTTTTTTTTAAGTTTCTATGTTTTTTTTAGAACACTGGGATATATGCATCTGTAACTACTGCAGTACAATGCATCTAAATTGCAATAAACAAGTTGCATTCCACCAAAGTCCGAAGTGAATTTATGAACATAAAAAAGGTCATAAATGGGGAGGAGTCAGTTCAGCCCACTTCACTCCTCCTACCATTTCTAGCAGGGCCACGAGGAGTCAGCCTCAACAGCATGGCTGTGTAATCTGTTCCCATCACCCATGACTAGTTTATTCCCAAACTTCTTCCTCATAACTTCAGCTTAAGCCAGTGAATACGTCTTTAATTGTTCATCCTAAATCAGCTGATTGGTTTGACAAAATTGGATACTTGCATCATTTAAATCCTTGAAGACTAAAGTTATTCCTTTATGACCTGCTTTGGAGACCAACAATTATCCTGATTATCTTTGTTTTTATCTGACAGCCCTTTATAATGCAGTGACCGAAACCGATACAATGTAAAATGCTAATATGACTTTCTTCTGTTTCAGTTGTGCATTGTTTCACTATGTATCCTTTAGGCATTTGCTCCTGTTAATACAGCAATCGAACAAGTTCTTTAATTACATGATGTCTTTTCTAATTCCATGCTTATCCTCATAGAAGCCTGCTTTTACACAAACGGCTTAACTCTAATTAATCTAAAACTTCATAGGCTCCAGACGTAAGAGTTTTTGGTCTGCAGTTACATTACATAGTTTTGTCCTACTTTTTTTTTAATAGTAGACAATCACAATTCTCCAATCAGTGTGTACAATTTCTTCTTGATTAACCAGTGCAATATTGAACTTAGCAGTCCATGAATTGCATCCCTTAGTGTTTTGACAGCTACAGAAAGAATGTCATCAGGTATTTGTGATGTATTTAATTGCTTCTAGCCTCTTGTATAGCTGGGCTTCTGTTTTGTTGAGGCTGTGCAACAGTAAAATAGATTATTTCAGCACAAGGTATATTATTAAAATGTTCACTGAATACAGTTTTTCTTTTTATCCATTATTTCATTAGCATATTTTATTTTTTATTCTGAGTTCTGAAATGTTTCACCTAAGACAGAAGCATTTCATATACCTCCCAAAAAAGAGTTATCACATGCTGTATAAATCTTCTGAGGCATGTATTTTAGGGTTATAGATCTTAAAGCTGTAATAATAATTGTGCTTACACAAAATCCAAAACCTGCTTCTTTGAGGCCAGTCTGGAAGTACCAGTTGCTTTTTGCAGCTATGATTCTTGAAGCACCATGACTGCAAATGGTCAGAACTTGCTTTCCTCATAAGCTTACAGTCGTCCGAGTCATCCGATGTTATTCATAATACAAGTCCCGCAGTATTTTGCTACAAGGTAGCGTCTCGCTCCTCTAACTTTTTAAAACACGTCTCTAGGGTCAGCGCTGCGCGGTAAACTGATACAGACTGGTGCTTGGACACTCATGTGCTGATAGTTGTGAAATCCTGGCCACAGCCTGCTTAGGTCACAACACAGACTCAAACCAGTGGCGTACATAACGAGAGCGACTCTTTAAAACAAGTCGTGTTCAGTCTGTTTTGAAACATAATACAACCTGGTGTGAATGACAGTCAGCTGGGAGGCGCGTTATGTATTAGAGGTTAAACATCCCCATTTTGTTTTCTTACATATTTATGTGACAGCAAGTTGTTCCCATTTTGATAGTCATTCATTTTGTGCGATAACATTCAAATAAAGTTACAGATACTCTAACGTAAACATTTGCAAATCTTCTACAGAATCGTTACTTACTGTATATCATGAACTCAAAGTGCCTTTTCTTCCCCCTGGCTGCCTCATTTTCCCTTTAACTGTTTTTATTAAATCAGTCCCAATAAGTAGTCTTCTCTGAGGCCAGTGGAGTGTGAAATTGTTTTAAAAACTCATGTGTGGCCTTTAAATTGGTTTCAGATGTGAACAGTGATAGTATATACACAGGTGAACTAATTAATTACATCTCCCTGTCTGTTTTCAATTAAAAGTATCCACCACTGTTAGTCAGTCAAACCATCTCCTACAGAATCAACAGTGTAGTGAGTTAAAGATGGTGAAAAAAAGGGTTCAGATTCACTAGGTACACCTTGTGTAACAGAACAAAGTTCGAGAAACCACGCCCATGAATAAGTGAAAGTTAAGAAAAGTGAAAGGGATATCCCCCGTTACGCTGGATTTTCCTTCTGGTGTAAATGCCTTGAATCATTGCCTTCTTGTGGCATCAATGTGGTGTTGTGGTTCGGGCTTTAGACCTGTAATCAGAAAGTTGTGGTTTCAAATCTTGGGTAGGAATGTTATTGTTAGGTTCACAAGCAAAGTACTTAACTTAAGATTGCTGCCCAGCTCTACAAAAGGTCCAATGCAAGCTGCCATTAGTCAAAGTGTCATTCAGATTAATTAATATGTAATAATTAATGTTGCCTAAAGGCTGAAACAGTGCGGGGAACACTATACAGGGTGAAGCACTTCCAACACAACAGTGGATTAACTAGTCCTTCTTTGGAGAGGGAAAGCTATTAAAAAGCAGATTTCAAGAATACACAACTAAATATTGGAATGTTTGTTTTCTTGAAATGGCCATAATGGTGTTGCCATGACAAAAGGAAAGGGGAAAACTCTTGAATATAGAGTATCAATTCATTCATTTTCTAACAGCTTCTTCCAATTCAGGGTCACAGGGGAGCTGGAGCGTATCACAGTTAGCAATGGGTACATGGCAGGGTACGCCCTGGGCAGGATGCCAGTCCATTGCAGGGCATACACATGCATGCATACACTGACAAAAGCCAATTAACCTATCAGTAGGGTTTTTTTTGGACTGTGGGAGAAACCCATTGTAATCCCACAGAAACATGGGAAGAGCATATCCAAACCCCACGCAGATAGCAGCCCTGTTCCAAAAATTAACCTACAGATCCACCACTGCAAGGCACCAATACTAACCAATAGTAATACTGGAGGTATCAATAGAAGCATGATTATTTATTAAGGTTGTCATTGTGATTATTACTGTACACTTTGTATCTTGCACATCTTTTCTTAGCTGCATAAGAATCTGGATCTTAATTTCAGATCAAGAATGGGCAATATCTGCACTCTAGTGCCTGAGGATTCTTGTTTGTGTTGCATCTATTTTTTTTTGTATTACTGTAGGTCCCTTCTGTTGGGTGTTATATAATGAAATATTAAACTTAGAAAAAAGAAAACAGAGTCTTAGTAAATGAGCTGTTGGTAGATTTTCAGACTGGAGAAGAATTAGTTGGAGAAAACCTTCAAAAGGAACCTTTTGTGGTTCTTGGCAACCTTCAACACAAGTACAACAACCTATACATATATTTTATAAAACAAATTTTCTCTACACTCATAGCTTTGTTTAGAACCAGTGTGAGATGTGCAGGGTGATCATATACTTCATATGTTAGGAATATAAAAACAAACACTTGTCCTCTAACATAGAATAATAGTTTTTTTATGATGAGCTAAGGAAAAACTACTTAAGAAATCATAGCTCATCACTAAGTAAAGGACAGGAAATCTTTTATGTTGATGGTTTGTAATTTAGAACAAATTGTGCACAGCTCGTGTGAAACAATAAAAGAAGTTGAATGTTTTTTTTGTCATTACCAGAAAGCTGTGTTCTAACCACACAAACATGCTGACTTTGTCAAACAATCAAGGCTTTCAACAACTGAAATGCTTTTGAAGAAAGTTTCTTCTCATTTTTAAAATCTTTCTTCTTTCTTCTCATTTTTAAAACTCTTCTCAAGTTTAAAAATGGATCTGAATTTGTGTAAGTCAGCTGAATATTCTTTTTTTAACTGTTTATTAACTTTTCTTCTTTCATAACAACACATATACAAAATAAACAGTGACAAAAACAAATAGAGAACAAGAAAAGATCATGTACTCATGGGTTCCTTTTACAGATACAGAACACATGGCATCAGGAGACAGACATATACATCAAAGATACAGGCTAGCTTATTACATCATGTGAATCCTCTCATCGGTATGACTGAGAGGTCTGGAACAATGTGTGCCAAGAAAGGTTCCCACATTTTATAAAAAAATAAAACATTAGGTTTCGAGTGTAATAGACAAGTTAAGTGATTTAAAGGGACATACTCCCGTATATGTCAGCTTGCTATAGTAGGCATCACATCTGATCTCTGTCCACAGCAAAAAGATAGTTTCCCACAGAATGTTAGCATATTTTCTTAGTATTATTACTTAAATGTCTATTGTGAATGCCAAGTGAGAAAGACAACACAGGATCATAGAGGACCATAGACATAGGACCTTTTTGTGCTGAAGACACAGTGGAGAGAAACCTGTTCTGAATTTGTTTTAATGACTGGGGGATATACAGTGTGTACTCTGTGTATTATCATAAGTTGACCAGTTTTTGTCCTGTTACAGATAATTATTTCTCCGGTGTTGGCCAGAACTCTTCCCACATCTCCTCTGTTATCCCTACTGTACATCCCTACAGCGTTCTCCCAGATTCCCCTCAGGCCCTGAGAACTGGTATTAGAGTACTTGTTCAGTATATCATAAAATAACTCATGGAGCTGTGCCATTTTGTGAGCAAGACCTGAGAAAGAATCTGTACTTAATGAAGTTTTTTTCCTTTACAAAGTCCCTTATCAGTCCCCCCATCATCAAACAAATTACTACAATTAACAATCCCTCTTGACATCTGCAGTGTAAAACTAGAATCCAAAATGCCTGACAAGAAGTCAGGGTTGACAAAAATAGTGCAGGAGCAACACATTCTGTAAAAGGCATTTTGATTGTGAGGTTTCAGTACTAATCCAATCTGAGGCTGGATGATTGTGTATCCAGTCAGCTATACTTAGCTGAATAGTATTGCATAGAATGGGAGAGAATATAATGGGAATCAGTTGATTAGGATAAAGAAATCGAAGGAGGACATTTGTATTTAGCCAGGATTGGGGAGTGCATCATTCAAGGTCCTGCCTGATTTCTTTCAAAGAGGACAATGGAGTTAGCCTTAAACATTAACATCTGACTAAATCTGGATGTGTCAAATATACCTAAATAAACAAATCCTGAAGGTGACTAAATACAATACAGCTGGAGGGGGGTTATTAGTTATCATGTTATCTTCATTAGTTGTAATTAGTTGCAACATGTACTGCAACTACATTGTAGCAGGCTAATTAGTGGCTCGGCATCAGATTTAGCAAAGTTTTTTTATTGCCAGAGAAGGTACCAGACAGATTATATTAATTAAATTGGGTTTTGACAGAAATAAGAGAACATTGTCTGAGTCAAATGTGATTTTATGCTGTTTCATGCTTATACTGTATCTAGGCCAGATATGGCAGAATCCCTCCTGATTGCTTCAGCCAATGGTTCTATTGCTATTGGCTCTAATGGTTCTATTGCTATTGCTAATGTAAACAAGGGCAGCCATAACAGAGAGCAATAGTGAGCTTTGATTGTAAGATTCAAGGTTTTTCGCCTCTTACTGACCACATACAGTAAGCCATAATCAAACCTCTTGCACAGGCCTTGGTAAGTTTGCAGACAAAAATGACTTAAGCTCTGAAGAGATATATAGAAGTAAAATTATGATCTTTGTACTGTGGGATTAAGTCTCCAAAGTCTAGATTGTACTGAAGGGCTCTGAGGTCTTATGGTGAGATACCCTGCTGCATGGTCTGATATAATTATGTTTCCAATCGAGCTAGTGTAACAGAGTGTAGCATCATTTTTTGTAGTAAAAAAATAATCAATTCTCATGTGGCATTTATGAGGATTAGGAAAGAAGGTCTACACACTCTGCGGGCTACTGTAGAGCTCTGCATACATAAGGAGTTATGAAAATGCTGAAAAGCAAAATAATAGTCAAGGCTTTTCTCTGGAGCTCAAGAAAATGTAGATATAATTATCCACGAAACAACGCTTTGAGGAACACCAATTTACATTCTACTATATAATCTATAGATTAAAGAGAAAGAACAGAAAGTGGGTGAAATAAACATAAAACCCATGATTATCATACTCTTTAATGGTAGGGTAACACACAGGTACTGTAGATTTACAGACAGACCTGTCAGGCAGAAGCTATCTGAGTAAATTGGGTAAGGAGAGCAGCACTATGCAGCTGTTTATCCTAGCATATAGATTAATTCAATAACTAAAGCATGACTGTCATAGTTTTGCTGGTCATAGTTTGGAGGTGTACAGTACCTCCACCAACTAAAAGCCAAATGTAGCAGTAGTGTGACTCAGTGTTTAGGGTTCAGGACACGTAACTGGAAGGCTGTGGGTTCAAGTCCCAAGTGTAGAACTGTTCTTTCACTTTTGAGCCAGGTAATTTACTCAAATTGCTCCGGTAAAACACCCAGCTGTATAAGTGGATGCAGATGTAAGTTGCTTTCAATAAATGTGTCAGCCAAATATGTCGATTATTGCGTTAATGACAATTATTTTGTTGTAAAGCAGATACTTGAAGCTCCTTCATACAAGTGAGCAATCTCTCACTGAGTTCTTCCAGCCGCAGAAAGGAATTCAATCTATTTATTACACACTTGGTTCGAAAGGGCTTTAAATGAAGCCATATTTGGGTTAATAGATATTCTGGCTGCTGCCATGTATACAGAGACTTGTGCCTCAGTCCTCTGTAAGAAGAGCTTAGATAGACGTTTTTCAGTTCCAGCCCCAATGTTCAGAGGCCATTTTGGCTGCAGCACCTGAGCTGCACAGAGCAGTTGAATAATGTCTTAGTTACACAAGTGTACATGGAAGGTTTGGAGATGTTTCTAAGTCCTCCTTAAGCCCAATAAGTTAAGGAAAGGACTCAGGGTATCTGCCAACTGCAAATACATACAGTTCCCCAGGAGGACAGCCTGTTATTTTTAAACTGCTGGATAGAGCTGAATCATTGATAGATAGAGGAGATGCAGACAGCAGATGATCAGTTAGTTAGTACTGGCTATTTTCCGCGGATTAACTGTCATGTTCTTATGTCTTTCCAGCAATAAACAAAAATTAACTGTGTTGCTGGCAGTGTCTGTAGAATATATGCAGGGTATTTAAAAAGTTTTGTAACTGAGGTATATAGAAACTTGTAAAGGTGAATTTCACACCAAAAGTAGAAAGAAGGAACAGCATTTCAGCTGTTGAGCCTCCTTCAGGTGTGACGAAGCATGGGGGATTCTTAACTGAGTTACTTTGCAGTGAGAGAAAGTTAACACAGCTCCCTACTCAAACTGATGTACCGTATTTGTCAATGTAATCAACCTTCTTTTCAATGCAGGTCAAGGCACTTAGGAAGCTTGTCCTTCAAACTAAAGCACTCCCTGAATAATAAAACTATTGTGGTTGGTTTAATCACACCTGAATGAGATTCTTCAGCATTTCATAATCCTAAAACTGTGCGTCCATGCAGCACAAAGTTCAGATGTAGGAAAGCAAAGCTTTTTGAATTCCCCTTTAAATGCAGGGTTTAGAATGGGAAAATAACTTGCTTTGTCAAATAAGAATTTAAAAATGACAGATTTAGGGGTTTTTAAAGGGAACCTTAATCCAGATTCTCAAGTCTTTACAGCACCCAAATGCCACAAGAAAATGTTTCTCGGTAGCAGTGCTTCACAGACTGGGTAGAAGAGACGGGACCAGACATTGTGTCAGATTTGCTCCGGAATCAGAAGAGATCGTGATTAAAAAGCGTGGATTGGAAGCTTTTTAACTTTTTCCAAAATTTAACCACATATTAAACTACATTCATTAAAAAAGCTAAAATTTCACGTTGAAATGTTAGTAAAAAGTGAAGTCAAATATTTCTCATTAGGTCTGTATTTTTGTGTGAAATAAATGTCATTTACTTCAAGATTAGTGCTATTTGAAAATCATTTGATGTGCTGCAAAAAGTTTGGAATTTTTAGTTGTGTAGAAGTGAGCTGTGAAAAAGTTGAAAATTGAAAAAGCTGAACCCTACACTAAATGTCCTGGTATTGAGAAACCACAGTTCAGTTAATATTCTTAGGTGCTTCTGTTATTTGTTATTCTGTTATTTGTAGTCATTTGAAGTGCACTTGAAAAGATAGTCTGCAAAGTAACAGAGGGCACTTGTTTTAAAATAAACAAAAACTATAAAACATTGATATCTTCAATGAGAGACATTGACCTAAAAGAAAGAAAAAAACTATTTTGTGGAGGACTGTTCCTTGGCAAGAATATGTTATTGTTTTGTGAGAGCTGGTGCTACTTTAACAGCTTACTCACATTTGAGAAACGACAAACAATGTGATTTCTGCTGTTTGACTCGATATGTGTTGAACTGCTTTTTAAGAAAATGAAACAGGGGATTCAGGGGATTGTCTTCATTTTCCAACTCCATCAGTTTACCAAATAACCAGCTTCCACCATAAACAGGGTGATAACACTGCTCTGTCCCCAACAATCCCAGTCACAGAGACCAGCAGCTTTGTACTGTAGTACTGTGCTATATTTTGTTCACTATATGCTATATTACAATGCATTACCACAGTATACTATACAGTATATAGAGTATATGTATATTATAGTATCAAATACAAGTCGTATAGCACTATACTATAAAGACTATACTGTATATTAGCTCATGTAGTACATACACAGGGATACAAGCAGAGACAAGCATCTGCATTGCATCTCTTTCCCTTGGGATATTTATCCCCTACCAAGGGCAAAATACAGACCATCTGGGCTGCAGTTCCCTTCTCAGTAAACAAATGCAGCTTCATTGGAAAACCCAGGGGGATGGCTTTGACAGCGAAGGGAGACTTTGTTTATTGTTTTAAATTAACAGGACTGAGTTGCCTCAAATCTATTTGCCTGCAGGGCCCTGTTACTTACCCTGGCTATGCAGCAGACCAGTGTGCTCTGCGGCCCTGGATGTTAGTGCTGTTTTCTTCTTCAGTGTTAGAGGTAAACAGGACTGGCATCCAGTCGACTCTCAGGCGCCAGGGAACATTATTCCCTTGTAGCACTCCAAGAGCCAGGCAGAAGAATTAACATGTTTTACCTGTGAGTATTCACTGACTCTGCACAGTGTCTGCTATTCATGAAGTACAGTAAAAGGATGAAATAAGACTACAAAATAAAGAGCTGGAATAGGAGTGCCTGGGGCATTACTTTCAAAATGTTCTAATAAAACATGAGTATTAATCATCAGTACAAAAAGTGATACTCTTACAAGTTAAGGGTGTGATAAAATTCCTAAAAGGGGATCTTATCAAATTATAATAAAAGATTAGACATTTTACCCCTTAAGGTCAGGGATTACCGAGCATTATATAGCACATGTGTTCTTTTATTCTTAAGATAAGCTCGATATTTAAGTAATGAAAAGGCTCAAACTTTCTCAAGACAAAGATTTATTAATAATACAGTTAATTAACACACCAGTTACACTATGCATAGATATTTGCAATTCAGTAAGTTTTAAAGCCATACTGTCTGTAGACATTGAAAGTCCAGGATGCTATGCTTTTATTCTAAAGGCATAAACCACCTTAAGAGTCTACAGAGAGAACCTGTGTCCAAGTTCATTGGGACAAAGTCTCTCTCTCTAAACAGATGCTCACAAAATATATGAGAACCATTTTTGTCCTATTCTACACGTCTATCACTAAAATGGAGGAGACATTTTTAGCCTGCAAATGCTGCAATGAGGGAAATAATAATTTCCAAACAAACGAAAAGACAGAAATTGCCCTTCTGTAATAAATCTCTGAGCTTGGAATTCTTTCAGCCCTCAGACTACCTGGCCAAAATTTGTTTCAAGTCTATAATTTCTCCCTCTCACGGCACAAACGTTTGAAGAAATGGAGGATGATGGATGAAAATGTGTCTTCTTTGCTTCTGTTCTCCTCTTCCTTGACTTGTTGGCCTGTCTGTTCTAATATTTATGCTATGGTCCATTCCTGTGGAGACTGTCTTAATGACCTCAGTAGGAATGGCCTACTGGCCTGGCCTAGTCACTGTTGCAAATCGCAGTCTCAGTGATTTAACAGTTATGTTGTTTAATTTATTAGGACTCAGATTTGATCACCTGAGCCTTCCTGGGTGTTTAAGTGCCTCATGACCTAAGGACAGCTATGTTAATACATCAACGCACTATCCTTTGTTCCAGACCTTCAGAATAAGGACATCAATCTGTGAGGAGCAAGTAAGTTTATCCCATTTGAAACTCAGATGCCCCCTCCACTCAGTCTCAAAAACATGCACTGTAGCAAATTTTGAGTTCCCTTTTGACTATGTATGTGAAAACCTTGTTCTGGAAATTCCTCTCTGGCTGAAGAGTGGTATTGGACTGGAATTGCACAGTTACCTGCAGCTGACACTAAAGAAAATGTTATGCATTACATGATCATGTGAAATATTTTTCATCGGGTTATTTTCTGGTTGACAGAGTATATATACCCATTTGCGGAAAAACGGTCTGCTTTTTTGAAGCAGTATTAAGCTCTCTTTTGCATTCTATCATATTGAATGAATGGGCTCACCCAATTTACAATGCTTTTTACATCTTTAACCAAGCTCCTGCTACATTTGCACGGACATTATAGTCAGTAAACATAATTATGCTATCTTTAAGGTGAATCATATTGTCTTTTAATTTCAATTATCCCATTCTCTTCTACCCTAATTACTCAGTGAAGGAATGATTTAAGATTCATCACATGGAGTTCTCTGTTATATTTGGGTCCTGGAATGTGAGGAATCTTTATAAGCTGACTAAAATAGGAGAAATGGCCTTAGGTTGATGGCTAAAAACAGCTGTACCCAAAGCTGCCCAATCAACCGGCTGAATTCATCTGAACCCATCACTCAGAGAGATGGATGACCATGTTCCTTCTTTACTCCTGCTCTTCTCCTCTTCCTAGCCTTGTTGGCTTGTCTGTTCTAATATTTATGCTGTGGTCCATTCCTATGGAGATCGTCTTAATGACCTCAGTAGGAATGGCCTGGTCTCTGTTGCACATTGCCATCTCAGTGATGTGGGTAATACATACTGTACAAGTGCTCACATCACTTTGTAAACGGGGAAGCACACTGTCCTTGATCTGTTGCACCCTACTTTGAAGTGGTTTTGGTGTCGGCACAAAGGGTAATGAAAAAAAATGTGCAATCAATCTGACATTTAACCAGTTGTCTCAGTTAAGACGTGATGCACAGCTGTAAGACTCCCCTGGCGCAGGTCCCAGTAGATTCCAGTCATGGTGAATCATGTGTCTGCAGACAAAGTCATGGCAGTTCATAGTTCTACCACCTTTGTTCACTTACGTATACCTCACACCGAGGTAAGAAATGAGCCCCAGGGGATCGTCACTGTTTCCCATAAATTATGCTTCACTGACGCCCAAAGGGAGCGTGGAGGTGTGCTGAGCAGGTAAACTTCAAAAGGAAGATTCACGGAAAATGAATATCTAGGGGCTTCCACCATCGTCCAGACGGATGTGACACAAATGGAATGTGACTGATCCATTAATGTCTCAAACAGTGCTGATGGCAGAGCTTTGTTTTGAGGGACACCTCTAAATAATCTCCTTGGTGATGGTCCGAAGCTCGGTTTAGCTGCTTTCCTCACATCTGTGAATTATATGTGCTGTCTGGGTCAAGTAGAGACACCCAGTGAGTTGGCACAAGGATGGTTCTTGACACTTACAGTACTAATGCGATACTTAAGTTTACTTGAATTGTCAGGGAGTGATTAGGTGCATATGCTTATGTTTAATAAAGTTGTTCATAGCAGATTGAGCTATTTGCAGTTAAACAAGGATGAAGTCATAAACTATAATGTTATACTTTAAGAGGACATTTTTAACACTCTAAAGTTCAGAGATTCAGTGTATTCAGGATGTGGTTAATACATATACTGTAAGTGTTCACATGGACTCAGAAGAAGGTGGTAAGGATTTTAGTTCTTTGCACACGTGTTGAGAAAACTCTGCACTAGTTTTGCAGCTCCATCATCAGGCTATGTGCAGCCAAACAGCAGTTCATGCCCACACACATTCACTAAGACACTGGTACAGTGGTACCACCCTGCTAAGCACTACATTTAGTAGCTCAGTAGGAGGGCACCTCCCAGTTGTAGTCTCTTGTATTCAACAGCAACTTTAATAACAGTACATGAGAACTAGACAAACAAACACCAGAGCAACAGCACAATAAACAGACACTAATTACAGTGATAGTCGGCATGCCCTTATGCAAATCACTGCCAAAATCCCATGGTGTCACTGTCTGTGTATTGGCTGTCTCAGAATGAGAGGTTTAAATGTGTTAGCATTCTGATTACGTCAGTATTATACTAAGTTAAACTCTTGAACCGGCATGTGCATCTTGTAAAATAAAACATTTAATTAAAAAAATAGGTTTTAACTTCACACATCACTACAAAGTGCAATTTGCCAGTTTATGCTATGAGTTTATGGGGATTATCTGTCACTGCATAATTAGTGTACGGTATATATTGGGTTAAAGTTTATAAACAGCAGTCTAGGTGGAAGTGACTGCTTTTTGTGACAGTAATGAATTTACAACTGTGCTGTTCTGCCTTCACTTCAGACAACTCAGAGATAACATAGTTCTGTGTTTTTCTTCCACACATAGCTTGTTTTCCAAACATGCTCTGCAGTGGAACATAAATTAATTTCAATGTTTATTTCAAATCTAAATAAAGAGCACGTGCTTAATGTGTGCAGTTAGGCCCTGGATTAGAACCAATATTTGAGTTATCCATTCATGTGCACAGCACAGACAAAATGCCAAATCACTCCATCACTACGGACTTCTCTGGGGTAAATTTGAATGATCTTGAGAAATCTGGTTAAATGGAATCACTGTTACACTAATGTTTACTCTGTGCTACCTATTGCATCTTTAGTTTTTCTGAGAACAGTAATGAATGCTTTTAGAAGCAACATTCCTTGCTGTGCTGGTATGCAAATAATACTCTTTTCAAGGCGAAAGCTGTGCAGCTCATTTTTTAACATGACCCAAAGTTCTGAAACAATAGCTACCAAAAACACTCGTGAGAATAATACATTGGTGAATCTTTTTTCTGTCTGGCTTTTTTTTTTTTTTTGATTGTTTCAGTCAATGAATGCTTGCCATTCCTTCTTTTAAAAGAAGCATTTGGAAATAGTACAGTACCTATCAGGAGTGTTTCAAAGGCAAATTACTGTACCACCCATACATTGAACTGTTGATCTTTGAACGCATCTGATCTTTTTCAGTACCAGCTACTGAGGGTCTACTTACAGTACCATCATGGATTTAATTGCGTAGTCCAGTGTTAGTTTTGAGGCTATAACATTAGCTGCTCATTTTTTCATAAAACGCATTGTGAACCTCATCAGTGTTCACATTCATTCTTCCATAGACCTTAGCTTGAAACCTCATCATGACCCGTGTTACAAAAACTGTAACTAATGCTACAGTACATCTGAGCTACATAAAAAATACATTGCCCACCTGTGTACCACACGCAGTCAAACTGCCCTTCATTTTTTTACAATGAGCAAAATGTGTTCAAATGTCATTAACAAGGGAAAGATTAAATGTGATTAAAAAATACTCTATACCTCATACACCATCCTAGATATACTGTACCTCTTAATTCAAGTGCAAACCCTATGCATTAATAAGAGTTTAAGATTATTTCATATTTTGTTCCCAGGTACTTTGTAATGTTTTTAGGAACTCACACACAAAGGCAGTGAAAGCAAAGGGCAGCCGAGTGAGTCATACTTTAAATATCTTTTTTACCTTTAATGCAGGTGGTAGTTATACAGAATTCACAGTCCTGAAGCCCAAGCTTCGCCTTTTAGACAAAAAAGCAAAGTTGCAATTTTTATTTTTCTCCAAATGGGTCTCTTTTCTCTTCATATTGAATAGTCAAATTACTTAAGAGACTACTTGGATCAGTAGTCTTTTTTTACATAACTAAATTAAAATTTAGTGCACAAAAGCTACTGAAAGAATGCCATAAATTCTGCAAAATACAAAAACCACAGTAGATTAATAATAAATACTTCCATGGTGATAAAATGTTAGGCCAATTGTAGGCAATAATCATATAATTAGTCCTAGGGAATACCTAATAACCACATAGTGGTTGTTGAAAAGTAAAACAGTGGCAGGAAAGTAATCTGTGTAGTGATGAAACCAATAATCAAATTGCATTCTTTAGCCTTTAGGTAATGTCTTTGACACAGTTAAGAGAATCTCATTAAGGAAGAGACAGAGAACTAAGTGGATTTTCAAGCAGATTGAGAAATAAGCCTTTTATCTCAGTCACCAGTTAAATTCCACCAGAGAATGTTGTGATGATCTATGTGCCATGACTACTGCTGGGGTGCTTTTAGGTCGTTGGGATTCTGTTCCATCCATAATGACAATTGATTAGCATTCCTTAGCAGTCTGATATTTGAATGGGATAGAAACTCTTCTCTGAGGGGGATTATGTCCTACATCGTACTGTTCAGAGATACGTATGTGGACAGACACAAGGGGTTCTTCATTCATAAATGCAAGATTGGAGCAGCAGCCACTGCAGATGTAGCTAAAAGGCTAGCAGGAAGTGTACTTTTTCTGCTGCCTGCATTTCTGTTCAAGGATTGCTGGGTTTTGCGCTGTTCATAGAGGTGTTTTCTATTTTAAAACGAAGTCTGAAGAAATTGTCTTTCATTTGGTATTATTTCCACTTTTCGTAAAAACATACTGGAGGAAATGATCAGTTGAGATCGTTATTTTAAGTACTGCCCATACCGTTTTCTAGTTTTTAGGTAATTTTCTTCTAGATTTTAACAAAACAGATGAAAAGAAGTTTCAGGGAAAGTCATGTCAGGATAATAGTTTCAAGCACTGCATTTATGTCTTGAAGATAGTAGCAGCTGACAAATATATTAAGTTTCCATGCGTAACACCTCCATAGAGGATACAGAGAGAATATAACATACGTTTGTTTCAGAGGCCTTTCGTTGTTCTCTGCTGTGACCTCATTAAAAGTCGTACTTTAAAATATATAGGATACTGCCAGAAACCCTATAGCACGTCTCCGCTCCATTCTCACAGCGGAGTTTTTGGCAGTGCTGTACTAAATGCTTTTTCATGTGCACAAGCTGCTTTTCAAAAGACACAGACAGGAACTCAGCTGATGGTCAATGAATGATGAATCTGTGCTGTTATAGCACCAGTGTGGGGAAAAGGAAGTGTCAGGATCAGGTCAGGAAATTTGGGCACCCTTATGCAGACTCTGCTGAAAGGCAAAACAGGGTGAGCCTCCTATAACAATAAAGACAGGTAGACACACTGGAAGTAAGATTTTTTTTTTTACTTTTGGCAGATGTGGCTCGTCTTTTATGTGATAAATGAGGCAGCATGAACCAGCGTTTGAAGTGTCGTATTCAGAGAAAGGGAAGCCGGCTGTACACTGAGTCTGTGTCTAAAAGGCTTGTCTGTACCACTTACACTCTCTTTCTCTGACTAATCTTCAGATGGTACTGTGAGGGCAAAGAGCTGCACAATTCGCCAGACATTCAGATCTCTCAGGATGTGGATCTTCACACGTTAGTCATCACTGAAGCTTTTGAGGACGACACCGGGCGCTACACTTGTGTGGCTTCAAACTCTTTTGGATCAGATAATACATCAGCTGAAGTTTATATTGAAGGTATGTGGTTCGGTTTCTCTTTCTGGTCACGTTTGCTCTTCATTTTTTACATTACTTGTTAGTATACAGATGTATTTTCCTTTTCGGTACCAGCTCTTTTAAATATGTTTTTCAGAGGTGTACAGTAATTCTCTAAATGTGTTTGCAGTGCACATTTCGAAAGTATTATACAGTACATACTGTATGGCATATCATGGGGTAAAAGGTGAATAGGAAGAGATGCAGAGTATTCTCTGCAACTCCTATCTAAAAGTAAAAATCATACTTGTTAAAGGTAATAATCACCAATGCAGACAATCTTATGACTTTTTTATTCTTTAAATTCTAATGCAGTTCCTCTTGTTCTTTCATCAGCTACTATGGTTGTTTGAGTTGGGTTCTCTCAGGGGTCATATAAACATATTCAATGACTGTTACAAGAATTCTCCAGATGATCTGATAGCAAATATTACATCAAAATCATGTAATGAAATTTACTGTTGCAGAATATATTCTTGTTGATAAAGGCCTGCATTACAAGAATAAAGGTCTGACTCTCAAGTGTATACTGTACATAAGCAGGTAGATATGCCACCTGTTGACTGTTTTTGAACTGTATTTTACTTTTATGCTAATTATTTGACACTGATTTCTCCTCTAAGTTTGTTGTGGGCATTCATCCCAGAAAGTGGTGTTAAGGGTTTTGTGGGAATGTGTCTTGATTTTAAAAGTTACAGAATATCAGTCTGTTTAATTTCTGTTTAATTTAGTTCCCAGTGTGTATCTGGTGTAGTGGTGTACTGTACTGTACAGGACTGGAAAGGCCTCATATTGAAAATCCTTCCTGCTCTATGTTGCTTCTTTAACTTTCTAATATAAATGCCTTTTCATTATTTAAAAAAAAATCTGTAATACAAGAGGAATATCATGTCTTTAGAAAATTAAATTGAAAACAAACCAAATCTTCTCTTCTTAAATGGAACCCATGCAGGCAAGCAACATGAAGAACATGTTCCAAGACTAAACTAGTCAGAGATAATCTAATTACTGTCAAAAACACAATTACAAAAGCTGCATCTTGCTTTAATTAGTTTTAAGGCTTTAGTCTGGGTATTCAAGTAGAATTTTTTTTTTATACCAAGAGAACTTTTCTTTCATTACTCTCCTGCTTTCCTCTCCCGCTCCATGGATGTAGGGGCATCGTCCTCCGATTCGGAAGGGGAAGGATCCACACTGAACGCCCACACAGGAGGAATGCCGCAGTACGTGTGTCTCAGCACAGCGCCAGTCCGTGCCACTGCTCGGTCTTTCACAGCACAGCTCATGCTAACATGGCTGTCAAAGGACGTTTGCAGGCGGTTGTCATTGAGCTAAGCCTCAATTTCTTATTTCTCTCTAATCCGTTGTTTTGGTTAGAACACGATAGGTCTCTAACCTGGTTAGTATAGTATATAGTTGCTATATACATTACACCCCACTCTAATCTCTGATATTTCTATGACTACTCTTTTTTGCTCTGTTAATTTTTTTGTCTCTTTTCCTTTTACCATCTTACTTTGGTAGCAATGACAGGTTTTCTTATGTTCTTATTAGTTGCTTAACAGGCTATTCAAAAAGATCCAGACATTATAAGCTCTGAGATTAGGTCCGTTTACCATCAAACACTCAATTTAATGCTGTTACTCGCTGGAGGTTTGGGCCTCGCTTTACGAAACAAAGAATTCTGATTGTTTTTATTAGGTGGCGTGCAAAGAAGGTCTGAGCCTCTGTAATCCATGTCATTTTAGGGCGCAGAAAAAAACCACGTCTGTGTCTCTCACAATCAGCTCTCCCACAGCCAAGAGTCCAGAGGTTCCTCCACATCGCTCGACCCTCATCCAGCCTCTCTCTGCTCCTGCCCAGCGGGTAACGACTGCTCCTGCAGGCTTACATGACATACGGTGGCTATCAAAAGTATTCACCCTCCCTGGACTTTATGGAATGTATCTGGGATTTTTTTCAGCATTGATCAACACAGAACACTCTGTAATGTCAAATTGAAAACAGAATTCTACAGAAATTAATTGTAAATACAAAACAGAAAATAAGTGATTGCAGAAGCATTCACCCCCCCAACTCTATTTCAATATTTGGTTGAGGCAGGTTTGGGAGAAATTACAGCCATGAGTCACCTTGGTTAAGTTTCTACCAGCCTCGCACATTTGGACGACACAGGTTTTTGCCCATCGTCTCTGCAAATTTGCTCAAACTCCCTCAGGTTCGTTTGGCGGTCCAACGCTTGGCTAGCTTGGCTAGCAGGCAACCAGGCAACCATAAAACAGACAACTTTGACACAACTGTCTTCCCATTCAGACCTTTTCTTTCAAGCAGCAGGTCGTTTCTGTACGAGGTTTCAGAGCAAAGGAGCACAAGGCCCATACTTTGTACTCGTACAAATCACACCCATTTTCTGCTCATTGTCTGGCTCTTTTGACACCATTAATACGTCTTTACAGGCAATGCATAATTAAGGTTCATGGGAAGGCCTTGGAACATTTAAGTCGGTTTTTCTCTAGCTGAATAACAGCGGTGATGAGGAAACCCAGGAAACCCCTTCGGTATGGCCTCTGTGGAAGTGACAATATTTAATGTGTGGAGGAAGTGGTTGGAGTATTCTGCCCACATTAATGCTTAATCAGGATCCATGAAGCTCCCCAGATGCCCTTTCTATCATGTGTTCTTGTTTAAAGTATTCCTCTGATGCTCCTTCTTTAAAAAGTGCGGGAAGTAGTTTTTCAGGTCTAATATACTGTATATGCATACAGTGAAAGCACAAGCTATCTTTAAAAACAAAAGTAGATTCCTCAAATCTCAATTAAAAAAACATACTCCTGTCTTATGATTTGTATAATGCTGTCTTCCTACTTTCTTTCTCCTACTAAGGAACGACAAGCAGCATTAATATCAATACTCATTTAGAAATGATAAGTGTACAGATGAATAGGAAATATAATTTAAACAAGATTACCATTATGCGGCACCATAGGGTTCATCCATTCATCACTTAACATTTCTTCTGGCTCCTACCAACAAAAAGTAGAAGATAAAATGCCATTTAAAGGTTATTGCTAAGTTATGGCATTATTTTGGAGGGGGGATTTCTTTTGAAGTGTAACTTTTTTTTAAATGCTAAAGGAAATAAATGCATTAAGCTGCTGTGACCGATTGTACAGCATTAGAAACATACTTGCCTAAAGGGATTTTTAGACTGCATATTACTTTTTCTTACATGGCTAGGTGCAGAGTCCAGTTTCTTCACTCTCTGGACAAGATGGACCTATTGCAGTATCTCCAGTTTTCACTAAGGTACGTTACAATTAATAAGCTTTCACCATTGATTCACTATTACAATCATTAATTGCCAACTTAAATGTCATTGAGATAATGGAAACAGAAGCCTAATTACAAAGGCATTCCATAATTAAACCTCAACCCCAAAAACTGATTTATTTAATGAACGCATTATACTGTACATTCAATCAGCTCCTACCCAACTGTAAACAATTATTTATAAATAAGTTTATATTTGTGTGATAGTGGTCACGACAATATTAGATTAGCATGTGAATATCCATACAAAACTAAAAAGTAAAGATGAACTTCTTTTTATTCCACAATGAGTGGAAACCTAGCAGTATAACAACTCGTTTTGAGCTTTTGTTTGCTCATGCTTCTGGATCTAGAAAGTAAACCAAAATATTTACTGACCAACTAAAAGTTAACAGATTGACAACTTACAGGAAATAGCCAGAGAGATTGATGTCTGTTTTGTGGAGGAAACATATATTTTGTGCACTGCGGAGTGTCAGCTAAGCGTAGTCAGTCACACGATTGAAAAGGCTGATACGTACAGCATGTTATGGATCCAAGTTGCATGTGTCCTTTGTGGGAATTTTTCAATCGCCTTGCACTTTGGTGGGGCAGCTGCTTTGTCAGGGACTATATTTTGACAGAAATGTCGAGCAGTGAAAAGTCTTTTCATGACACCATATAGTTTAGCATCTGCATAATTCCATTATTGAATGAGTGAATCCTTAATAATGAATGAATCGTGCAAATTATATTTCAATTTTAATTGTGATTTCCAGTATGAATTTGTACTCTAAGGAGTAGGAGACACCAAGGAGCTCCTGCAAATGGGTAATGTGGCTTAAAAGAACTGCATTAAGAATACTGGTGTGAATGAGCCATTGAGCCTTTAACTGCTCATTCTCTGTGATGAAACTAGAAGGTTATTAGCAATGTTTAGGCACAACATCATTTTAGAAGCCCAAAAAATTAATAGTTGAGTGGATAGTGAAAGTCCCTTAAATTGCACCCAGGATTCCTTTCCAGAAACTGATAGGAAATGTAGTCTTTACATGAGAAATAAGGGAAGGTCACATTTTTACAAAATCTATGAGAATGTGATCAGATACTATCTTTAATATATTTTCTTCTTTGAGCTCCTGTTTTTAGATGTTTTGTGTTATTGTTTTTTGCTAGGAAAGGAAATGCTTGCTAACGTACGCCGTAAAAAAAACTTCAGTAAAGTGCAGGAATGCTCTGCTATAAACCCAAGGCTGTCAGGTTACATTAAATCAGGAATACATTATATTAATGTGTCCCTGACTGTATTTGACAAATATGGCACTGCAATCCATCAGTCTTGTTCTGAAGTAGCTAAACTACTGTTCATTATCATAATCGTTATCTAGTAATCAGATTTCATTGGGATGAACGGAAGTTCATCTGTGTCATCTGGCAACGTCTTTGCTCTGCAAAAAGATGTTCGAATGTTTTTGGAATCACCCACAAAGAAGATGATTTCATTTTCACCGCACTTACATTTGTGTGAATGAAAGGGATGAATAACAGCTTGGGTTACATATTGCTTCAATTTATATTTTTATTTTGTTGAAATAAATGCTGATACTTGGACCTTACCCCTTGTCACTGTATGGGAAGAGTAACAGATGTCATCCAGACTTAAAAACAAATGTTGTATGGCCCTTTTGCCTGTATAGTTCTAGAAATGTTAGAACCAAAAAGTATATTTTTAGTTGTTTTCTACTGTACTGTACGTTGACTTGTCTGACATTTTTTGGATTTGCTCATCAGTTGGGTACAAATACAGTATATACAGTAGGCTCTAACTGACACTTTTACTAAGATCGACGACCTAGTAATACTGTAAATGTATAGTACCTTGTCTATAAATAATGCTATAAAATGAGACTCTTTGTGGCTTTGATGAGATGCGAAGAAACACAGAGATGTAGATGATATCTTTCTGATCTCATTCCAGCCGCTGCAAGATGCCACAGCATCAGAGGGCCAAGTCGTTGTCCTGGAGTGCCGAGTGAAGGGCACCCCCCCACTGCGTGTGCAGTGGTACAGGCAGGGAGAGGAGATACAAGACTCTCCGGACTTCCGCATCCTGCAGAAAAGTGAGCCCGCCAAACACAAAGCTGCACACTCTCCGGATTGTCCTCCTCCCACTGACACCAATATGAGGGGCGCACAAAAGCTTCTTCAGCTCACATTCTTGGGGCGTTGCTGTTGTGCTGTTAATAAGCATTATAGAAAGATACAGTGCAGATGCATGCGTACAGTATAGAGAGCTCATGCCTGGTTTTATGTTCATATTCCTGAGTGTGCCTGACTCATCCCATTATGTTCTTTCCAAGCCTGGTTGAATGACAGTTCAAAGCCAAAAGATCATGTGGTCATCACATTTGTGTGCAAGGAAGGATGCACTGCAAAGTGTATCCTTGGATGCACGGGTTCTGTGTTAAGGGAAGCTGTTCCTGATTGTCTGGTTGACTCTCTTCGGCTTCTATAACATATGAAAAATGGATAGAGAAGAAGGTCATGCCAGGTCGCATTGAAATCACGGATCACATCGCAAAAGAGTTGGATTATAAGCAATTATCCATGGCACGCTCAAAACGTCTACCCGATGCATTCCCAGAACCTCCGTTTGATAACCAAGACTGCCACCAGAAAGTGGAGTCTAATGCTAAAACACAGCAGGAGCTTTTTTTCCTGTCTGGCTGCTGGTGATCAAATAAGCATTCACCACTATGATACTGAGACCAAAACAGAATTAATAGAATGAAAAACCCCTTCATTATCCACCCTTGAAGAAAACCCTCACCTCACCTTTAGAGGCAAGATTAAGGCCAGCATCTTCTGGAATTCGAACCTGTACTTAATGGATAACGTACCACACAAAACTACCATCACTGGTTAATAGTGTGCTGACCTGCTAGCCCAGTTTCATGTGACAGATGTTCAGGCATTATTTTCTTCCGCGACTCAATTTGCAAGACCAGGATTTCACAGAGTGTGATTTATTAACGAGTGTTTGAGCCCCAAACCCCAGATTTACTCCTGATTGACTATTATTTACTTTGGCATATGGAATCTGCTGTTAATGCTCTTAAAAGAAATGACTGATTTTGTTATTAATAAATCACAAATCTGAAGGACAAATGAGCTAAATATGCTGAGATGAGTTGCAAAGCTTTTTGAATTTGCCTTATAAACACAAGTGTATTGTAAAGCAAGACAAATCACTTGGTGCACAAATATAAATATTTAACCTAGTATTAAGAAAGGAATTCTAAAAATGCTTATTTATCAATAGAGTACAGAAAAAAAGTCATAGGTCATGTACTTTTACCAGTCTTACCAGCTGTTTGGTCAGACAGCTGCTTACAGGAGTTCAAAGTGATTTGTAACAGTCAAGAAATGAAGCTGCAAATATAGAATAAAACTGTAAAAAAGATATGAACTACAAAAGTCTTTTTCCTTTATCACTAGTAGTTCATGAGCTCTCCAACAATAGTCTGAGTGAACATGAAATTTACTTTATTTATAGTGGTTTTTATTAACTACTTAATAACTGTTTCAGTTATACTGTAGCTCCGAATATACTGTATTATTTTAAATAAAAAGTTTGTGTAACATGTCTACATTTGTACATTTCATTCCTCAACATTTACTTTCTTCTTTTCCTTAGAGCCTCGATCTGCTGCAGAACCTGGTAAGAGTCATCTTATTTTTCTGTTCTTTCCATCAAAAAAGACTTGTGAATTAGTAGTTTCCTTACCTTTTGAAGTGGTACTTTCATATCACTAAACTCTGTGGATCTGTCTTTGTAAAGTTGTGTATCGTTTACTTGAAAATACAGTCATGCTTTAAAATTAGTTTACTACTTTAATACAATTCTACTTGCTTTCAAGCTCAAAAGAAATTGCTAATTATCTTGTTGTTTCTAATGTGAAGATTATTCTTTAATTAAATAAAAAAATATTTTTATCTAATCAAATGACAAGAGTAATTTAAGATGACATTCCAAATATCATTTACGAGAGATACGTACATTTCTTTTAGCACACAATAATAAAATACAGACATTCACCTTGGGAAAACCAATATTCAACAGTGGAAAACAATGTAGAAGGAGATTTCAGATCCCAGAGACTAAGCAATTGCAAGGCTGGTAGGGTGACTAACAGGGAAAACCAGGTGTTAAAAGAACTGCTGTCGCTAAATCCTTCCCTTCTTCTGTGTGTCTGAGAAATATATTATATGACTCATGAAAAGGCACTGGATACTCAAGAATGAATAATACTTTTACATTATTGAGAGTCTTGCTTCAGGCCAAAATGGGTTTTATGATGTTGGAGTGATCCAATTCCTGCTTTGTTTTTTGTACAATATAAGCAGTTCTGTAGAAACTGGAATGTATAATTTTGTTTCTGAGCTTTCAAAATTAACTTCAGCCTTTTTTGTCCAGATAGTACCAGTGATATGCCCTTTTTATAATCGTTATTATTATTAAGTTATTAGTGTTTTATTCTTATATGGGAAACTGATTTTTGTGGTCTGGTCTGTCACAGATAATTTGTCTTGGTAGAACCCAGATCATCATTGTTCTTTTAGATAGAAAACACCCCACAAAGATCTGTCTGCTGAACATGAATCAGTGTGCTTACTGCCACTGCCTTTTCAGTTTACGTAACTGTCTGGATGTATATTTGTTATTAGCATGACAAAATGACCAGATTTATGAGATGGAGGAAAGCAACATTAATAAAACACATATTTCTGTATGCCAGATCTCTTGAATTAATTTACATTTGATGGAGTTGATATGTCTGAAGGATGTCTGTGTAATAAACATTCAGTAAGGGGAGCTGGCTCACCCTGTGTTTGTGAAAGTGCTCTTGACAAATTTTAACCCATTAAGTAGTCAATTAATTAATCTTTTGCCTTGATTGTTTTTAGATACTTCTTATCTGAAGTGTAACGACTAGTCATAGAAGCCATCTGTTGCAGCCCATGTTTGAAATCATCTACTAAATCTCTCAGAAACTGATAACCTGCCCTATTTATTTGAAAGCAAATTCTTATCATTACACAATTCAGTTTATCCAGCAGTTTAAAAGTAGAGGGAACCCAAGAAAGGATTTTATGAATTTGAATATACAGCAAAAAAAAAAATTGGACCTCTTTATCGTATACTATAACTTTAACAATCAGTTTAAAGTTACAGAGGTTGAATTTAAAATGGGGGAGAAATTAACTTGCATCTGTTCGTCTAAGAATTTATACCTCTCCATTGGCACTACGGAAAATACACAATCAGGGTGGGAGGTAAAATGTATTTTAGCAGTCGACATTTCTTCAAAAACTGGAAGAAAAATACAACATACAACAATAGAAAGTACAAAAAAAGAAATACTAGGGCCATCTGAGAAATTGCTCATGGCTGCACCATAAGTGGAATTCAAATAGATTTGGTATTAATTCTGTGTTGTATTTTTTTTTCCCTTTTACAGAGGAGATCTGTACGCTGGTGATTGCTGAGACCTTCCCTGAAGATGGAGGTGTTTTCAGATGCACAGCCAGTAACAGGTTTGGCTCAGTGAGCTGCTCCGCTCAGCTGGCCGTGTACTCAGGTGAGGGACAAGCCAGTGCACTGCTGGCTTCATTAACATTCCTCACAAACGAGCCCATTTATTGAAGAATGCTCAAATCCCTCTCCTTGTGACATTCTTAGGCTACCGTCCAAAGTTACGCAATTTTGCTCGGCCTATTTAACCTTCCAGGATGTTAAAATATTCTGGTTTGGGGTTGGTGCTGTTATTGTTTTTTATTGTTGTGACCTCAGGTTTAGATTTGTATCTAGCTGCACTCACTGAAGGACTGCTTCTGTCATCTAAAAAGACGTTATGGCTGGAGTGTTCCTGGAGGATGCTGCAGGAGAATGTATTATCGATGTCATCCTACTGCAAGATTTTTATTCCTATTGACCAAATCTTCCATTATGCATGTTGCTTTCTCAAAATGGAGATGAAATCACAAATTGATCGTTTTTTCGAATTGACAAACATCTTTAATGAGCATTATTTAATGCAGGAAATAACTAGTGAGGTTTGTTGTGATAGGTACTCGTCGATCCATCATTTGTATTGATTATTGTTGGAGGCAGGAGAAGTGGCATGATGGTTAGCTCTGCTGCCGCACAGCCCTTGCGTCCTGGGTCTGATTCAGGACATGGGGTGTCTCCCCTGTGTGGAGTTTATATGTGTACCTCACATCTGTGTGGGTTTTCTCCAGGTGCTCCGGTTACCTTGGTCTTGCTGTCCAAGTTAACCTGCGTGTCGAAATTGCCCCCCATGTGCATGTTTGTGTGTGTGTGCCCAGCGTTTGATAGGCATCCCCTGTGGTGTCAGCTCGTCTTTCACCCTGTTCTGAATTCATTGATAATGTATCTTTTATGGTAAATTAAAAACCAGAACGGTAGAATGACATTTCATTATTTTGGAGGTGAATGACACACATAATGTGGTAAGTTAGCAGGGTAAATACAGCAAAACAAAATCAGACATAGGAGGGAAAGCCTGAAGAACACGTACTTGCTGAGTGACAGAAATGAAAAGGCGACACTTGAACATTTTGGATACAGAAACAAGTATAAATTCTAAATAAAAAGGAAATACTTGGTGATTCTTGAGGGAGCCAATCCGGCTCAGTTAACAATGACAGTATCCAGTTTTTATTTCCCCTTCTGATCCTGAGGCGGTGGTTCACCATCGCCAACACCCCAAACCCAAAGTGGGAGATAAATGTCTTTCCATCGCTCTTTCTTGCCGAACAGTTACCGAAGAGCCCTCTAGCAATGGAGTTTCGGCTGAAGACTCTGCTTTGGAAGACGTACAGTCCTTCCCGCCACCTCCGCCCCCCTCAGAAATCAGCTCTCTGGTGCTCCCGCCAAAGTGCTCCTCTGGAGAGGGTCTTCATGTCAACGAGCTGGAGATCTGGCCCAGCGTGGGGGCTCTAAAAGTGCAGCGCTTCAGCCTAGGGGAGGAGAAGACCAATGGGGTCCACAGTAACCAGCAGGCCGTTGGGGTTCCCAAGGCGATGAATGCCTCCTTCCAGTCTGCTCCAGTCACCCCTTCCGCTGTGAAGGAGCTGCCCCTGGCAACCAAGCCCAAGCCCAAACTGTAAGTACCTCAGCTCCTCCTGAGAATAGTCTCACAGGGTCCGCACACAGAAATGCCGGGCATCTGAAGGTTGTCTCAGAAAGAAGAAAAGTCTTAAATGTTTGTGAATTGGAACGTTCGTATCAAATCATGTTTACATCTCATTTCTTTAGAGAACTAGCGCTAAGCCCAAGTTGTCTGGTCCAAACAGAAAACTTATGATAAGATTAAGATCCAAAAAAAACCAATGTTTTATGTCATATCTGAGACGTTTTATTGAAATTAAGTTAGTTTCTATTGTCTCGGTTGTTTTCAGGGGTGTAAGTTATGCAATTAGTAAATCAACATACAGTGTATACAGTTCATACAATATTAAGAATATGTTGCAGTAGGGCTAGCAGAACAGAGCTGAATTTGAGAATTCTGAAGGGGCATTTTGGACAGACAGGCTTACAGCAGTTATGACTAAATAGATTGCACTCTGAAACTTCTATATACAGTATAGGAAATCTCTCCTGACCTTATTCAAAATGCTTAACTGATATGTCATGAATAATTTATGAGAAGCAACAATTGTATGATAAAAACAGCCATCTTATAAATAATAATTTAATAAATAATAAATTATTGTTTGAATTCTTGGCAAGAACTTCAAAACAAACTACAGAATTTCTTGAATTATAATCTACATTATACAGAGAAAATGTAAAATGATCATATTTTTTCACAATAAGACAAATAAGTGTCAGTGAAAGAGTTACCTACAGTACATACTGTGCAGGTCTTTCAGCCTAAAGCTATCAGTCTTATTTCTGATATTTATGGTTACCAAACCATTTCCTTAATATAAAATCAGCTGTATGCAATAGTACCACTGCATGATTGCCTTGTTTAATTTGGGTATTTTCAGTATCAAAATCTGGGAGATTAGCACCTTCCTCTATGTTTTATATCTTTGAAATGCATGAATCACAGTATCACTAAGTTGACAGCCATTGGCTGATTATTAACATGCATAGCAGAGCAGGTGTATTTCAGAAACATACAATGTGGGTGTCAAATCCTGCCTGCCACTAATTCATACATATTTATGATGTTTTGGTAAGTTGAATAGAAATGTCCCGTGCACTTCAAACTAATATAAATTTATTTAGAATTTTTTATTTGGAAAAGTGTTTTTACAGTATGTTCTATTCCCATTTTATGAAATAATTAAAGTTTTACCAGTACATGACTCCCTGCATGAAAACATACAGGCCTTTTACTAATTTATTAAACAACAGTTACTGCATTGTGTGCACGATACCAAATAAAACTTGCATATAAATCGGTATATATCCATTCCAGCTCCCTTTAAACATGCAGTTATGGGGGCTTTTAAAATATTACTTAAAATGTCAAATGTAATGTAAGTAAAATTTTACAGTAAAATGTAAAAGCTGAAATGTAATTTTAAAGAACACAAAGATTCGAGCCATTAACGCCTGAAACGGTTAATTTTGCCATTGAATTAGAAACGAATTCAACACAGTTTTCAAAAATGACACCATTTAGTGTGACAATGACAAACTTCTTTGGGTAATTGTTTTTTACACTCCCTTCCCTCTTATGAATCTACAGTAAAGTTTAATTTTCTATACTAGTATACAAAATACTAGTTTAGTATCAAAACATAAATATTATTTAGAGGAAAAATAGCAAATCAGGCAAAAAATAAAAAGAAAAGAACATATATTTTAGACTCTTCCATGTTACAGGCCTTCCATGGTACATTAAAACTGTACTGCTTTTTATTCACATGCAAACGTAGCCTTGATGCAATGATTTTAGAAAGGGTTGGATCTTCTTATTGTTTGCTGGAAATAGACAGTGTTCCCAGTATCAGATTTTAAACGGTCTGGGCCTGCAAATGCTCACACAGACCTCTGATAGTAAGCGAGAAGTGTTCTATGTCATATCAGCTTTATTTCATTTCAAAGTAAGGACAGACATGGCTGCAGTTTGTACAATGAGGGCAGTACTGCTGTTATTAGGAAAAGGGAGTCAGGTTGGTGTCTCATTTGTAGACAAATGAAAGAATGAAAGGAAGCTGAGCACATTCCAGCCGTGTGAATTCTCTCTACAATAGCAGACAGATAGAACATGCAGGATAGGATTTCCACCTAGTGTTGAAAGACTCTTTACTTCCCAAGTTAAAATCAATAAATATCACCTCATAACCTCAGGGTGTGACCCTGGTGGCATGTGTTTTTCCAAGACCTTGAAGAAAATAAAACATTTAAAAAATTTGGACTTAATACTGAGCAGACGAGAGCCAAAATTAGAGTCCTCCACCTCTTACTCTTTCTACGAACAGCTGAGCAGTTGAAACTCTGTGGGAGCAGCTGTTGTCTTCCTGTGTTGTCAAGCTGTGTCAATTTTTACCCTAATTCTAAATTAAGATTAATTAAAACACCATTAATGTTTGGTATGGTAAATATTTATGGTATTTATCAAAGCATAAAACATTCTGCATGCAAATATTTGTAAATTATATGTGCAGTTTACATGAGGCACTGTGTAGCTGCAAATAAATTGATGTGGAGCTTTCTTTTTAAATGGAAAAAATATGTGAATGAGGAACAAGTAAAGGTTTGTTCCATGCTGAAACAAACCCCAAGAACTGTGACCCGAAGATGGCTCCACAGCCGAAATGTTGTGTTTCTATTGTTCTCTTTTCAGCATGGAATAAACCTTTATTTGTTGCTTTGCAGCCTACGCATACTGATGCAGCTACTTGAACTACAAAGTTATATTTTGCTTTGTTAATATGACATTGTCATGAGTTATGTTTAGGATCTACTTAAGGTGGATACATGTTAAGTCACTTTTAAGATTTTTTTGTATTAATGCTTTCCTTAAAACATCTATCAAAATAAAATTGTACACAAACGTATGAGGATCACCGTTACTGAGCTGCATCTGAAAGGAGTCCTTGTCAGCTCTAAAGTCTGTAATTGTGTCTCTCATTATTTCCACCTGACTTCTCTCTACCTGGAGGTCTCCTCTTAATTTACAGCAGAAACAATGTCTCATTATGAATCATTGCACCTGTGATGTCATTTTCACAGGTGGTTTTATGCTTGTGGTTTAGGATTTAGGATTATGCTTGTGGTTATATCATGTTGTGCAGTGTTTATGAAACAGTTATGATGGAGTTTTTGAACCTCATTCTAAGTAACACATTAAGTAAAAGGTATATCAGTGTTCTTACAAAAACCTCAGAATTGCATTATGTTAATTACTTGGTCAAAATATACTGATGGTTAAAAAAGAAACGTAACACCTCCTCCTCCACACTCTGGCCCTCCTGTCTGCGTGGAACAGGCTGAAGAGTGACTCAACCGATAAGAGGACCTGATGCCACTGCTGACGAGTCCACCGCAGCCTCTGTCTGGCCCAAGCCAGGCAGGTATGATGTCTAGGAGGTGTGAGCACAGGGCCTCTGACAGGTCGCCTTGCTCTAAGGTCAGCAGGATGGAGCCTCCCTGTCCTGTCACTGATGTGGGCATTGTGTCTGCCGGCTGTTTCAGCAGCAGTACGGGTGGCAGATCTGAAACGTTCTCTCAGATGGACCAGTCTGATGTGTCGGTCCTGCTCTGGTGTGGTCACTCAGGGGCGACCGGGTCTTGGATGGTCCTCTGTCCTGCCGGTCTGCTGAAACCTTCTCTGCAGAAGTTACACAGTGGAGCGGCTCACTCCATAGTGTCTGGCAACGCTGGCACATGACATGCCTGCCTGCAGCATGCCAATGGCCCTCTCCCTTGCTTCTGGTGACACTCGAGGCATTATTGAATGCACAGTAAACTGACTAGGTGTGGCTTTTTTCTTGCAGTGACCTAAGCTTTGAATTAAGGCCTTTTTAAAGGGAACCTGAACAGGCAAATGCTCCACCTGGACCTCGTTGGGTAAAAGTGCACCTATCGAGCTTTCGTGTCATTGGCAAGTTGCAATGCCTCACTGCACAAGTTGTATTGCAGGTCAGAGGGCTTAAAACAAATTGACAACTTTTTGTGAAAGTACATAAGCTATAACTATAGTATTCTCATTCCTGAAAATGTTGCCTTTCTTTTTTCCATCAGTATATAATGAGTTATTTCTAACTCCAATCAGGAAATTCATTGTAATATCTTACGCAGACAGTTTGCCTGGATGTTGAATAATAAGTCACTGTTTGTGTTTCAAATACAGTTAGGAAACTTTACTGTGTTGTATCAGTAGTTTATGGTTGTAGTGGTCTGGGCTTATCAGCTGTTGGTTACTTTGGCTGCTATAGGTGTGCTTGGGGATTCAGGTACCAGCTGTGACAAACACTTGAGTTTGACACTGCTGAACAAAGAGTATGTTTTATTTATGGCAGCAATATGATTTATGGACCTTCAGTGTAACAGAAAGAGCGGAAATCAAGTTCCAATCAAGAGTGTGCTGAATGTCAAGATGTGTGAGAATGATTTACTATGACCCATTGGCAGCAGATCAGTCAGCCGTCGTGAGCGAAGCAAAATACAGTATAAGGTCACAGAAAACAACACTGTTTCCGCTACCTCTATCAGCAAAGGGCTTCTAACTGAGGTTATACATATTGCAAAGCAAGACAGTGCAGAATACAAAGGCTAGCAAGTATATATATATCAACTAGACTAGTTTATATCGCACAATAAGCTCTTCCATTGCACATACAGTATGAATACAGCACAGAGTGTAATTCAGTGCAATAGACAGGACTATGATGGATGCACACAGGAGGCCACAGGGAATGCTGTTATGCTATAAATAATAATTATGGATTGCTTCACTGCTGATTACTACAACTCATCATGAGGTCACAAACACGTCATTCTGAATTTTAGAAGATGCCCAATATCATATTAACCCTTTTGAGAAGGGGCGATTAACACTGGATCACTGCAATAATTTGTGTACTGCCTACAAACAACAACAGAAAGATAACTAAAAAAAGGGAACTGACACCTTTCAGAAGACACACAAACAGACACACAGTTAATCTAGTCTATCCTCCTCATCAGCATTATTGCCCTCACAGCTGTCCTGTAAGCTGCAGTGTTCTCAGGGTTAAAGATGTGTTTGCCTGTAGTCTGAACCTCTCACCAAGGACTAAACTACGTGGAGCTATGTATTGTAAAAGCACTGTAGTGTTTTTTTTACATATTTTATTTATGTCTAATTCCACCAGGGCTACAGTAAATCAGGGGTCAGCCTATCCATTTTTTACAAAACTGCAGTGTCTCTTCCTAGAGAGGCAGTGTATACTGTATTTTATATAAATTGTGTGGAGTTTGTACCCTCTTATATATCTTTAACAGGGGGAAATAATTTTTGGGAGCATTATTGTTTCTGGAAAAAAACATTTTATTTCTCCGTGGCTCTGTCTGTGGAATGTGCCCTTGGCTGAGTCAACATCATTCGCCAGCCCTGGCATCCTCCCAGATCTGACCTTACTAGGTGGAGCTGACACACTGCACATCCTGCCTGTATAACAGCTAATCAAGAGCTCATTAGACACTGGTCCACACACCCACCCCTTCAGGATCTTACCCAGCCTGCTACAACTTAAACTGACCTGCAGTACAGCACATGCTGCTAGCAAGTGCTGTTCTGACAACTGGCAGTTTAAAGATCTGGTAAAAGTTAAATGATTGTCTGAGATGGACCTGAAGGCCAAGCAGGCTTTTAAGGTTGCGATTGATCCAGAATCTGACAGAAAGTGTGATATGTAAGGAGTTACAAGGTAGTTTTTAAATTCTCTAATTGTGGTAACTATCACGGTACCTGATACAGGATATAGGATATAGTTTGTATAGAAAACATTACCAGTTCTAGGGTGAGGTTTTTTAAAGAAACACAACAACTGTTGGATATATTATAGATAACATTTGCATGATGTTTATTTTCAAATCAAAACCTGTTATTATCCTTACTTTTCTGCAGTGGACAGACCCAAAAAAGACCAAATAAATGTGAAACCTTAGTGTGATTGTACAAATATGTTTCCTTCTTGAAGATCTTACATTCCTGATGGAGTCCATAGGTATTTCCATCAGTATACACTATAGGATGACAGCACACATTTTTCAAGACTTTATTGATATTCCACTATCTCAAAGTCAAGCTTTTTTTATATTTGATATTTAGCCAAGTATAATTTTTAAATATGAAGAAATGTGCTAAAAATACAAACTGCTTTACAAATGAAGTAATACATTATTTGGTATGGAATTTGTGTGAAATGCATATGACGCTGTGATGTATTCACGAGTTATTTGAATAAGGAAAGTAACATAACATAGAGCAATGATGAACAGCCACACATGATAAAGTACTGCACTAAAGCTGTCCTAAAGGATACAGGAAGAAATCACTAAGTGAAATTTAATTTGCTCTACTTTGTAAATTGAAAATCGCATTGAATAAAATGGATTGTTTCATGGATTCAATGCCTATGCTTTCATTGTCACTTCACTAATTACAAATCAATTTACTTCAGTAATATCCTTCCTGCTAAGGGTGATGATGCAATGCCTATTGAAGACAAAAAGGAAAAAACATCATAAACATGTGTAAACATGCCTGTACCTGGTAACCTGAGCTTACATCAGCAGTCTGAGTAAATCAGGTCCCCAGGAGTGGGCAGGTGTACTGTGGGAAAAATGAGACAGACCTATGGGTTTTGCAAAGCTCATTTTCATGTGTCAGTCTGGAATCTTTCTCACAGAGCTGTAAAATCAAGCCTTTTTAACGTTAGGAATACACTAGGCTTAAGCAAGAAAAAGGAAAACAAAGCTATAACAATAGAGGAGTCCTGCCTGCATGTTTACTCTTGGGTAATTACTCCTCTAATAAGTGGTTTTTATTAAGGTGCTCCTGTATACTGGAACCTCTTTTCTTTTCACTTAGGCTGCTTAATGCCTTACCATTTCTACTGCAGTTGTCATCTTAAATGGATGAAGTAGCATACAATAGTATTTGATTACAGGTTGCATAAATCTGTTAGGAGAAAGTGAAGTATTTGGGGGTGTAATAACGATTAGCGTCAGACCGTTAAATATTTTAATTGTGCTTTCCTAAGCACGAGTATTATGTTTTGCATGTGAAAATGGCTCAGTGTTCCTTTCCCACATATTGTTATTCTTTTCCACCTCTGGGCTCTGAAGCTTTGAGCGCTCTAAAAAGGTTCTGTGACGGGAAATAATGAACTTAGAAGTCAAGGCTCTCTTATGTTCTCTAGGCTCAACACTCACTTAAGAGTAATAATAATTATTTTATATAATACCATTATGAAAACAACTGTCTCAAAGCACATTTCACGATGAAATAAAGTCACAAATCGGGGAAAAAAACAAGGCGGATGTCACAAAATGCCTCTCTTATATTGTACATTTTCAGGCTAAATTTTAAAGCACACAATATTGCTGTGAATAAACGAGACGGAGAATTTGTGCGTTGTACACCAACATACGAAATACCAGTCCCTGTGCTTATTATGTTTTGTTGTTTTCTGCTGTATTATGCCATCAGATGAACGAAAACACCATCTGTGGTTTAAAGAGCAGTAAAAGAGAGCATCCTTTCAGCCCAGTTTTTCGCATTCAATCCCAAATTAATATTTGAATTATATCCTGCACATATTGTTAATCTAAAAAATAATATGTATTAATTTTAGCAATATTTTAGTGCTTCATAGTTGTTTATCTTATAAGGGATATTATTTTATCCAGCAATACCAATTGTGGAGTTAAGCTAAGTGGTGAAATCTGAAAAGCCCTGTTAAGCATTTTAAACTCCAGGGCACGCTGAAAAAGTAACATTTGCTTTCTGGGCTTAAATCATCTGGTGCAGATAGCGATGTGAACCCCACAAGGTGCACAGATGTATTTCAGTGAAACTAGACAAGCCTGTAGGTCTGTGGCTCAATTGTTACCACAGGTGCACACAAGTTTTTCATTAATGCACGAAGTCTGTCATGTTTTTTCCTGGCCTACTGTCCCAACATCTTCCTTCTGTCAGAAGCCAACATATTGAATTGAAAAAAAATCCTTGCTCTTTCTCTTTTGTATATTCACCTAGTTGAAAAATTGTTTTTTCCAAATTATTAAAAAAAAAAATGACTACCATTTAAAATAATGAACTTGTAATAACACAAGTCATGATTTAGAACTTACAGAAATTGAGTGGGTTGTTTCACCCAGGCTTAAGAATGCTTCCACTTCAAGGTACTAAAGACTTTTGGCAGCAGACAAACTAGTCCATGGATGTATTATCAATCAAGCCAAGCTATGTGGGTGAAAGCTTTGTAATCCACAGAGCTACAATACGTTGCTCAGAGTGCATATCTTACTGAGAGGATCACACTTCTCAAAACAAAGCAGTTTAATGAATATACAGTACTTAAATGCCTGGCCTTTTAAAGGAACAAGGAAAAAATAGAGAAAATTCCTGAAAATCGCTTTTTGGGAATCAGATAATTTATCCCAAATGGCACCCTGAGCTTTGATGGGTGTTTTCTGGAGACCAACCGAGAAAGCATTTATCATTTATCATTTATCGATCCAAAGACCTTGTAAAGATAGGACAAAAGATGCAAAGATGAGAAGCAGGAATCTGCTGTTAGGATTTTGCAAAGGAAATCTCTAGAAAGGGACATCTTGGCCACTCTTCTTCTGTTTTGTCAGAGAAAATAAAAACCAATTCACATGATTTTTAAAACTCTCTGAAGGTGTTTGGTGGTTTCACAAAGAACATTAAACTGCGGCTGATGGGAATGTGGGGTTTCTCGTCTCTGTCTCAGTGGTTTGCACAAATTGTTGTAATGCTTCTAAAAGCTAGCAGGACTGATCAGAGCACAGCAGTGATGTTCTTTTTCCTAGCTCCATGTTCAGATTTACTGTATTGTATTTGCGCTTTCGATCTGGGTGAAGATGTCATGTCTTTGACATCCTTCGGGCCTCTTGATGACATTGGCTGTGCAGCAAAACGTCATTTTGTATTTGATATTTAATCTGTAACTCTATACAATTTTCAGTTGTTCTTGATTTACCTCAACCACATTTTCGAGACATCTACTAGCAAAAACCAGCAGAGCAACGCTTAGCTAGTTTGCTTGCAATTTGTCACTTCATGTGTTATTTATTAGGGTAAAGAATTGCTGCAGCATTCTTATGAGCAGCTCCTAACCAGTAAATCCCCAGTACATATACACTACTATTAGTATGTACTAGCCCAGAGGAATCAGACCTCTCTGACTGGCCTGTTTCTTGGCTGTATAGGACTACCTGATCCAGCAAGACTGGGTAAAAGTTTGTCAGTAAGCTCTGTAAACAAAATGGATCCCTTTTTGTGAGAATATATACAGTATAATTGAACAATTCAAGGAGAAAAAAGTCTTTGCTGTAGGTTTCCTTAGATTATTGAGCTTTTTGTAACAAAGGGAGAATGCCTTAAACTTCACTTCTATGTCTGAAAGACAACTTCAATGTAGCATTCTTACAGAGAACAAGCCTAACCTGTGGACATGCTACAGTAGTACTCCATACATGGAATAAAACACATTTTTTACCCATTAGTCTGCGGCATTCATCTACAGGAGTCCTGATGGATACCATGTAGTAACTGTAGAATATCATGTAGTTTCATGGCAACTGTTCCTTTTCACTGCATCTCTCATCAGTTAAAAACATTACTTATTTTGCAGTAAATGGAATTGCAAAAAGCTATTATGTGGAACATAAGTGTGAACTTGAAAGTGCATGATAAACATGAGATGTGAATGGATTCAATTTTAAAACACCGTGCTGTGAGCCACAGTGTAGTTCCTCCACTGTAAAACAAGGTTTCTTGCTAGCTTGCTAAAATTAGACAGGTGTTTTGTAAACCAGTTATTTCACATCATGGGAACCACAAGAAATTAAAATAAGTCAACAAGCTGGTCAAAGTGATTTTTAACACAGAGGTTGAACTGATGTATCCATTTTGTTACTGCATGATAAAGAAACGTTTTCATTTTAGGGCCTCAGACTTTAGAGTGAGGGGTATTCTTTGCAAGATTAAAATCTCCCGCCTGACCAATCAATAAAAATGTAAAGGTCAACTCTCGTTTAAACTCCCTGATATTGTCTCAATAGCAGTGTAAAGAAGGCCCACAGCAGTTTGCTTAACTAGTATGTCTACTGCACTGCATCTGTGGGTGGAAGGAGAAAAAAACAGAGAGATTAAAATTTGGAACTAATTAGCTGGAGATATTGAAAACAAAAAAAATGAACTATATCCAAGCCTTTGATGTACAGTCAACAGCAGATTTTATCTCAGTGCTGACAGCCAGACCCAGAGTGTGCTTGATGAACCTCTTCAAACAGCTTGTGCTTGCTATTGTAATTGAATGTAAATAGGACAAGCTGAATTTAACCCCCAGAAATCCCCAGTCCAGGACACAGCAAAGTATCCGTAGTTCCTAAAATCAATTCAAGCTTGCTCTAGACACATGTGGGCTATTTGAACAGATTAAGACATGGCTTGGACTTCAGAGGACGGTTCAGAATATCCTAGAGAGCAGTATTAAAACCTTCTTTTTTGGTCAGGCTTGAGTGAACCATTAATGCAGAGCACATCTCCTCTCCCCTCTGTCACAATGTAGCGACCTTCAACAGCAGCAGGATGACAGCTGCACGCTTCCACAGAATTTAACTGCCTGCTGTATTGAATGCACTAGATTCATTTGCTAGCACTGCAGTGTCAAATAAGAAAGCACATTTATGTGTTCAAAACATACTTTAATATATGACCTTAAGAAAATGCAGTCTAATTGTATTTGTAAAAATCTGTTAAAAATCTTTTATTCTGTTGAGAAATGTTGACAGTTTTGTGCATTGGCAAAGGCAAATGGAAACGGTTCATAGTCCTAAATTAAATGCAGCACATATTTTGTCTTAAATACACAGTAGTATGGCAGCCAGCACTGCTGACTCACAGTTGGGGTATCTTCCATGTGCGGTTTGCGTTTCCCTCTAGATTCCTCAGACCTGGATTAATTAATCCTGCTGGCTGTGTTAATTGCTGTCTGCAAATTGCTCTGTGTATATGTGTGCATGTGTCCTGTGATGAATTTGCTTGCTGTCCAGGGTGTGGTCCTGTCTTGCACCCTGTGTTTTGGATAATCTCCTGGATTCTGCTGGCATACCTGGGAACAAGCAGCTTACTGATAATTGTTGGATGGGCATGCCTGTACATTCAGGAAAACGAAATTCAATTATCTTTTTTTATATAAAATGTCTTTCATTATCCGGCCATTTATATTAAAAAAATCCCCTGTCGATTCTCTAGAAAATATTGCATGTCAGAAGATAAATAGCATTTCAGGAAATAACTAGTCTAGTTACATTTTAATAAATAATGTCATTACCTTTGAAGAAATTTAATATGAGCACAAAAAAGCATATAGCTTTGATTGTTTTTCTTTCATTAAACATCTGAATGAATGGTTTTAAGTATTAACCACAAGATCTATGAAAGGTTTTCTTTTCTTTGTGCTTAAACAGAGACTTCCCAGACATGAAGGTGGTTAGAATGTGGTGAAAGGAATTCATGCTATAATCACATATAATTTATTGCTCAATACCTTTGAATCACACATGAAGGTTAACATATAGTTGAGGGTGCTAATTGTCTTGCCTACATACACACACGTCTTCTGAAGCGTTTCAGTCAACGGTTACATTTTGGTAAACAAGTTATTACAGCTGCGTTTAAGGATTCCCAACACTGAGATTATGTCAAAAGTTGAGCAGTCGAGTTTCTTGGGCACTGCTCAACGGATCATTCTGACTGGAGGAACCTCAAAAACTCCTCAGTGTCACGGATGTCGGAAAGGCATGCCTTAGTGGCCAGGAGAGCAAAAAAGACCCTATGCGTAGCGGCAAAATGGGGGTTAGTCGCGGCCCAGCAGGTCAGACAATGTCGGGTAGAAACCTACGCCCTCAGGCCGCAGAAGAGACGATCTGGTACAAGGCGGGTCTCAAGACATCCAAACCCTCCATGCTGAGTGAGGAGGCAAGGGTGACCCGGAAATATATAGCCCCACACAAAGACACACCGGAAGGACAAGCGAAGCACAGGGAAACTAGGGATAGGACAGAGTAGGAGCGCCCTCTAGCTGTAGAGGGTGTGACACTCAGGGTTACATCTCTTTGAGGGTGCCCTGCAAAGTCTGACGAAAGCTTGCCAGACAATGCAAATAAATTCTGGAAGATGCTGTTACTAACAGAGCTTTGAGAAAGTTCTACGTCGCCATCTGTTCAGAATGGCCTGCATCAGGTACCATAAAACGCGAACAACCAGACAACCAGACTTTAATCATGAAATGTCAAGGAAAAGTGTGCTCTGTGTGAACACAATCAGCGAGAGTAATCCTGGGAGAAGGATCTAAAAAAGATACAGCATATATTAAATGGGCATTTTAACTTACAGTAAACGAAATCAGTTTTCATTGTTCGTTTCCTTTAATTTGCAAGGTTGAATTAGTTCAAACAAAGTCATAGTCGTAGAGTAGAAGTCACAGTCATAGATTTTGGAAAAGAAGACTAGTCGTAAATGTATAATTCAACCGGTAGGATTCTGCTGGGTGATTGATGTGTTCCAATATACTTCAGAAAAGGACCCAATTTAGTAGGCTGGGTAGATTAATCATTATAGATAAAAGGCTGAAGTCAAACACTCATGTTACAGTACTCCCACAGGAAGTCAGAGTCGTTACTGACAGCTGCTGTGGACTTGGAACAGTATTTCTAGACGGGATGGCATAGTACAGAGTGAGCCACAACAAACTAACCTTAGTTTTCGTTTTTGCAGAGTGAAAAGGAAAATCCAAAACAAGTGTCTCTTTACTCCTGACATCTTTCAATCATTTTATATTCTGCATTTTCCTTGTCCTTCATTATAAAATTGAAGAGCCATCAAAGCCATCCACATTCTTGCGAGATTAGCTGGGGATTTCTCGACCAGATACTTGAGGTATAACATTTGATGTCTCATTCTTTAGCAGGTCTTCTGGAAAGAGATAATTGCTGATTGCTTTTCAGAGATGTCTGGCTTTATTTAAAAGCTCTGCTTGTCTTTCATGGTTTTCCCTAAGGGAATATGAGGTCTGGCATCCGTTCTTATCAGTTTCGGAGAAATAAGCAAATAGAAAAAGCAAGTAACAAACATTGCTCTCCATCTCCCATCTTCATCCAGCCCATCAAGCATGCTTGCTCTTGTGAGAAAAAAAGTGCACCACAATTACACCATTCAGACTTTGTTTGTCCATTTGTAAAATTAGTCCTCTCCTGGAGCAGAGCGGAAGGCAGGACAACCGATTCATAGTCACCACCACAGGAGAAAGTGGAACATTTTCTCACTGGCGGAAACCACTCTTATTCATTTTCCATGGAATACAGACTAATTTACCACTACATTGCAGTTGTTTAATGAAATAAAGAATGAACACTTTTAAACACATTTGGTTTGAGAAGTACTAGTAGCCTACTTGAATAAATTACTTAATTGTTACGTTTTGGTGTTCTAGCGTTCCAGTTTCTAAGTATCTAAGTGAGTGACTACTTTGCTTGCACTCATAAAAAGCTGGATCATTGCGTTTCATTATCTTCTTATACATGTAAATGACTGGTGATCAATGCTGAACTTTCAAACACTACTCTGCATGTCAATGGAAAGGAGATTTTGTAACAAAGACATTTTTCTTTTCAGCATTATTTTTAACTAGTCGGGCAGTGAGGGAGTACAGTAGGTTCTTGAGAGATTTTCCATGGCCTCTGTAGTTTCTGGAGGGCTGTAAATAAATTGATGTTGTAAAGCAAGGGGGTCCTGTTGGGACTATACTTGGCCAAGCTCTTGCTCTGTTTCATGAGACTCTGGGACAGACTTCTGACTGCGTATAAAAATGAGAAGTGGACACACTCCAGGACAAGAATGTGTGTTTGATTTTCTCATTTCACGACTGAGGTCTCTTACTGATTCTCTACCAAAACAGTGATTGTAAAGAGGAAAACATATTTTAACATACAACCTTCATGCTGTGAAAATAGTGATTTTTTTGTCATAGGTTATCTAGTGTATGTATGTTTTAGGGAAGTGATTCCTAGCTTCCAGAATTTCCATTTCTAGGCACTCCACTGAGCTCTAAATCCACAGCTCTAGAACTTCAGTGGTTAGCTTATTTCTGCACTCAGTCCTGAGTTTCAAAAATACTGTCATATAAGGATACTGTTTCCAATAAGTTTGGCATACAGAACTTTAAGTAACCTCTAATTTTCATGCTTAAACATATTTCTGAATGAATAGCTCTAGATAGATGATCAATTTAAATTGAACAGACACAGATGGCAATGACAGACAATGTATCAAACACTCCTGCAATGAGTTTTGTGTCCTTCCAATAAACCTCCAGCTGGTTACATTTTAGATGACACACCAGAATGACAGCAGTTTGAAGCTCACATATTGGTACGGGGTTGAAGCAATTACTTCAAACTATTTGACTTTTTAAGAGCTGAAAGCAAATTAAAACTGCTGCCCCCAAAAAGAAAATTAGAATCAATTAGCCTGAGAAAAAAGCCTCGAGCAAAAACGCATTTTCCCCAGGACCAGAGGTGGAAACCACAAAATAAAAGATCAATAAAATAGCAGGAAACTGCCTTATATTTTGAATACTTCAAGTCACTTATCAACAATCTGCGCTGATAGTACTTAAAAGCACATTAATGTGCACACTGTAGTTTTGTTGATATAGTATTACTAGCAGAATACAAGAATGAATATGGAAAAAATGTTAATGCTTAGAATTACTGCAGTGAGTACTGTACATTTATAGGTTTTTGGGTTTGTGCAATTTTCCCTGCAAAAAAAAAAATGTTACAATCTGTTCTTTAACCAGGGTCACCAATTTCCTCTGCAAATTCCCAAACATATCTACGGTACAGACAAATCCTTTTCAAATGACCTCAGACTTGAACCCATGTTTTATGAGCTGATGAAGCCTTTGCTTGCTGCTCGTAAATGGGATGGGTGAAGGGGCCTCTGAGAAAAATACAGCATGGTTTTTATGGACAGTTTCCTGAATGGCTGTTAGCTTATTAATTTGCTCCAAGATACTAAATCTTAGCATATCTGTATTAACGGGATACTGTTGTTTGCACGAGCCATATAATTTCAATTCAGTTCAACATAAACCAGAACAATAATAGTAGAGGTGCTACATAAAGTTCTTGCTGACTTAAAAGTTTTTCTGCTTTTATGGTCTAAAACAGCAGTAATAAAATGCCAGACCTACCAATACATTCTCATACCTGATTTGTGTACAGAAATCAAATCAAATTGGTTGATTTCCATACCAATTTAACTAGAACATCAAGCCGTTTGACTACATCCAAGCACGTTCCATTGTCAAACATTACAGTAGTTTTGTGGCATAACTTGTGTTACAGATGTTAAAAGCAAAGAATGAAGACATAAGAAATATTTGTGTTTTCATGATGCTATCACTGAGATCTGGATCATTTGTACGGCTAATTGAATGGGCGGTGGCCTCAGAAGTGAAATAATTTGCAACTTTTTTGTTGCAAAAGATGCATCTGCTTAATGCAGGGGACACTAACCGTTACTTTACATAGTCTGCAGTTTTGCACTGGTGTTCAACTTTCGTACTACTACGTTAACTACACTAATATTAACCACGTTAAATCATCGGTCTGTGTAGAACACACGCAGCTTAATTTTCTGCCCACATCCTGGAGTTTAACGGCCACCATTTTGATCTTAAAGTTTTATATCATAGCCTCATGGGAGTAGCATATGTTACTGGTGTTTTCAAATCAGTTGAAATGAAAAACTAATCTCCTACACAGTGTTTGACCACAAGCAGTCTGGGTGTTCAGAACAGAATGGCACAAATACCAATGGCTGTCAGACATTCATTTTGGTTCACATACTAGTACCACATATACTGTAGTATTGTGTAATGTAATACTGTGAACATTGTAACCAATATCATTTTTGTATTTTTCTTAGTATTTTGTATCTGTCTCAGTATATTTTAATAATGTTCTGAACACTTTGAAAAAAGCTGTTTGACATTTACGATGCGATTAATCCGTTTTGAGGCTATCATTTTGTTAAGTAGGATAACAGGTTTGAAAAAACATCATCTTAGTTTGGAGGTGTTACTTGTTGAATTTATTAACTAATGAAACAGTTGTTATTTGTCACGGAAGAAGTTTGAATTTTAAACTGAAAAAAGGAATATGCAGAAATTAATTCCCATTAAATGAAAATAGTGTTGCATTGGTACAAGAAAAATATCTGGAAAGTCTAGAGAATGCCAAACTGTTGAAAATGGACCGTTTACAATATATACTTAATTCTTGCCAAGTTATAGTAAGAATTTAATGACCCAGTGTGGGCATACAAATGACTGTAGCAACTTGTGATGTTTAAATCTGAGGCGTGTTTGGGCGTTGATCTGTAAGGTTATATTTCTATGGGTACAGTGGTTCCCAAAATGATTTTGAAAGCCTTTTTTGAAAACATGGATCGTGTCGGCCATCTTGGCAGAGCACCACGTTTTTTGTCTGCGCCAGGACACCTGGCAAGTTTGGTGCTGATTGGCTACATTAGGGGCTGACAACTTTTCAGACGGGGTGTGACAAGAATTAGCTCATGCACTTGTTTTTCAGTATTTGCATGCCATTGATATTTTATAAATGTCAATAAAAGCCCTACATATGTTTTGATTAATACATATTTAATATAAAAATATATAAAATTTATAAATGTATATGCAGATCTTACCATTTAGTATGAACTTCTTTCCTTGCCCTTGATGAGGTCAGTTGTCAACCAGCTATGGGAGGGATGCAGAACCAACGTCATGTGTGAAGATCTGTGAGTAGTTTAAAATCTGTGTATTTTCCTCACATAGCAATTAACATCTTGAAACATTGTGTCTCAAAAATAAACAGGCATTTAAATGATCAACTGAAAGTTGTGGAAATAAATCAAAAAACACCCTCTACAAAATGCAAGACGTCTGAAATCTCTAGTTGGTTTCATTAAGACACTACAAAAATTCCCAAAGAATTTCAAGCTACCTTCACTGTGGTGGGTCTCAAAATCCTCAACACACACTGAAAGACAGAAAAAACATTGAAAAACCTGAAATTCAGTTCAGTCAGTTCTCACACGTACACTCCAAACACAATTGTGCAGTGTTTTGAAAGTTCTTTAAGCTGTTGTCAATAGTGGAAAGTTGAGATGTCAATATCCTGAAAGAACTTTCAAGTTTTGCACGAAATGTCTTCTAAGGTTCAAAAGGACCCAGACCAATGTCAACTAGAAGCAATACTTTTGTACTGTAATTCATTCTTCACCGTGTGGTTCCTTATTCAACATAGAGCACAAACAGCATGGTCTTTATGATGAACAAACCCATAATTCATCTCTCCAAAGGGCCTGAAATGAGTGAACATGTAACTTTGCTGTCTTAGCAACCACAATTTTGTCCAGAATGTGTTACAGTACTTTACACTTTAGTGTGAATCAGTGGCACGGATTGCAAGCTTTCCTGTGAAAATAATATTTGCCTCGGTTAAAAATAATGCAGTAAATAAACAAAGTGAATGTATTTCTACGTTAAAGAGCTTTCAGTGGGAAGCATTGTAGAGAGCCATAGCTTTTATTTTTTTAACTTTCTGCCTTTTTAAACTGTTATTGCATATCCACTTGTGTGCCAATATTGGCATGCATGTCGTAGGTTGCAAACTCCTAGGCGACATGGTGTTTGAGTGCCAGTGCTAGACTGAAATTTAGGAAGAAAAGTTAAAACAGAAAACTGCAAGAGAGTGTTGAGGCACATAACCATTTACACTGTATTTTAACATTGAAATGCTATCAGCTAAGAGGAAACTAAAATAACACCTACACATTTTGGAGATTGTTCAGCAAAAAACTTTTTGAGAAGGGCAGTCAGTGTTATGAATTACATAGCCTTTATGGCTCTATAAAGGACATGCAAAACCCACAAGGTGCAATTCTGAAGTTCCCATTTGAAGATGGTTAACAATTGGGCTCTCAGGGGCTCATTGTGATTTATGTTGGAGGACAGTTGCTCCATATTTTAACCGGACTAGAATAATACCTTCCATGTCTAGAACTGCTTTTCCAAACAGTCCTTGAACATTAGCAATTTGTAGAAGGCCACTTTTCACCAAGAAGCTGGTGACTGCTGGAAAAATTAGGTTCAAAATCATCATAGCAACATGTGAGGTACAAATCAGAAACAGGTTTGGTTGTCCATGAAAAAGTTCCATGTTAGAATGATCACATTTGCAGTTATTAAGCCAAACACATCTTAAACAGTAGGAGTTAGTGTTACAGACCACATATTGACAACAAAGAAAAATACTTGTGAGAAAACTGTATTAAAAATCATTCATCATGTTGGTACTAGAATTCTACTCGTGAAGTGTGGAATGTATTGGCAAAATAGTTCTTGAGAATGTACTGTATATATCGCATGAAGTACTATTTTTCAAAAAATTGTTTATGTCCACATGCAGGTGCAAAACATTTTCAGGTGCACATTTCCAAGGCTTTGGTTGTTGAAGAGGTTTGTCAGGTTCCCATTCAACGAGAGCAATAGTTCTTAGGATGATTTGAATGGGCTTCCTAAAACATGAAGATTAATTAACACAAGAACTTATCACCTTCAACAATCAAGTTAATAGTTGATCTGTCCTAGAATTTACTAGCTTGCCTGATCTCAAAATAATTGGGAGCCTAACTATGTAATTAAGCTGTTGGTTTTGCAGACATTTGTACTGAAATAAGTGGTAAAATTCTGTATTTAACTATTCCTAATCTGAACAAATCTGATGTATTAACTGCTGTGATAAAGTTATTTGAGGTGCTAATAATGTTACTGTAATCCTGACTACATTAGCAGGCAAAAAAATCTGGTCATATGAGAAAGGGCCTCATTATTATTATTATTATTATTATTATTATTATTATTATTATTATTATTATTATTATTAAATAAAACTATAAAGACTATAGTAGTTTGCACTGCTATATTATTATAGGTAGGTTCTATGGTAATATTGGTACCTACCATCATAAGGACATGTACATGGGACACGACAATGCTTTTTGGAGACAGAATATTATACTAAGCTTGTATTTTCATTGTCTTGAAGTTGCATTTCAAGTTAAAAAGGCAACACAGTTTAAGACTGTATGACACAACTGACAAAGGCAATTTAGACTATATTCAGAGTCATCTTGAATTCTGCCATTAAATACATGCAAGTAACTTGATGTATATTGTATATTCTAATTAATAAGAGATACAGCAAATGAGATTTTATTCCTAGTACTGTACAGTATGTACCGGTTTTTTATAGACTCTCCCATAACCTCTTTCCATTGAAGTTGACTGTCTCCTGGGCAGGGGAAACATGTGTTATTCGTCAGCATTGTGGTTAAAACATTTTGTTTTGGTAATTTACCATATATGAGGCACTTCTGTCTCCTCCCAGCCTGTGTTTGTATATCGTATACTGAGCCCCCTCCTGGACAGAACATTTTAAGAAATACAGTTGGCATGGTCATGTTTAAAGATCTTGCTTACAAATCTGCAAATAAGGCATTAACCCCTTAGATGTCTGTCTTTCTAGCAGGGGGTTGGAAGATGAAATGCTCAGCCCTGATAGGAATCATTTTGACCTTCACATTACAAAGCTTCTTGAGAGTATTCAATGTTCACATGCTCATGGTTAAACTTCATCTAAAAAATGAGATGTATAATTGAGACTCTACAGTCTCATGACACAACACTATATATGACATGATTGCCTGTGTGTAAAGACAAAGAGGAAACAACCAATAAGAGAAAGTTTTCCTTTAAGCCTGTCTCAGTTAGAGGCAGGGGCTTCTGGAGCTTAATGATAATCTCTCTCAGTGCCGTCAAATCCTATTCAGTCTCATTGAATGAAATGTTGTAGCTTACTATGTACCTCAGCACAATCTGGCTCATTACTAAGCCAAGACAAAAGTAATTCCAATAGGATCAATAGTGCAGCTCAAGGACACATTCTCCTCTAAGTCCGATTTGAAACAAAAAACTCAAATATTTACATTATGAGAAAAATCATCATATGCCACAGTACATCTGTGAGCAGTGCGTTTTAAAGAGTCTGGTGTCTGTTATAAATTTCTTTGTCTGCTAGCATGTCAGCAATTCCCCAGTAGTTCAATTGCCAGATTTATAGGCATAGCTGGCCTGTGACTCAGGAATGTATAAGAGAGCAACAGCAGTGTTTATTTGGTTTAACCAATGAAATACCATATAGCCATATTAATAACTTTCAAGATGTGTGGCTGATCAAATGTGCACGTCCAGTGCATTGGGAGAAAAAGCTCCAGTTCCAACATGTAAATCTGTGTCCAAAACTGGTTTATCATCTGATCTCCAATCTACTTTTATATTTAGAAAGATGGAGAAAGTTTTTCAATACAATGTGTTCTTAACCATAGCTATTATTTTTTAAGTCTGATAATGAACCCACATTGTTTTAAGTCACTTCGAAGACTACAAATGACATTCTTTATCACTTCTGTAACTGAGTTCTGTTTCATATACTGTATATTGTCATTCAATCAATAGCAGAAGGGGTGAAAACTTTTGCACATCACTGTTTATCCAAATCCTGAAATATGTATTTTTTCTATATTATCAGTATCTATTCAAACTAGAATGAGTCAAATTCTTCTATTACTATAGGATATTCTATTTCTATTCTATTACTGATTTTGTCAGAAAGTCTCCTCCTTTTGCCTGATGAAGGGCGAAAACTTGTTCTAGTGAAACACAAGCAGAAAAACTGAACACAATTTTTTTATTAACCATTTTTGTACCTTAGCTGATCTATGATTATCACATGGGATGTGTTAAAGAACCGTGCAAAGACTGTTCAGTTTCTAACCACATGTCAGTGGGCAATTTTTAAACAGGGGAAGCACGCAACCCCAGGGACAGAAGCAATTATGTGAAATAGATGTTCTGTACTGACCTGCGGGGCAGCAGAGAAGATAATTTTCCTTAGAGAGCGAACAGGGGAACAACAAAAAATCTGTGACCTTAGAACTCATATAAGGGAAGGCACTCCTTAAAAGGACATAACCAGAACATGATTGGCCGGTGGAAAACAAGGGAGGCTGAGTCAGACTGACCTCCTGAAGCCAGTCTGGGGGGATTGAGCAAACTCTTTCAGCGAGATGAAGAACAGCACCAGCTTCCAAATAAGGAAGTGTGCGCTGTGCAAAATTTCAGAATACAAGTGTGTTTGGAACACAAAGAGGAGGGAGTTTTCCATGTACTGTAGCTCAAGCTGAAAGTATGGAAACACAGAATCCATTTTCTAATACACCAGACTAGCTTCCTATAACAACAATAACTCCGGGTTCTTTTCAAGGATAGCGTTTAAAATAATAGTCTCTCGCTGGATTGAACATTGGTTTAGGATTCAGAAAGTTGTGAAATTGCACTTCCGCAGAATAACAACTGAACAAAAATTCTTGAAGTGTTCTTTCATGGTTATTTATGCATATTTTATTTATTTTGTTGAATGATTTTTTTTGTATTAAAGCTAATAACTCTTTGAGTGTAGTGCTTAAACATATTACCCGTGGCTTTTAGCATGCATGAAAAGTGATGGATTACCTTCACAAAAGAATGACAAGTTACAAAAGGCCCCAGTAATTTTTATTTTACATACTGTACACAGATACATAATACAGTAACGGTATATGTAATCCTTTCTATGTTCAGAACAATTCAAAAAGAGACAGGGACGCCTTAAGTTCAGCAGTATCCCCAGTTTGAGATATACCAAATGTTGATAGGTTTTAGTAGAAACAAAAACCAAAGATCACACCTGCATTATAAACCATAAATACAATTTTTTAAAGAGCTCTAAATCTAGTTTCATAACTTTAAAAGAGATAGCATCATTTATTTTCAACATCTATTATTTGTGAGTCATTACACAGGCTTAGAGACAAAGGTCAGTGAAATGGGCTGAAGAATATCCATAGCTACTAAGAATAGACATGAGATAGAAAACAGACACTCAGATGTACAGTATCCAGGCTATCCAAACAAACAAGACAATGGAGATATTCTAATGAGCAGGCTATATACTCCATAGAGGTTTAAATAACATTTGAAGTGGGGTTCAATACCCTAGTAATAATTACTTCTAGCACAGTATTCTATTTTTAACCAATACTAAAGTAAAAAAAGTTGCTTTTTAAAAGTAGCTGTCTAGTGATTCCATTGTCTTTTAAAAGACCATGGACATGGTGATTATCTCTGAAGGTGTGGAATTTGGTCCAAATAAGCTCTTTCATCAGCTTAATTTCCACAGACCCACATGGACAACTACTGGTGGGTGTTTCAGTGTGTATCCACAGCCCTGGTGATGTCCTTAAAGGTCAGATTGCTGTGTTGTCAAACACAGTTATTTAGGTTGAGATCTTTCAACAACAAAAGAAACTGATAAGCAGCTAAAAAAAGCAGGTAAAGTCCAAGGGTGATAGTCTGAACAGAGAGCAGTGCTTATCTGTGTCCTCACAGAGTTTCCCCATCTCTGTTTTTAAACAGCTTTAATTCTCTCTAACTGCACAGTGTGAGAATATTTCTTACCGGTATGCTGTTTTAACACTGTGAAGCAGGCTGTTTTAAATTCAAAAGTGAGCATTTAAAACCACATGTATTCTAATTGAGATTTTGTAGGGCTGTATCAGGCACTCATAAAAACTACATAAAGTGGTAGTTATAATGTTCTTCTCTACATCAAAGACAGTCAAACAACTGTTAAATTCCCTTTAGAAATGAAGAATTGGAATGATTGGAATTGAAAGTGTATTCCAATTCACCAAAGGCAATGTATAGTAAACACCTTTTAAATGAACTTACTTCTGGTTCAAATTTTAATAAATCTGGAGCACATTATTTAGACGGAGGAGATACATTTATACTGATATAACATTTTTGCAGAAGTTCCAGTATTATACAGTACTGTGACAAAATAAGCAAATCCACAAACATATGTTCTGTATATGATTTTAAAAGCTCTTTCAATATGAAAGACACTTAATGTTCAGTGTTATAATACAATCAGTAAAGACTTGTGTATTTTGTTTCGAAGTCCTGTCACCATTTCTGCTCATGTTGCTTCACATCTGGAAAATTGAACCATAGCGAGCTGATTTTCATCCACATAAAGGTATTCACCAGACAGATCGGTTCTGTATTGTTCGATTCTTTATGTTATGACATCGAGGCACGTCATTAAAAGGAAAATTAGCTGCAGACTCTTAGTTCAGTTATGATATGTCAAATGCCTGAGTAATGTCCCATTTCATTTGTGAAAGTGGATACTGCATCATCAACAGGTCTTTTTAACCTGAAAATTAGAAACGCCTCCTCTTACTCAGATGTTCAGACAGCCTGGGCAGTTCGTTTTTTTTTCTTCCCTTAGGAATTTCAGTAAGACCTAAGGCCTTTTATTGTGAAAGGGTAGTCTAAAAAAAAAACTGCTGTGCTGGAGCTGAGCTTCACTGAGTCATGAAGCAGTTCTCTTGTCATTCCCTGACTAATCTGTATATATTCACTGCTACCTGCTGGTGTGTCTAGCAATCCCTAGACAACAGCAGAAGTGTCTGTCTCTCAGAATCTTCACAAGGGAGAAACTGTATCACTCTGCTGTTAGGATATCACCCAGGGAGAACAACAGGTAAACCATTCACAGCTTTGCTCTTTTGGCTGTTTTTTAGTTTTATTGAATTTGCTTACATTCAATTTAAGAAAGCGAGCTTGTCAAAGAAACAGAGAACAATTGCATGTCTTTTGTGTCTGCAAATTCGTTAAGTAGTTAAGGACATGGGGTCTGCGACAGGATCACGGGCACGTCCTCTGACCATTAATACAGTGTGGTGGAATAGTTTTATGGGTGATTTTGATTGCCAGATTCTGTGTAAGAAGTGTGATGCACATCTGTAATGTTATAGGCGTACATTTTGATTAAAATGTAGCTCTGTCTCACAGGAAGTATCATAATTAATAACATATTTAGGTGGGGATCTAGAGAAGGCTTGCTCTAAAGAGTCCGTACTTGCTGGGGATAAAGCTATGCTGTGCTCTGTAAGAAGATGAGTAATTACAATAAGCTACAGTACTTTATCCACAGCAGTGTCAAGCTGAGCTTTACAAAAGTCATTCCAGTTTGTAAAAGTAATTCTTGTATAATGAGGAAGCTGGCTCAGATGTTGCCACACAAACTACAGCACCAGAGATATTGAATGCTAAATGTACTGTAAGAAATAGGTATAACGCAACAGATTTCATGTTTGTGGGGGTAGGGGGGGGTTAAATCTGGATATATTTAAAGTGGGTATGCATGCAATTAGAAAGCTCAGTAGGGGAATGTGAATTTTGCCCTCTATTGAAATGTTTATGGAAACTTGGACAGCTTAATATGGGTACTGGCCATAGAACAGTTTCAGCAGCTGCTTTAGGGAGCTGTTTTTGGATACACATCAGGGCATAAACTGGGCAACTTGGTGCACAGATGTGAAGAAGAATGTAAGTTTGAGTCAACCAAGGCAAATCCAGGAACTAGCTGCAGAAGTGCAGCTGATCTATAAATGGGGATGACTGCGGCTTTTTCCAAAAGAAAGGCACATATCTCTTGACACACATACGCCCAGCTTTTAAATACTGCTAAGTGAGACAGAAGGAAGCCGTACCCTGACAGATGTTTTTTTCACTTAATGTATTGTGATTCTGGGTTAGAATAAGGGATAAAAAAAAAGTTTTGCTTAAACAATTGGAAAGTGAATGTGTTAAATATAGAATAATTGTGTCATTTCTATGAGATGCAAAACTGTGGCCTTTATAACTGAGCAGAATTGCAATGATTATCACTCATGGCACAAACTATTGCTGATTTCTGTGCATTTGATGAAGCAGCTGCTTCAGCATTTTGCTCTGTTTCAGTTAGTACACACAATCTGGTCTAATACTGATCTTACAAAAAAGGTTCAAAAGTAGAAATTACTGATCTTACCACACTGCCATTCCTTCACATCTAACAGATGCCTACAGTATTTTTTCAATGTACCACAAGCAAATTTGACTCACTTGAAAAGAACTGTGGAGAATTTGGGGAGTATTACCATCATCAAGCAGACGGTCAAATCAATTCATCATTTTTTAAGTTCATGACATGTTTTCATAAGATCCGAGGAAGTCAATCAAGTTTTTGAATGTTTAAAGATTCCTGACATTCTGGGTCTGCATTAAAGCAAATCTCTTGACTTCTCATTCAGAGTCAGTGTATCACAGCATCGAGCATCTAATTTCTAGTGCAGCAGATGTAGAAATTGGAACTTGTCACAGACAGCTTCCAAAGGCATGTTTTATCAGCTGGTTGTGTTAAAATATGGTTTCTTATACCATTTTACAAACTTTCTTTTGTTTATATTTGAAATATCTATTTCTATTGCTACTTTTGTCTGACATGATGTGTAAAGTATTGAAAAGAATGCAGCATCTGTCAGGTGTTGTCTATATTTTTCCTTGTTCCAGACACTCTAGAAGCTGTAGATTTATGCATACAGTAATGACTACATACAGGATACAGATTCCTTTCTGTACTCTCCTTGGGTGCACCCTACTGTTACTGTCATACAATGGCAGAAATAGCTTTTGTACATTCTGCAGCAGATCAGACAGCTTTGTGTGTCAAATTTTCTCTACATTTTGCCTGCACAGTTTGTGTAGGTCAGAGAGTGGTTCGCCTTTATGCAGCACAATTCTCGAGAATATCTATCCCAACACAGGCATTGTTTTTAATAAGGAACATAAATGGGAGAAAACGCAAAATACGAAGTTGCAAAAAAGTCTCTCAGTACCTATTCAGCGGAGTGTAATCAAAGAGAGTTTTCACATACATGTACAGTATGTGATCATATCACAACATGAATAGTTTTGAAGAATGAGCGAAACTTTGGCTGGCCAGGTAAATAATTACATACAGTAATAGGAGCTGTATTACACTGTAGGTTATTACATACTGTATATATATTATCTAACTTGTGGACATGTGGGTCTAAAGCATTGTTAGGTACTGTAAGTCACAACCACATCTGGAAATATGTTTCGAAACTCCCCATCTCAGTCACATAAAGTATACCCTACCGGTAATTAGTTTGACTTGGACATTAACAGTTAAAGCTTGAATCCAAAATCATGAAAAAATAACTTTCATTCCAAATTTGCATGAAAGTAATGTATTCAGTCATTTTCGTGGGCTAACAGTGTTACTTTACATTAGATCTATGATGTCTTTCATGCTCAGCATTTTGCCCTTAAGGTGAAGAATTCCGTGTAGAGAACGACTCTATTTTTTTAATGTCATAATTTGGGGTTTTCAGAACACCCTAGTAATCACAATTCGGCATTTCTTTGTTTCACACTTGTCTGGATGGATTTCTTTTTAGAGTTCAATAGGATTTTCCTTAAGCAATACCTGAGACATCACAGATGTTCAGCTCTAAGGAAAACCAATTGTATAGTCGCATTACCAACTTCCTAGCTGGCAAGAACTCTTAGACACAAACTGGAATAAATGTGTTTCCCATACTACTGAGTCCTTGAGTGACCACGGTTTCTGTCTGGTGTGGCTGCAGAATTCACTGAATTGCTATGCTAAAGAAATTAGTCTACTTTATGTCTAGACATAAAGATCAAATAGCTAAATCAAGATCAGTGTTTTCATTTTGAGGTGCTGGCAGACATTGTCAGACACAGAAGTCTTTTCAAATATCAGCTATCACTCCTAAGAGCAGTAACTGCACATTTTGTCTGTGGTGTATCATACAGTATTTATATATATAATGGAATATGTGTCCTTTATCAGCATTATTGTTTACAAAGCACATTTCCCCAGTAAGATCTGTAACTTAGCCCTTTGTCTTTGGAAAATGCTAAAAAGGCTTTATCCTAAATTTTTCTAATCAGAAAACATTTATGAAATATATCACCATTAAGCTAAAGAGAAGAGAAAATTTCTGATGCAGTGCATAGAATCAGGCAATGACCTTCAAGTACAAAAGATTTAAGATCACAAAAGATACTAGTACTTTAGATACTTGTACACATGTACAGTACTTTAGAAAACGTTGGGCGTGTAAACTTTTATCCTTTTCAAAAACACATCATTTTGTAACGTAACTAACCTAATATGAACAAATGCTTTTGTTAACTACATCCAGTTTATTGATATTCTGTTCTGTGAAACAGAGAGATTTCTTGCCACATGTTGTATTCGACCACAAAGAGAGATTTCTGCTGTTTTTAAAACAAAATTGTCCACTCATTTTTTCATTTCTGCTTAATAAGCTGAATGTAGGCCTGATGATTTGAACATACCGAATGATCCAAAACGGTTAATTTATTCGTTCATACTTTTTTTACCCCTTTAAGAGTTTTGACTTTTATTCTTTTATTTAGCTTTCTTGACATTGGGCAGTTAATGGGTCAGCAAATATACCATAAAAAAGACAATTAAGAGCTGGCAGAGTTAGCTAATAGAAAAGGTTAACAGTTTAACATATAGTAGTGTGAGGAGTAGTGTGAGTTTTGCTGTAAAAGCTCTTTATAGTGCTCACAATATTTACTTTTAGTTCCAAACCCATTACTCCACCTATTTCTCACACATTCTTCATAGTGAATACTCCTCAACACCCCTGCCTTAGTGTGAATTTAAACTATCTAAGTGGAGCAGTGGTTAGCACTCTAGACGAACTGGCAGGTTGTGGACTCAAAATGTGTGTGGGAACTGGATGACTGTTGTGCCCTTGAGCACATATTCCACTCTGACTGCTTTAGGAAAATGAACATCTGTATAAATGGGTACAAATGTACATTTCTTGCTAGAAACCAAACAAACTAGATGAGCCAAACAGCCTTATCTCATTTGTAACCCTTTGTTTATACTGTACCAGCAAATGTGCACTCTGCTCTTTTAATAAATGAAGGGGTGAACTGTCACATATCTTGCCACCACAGCACAGCTAGACTTCTGTCCACGCAAGAAACATGTTGATGGAGCAAAGTCGTTGTTTTAATAAAGCCTTAAAATGACTGAAGATCAAAGCTATGGATTCTACCAAAGAGCTTATTCTTGTGTGTTTTGCATAGCCTGGTTTTAAGCATGTGCATATAGACATGAAGTCTTAATCTTGCCCCCCTAAAAATATTTGTAGCCCAAAAGAGAAGAAGGATTTATCAATGACGTTATTTTTTCCACGGTGATTTATGAGAAGATGTTCAGTGCTCAACAATCCCACATTCTCTGTCCTTTTTTTTGTTTAGTTTTTTCTGTCATATTCATTTATTTAAAGGCTTTGGTTGCCAAGGATCTGTTATTAGTGAAGGTAATCTTGCAATGATAATCCAGTTCTGTGTGCCTAACCATTCCTTTTTGTGAGTTACTAAATTCTGAATAGTCGCAACCTGTTTAAGCCCTCATCCTTTGAGAACAGATAAATGGCTTCTTTGGTACATCCTTTGTGAATCATGAGGACAATCACTAAAAGCATACTAATGAATCATGTCCCTATAACAATCAACAACTAAAACAAGCAACAACAAGCAACAACAAAATGCACGCATTTTTCATTAAAAAATTGAAAGCTATTCTTGCATTTTAAGAAATAGACAAACATTTGCAAAATCCATGCAAATGCAAATATGTACATTATAATCTTCATGATAAAAAACTTGTGGAGCATGACTTATATGCATTTCACATCAAGCTGCTTGTATCTCTTCTTTGATATTGGAAAATGCATTTTACGTTTCTTTTACTGTATATTATTTTACAGGCATTAATATGCCTGTTTTAGAATGAAGGTGGACTGTTTCAGATTTTTACCTCAATTAAATTAAAAAAAAGATATTTAGCATTGCAAGCATGTCATGTACAGTATAATTCAATCTATTTTTATCCATGATATTTAATGGCATGTCAGCAGCATGATCTCTGGAAGTCACACGTCAGTTGTGCACGGTTTTGCTGAAACCAAACATACTGTACCCGTGCAATACACAACAGCAGCAAACATCCCTTCACAGCGCAGCATGAAAAGCACGTTGTGCTGGAGGTACTGCTGGGAAGGGCGGGTCCACTTCTGCAGCGCATGAGCTGAGATAAGTCTGCCAGGCAGGATGAGAGGGCTTGGACCAGCCCCTGTTTGGAAGGTTCACAGCATTAAAGCAACAAGGCCAAAGACGAATATTCAATCCGATCACTCTGCTTTGGCCACTATTTAGAAACTTACAGAACAGTAAATAAAAATCACCGTACCTAATCCAAAATGTTTTATACGGTATGTTGCATGACCTAGATTTAGACCTCGTGCCAGAATGCACCACGAAGGGTAATTACAGATTCTTCAGATCTGTGTTTAATCTCTGCTGAGCGACTTTATAAACAAGGTATCCGTCTTTGAGGTACGCCTCTTATCGAAAGCAGATGAAACCGGGGAGTCAGGCAATGTCATAACCGTCTCTTCATGGCACACGAGCTCGCCAGGTAAAAGGAGAGGGGAGACAGGTCTCAAGCAGCGTCTTTTTTTCACGTATCTTATGGAGCAGCGTAAGCAAGCAGACTCTCATTAGGATCTATTTCCACGCTATAATTTCCTGTCTTGTTGTGGTTTTGCTTCTCTGTTGCCACAGGGGAGCTTGCTTGCGGAGAACATGAAAGTCCCTCTTGTTAGTTACAGAGCTGAGGGTTTTAAAAGATGTCAACTTTATATAAACAGCAGCTTAAATGGGAGGCTATAAAATTAAATATTTCTAAGCACTTTACTGGGAGTCTTCTTGCAAAGGGGATCTGAGACGTGGAAAGTGCAAAGTCAAGCTGGTAATGAAAAGGGAAATTCCTTAAAAATGACTTGCATTAAGAGACTCGCTTTTCCTGTTATAAAATCGTATGATATAATGTTTGAAAAGTAAAAGGAGGAAGGGAAATGAAATTTAAGGAGGATAATTTTCTTTTTTTTTCCCTTAAAAATAATATATTTTTTTTGCATTAGGGGCTACAAGTGATCTTCAATGTGTAATACAGATTTGTATTACACATTAGCTATTTGATGATGAAATGTACATTTATGTGGACAAAAACAACTCATACATGCAAAAACCAACACAAAACCTTTAGTCAGGCAATTTACACAAAGATTACACCATTAGCACATATTGCATTGACTTTTTATACAGTTGTATGCTCCTGACATTTGTAAAGAGATCATTTAGCACTGGGAGTATAAGTTTGTTTTTACTGACCAGTACATTGTGTTGCCTGAATTGTCTTGGAGCATGACTTATATGACCAGTACATTGTGTTGCCTGAATTGTCTTGGAGCATGACTTATATGACCAGTACATTGTGTTGCCTGAATTGTCTTGAACTCTCTCTCTTGTGGTTGATTCACCACTGCATCTCTAATTGTCTTGTCCAGATTGAAAAGTGCACAGTTGTGTGCATCAGAGTAGGGAGTAAGAGCTGAGGGGACACAATGGACACTTCTAATGTGTGAGTTACGTTTCAGGAGTGTGGCATTTATCTAGTTGGTTTCGTATTTGAAGAACTCTACAGTATGTTGTTTATGTACCCTTTCCACACATCGTCTCTACCTTTGCCACAATGCTGGGTTTTTGTCTGATTAATTTGTTGGTTTTATTTATTCTTACGCTGTAAATATTCTTGTGGCATATATGTATTCCCCTCCCCCTCCAGAGATCAGTCAGTTTTTTTTTTTTCATTATGACCCCCACGCTACCAGAACAGTTGCCACTGACCCATAAGTTTGGGAAATGAAGGCTTTGTAACAACAGCAACACTTGACCTTAACTCTTTGACTTGCAGCTTGGAGACAACGTTAGTCCTGAAGCCTTGAAGTCAGCTCTGTACCTTCATTATAGGAAGAGACCTGGTGTACAACCAGTCAGTGTCTCCTGCCTAACATCTCAGCCATAACAGTGTATCAGCAGTTTTACAGAAGAAATGGAGGGAGGAGGAATAAGGAGTGTTTTTCATCTATTCATTTAATCTTCTTAAATGATTATAAGCAGCTGAATGATTTCCTTAAATGCTTAGATCTAGCTGTCACAACCTTTGACTCCAATGGGAGGAATTTCTTACGTAATGGAACATGTTTTGTGAAATGCAGCTCCTTTTGATGGGTGGAAACACTGCAAGTAACTTCACTGAGACACCCGCAGCAGATGTTAAAACTAAAACACTGTAGCATGACAGTGTATAACAAACTTGCGAATCTTCGAATGTGATTTCATACATAAAGCGCAAGAATGAAATGACGGACAAAAAAGGTGTTCTGAAACTCGATGCGCTTGTTCATTCAGTGACCTGTTAGGAATGATTAAACCGCTTGAATATTTTCCAGATGTTTCATTTATATTCATCTTGATTTCAGTATGAAACTAGTTGGTTAGATTCGTGTTCAGAAATACATTAAGATTTGGGTCATGTTTTTATTATTTGTTTTCTGTGCAAAATTCTGTACAGCATATGTGTGCTATTCTGTCTCTTCTGTTTCTCCAATAACTTGATAGGAAGTCTCTGGTCCACCAATTTATAAACTGATTTGTCTTCTGTCTCTATCACACTGCTGTGTTGGATTCCCAATAACTACTAGCCGGGTTCGCAGTTTAGGAGTTTAGGAGACTCATCTTTCAGAACGTTTACATGGTCTGAATACTTCCAATCTGGAGTCAGTTTCATAACCCTCCACAGTTCTTTTTTCAAAACAGCGTAGGACTTGTCCATTAAAGAAAAACAAGTTTGTCTGCCAATAGCAACAATAAGAAGGATAACTGCAGCCCTGAAGGAATGTATCAAGAAAGGCTTCTATGAATAGGTTTTTTGAGTTCTGCAGGCTTTTGTCAAAACCTCCCCTTAAAATAAACCATTGCTGATTTTCAGTAGGTGTTTCGATAGGTGTCTGCGCACATTTATAAGGTAAATGCTGATGTACCTCTTCCAAAGTTCACCAACACTTTCATCTGTTGAATCATAAGTGTAGTGTAGGTGCCTAGATTACACTTCATTTCTGCATAAGCAGATTTGTTTGTAAATACAGTACTGTATGTCACTATCAGTTCTGAAGGACTTGGTGATCTGTAGCATATACAATTACTTCATTTGATATAATGTGGGTCTGTTGACATGTCATATTCTGCATGTTCGTTAAACCAGCCAAGCCTTCCAGCCACACTAGAATTTCACACAGCAGATAAGACATTTTATATAGTATTTTTCACACGTTTTTCTTAAATGTAGAGCTCTGTCAAGACATATTGGGTTTCTGTCCATAACACTTTGATCTTTTATTTTTGGAAAATGTAATAACATAAAAATAATACAACATCATAAAAATACATCTAACCCATCTAGCTTCTTTGTAATTGATTCAAGGGCTACATTACATCCAGCCACTTCTTTGAAAACCCAGGGTTTGTTGGGTTCAACAACATGGATAGGTAGCTTGTTTCATACTCCCACAACCATTTGGGGAAAGGAGTTTCTCCTTTTCTCTGATTTAAATGTACTTACATGTAGTTTCCACTTCTGACCTGTAGTTTGTGTTTCACTGTTGATACTAAGGAAGTTGACTGGATTGACTTTGTAAACAATTCATTTTCCAATAAGCAATAGAATGTAAAGGAAAAAAATAGCAAGACAAGAATCAGTTCTTAATATCAATCCAAAACCTTACTGTCTTAACAAAAAAAAGTGATCAGTTCTGAAAAGCAAATATGAATTCAACAAATCAATCATTTGGCAGGTCAAAACAATCATTTGCCATAGGCAGGTTTTTTGACACTGCTTTTTTAAATACAGCCCTTCCCCATTCATTTTTAAAACGTTAAACGTGAGTAGTATTTGTTAAGAGCAATACATTGAAATGAATAACATGAAAAATCTGGAGCTTTATATTATTAAATCTATGTGAAATACTAAGCTAGGAGAGCTGTGAAGACGTTTCTCATTCAGAAATGAATGGGCATGTTTGTTTGAATGTAGCTGTTCTATTTAGAGAAAGATCACCATTTAAGGAAGAATGATGTAAGTTTCACTGGAAAACGTCCAGTCGTCCTCAATTATTTATACAAGCAACATTCCTGAAAAAAAAACTTTCAGATATATTTAGCAAACGTAGCTAGGGTTTAATACAATGTGAAGCTTATGTGGGATGGAAACAATTAAGAAAACCTTTTATGCTAAAGAGCTGAATTTGGAGAACATCACATAACTCCCTGACATACATCAACAGTAAACAGGGCTGTTTGAAATAATGAGCAAATAGAAGCAATGAAGTAATAAAGTGACCATTTGGTTGGAGCGAGCACATAAAAATAGAACCCAAAAAGGGGAAAACTCATTGCAGGAGGTTACCGATGTTCTTTCAAGTGATTCCAAGGTATTCCTATAAAAGCGTTCATAGTATTTACTTCCAAATGTCAGTGGTAGCTGTAACAACAAAGAATGCAAAAAATGCACCAACAGGAGCAGGGCATTACTGGTGGTTGTACATATTGTACAGACAAACAAATGTGAAAAATTCAAGTAACTGACCTCTGCTACATATTTATCCAGACAGCAGAAGGTGTGAGAAGTTTTGAAATAATTGTATTGATAAATACTGTAATGAAAAGAAGTCATTGGCATGAATTGCTTAAGAATGCATATTATCCCTCAAGAAAGGATACTCCCACATAAGAAATATTCTCAATCTCAAACTCTAACAGATTTCCACCTTAAGCCAAAAACAGCACCCATTAAAAAAGTTATGCATTTCCTTGTGTTTGTTTTGTTTGAGTAGGTACTGTATGGACGATATGCTTGTCAAATATTGATCTTACTAACATACTCCTAAAACCAAAAATAAGCATCCTGGAAATACAGTAGTCATACTGATTGGTATTAGGGTTTCAACAGAAGCTTTCTCAGTATGTGCATATGTTTTAAAAAATGAAGCTGCATTTTGCTTGATAATCCTACTGTTTAAAACCTGTGCAGTTTTAATTACATGTTTAAAGTATGGGGTGTATGTAGGATTTCCCTGTACTTTCTAGATGAAACTTCATCCTTGTTTATCAACACATGGAACCAATTTAATCGCACCCTGTATTTTGAAAAATCTGCAGGGTTAAAACTAGAGACTTTTTAAGTGACATCGGCATAACCTTTCATGAAATACCTGTCAGATCTATTTGACTTTAGAGGCCAAAAAGCACATTCCTCTCATTTGGTTTTTTAATGAGTAGCCACGTGTGGATTATAACACATTCCACAGTAAGTAACATGCTTTTTCAATGGAATTTAAATTAAACCATAACATAAATGTATGCCTTTAAATATCTGATATAGTGGAGAGCAACTCACCCAGTAATGCAGAATGCTGATAAACTCAAATATATATCACCTATCAAGATAACACACATACAGTAGTATGTACTATATTACTTTAGGCATGCAATTAGCAATATTAAAAGCAGCAGGTACTTTTATGGAAGTATTTATTTAATAGAAATTTTATAGAAAGGACATTCTGTGGAAAGGAATCGAATCTTCAAGACCTTTCATCTGATTATTACATTTTTATGTCACCACTATCAAGAGACAAAGCTCCCAGTTGTAACTTGCAGAAATAAGTTAATATCAAATCAGTGCACCATGCTCTTGCTATGGATGGTGGCCAGTGCACTATATTGAGTGCTCATATAGCATACCATTTTGTTTTTCCATACTCACACAAGAACTGACTCTGATATGACAGGCTAACCGTCGTACAGGAAAAAGGAGTTAATGATGCCAAAACTAAATATATCATTATAAAATGTCTGAAACCTGTATAGATTGAAATATCAGTATTTCAATTAGAAACAAAGAGCCCACATGTAATGGTTTTATGTACTATTGTGATCAAACAGCATTAGGCATTCATACAGGATATGTTTGCTTGTAAACAGTTTAAAGCTGGAAGATTACCTACAGTATTGTCAAATAATGTGTAACACTCTGGGTGTCTGGGAAAATAGTTATGGTCTGGAAAAAACTCTGTTGAGGTTTCCATACTTAAAAGCTTTTGTCCACGTAGCTGAATTGCAAAAGTTTGAATGTTTTTTCATGTCGAGTTAAATATTCAATACTATCCTGCATCATCTTTAGCTCTCAAGCTCAAATTCTATTAAAAAGTATTCACGTATTCTGGAGGATTCTGAGTTTCACATCGATGTAGAAAAACTGTCCTGCACTATAATGTGCACCATCTAGAGTACCTGTAAATTGAGATAAATAGTAATCATATTAATCGGCAATATTTTTCTGAAAATTCACTCACTAACTAATGCATTTTAGAATTAAGAGGGTTATCACTTTAGCCTGGTCTCTTGGTCTGCTAACTGCTGATGTACTTAGAACTGAAAGCATTTTTTACAAATGGAAACCAGTTTTTACCATTCTGTCTAGTCAGTTCCCAACAGAACACTAAGACGTCGCTGGAATTCCCGTGGTATTCTAAATATTTATATTGAGGTGTATCACTGTAGTTACTATTTCTGAAACATGTTTTTGTGTGGGTAGGGAAAGGAAGGGGGTGACGGAGGAAGGAGGGGTTTCAGAATGATTTTCCATGTCCAAGTTGGAGCAAAAAAAATGTAATCTGAGACAGAGGTAGTCTCTGCTACCAGTGTGCGAAAGATAGCCATGTTTAAAAGGTAGCTGCTTGTACGGATTTATGTGAAGCTATTATGAAATTCTTACAGTTATGATTCGTCAAGACCTGACCATTCAGCAGGACTGATGACGTTAAAAGATAAAGCAGACAAGAGTCCTGTTCATCCTTGTGCTGTAAAGTAGCTTGCTAATGAGAACTTCAGTTGGAGATTCTATTACAATATAAATGTCAATATCAATATCACGCATTGTTTCTCTGTCACACATCACTCTCGCTCTCACATATGACACATCTGACACCAACACACAGGAGGATCCCTCCGCTGCCCTCCTTACGTCACTGGACACAACGCACTCCTGACAATTTGTATTACAGACCCTCCACTCCATCCTCTTCCCCCTACACACCATGCAGACTCCACACTGGAACACAGGGAGTCATTGCACTTCATCTTTTGTGCCAAGTTTCACTGCTTCCTTGCCAGGCATTGCCCCACTCCTTTGGGTGCCAACACCTCCTGTTAGCCCTGGTGCAGCAAGCCAAGTTGTTCCTCAGTAGCATGCACCTACTGAGGGCTACACACACAACTATCTAGTCTAAGACCTAGGTGCCTCAGTATCTCGTATCCCTCTGAGGCCCTCAGCCCTGTTAGCCAGCCTACTAGACCACCTATCTCTCTCTGCTTCCCTGCTGAAACCTAGACAAGATCTCAATTATTCCTCAGATGGATTGATCAGGATTCTTATTAATCTCAGAGATGTGGCTACTTCCAACCGACCCTACCCTGATAGTTCTGTTCCCTCATGTGGGATTCTACTTCTTCTGAGTGCAAAAGACTCAAATCCGGCCAGCTGCGTTGAATTCTGCTGTTCTTCTCAATTATCAGGTGGCCATCTTGGCTTAAGGCCATACCGTGGAGCATTGGGTTTTGAGCCAAGATGGTGTCTTCCCAAAAAGCTGTTTTTTCCACTATATTACAACGCAAATTGAAAGCTCAGTTTGGTCTTATTCATTTTAATAATGGCTTTCAGCCCAAAATGAATTTAGTATACTCTTCCAAACCTTAATTATTGGTCTCTGAGATAAATTTGTGGGTTTGTAATGTATTTTCAGATAATAAAAGTAGCAAATTCTAACACCAGGTGTTATTCAATATTTTAGCTGCTGTTCTTTTAATAAATATAATTACTTATTATTGTCATAGAGCCTTTTCATACAAGAAACAAATGTCGTCCTAAGGATTCACACTGATTTTTTTTAGATCTTCAATGGTTACCAAATAAGTAATACTTGCACAACATATCCTGTGGGTTTAAGAAGAATTGTTTCAATATGCCACAGTCATGACTGGATTTGCAGTTCTCCTGACTTCCCGAATCAAAGTGACAATGGAATCAAAAGTGCTCATATGATTGCATAAAAACAAGCTTTCACATCATCTACTCTGAGGCACCTGCATCATGCAAATGATGTTCAATGCAGTATCTTTATTTTAAAAAACAAGGCACCTAAATAAAACATTTAGAAATGCTGGTATTGGATCAGCATGCACTGTTGTAAAACAACGGTGCATTCCTGCTGTTTAGCTCTGATCTTTTTAGTGAAATTAAACCTTGTTAATCCATCCACCCATCCATTATCAAACACTTACTTCTGCAAACCCAGAGCCTAGCCCAGAAGTGCAGGGTACAAAGCAGGATGCTTTCCCACCACGAAAAATTATATAGTTTGTGGGATCAGTCTGTACTAAACAGTGTTATTTGCACATACTGGAGGAGTGAAAATTAGGGTATAATAACATATTTAGATCGCAGTTGTAACAAAAGTGATTTTGCAATTCAGGCTCTGACTTAACACATGCTGATGCGTTCTCTGAAGGACCACAAAGGAGGAAAAAATGAGTCTTTGTCACTGAAATAGTTTTATTTTCTGCTTGAGCTGATGATAAAACATTGGTGTCTTGTGTCATCTCTTCAAGGCTTTTCCACTCTTCCCTGTGCCAGGTGCAGCCAATGGGTCTGTCCTTGTCAGACCTGGGGTCATAATCAATTTCCCTTCATAAACTGTATATGTATAATCCCATGGCTTGTAGCAAAACCCAGCTAATGAGAGAGACATTTCATTTACGTTTACATAAGGCTAAACAAAAAAAAAGACTACCGCTAATCCCACAAAGAGCCAGTGTGCGCTCTGTTCCAATGAAAAAACAAGACTGTAAATTTTTCTGTCTGAAACTAGAGACAGCTTTTAGTCGTGCCACGTTTTTAAAGAGCATACTGTTACCACCCAGGCATTTGGGTTTCATATCCAGATGCAGGAGACGTGTTAGCTTGCAGATCTCTGCAAGAACACTGATAACATGAGGAGTAAGACGCAGGGGCTTCGTTTGTACTCAGTTGCCTGATTACCCTTGTCAAAAGAAGGACTGACAAGGGTGGAAACAGCTAACCAGCTCAGAGCTTCTCGTTAGCCTGTCAACAGCCTTTGCACGTACTTGTTCGGTACAATTACTTATCTTGCTTCTTCCACACCAGCAATATTTCCTTTATATGTAAAGAATAGTTCAATACCCTGTCTGCTCAACAAACGAGTTTCGGAAATCTATTTTGATCTGTGTGTTCTTTATCCTGGACAAGAAAAAAAAGGACAGGAACTATGGAAAAAAAACACCTTTTTTGACACAACCTCTCCTTGTTGCAAATTAATCCAGACCATCTACTGCTGAACACGCCGCCAGCCATTAGCACTGTTGCCCTCTCATCAGCATTGGTAATAAAGACTTCAATTAGTATCCACTGGTACAGCTGGTGTGGTCTTTTCACTAACAAATAACATGATCGTTTCGAATGAATGCAAATTTCCTTGTTTGTGTCTAAATCTGAAAATACACTGGATCATTTCGAAAGTTGGAGGATTTCAGTGCATTTCGGGTTAATAGACTACAACCTGACCCTAGGCAAAGGATCGTATGGCCTACACTTTTAGTACGGGATATTTATAAGATCTCAGCAACTCCAGTTTCCATGCTCCCACAAGGCGACAAGATTAGATGCGTCTTGAATGGCATTACATGGGGCTGCAGAAGATTAACATTCATATACAGTAGGTTAATGACCACGGTGTTATTTGGGACTGTAACGAAATCATGGTTGAAAGCAATAGTTCCTTAACAGACAATAATTACTAGCCTATTAATACTTAGAAGACATTTTTACTATTATTTTTTATTCTAGAATGGATATCATGGAAACTAAAATGTTTTAAAGAAATAAGATGAAGGCAGCACGGTGGCGCAGTGGTTAGTTCCTGCCTCACAGCCCTGCGGCCCTGTGTTCAGCTCTGGACCTGGGTACTGTCTGTGTGGAGTTTGTATATCCTTCCTGTATTGGCATGGGTTTCCTCCAGGTGCTCCTGTTTCCTCCCACAGTCCGAAAACTGGTAGGTTAATTGGCTTCTGGGAAAATTGACACTGTGTGTCTGTCCCTGCCCGCCTTGCGATGGACTGGCGTCCCGTCCATGGCGTCCCCTGTCCTGCACCAGTTGCTCTGTGTTCCCTCGTCACCCTGAATTGGAATATCTGATAAGAAAATGGAAACTGATGTATGAATTTAGATCAGATTCAACCTGGTTTGTGACCCCTAGATGTAGCTTAGTGCGGAGTATTTCATGCACAGAGCAAAAAAGTCAAATACAGTATATATAGGAAATGGGAAACACTTGAGTTTGAATAGGTTACAGACAGGTATTTATGCTGACACATTGTCTTCTAGACAACGCAGTGAGGCAATAAGAAACAAAAGGATATGTTATAATACACAGTTGAAAGTGCAGCATTTAAATCCGGAGATTTTGTTAAAATTGTGCAATGCACTAATCAGGTCTCATTTAGAATACTGTGTACAGTTTGGTTGCTTGCAACAAAAAATATATTGCTGCTCTGGGATTAGTCTTGTGAAGACCAGGAAAACAACCAGATACATTCTGGGGCTTAAAGGAATGCCCCGCACTGACGGGCAATAAGAGATGTCCTAGTCTTCTTTGGAACAAAAAGTTCACAAGGAGACCTGATTGAAGTATTCAAAATACTCAAAGGGCTGGATAGTGATTCCTGATTTAGTTAGGAATTTAATTTCTGGTTGAAGACCTTTGCACTGTACTGAAGGCCTGGATACACAGTAAGGCTTATCAAAATAGAAAGAAGTAGATCTGTTAATTCGTTTCAGAATGGTTCTCCACTGAGGAAGTGCATATCATGTACAATTTATGCCTGACATGGAAATCGGCAAACTCCATGTGAATCATTTACTTTTCCAAAAAGACTATCATTCGTCAAATAAACTTGCTTTTGTTCAGTTCACGGCCATAAAATACTACGTTTTGTACTACATTTACATCCATGCAAACAATTAGTTACTTAGTTTTAAGTCATTTTTTTAAAAAGCCTTTTGTATAGTTATGGAATACGACCCAAAACTAGTCACATTTTATTCTTGTACTCTGACAGCACGTATCTCTTGCTTTCCACAGAGGCCCAGAGCAACTGAAGCACCTGCAGAACCAGATCCTCCAGGAGCAGCAAGAGGCCGCTCATCCGCGGCAGCCACCGGAAGTCCCGCCTCCGCCGCCGCCGGCCCCACCTCCCTCTCCTCCACTTCCGCCTCCTCCCTCCTTCCAGGAGCTGGAGAGCAGCCAGCAGGCCCCCGCCCCCATGAGCCTCGTCAACTCGCACGGCCCGGCCAACAGCATGCAGAGCAGCAGCACCTTCAACTACGCGCGGCCCAAGCAGTTCATCGCGGCCCAGACGGCGGGGGGCTCTTCCTCGGGGTACATGACCCCTTCCTCTGGCTCATCCGGCTCCAGCCTGCCCTCTCCGCTCTCCCCGCCGAGCCCTCACAAGCAGCTGAACAAAGTCAGCCTGCCTCCCTTCCAGCATTCGTACCCCTACAAAAGCGACAGCATCGGCTCGCCGGTGTCGCCCTCCTTCCCTCCCCCTCCTCCGCCGTTCCTGGGCTCCCCGACCTCCTTGGCTGCTCCGGACAACTTTCCCCTGCCTCCTCCACCCCCTCCTCCTCTGCCTGTCGTCAGCCCCGCAACGGCCCCCTCCTCTGAGGAAAGAAGTTCCCCCTTCTCTCCGCAGCAGACCTCGGCCGTCTTCCTCAGCTCCATGCTTCCCTCCCAGCCTCCCCCACCGCCTCCAGTCAATGCCCTGGGCCTCCCCAAGGGAAACAGCCCCATGTGAGTATAAACCTGTCGGCACTCTGCTATCCAAGCAGTGCCTCAACGCGAACCGCACGCGTTGTCGGAGCCCTCATTCGTCCTCGATACTAAGCTGCTCAGCACAAAGGCACAGCCGTTTACAGCTTGACGCACACAACGTTTTTACCCCCACCCCCCCCGAAATCGCCATATTCCTCTCATAAACATTTACATTGATATAGTTACAGGGAGTCGGCCATTAAAAAAAAAGAAAACACTTCTCTTATAATACAGACAACACTGTGCTTTAGATACGCTGAGGCACCATACTGTAGAACTAATGGATTCAATCAGATAATTCAAACACAGATTCATATACCCAATGATTAACTGATGTAAAAGTCCTGTTGGAATATTATTATTAGTGTTATCAGTATGCAAGCGTTTTACACATACTAGGTAGGTAACGTCAAGGGAGAAGCAGCCTAACTGCTTAAAGGCCTCGGTAGAAAAGACAGATCTGCTAAAATGAAATTTCCTCTCGAATCCAGGGAGTCTGTTGCAACCACCCTTAGGTTTTACATTTTGTGATTATGATACAGATGTTTGAAGATGGTTTTGAAAGCATGTTTTAGGTTCATGTAAACACAGGGATGCTACGCATTCTATTAGATGCTAAGCCTAGATTTGTGGTTTAATTTATTGGCCTAGAAGGGCAACGGTGCAGATAAGTCTGAAAAATAACATTTTGTAAAAAAAATAAGGCAGGGGATACTTTCATATAGCGCAATTCATATAAACCTTTTTTTAAAAAACTTCAGTGATAGCGCTACTTAGCGTGGCACCCTGAATGAAGCAGACCTTGTTGCATGAATTGGGAGGCTGAATTCAATACTATTCAGGCACAACACTAAATTGCTCTTCCATTTAGATAATAATAATAATAATAATAATAATAATAATAATAATAATAATTGCTTACACTTATATAGCGCTTTTCTGGACACTCCACTCAAAGCGCTTTACAGGTAATGGGGACTCCCCTCCACCACCACCAATGTGCAGCATCCACCATTTTGAAATCACTGTTTTCCTGTTATGTGATGAACATTTTATCAGGCCAGGCTTCAGTGTAAAGTAAGAACGATACGTTTTCAAAAGATGTTGGCTCATACCCCCTTGTTTTTCATCATGGAGTGATTCAGCCCTGCTGCTTTGCATCTTTGCAGTGCCTCACATTCTTGCGCCCAAGAGCTGAGATAATGTATCGCACCGAATCTGTCAGCAAATAGGAACAAGAAAATGCCAAGATAGCAGGGTCAAAGTTGGAGGGATTAGAGCAAAAAAAAGACAAGAAGGAGGTTAGACATTCAGACAATTTAAGGACAGGCCCTCTCTGATGTTAATGGTCATCTCCAAGCAGATACATTCAGTCGAAACCCCTATCAGAAAGAATCTTATTCCTGGTAAAGGTCACGGAAACTCAAAGCCTCTCCCATTACTGTGCAACTGAACACAGCCAAGCACAGGCAGGGGCCATTTAGAGCCGAGGAACACCACTTCAGTCCTCAAGGGCTGGAATCCAGCAGGTTTTCTAGTTCTCTCTAAATTGTCAACAGCTGAAGAAATGTGCTACACTGACAGTACATTAGGCTAATGATTAGTTCAGCTACAGCATGCAGAAGCGGAATGCCATCCTGAACACGCTGCAGTTCTCCGGGGCGTGAAGATCTACCCCACTGATTTAGAGAGATAAACCAACCTAGACATCATGTCTTTGGGGGGGGGGGGGACGGAACATCCCAAGAAGTCCCCCAAAACCCAGGGAGAGCGTACAAACATCATACAGGAGGTGCTTCAGTTTAGAATCTTATCCAAAACAGTAGAGTGACCTGCCACTGCACGTCAAAACAAAAGGAATAAAACTACAGCCTTTCAGTTCATTCTAAGTCACTTTAAGAACAAGAGCAAATAGCCTGAGAACTGCAAACATGTCTGCAGTCACGTCAGGGGCAAGTATACAGTACTGTATATGGGCAAATTTTCAATTAGCTTGTCAGTTGGAGCTGACAAGTGATTAAGGTCCACTTGTCTTTTCTGACAGCCTGAAGAGCCTGACTGTCGGTGGAGCTCCTGAATGCCAGTTTCACAGCTCCTTGGTGTGGGGCTCAGCATTAAAAACAACTTTACATATTAATGGAAATTGAAAAATTTTATTATGACTTAATAATCCTAAAAATCATTATACAGTATGTTGTCTAGAATCTAGAAAGGCTTACCATGAGATTAAGAACATTATTTAAACGTAATGTATACCGTGTATGTTATATGTATATTACAAGTAATAGGTTTATTCCATGCTGAAAAAAAGAAGAAAGAGAACACAACGTTTCGGCCGTGGAGCCTTCTTCAGGTGTCGACTGCACGTCAAAACAAAAGGAATAAACACCTGAAGAAGGCTCCACGGCCGAAACGTTGTGTTCTCTTTCTTCTTTTTTTCAGCATGGAATAAACCTATTACTTGTTCCTTTGCAGCCTACGCATGCTGACGCAGCTACCCACCTGAACTATATGTATATTACTGTTTGTATATTATGAGGCTTGTAAAAATGTATATAAAGAGTTAACATTTATATTTTATATGTAACAAAAATTAAATTTATACTACTGTGCTGACTTATATTTTTCTATGGTCTATACAGTGCATCTTTGAAATAAAGCATTAGCCAACAAAATGTAATAAGGGATTTAAAAGACCAGATAGGGAGTTAAAAAAGCAACAGAAACTTTTTTATTCACAAGAACACTCGAGACTTTGCAATAAATCTCAGATGTGTTCTGAGAATTAAGGTCAATATTGTCTAAACTCTTATGGATCTGTTTGTTATAGGGGATTCTCAAAGAAGGCTGTCAGGACTTCACGGATTGCTTCCGACTCTGAGATTCAGGGCACCAAGGATGCTGTCATTCAAGATCTTGAGAGAAAACTGCGCTTTAAAGAGGAACGTTTAAGCAATGGACAGCAGGTGATCTTGTACTCACAAAAAATAAAGGCATTAACGAGCCATTAACTTGTATTAACAAGCAGATGCTTCATAACTGTACCCTGTAGGCGCACTGATGCTTTAAGAAAAAATCACATGACATTTATATCAATAGCATCCTGATGTCATAATGTTACTAAATATCTGACAGATAACACATAATCCCACAAAATGACTTGTCATAAGACCTGAAACAAAATGACTCAGTATGTGTTCATTTACATCCCATTGCACAGCACAGGATGTTGCTTTAGGCTTACTTGGAAATTCTATAGTTTAGAAATCATCAGATTTCAATGGAAGGCAGATGGGTCACATCCCTCCTTTAGTAATTGGTGACACTGATAAGCAACGTGATGCCAGAAAATGGTTACAGAGCATCGTGTAATTTCAATAAAACACAATGAGGGTGACATGCCATGGAAAGGGACCTATAAGGTCTTCCTTTTCACACTTTTGCTTCGATATAAAGTTCAGTAGTTCAGTTACACCCTAATAAAGGTGTAATAAAGATTGAGAAGAGGTGGGAGTCCAGTAGCAAGATTTATTGGGATGATGCACCTGGCTGAGGAGAATCAAAAACCATCTATCACTATAAGTTGATGAAAACCCCTCCCTTTTCTCAGGGAATTTGCCAAGGAGCTGCTGCACTGGTAAATATAGGCGGACACAATCCTACAACTGAGTCAGCAAGAAACACAATATTAATTTGTAGTGGAAGTGGACAGGATTAGGGTGTGCACTTTGGTTTTAAGCTCCCTTAAAAAACTCATTTCAATTCCCGTTACTTTACTTGCTGTTTCTCTTTGGGGATCTTTGGGTCATAGAGAGTAATTTTTTGCATTTCCTAGTTTGAATAATTATGCTCATTACTGTATCTGCTTAAAAACATTTAAAATACTATTTGTACTATGAAAAAACGTAGACAGCAATAGCCATTTTATACATCATAAAATAATAGTAAAAGTGAAATAAATAAATGAAATGGGTGTAAACACTTGAAATCAATAACAGAACACAACACTTACCCATGCAGAACTCAGAACAACTTTTTAATAAATGTTGTTGTCATGGACAACCTTCTGGTGAGGTTCAGCTCACCAGAAGGAACTGGGTTATATGGGTTAAAAGAAAATGTAACTCAAAAGGGTTACATATGAATCTGTTAGAGGAAAATATATAACTACCTTTAACTACCTTTAAGCGAGGTGGCTTCTATTTTTATAAGTTTTCTGTATTCCCTTAAGCCTTCTAGTAAAAGGAATCCAGCTTTAGTGAAAAAAAATAATCAATTTTATGTAAATAATGATATCAAATTTATAATAAACCTAATTCTGGTTAAAGGGGACTGGTACCTGTAAAAAAAAATATTATAGGACCATGAAAAGCTTACTTTTTTAGCATGGCTTAGCTAAAGCAAATGTGCTTTTAAATACTCTGAGGTTTACAGTGTTACAGGGAGTGCAGGACAGCACTGGTACTTATCCACTAACTGAACGCTGACACACATTAATACTTGCTTTCAGAGATTAACATATGAGGAGAAGATGGCTCGTCGCCTGCTGGGCGCTGACAATGCTGCCACTGTCTTTAATGTACAGGAAGCAGAAGAAGAGCCCACCACACAGGTAGGATCAGCTTCAGAGGGGAAGTCATGACAGATATACTGTGGCAGCAGCTCTATCACCCCGCTGCTCACAGCTGGCAGCCTACTGAAGCTCAGCAGGTGTGAGCCTGGTCAGTACCCAGGTGGGAGACCTCCTGGAAAAGCTAAGGTTCCTGCTGGAAGAGGTGTTAGTGGGACCAGTAGGGGACGCTCACCCTGTGGCCTCCTACGGATGAGATGTAAACTGAGATCCTGACTCTGGGTGCAATTAAAAATCCCAGGACATTTCTCAAAAAGAGAAGTCCTGTCCAAATTTCCCCCTGGCCTTTACCAATTTTTGCTTTCTGATAATCCCCATCTATGAATTGGCTTCATCGCACGGTTCTCCTCCCCACTGATAGCTGGTGTGTGGGGAGTGTACTGGCGCACTATGGCTGCCATCGCATCATCCAGGTGGATGCTGCACATTGGTGGTGGTGGAAGGGTGTCCCCATTACTTGTAAGGTACTTTTGAGTGGAGTGTCAAGAAAAGTGCCATATCAGTGTAAGGAATTATTAAATTATTATTGTTATTATTACAAATGCGGTGAAACACAAGCTGTCAGCTATGCATAACATAAACTAAAGCGGAGCAGCATTTAATTGCAACTGTAATCCCACCAAAACAGTGCAGACTACAGCTGCATGCATAGCCTGAATGCACTTATCTGGAACAAGGCTTTTTCCGACAGGGGGGGTTTCTTCATTCCCGACACATTTTAGAAAGTGTCTTCCTCCTCTCTTTTCGTGGGGGTACGACATTTGAAAAGGGAGCCCCATCCTGCGTAGCCTGACTCATGTGACTGCTTTTTTTTGGTGGTGTGGGTGGTGGTGATGATGATGATAAATACATCTGTGTGAGTGAGTTTCATTAGCTCCCATATTTTGAGTGAGAAGATTATTTATTTTTACCTTGAGCTCCTGGGGGTGGAAGTTCTTTGGTCCTCTTGGAAATCAAGGAGTTTGCACACAAAAACAGCCTGTTCCCCACGGCTGGTTCCCATTTCTGTATCAGTTGTATTGTTTGATGTTATTTTATAGGGATTTAATACTTATTTTCACATTGCATGTTTTCTTGTTCCTTTGTTTTATTCATGCAGCCTCACATAAACACCCAATACTGAAAAAGCAATGATAAGATGTAAATATGTAAATTAAACGTTTGGTCCCTGATTGTGATTTCTATTTGCTAGTGTTTTATAAATAAGAACCTCTATGTAACAAATAGAATATATTATATACGTATTTCAGTATAGTGTACAGTATGTAAGACTTCTTTATACCCAAAGAAAACATGCTAGAAAAGTCCATGTCCATAAATGTTCACAACAGAGTTCAGAAGGGATGATAGTGGCCAAGTTCAATTTTGCCTCAGCTGTCCTAACTTGTAATCGTTGCTGATATCATTTCCTAAATAAAAAAAACCCTATAAATACAATATATGAGCCTTTCCCCCTTCACATTTATCTTCTGCATCCCTCTTGGACCTCCTCATGGGGGTCCCAGTGTTTTTGTCTTATGGCCAGTAGGTTGGCTCTCAGCCAAGAGGCTCTGGCCAGATTTCATATTCTTATTGCAATGTGTTGACAAGATATTTTAACTCCATCACTGCTACCATAACAGACAATGATATGGGGTGCTGGCATCATTACTCAGGTGGAGCACTTTCTGGTGTGCAATGTGCAGTTCAGTGGGCTGAATGTAAGACGAGTGACTTAGGGAGCAGTTTGCTGGTGCTTGTGTGGTGAATATTGCCCAACTCAAGTTGTGGGTGCCATGTTTTGAGGAAATGTGCAGAACTTTCATGTCTAGTGAGCCAGGACAAACTCGTTACCTCTCCAAGGTTTCTTTGAACAAAAGCAAAAGCTGAGAGGACAGGCTTTAGCAATATAAATAATCTGTGTATTGGCACAAAGTAACATTTGATTTTAAATGATTATGTCTGAACTGTGTATATTGAAACTGTGTATATCTGTATTATATCTTATATTATTCTTCAATAACTATTGTATTGTGGTCGGAGTATATTCTATAGGGTAATTATATGGAGTATATAGAATGTATTGTATTGTATGGGGTGCACAGAATGTGTTGTTGTTACAGTATGTACCTTATCGAAATTAGTCTTGTAGTCTGTAGTTTGTCCATCTATGTTTGTCCTTTGTCTTTACTGAAGCTGAATTTTCTTTGGACCAGAAATATTACATAAATATGTTTCTGATCTGAGTTTAAAACAGCAACGGAGATAAACATTTGCTATTTCTAACTATCAGGTACAATTAACCTTTTCCATACATTGAGCTGCCTGTGGACACCCAAATAATCAACCTCATACTTCCTGACACTGATGACACTGACATTGATGTCAGCTTGTAATTGAAAAGTTATGTTACACGTGAAGGCCTTTCCAGATGATTCCTAGCTATTATTATGACAACAAAGAATTCTGAATTTATTGGGCGTCTTTTTTCATTACTTTGAGACTCTCCTTGTGCCTTATATACAGTATTAACAACTTAAAAAAAACAATTCTGTAAAAATTGGGTGAGGCATTGCTAAGCTTTGAGTGCATTTTTATGAGCCATTAGCATCTGTGTTTTGCATATATCACCAATTTGTGATTATCCATGGTTGAATGCATGCAATAGTTTCTTTACGCTCATAAAATAAGGGGAGTTGGTCTGAGAGAACGAGAAGCACAGTTGTATTTTGAAGGGAAAGGGACCAAAATAGCGTAGGGAGATTATTGTTCTCATTCTCTTGCTGTTAAGCAGCCACATGTTGAGTCGTTTTCTGTTCCGTGCGGAGTGAGAGTGAGAGGAGTGTTGCTGGAAGTGTGCTCTCGTGTTGTGTGTTGCAGGAGTACAAGGTGTCGAGCTTTGAGCAGCGTCTAATCAGCGAGATCGAATTCCGCCTGGAGCGCTCCCCAGTCGAAGAGTCTGATGATGAAGTGCAGCACGATGAAGGGAGCTCACCTGGCCAGCAGGTGGCTCCCTTCTTTGACCAAAAGCTCAAGCATTACAAGGTCTTTGAGGGCATGCCTGTCACTTTCGTCTGCAAAGTCATCGGAGACCCTAAGCCAAAGGTAATGGGCAAGTCAGTGAGTAAACACGCAGCACGCTGAAACACACATCACTTTGAATATGCTGTATTGTCCCTGATGATGAGCATGAAGATACATAAATACAAAATTCTGCACACACATGCTACTCAATCTGATTTTGTGTGAGCAAGTATCCGCTCTGCTCTTAATGTCTCCCATATTTTGCGTGAGAAGTTTATTTAATTTAACTTAATTCAATTTAGGTTTGTTTAATTTTACCTTGAGCTCCTGGTGAAGGTCCTTTTGTTCTCTTGGAAAATCAAGACGTTTAAACAGAAGAGCAGCCTGTTCCCAAGGCTTGGTCTCCATTTCTGTGTTAGACATCTTGCTTGATGTTATTTTACTCTTTTGCAGGCTGGGATTTAATACCTATTGGAAAAGATTTTGAATATGCTGTATTGTAACTCTGGATATGATATGTGTTTTGAGACCTAAATTCTGTTGGGATCCTCAACAATACAATGCACATACTTTCTGCTGGAAAGTCCATGACATTGTCTTATGATTAGGCCTCATAACTAAACAGTTATTATCCAAGAATTTGGGACTTGCGTAATGTGGTAATTTTGTACTGCCTGTCTTTGGCAGATTTACTGGTTTAAAGATGGCAAGCAGATCTCCAAAAGGAGTGAGCACTACAGGATCAGCAGGGAGCCAGATGGTACCTGCTCTCTGCACACTGCTGCTGCCTCCCTTGATGACGATGGGAATTATACAATCATGGCAGCCAATCCAGAGGTAAGCCATACCAACAACACCCAACAGTAAAGCTTTTTTGTTTGTTTGTTTGTTTTGGCAATTCGAGAATTTCTAACTTTCATAAGTGCTTCAGCTTCAATAATTTAAACCATGGAAGCAGGGCTAACTTTTATCTTGAAAATATTATACATGCAAGGGTGCAGATTTCGAAAGCTAGGCAGGGAAGCTGTACTGGGAAGGAAGATCTCGAAGGAAAACCAGGCTTCTGCTCTAAGTGATGAGGAGATGCTCTTCTCTCTAGACCAAAAATTACAATTCACTGAATTGCACCATCTTCCTGAGTGATACTCATAAGCTTTATGAGTTGGCAGCATAGGATGTGTGATTAATGAATAGTCAGGACCCCTGTTTTCTCTGATCACCATACCTGGATATAGGATGTATCAGATCTTTTTCTAAAGCTTTGGGATGAAAACCCATTATATACAGTAGTTGCAAAGAATTATAATTACCTACGTCCAATCTACGTATAAATATAGGTGTGCATACAGTTTATAAATGACCTTTCATGTTTCATGCTCTTTGATTCAGTTATAAAAGTACATTTCTCTTACACTGACAAATAAAACTTCACGATCACATGCAGTTGAAAAGCTAGTGGTGAGAGCAATGGGGAATGACTAAAGGATTGCAGGAAGGTCATGCACTCAAGCTGCTCCAGTTTTACCAGTCAGTATTACTCACAGTACTTATTCAAGGCTGTCTGAAGAAAGCACCCACAGAGTAATAGATAGGAGCATGTAAATTGTGTATGTGTAAAACTAGGCTGTAAACGTCTTGTGCTAATCCCCTACACACCCAATTTTCAGGGGTTTGTCTTCCTGTTTTGATGCCATATAAGCTGTAATGTGGCTGTGGTTTCCATCGTCTTGTGGTTACAGTGGCTGCAGTAGTGAAGGTTTGTCTGGAAAAGTTCAGATTTTTCCATACCACCATTGCATAGAAGATACGTTTAATGGCTTTCACTAAGCCCTTACTTTCTAATTAGAAAGCCACCAACGGGAATTGTTCTGCGTGTTTGCAGTTTGTTTCTGACTTTTGGTACTCTGGTTTCGGGATGTTTCAACACGCCTGAAATTTGAAATCCTGCAGAATAGTTGGGAATTAACACAACTAGTGGCAAATTTAGATTTTAAAAAAAGTATTGTAGGTAGTGACATGAAAATCTTTTAAGCTAGGTAAAGCTCGCCAAAGCTCAGTGGAAAGTAAAAAATGGTCTATTTCAGAAAATGTCTTGCTGTTTAACTGTTTGCCCAGACTGGGCCAAAGTATGTTCTAAAACAGAGCAGATAAATATGGGATGGAAAAAACACAATTTTACCACTATCAAGGGAAGCCTGCATGCTTTTATGCAGTATGGTTATTTATTGTTTATCATGTAGTACTCTAAAGATAAAAGTGGAAGCTTAATGGCAGACCACATACTGTGAAGTAGCTTCAGAGGCAATTGTGGTCTGTATCATATGCCCAGGAGCCTGTTGAACAAAATGGCTAATAACTCTTAATAGGTTGTTGACAGCATAGTGTTAATATGATACCAAAGTTTGTTACCATTTATCAGTTTCAAGAGCCTTTGTTTGTTTATAAATCATGTCTGGCTGTGAAGGCAGGGTTTAATTATCAAGATTGTCATCCTCTCTGGCACATAACAAGACAGTCATTTGTTATGTTTCCTCAACTGAAGCCAATTCAGAAAACCATCTGAAAAACTAACCAATTTTTAACTATTCTGAAAAAAAGGAAAACAACATTGAACATAGAAGGGACCAACTTTAGCTTTTCTGGATAGTTAACTTTAAGAAAGAAGAAATCAGGCAATTAGGCTGTATGTTTCTTCAGAGAATTATTAATCCAGTTTATAGTGTTACTCACGACAGGAAGCACAGCAATGTTGTCAGCAAGAACTCAAAACAAGTCAAAACAAGATAAGCTGATGACATTACATCCCTAGAGAATTCAATGTTTTAACAACACCAACAAACTTAAACCCAAGTTTCTAGCATCTGTTTTGACTGAGCACATAACCTTTTATTTTCCAGTAGACTTCCCTCAGATTGCGTTCTGCTATGCAAAACAACTGCTCATGAAACCCGTAAAGAATGTTATTAGGAACAAGTACGCTATTATTGATGTGCAAGTTGACCACACTTGGATAACTTTTTTTTTCTAGCAAAACCTAAATTTACAGAACACGTTAAAGTTAAACACATTAAAGTCTTTAAAGAAGTTTAAAAAAAAATGCTGTAAAACTGTAATTGTTCCCTCTTTTATTGTGAAGTGTTCCCTGAAGCAACGCTCAGGAGCCCAAAGTTAGTGTCAGTACTGCTGACCTGATGAAACTCCACGATAAAGCTAGCTGTGGTTGACGTTTCCCATCAGCCTCCTCAGTCAGTTCACGGCCCCATTGGCAGAGCAGCTCATGGGAGAGGGCTTGTGGGTTTTGGGATCCTGACTCTTGGTGTCTCTCCGGCTCTCTCTGGCTCAGGGCAGGACAAGCTGCACGGGCCGGATGATGGTGCAGGCGGTCAACCAGAGGGGCAGGAGCACTCGTTCCCCTCCAGGACACACCAGGAGGTGGGTGATTGAGGAGTGGGGGGGGGGAGACACGTTCCTGAGGCTTGCTGTAAAAGTGGAACTCAGAAACGGGCATCCTCTTTGTGGCTGTCAAAGGAATGTGATTGTTGTACTGCTGTCAAGATTCTCCACAGGGTGAAAGCTTTTGAGGGGCGAAGGACCAGGGGGAAAGACTTACAGATTTGGAACCACCACCCACCCCACCAATCCTTCGAGATTCATTCTCCTTCCAATTACCCGATCATTCTTTTTGGTTTAAACAGCAGCCCAATCAATCAACTTCACTCTGCAATTTTCAAGAGTTTTCAGAGCGGGGGTCATCACAGGGTTACACCAAACCCCCCCCCTTCTTTTAACATGACATCAGCTGCATACTTTACAGTAAGTGGTAAGGAGCCAGATTTGAAGCCAACAACATATTAGCCCCAAAGCCTTTCTGCCCTGTAGGTCTCAAAATGCAAAAATGTTTTTTTCAAAACAGCTTTCCAAGCCGGTTTAAAATTCCTCACTTTCCACAAATGTTTTTTAAGTTTGTGTTTGATTTTCTGGAAATGCTGGGATAGGATTACATTTTCCCCAACCCGAAAGACGTTTGCCATTATTTTAACTGGTTTCATGTTCTGGTTTCAAGATGGTTACAATTGATGTTTAGTTATGTGGTGAAACGGAATAACATTTTGCTTATTTTTCTAAAATGTTGCTTTATTAACATTTTGTACTGTAGGCATACAGTTAGCAGGCAGTTATTATGGGTGACTACCTGGAGATTTTTTATAAGCGTATTAACATTTTTCAAGAAGAGGTAATTGGATATTTTCAGTTGGGTAATAATAAAGGTAGCTAAAACTCTCCAAACAACCTCAAATGACGGGAACTAGGAGGCCGATAATGAAACAATGTCTAGAAAGTGTCAGACTGGCTAAATTAAGGAAAAATTAAAGACATTTAAAGCAATTTTTTTTAAAAAATAGAAGGACTGGTTTGGTAAGTCGTGTCTTCTTCAAATATTTTTCGAAGAACTTACTGTTGAGATTATTAATAAGACAGTATTTGCCTTTGAAAAATAATGGATTGCTTCCATAGGAAAAGACTGCTTTAACATACAGTATATTATACATGTGATCTATTAGTTTACTGCATGTTGAAGCAAGGCTAAGGATTGAATCCTTTTCGCAAATGTTCCTTACCAACAACTGGAAAGTAGACAATGGAATACAAACACATGTGTGACTGAAAGCAAAGCACATCCTTGTGAGAGCATTTGCATTCCAAGAAATTGAGCATAAGAGGAAGGTTTATAGTATTATTATTATTATTGTTGTTGTTGTTGTTATTATTATGAGGTATTAGCAGAAAAACTGGCTGTAGCAGGAAGAGGAGGAAGAAAAGTACTCAATGAATGTGCAGAAACTACCGTTTGTCTCCTAAAACTAGAAGCCTTCAAATGCAAGCCTAGGAGTGCTTTAGCAGGGTGTACCTCAGTAGGTAGACACAGGATTGCAGTTATCTCTTCAGCATCTTTCACCACCACTACCACAAAACCAAAATAAAGAAAAAACCTTTAGCAGGCTCCATAATCTTCCTCTCTTTTTTACTACCAGGGCGTAACAGCTTGCGAGGTGTGAAAGGGAGGAGGGAGCATTAGGTCACCTCTTGGAAAGCTTTCCATTAACAAGTTCTTGTGGTTTGTGCGGTATCTCAAAAAAACGTTTACGGGACTTCTGACAGGTCACCTGAGATAAGACTACACATGAATGACGTATGCCGTCTGACAGGTCACCTGGGATAAGACTACATGAATCACACATTGGTCTACTTTGCAAATAGATTACTCTGAAATACCTTTGTGGAGTAAAACCCACATGCTTTGTTTCATCCTGTCTAAATGATTTGCCTCTTAAAACTTTTCAGAATATACAGAGGTCAAAGAACATGATCTGTTAAAAGTACAACTTTTTTTTTATAGCAGTGGATTTATCCATCTCACGAAAACAGATGTACCCCTTCTAAATTTGGAGAATTAAAAATAACTCTAAAGGCTTAAGGTCATCTAAATAGTAAAAAAGTAAATAGAACATGACAGACTTAAGGGGCAACGTCTTATGAACATTGTGAACAGTGTTTTTTACTCCCCAGAGCATGTAACTGTTTTTTTTCTTATAGTGCAGACTTGTGTCAACTAGCCAAAATGATTTTCCTGCAGTTGTCTGCCTTTTATGATCAAGTCATGGCATTTGACCTAGAGGACTTCATTTAATATTTGTGTAAAACAAAAGCCTCAAAATAGAGAACTGCAATAATTTAATGAGTACAAACACAGTCTGTCTAATACACTTTGTATACCCAGAAACCATATCAAAAAGGGCAACAGCAAACGATGCCACTGTATCAGTTTTCCTTGACTAGCTGCTTGCAGTAATTAACTAGTGAGAATGGGTGGGCTTCACAAGAAATCTGTTCTTATAAGGCAGAATTGCAAGATGGAAGTTAATGTGGCACACCCTTGGTTTGCAAATGGAGTTACTTACTGAAAGGATTGACTTCTCCAGCGAAATCACCCGTTCCATCTGACATTAACGTGTAGCTTGACGTGAGCTGATGATGTCCGAAGTGCCATAGCACCGGTGAGGCCAAATGAGGTCCACAAGCCTCAAAAACGATGAACGGTCTGATGAAGCACACGTTTTGTGATGTTAGGTATCGGGGAATTCCGAAAGGCACTGTGAGACTTGCGGCTCATCTGTGGTAATCACTCAGAGGCTGTGTTCTGTCTCAGACCTAGGTCACGGTCCCGGGACAGCGGGGAAGAGAATGACAACATCCAGGAACGTCATTTCCGACCACATTTCCTGCAGGCACCCGGGGACCTGATTGTCCAGGAGGGCAAGCTCTGTCGGATGGACTGCAAGGTGACGTCACGGCTCTCTGCTGTTTGACTTTGGACTTTAATCATGAAAGGAAAGGGAGAAAACATTAGCTATAATACTGTATGTGTGTGCACTTATGATCTGGCTTCAGTAAAACACTTCCTCTTAGCATGTTTCATGGCCAAATGGGATCTTCAAAATCAGTCTATCTCACAGTTTTAGATAAGAACTGTTCTGACATGTTTTTGCTGATCACAAAAAACCTGCCTAGTAACAAAATGTGACTCCTCAAATTCCGTTTTAAGTTCTATTGCTCGAGAGAAGAAAGAAAACGAGGAATCATGTGCATTGTTGACATGTTGGAGAAAAAAGCCATTTTCAATTTACTTTGGGCCTTTACTTGTTCTTAAACAGCAATGCAAGAAAAATCAAAATATCAAAACAGACACTTTTTTTAAAATGGAAGTCTACAGTATATGTCTATTGCGAGCCTTTAAAACTTGTGTTTGTTTTCCCATTACAAATCTTGCAAAGGCTGGCTTCTCAAAGGAGTAGTTAAGCATTGATTGCTGTCTGTCAGGAACGATGGAAGTTGTATTGACAGAATTTGTCAAGATTAGTATGTACTTTCAAATCTATTTATTATTTTTTTACATCAATTTAATTCTTAGAAATCTTTCAGTAAAACGCCGTTGGCAACATGAACTCGAATTTCTTGTCATCGTTATTGTTTTAGTATCAACAAGCTTAAGCAACAGGAATTATGTTTTAACTGTTGACCTTTTTCTCAAACTTTCATGAGGAAAAAATGTTTTATGATAAGACTTTGTTATTTGTAATTTCAGCTTAAAACGTGTGGCTGTAGCCAAAACCAACGTAATTTCATACCATGTTTTTGTAATTCTGTACGGTACTGTATTTAATGTAAACAAATTCACATGCATAGAATATAGTACAATATTACATCATTAGGAATATGTCCAGAAATACTGAACTGCTGGCAGTACTGCATTCCATTGATAAAAGCTTCACATGTATAGGGGTAAATTATACAAGAAAAGCCAACACTCAGCTCTGAGTGTTCATGAACCTAGCCTTATCCTTCTAGAGGTTTCTAGGCTGAAACCTCTATTAGTTAACATCATAAGAGGAGGCAGCAGCAATCTGGGTCTGTCATGCCTGGTTCATGTGGCTGGAGTGCTGTCTCTCTTGGCCTGTTTACTTGACTGATTGACATGCATAGCACTGTAGGAATAGGCCTTGTCACAGATGACATGAGCAACAGCCTCCAGCCAATAAGAAGCTCCACCGTTTGAATTAGACTGTTTAAAATAAAAGTAACCCCAGTCTGCAGAGCTTTGTTCTACTACTGGGCTATCTGGGCTACAACTCATGATTTGAGTTAAGTCTCCTTTGTGGACACAGCTGTTACATTCTTGAGCAATACACTTTATCTTGAGTGCTTCAGTCTGCCCTTTACCTCCATAACTGGGTACCAGCTTTCAAAAACCTGCGATGGATGATCTAGAATGAGTCTTGTCTTCTCAGTTCACACCCCAGCCCTACAAGCCGTTAAAGTCTTGTAAGGGACTTTACTTTTTCTATCTGAAATGATCTATTAGTAATTTGACTGTATACCTTGTAAGCATTAAGCATGATGAAAATATAACGTTATGAACTGTTTCAGATTTGGCAGTGCTTTAAGCAAACCTATCATGCCTTAGTTGTGAGGCATGGATGGATGTTCAGTTCTTTGTGCAGGAGCACACATCGTGAAGAGCCTGTTGTGATCTCAGCCATGGCTCTGCATGCGCAGGGTATATTATACTTCAGTAATGTTCAGTTCCAGACATGAGGCTGAAACTGGACTGCCAATGCAATTTGAACTTAAATGAAGTTCCCTAGTGAATTGAAATTAGAAACAGTGGGGAGATGTTCCTGTGCCAGTGAGCACACAGAGCCAAGCAAGCTCTGAGCAGCGCTCAGCGTGCCAGCATGCCTACAGGAAACTGACTCACTTCCAGTAAGACTGAGAAATTGCTGCATTGCCTTTTTATTCCACAGCAGTTAGTGTCCAGTGAACATGTGAGAAATGTGTTGATTGCAGTGGTTACAAAACCAGCTGAAAAAATATCCAGTGTACTTCCAGGTAGCAAATATACAGTAGTTTGCTTATCATTATACAGAACAGATGACCAGTTTGAAGCAACCAAAGAACATGTATATTGTGTGTCAATGTAAAAGCTGAAGTATATGGATTAAGATATACATTGGATGAATTTTTAGTCAATTCATATCATTGTTTGGGTTTCTAAGGCTCTCAGTGCTTTCTTAAACGTGAGAAAGCTTTAGCATACTGTAAGTGGGGAAACGATGCAATTTACTACTAATTAGCCTAATGCTGTCCCTGTTCTATTTAAGTAATGTTTTTGTGCTCATAGGAATTAGTACATATACTGTATACAGGTTAGTGGACTGAGCACATTACAGTCATTATATGGCACAATTAAATGGATATTAGATACTTCCCCCTTTTTTACAGGAAAGCAAAGGAAACCTGTCTTTGGATGCAGTCCAGAATAAGCAGTTATTTAATACATCCCACAAGGACATTATTGAACTTATTAACCAATAAACAATTAAAACTGAACACACACAGCAGTGTGCATCACACCATTACAGCAGTAATGGTGAACTGGCTGTATTGGAAGGACCAAAGAGAACAAATTGCATGTTGGACGTCTTGGAAACATTTCAAAAAAGCTTTTAAATTTTCCGAACAGTGGGCTAGATTCTTCTGTATGTTTTTTTAGCAGGATGTTGTGTATTTGGTAATAAAAGAGAGCACACAGCTACAACTACTGCAAGGAAATGTATTAAAAGACATTCATAAATTCTCTACATTTTCTCTCAGAAGTTATTTTTGAGTATTATCAGGTCTGTGATGAGAACTATGTAGGCCACACACTATAAGAATATACCAGGACATTGTGTTGCTGAAAAATGTGGTTCAAACCGAATATCATTGTGAATTACACAAGTGGTCTGTATTGCTGTGCACCTGAAAGAGGTTTAAGCTTCTATGATAACTTTCAGGTATGCAAACTGTGAAAGAGAATAATTTAATCACAAGATGGCATTTCTTGTGAGAAAAAAATAGAATAATCTTTTTTCTGGTGGAATATGATACTACTGTACATATGGTTTTGTTCCACTTCTTCAAATGCTCTTAAAAATGCAGCAATTAAGATTTTTTTGTGAAATGTTTTTTTAAAAAACAATAAATGATAGTTTCTGGTATATTTTCTCTTTGTAATGTAAACCACATTAAAAAAATCACATTAACCACTGTTCCGTCATATTCAGTCAAGTATTTGTTTCACTCAGTAGAATTAATCACTGGATGTTGCTGGTCTTCTTTGCCTTCAGCAACTCCCACAACAGTACGTCTTATCCATGTGCTTTTCCTGTGGTAAATTTATTTTCCCTTTCATAATATCATGGAGTCAGGGATAAAATGACCATGCTATGCAGCAAATCAGAAATGGTGTGGTATTTTAATTTTAAAAGTCAATCATTTTTCCTTTACAAATTCCTTTTGATCTCGTACACTGTAGGGTGAATGTGCTTGTTTTCAATTGCAGGTGAGTGGATTGCCAACACCAGATCTTATTTGGCAGCTGAATGGCCAAACTATCCGGCCTGACAACTCTCACAAAATGCTGGTGAGGGAGAACGGAGTGCACTCTCTCATCATTGAGCCAGTAACCTCCAGAGACGCGGGCATCTATACCTGCATCGCAAGCAACAGAGCTGGGCAGAACTCCTTCAACCTGGAACTTATCGTCGCAGGTAAAGGCGTCACTCAAGTGGCTACAGTAGATTCACCTGGCCCAGAAGCGACCAACATATTCCGCTCTAAAACACTTTCATTGTGGTAGGATTTGAACTGCAGCAGCAAACAGATTTTAAATGATTAAATAATTAAATGCTCCACCACACTCAACCAAAAAGGAAATCTGACCATTAAATAATGTTTCGGGATTGTTAGAAGAGCAGGGCGTGGGGTGAGGGTGGAGGGGGGGTTCTTTTGTAATGTATCAGGTATTGTCATTTTCCAGAAGGTCTCAATTCCATGGAGTCTGAGGTGTCTAGATTCTAGGTGACAAAAAAACGTTTTTTTTTATCAGTGCGGAAAACCATTAAGTTAAGGGCCATTAAGGGTCATTAAGTCGGATTATAGGAAGAGACCTTCACAACAAACTGGGGCTTACATGTACTGCTCCTCAGCAAAAGCTACACAAATGCAAACATACAGTACTGTAGCTCAAATACGAAATTCCAGCCCTGTCCTGAAAGGTTGACGTTGCTAAGGAATGGATTCTGTTTTTTTTTTTGCAGCTAAAGAGATGCACAAAGCCCCCGTCTTCATTGAAAAGCTGCAAAACACAGGTGTAGCCGAGGGTTTCCCTGTACGCTTAGAGTGCCGTGTGTCCGGGGTGCCATATCCACAGATTTTCTGGAAGAAGGAGAATGAATCTCTTACTCACAATACTGATAGAATCAGGTAAGGGCATTGCAGAGTATTTCTTGCAGTGGTCCGGTCCTAAAAAACACAAATTTTATAGCTCTTTAATAGAATTTTGACAATGTTCAAAATCTAAAATACTGTAACTTCATTAAAAAAAGCTGCAGGAAAACTGTCCAACAATATAATTGTCGCTGACAAACACAGTCCTTGTAATGGTTTGCGAGTAAGCACAATGAATCCGCATCTTATGTGTTGTTTAGAGTTGTAAAAATGCACATTTTGTGCAGAATCGGTTATTTTGTATTGTGCCTTGTATTTTTTGTACACGTATTTCTGATGATAATATTGTCAATTGTTCGACCAAAAAACTCCAAATTGCATCCAGAATATTTTAGGAGTTTGTATGACAGCCTAAAGTGCTGTTCTTTCTTTCTCGGTGATTTTGAAAGATTTCAATTTTGAATAAAGCAAAACAAGACATAGCAAGTTAGCTTTAATTACTCCCCCCTCTCCACACAAGTTTCACATTGATCTATGGTGCGTTAGCTTCTCTGATTTGCTGGTGTTTTAGAAGTCTAACTTAACAACTCGTTCCCTTGAATCTCTTCAGCATGCACCAGGACAATCACGGATACATCTGTATGATAATACAGCCGGCAAAAAAGGAGGATGCTGGCTGGTACACCATATCTGCTAAGAACGAAGCTGGAATTGTCTCAAGTACTGCTAGGCTGGATGTCTACAGTAAGTTCTGGGTGTGCCAGTCACATTGTGAAGCCCTTTTCACTGTTAATTTGTGATATATACTTCTCTATCATTAATTAGCATCACAGGTAGCTCATATCTATGAAGATGTAAGAAAAAAGTCCACAGGGTCTTGCTAAAGTATTCGGCTCCTTCCAAGGTTGAACCATTTTGTTGAATTGGAAGTGATGTCTGCACTTTTGTTGATAGTGAATTTTTTTCATCACAACTTGAAATGTCAAGATGAACACATTTGTGGATTAAGCATTCAAATTTGATATGAAAACCCCCTTCACCCATCAGAGTTCCTACCTCAGGTCCCCCAGAATCCAGCACTGAAGCTTAAGAACTACAACAGGTGCTCCTACAGTGTATGTGCCACCTTAGTCACATCCGGCCACAGCCAAGCCAAATGCTCCACCCTTCTTCCCCTGTAGCTCAGTGGCAGCAGCACTCGCAGACGCCCAAGCCGAAGAAGGTGCGCCCGGCGGCCAGCCGTTACGCGGCGCTGACGGAGAAAGGACTGGACGTCAAGGCGGCCTTCTTCCCCGAGGCCAACCCCATCAGCCTGCTCACGCAGCCCGAATTGGTGGAGAGCGACGACCTCTAAAAACCAGAGTGGCGCCCCCCCCTCCACCTTCGAGTGCCGGACCCAGACCCTGCCCCGGACTCGGATTAAGGAAGAAGCCGTGCTCAAAGAGAAGATCCTGGCCTTCGAACGTGACCACGCTCATAGACCCTGCATTCACTCTCGGCTCACCGGCGGATGTGCTGGCATACAGAGTCCTGAATGAGATAATGCACTGCAAAGGTTTCAGCTCCTATTTACTTGCATCAGATTTTGATTGTTTCAAGGATACTCTACTAGACTGTAGCCACACTATCCATTAAATAAGTATTCGTATTAGTCTCATGCAACATTTAAAGTCAGGTAAATGTGCTACGTGCCAGGTTTCTATTGCATGGTTTTTGGATACAAAACTCATATTTTCTAAACAGCTGGCACAGCACAGGTAGGCTTTTTTATTTTAATATAAAGTGGCTAGAGTAGCTCAATATGTGTATCGTTTTCAGGTATCACTGCGTACACATCTTATTTTTGAATACTGAAAATAAAAAAAAAACCGAGTATACAACGCATGTACTTGCAAGTTCCCTGTTCTAGAAGAACGGGTTAGTTTTCGAGAAAAAAAAAAACAGCAATATTTACGTCACTCTATTTTTCAGGTTAGTGATGAAATAAGTGCCTTTGTGCAATTTAATGTGACGTGTATGTACATCGTAGTAATACACAGTCATATTTTTCATCAAATGTGTCGACTCACAATGCATGTTACGAGGTTGTCGTTTTTATATGAGAATCCTGAGGGTTCCACATTCTTAGTGATACAGAATAACGTGAATCACAGGGAGGGCAAGTGGAATAAACAAAATCATCCCTGCCTAGGGGACAGCGAACAAAGATGCTGAAATGGCTGTTTTTCTTCGTGGTGCCTTAAGGTGTAAAGCAGTCATTTCAGCAAGATCTTATGCAGTATACAAATACAGAACACCTTTTGTTTTTTACGTGTACCATTTTCTCATTACAGCCCACATAAACAGCTATAGGTTTTGCACAAGGTTGGGTCTCCTTTCCTTTTTTTTTTTGCTGAAGCTGTTGTGTAATTAGTAAGAGAGTTTTTGCCAAATGTTACCAGTTCCATGGAAAGCGTACTGTGGTTCCTGTGATAAGTTGAGCGAGTTAGTGCAGTAAGTTGATAAATGGATGTTGTCTGCTAGTGGGGAATGCGAGGTAAGCGCAAAGCAGAGCCCGGCAATCAAACCTGTAGATAAGTAGCTAATGTAGGGGTGGATAGGTTAAAGCAAATGTCAGACAAATGAATGAAATGGGTTAAGACATTAATACTCAAGATTGTTTGCTTTGCCTTTGTTCTTTGAGGCCTTTAGTCTTCAAATACCTAAAGCAAGAAAGATAGGTTTCATTGTGGAGGTCACACGCAGCTCCATGCTACATTTATTTTTTGCATAAGAGAAAAGAATTAACAACAGCTTTACGCAGAAACTTTCAGTACAGTATTTTGTAATCCCTTTGTTTAGGCAAATGCATACCCTAAGCATGATTCCTATTGTCAAATGGGTTCCTATAAATTATAGCAGTGCCTTGAGGATCACTTTAGCATATTTTGAATTATTTATATTTGTGCGTGAACTACATTGTAGACTTTGTTTTTTAGGTACTAAGGCTTACTTTTATAAAGTCATTTGTGCAAGGATCTACAGGCAAAGTAGGAAAGCAAAACATTTTAGAAAATAAAGCTTGCAACTACTACAGACACTTTTTGCTAACAAGAGCTAATATCTCTTAACACAAGAATTTACATATTTGGTTAAATATTCATTCTATCCCAGGTAACAAAATGCATCTCACTAATACCTGTTCATCTCCACAGATTTCATCACTGTTTCATTATATTGTGTAAGTTAGTTCTATAGTACTATTTTTGTCACCTTTTTGTTTCCATGCTTTCTGGTGCTTTTATGGATTGTTCTCCTAACTTTCTTTTGGTTTAAAAATAACAATAAACATATCTCTAAGTAAAAACTCTTGAAATGTACTTTTCTTGAAACATTTCCGAAATACGGAGGAAAGGTTACACAAAGTCCCTTTTCATCGTTGACGTGTGTATTTATTTTTTATTCTAGCCGAGTCTGTATTTACTTAAACGTAGGAATCTTCCACACATCAAACCGAAATTTGACAGAGTAGGCATGTGACATTCACATGTTTGATCAGGAATTAATTTTGGGCATAATACCTGCTAGAAATTCCACTTCTCTTTTTCCTGGGTATGAAAGTGTCCAAAGCTGTCCTGCCTCTTTGCCCTGGTTCCAGAAAAACTCTTTTAAATCTGTCCTTGAAATTAGGAGGTGGACACGAACAGGAACACCCCAGTTCAGTGTGCAGTTAGTTGAAGTAGCTATTGACTGCATGAATACATCTCTCTTGTGCAGCTACCTTTACCCTGAGGAGAAGTTCAAGTACAATGCCCTCCCACCATGGAACATTACTTTTCTGAAAGGTTCTTATATCTAGGGGTAACCCAGCTCCGCCCAATTCCCCTAGCAGAGCTTCTTGTTTGACCCTCAGTTTGGCTTATGAACCTGGTAGCTAAAAAGCTGTTAGAACAGGCAGTCAATGGTTTAGTCACAATCACTGAGCCGACAAACTGGAGTTGGCAGTGAAGTCTTGTACCAAAATGATATAATATTTTTGACATCTTTATGAGCTGCAAAAGGAATTTTGTCATCATTTGACAAAGACAGTCATGCCTTTTATGCACTTGAATCACAAAACTCTGTGTAGGAAACGGCAACAAGTCACATATTTATTCTAGGTGGTGCCGAGCCCCATGTGAAGCTTTGACTGAGCATGATAACCAATAGAGGAGACGTGTTTTGCCCCGTATGTGGCAAATAAAATATCTCCTCTATTGGTTAGAGAACAGCTTAGTACAAGAACAGATCTTTCTCTGGGAAAAAAGAATAGCACAGATTAAAACCCCCAATAAAATCCAACTCAAATAAATGAAGGGCAGGAATACAATAAGCAGGAAATGTAAAATCTAAGCCTATAAAAAATGCAAAATGCCTCAGAATTGGCCGAAACAAATCAGCATGAGAGATGTTCTCCAATTACTGGAACCACCTCATGTACACTCCCTGGGCCCTGTTCTTGAGAGGTATTTCATTCTGAGAGGGCAAATAATCTCCAGTAAGAGTCCGTAGATACAAACCTTTCTTATTCTAGCAAGAGTCACCAACAGGCCACAAGGTTAATTCCACCATTCTACAAGAAAAAATGCTTTCTAATTGGCCGTCTGTAAAGAGTTCAGGAAAACTTTTGTAAGGTTTGTCTTTACGAAACATAACAGACTTACATTGGATCCATATCGGAAAACACACTAGACCACAGGTATTTCAAATTCATACAAGATTGAATTTGTCCTGTGAAAAGCTGGACAACTGGGTCTCCATCTGTGTGTTCAGGTCCTGAAACTCGGTCAACCCGAGATCAGAGAACCTATCGAAGATAAAAAATAAAACTCGAAAAATAAAACTTAAGGTACTCTAGGTAGAAAAACAATTCTTGGTTTGCAGCAATAATTCGTTTTAAAGAAGAGAATTTCTTTCCCTTACTTTGGATCATAGAACATTAATATCTTAAATGTGGGTTTTGAAGTGAAGCTAGTAGTGTAATTATGTTGTTGTAAAAGGCAAGCAAAGCATTCATACTTAGTTGTCATGTGCTCCCAGTTTTGACATTTTTATGAGCTGCAGGACATTCTACCATAACAGAAATGTGTAGATTTATAGTGTGAGAGAGGAAATGGTCACATTTGGGATTGTTAAGACCAATTATCAACCAGAAAAAAAGACCTTTTTCAGCCACTTATAAAACAAAAATCTACATGTATACAAACCTAATACCTTATATGGCCAAAATAAAAAATCCTTGTGATGTCCACATCATCCCTTTTCTGTGCAGCCCTTTCCAATTATTTTAATGTCGCCAAAGTGCAGTCATAGACAGTAATACCAGAAAGATGCATCAATAAATTCTACAAGGAAATGAAATACACAAGATTATAGAAGAATTAAAATGATAAATGAAAAATACATCACACGTCTTACTGTCCCACTCATAAGTTATTCTGTACAAATGTACAATCAGCATGAAGAAAACAGAAGTTTTTGTATCTGCTTAAATATACAGAGAACAGTTCTATAAAAAGCTTCAAATACAGTATAAAGCAGTAAGAAAAATAAGCATCCTGGAAAAAGGTTACCAATGGAAGAGCTCTCACTGCTTCTGAAAGATGAAAGTTTTGGCACTTGACAAAAATGGTTATACAAGACCATCACTACTCAGAACAACACGGTCATTACCATCACTTTGTGATAAGACTTGGTTTTTCTCTTCATTCCATAACTGCGAAAAAAACTACATTCCTTAATCTCATTTTAACACATAACTATCTAACAACAGCTCTAGAACTTCTTTCAGTAAAATATGCACAACAATTAAACTTAAATGACCAAATAAATGACAGAATGAGATTAAATGACGTCATTCCAAAGTACAACTTGCTGGTTTTAATGTTTAATTAGTTCTTAATCACTGATGTGTCTTTCTGTTTTACTGTACAGATTTTTCCAGAACTACAGATCATGTCAGAGTAGAACATGGGGACTATTTAACCATTTCAGCCAAATCTCATCATGAAAAAGCAGCTTCTTTTATGGCTCTCCGTTGTTCGAATGACAGAACCGTGCCGTGATCAAGACATTTGTCCACAGACGAAACAGCCAGGAATTCCAGTTCACTCCCAGACACCGGGAGATACCGCTGGCTTTACATGACCAGGTGTAGCCCCCCGTCAACAACGACCACTTGGCCGGTCACATACAGGGACTCGAGGAGAAAGAGGACAGCCTGGGCCACCTCCCTAGGCTCCCCAAAACGTCCCAATGGGATCTTCTTCCTCAATTCCTCTTCCTTCAGTTCCGCTGTCATGTCCGTGTGGATGAAACCTGCGGACAACAGGAACAACAAAGTTCTTTTACAGGAAGACATCCACACAGTGGTGTATTTCACGACCCGACACAGAATGCATCCAGCTCCACACTAATCTCCATATTTTCAGAAACGTCTTAAAGAAGGGCGTGACAGCATAGTCTTTGACATCCGTTTTGATCCCTGGCTCAAGAAACCCATGATGGAAGTAAACAAAGATGATGTAAGGAAATGTATGTGAGAAAGTCTAGCGAAGAGGCTTAAATTCTCAAGAGCTTAAAACTGCATTTGAAAAAGTAAAAAAAGAAAGGCTTTCTGTTACTCTTTAAATGACAGTGGAAACAGCGTAAGATTTATTTATGGCAGCAAAGGAGAGGTAGTGATAGGAATCCTTTTGCCCCAAAAAGCACTTTAAACAATATTGAGAAAACCAAAAAATAAGTATAGAAAATATTTCAAACACCAGGTACATAATGTGACATCAGTTGAAGAAATACAACCATTACATTTGTTAAAAATTGTTCTTATAGGCCATGAGCTATGAGCATTATGAGCAGTTAAAAAGTTCAGAAAACACTAATGTCTTTTGATTACAAGAAGACGTGAATTACCTGGAGCAACCAGATTGACACGAATATTTCTTCCGGCAACTTCTTTGGCGAGAGAGCGTGTGAATCCCTCCAGTCCTGCCTTACTGGCACTGTATGCGCACTGGCCAGCATTGCCCTTTAGACCAACAACACTGCCTATAGGAAATACACAAGCTCAGGATCAACTGGGTCTTCATTAATCCCAGAGAAATTGCTCTGTAAGTATGGTCAATAGATGCTGGGAAACTACATTTGATGGTAGGGAACAGAAAACAGTCCTTCAATAAATTAACTGTAAAATGACAATCCAGAAAAATTACTGTATGAATAGATTGTTAAAAGTTTACAAGTGTCTGTTTTTATTTAAAAAAAGAAAACTAAATTGTGGACAACCAAACAGCAGGCCCTCACTTTAACCTTTTGCAAAGGTAGTTGATAAAGCCCTGTTTGCAAATATTAAGAAGAGATAGCAGTTTCTAATTATTGGCTTTCAGCACCACCTTGTGGTGCCTTTATGAAAGTTCAATGACTCAGGCTTGGATTTAGGAATCCAATACAATCTGGGAACACAAAAAACATAACCCATAAATACTACTAAGGGCCATTATACTATTAAGATTCAAATGGTAAAAAGCAATAATTTTAGACATTTTAACTAAATCAAAACATGTAGAATGGTTATTAAGTTAAAACTGTCTCTTAACTGATTCAAAATTAGTTTCTTCTCAAAAACGCACTAAAGTGTTACACACACACACACCTAGGGCCAATTTTCCCAGGAGCCAATTAATCTACCAGCATGTTTTTGGACTGTGGGAGGAAACCAGAGCGCTTGCAGGAAACCCACGTGAACATGAGGAGAATATACAAACTCCACACAGACAGCACCTCAGCAAGGCAGCAATGCTAACTACTGCAGTCCCCTATTATTCCACAAGTTGACAATTCAGTCATTGTAACAGATATTCCTTAGTCCATGTTTTAGAGGACTATGATTATTAAGGTGTTAATATATAGTGAGAAGCTCCACCAGAGTCTCTTTATTGTTGACAAAAGGGTTGAAATAGGATGTCCATGTGGTCTATCATACGGACAGTGAATACTAACCTATATTTACAATGGCACCTCCTTGGTTGTGAAGCATCCCTTTCAAAGCACTTCTGCAGGTAAGCATTGCACCTAGCAGGTTTGTGTGTAGCAGTGTGACTATGTCATCTGTCTTCATCCGTAGCAAGAGGCCATCCCTGCAACACAAGAGATACACGCTTTTCCCTCCACTTTTCTGGAAAGTTTCAGAGTAAACTAGTTTTTCAGAAAAAAAGATGTACAGGAAAAAGGACGTTAAACTCTAAGAATGTCTACTCCCTCAATATGTACCGCGCTGTGTTCAATGTGTTATATTAGTAATAATTAAAAACAATTTAATCCCACAAATTTAACAAAACATAGGTTAGCAGACTCAGGGGAAGCTTAATGATGTCTGCCATTGAATTCTAACTGAGGCAGAACAACATTTTCCAATATCATTACAATTCACATATGCATTTCACATAATAAATCACAAACTACTGAAAGACATGTACAGTGATAAAAGGCTAAAAGGCTGAAATGTCAAACGCTCACCCTGCTCCTTGAGCACAGTATGGTGTTATCGACTCACTCTGGGTGAACCGCCAACATTTACTTTCACGAATAAAAGTCTCAGACTGAATTATAGCAATTTTGACACAGGCAAAAAAAAAAAACACAAACAAACCTGTTAACACCAGCTGCATTGACCAGGTAGTTAATACTACCGCAGTGAGACTGAATCTTCTCAAATGTCTTCAAAACTTCCTGTTCCTTTGAAACATCACAACTGAGTGCAATGTGCTCATCTGGGTAAAAAATGTTAACAGTTAATATATTATACTGTAAAATATTAAACATTTAGCTTAATCCTGTATGCTACTCTGTATTAATAATCAGTGGCCTACTATATTGATACAATTCAGAAATACGTTAGCATTGTTGTTGAATGCTGAAAATGATTTTTTTCTAGAAACCAGTGTCCTAACTAGTTTCCAACCTATGTATTGAGGTGACTACTGTGTTGTCTTATTTTTGCTCCAGTCAAGTTCTTAATTACAGGCGACTTGATTCAAATTTCTTTTTAATGTGCTTTCAGATCTTAGAAGGTCAAACAGCATGTTTGAACTGCCCTTGATCAGGTGTGCTGCCTGAAACGTAACCGAGTGGACCTCTGCAGAAGGAGAAAACACTGGTTTCATTGCCGGTGTGGTTAATCCATTAACATTCCCTCCTCTGTCTAATCACCATACATTGTTCACCTATTAAATGCTGATAAGTCAGAAACATGCTGTATGTAAGCTAGCTGAGGACAGGCTGATAAAGTTCAATATCTATATTAAGCCAGCAGCCATTTCACTCTGCAATTCACAACTGGCAGCCCACTGAAGCTCAGCAGGTGTGAGCCTGGCCAGTACCTGGATGGGAGACCTCCTGGGAAAAACTAAGTTTAGTGGGGCCAGCAGGGGGCGCTCACCCTGTGGTCCGTGTGGGTCCTAATGCCCCAGTATAGTGATGGGGGCACTATACTGTAAAAAGGGCCGTCCTTCGGATGAGTAGTAAAACCGAGGTCCTGACTCTGTGGTCATTAAAAATCCCAGGGTGTTTTTCAAAAAGAGTAGGGGTGTTACCCAGGTGTCCCGGCCAAATTTCCCACTGGCCTTTACCAATAATGGCCTCCTAATAATCCCCATCTATGAACTGGCTTCATCACTCTGTTCTCCTCCCCACTGATAGCTGCCATCACACCATCCAGGTGGATGCCGCACATTGATGGTGGTGGAGGGGAGTCTCCATTACCTGTAAAGTGCTTTGAGTGGAGTGTCCAGAAAAGCTCTATATAAGTGTAATTATTATTATTATTATATGCTGATACTGTGGGAAACTGTAGCTTTGTACTAAAGTATTTTTCGAACTCAAGACTGACTGCAAAATCACATTAACAGAAAATGTGAACAAACATGCAAGTCACTTAAAATAATCAATAAGCACTGGATAAACAGTCATATAAACCAGCAGACACAGTAGTACAGGGCTTAGGAACCAGTGCCCTAAAACACGACAAGATATGAGCTTTGACTAGACCCATACAGACACCCGTGTCTGAACTCCAAGCACTGCACTGAGCTGTAACTGGTAACACTCCAAAATTACATGCATGGATATACTGGGCTTCAGTGAGGTACTTTACTTCAGTTGCTGCTGTGCAGCAGCATTGCTGGGGATGGGCTCAGTGATGGATTGGTGTTCCATTGGGAGGGGGGAGTCATGTGCTCTCTGTTCGCGTAAAGCCATGGAAACCAGGATAAGGATAAGAGCCGCTGCAGCTCAGAAATGGACATTGCCCACATACACTTCGAAAGTGAGTAAGGGCAGTGTAAACATATAAAAGGACTGCCTGAAGTACTACTCCTCAACCCAAACAACAATTTTGAAAAGGAACTTTGAAATGAATAATAATAACAAAGACATACTCCCCAGAGCAGAGGCCGTGGCCTGAGCAGCCTCCATATTTCGTGCGACGACAACGACTCTGTGCCCCTTCTCGGCAAGCAGCTGTGCCACCGCCCTCCCAATACCTCTGGATCCTCCGAACACTGCGCACACGCTGGGCATTCTTGCCTGCAGAAGACGGACACATGGATACAGGAGACTGGCCAAGGGGATCTCAGCCCTTCCCAGGGGACAAGAAAGAGGGATCACAGCCAATGTTCCCTCTAAGCTGTGCGCATGTGCGCGCGCGCACACAGGTTAGGAAATCAGCGCGCATGGGAAATTGAACTGCGCACAAAAAATTAAATAAGATCATAATAAAACAAACACAGTCGTCAATTGAAAATGCTAAACTGACCACACGAGACTGGCTGCAAGAGGCCCAACTTGGCTGTGTGCATCATTATTGCTACTCGATAATCGATATCTATGCTCTTGTAGTCTCGTACCTCACTGCTCATGCTCGCTCGACACTCAGTCTCTATGATTGGGCTTGTTGAATCGTTGTCCTGGTCTTTTGGATCTCTATGCTTCTATGAGAATGACTATATTAACAAAAAATAATTTCAGGTTTACAATTTTCAATTACCAATCAAATCAATTTCCAATCAAATTTAGTGCGCACAAGTTTTTGTCACTGGGGAACAAATTTGCACAACTTGCAATTTTTGCCCACACAGGCCATTAAAAATTAGAGGGAACATTGATCACAGCCCATTCCTGGCAACCAAGGGCTCAGAATAAATGTCTTAGCCCAAGAGTGGGCTCGGCCCCCACAATGCACTGCAACTGGTGCACGTGTACAGGTGTCGTCAAGGCAACACCATGGGTAACAATAACCACATTGGAAATGCGCTAGTGGCAACATGGGGAAACTCATTAAAAAAAAAGGTTGGGGAGTTTAAAAGTTCACAGGGATGTGGGATAAGAGGGCTTTCCATTAGCTCCAAAAAGCTTAATTCTTTGGGTATTTATTTATTTTTCAGGATAGCCCACAGGCTAAAAGTGCACATCTCACTATCAGCTATCAATCTGACAGCTATCAGCTCTCGGATTGATAGCAATCAGCTATCACTATCACTATCAATATATGTGCATTTTTTCAGGTTTTCACATTTTGGTGTATGTAGAATTTCATGCGCATTTGCAAGAATTAAAAAAAAACTGTTAATGTAAATAAAATTAAATATCACATTTCATTTACCATTTCATTATACATTGACTTCAGATCTATGGTTGACTTTTTCTCATATATATATTTTTTTGCACACTTTGGAATGTATTGGATGTACAGCAGTTACATCACCATACACCAAAAGGATTAGGACTAAAGTCAAAGTCATGTGATTAATATGAATGATATACAATACAGTATATGTTTGAGGTAATTTATTTTATGTTTTTCACAACAAAAACATATTTTGTGTTAAACATAGTGATTTTAAGAGACCAAGGATTCTGGGACATTTTCACTTTAATATTTAACTACATATGCCTTTGAGCCAATGACCGTATAAAGTCTGCTTTCCACTGAGCTCCCAGCAAACTCTGAGTAATTATTTGAGATGCTTTGCTGCTGTCACTTTTAGTTCGTGTTTTCTTGGAGTTGTGTATTCTTCTGACTTCACTTTTGCCTTCAGCATGAAAATCCTTGATCTGAATGATTGATCCAATGACAGAATTTAAATTCTGGACATTGACACTTTTAATTTCCTGTGGTGAACATCTTGGTTGCATTGGTCGGATGTGTTGTGCTCATGGTGAAGCGCTACTCAAACAGTATGGAAACATTTTCTGCTACATAAGCAGACAAAACGTGCTGTATAAACAACATTGAATTGTTGTGGTACTTGAGATTCATTTGAATTTTTCTGCAGTGAGTGGACCTTTGAACAGAACTGGATGCGTGTTTCCACTTTCATAAATAGACGAAATCAAAAGATTTCTCCTCTCGAGTCTACTTTCTCCTTCAGGCTCATTCGTACGATGTTGACCGTAACCAAGCCAGACCATGTAAACGGTTTTTATTTTTCACAAAATACATTTGCGAGGCAACGTTAGATCCAAGATCTTGAAAACTGCCCTTTTACTTTAAAAATTGTAAGCTGTATTCGGAAACTTTACTTTCAATAACAAATACAGCCTTTCGCCACAGTACAGCAAGTCTGGTGGTTATTTTGTTAAACGTAAACAGGCCTTTATGAGGAAAGAAAGGTACGCGCGTGTATTTTTAAAAGGACCCCATTTGATTTCTCTTAACCTATGTGAATGAACAAAACACGCCGCTAATATCTACAGTCTGTTACAGTTAAGCAGCTGCTGCCGACTATAAATAAAATCCCGATACACTGGATAGCTTGCATAAATACAGGAAAATGTTCCACTCACATCGACTTTAGCATCGACGTCTTGCGTTCCCAGTTCCGTTAGATTAATCTGTGCAACGTTAATTTCATTTTATTTTTCAAACTTTTAGTAATTTATTAAGTCCTCATTTTTTTAGGTCGGTCATAAATATCACCTTAAAATCGAAAGTGCTACCAGATTGAATACTACCGTACTTGCATTTGTTCTGCTAACCTGGACCTGTAGTTCTGCGGTGAACCAGAAGAGGGACCAAGTGAATCCTTGAAGAAAAGCTCTAGACAAAAATCCAGAAAATTAACCAAAAATACAATTATCTTCAATTTTTAGGATTCGGGCTCAGCTTTGTGACAGTTTAATGCTAAATCCTCATATGCAGAATGTGTTTCTCCCTGAGCGCCGTGGATGCCACTCAGCACTAACTCCACACTGAAAATTGCTTCAGGTCCCCTCCAGAGTGTGACCTTGAGATAAAAATGCTTAAAATCTCGTATCGCAGACGAGTTATGATTCAGTGCTCAAATCCACATGAGGATTGCAGTTGCTCACAATCCAGGTTTAAAAAAAAAACTTTGTCCGTGAAACATGAAGTCATGAAGTGTAACAACAGTTAAACTTCTGTAGTGGAATAAAGAGCAAAATGTACTGGTCAGTCAGTACAGTATATACTACAAAACAGGGGCACTTTATATACACTACAGCGCCATTGAAGGGTACTGTCAAAACCATCTTGTTTGTTTGATTAATAGATTATATGAATGACCATCTGGCTGGAGCAGACATTTTCACTGGAAAAGATTACCAGGGTGGTGTATCTGACAACCCCTGATGCTATTTTGGTGATCTGTAATATGGTGAACGTATCCAAGGCTTTGGTTGAACATGACTTGACGGTCGAATGTACCTTTTCTCTTTTTCGGTGCAATTATTTTAGCTCTGTTCTTGGGTTGTATTGGGGATACAATACATCTATGTGTTGTAAATCTGGAGTTTGAAATACAACAAATGCTGTAATTGAACTGTTATACGTAAAGGAAAACAAAAATAAACTGTACTATTTGAATTTCTAACAACAGCATTGCGTAATAATCGTTGGATTTGTGACTGACAGTACATTTGCTTGTCGTATTCAGAATTATTTTTGAGGAAATTTGTAATAAACTGTGAAAACTGTAGCAATTTACTTTTAAGAGTTCAATGAGTCAGAGAGCACTTTCTAAATTCTTACAATACATATTTCACTTCGAGAAGATAAGTAGACGATAAACGTGTTAATTAATCGAAACGAATGTATTCCATGCTTCTACTGTTCACCTAAACACAGTGGCGGCGGAGTTACGTCACACGGCTTGGCCAATCAGCCGCGGAGAGGCCTGGTGAAGTCCCGCCCCAGGCTGGGGGGCTGTGTTCCATCTCCCGGGAGAACGAGGAGAAGCCATGATGGCGGCGCGCGCGAGAAGAAAAGCGAAATGCAAAGTGCAGGTATATTCGAAACAGCATAAAGGAATTTTATTTAATTTTGAATAATAAAATTAAAAAAAATAATTCAATATCTCTTATAGGTATCATAAGGTTTTGAAAAATAATTAGCCTTTTTTTTGCTCCCAGCTGTCTACCTTGTAAGGAACACGCGCGTAAAGGTTATTAAATGTATAAAATTAATTTCAAGGTTGCATCCTTATGTCATTTGTACGTTTTACAGTATTAGCTGCCGTTTTTGTTCAGCATTAATTTCTATATCTACAACTAAAAAAAGCTTTCGTTAAATTCGTTTCAGTGGTAGACGAGAATACAATATACTGTTCTTGTGTTTTATATCCCCTGTTTATATATTTATGGGCGGTAAGCCGGAGAATAATCTTAGTAATTATGCGATTTTATTATTTACAGGCACAGAACTTTTCTATACCAATACCTGATATGCAGGCAGATTTACCAATGAACATAAAACGGGGGATATTTTGAAAACCCTCTCCATCCCCACCCCCTGCCCAGACAAGGCAATCGGTATCCTCTTTTTTTGATGTTCAGATATGGTAACCCTATATTTATGTGTTATTAATTTAAGAAGTAGAAACCCCAAATCCGAACTTTTTCTTAAAGATTCATGTTGCGCTGCTATATCCAGCGTCCTTTGTTTGTTTGTTTGTTTGTTTGTTTGTTTTTTCCGTTACAAAACATGACGGAGTATTTTTATAAAAATACTTGGATTAGCCATCAGTACTCGCCAGAAACAAAACAACTTCTCATGAGTTAGGTGAGCCGACACGCTTTGCATTTAAAATTGCTTCTGTTTTTCGACTTTCCTATAAACCCGTCTGCGGGGATGACATTTACTTGACCCCGGTAAAACATCTTGGAAAAATTCTGAACAAAGAAATTCAGAAAGAAAATATCAAGTAACGTGTCGGTGCGATTCAGTATACGTATTTCGAATAGCCCGAGATACTTTGTTCGAAGACAAATATGCATGGCAACACCTCTTCGCGAGAAAGAAAGGCACTGCAGAGAATGGTCAATATGGCCCAGAAGGTCTCACCGAGATTAAACAGCTCTATGAGGACCGCTGCCGTGGTAGAATTCTGGCCATCACAGAGGACAGTCACCACCCAGGGCATGAGCTCTTCACCCCACTGCCCTCAGGCAAGAGATATAAGAGCATACGGACACTGACCACCAGATTCTTCAATAGCTTCTATCCACAAGCAGTGAGACTGGCCAACACATTTAGCCATCCCCCTCGGACCACACCTACACCATCACCATCTGCCTCTTTATGATTTCTTATTTATTGCACATCTCCAGTCATTGTTTACACGTCTGTATTGTTTACATTCAAACTGTCTACATGTTTACTTGTACGTTGTCTACTGTTTGTTTGTATAATGTCTTGATGCACTGTTTGCATTTTGTTTTTTTGTTTTGGTTTTTTGTTTGTTTTTTTACACTTGTTTTACAATCGAGAGACTTTCTGTAAGTAAGAATTCCATTGTACCAGAACCGGTTACATATGGCAATAAAGTTCAAGTTCAAATACTGTTTAGCTCACCGCATGGAAGTTGTGTTTTTCCAAGGAGTCTGGGCATTTGTCATTCATAACCACCTCGTTTTCCCTGCTGCCACCGAGGAGCAAAAGAGTATTTCTTGTTATCTTCGCGAACTCGTATGGGGGGGGGTTATTATTTTTTTTAATACTGCTGCTCACTGTAATGAGATCTATTGCACTCTGGCAGTTATCAACCTTGTGAGAAGGTGTGAGATGTTCTCTGGATGTGTAAAGGGACCCTCTGGAAAAAATAAGTTCTTTCCCCATCTCGGGGAATTCTAGTTGTATCGTGCTTATATACTTCCAAGCATACCCTGATGAGTAATGTGATGATGACTTCTCTGTATATTCTCCTACAACAGAAAGCAGGAACCCTAGCTTACATTAAATATTGCACTGATTTCCTCTTATTGGTTCCAGAGGTCATCTGCTTCATTAGACATTGCTGGCAGTTATCTGTATGTAAATAATAATAATAATAATTGCTTACACTTATATAGCGCCTTTCTGGACACTCCACTCAAAGCACTTTACAGGTAATGGGGACTCCCCTCCACCACCACCAGTGTGCAGCATCCACCTGGTGATTGAAAATGAATTGTGTCCCGATATCATTCCATTGATTATTTTATTGGATTGGTTTTATTGATAGGATGTCTCTGGGATTCAGTTGGAGGTGGGTTGTGGGGTTTATGTTGCCACACAATCTTCCAACTACGTACGTGTTTTCACACTTGTTTATCCTCCTGCAGCCTGTTGGTTTCTGCTGCTCTTCAAATCTCTGGCACATATGGACGAATGAAGTGGTGTAAACGACGGTTTATTTCATTGTACATCAGTACTTCTTGGATTATTACTGCTTCTTTTTTTTTTTAGCATTGCAGAAATGTTTTGTAATAATTACAAGTCTGTTAATGGGGGGGAGGCTTGCAGTGCTGTTGGTGAGGGACAGTCGGTGCTGGATTTCTTGCACGGGGACGTGTAGCCTGTGACAAGTTAAATCTTGAGTGTCGCGGAGGTGGACTGGCTCCCTTATTCTCCCCCGTGTGGAGATGCAGGGTTCGAAGCCAAGCACTAAGATGCAAAACACACAGATGGCTCCTCCAAATCAGGAGGATTTGCCCAAAAAAATAGGTACTTGAGTATTCTAAAAGTGGGCACTTAGTATACACTGTAGCTGTGGTCATTGTCATTAATTTTTTTTACAGAGATGATGTTTTTTAGAAGTTGCTTTGCCTTTCAATGCAGACCCTAAAATAGACTTTCTTTTCAGGACTTTTACTGTTGGTAAAGCGTTTCTCTGTCTGTTTCGAGAAGGAGGTGGAATCGGTAAATGGAGACTCGAAGAGGGCCAAGCAGTGTGAGGAGTCGGCGGTGCCCAGGGCGCTTCGAGAGGAGGTCGAGAGTCTTTACAAGCTCCCAATGCCCCAAGACTTGTATCACTTCTGGGATTTCTGTCAGAAGTTAAATGCTGAAAATCCTTGTGGTAGGTAAACCAAAGTATTACAGTTTAAGCCCTCTGATGCCCAAATAACGCCCTAAACAGAAATTGCTAAGCCTCTCCAGTTGGAAGTAGTTGCTATTAATAATATAATCATTTAGCTGCTACTTCTAACCAAAGCTGCATTGCATTTGCACCCATTTATGCAAGCTGGGTATTTTACTGGAATAAGTTGGGTAGGGTCCCTTGATCAAGGGTACATTAGTGTGGCACCCAGTGAGATTTGACATTTGTTTTTGTTGTGGACGTAGCGATGGTGTAAACCATGTTTTTTTTTTTCAAATTAATGGAATCCGAGAATGTAATGTTTTGGGCACCTTTTCCTTTGTATTCTTTTACTGTGTGTCTACATAGCTTTTTCAGTGGGAGGGTCTGTAGGTTCTGGTTCACTTGGCATTTTTAAAGTAGCTGCACTTTAACTTGACACGTGAAGAAGGCTCCACGGCCGAAACGTTGTGTTCTCTTTCTTCTTTTTTTCAGCATGGAATAAACCTATTACTTGTTCCTTTGCAGCCTACGCATGCTGACGCAGCTACCCACCTGCACTTTAACTTTGCCCAGTTAAGCCAATAACTTGCTTTAGAGCTTAGTTGCAGTGAAAACCTGCAGTGGCTCTGGCCCTCCATTACTATATGTGGATAGTTGTAGATTAGAGTTTGTCCAAATCATTGTAACGGTGTACATGCTGCTCAGTGCTGATGGCTTGTTTTGTGAATTTCTAAAACATTGTGAGAATTGTTTGCACTGTGGTAAACAGTAAGGCTACTGTTGTGTGAGTGGGCAGTAAGAGGGCTTTGCTCTGTCGTAGTAAATTCAATATCCATTTTGCATGATCTGGGCAGTGGGTGGTAATTTCTCAGCATTGTTGCTAAGGACAGTAATTGTGCACAGCATCCAGGATGAGAAGATGCACTGGATGAGCACCCCTGCCTCAAGACTCTGGGGTCCTCGATTCAGTTCTGTACTGACTGTTGCATCTTCTTTCAGTTCTCTGCCCAGGCTTGTGTGGGTTTCCTCCCGCCTTCCAAAGACGTGCTAGCAGGGTTAATTGGCATCTCTAAATTGTCCATGTCTGTGCCCTTCTGTTGACTGGCTTGTCTATGGTGTATCAGGCTTGTGCCCTGTGCCTCTGGGACAGTCTCCAGGTTGCCCCAGGTCTTAATAATTAATAATAATTGCTTACACTTATATAGTGTAAGCACTCAAAGTGCTTTACAGGTAATGGGGACTCCCCTCCACCATTACCAATGTACAGCCCCATCTTGATGGTGTGATGGCAGCCATAGTGCGCCAGTGCACTCAACACACACCAGCTATCAGTGGGGAGGAGAACAGAGTGATGAAGCTGGGGTTTTTAATGACCACAGAGAGTCAGGACCTTGGTTTTATGTCTCATCTGACGGACGGCACCTTTTTACAGTACAGTGTCCCTGTCGCTATACTGGGGCATTAGGACCCAAACAGACCACAGGATGAGCGCCCCCTGCTGGCCCCACTAACACCTCTTCCAGCAGCAACCTTAGTTTTTCCCAGGAGGTCTCCCATCCAGGTACTGACCAGGCTCACACCTGCTGAGCTCCAGTGGGTTGCCAGTTGTGAGCTGCAGGGTGATATGGCTGCTGGCTCTTAAAAGAAACGAGTGGTTTCTGATGATGGGTAGAACATTTTTTCTCAACCCCTGTGCCGTTGAGACCAGGCCTGCAGTGTGGCAGTATGGGTGATCTTAGCCTTTATGTTGTTGGATGTTAACACAAAACTGAAGATGCCTGCTTGGTGCTGTTGAACACATGACATCAACATGTTTTTTCTGTACCTCTCAGATGCACTGATGAACAGCCTTGGGCTTCGGCTTGTTGGTCCCTACGACATCTTGGCGGGAAAACACAAGTGTGGGAAGAACCCAAATCCCAATTATTTTCTGCACTGGAGGCACTTCTATGACCCCCCGGAATTCCAAACCATTCTTATTGGAAGTAGTGAGACACAGTATCACATGGGGTACTACAGGTACACTACAGTTCTTGACTTTTGAGTCCTTTTACATCTTGGTTCCTTCTTTTCCTCTTGGGTACAGAGAGGTTTGGCGCTTTGAAAGCATGAATTGTTGACAAAACGTCGGCTGCTTGTCGTTTGATGTTTTATGAGTTACAGATAGCTGAACAGTGGAAAGTAATTTTGCATTTCTTAATTTGTATACGACTTTCTAGCAGTACTGTTCCAGTTCATCAGGCTACAAATTCAGGTTATGAGGCGGCAAGCATTAGGGGAATAAAATTGTTTTTGTAAATCAACTGTGACCTCTGAATTTAAGTGTTGAGAGCAGGAGTTTAGCCATGCTGACATCAGGTGTGTTAAGTGTTTATATTCCCATTTTCACAGAGTTCTGTAACTGAGATTTTTTTTTTTAATTGTAGGGACTCTTCAGATTCTTTGCCTGTGTTCATTGGTGCCAACGAAGCAAAGAAGAGCTGTTTGATAGCACAGATGGGAGACAATGTATTTGCTGCAGTCACGTGAGTTTTTGCTCAGAGATGTTTTTCCATTTGTACACGTGAGTCCATCTGATTTCTTATAGTGTTTTTAAGTCATTTTACTCCCCATGTAGTTCATGTTCAGGAAATTTAGGATGAAGTTTATTGTGCTATGTGATATTTATAAGTTTTCTTTTCTAGATATATTGTTATTTTAACGGGATTTGAATAATGTGAGCAGTGGTTCTGCCTGCGGTCAGTTACCTGATCAGGCAGATGAGCATCACCGATTTCTCACGTGTGCGTCCTTTCCAGTAGCAAGAGCAAGTGAAGTGAAGATTCTCCAAATGAAGATTGGTGATTGTGTATATAGATTATTCTGATTACCAGGACTTCTCTTGTATTCTTATAATTATAAGGACAAAATCAAGAGTACACTGGTTACAAAATATAGTACAATACCGGGGCCAGCGAAATATTTTGCTGTTCTTTGTTGGGTACGGATAAGTATTGACAGGCTGATTTATTAAAAAGTATTACATTTGATATGGTGGTTCAATCTTAGTAGACCTTTTCTTACAATATTACTTAAAGAAGGGTTCCATAAAACCCAGACAAATTATCTTCACTTGCACTGATCTTACTGTTATTAATATTATTAATTTACCTTCTGCGTTTTACTTTTTTCATGTATTCATTAACATGATACAGTGCCCACGGATTAGTTGAGATATCGGAGGCTAAACGATCTAGGACACTCGTTTTTTCCATACTGAATGGAATATACGTGGTATCTGCAAATCAACTAGTGTCTGTTAGTCTGAATTAAAACAGTGTGTGACTTTGTCCTGTAGGCTCTTCCTTACGAGAAAACTGAAAGAGAAGAGTGACAAAAAGAAGAGTGGCGCATTACAGGCGCTGCAGAAGGAGCTTGAGACTGCTGCCAAGAGGCTGGGGTTCTCCTTAGAGCAGAAAACAAAGTCCATGAAGGAACGGGACAAAAAGGTACTGTTGACGAGAGACTGGCTTCAGGTTCTCTAAGCACCTTGACGTCCAAGTTCTTTTCTTTGTCACCTGGGATCTAAAGCACAATCTGAGCGTTCACAAGTGCATCCAAGTAACTGGGCTCACTCTTCGGCTTCCTCTTCTATGTGTTAGGATAAATGGATGTGCAGTAGTACACATGGCAGCAAAGATAAAGAGTGACTGTAATACACTTTGAGAATTGGATCTCGCCGTCCATTAAAAGAGCTGAATTGGAACAGTTTTCTAGATGGGGAAAAACGTTATGAAGTGAATTTTGTAACAGATGAATACTGACGTTTTTTTTTTGTCCTTGCTTAAGGTGGTCACAAAGACATTTCATGGGGCAGGCATTGTGGTGCCTGTGGATAAAAATGATGTAGGATACAGAGAGCTTCCTGAAACAGATGGTAAGTGCAGAACCTTACGAACTTAAGATACACAAGACATTTTGAAGGTTTTTTCACGGCTTAGTAATGTACTGGTTTTTTGGTTTATTATAAAAATTTCCATTGTAGGTGTCTTATAATTTTCAGTGACATTTGTATTGTGTAGAATAAAACAAATTCAGACCCTTTCTGTACACTGGATTTTGTCTCGCTGTTTTCCTGTTTCTTAGTTTTGGTTTATATTTCTGTTAAATTAGTGTTTGGTTAGTGTTCTGTTAAATACTGACATACTGTTAGATTTTCAGGATTTATTTTCCAAAACTGTAATTATTATGAAATTTTACTTTTATTATAGTGATATTTAAAATGCATGCAAAGGCAATGTAATCTTCCAAGTGTAGTGAACAGTCGCAGGAGCCAGTGGAGAAATTGCCTGTACTGTAATGACAGAACTGGCCACTAGTGTCCGCCAGAGACCAGAAGAGGTGAAAAACGAGCATAGATTGTTAGTACTTTCGCTGATTCTGGGTCGCTGTCTGATTTAAAGGTAATGGTACACTTTGCAGTGTACCTCGGGTACCTGCCTGCTCTTGTTTTTTAAATGCTCTTCCCCTTAGTTTCCATGTTTCCTGCTGTTTGTTCTGCCCAGATCTGCTGGGTTGATTTTGATAATACCTCTGACCATTTGAAATATCAAGTCCTTTTTCTGAAACAATGTTCAAGGTCACTAGAGTGTTGCAGCATACTACGTTTGCCATGCCTTTTGGAAAAATTGTAAATGAGAGTTCAGTGACAATGGTGGTAATGGGAGCTGAAAATATATGCAGAGCTACTGAAAACCTTGAAGTGGACACTTGCTGTTACCAGCAGAACCACAAGAACAGAAACCACATAACACATAACACCAATTTTGTAGTATAATATGATCAGAAAGTTTACTGCTGGGCTAGGGACCCTTATCCACAATGAGCCAAACTTGGCATTTTCCTAACCTTTCTTCTTTTGTGTTCTGTGAAGAGATGCTATTTTGCTGTGAGTGTGCAAAGTGCCGTCTGAAAACTACCCTTGAGTGGCACTGAGCAGAATTGCTTGGAAACGCAGAGCACCTGTTAAGTCACAGAGAAAGCCATTAGCATATTCCTTATTATTTATTTTCAGCAAGCCTGCTTTTGTGGTACTTAACAGCAAAGTCTGAGCTTTGTCTCTCATATTTCTATGGCTTTGGGAGTGAAGATTCTGTTTGCCTTCCTCATGATCTGTTTTGCACAGTTTACATGCCTGGATATTTGTCTTCTGTCCATTGCTACATTCCTCTGGATTCGAGCTATACAAGGCTCTGACTGAAGAAGTACATTTCATTACTGTTACGCAATCTGTTTGTACTTCCTGCTTTCTACAATACTTTACTCCGTTTTCATGTTTTCTGTATTTTAGATGAGATGGTATTGCATTTTTGTATTTTAAATTTTGCTGTGCAAAAACGTTTATACAAACCTTGTATTTTACACTTTAAACTGGATAAGTGTTTTGGATAAATCCCCAAGATTGACTGGGAATTTCTATAAATACAGTGGTCTGTTAGATTATTAGCACTTGATTACACATTGAATATCTCAGAGAAGTCAGCTGCTATTTGGGACATTTATAGTAGTTAAGTAAAAAAAGGATGAAATTTGACTTCAGACTTCAGTTTTAAATTGCTCAGTAACTACGTTTGTTTGGCCTTGATCCAGTTCAGAGTGGGCAGAGCTGAAACCAGTGAAAATTGATCCTTTCTCTTGAATGAGAACTGTGAGGAGTCGGACATGACAGCTGGCCACAGGTCTTTCCTTGAAAACGTAGAAATATTTTAAAGGTTTTTTAAAAAAAACATAATCCCTGATTAATAACTTGAAAAACATTTGAAGTAATAGGTAAATTTAGGACGTCAATTGGATCAGAACCCAGAAGGCTTTGTTAACCCCTGAGGATCTGATTTTGTTTAGCACTTGTCTTTTTGCATTGTAATAAGATATGAAGATATGCAATAAGATCGGTTATTTGATGTTACAATGAATTTGCAGTTCTGTTTTCAGAACATTACTTACTTAATGAAATAATGTTTATTTCCAGGTGGATATCGTAGTGTACAGAGATGGAAATGTTTTGAGTATAAGAATTTCATGTTTGTTTTGTAGCTGGCCTGAAAAGGATATGCAAAGCAATTACAGATGCCAGAAATGACGACGAGCGCATGAAAGCCTTTGCCCCAATCCAAGAGATGATTACCTTTGTTCAGTTCGCTAATGATGAGTGTGACTATGGAATGGGATATGAGCTGGGAATAGACCTGTTCTGTTATGGATCACATGTGAGTATTCTTTAGCAAAGATATTTGAAATTTTAAGCAAAACATCATCGCCTTTGCCCTGTCAGCTCTCTCATTCGACTGGATTAATAAATAGGGTTCATATCGGTGCCAGTATTAAAACTATTCGGAGAGGTTCATTTTGGCAGGGGGAGTCAGGGAACCTGGATCTTCAATTTGTCAGGACATAAACTGAAATGAAAGCAATTTTATGTGCTAAACTAGTTCTCGGAAATGCAATTCTATACTACCTCTGTGGCCTACAGCCAAGAAAAGAGAAGAGATTTATGATACAATTAAACCCAAGTCAGTGTTTATTGTTGGCAGAAGAGGAAGAAACAACATTTGTTATAAAATCCTGTTTTCTGAGATGAGATCCCTGTAGCGTGTATTTAAAATATTGGCGGCTAGCATGCTTATTAGGTTGGTTTCCACAGTGTAAATTAGAAAAATATCATTTCCAGAACTTGAGAAGAGTCTGCAAGATAAAGGGGATAAAACTGCACAGATTAAACAACCAGTGTTCTGATCCTAGACGGAAACTAAAGAACGTCATGACTGTATAAAGAGATGAGTTTAATTAGGTCCTCAATTCCATATATCATATGTCGTATATTGACAGTTTGCAACTAACATTGTGGTTTTTTATAAACTTAATAAAAATGCAGATATGACCATATGTGCAAAATGTGCTCTGCCTAATACTGGCATGTATTGGTGGAACAGTAAACTGAACAGGATCTAAACGTACAGTGAACTGTGAGTTGGAGTTTGTGTAACTCCCCTTTTTGTCAGTTGTTCCCCGCCCCCCCCCCCCCCCCCCTCACAGTAGGTTTTAAATGAAATTTTGCATGGGCTGCTATGGGCCTACAGCAGTCCACAGACCGGGGCTGCTATGGGCCTACAGCAGTCCACAGACCGGGGCTGCTATGGGCCTACAGCAGTCTGCAGGCAGGCCACGCAGTTGGAGTAACCTATGCATATGATTACAGTCATGCTCAATTTAAAATCGGAATGAATAACTTCCCTGCTCACACGCTCAGTTGTATGCAAAAAGTTCAGCTTTTCATTCTGTAGTGCATCGTACTCCTTAGTTTTCCTCTCTAGCAGGTTGAGCTCATCGGGAACCTTACAACATGCCTCTCAAGAATAATGCCCGACATTCAGTATCTGCTAATGCCAATTTTGCCTTTTCAGTATTTCCATAAAGTGGTAGGCCAACTCCTACCAATGGCCTACAACCTCCTGAAGAGGAACTTGTTTGCTGAAGTTCTTGAAGCACATGTATCTTCCCGGAACAAAGAGAACCTGGACCAGTTGTCAGCGTGAGAAGATTATTCCAGATGTCTTAAGCCGTTTAGAGTTTTGCATGTGTTTTATTGTCTTTTTTTTTTGTTATTATTAGTGTACAGTTTGAAGTATTTACAAAAAAGAATGCAGATCTGTAATAAAATGTATATTTTTCACTATTGCTCTCTTTTCTTAAGTTATAACCAGCACAACAAAACATAACGTACTGTGTTACACGTGACCATTAGCAGTCAGAATCGGAATATCTGGAAATGTATCTATGATGAGGAAACTTCTGGCTCAGGTGAGGTCATGGGGTCACTTTTGACCCCAGTGCTTGAAATTGTTGGTCGTAATGTTGTGAAGACGTGTCTCTATCTTAGAGTCATCTCTCCAATCTCTTCCAGAACAGCATATGCTTGGCTGCTGTCTTTTCCACTCTTGATTATTGTAGTTAAGTGCTTGCTGATGTACCTCTATGTTCAAAATAAGCTGTGGTATGTTGAGAACTCAGCTATTTGAATTTGAACCAAAACAAAATGCATATCACCTGTTTTAAATTCTTGGCATTGGATTTTAGAATGAGTCACAATAGAGCTGCTTACTGTTAAGGGCTTGACCTATTTAATTCCTGACACCCACATGTTGTGAGTGCACTTCAGACTTGGGATTTCTTTCAGTTCCCATTATGAAGCTCTGAACACTGGAAGATCCTTTTCTGTTCTGTTGCTCCAAGAGTGTGGGAGGATTGTGGCCATATCGGATCTTGCAAGCCAGCTGCCACTTTCAAATTTTGTCTACTCGCTTTTATACTCTACCTTTCAATTATGTTCTATACTATTTTAATTTGTCTTTACTTGAATCTTGTTTTATTGTATAATTCTTGAAATGACATACTATGAAAAGAGTACTATTTCAACTCGTCGGACTTGGGTTTCCTTCACTTATTCAGTTCTCTGTAAACCGTTCTGGTCATCAGACAGTTAACACCACTCCCAGACGGTTTCTCTGACTTGAGGCTTGAATGAATTGACTTCAGATTTGATAAAAATGTGTTGAAAGCTATTACTTTTACTGCTCGTGTTACATTATCATTCTCCATCTACATCAACCATAATTGCTTTTTCAGGTCTGTCTGATAGTTGCCCCATAAATTGTTTCCTTGCTCCAGGTTGTCCTAGGAGCATACTTAGGTTGATGTTCTGTGGTTTTGAGATGAATGTTCATTTGGACTTATGCAATATACATAATTGTATAAATTTAACCTCAGCTTCTTCTGCATCTTTCTTCTGCATCCCAGACTGCTCGGATCTGCCTCAATCCTGCACTTATTTAGTGAGCTCTATATGAACCCTTATGGTCATTGAACAGACCATTTACTTTAATACCACTCATAGCTGGTTTTACATAATAGGTCAGTCATGAACCATCTCTGCCATTATAGTTTCAGATGCTGTAGTCTTATTTAGGTTTTCCCAATCAACTTGAAGGATGTTCATGCTTCCCCTATGAGTGTGGTCTCTTCCCTGCTGCAAGCATTATTTTACTGTAGTGCGATCAGGTTTGCATACAGCATTCTCCTTTTTAAAGACTTTGAACCTGACTTTCCTCCATTTAAGTTAGGTTCCTATGTTTTGAGGCTTCTATTTTGCATCCCTCTTGAACACTGAGTATCTCTATGTACTATACACCCTCTCCTTCTCATCTGCAATTCCAAGGCCTGTTTGACATTCCACACTTGCAGGTTTTTTCCTCCAGGTCGCCCCCCTCTCGTCTTTTCCCAGTGTTTGTCAGTCATACCCTGCCATTTTTTTTGGCTTTTTTCCTTTCCCACCCATGCCAAACCATAAATTGGAAAGAGCTGAAAAAAGGGACTGAACTTCACAATCATTGCCATTGGAATCACCTGTTGCTACTGTCACCACCATCATGCATGTTCATGTATGGTGCTGTAGTCTCATCACCTCTGCCTGAAGACCTCTGCACTCAGTAACTGTAAAGGTACGTGCTTTTCATTTTTGTTATATTCCTTTTTATAATTGAAAACTCAATTGTCCTAACTTTTCTTTTACTTGGGTTATTTATGTTTATATGCACTGTGTATTGGGTACTGTATATCTATGGTATACTGCATATATAGTATATAGGAAAGTGTTCTCCCAGTATGTGTTTTTTTGGTGGTTGTTGGTCAGTTCAGGAATGTATCCCCTGCAAATAGAGGACTGGGATTTATTTTCCTTATAACTCCCATAGCCCAGGTTCAGTGACTCCTATATCATGGGTACATTCTGTATGCACCTAATCGTAATATGTTTTTCACTTTTTTATATATTAAAATATAACCTACCCATTAAGCCCTTGCACCATTTAAGCTCACCAGCACATTTTCAGAAGTGTAAAAAAGTATTTCCTGATAATCTTGAAAAATCGAGTGGGCTTTTTTTACCCAAGTCCCTCTTTAATTCACACAGATCCGAATTTTTACTTGTGAGATGTAACTGTAAATTTGATTACGTCCTATTGGCTGTTTACTCAAAAGCTGTTTTGCGTCAAGAGCTAGAAAAAGAACACCTTTCACACAGCCAGGTATCTTCAAATGAATACTAATGACTTTTAAAAGTTGTGGGTTTAAAGTTAATAATTTACAGTAACTAGAATAATGAGCTATAAATAGCTATTGCTTTTTTAAAGTGAATTTCAAGTTAAAAGTAGTTTTTTTTCCCTTTCAGTAATGTAATGGGGCAGGCCACAGATGATTAGTGCAAAGTTGAATTGTATTACAATAGTCTTACATTTTCCAACATTCTTCCCGATCAGTCATTTCTTTACTTTATCATAAAGTGACAGTGAGAACAGAAATGTACTGGATATTTTGTACAATGTTTTTTTAGGTGGGCTTAAAAGGTACATGTACAGCTCGGATTATAAAGAAGGGCCATTTCAGATTTAACCCAGAATAACCATAACTGTGGTATTGTTTACGAAATAAAAGATACATATTTGTTCATTGCAGGTGTATGTAATTTGTTTGTATTATTAGGCAGAGTATGTTGTCTTTAATGTTCCAATAAAACATTTTGCAACCTGCAACATGGTGTAGAAGTGTGCATATTTTTTATCATGTATTTTAAGAAATATACACAGAAAACATAAAAATGGGCTACATGGGTAGTTGATCCATCAATTAAACCCAGTCATATATTCAAATATTTTAAAGAAAATGTATTAACCTGTTTTAAACAATCTTTACAGCAATACACAACAGCGGCAACATACAGTACCTACAAAGAGTCAGGAAAGGTGGATTTGGTTAGCTTAGTAAGTGACAGTAGCCTAGTTCTTCAGCCTGAAGAGTCATGATGCTGCTCAGTGTAACAGAACAGCCAGCAAGCGATGCAAGTAAACACTGATTCACATATTAGCAAAGCAGGACAGCCCCCATTGGTTACAGACATGCTTACTTTGCTGTATGGCCATGGAGCACAGCAAGGGTCAGTTGTTATAGGTTTTTTTATTACTGTACTTTTCAGAATATTTATTTTGCTTCGTGTAAATTATTCTCTTCCCAGCATACCTATGCATGAAACAATAACTACAAAATTAAATGAAAAGGCCACTTACCTATACATACTGTACTTCAGACATGTTCCAGGCATTAATATTTTGTCACTTCAGAGCCTTTTGTCCTCTGGGTAGTCCCGTCTTGAAAAGCCTGCAAATATTCTGATGTGCAGGAAAACCCAAGACTTGGGCCTCACGGATTTAATCAAATATTTTAATATATATCCCCAGAAAGCTTAAAAATGCAGATCAATCATGCAGGTTTCCCGAGTTCTGAAATTCACACTCAGAATATTAATACTACAAAGCTATAAGAAAACCTCCCTGAGCACCAACAATCTTAGCAGTTTCGCTGCGGTCTGCTCAGGCTCTGGATTGATTGCACTAGTATGTTGTTCTTTGTGTGGAGGTCTAGCCAGCAGGTTAATGGCTTTGGCGACTTAGGTCCTACATATCTTCTGTTGAACTCAGGGCAGAAATCGAACTGTTGTGCAACTGCTCTCCAAGCATTTGAGTCTCTCTGAAGCAGAACATATCCTGCTCAGAGCACCTTCTGTCAGAGACAGGCCACCTTCCATCGCACCAAACCAAGCAGGTATACGTCATGACTTGATTAGGACATAGTTCCAGCTTTTTTTATTGTTGTTATTCCATTAAGGTGCCCCTTGTGAATTGCTAATTATACAGACTCTTTTGTCAGTTCATTCTGGAAAATTTCAATATACAGTTTTTGTTGTTCAGTCTTTAATGCGCTGGGTTTGTCATTAGAAGGCTGGTCGTTAAAATCGCTGGGTATTGCTGCTTGTTTCCTTCAGCAATGTGTGTGGCAGGCAGATTGCGTTAGTTAAACGCCCATATTGCGAATGAGCACAAATCAAGTTAATACGGCTTAAAGCATTAATCAAATAATTAATTGACATATGTTTCTGAAATCACATAGGGCTCAGTTTGTTATCCCATAGAACATTATCCATTACGTAAAAAGTAACATGTGCCAAATGAGGTACTAATATAAAACTTTTACTTGTTTGCATCGTGCATCAGTAGAGCTCCATTTAAACTAAAAGTCTTGCTCTATCAAATGGCAATTAGCTGCACACTATTAAAAGTAATATGTATTAAGTAATAAGTCTGAAGTCACTGAAGCCAGGCTATTGCATTCCATGGTGGAACTAAATGATTTTGTACTCACTACATAAACATTAAGAATCCGCTGTTTTCATCAGCACTGACCAAGACGCGTCCCTCGCTGACTGCAGTGGACGCCTGTAAGATCCCAGGAGGCTGCAGGGGGCGCTGTTTAACGAAGAGAGCCCTTGTCAATGAATAAGCGCAACTGCTTTGTGAATCCGTGTTGCTGTTAAAGACATGACACCCAAGCCATTAAACGTGGTGTTCAACCCTACCACTTTGAGGTGTACCCTGCGTTTCCTTTTGATTTGACTACCAGGCGGCAAAATAACGACAGCTTCGTGTTTCACAACCTCTCAAGCCTAGTGTTCCCTGACACAAGTAATTTTGTGAGTCATTCCTGTGTCCTTTATTGTTTGTAGACAGAAAAAAGTTCACAACGATTTCATATTGTAGCTTAAACAAAAAAAATATTCAATTTTACATATTCGTAATGTACAATCAAACAATCAAGGTAATCAGACTTAAAATCCTTTATAATGTGCAACCCTAACACGAATATAAATAAAAAAAAACATCAATATTTGTATTAAATACAGTGTTAGGCAACACCACAGGTTAATAAAGACAATGCATTCTTTATTAACCAATAGCAGGACAGATACTGTTAGAAAGAGAACGCAAAAACACTGACCCCACGCTTTAGCTTCAGATAGCAGGTTATATTGGTAGATAAGGTGCTACGCATGTTTGCTGGAAAAACTAAGAGGAAACAGGACTCCTGGGGATACTCAAGACACACTGGATTAGTTTGTACTGGTCAAAGAGCATGATGCCAATAACTCCGGATTATTTAACAATTGGTCAGGATTCATCTCATGAACTTACTGTGCCGCATTTTTCAGGGAATCAGGTTCACTTCTCATTAAAGATGACTGACATTTACATCACTTCATTAGCTAGCTGAACTAAAGCAAGCGGAATCGCTACACTGACACTGCTCTAATCCTGCATCACGGCTCTCAGGACAACAGTGTGACAGGGACAGCGTGAAAAGCAGAAAGAAACGTCTTACGCATCGTTTACACTGACATACTGTATTTCTGATGTTCTGTTTTCAAGGATAAGATAACAAGGATAAGTGAAAATAAAAATCACCTAATAGGCTCGACTATATCCTCTGTGCAGTATCATTTATCAGTCCTTTTAGACATAAGGGTCCAGTTTTGAAAAAACAGTGCAAGTTCCCCATCTCGACATTGTTTAAAATATCAGTAGTAAGTATAGGTTTATTTATTTATTATTATCACTACAAGTAGCATTTAAAAAAAAAAAAAACAACAGGTCCAGTAACAGAGTGTACAGAGCTACCTTACTGGTTCCCCACTTCCTCTGGCTCCAGAACTTAATCACAACAATGTGGACACTACTGGAACAGGTGCGCCCCTGTCACACAGTCTCAGAGTTTGTCATTAGTTGCAGCTGCAACCTTCCTCCTCTCTAATTACAGGCAGAAACTTCCAGCTCGCCTTGGTTTTTTAACGCACTTCAAGCAGGCATGACAGTCATACACCGCATTCGTCCCATTTGATCTTTGTCACGGAAACTCCCAGAACACCCTTAAATAAGACTCAACCCTCTTTCACGATTCACAAACAGCATCTCAATATGAGAAAGGACCGCTTCAGTAGCATGATGGCCTGGCTCAATGCGCTGAAAAATGACAAGCTAGGAATGGAATGTTGAAATGCTTTGCGACGCAAGAGTTTCACAAATAATCCTTTAAGGGGGCAGCACCCTGCAGTCTGTAGTTAAGGTGGTTCAAGTCACTGGAAAGCAACGGGCCTGATAATGCCACTGTGCATAATGAACTTCAACATCACATGGGTATACATACGACACCCTTGCTCATCTGTGCATCACTCAAAGGGTGCCATCCAGACAACTGTCTTTACAGTCAAATCCACACTCTGGATTCAAGGAAGGGGTGTAGGTGGGACAAGCCAAGAGAGTTTTATCTTCTTAGGATAACACTTAAGTGCTTTATTCACGACTCCTTGACCAAAGCAGCATCTCAGGCAAACAATCCTGTAGACGTGTTTCCTTCTTTCACGTTTTATTCCGAAGTCCCTCTTCAATCGGAACCCTTGGGTCAGAGAGTTGTGCTGTTCAGCAAGTGAACTTCCTCTTCTGTCTCCTCCAGCGCAGGGTTTAGTTGAACATTATTGACTCTGGGTCGAGGTTTGCCATCTGGGCCATATGACGGAGGATGTCTTTTTTTGTTATAATGCCAAGGAGGCGCCTGAAAAACAACAAAAAGAGCACCGATACAGGTACAATTAGTCACATTAAGAGAACTCAACTTGGCAGGTAAGATCATCTTTTTGTTGGCCAAAGTAAATTAGCTCATACTGCCACAGTCGGAAACCTGGCAACATTCAGAGGCTGATGGCTGCCATCAGAGGAAGCCAAGTCTTTCTTCTGGCATTTTTTGAAAATCATTAGGGGTGTTAAACCCCGTTGTTCTGGCCAAATATGCTCCTGGCCTTTCGGAATCATGGCCTGCTAATAATCCCCATATATGAACTGGCTTTATCTCTCTGTTCCCCTCCCCACTGACAGCTGGTGTGTGGGGATGTACTGGTGCACTCTGGCTCGCCTTGGTTTAATTATACAAGGGGATCATTAATGTAATGAGCCCATCCTGACCTTGGCTCTTCACTCAAAGCATGCATGTGTGGACAGAACTCACAGCAGAATGGGGAGTGCCCTAAAAACATCAAACATTCTGGAAACAGTTCTGTTTAAATAAAGGTAAGAGGTCTTATCGACATATACAAAATATAAAAGGTTTTCTGCTACTAAAGCCAACAAAAAGATGAAAAATGTATTTCAAGGGCGGTGAAGAGGAAGTGGGTGCCAAGAAGTGATTCTAATCCCATCAAAGAAACAGTTTCATTAATAAACAGTACCCGTCTTCACATTGTATCACTATCAACCTACGCCCATTACAAACGTTTTGATTTCCCCACTTCTCTCATCTCATTGCATTCCACATTTTCAGAAGAATTCAAGAGCGTTTAGTATCTCACATATATGAATGTATTAATAAGAACTCAAAATTTGATTTTCACCCAGAACATATACCACATAGGAACTGGCTACTTTAGAAATGTGCGCAGAGTTGTGAACACTAGTTTACAACTTTGGCGACAGAAATAGCCAAATAAAACTGTCATTTCTTTATGACAGACCTCCAACTTTATTTGCTTTTTACACTTGTGCTTTTGAATTCTTTGTTGAAAAATGTAATCAGGTGTTTTAGTTCTTTGTGAGACACAGAGGTTTGGGGGGGCCAGAGACAGTAGATTTGACGTTAAAATAGAGGATCAGTTAGACAGGCTTGCTCTGCAGGGAGAAACTGGGAAAAAAGTGGGACAGATAGCAACAGCTGGGGCTGCTCTGGTTAGTACGAACACAGCAGGAAGCATGAAACGCATGTGAAACTTCGACACTAAGCCGGACTAAAGCAGTGGGAGTGGCCGATCTACTGCTACCTCTACAAGGGCAATCAAAGTCAAGTTCTTATTTCTCTAACACAGGCTCTTAAAAAGACATGGCTAGAAATTCTCTAATAGTCTACCATCTAAACCTTATCTAATAAATTACGTGCCAATCACTTAAGGCGACATCATGTTTCTGGTCAGATGTCATCAGTCTGAAATCAGCAGATGAGCCAAAACAAAAAATAAAGCATTATTTTGGATGATGCTAAGTGAACCAAGATAATGAAATGGGAGTTGGTGGAGGGTGCTGGTACACATGTACATTCTATATACACAAGATTACATATGAGGATGAGTCTCCACATATACTGAACTTCTAAGAAACTCTGTGCTTATAACTGCGACAAATTCACAAAGTTATCTGGAAGACGTCAATCTTTTTAAAGATTTGGTGACATTTTATTGACGAGACATGACACAGGTAAAAGTATTATGTATTATGACTACTAGCGTGTAAAGTAACAGCTGGTTTGCACCAGGTTACAGATTGCACAGGTTCCTCTCACAGAGATGTGACGGACATGTGCCTGATGACTGGCCTCTGAGCCCTAGTTGCCACAGCTGGTCCCAGCTCATTACACAGACGTTCAATGGGGTTGATGTCTGACAAGTAGGGCAGTCACAACACCGGAGCCACATTCTCATCTTACAAAAAAGCCCGATCACCTGTGTCAGCTCACGAATGATTAATTGCTTATGCGACTGAGTCACTGGAGTGAATCACAGTCAGTCATGAATGATCAATTAAGCGAAATCACACCAAGAACATGTAACTTATATCCAAAACTCTTATACTTTGTGTTTATAAAGACATACACTCATAAGCAGAGTGATAGGTCTCTATTGATGTTCAGTATATATAAATCCTCAGTGGTGAGGCTATGTACTGTAGCACAAGAGCAATAATGAACAATGGATTCTGGCTAAGAACTGAGAAAGTTCTGGATAAATTCCTAGTTTTATACACCTATAAAATGTAAGTACATATTTTTATACAACAGACAGTATTCAACCACTGTGTAAAGGACTTACTGACACCTACAGAAACGGATTTTCACAGTTCTACGTGGACTACTCTAAGATTGACAGGACTGCAGCTGCCCATAATTCTCAGACAGAATTGCGACATGTCAGGTTTTAAGAACGGCAAGAACTTTTCACAGGTTTCATGCATCCCTCTTTTTCTACAGGACTAAGAGGCAGATGTGGCGCTTTGAATCACCAAGGGCTCCGCGCGCTGCTTAAGTTCCTCGAGGTGTTCTAATATATTCTTCTTGGTGATGATTCCCAAGACAATCCTGAAACAGATCACGTCATGCTAATAACTGCGCTTGAAGAAAACAACAGAGAAACCGCACCAAGAAAAAAAAAAACGGATTATCCTGGAGCATTAAATGGCAATCCGATAAATGCCACTTTAAATAGACCCTTAAGCAACCGGGATATTTATATAACAAAGTTTCTATATGTTTGTTTTGAGGCATCATACAACATTCTTTGCAATTAGGAAAGTAATCCAGTGAAGCTGGGAATTTCAGTAAAGTCAAACTCCACTTAGCCGCATCTAAAAATCAAACACACAGTAGGACATTTGTTATTTTCCTCTCCCTGTACTGCTTGTGAATAGCCAAAATATTTTGATGCCTTCCTGGTTTCTATTCAGTGAAAGGCTGAATGGGCCAAGCTTACAGATTCACCTCTTTTTAAATTAAAGAGTTCCTAAGAAAATACAAAGAATTATTTTTTTGCATTTTGAAACAGAGCTGAGCTGAAATAGTGGAACAAGCCAGAAATGAATTAATCTTGTAGCTCCACTTCCCTACTGATAAAAATGGCAGATTTACGGCAGACACATAACATGTCTTCCATCTCCATCAACATTAAAGAGTATTTCCTGAATGACGACTATAAATGTAAATTCTCTAAAGCATAAATAAAAAATTAACCATCCTGAACATGAAGATTATACAATATAAGTTTCCTTCGGGACAAAATCAATCTGTTTGCTTCAGATTTAGTTATATGGTAATTTGAATACATTATTTTTACAGATTGTTTCACCACTGTCAAATGGTGCTCAAACATTTACTATGAAATGAAATAATGTGAATTGATGAAATAATAGGCTTTTACACTATAGCAATTGCAATTTACTTATTTCCTGCCTTCCTTCATACACAATGTCACAGCATCAACACAGAGGGCACCCCTTATATGTCCATTAAAGGAACTGAAATTGTGACTTATATGTTACATTGCTAAATAATGCAACTTATAGCAAAACAACTTATAAAGTGGAATTCATATCCTTAAGAAATGTTATTAGCCTGAGATACCTTTTCAACACATACAGTTCAGATGCATGTATAATGTACCTATAACTGACAAAAACAAATACATAGAAATAGGTAGGACAAGTATGATGATATTCTTACCTTGTAAATTTCTTAGGTGCTTTATTCAGAATGAGACTCAAATTAACACATGACCTCCTCCGAACAGCACCTAACTTTGTACCAGCACTTGATTTGCTGGTCATGGCTTAAGGCTTACACAACTATCCAAAGATAAAGTATGTGTTCTCGCAAAGAGCTTACTTGAAAACTTACAGTTAGAATGAGCTAAGGATTGTCATGGGATATCACAGCACACCACAGTGCCATACAGTATATGCAAAACGATGAATATCAAGTTGACTCATAAGGGGGACCCTCTGTTCTTTGAGAAACTGTGACATATTAGGGGTTTGTGCGCCAGTGATTAGATTATGATTTTACACATTCTTCTTAAAAGCATGTTTCCTTTGAACTTACTTAATTTTGTCCACATTCTAGTGGCCGAAGCAAAATGCAGTCTCTTTCAGGTCTTCAGATTTTTATTTTCTAAGTCTTAATTAATTGCTGGCAATTCCAATGGTTGTTATTTTGACAAAAATGGAATATTAACTTATATTGGAGAAAATGGACAAATGGCTGTCATTAACTGGGATCCCCCTTTTTAAGAGATCTGCACATAGCAGTGGGTTGCAGAATATAAGATCACATACACAGATCAGATGAACATACAGAATAAAATCATTAGAACCACAGATTATAATAAAGACCCGAGCAGACAAATACACATGTCCTTTGAAGCTACTCAGGATGAGATCTTTCCAGTATACAGCCTTGTTAGGCAGATTTGTAGAAACCTGTACTTTTATGTCTGCTATGAAACAGTCTTGAGCTATGACAGAGCAATTGAAAATAACTCTAATATGAAACCTACGAATGGTTCAACATTAACCATGTGAACAACAAATCACGTAATGATTGTGTAGTACCACAAGAAAGGACCTGTATGAGATCCCAACAAAATCACACAGCTCTGCGATACGCCACTACCACTACCCAACACTTGCTATCTCAACGCAATATGCTAATTACAAAAAACACTTAGAATCCCCAAGACATTTGCAGGACAAAGTGGTTTCATTGTTGAGTGATCTAAAAGGATATTTCAAATTTAATGCATTAAGTCACTGTAGCTGAGGTGTGGATAAGTAACAATCAAGAGAGAAAAAATACAATTTTCCCACATCAGCATAACAAATGCCTTTCCCTGTGTGGAAAAATTATAAATCACAATCAAACGATTAAATAGATATCATAAGGGAAGGATTAAAAAGGAACTCTGCCCTCAGAAAGGTGAGACTAAGACACCATGAGATATGTAATCAAATGAAAATAAGTTCCAGAACACGGCATTTAAAGAGGATGAGCAAAGTTTGTTTCAAAATAGAGTAAAGTGTTTTAGAGGGCAGGGGGTTCCCCACAAAACTACTGTTCCACCCCCTGCCCTCACTCCCCAAAAGCAAATAACGAGTGAAAGGGAGTTTTAATCCAATTTTAAATTAAAATCTTGTTATTTGTCCAAAAGATGTAATAAACTAAAAAGATCACAACACATGGTTCTCGTATCACATTTTTCAGGACTATACATTTGGTAAGTCCTTACTTAAAGAGATAACAATTCATCAGGATATGAACAACAAAGAAAATTTGCAAGACTACTGAAGAGCTAGAGCAACACATGGTGATTGACAGTACTAGATTATATTAATTCTAAAATATGCTTTTGACTCCATACAAATATACATCTAAAAATGTAACCTCAGCAACAGCGTTAGACAGCTCTAAGTTTTGCTGTCTTATAAACTAATGCCGCTGATTAATTTGTCAGAATACAGGCCTGAGAAGCATTCATTATGTAGTATTAACAGTCAGAAAACATTTACCTATAAACTATTTAACAAGTTAGTACCGATAATGTTTAGGTTATTGCTAGCCCTAGCAATAGGAGGGCTTCATTACTGCACTGTTTCAGGTGGGGTCTGCAATAGCAACACAAATGGCAACAAGCTGGTTGTCTTTTATTGCGTGAAAAAAAATCCATCTTCCACCTCAGTGTGTCAAGCTGGTCTTACCCGTTGTGTGTGACAAGGCACTGCCTTAACCCCAGTTTCCTGAAGATGTCCACCACAATCTCCATGGGCGTGTGGTCTGTGACAGTGAAAGGGCTCATATCCAGAATGCTTCGTAGCTTCAGAGGCCTGGGGCTGTCAGCAGGAAGAGATGGGGCATGCTGGGTGAAATAGACTCTGGACGTTCGCATAATGCCCTCTTGCTTTCGGCGAGCATTTTCTAGAAATAAAACAAAAAACAGCTTCACATATCCAGACGTGTCACAGAAAACCTGAAAACGTCAAAGTTGAAGTTAATGGTTCTGTAACTGAAACAAAATTGTTCTGAATGAATAAAAATGTTCTGAAACAAAATAAAGCATTATTGAACAGCTGAACAGTTAGTACACATTGAATTCTGCTATGCAGTATGTAAGCTCAAAACAATAAGCGTACAAAATCAAGAAATGACATACACTCAAATCGTTACACAGGTCTTTCAGATTAAAGCACACTTAAACAGTCTACACCCTACTGACTAGCGGTTTATCTTCTGAGGTAAATTTGTAATGTGCAGTTCTTTCTCAAGCTGCAGAACAGACTTCATACGTAGGACAGGTACACAGATAAATCAGACTAAACATCTGCTAAACACAGCCCTAAATCAGCATAGCCAATTACACAAACGCACAAATAACCCCTAGAGAGCTAGCGAGGGGGAGTGTACCAATGGCGATGATGATGTCTCTCCTTAACGCAAAGCCCACTAGCCTCTGCGACTCCTTGGAGACGATGACGGGAAAGCCATTGAAGCTGGTCTCGTTGATGATGCTCTCCAGGTCTTCCACAGTCAGGTCGTCCTGAGTTAGCACGGCCAGAGGCGGGCTGTTCCGGCGCGGCCGCATCACCTCCGAGGCCAGCGTGGTGTGTGTGAACTCCTCCTTGGCGTCCAGGAAGGGGTAGCCGTTGAGCCGGATGTGCGCCTCGTAGATGCCCTCCCTGCCGAAGGCGTCCCCCACCCACTTGCTGGTCATCACGGCCGCCATGAGGGGGACGATGTACTCTAGGCCGCCCGTCAGCTCAAACACGATCACCACCAGAGACACCGTCATCCGGGTCACTCCACCTGTTGGGGGGGGACAGACATCGGAACTTGTGGCCTGGCCAAATTTCCAATCCCAACCCCACTCCTACAGCATTGGCAAGAAAAAATCGAAAACCCACAGTGGACTCTTGGGAAAAGAAACAACGATGAGCTTTTTCTCTTCCACTGCTAAAAATACCATACTGTCAAAAGTTTTTTTGTCTGATAACCTTTCTGCTTTTTTCCATGTGAAGCCCTTAAAACTAGAGACTTCACTGTATGCTTATTTGTTGAAGAAATTCAGAGAACTCCCTGTGAGCTCTGCATGACTACAGTTTGCTGCTTTAGTCATTTTACCCCAAATTCAATATCAGTGTTATAAAATAGCTATAGTTTTTTTCCTGTTGTGTTCTTATTTGTTAAAAAATTAAGACAATGTCCTCTTTTCTAATATACGCACATATAAAAACAAAGATTTATTTGCAATAACCAAAATGTTTTCTAAGAACCTCTCAGACCTTCTTTGGAACAGGTACCAAGTGTTCTCTGACAGGCTGTCGGGACTACAGACAACAAAACAATCTGAGATAATGTGCACAGTCCTTATATAAAATGAACCACACAGAGTGATTTGTACCTGTTTCAGTATTCACATGGATAAACAAGCATTCATAATTTAGCTTAATCATATAAGGTTTTTCTTGTACTGGGTCTTGCCACTGGCATTGACATTTCTAGATTTAACTCCTTACTCTGTCCTTCATCTCAACATTTAAGAAACAGAACCACTTATGTAGAATGGGATAAAATAAAAAGACAAACAATACCCTCTAGTGGTTGCTAATAAAAATTATCCAAAATCCTGAATGAACACGAGAATAGTTCAGACAGTCCAGACTAAGCATGATTCTCAGGGCAATCAAGACTGCAAGTCCCAGAGCACAGTGCAATTTACAAAATGGATCCCACTGAGCAATGGAAATGCAAAGTCATAAGGAGAGTCAAACAGAATACATGTCCATAGTTTTTTATCAGAATTTGATCAATCATGAAAATGAAAGGTGAATTTCTTGCAAAATCCAATGTTTTACATGCAAAACTGTGAACCATGTCTATTTAAAAAATATATATAAATCGAGATTTATATACTGTATATGTGTACACAGACCTACTTTTCCCATTTGAATTACTTGCTGCTAAGAAGTTTCTTTTCAGTCCCCTCACTGAGATATACTTCCACTGCAGACCAGGTTTCACACTGGGATAGACTCAAATTCACGTCCATGTACTTTTGGTAACAATACGAAGTTTTATATCTGTTAACAACTTCAACTAAACAGCTGTAACAAATGGATTTCAGAATGTGCCTTATAACTCCTATTTCCTGAGGATCTGTTTTTGAACGGCTTGTCTCCAGTCATCTTTTCAACAGCCCTCTCTTCAGCAGAGTCCACCTTCATGAAACAATTTCTTCAGCTTCTCACCATGTTGTCCGATTTGCCATTCAAGGTTTTCTTCTGTCCTTTTAGCCTTCCTCACCCTCTCCTAGAGGTAATCTTTCCTTCCGCTTCTTTGAGATTACATTTTAAATTCGAGAACAAACGCTGCCCATGATACGACAAACACACGGTATTGTGAGCCCTGGTCTGCTCTTCTCGCTTCAAGATTTGCTACTCTGTTAAGGTACACCTACCCAGACATGCAGCCGCGCCAACCATGGCATAGAGCCCTGGTGTGATGCAGTCCGCCCCCACCTCACACCACTCCTTAAACAGGAACCAGTCATGGTGGTAATAGGCCAGTTGCTCTACTGCAATGCCTACAATCCTCCCAGCAATAGCTCCAATAGCCATGCTGGGAATGAAAAGCCCAGATGGCACCTGAAAGACAAGAAAACAACCATTCCAGCATGAGGCAGAGGTAACCTACATTTTACAAGCATGCCATTTTAAAGACATAGATTAAAACCCTGTCCACAATGGTCAAAGAGCTCAGGCAAGCTTTGAAGCAATCAAACCAAAACCACCCAACGTGTTTGCTGATTTCTGTATTTTTCAACAAAATCCTCAGACAAGACTTTTGTGTTTTGTGTTCTATGCTCTGCTTCAGTTACACAAGGCTACTCTTTGTTGTGCTCTCCATCTCATTTTAATATGTAGTCAAATATAAGTAGGAGGGTTTTGACATTTTAATGCATTGTTGAAATCTAGCCACATGTGAATTTTTAATTCATTTTTACCGCAAGTATTTTTTCTTGGTCTTTGCTAAAACGCAGGCAGCTGCATTCTGCAAAAGCTTTAGTTGTGGCCGATCATGACAACTACTGCCATAAAACAGTGCATTGCGATTGTCCGATGTAGATGACATAAAGGCATAAACTGATTGATTGGCATGAGTGAAATGATCTCATTTTACTAATGTTCCTCAGATGATAAAAAGACATTTACATAATCTGTTCAATCCGGTCAACCAAATATAGCCCCTAAATTCCTCACCTCGGGATTGTTTTTAGTTGCATCTATGTGCTTCTGAGAATATACAAATAAGATGTCTGCCTTATTTTCATTTAGCTGCAGTTATGCATGTGGTCACGGCAAAAACTGATTATGTGGGTGGGTACTTGTTAGAAATATTCTCATATAATTTTGATCCGCATTCATCAAGCATTTGCATTTCTTCATGCGTCAGGATAATGAAGAACGTTAATAAGAAGGATAAGAACGTCATTAACAATAGCTTCCTGCGTTATAACCACACACAGCAGTGTTATACAAAACTCGGGGGTTTTCCTTAGTGACTAAACCTGTGATGCGGCCATGTGCTGGGGTGCAGGCACTCACCTTGATGCCGAAGGTGAAGATGGTCATGATGATCTTGAAAATGAGCGCCAAGGACAGCTGCCACATGGCGGAGTACACCCCGGGCCCCGCGGGCCGATCGGACAGGTCTCCCACCACCTGGCTGCCGTTCATGCCGCTGTGGTACTGGCAGAGCTGCGAGGACTCCAGGGGCCCGCAGTCGGTGAAGAGCTCCTTGATCAGCTCGCTGGTGTTCTGGCGGGTGTAAGGATTGGGGAACGCCACGATAGCGGTGATCGCGGCCACAATGATCACTTCCAGGACGGGGTACTTCCCGAATCGCGTGGACTTGCGCCGACGGCACCAGGCGATGTTGGCGCGGATGAAGAAGGCCCCCCACAGGCCCCCGAAGACCCCAAGCAGAATGAAGGGGAAGAGTTCAAACATGTACCAGGGGGTGTGGTATTCCACGTAAAACAACACCAGCCGGCTGTTCCCAAAGGGGTTGATGGACCGCAGCACAAAGGCAGCCACCAGGGCCGCAAAGAAGGATCTCCACAGGGTCTTGAGGGGAAAGTAATAACTCACCTGTGGACAAGCACACAGAGAGTCTCATCACCAGTAAAAAAAGGAAGGCCCTGGAAAAAAGTCCAATTTTTCACCATTCCATCTAGTTGTACATTACAAGTGCTTGAGATTATCACTGGAAAAAAAAAATACCTCGCCAATTCTGTAAAATTTCAGACATTGGGTAATACAAACCTCTTCCAAGCTAAATAAGACTCCTCCAATTGGTGCACCAAAAGCAACAGAGACCCCAGCTGCAGATGCTGCTGACAGGACCTAGATGAGAAGATAAAAAACACACAAGTGTCCTGACACTGATGGCCTCAAACTAATCAATACAGCACTGAAGGCCACACATTAATCGAGACTGTGCTGAAGGCCTCACCCCAACGAAGGACTCACGCTAATCGCTACAGCCCTGAAGGCTTCACACTAATCACTACAACTCTGAAGGCCTCACCCTACTGAAGGCTTCACACTAATCGCTACAGCTCTGAAGGCCTCACCCTACTGAAGGCTTCACACTAATCGCTACAGCCCTGAAGGCCGGTCACTACACTATTATACACCAAGGTCTTGATCTTCTTTAGCTTTACAAATATGGTAGAAAAAGGAACTCACTTCTCGTTTTTTTGCCTCGTTTTTGCTGTACTTGGGGAAGAGGTAAGAGAAGATGTTGCCGCAGCAACAGGCCACATGGACCAGCGGCCCCTCTTTACCCAGACTGAGGCCTGATGCCACAGCCAGCACCAGTGTGATGGTCTTGATCATCAGCGTCCATTTCCCCAGGTACCCACGGATAATAAACCCACTCAGGATCGTCTTGATCTGGAAGAAACCAGGCGATTATGATTCCACCTCTTCCCCAATAATATCAAATCTGTTAGTAGCACTTATACTAGACAGTGGATGCAAGAGTGATACACACATCATTAAATTTACCTGTTCGGCTTAAAGCAGTGGAGGACAACTCCAGTCTTGGAGGGCCAGTGTCTGGTCCATGTTAACCACCCCACTGAGTTAATCATTAGCTTAATTGGACCAATTTAACACTTTTCAAAGGTCTTCAGCTGTTGATGATTTCTAGAGATCTCCAGAAAATGCTGGATACAGGCCCCAGAAGACTGGAGTTGCTCATCTATAGTTTGGTAGTAGACAGCTTGACAGAGAAAGCCCACCCACACACACGGGTGAAGAATACAGAAGTTTAAGAATTCATCAGAAAGTATAAACATACGAGGTAACAGATACAAAACAGATGAACGCAGTAATACCAGAAGTGTGATATATGCCACAAATCGTGGTATTTAGCAAATATCAAATCTTTGGCTACAGTGTAACTATGAGGCGTGACGCAGACGGAACCCCAAAAAAGTGTGAAAAGGGAAATAAGCAGAGTAAGGCTCACACATATTCACAATAAATGCACCAATTAGAGTTAATGCTTTAAAACAAACAGCAGCAGCTATGCATGTAGCTGAAAGAAGACAGAGAATGTAGACCTTCTGTGTAAGTTCAGAAATAAACCCGCTGGGTTTGGGGTTAAGGAATGATGTCTAGTCACACCGTTAAAGCGATCGTACAGTCAATTGAGGAAGCCAATCAACCCCCATACCCCCTACCAAACACGCACTCACGCAAACGAATTGCAGAAGTGACAATACACATGTTCAGAAATCCTAAAGTTTGGCATTAGCACTTACAACACAATGAAAGAAATTAATGACATTATAGACACCAGTAGACCCCACCACAGAATTTACTGGTCGTGGACCACGTTTGTTCTGAGGGACCATACTGAGCTGAGCCATGCTGTTGAGGTAGCTGGAACTTCCAGGGATTTTGAGCAGAATTTAAATTTTTAAAGATAAAGTCCAGGAAGGGAAGATTTTCTATTTATTGTATGAACAAATGACTAACAAAAACCTTACAAAAGCCTAGATGATCATTTGAAAAACAACTCAAATATAAAAAAAAGTTGGGTTGCACACTAATCGCTCATGGAACAAATTACCTTCGCTGGCTAAAATAAAAATAAAAACCTTTTCCACTTTAAAATGCACAAAAACCCCATAAGAAACTTTCAGGAGTACTTACCTCCGGGATACCAGAGCCACAGGCATATGGCGCAAACACTTTCACAAGACAAACAGCTAAGAAAGCAAAGGCTAAGGCCCAATATATATACATGATGTAGTTCATTATATAGGATCCCGGGCCCTGCAGAAAAAAGGAGAAAAAAAAAGACGAACTTTTAATAACAATTTCACCTCTGCACTAAATCAAAGGAGCGCATTGTCATTTTTTATTTTTTTTTCAGAACATTCATACTAAGTAGCACTTTTTTGTGTTTTATAAAATAAAGGGAAAAAATGCTGAAACAATGCCAATGTTTTTCTTCCATTTAAAAATTATATAGTGTTGAAACGCATTTTTAAATCTACACTTTGGAGCAGAAAGGGCATATTTTCTTGACCTCCGCCTGTCCGAGGATGAGTTCGGCCCAGGTCTTCCACTGCGGACATTTGTCTCTCTCCTCGAAGGTGGTCTCATTTGATCCCCAGCAGCACTGCTCGTGGTTAAACCACAGCGCGCTGAGGCACACTCCCTCCTTGAGGTCGTTCATCCAGTCCGCGGCAATGTCTATCAAGCCAGCCAGGGCGCCTAGGAAAGGGGCAGAAGCTACGAGTTAGAGCAGTGGCTGGCAAACTTCCCTTATTCACAGTGCCTTTCAAATCCAAAGCTTAAGATGGACCTCCTCACTCAGAAACACATTTACAGGCACACATTATCTACAATGGCAAGTAGCGTTAGCTAACTATACAGGTTTCCCTTGCATACTGAGGGGAAAACAAGGGCATAAGTTCCCACGGGCCACGGTCTCCCCTAAAACTACAAATACAAAACTGAGAGTTATAACACATGAGCTATAAAATACAATTAACAGGAAAAAGGTATGTTATTTACCTTGAGTCCTGAGAGTTAAAAATAGCAGAATATTTCACTATACTTTAGAGAGCTCTGACATCAGGTAGTCACGCCCATTGCGAAAGATAAACACCCACACACCTAGCTGGCTGGAGAAACATGGGAGCATGAGGGAGACGCCAGGGAGGCGAGGCGATAACACAGGGTCATGAGTTCGTGGAGAAACTGCGCAATTAATGGTTTACCATGGGCAGAATCGTGCACGAGCAAGGGTTTCCCTGCAAGGGGGAAGATTAGTACTGAATATGTAAGAGCGAATTCTGTGGTTGACAAGAACTGTAAAGAATGACCCTTAGCTAGTTACATCAATGAGATGGAAGCGCACTGAGTAAAATGGTGTTTCTTACTTTCACTGTAAGGTCACATGATAGCTTAAGCAGCACTCGTTCAACTTTTACACTTAGGGGGCAGGCTGACATAACAGTGCCGAAGGACCCCGAGACCAGTCACATCCCTCTGGGCCGAAATCCTGGAGTACAGGCTGGACTACTGCCACAGTGAAGTGAGACGAATCAAGATGATGTCACTCAGTTAACGGACACGCTGCTTGTGTGCAGCAATGCGGTAAAAAGCTGAAACACATCAGCGAGCCAAGTCTGTAATCTTGCTTTCCAGTCTGCCTGCTTTCTTCTGAAATCCAGTTATCTTGTCGCCAATCAAAATCACGCAGGTCAATGTGAAGGCTTAAGTCCTTCCTCCAGAAAATTACCACGAGAGAGCTGACGCATTTCTGAGGAGTTTATCATGCCCTGTACATTCTTGCTTGCACAGCTTTGCAAAGAAGCATGACATCCGAGGTTGGGAAACTGCAACAACTGCATTGTGTAACAACTGCATTTGAACAGTGCATGGTCAGACACGTGCCTCTTAATGCAAATTACAATGACTAGCCGTTGTATTTGGGTTCAGGGCTTAAATTCTGGTATCTATTCCATTCTGGCCGTCTGTCTTCAGGACAAATTATAAACAACTAGGACAAATAATAAACAGGCTGCTCTCATCTTAAAGTTTCCTCTTTTAAGAAATCCATCCAATAATTTGAGAGTCCAAAAGTTGACATCCTTCCTTGTAACTCCTTGAAAAACTGAAAGGTCCAATTATCCCTTTTCGTTCATAGCAAACAAAAACTCAACTGTGCCGCCATAGTTGACTTAAGCTGAATTGCATTCTGTTCTGGCAACCACCTTTCCTGAAGTTGGCATTCGGAGTCTAGATTCAGGATTTGGAGAGTCTCCTGCTCAATAGACAGGGGTGCAGCTTTCCATTTGCTAACCACATTGGCTCCTGCTATAATCTAACATATCATCACAGCCACTGGAAGCAGAAATCCCATCCAGTTGTATGGGATGTTTTACACTTTGTAATCAGAAAATCTCAGAAAATATGTAAATGAAGCTTTCAGGACCTTCCCTGGGATTTGTCATCGGGCTCTTCAGTCCATGACAATAGTCTTTCTTTGTTTTAAGAATTTCTCTGAATGCATCTATGTGCTCTGGGCTCTTTGTGTTGAAGTTTTATTTCATTTTAGTAGGATTCCTTGCCTCATAGATAGACTTTGTAAGCATAAGACACATACAGCAGCCTCCCAGCACTGAATTCCATGAAATCAAAACCAATGTGACTTCGATTTTCTGTGATTCAATTGCTTTACTATGGTTTTACTCTCCTATTTCCTTGTCTTCAGCATTACTAGCATTGGTACAGTGTAAAGACTTCAGAAATCCATTTATATACAGTATATGAATGCTTAGCAGAAGTATTAATATGCAACAATGCATGATCTGTATAGAGTGATATACAATGTTAAAAAAACGTTAATCGAAATAGTAGTAGTGCGCCTTTCTAAATCGTCGCTTACTTTGCCTGTTGTCATATCAGTAAATAATTAATCCCACTGAAGTGATGTCCTATCACAAAATGTACACTTGCCCCCGCTTTCCACTGAAGACATAACTCATCACGACTCAAATTTACACAGCGCTCATCTTAAAAGAAACAGCAGGACAAAGATAATCACCTGTTTCCTCGAAATCTTGCGAGAGCAAATCAAGATTTTTTCAACGAGATGTTCCTTTAACTACACGAGCTTCAGAAATGCTTCTGGCTTCTTAACAGCCAGCACTTTTTGAAACAAAAGAACCTTCTGCCTATCTGCCAATTCTTTTGTTTCTGTACCAGTGAAAAGCAAAGTGACTGCGAGCAAAGCAGCAAATATCAGAACAACGACTCAAGTATTTTCCTTGTAATTCTAAATCAAACGTCGCTAAAGAGAATGTACTTGAGTCAATCAATGAACAAAACTCAATGGCAGATAACACCGCAGTTGAGCAGCAATGAGAGAAGCCGGAGCAGGAGGGCTTTACCTGAAGCAAGGCCAGTGAGTGTAACAACGAGCCATCCTGACCAGGCGTCATAGAGACTCTTCGTAAACTCCCACGCCGATTCCTTCTTCTTGCTGGTGATCTAAACACGGGACACGACGCATCACTTTCAAAGACTGGCAAAAATGAATGAGCAAAACCAGCGCTTGCACAGGTGCAGCCAGTGGCACCAGATGTAGAATAACAGTGAAAAATGCTGGGGGGTTTTGTTCACAAAGAGTCATATTAAAAAGCAAGAGCTGGTGCACTACTAGACTACAAATACGGGAAAATGTAGTCCACGGATCTTTTTTCTTCAGCTGTGCTAAAAGGAAGCGTAATTTTGTAACAAACGTTTATCAAAGTTTATCAGTCATTGTCCCAAGAGCTACAGTATGCCTGCAGAAAATGTACTCCTAATGACTCATATTCTGAATTCTTCAAGTTGTGAAGTTTAGTTTTTCTTTCAGCAAATTTAAACACATTCGGTGTATGTTTTGTTTTAAATAGATTTACTTCAAAATTCATAAAAACAACCGATCCATGATGCAATTCTGGACAAATTTGTATCAGTCATCAAAAACGTTAATTGGAGTACCTTTATAAGCAAGTTTATAAACCAAAAAAATAATGGCTAAAAATACTGTATTTGATTAAAAATGTGGAGCTGTATTTCTTCCCCAATTAACTTCATTGTCAGTTTTATTGATTCATATGTGGTGATAATTAAATCACATCTTTCTAGTGATTTGCATATTGCAACAAAATTGTGAGTGCCAGTTTGTGCATATGCACAAGTTCCAGAAAAAATGCTGCCACATTTTCCTACTCACAATATTTGAATCACTTTTACTAAGCTACCTGAGAAGAACAAATTATGCAAACTGAACATCTTTACATTGATGTTGTAGGAGGCATTAGTCACAGGTAAATTACAAAGGAGCTGTGTGGGTTACTCCCAAAACAAGATGTTTCAAAACCAGATTTTTTTAAACAAATAAAGTTAAAGCAAAGTTAAATGACATCGCCACACAAAAGGGAGTACGAAAAAAAATGTTTAATGAGTGACTCGAGCATTCTTTGTGGTGCTAAATATAAATATCACATAGGTATCAAGAAAAATGTGTTTTTAGGTAGACAAGATTTTAAGGAAAGGTTAAACACTGACTTAAATTCACAAAGAACTGAAACATTAACATAACCCTTCTGGTAAAAATAGCAGAAAACCGCACATCCTCTTCAATATACAGAGACTGCCAATAAGCAAAAGCAGTTTTTTTTTTCCCCGGTGTGTGGGTAATGCAAATGAAATCAGCTTTACCTTCAAGACAGAAGAACAGCTTTTCGAGAAAACCTTCCAGAATTCACAGGAAAACATCCCGGATTTGAAAATAATTTTACATGAAGACAAAAAAGGACAACAGGGGAACGGGAGGCGAAGGTGGGGTTTGAACCAAAGACGCTAAATATTTTTTGTAAATAACATATGTATGGAGATGATTCTACAGCTCGTTACTGGACCGCACTGCTTTCCTGCGGAAACGGTCAGTACGTCAGTCATATCCCCCCTCCGACTCGTACCTTTCTGTGCCTCTCCCTGTCTTTGCACTTCTCCCTGACCCAGTCAATCGTGTGGAAGTCATCGTAGGTGCCGACGCCTGGGATGGGCTCGTCGAGAAGGTCCAGCAGGTGGGTAGAGCTGCTTATGTTCCCCCCATTCGTCATCGTATAATTAGTTCCTGGCAAAAGGATAGAAAATAAGTGGAGGTCAATGGGAGGAACTGGTAGGATGTGAAAGGAGAAGATTGGAGAATAGCTCAAACACAGCCGAAGGAGGACGTAAAAAACCTTTTCTTCATTTTTAGACACACCAAACCAGTAAGCAATCCATCTTCACTAGGGCCACGTAAACTATCCGCACGTTACCTGTCAGACCGGATAATAAGTAATGATCTCGAGCTCATAAGCACAGCATCTGAATGCTCCAAATATTGAGCACGCTCTCGACTTTGAAATTAAAACACGATTAATTCAAAAACATTTTGTTAAGAAGAAAATGGTACCATTTTTCAAGTAGATAGCGCCTTTTAGCCTTAGTGTAAGTGCAGGATTTTAACCACACCCCATGTTTTTTTTTTATATACAGTATAAGAGTACTAATCGAGGCAGACTGACAGAAGCAAAGAAACAGATTCTGATTCTTGGCTTCACCTTGACCCCAAGGATCCTCACACACATTAGGTGGGATGACCATAAGGAGCTGCTACAAGGGTGACCACAGGGTTGGCATGAGGGCAGAGAAGTGACAAACTTCTCAAGGACTGCCTTCAAAACTGCTGCTTAGGTGAGTGAAAGTGGGCGAGGTCGAGACTGTCCTTGTCCTGAACTTTTTACTACTTATATACAGTAGTCCAGCAGTTCACACAGAAGGATAGAAGCAATTCGCTAGATCTTGATTTACTGGATTAACCCGACTGGCTGAAGGAACAGTGGCCTGGCCTGTAAGGCTGAACCCCCCAAAGAAGCAAGCTGGACCCATGGTCCCAGTGCAGACCTCTTAACTGCTGAACTGAAGATCAGGTGATCAGATGTCACTAGTCCAAACAACTAGTTTTGATTGAGTGATGATCCTTGTTGAGCAGTGGACAAGGTGAAGCTGATCTAAAATGAGAGGCCAGAAAAACATTCAGCAATTCAAGCCTGCTTTTCAGATTGAAGATTGAAGTAACGGAAGAACCAAGGGCAAGAGACTACTTGCCAGTTCTAATTGATAAATAGTTGTTTGGTTTTTAATCAATGTCAATCTTCATGATTTAGTTGTAACTGGTCATATAAGTATTAATAAAGACCACTGAGAACGGAGTCTGACACACCTTGGCTGCCTGGTTGGTATTGTTTAAGCTGAAACAAAGTCATGTCATTACAGTGTCATGAAAGAACTGATGTGTGGGTGTTGAAGCAGGTGTTGGATGACGAAATATGATCAACAAAAGGAAACTGGGGAATGAAAGCAAAGGGCTTTGAGAGTTTTCCCGAGAATGAGAAAGCAACAAGGATGTGTTTAGAGACAGACGCTTTATAAAAGCAGGAATTATGGATTTCTGGAGGCCTTTTAAGGCGTAGGATAACCTGTGGACATAAAATAGTTACCTTTTAGTAACTTAAGGAAGTAATGGTGGTCAGATAACTATGCGCAACCTTTGGTTTAGAGGATATAATTACTTGAGGAAATCATACTGTAAGATGAATAAGATTGTCCTTTGTTTATTTTACTGCAGAGCAAACATGATACCAGAAAGCATGAGGGCTGATTTCATAGTCCAAGTAGATGTCCAAACAAAAGAAGCAATAAGTACAGTGCAGCTCACATAACGTAGAAAAGATATATGAAGGGGAGCTGGAATCATTTTGGAGGTCATCAGGCTGCAAACCACCTTCCTCTGTAGCATTCATCCAGCCCAAAAGAAGGAAGAGTGTATTTAACACTTAACCATAATAACTCTTCAGGAATGAAAGACCTGAAGTTATAGAAAGTAATGTTTCAACTGTGAAGGATCAATTGTGATAGCCTGATTTCCACCCTGCAGGTGGTGATACAATGGTGTAGGGAAGCCATAGCAGAGGCGACACTGAGAAAAACAAGAAGAGAACTGAAAACCAAATTTTTCCATATAAGAAAATACTTCACTTAAATTGACATAGGTAAGTTCCACATATCTCAAACCACAGATACAAAAATGCTTTCTTCCTATTCAACAATGAAGATCCACCTGAGATGTACAGAATTACTTTGATGACAGTATGTCAGGGTGCTGCCTTTCACAATATAAAGGGAATATGTAGGAGAGCAAAACAAGCTAGTGCAACGCAAGCTCTGTGCTAGGCCAAATGAAATAGTAAGATTGAAAGGGGACTACAAATAACGTGGATACTAAGCTACCATGAAGACAGCCCAATCACAGGCCAATTCTAAACACATGAGTCTTGAGCAGGTGCTGAAAGATGGTTGAGTAGTTCTGATTTCTTTAGATAGTTCAATCCAATACTGAACTAGGAACAAGGGTGGAGAACAATAGGATCTGGAAGAGGAGAAAGATGAGAAAGAGAGGATGGAGCAGGAGGAGGTGTAGGAAGAAGTTAGTATCTGAAGAGAGGCAGAAAGAGATGTTGAGGCAGTAATAGACAAAGACTAGGGTTTTGAAGCCCTACAACAGAAAGACAGAGGGTGGAACTGCAGTAGTAGAGCAGCATGAAAAATGTGAAGAAGATAGTATTAGTAGAGAGGAAGTCCAAAAGGAACTTAAAGTTGTGGGACTTAAAAGGTGCAAAACTACCAGTGCCTGGACTCACAGTTGTGTAGAACATATGGTAAAGAAGGGAAGGATTCTTAAAAAGATGTTCAAGGTGAAGTAGGACAGAGAAGAAATTCATTGGGGGACAGAAAAGAGAAGGGTCGAGACTTGCAGACCTTTGACAGAGGAAAATGAGGAAGCAAAAAGAGAGGAAAGGAAGAAAAGTAGGTCAGACATTGAGAGGCTGTTATGATTGTGAGAGTGCAATCAGGAGAAGGTGACTTTAAGGCAGAGATACAGGTGAACACCTGAGTGAGTGCTGAGTGTAAGACTGGGTAAAAGGAAAAGACAATTTGTGCACTTTCAGCATAAAAACAATCTAAAAAGCTAGGGAAGGAGATGCCCCAAGGAAATCAAGGAGCCAGCCAACAGGAGAAGATAGACATTGTTGGGATGAGGGGCCAGGGACAGAACGCTGACTGACACCTAAAGAGAAACTGTGAGGAGCAGAGGAAAGGCTTCGTGGTATGGTATAGGCAGTCTGAGCAGCACGAGGATTGTGGGTAGAGAACTTGATGATGGAGATGACAGAGACTGAAAATAGGATCGCTTGTTAAAGGGCAGGAACTGAAGAGAAGGTGGAAATGACATGAGTGATAGAGACCATAAACGGGGGCCAATTCAGAACTCTTCCATTTCTTTTCAGCTGAGCACAGCTTATTTTCTGACAGAGTTGATTACGGAGTAAAGCCAAGGATGGGAGGAGGAGGCAGTCAGCTTTATTTGATGTTAGCTGGCAGTCCAAGAGAGTTATCTTCTTACCCTCAGCAGGACGGGGCTCATCCTAAGGCACGCGATGGAACATTCTGTAGAGGTGGACATGATTTCTTAAAAGAAAATGAAAAAGGAGTGGTTCTACACTAAATCCACTTTTAGTTGTGAAGGGAATCAATAAACCTGAAGATAACTGTATATAAAAATACAGATAAATACAGGGATGCCCATTCATTCAATATCGGAGAGCCATCAGTTCCTGGCAAGGGTTGCTGAAACATGAATCTCATCCCCAGAAGTGCAGGACACAGAGATGGGACAACACTGCGCAGAATGCAAACATAAGCATCCATGGACACTTCTGGGACACCAATTAGTCTAGCCAGTACGGCTCTGAGAGATGTGAAGATCCTGGAGCTCTTGGTGAAACCAATGTGAGATCATGAGAGTGTGCAAACCACACAAAGATAGCGCCCCAGTCTGGATTAAAAACCCAGAACCCACGATCTGCGAGGCAGCAAAAACACACAAAGATCATATAACATGCGAACGGGTGTAAAAAATAATCATCTATAAGATGTTTTTTCAATACTTCAAACCAGCTACGACTATGTGCCCCGACACATTAGACATGACATATTCGAGGCCCACAGAACAGCTGAGTTGACAATGGCTTACTGTGCATTATTACCAGAAGTGCAAAGCAGATAAAAGAGGCTCAGCCCTAGCACAGCAACCTTGTGCCCCAAATGCCAGCTGAATGAACATATGACCTAAATTTGAGCACAATAAAGAAAAATACTTAAAGCTTAGACAATATCTTGGCAATTCCTTTAATCAAGCACTTTCATGCCACTTTAACGTAATGTTGTTTTAAATAATCCGTTAACATCATGGTACAGAATAAATTAAGATTTAAAGAAAGGACAACATTTGGAAGTAATTACATAGAATGGAAGCTGCTTTTACTTTTTCCCAGCTGTAAGTTGTATTAAAACAAAAATAAAAATTGTCTTACTATTAACTACCTGCAGTATCATAACTGTTCTGTCCAAAGGTATTGGTCTACAGACCTTTAATATGACTGAATTAGACTGGAGTGGATTTGACTTTTTAAAAATTAAAAATAAAATATGAGACCAAAGGAGGAAAGAAACATCTTTCCATGCTTCTTATTTTATTGCTTTCTATGACACAGGTGTAACACTACAGTGTGGCATATTTTTTCTGTTCAAAAATAAAACTGAAAAAAAATTCCGAACACGTCAGAAAAATCTGATTTGGAGCACAGAAAGGCTACAATCCTGTTCACTGAGTTCAGTAGATAAGTGGAATGGGGGAGTGGTCTTCCTTTAACACTCTCTAGAGTGGGTGGGGCGAATTGATATTAAGGCACAGTAGGCTGATCATTCACTTGCAACTGAAGATTTTCCTTTACCCAAAAAAATCCAAACACTCTCACACTCATTACATAAAACATCTCATTTTGCTGAGGATATTTTGTCACTTTTAATATAAAAAATGGGGACTGGAAATTGATATCGACACTACTTAATTCTCTACCGTAGAGTGTAACAGGGTTTTCCTGTTGAAATGCTAATGAATTATGAATGCTCGACACATGTTCGAGGTTCCTGCATTTTTCATGCAGCATTTACACCAATCTCTGCAAACTGAAAGCTAACCCGCCTGCCTGCTGCATTTTCTCCCTACAAAACACTAAAGATGGAGGCACTTGCTGCTGTCATCTGAGCACTGTTAATCTGTCCACAGAGAATACTCTTAAACACCGTCAAGCAGAGCTGAGCAAAAGGAACAAATTCATAGACAAAGGTAACACAGATATTGACTCAGCACACAAAAAAGATTAATGTACAACCTGTATTTGACTACGGAGAGCTAAGACAAGAAAAAAGCCGATGCCATTTTCCTGCACTTTACTGAAAATCTCGTCATAAAGATACAGAGGGCACCAATTCAAAACGGAGAAAGCATACCTCTTTTGTGTATCTCCTGCAGGGGTATGTTATCCCCTCCCCCATCATAGGGCAAATAGGGATCAGAAGACATGTCCATACTCCACAGCGAGAAAGGAGGGAATCTACAGCTCACAAAGCTCGCTCCATTTGTTCAACAGCAGTAAGAGCAGCAGGCAGGGGAGCTGCCATATTTGCTAGAGATCTGGACTCTGTGCAGGCTTGCTGCAGCAGCTGACTCCTAAAGGCTGATGATGTCATCACTGGGAAACATTGCAGTCTGGTTGCTAGTGGCTACAATCTACCTCTATTCAGAAGCACAATGCAAGACTTACTATCACTCACCAGCCCCAGGTTCTGAAGGTGACTATTCTTAGAACAATGGATAATGCACTGACTAGGTTTAATTATCTCAATCCATGTGTATGGGAACATAATTAAACATCTCTGTGTCTTTCCTTGCTTCAAGCATAAAACAACCTAAAATAAGTAACCATTTAATTAAGTCTCACCTGCATGGATGGAGTTTAATATAAAAATACGATGACAAATATATGGTTTCGAAGGTGTTTCTATTTAGGTAAAATGAACTGTTTAAATTGCATTTGCAAAGACTGCAAAATTGTAAGCACAGTGTTTTGTGTTTATATAATATCTGATGTCACTGTGCACTCTGGATTAAATTAGCCAGCAGCTGAATACAGTACCAGCTTGGGAGGACAGAAATGAAATGCTTTTATTCAGCTGTTATCTGATATGCACTCTCTGTCTCGTCAAATTAAAGAATCTTTATGCACTGTGTTGAACACAGCATTATGATGCATAGACACAGCATAGAAAAAAATAATGCGATTGCAGTGAAAAGTTTATTTTAAAGTGCAGTTTAATCACATATTGATCACTTATAGGGTTGACTGTGAATTACAGAGCTACAGGTTAAAGAATGCTGTAATGTAAAAGGCAAAATAAAATAAAAAATGAAACAGTGTGTAAAACAGCAACTCTTGACTTAGGCCTCCTAACTGAAGGGAATATTCACAGCAGTTCACTTTTGCTTTCTTCTTCGGTCAGTTATCTTCATGGCATCTTGTTATGTTTATAATGCTCCTGTTGTAATTCTGTATGTTTTGAAACCTAACTCCTGACAGCGGCATACCTGGTGTTCGAATCTGTGGTTGTATGGTTAAGAAATAAGCAGTACCAATATGTTTAAGGCCAATATTTGTTTGTAATTGCCACAGCTTGGAGATTACGCATCATTTTTTCAATATGCCTCAGTAATAGAAAGTTTAACTGTCTACATGTTCCCATTTATAGAACACGTAACTCATTAATTTTTCTAGTTAGTTCATTTTTCTTCTTTCGTAATGAAACAGTGCCCATGTTTTATGCAATCAGGTAGTTATGTCTGCCATTTCATTGTTCATGCTGTGCGTGTTACTTGATAATAAGAGTACACCACTCATCCGACATACACAAGGACTTCTTAAATCTTTTTTTAACGTTGTTTAGGTGTCAACTGTATCAATTTAGAAATGAAAGTGTTTATTGTCACCTACTGGTCTACTGCTACCGGTCACAACAATGAAATCGGATTGAAAATGGTGCCCAAAATCCCAGAAGAAACCACTGAATAAAAGACATTATGAAACACATTCTTAATAAAATAATGCATTAACTGTTTACCAATTTAGCTGAGCAAGCAGAACAATCCTGCTTGTGCAATTCCTGAGAAAAAGTGTGTTACAGGAACTTGACCACGAAGACAGGCGTACCTCAAAGCCCTACTAATATATCTGAGCCAAAGCAGAGATTTTAATGATGACGTCACCTATCTCTACCAGTCACTATCACATGGAAGCAAACACCTGACAAGTGTTATATGAATTCTGGACACAATTATTCCAGCTGTTCAATTTAACTCCCAGCCACAGGGGATCCCATTTAATTCTGCTAACCCTGCGGCGTCTTTACTGCAAAGCTGAAACAGTACACCTACATGGGGATACATGGTTACACAAGCAGTCCACAAAAATAGTGTGACTCACTCTACACTTAAGCAGTAATTTTCCATTCATCTACCAACACCTGTCCACTCCTGTTTTGTAAGACCTAACAGGCAAAACAGGCTGAGAAATTCAACTCTTTCAACAGACACACATTTAAAACAGAGAGCATAATCTGAACGCTTCTGAACCACTAACACATACTGTACATTAACCAAGCACGCTCTGCTTCTTTTCATAACCCAGGGCTGAATTATGATCTTTTCACACTCCTTGCATTATAACCTGTAGTCTATAATAATTTATTTTGCTATTGTGAGTCACATAATCAACACATAACATGGTGCAGGATTTCCTGTGTTTGCTAAGAGATACCACTGCTGCCCTTCTAAAATCTACTAAAAGTATGTTTCTTGTTTAATTAAAAATGAACGTCTCACTTGGTCTCCATAAATACAGAGTATGATGTGAAAGAAGACAAGTTGTTAATAACTGTTGTGGGAGCAAAACAATCTAAAACAGTGTCAAATTCCTTACTGCGTAAGGAAACAATGGCAAATGAAAATGAAGTACACACAAAAAGAAATATTTAACTACTAGATTAATTTTATTATTACCGTAGGCTAGCATACAAAACATGACGTTTAAACAAACTAGCAAACCAGGCTGGTAAAACAGGTAGAACTTTTCTGCATGGTTTGAGGCATGTCATACTTGTGTGACTCCGGGAACAGTCACTTCACAGCAGAGCACACCTGTCAAACCACAGGTTAATGTCTCCACCGCACTCAGGCTGCGGTTTATGTGCTGAATTGGTAAAAATGTTTAATGAAAGACCTAATAAAACACTGCTGTGTTTACTTTGTTACTTAGCTCATTTCTGTGTCTGCATTCTGAAACCCACCTACAGACAAAGAGCATGCCTTGTCCATATTAACCTTTTCCTTCTTTGCTACGATCTGTCTCGATGAAATTAAAATTCACTGCAAAGCTCTAAGAAAATAAAGTGCAGTATAATACATTTTAATCTCTTACTATTCTTCTGTAAATTGTCAAATGAAATTAAGACATTTATTCATGTAAAACGTTTACATACTGTAGTCGTACAAAAAGACTTTTTGAACTAAGCAACTAGAAATATTTATACATTTCTGGTAAGGCAGAATCATAACTCCAACATGTAAAGGGACATATGGGTTAGGGACATCCAAACTGGCAAACAACTACACAGTCCACAGTCTCCATTCCTCAGTCCAAACAGACATTTGGAGGTGGCACACTAGTTAAAAGGTATAAAGAACCTAGAGCAACAGCACACTTTTAAGTGCCAGAACTTCACAGAACAACACCTTGTCAGTGTCACCCATCCTGGAGCAACATGCAAACCACAGAATGAGGAAAAACTGAAATTTGTGCATTCTGGATTTTATTTATGACTGAGCTCTGAACAATGCAAAGACAATCAAACATGAGTTTTTAAAATCTGTTCAGCAGATTACATTATCCAATCTATAAATATTTATATGATGGCGTTGGTTTGAAGTATTGTTTGTTGTTAATAATTATGAGTATTGATAAAAGTTCTGGAGAGCACTTTTTTAGTTTAGGTAAAAAAAAAATCTTTTAGACACTGAATTTCAGGAATATTATAAAATAGCTTTTTTAAACAAATTCTACTCCAAAGAACAGAAAATACCATATTTGTTGATGTACAAATGAATATTGATATTCTTTTCACAACTTTTAATTACTACACTATTATTTTATACTGAACAGATATTATTTAAAAGCTATCTGTAAGCTCAAGATGAAGCAGGATGACAGCACAGACGTTTAGTAAAATCACCACTTACACGGCTGCAGAAAGCATAACATTTAACGGATAGATGGATGGATAGATAACGGATCTTAATTTCAGAAAACTGAAAATAGTAGTAGTGTTTTCATTTTTCCGAACCAGCAGCTGGTAGATCACTCTTTTACAAAGGCCAAGTTCATTTTTTGCTTAACTATCAATTTATAGTTTATAATAATAAATGATCAGATCAGATCACTTTATTGGCCATATACAATTTCTTGTATTAGGAATTTGTCTTTTCTAATACCCCCAACTTGCTCTCCATGAGACACACAGACAGGTAGAGAGAAGCTTGGGGTCAGAGCGCAGGGTCAGCCATTGTACAGCGCCCCTGGAGCAGTTGGGGTTAAGGGCCTTGCTCAGGAGCCCAACGGAGTAGGATTCCTCTGCCGGCTGCGGGATTTGAACCGGCAACCTCTCAGCCACAGGCGCAGATCCTTAGCCACAGAGCCACCACTCCGCCACAAACGATTATGTTTGTGAAGTATTCTCGACACCAATATCAGTTCACAGAGCAGGCATTCCATTTCTGACTTCAGAATAGGACAGTATTTCCATATGTGCAGAAAAACATACATGTTTTGCATCTGCCGATATTTAAAGATTTTTTACACTAGACAACGTATCTTTAGCCACAGACAGAGTGCAGTGCCAACAATTCCACATCAAATTGCACAAGCTCATCAAACACCAGAGGCACACAGATTTACTGGCAACTTCGATCATGCTCTTTCCCTTTGTAATCAGCTGGCTTTCTGCTCTTTTGCAGTGCTGCAAACACATGGGTACAGGTCTACGGCTCTGACCCCGCATCACTGAACGTTTCCGCGTGCTGGATCACTGCAATACCCGGAAACCTACTTTCTTGCGGAGAAGCACGGAAAACACGTGACAGAAACAAAAGTCTAACTCTGTTCGAAGAAGCGTCTCTTCGACGGATGTCAAATACCTGAAACCTCTCGGTGAAAAAATAGGAATCGGCACTAATTTCGATGCATTTGAGGAAAAAAAAACGATAAGCGCTTACCGTCGGCACATGCGATAGCTTGAGTGGACGAGTTCAAATGTTTCTGGATGTGGAATGAAGCACCCTTTCCCCCCCATCCCATCCCCGGAGGCCTCTGCTCTCTATGCAAATCTGAGAGACTCCCACTATTTCCAACCAGTAGTGTTTGGGTGGATGCAGCAATTATGATAAGCACGCAGTTTAACACTAAATGAAGGCACATTCAAAAGATTCATGTGCAATACATACAGATCTTAAGCAGGACACTGCTTGTCCGAATTGACTTCAGAGATAATGTTGCCCACTTTGTTGAACGAGGATGGGGAAAACAGCACTGCAAACAGATGCAGAAGACACAGCTCATCTAAATTAAAAAAAAAACATAAATCAAGTAGGATGTGTAACACAGCGAAACACCAGTGTCACGACATGAGCTGCCACTTGCACCACTCAGAACCAGGGGGAGAGAATACCTAGCAAGAGTAACTCAGTCGCAAGTTCCAATTACGGCGGCACAAATGAAGAGCGCAAAGACCGCCGAGCGGATGTAAGCCTAACTCACGCTGTAATGTTATGGTAGGAAATAAACTCAAGCCTGATTAAGGCAAGTGAATGACAGGGGCTAAAGACAAGGGTGGTTTTGTCAAGCCTAAAGATGAGTGAAGTAGTACATGTAGTACTATATAATAGTTCATAAGACAGGGGACCAGTTTAGAACTGTATAGTATGACTATATATACCCTATGGCTTTAAATAGGTGAGCCTCACTATAACCCGAACTACCCCTTACCAGAAGAAATGGGTGTTCAACAAAGTCAGACGTTATACAAGTGTAACTGAACAATACTTCTTTCTATCTATTGCCAGCAAGCCACCTATTCAGGTGAGGATCACAGCAAGCCAGAGCCAGCACTGAAAAGCCAGGAACAGTGACCTATCACTCCTGGACTGACCCCGGACAAACAGACAATAGCAGACGGCCAACCAAACCTACCCAGCATGTTGTCCGGGAAAAATCATCCCATAAAAAGACTTAATTTCCAAGGCTAGAATCGAGGCCCCGACACTGGAGTCGTAGAAAGCAACTCTATTAATTCCGTTGAACATTCCTAATAACAGAAAAGAGATTTACTGAACAACACTGGAAGAGACGTTAGCATACCAATACTCATGTCTAGGACTATGACTTTAGAATTAAAAAAAAAATCAATCAAATCAGTTCAAAGATATTTAACATGGAATAGGCACAAATGGGATATTAGCGTACAGAATACATTAAAGATAAGCTTTGCTAAAAGAATAATTTTAGGCATTATATTCTAAAAGTTCAAAAGGTAAAATTGAAAATGAGAACACTAGAGGGGATGAAAGAATCCATAGATGTCTGATCAAGCAAAGACTCATCATCGCAACAAGAAAGGCTGCTCAGAAGCTAATGCAAAAGCAGCTCAGACAATGTGATCGTCTTTGAAAAGCGCTTGAAAGAACCATTTGCTAATGAAAAATCTAATTTCAGCAGTTTATCTAGAAAAGTACGATTAAAGAAGAGGTTACTTGCCCCACAAATTATAATTGGGAGATAACACAGATTGACTATAGTGATATTATTTAACTAAAGGCCTATAAAGAAAGCATCTTAACTACAGAGCTTAAGTTTTTCATAGATTTAAAAACAACAGTAAAGGAATTCAGCCCAAACCAACACCACTACAAAATAAAAAAAATGAGAATATTTTTTAAAGACCACAAACATATATAATTATCAAACAAATTAAATATTGCACTTAACCATAAAATAATGTTCAAAACTAAAATTGTACATATGTAAAAGGACAATGTATACCTACAGTATTCTCATATTGCAAGTCGCATTAATTCATTTTCTGTCTTAACACAGGTCAACATTGTTAACAAACACCTAACATTGGAATAGCTGCAATGTAACATGAAATATTATCGCTCGCTCATTATACACTGCAGGCCATCCCAGCTATTCGATGAAACATCATAACCAAACATTTTTCATAATAAAAAATAATTAGGATGCATGAAATGACTAGGTGCAGCGCTAAGCTGTTTGTGCGTCACAACCCTGAATCAGAAAATGGATTGAAAACGACTACACATTCTTAAGCTTTCAGAGGGGCCTTCCTAAACTGATCTGGCAGTCCATGACTAGTTTAATACTCATGGAAAAGACTCTTTGATACTGTCCATAAATCTTACTTCCCCAAAACAAATTACAACACAAAAACCTTAAAGACCGCTTTTTCTTATTTCAGGATTGAAGGAGCTGAGTTATTAGAACAGATCGAGGGAACATATTCTTTTTTGAGAAAACAGGTGTGCGGACAATAAAGTTAGTTATAAAAATAAAGCTTTACATGAAATAAATACGTGGAAATAACTTTCATCTGCTCGTTCCTTACAAACTGGCACCTAGCGGCCAAAAAAACAATTAAGGTTTAGCTTTGTCGTAATTTTAATGGCCTTGCCCACTGCACAAAACTGGACTTCACTACTAAATTAAAACATCTGAATAGAACATCATAAAAATTCTACACTGAATCAACAACAGGTGTCTTAAAATACCTAATTCAATACCTAATTAAAAAACACTGTGAACAATAAATTGCTTGGTATGCATGAACAGATCTCAATAACATTATTAAACGCTCACCAAACTACATCCCTTTGGAAACTACCGGATAAGGCCCTTCAGGAAACAGTGATTTGCATTCCGGAAAAGCTCTGAATAGTACATAAAAGCTTTTATGTGGGAATATATTTTGATTTGCAAAACAGAATGTTACTCAGCAAGTTTCAGCCCATTCTAAAAATTTGCTTTGATCTTTCAAAAAAGTTACTCATATCAGTAAAACACAAAAGACTTGGCAATGTCGGACAGAAGAGACCTGCAATTTCAACAGCATTTTTCAGTGTTTTCTGAAAAAAAAAAAGCTTCGCCTATCAACATCCACAGGCTTTCAGACCATAAACTACACAAGAGTAACAAACATAAGCCCATGGCCTACAGAACCAATATGCATTAATTCAGTAGACTGCAGGCTATGCACACCAGATGGCATTAACAGCTATAGAGCCCTTCACTAACCTGCTCCATCGTGTGTCTCTCTTTATGGTCAGGCTGCCCCTTTCAGTGTCAAAGATCACAAGAGCTGAAACAGCAGCTTTGCGACCACAAAAGTTCCAAAATGTGTAAACAAAAGGAAAAACAGATGTACAGTGCATGGGACATCATATACTGTATTTTGAGTGCCGAGCTTAGAATTGATCAAACGGTGAAAGCCAAGGTTTTGAATTAGCTGGAGCCTTGATCTGTATATTTTTAAAAAATTGCTTTTAGGCTGTAGGAAAAAAATATTTTACGCAAATGTAATGATCACATTTTGCATTTTATATTCAATTAAAACAAATGACTAAAACATCCATTCATTTTCTACAGGTACATCCTGGATGGGATGCCAGTCTGCTGCAGGGCACACACAGATACAAACACACTCTCGCACACTCACACCAGGGCCAGTTTTCCCAGAAGCCAATTAATCTACCAGTATGTCTTTAGACTGTGAGAAGAAACCAGAGCACCTGTAGGTAACCCATGCAAACACAGGGAGAGCATTAATATTCCACAGAAATAGCATCACAGGTCTGAAATTGAACCCAAGGCCTCAGCACTTGATATAAAATCTTTACAGTAGTATCATGAACTTTTTCTGCTGAGCTATACACTCCTTAATCACAATATGTTTCCATGAATTTGAAAACAACAATGCAAACATTTATGGAAAACAGGTACAGAACTCAAATCAGCAATGGAGAGAGTCAATAGTTTGTCAAAATGCAGTTTTAAAGGCCCCAGTAAACTGATACAAACAAGTTACCTGGAAGCACTTTCCAAAACTCGGAGAAAACATGATTTCTATACCACAAGTCTAAACAATTTTAAACATGTATCATTCAGATATATATCTGACAAATTCGGAGCAAGATTTAAAAAATGACCATTTGTATCATAGCTTTGCTCAAACTTAAAGTGTCCTAACCAAAGAAGGTGCTCATAATGTTACAGAAAGTACACAGACAACTGAATCATTCAAAAAGTACAGAAGACCTAAGATCTACCCATCCATTTTCTAACTGCTTTATCTGATACAGGAATGCGGGGGAACTGGAGCCTATCCCAGCAAGCAGTGAGCACAAGTTACGCCCTGCACAGGGCAGACACTCACGGACACAAACTCGTGCACGTTCACACCAGGGCCAATTAATCTACCAGCATGTCTTTGGATTATGGGGTAAACTGGAGCACCTGGTGTTCACCCACATGAACACCTGTAGAACATGCACACTTCATGGCTCATAGCGTCCCAGAAATTGAACCCGGGGCCCCAGAACTGCAAGGCATCAGGGCTATCCACTGTGCCATCGTGGAGCCCTCAAGAATTGATAAAGACCTAAATAGAAGTTCAGGTGGGTAGCTGCGTCAGCATGCGTAGGCTGCAAAGGAACAAGTAATAGGTTTATTCCATGCTGAAAAAAAAGAAGAAAGAAAACACAACGTTTCGGCCATGGAGCCTTCTTCAGGCGTGAGAAATGTGTGAAAGGACTTGATCAGTGGAAAGGGGTGGCAGGTAGAGACAAGACTGCAGTTCTTATTGAACCGCATGACCAAGAAATGACCTTGGTCACCTGATCTGCTGGTGGAAGACAACTGGTTGGGGGAGAATTTAAAAACCAGGGAGCTAAGGCTTCTGGGATCAGTTAACAGCTGCTGCCTGAGAGAAGAGCAGATTCTCTGCTATGAAACTGCACCAAAGGCAAAAAGAGCGAGGAACCTTCAACCGTTCCAGCGACTGTGATAATGGTAACATTTTGAGACTTGGACTCAAAGTTTTGAGAAGAGCCCCAGACGGAAGCTTTGAGCCATTAAAACAACCAGCTTAGCTGTCCAGCTGTGCCTATAGAAAAGGCTCATGTTTTGTGACCGCTGGTTGTTTTACCTCTCACTGTAAATAATGGAACACTACCTCTTAATCTCATGGCTGTTTTGCGTATTTGTTTGACCTAAAACCACCCTTTTAAAGACCACCCTGCTTCAGGCTGATTCACAACCAGATAACACTAATAATACTAATAATAATAATAATAATAATAATAATAATAATAATTGCTCACACTTATATAGCGCTTTTCTGGACACTCCACTCAAAGCGCTTTACAGCTAATGGGGATCCCCTCCACCACCACCAATGTGCAGCATCCACCTGGATGATGGGACGGCAGCCATAGTGCGCCAGAACGCTCACCACACATCAGCTATCAGTGGGGAGGAGAGCAGAGTAATGAAGCCAATTCATAGAGGGGGATTATTAGGAGGCCATGATTGGTAAGGGCCAATGGGGAATTTGGCCAGGACGCCGGGGTTACACCCCTACTCTTTTTGAGGAACGCCCTGGAATTTTTAATGACCACAGAGAGTCAGGACCTCGGCTTTACATCTCATCCGAAGGACTGCGCCTGTTTACAGTATATTGTCCCCGTCACTATACTGGGGCATTAGGACCCACATGGACCGCAGGGTGAGCGCCCCCTGCTGGCCCCACTAACACCTCTTCCAGCAGCAACCTTAGTTTTTCCCAGGAGGTCTCCCATCCAGGTACTGACCAGGCTCACACCCGCTGAGCTTCAGTGGGCTGCCAGTTGTGAGTTGCAGGGTGATACGGCTGCTGGCGTAAAAAAAACGCTACCACATGTGCTAAGAAGAACTGCAAGAGCCTTGATAAAAAAGCCCAATGGTACACTTGGTTACATACCTGAGGAGGCATCTCCATCTAACAGGTTGTCGTCTTCCGTAGTGTGGAAATCCATGATGACTCCAGCTCCATCGAGAAGCTCTTCGTCGCTGCTGGCGCTCGTTATGCTGTTGTAACTATTGCGGTAATAGCCTCTGTTGAACAGCTGCTCTGACTCCATTTAGCCACTTGATAACCTTACAACGGCAACAACAGAAGAAAAATTCAGTAACGATACTGGTCAACGTGTGTTATTTTTTAGATTTCTAGCCAGGGAGCTTTATTCAGAGAACAGATCAAAGTCACCACGCACTCGGACACTCACGGACCACCGACAGGCTGGCAGTTCTGGGAAAAAAAAACACACGAAACGACTGCAGGGTAGTACCATTTGCGAACGGTTCAAAAAGAAAGATAGAAATACGCTAATTAAAATTGGGCAGGTGCCTCTGCAAGGCCACGCACAAAATATTCCCATTAGTTAAAGACATTAAAGATAAATCTCTCTGAGGAAACAACAACAAAATGGTGTGAAATGCCCCACCGATGAGAAAGCTGACTAAATAGTTGAATTTCTAGATTCACATTTGCAAAGACTCAGCAACTTGTGGGGGGGACAAAACAGCATGGAATAGGAAGTATGACACCTAGCAGTGAATTCGGTTACTTTCATTATAGTTTCTAGGTTCATCACTATCTTTCTTCATCACAGCTCCTTGCAAACATCTAGGCCTATAAGTAGGCCTGAATGAAAAAAGTGTCCTGACAGGATCAATGCCATAAAGAGCTTCAGAAGAACAAACGTCAGAGAACACAGTGTAAAGTACTGCAAAGCTTTACTGTGGATTTCTATTGCTTGACTTCGTTTCTTACGCACGTCAAGCAATTACAATCAAAATGCATAACTTCTAAAAGCATTCAAGTAACTTTACGAGACAAAAAAAATTCAAGCGCCATATTCTCGAATTATTGAATGCATAGCACTGAGGATTTAATCGTTAATACCAGGAATATAACATTTAGACCTCACCCTTCAGCTGAAAGACTTCAGCTCTGGGAAAAAAAGGGGAAATACGGATTTTAGCAATTCTCTACTAAATTAGGAAGAAAATGTGGAAATTCAGCATCCTGTTAAATCCTGTTTCATTTAATTACATAAACTCTTAGATTTAATATATTATGGCAGTTGAAGAAAACAAGAAGGGAAGCTTTTCAGAGAGACGCAACTCATGATACATTAGCAAAACCATGCCAATCCAAGCCTTCATTGCCCCCTCAGGCACATACACTCACTAATATCACAGTGTCACTGCACTACATCCTTAACACTTTATCCATCCTTTGATACATATGCTGTGAGTGTATGCAAAAGATGTAAGGTAATTATACTTGGAATTGTTATTGTTGGATATGTCAGTGCCAATCCAATGCACACAACCTTCCACGTGACAGAACTAACACAAAAGACAAAGACCACTCTGTCTTTTAAGTACTAGCATGCTGGAAAGGCAAAAATAAAACTCCCAAGTACAGAACATGCAATACAAAGAAACTAAGCCATTAAAGAACTTAAAATTCAACCCACAGCAGAGTTCATTAGTACTCAGGCAACAGCTTCTAAAAAGCTACTGACAATATAAGGTTCAAACAGATTCAAATGCTTTATATATACAAAGGTAAGCGCATTAAAGCCGCAAAAAACACCGTATTAGAAAACAGCTGGTTGGCCTTTACCACTCAAGACTCATGTCATGATGTTATTATGCACGTGACTAAGCTCTGAGCCTGTGGACAAGGCAGGCTTAAAATAGTACAGCCCATGGGCCATATTCATCACTAACGAGACAGGCTGATGCAGACCCTCTCGAGACCAATGATCCTGCTGCCTCCCAGGACATATGGAAGCAAAAGCTTGCTGAGCTGGGGTCGGATCCTGCAGCAGTGACGACAGGTGCAAAGAAGCGGTCTCGCCAAGCTCCCAGGGGACAAAGCTAGTGCCCTAGGGAGCCACTGAAAGGCTCCCCGTCTTCGACGAGCTTCTGCTGGCACCAGAACAGGAATACTCAAAACAGATGACCTGCTTATGGGCTTGTATTACGTCCTGCAGAGGAGCCCCCCCGAACAGGGCGAATGACAAAGAGCTTGGGTGATCGTCATCAAAACCAACTGTTTCCCCTTGGATACAGGCAGCAGATGGGCAGGAACTGAGGACCAACCCATTTCTTGTGGTGGTGCAAAGCCATCAGATATTAGTTTTGACAGTAGCTTTTCACAACTATTTCTTTCCTTGCCGGTCTTGTTCATAGCTATCACTGACAGCAACAGCTTTGAGGATGTCGGCCTGTCAAGCTGTGAGACAGGATTCCTCCTTCACATCATCAGACTATTAGCTGACTTCAAAGTCAGTTCAAGATATCGCAACTGGAATCTTACGTGTGACCAAGCTGTGGAACATTTCTTTTCATTAATTTACTGTAACCCATCTTTCACATTTAAGTCAATTCTACTAGTCAATATAGTTTATGATCTGGTGAGGAAAACGTTGAAGTAATCCTTATTGCTGGTACTGCAATGTGTTAACAGCATTTAATATTTGATCAATAGGCAGATTTTCTTAATACAATTTTATTAAGATTCGGGCGATTTAAAATACCATGAGACAAAGGCATGTTTTGCCTCTGGCATTTAAAGATCACTACACAAAATGAGAAGACATTTTGAAAGAATGTTTTTGGCAAGATCAGAACCCTATGAGAAGGAGTCTGGCTGACTTGGAACATCTCAAGCTCCCCGGCAACAGACTGGCAAACCTGGAGAAGACTTCACCAGGGAAGAAAGTTTCACTTCTAGAAAGAATCAAGGATGGAGGGAAAGAAAAAGACGGTAATAGAGATTTTGTTTTAGGGCGCTGTATTATACTTCAAGAGTTCCTCAGCAGAGGCGTCCTGGACATCGATCATTTAGTTCTCACCACTGTGAAAACATCATACTACATGAGAACGAGGGGTCACCCTCATCAGCAGCTTGCTTCCCCTCTTGAATGCAGATTCTGAGCTCCAGGGTTTCCTTTTCAGCACAGGCGTCCATTGGCTCGGTAGGGGAAGAAGAGTTGGCTTTTTCTGGAGGCAAAAGGAAAACCGGAGGAACGATTTTGCATTTGCAGTGGATATCATGGCACATCTAACTGAACCAAAGGTGAAGCTGCAAGGCAATTAAAGCTTCCCAAGTCAAATAAGCGGTTTTCAAATCGACTGCCGAGCGAAGCGCTGACTAATTTACCCACAGTGAAATACTTGGCCACTCTCACAAAAGGAGGCTCACGTGCTCTACAAACAGAGGGTGACAGCAGGAACTGGAAACTAAAAAGAAACCCATTTCGGACAGAGACTGGGAGATGCTACTTTACACACAAAGTTGTAGATATACAAAAGTTGAGGCCCAGACTTTGGGCTCCTTCAAGACACAACTTGCCGAAAATTTAGACCCCCTTGGTAGTAAACCACCAAATGAGCAACTTGGGCCTCCTCTCATTTAAATGAAGAATTTGATTTCTAATTCACCACGATGGCCTGACCATGAACATCCGCACATGAGAGAAAGGACAATTTTAAATGTAAATAACATAAGAGGATGCGATATTGTTAACAAGTCACCATGCAGAAAGGAATCAACGGTAAGCGCACAACTTACAACACCCTCAGATTACTCTAAACATCAGCAGCAACACACTGAAGGCTCAATTTGAGAAAAGTACATAAGTGTCTAAAATGACAAACGTTTTTTTTAATTCTTTGTCTATTAGCAATTTTGCAAGTCCATAAAAAAGGTGCTGCAAGCTTATACTATCTGTGTGCCACTGTTAATATTGCATATCATGTCCTCTAATCAATAAAAACCACAATGGTACCATCTTCTCACCCTTTCAATTGATTACACAAATGATTACTGAAGCACATTCTAAGGAGCAAAATGTATAGTACTGAAAGTACTATGATGACATAATATTACAAACACAATGCACAGCTTCTAGCTTCAAAATTTACAGTATCCCATTAATGTGACCCCTTTTAAAAATGTTTTTCTTGTATAAATAACCTCTTTTTTAATTATTACAATTCTCCACATTCAAATATTGTTAGATAATTATGGACAACGGTGCCACCTACTGTCATCAGAAGTATTGCTGGTAACTGGTTCCTTACCTGCAGGTGCTGCATTGGGGCGCCAGCATTCAAAGAAATCAACGCTGCATTTAGACTAATTCAAGGCAGTGATCTGCAGTCTTGTCTGGGACTTGTCTGTCCATTTTCAGATTTATATTCCTGCTCCATTTAGTGATTCAACTGAGTCACTAACTCAGTTAATCAATCATGTTTCTGTTAACTTAATATGCAGGGTTAAGAAAGTTTTGAAAAATGAAATGATCAATAAACATCAAGCCTTCACACATAACAAATCCGAGGCTGATACTTTGGAGATTTCTCTAGGCTTACTCCTAATGTTTTTCTGCCTGTGTGGTTTGTGAATGACTCAGCAGTCTGTCATATGAGACAACACTCTTCTTTTAAGTCCAGTACATTGTACTGAAAACTAAGATACTGGGCTGCCTGATTTCGTTCCTCCGTTGATACCTCATTTCAAAGCAAATATCGTTAAAGGGTTATTTCAACCTTGTGAAATACAGAACACATATAGATCAAATAATTATAACGATGGATAAAAGACTAACCTAATTTGTAAATGAAATCCTGCTTCATGGTGCTACTTTGTTTGCATGATCAAAAGCAAAGCAAGCAAAACAATCAAAACGCCTAAAAACATTTTAAGAAGAAAGGACACAAACTGACAGTCCGTTAGATTTTTCAGGACATTCAGATACGATCTGATCATGACGTCAAACGCTGTTTTAAATATAAAATGCAAAGAATTAAGAGGAATCCTGCATCAGAATGTAATCGCAAAGCCCATTCCACTTTGATAAGGGCCGTTTCACTATTGTGACAAGGAGAGATGCTCAATTCAAATTCTTAATAAATAAATGTGTGCCGTAAGTAAAGGGTCCACACTCTAATACTTGTAATGAGAATTGATTAGAAATATTCTTAACATTATTAGAGCAACAGAATATAGCGTTGATTTATTACACAGACATTTTACTATGGAAACCTTAAACTACTGAGGGACAAGCCAGAGTACTATTTACTATTTAGAATACTAGATTCAATTCTAGGTCACTCTTTCTTTAAATGTACAGTACAAATACCAATACCAGTACTCTTAACAACAATGTTACTTCAATCTACCTCTCCATAGATGGACTCAAAATATATTTTGGCCTTACAGCCTTCACAGAAGAGAGTACTCATACAGATATATCAGGTACAGTAAGTAGAGGGGGTGAACCAAGAGGACTATTTTTGCTTAGTAATGAAACAAAGACAGGGTTACAACTGGAATCTTCAAGGGAATGTATGTAGACAAGAGAACAGGACACACTTCTTCACTCGTGGGTATCTGAAACAAGCTGTCCAGCCAGGGCCCAACGCAGGATGAGTAAAAAAAACAGCTGGATGACATTTTACACTTAGCCACTGAACTACCAAATGAGCAAGTGAGGCTGGATAGCTTCCTGAAGAACGCAACTTTTCCAGCTCAACCTTTTTATCTCTGAACAGAGAAGACAATGGGGGGACCTGATTAAATTATTCAAAATCCTCGAATGGCACTGACACAGATAACCCCATGGACATCTTCAGAAACAATACTGAAACACAAAAAGAGGACCAGAACCGTGTGGAAGGACATTTAAAACTAAGAGCAGGTGGCACTTTCCTACACAAAGAGTGGGGGAGTTAAAGAAGCTACCCAGCTTTTTTTTTTCTTTTTTTTTTATAACATCACTTTATTAACCCTTTACACTTTCTTGCATTAGGAATTATCTTTTTGCACACCCCAGCTTGCTCTCCATGAGACACAGACAGGGAGAGAGCCTGGGGTGAGAGCGCAGGGTCTACCATTGTACAGCGCCCCTGAAGCAGCTGGGGTTAAGGGCCTTGCTCAGGGGCCCAACGGAGTAGGATTCCTCTGCCGGCTGCAGGATTTGAACCGGCAACCTTCCAGCCACAGGCACAGATCCTTAGCCACAGAGCCAGAAGCTACCCAGCTATGGTGGTGAAGCCAATGGTTCCTAACCTTGCTTACCTTTTAAAGAGGATATGCAATACTATGTCGAGTTTAGAAAGAATCAGTAGTGCCGAGTGCATTTCAAACCACAATAAAAGTAACACGTACACAGAAGCTTGTAAAACCTCCAGTTTGTATCACAAAAAAGACGAATTTTCATGTATGCGCAGCACCATGTTCTGTGACTTAGAATGAGGCAACACATCTTGTGGTGATGTGTGCGGCCCTACGACACTGTCAACAAGCAGGCTTGTGAATACATCTCTTTTAATCAAACAGAAATAATGCTTTTGAGTTTTTTCCAGCAAATACTCCCAACTCGTTAAGCGTGCAGATCACATTGGAACATTCCTGCGGCGAAATGTCTGCTGCACAACCTGTACTTAATTTGTTCCTAAACCATTTCTAACTAGTGACTAGTGAGCAGGAAGGGCCACATCATGGCATGATTTGTGGGAACCCGAATGCGAGTTTGCAACAACATGGCAACAAACAGTAGCTTCACAAAGTTCACAATTTTGCGCTTAATTTGAAATTCGCAACATTTTTCTTTCACGAACAAGAATTAACAACTGGTCTGAGAAATTACACATGAAAACGTTACACAAATGAAAAACTATTACACTATAACCAGCATTATTTTCTACTCCTATTCACTTGGTAATGCGACAGTATGCTGTTTCTTTGATAGGGAGCATCTAGGCAGATAAGTCAAACCAAATGAGAAAAAGTCACTTTCATTAAAGAAATATTTCAGTTATATTTTAAGAATCATAGGCTATCTAGTGATATCATGGTTTTTAATGACAGCTAGCAAAACAGAAAAAATAAAGTCAGAGCAGGTAACAAGCACTTGTATATATTTAGGCTGTTACTGAGTTGTTATATGCCATTCATGGTTTCAGAAAGTTCGTGAAAAACCCTCCTGATCAACAAGTCATTGTCATGACAGTCCGCAACAATATGCACTTGCCCTTGAACTCAGTCTGACCAGAAGTTTTTTTTTTTTCTCAACAGTGCAATAAGAGTCAGACTGTACTGGAAAAGTGGATCTGGGACAAATGAGAAAGAAGACTGTCTCATCCCTGCAAGACAGAAGATATGCAGTATTCACTGTCAGCCACAAAGGAGAATGCAGTTATGTGAAATGTTTGCTTTCTTTGTAGGGGGAACCTCTGGACACTCTGTGGTGAAAATAATGCCTATCCAGCAATATACATTTTATTATCCTGCTCTCACAAGATTTTCCACTACAAGGTGGAAAAAACCATTCTGCTGTCTTCACTTAATTTCTCAAAGAAGTAAATGCAGCTTTTCATAAGTACTTCACAACTAGCATAACTTTGTACACAGACGCAGCTTTGTGCCATCTCTGCACTTCTTAAGTGCTGCTCGTCCAGATGTAACTTCACCTTATATGACACAGCCCAGGTACAAACAGGTAGTATGCACAGTGCTGCAATGAGCCATTACAACTGTCTGCGTGAAAGGACGCTTACCAAACCCGACTGAAAAGCATTTTACGGTTCGTATAAATAAAATGTATTTCCGAAGCATTAGAGTATAGTTTTGAAAATCGAGTTGTTGTTTTTTTTTATTCACAAGAACTTCACTTTGATTTTAACATATTATTGCAGCATTATGGCTTGAGAAAGTATTCACGAACTAGCTCGATTCATCCAACATTCATTTCATTCTCATCCTCGGCTTCTCTGTTCAACCGTTCGAATACTATTGCGGATGAAAAAGAGTGAGAGGGCAGATATTCACATCCGTCTCCAGATAACACGCTCCGTTTGCACAGATTTCCTGGTGGAAGGGGGACAGTGTGCTGCCCTCAGCCTTAGACATCTTGTCAAGCTAACATCATGAAAGAGGAAGCAGCTATACATCATTGAATATAGGGGTTACAAGACGGTTCTGTCCTGAAGTTTCCCTGTGCATACTGTACCAAAACTTCAGAGACACGCTATATGAGTGCCTACTTATATAACCCGGGACAAATTTATTAAATATCACAGGACCCTCGTATTGAAAAGCAAGCATTAGCAACCAAAACAAGACGGGCCAAGATGGGCCTCCTCTGCTTTTGTAATGAAAAATGCACACATCCAAAGTAAGGGTGCAGGGTAGAAAAAAAAAGAGCTAGCTAAATAAAAAAGGCTCACACTTCCATTACACACTCCCAAAAAAAAAAATCAAAATCAACTTTGACATCTAAACCTGATCTTCATTGGGCCCGTTTCTGGGATGCAAATGCATCCGTGTTCTTTGGTTCAAGGAGAAAATAACCTTTATATATATATATTTAAAAAAACATTTATGTAAGTGGTCCAGCTGAAAAGGTGTCGCTGGGATTCACAGCTCCCGACTCCACGCTACCGAGACCCAGAGTGAGCTGGTCTGTTTTTCCATCAGCACCAACTGCAGACAGATTAAAAGGCCTAACAGTTAAGATATCAACTCATGTGCAACAGTTCAAGTAGACCTCAGCACAAAATAAAATCGGAGAGAGATGCAGTTGTGTTGGGACTACAGGAAGCCCTCACAGTGTTCGAACATGAAGTGCAATCTGTGAAGGATCAGCTACCAAACGCCTTGGGCTGAGCGCTGCAAGCTGCAGAGCTTTACATGTACACGGCACTACAGCCTTTAGCGGACTACTTTTCTTTTAAGCGGGTCCCCACTGAGACAACATAAGAGAGCCCTACCTCTCAAATGCCACAATGGCTCCTCGGATAAAACAAAACATCGTCTTCAAACACAGCTGGAGGTTTTCTTAAAATTACACATTTGACATTCCCCTCGTGATTCTGTTTTTTTCCACTCTTGCGTGCCGGTGACGTCACTTCCTGTCTCTTGCTCTCTCCCGGCTCCTCCCCCCGTCGGGAGAGGAAGAGGGGAGCAGAGCCGCGAGAGAGCGCCGCGTGTGGTGCTGGAACCTGATGGGTTAGGCTGGGGGGGTGTCAAGACAACAGTTTTGTTTTTATTGGCTTTTATGATACAAATAATCACATTTTCATCGCACTTATTTTTGATATTTTGGTACTACAGGACGTACATTTACCGTAGGTCCAGCTACTGGAAAGCAAGGTTTCCTAGTTAAATTAATTGGAAGGTTTCAGTTCTAAGGTTTAATTTCATGGTTTAAAGGTTTGAATATAATACATTTAAAATATGTTTACTGGCACGGGTTTATCCTCAGAAAAGCTTTGATGTCCGCAGGTGGCGCAGTTTGAATTATGTGCGTTTATCATTATTGCAATAAGGGACTTGTTATCACTTATTAAGAAAAAACACCAAGCCTTCAATGCGTCTGTTTTAAAACTAATGTTTCCTTGGTTCCTACTGCTAAATTAGGTATCTTCAAAAACAACCCACTATCTAGAACATTCTGTTTCAAATTGGTTTATTTGTATTACAAAGAAAGTCCTCAAAAGCATACAATTTTATCTGATTTGCACCTGAAACGGTATCAGAGAAACAGCTCCGTGAATTTGCCCCCCCTACAGACCGCACAAACGATGAAACCCACCTCATTCGTTAGTGCTATGTTTGTGCTGGTTTGTGTCGTTGAAAGTAGCGTTTGTGCTGCTTTCGTTCCCGAGATATAGCGCCTTGTTTTTCCGGTGATCAAGTGACCATACACGGTGACTTTGACCTCCTGTGACCCCGTCTGCCGAGTCCAAGCGCTCTGTTACAGTTTAGCTCGTACCCTTAACATTTTAAAGACAATCAATATCATATATGAGCCTCATTAGATGTGAATAATACTAAGACATGACGCATGCCAAAAAGTTAACCATCTGTGACATAAGCCTGTGGTTGTAATGTATGTAATATCACCGTGATTGTAAGATCTATGGGTTTTATTAAAGGCACGTTTTCCTTTTCTTTCCCTACCGGAACACGCTGTTGCCAAACGCGTAACTGTGAGATACCATCGCGACAAGACCCATGTACATAAGAGGGATCGCATGTATATTGCATGTACAGTATGTTGCGGCAGTGTATATCACGACTGGCGCCTTGCTAACATGCCACCCTGGCACTGCTGTCACAACAAAGGTCTCATATCAGGACATGATATACCCAGATAGGACGTGTTGCGATATATGGACTGTGTGTCACGACTTGGGTCAGCATATCCTGTCAGGGTATGTCCTATTGCAACATATGGACTCCATGTCGCGACATGGGGGCGGGGCCTTTTGTCGGGTTATGTCTATTGCGATATACGGGCTTCATATCGCGACATGGGCATGACGGTTTTTCGTCATATCGCGATATATAAAATGCATGTCGCGACATGGGGGGGTGGGCGTTCTGGCTGAGCATGTCATATCGCGATATGGGACCTTTCATATCGCGACATGGGGTGGGGCATTTTTGCCTGGGTATCTCATATCGCGATATGCGGACTGCATGTCGCGACATGGGGGGTGGGCGTTCTGGCTGAGCATGTCATATCGTGATATGGGACCTTTCATATCGCGACATGGGGCGGGGCATTTTTGCCAGGGTATCTCATATCGCGATATGCGGGCTCCATGTCGCGACAAGGGGGGCGGGGGAGTTTTGTCGGGGTATGTCATATCGCGATATATGGACTTAATGTTGCAACAGTGGCGCCATACCAGTGATGCGCCAGTCGCAATGGGTATTAGGATGTGATCGTGATGCGCGCACTCCTATCGTGACATGCTATCGGAGTCGCGAACAAACTGTGGATGCCATGATATTCTTTATCTGCTATTAAGTTTTGACCTCAGTGCGACTTCTCTTAGATGGATCAGTAATTAGAAACCAATGGATGTGTTACTGTATATCCAGCGTGCTCATACAGCACACACGGTACACTTCCGCTGTGGCGCTTTACCCAATCAGAGTGCCGATTCTCACTCTTCACCCAATCGCGGCCCGAGCTGTTCGGGGGGGGGGGTTTAGCCAATCACGGGCCTGAGAGCTGTTCAAGCCAGCAGCGCCAGGTGGATCGTCTTGTTTACTGTCAATGAGAATCTATTTTTAAAATGCTTTACTTATTTGCAAAATAACTACGTCGGCTTATTTTTTAACGTCTTTATTGATTCACAATTTCCCGTACTCTTCGAAATAAATACATTTGTATTTGCAATATAACTGTCTCCGCTTCTTCCTGTAATGAATACATGGTATTTGAACAATTTTAATCGTTTATTTAAGGTAGGGGAAATACCTTCTGCTTTGTACTTCAAAATGAATATAAATGTAAAGTCTATGATCATTATATTATTATTCTCGTGCTTTCAATTTTGTTTTTGTTAAATTACATCGATCTTGAAACTAATACCTAAAAATGTGAATATGGGCTCTTGTGTTGTACCAGCGGTAATTTGGAAACTGGTGTCCACAAGCAATACATTTTCGAGAAAATGGTTAAAAATTAAAACACCTAACCCAATGAACTAACATAGTAACTCCTCCCTAAATGAAAGACTGTTAATTTGTGTAAAGGCTGCAAAGCTTGGGATTAACTGATCAAAAGATCACAACTGAAAGACCTGGTGGTCGTGATTTTACTGTCTTGGACGTCACAGAGTGACGTCACAGCCAGGAAAAGAAGGCGTTATATTGAAATATATTGAAAAATACACCACACCCGACCAGACAGACTCGGAAAACAAATTGCCCCACTGTTTTCATCACAATCAGGAGTTCAAGTACCGAGTTTGCTGGTACCCGTAAACTTCCCTGTAGATAGTCACACGATTACCCGAAAAAAACAAGGCGCTATATCTCGGAAACGAAAGCAGCACAAACGCTACTTACAGCGACACAAACCGGCACAAGCGATTGCGGTGAGTTTCGTCGTTTGTGCTGTTCGACGGGCGGGTGGACAACTTCATGGAGGAGGACAAGCAAACATGTCTGGGTCATGACATTGCAGACTGCAGAAGACTCGACTTCACCTGAGGATCTAACACAGGCGCCCACACCTGTGTCTTCAGAGCGCAGGTGTGCCCTCACGCTGTATTCTACACCAAGGACTGTGAGCTCATCGCTTTACAAGACCCCTGTAAATACAAACACGGATAATGACAGTTTATTAAATAATTCAGATATATGTTCACTTCTGTTATGTGAAAATAAAAACGCTTCTTTTAACTGCACAAACCGGCACAGACACAGCACACAACGAATGAGTTGGGTTTTATCGTTTGTGCTGCGTATGGGGGGGGTACTTCACGGAGCTCAGAGAAACAGGTATTTACCTTACATATATGAAAATACGGATAAGATAAACACTGCGGTCTTCAAATCACAAAGGCTACATATTATTTAATGCCCGGTATTTTTTTAGAACATTAATAATGAAAGCATCAAGAATTGAAAATATTTAAGAATAAAACATCAATGCTCTTATATTTCTTCACAAAATATACAACCCATTTCTGTCATGTTAATATTCTTTCTACCGCTAAGATTTGCGCATCTTGTAGTTTCTGTAAAAAGTGACTTAGCTGTTTCATAACATGGTGAATTGGTGTTTCTTTCGCCCTCTAGTGTAAAAAATAAACCATTTCACCGCATAGATAACATTCTCATGTACAAGGACAGCCAGTTCATACAGGCAAACCTCGCAACGAAAATTACTATTTTCTGAACACCTTTTAGCTGTAACCATCGTATTATTACGATTTTATTATTAATAATAATACCTAGAACCCCCCAGACTCAGGAGCAACGCACACTGCCAGTCCACATACTGTATCAGAGACGATGATGAAATGTGGAAGGCAGGAGAAAAAAAAAGCAAAAACAGGATTAATTATATGAAGCTCTTGTCTTGACTTCACTACTAGACTGCTGCGATTGGAGTGGAGACTTGGCTAATGACAGAACAATTGGGTGGACAGTGACAGGAATGACATAAAGGAACTTGGGAGGAGGTAATGAAGGAGAGGCAAGTGGAGACATTGTGTTGCCAAAGGTGCAAGGAGGCATAGAATGAGCTAATGTCTTTAAGGGTATAAACACCAAGTGGCTAAGTAAGTAAGAATATCTTACAAAAACTGTTTGGTCCAAACCAGGAGAATGCCTTCTGATAAAAATTGTAATGTCATCCAAAATAATGCAATACTGCATATCCAAACGCTATAATTTCCAAGACAACTTTCATTCAGCATAACATCTGGATTATTGGTTGTGCACAGACACAATTACTTTCTTGAGTCTAAGACATACTCCACCTTTACATCACCTTGTAGAGGGTGTAGATAAAATATTGGGCAGATTGATAGGAATTATATCCCACGGTTTATATATTGTAGCACGAACATTACAATACAGTAGAACATACATAGATGCATAGAAGTCATACACCTACGCCCACAGCTGTTGAGACATAATCCTGCTCTAGTTTATTTCAAAAGCAACTTCCTACAACATAGTGGAAAACTAGCATATACATAGCAGAAAATGGTTGTGTCTCATTATATAATTATATATATAACTTTAACCTATTCTTCCTAACAAAACTGCTTTAACTGCTCCAGAGTTGTTGTCTGTCTTGCATGAAGAACTTCAGGCCTTGCTACAACATTTATATGGACATTCCTTTGACTTGGCCATTGCAACCATTGCAAAACACAACTTTTTGTTCCTCTTAATCCATTCTTTGGTAGATTCTGGAATGTTTTGGGTCATTGTCGTGCTGGAGGACCCTGTTTTCAGCCAAACCTTTACTCACAGACAGAGAGCCCGACGTTCTCCTCCAGAATATTTTGGTATGACTCTGGATTCATAATTCCTTTAATGATGGCAAGTCACCCAGGTCTTGTCAGGCAGAAAAGCAGCCCCAAACCCACGACACACCTGTCACCGTGCTTGGCAGTGGGGATAAGGTTATTTTGGAGGCAGGTTTTCATCGAACATGGCATTTTTCAGACATGGTATAGAAGATCGTTTTTCGATTCCTTCAGAGAACATTCTTCCAAATATCTACAAGATCATCCAGATGGTGTTTTGCAAACTTAAGATGTTCTTTTTTGAGAGCAGAGGTGTCATTGCTATTAAGCTTGTGTCGTATTGTTGAGATATGAACATGGACATCAGCTGCAGCAGGACAGGCCTGGAGAACCTTGGATGTGATCCTGGGGTTCTTTTGGACATCCTGTATGAGTTTTCCTGTTGCTGTGTGGGATGATTGTGAGGGATATCCACATCTAGGAAAAGTCACCGTGGTCTTCTCCATTTCTAGACTATTGGTCTTACAGGAGACTGATGAACGTTTTGCTATGATTTATAAACTACCTTTATTTTGTAGAGGGGCTCCTAAACTTTGTCTTATTGATTGGCTCTTTGATTAGTTATCCAATTACAGTACATCCAATTATACCAAGTTATCTTGGTATCCAATTATTTAAAAAATACTAAGCTTTCTAATTACTATTTTTATTGGATAATGTGCCTGTTTTTATAACTGAAACTAGTAGGGACAATAATGAAAAGAGCAGCCGACCATAATGTTTTACCTTAAAACAAACAAAAAAAACTTAATTTCTCCAAAAAGTGTTGGTCTATTCTGAATAAAACATTAGGATACTTCAAGAAATGGTAAGAATAATAAACTATTTCAATATGTACAGCGATAATGTAAAACTGACCTTGGAATTCTAATGCTACTGAACTCCCTTTAATATCATCGAACAATAGTCTTGGCTATCTTAACATTGAGATTTCTCAACCCTATTTAATTAGACTCCTGGATATACTCTGTGTACTGCTGAGTCACGTTCCATAAGTACAGTACAAGTCTTTGGAACTGTGTATATTGGTCTTGAACAACAAAGCAAGGAAAGTCACATTTTCATGTATTTCTGTTCCTCCAACAGTAAACATTCTGTACAATCCCTCCAATCTTTTATTTATTGATCTGCCTTATTTACTCCTTATAATATGCATGACTACAGTATATTCAACAGCCCCAGTCGTGCAGAATGCTGCAATTGAAGGACCGGAAATAACATTTGGGAATACAGAACGTTGCTGCATTATTTTATAATATATTTATATATATATAAATGATTTAGTGTATCCGTGGAAGTTAATGAAAAAAATAAGGATCCCAAAGTGGTTTATATACTGAGAGGCTTTAATAACATTGTAAATGGTTTTTGGAACTGATACAATTTGTTGGGTTTTTAGTATATAAAAGAGTGGACCCACTGCATTCCCCAGTGACATGTACTGTAGCAACCCCTTGGGTGATACTACATAGTCATTATGTGCCAGCAGCCTCATTACACAGAAGATCAGGTAGGGAAGTGAGAATTAATTGCTTCACTACCCAAATTAACGGGAAACTCCAGATAGACCAGATTTTCCTGTCACCATGTCACAACGTGTCAGTCTTCCCCCTGGATCAGAATTTCCACAACAATATCCCAGTATACTAATGGGAGGTGTTGTAGGAGCATGATGAGATCTACAGTACTGCTCGAGAGGTTGTGACTCCCTGCAGTGATTCTCATTGAAATCATTATTTAATCAAAACTACTGTAGTCTAGAAGAAAGGGTTTATATTCACAAATTCTATGTATTGTTTAGAGGACTTGATATATGTAATAGGAAAAGAAATTGATAAATAAGAATTAGTACATGTGCAAAAGTACAGTAAGTAAACCACAAGGTTTACTTGTTATTTTTTACTTGTTTACTTGTTATTTTTTCGTGTCTCAACACATACAGCAATTTCTACACAAACAAATGAGAAAATATACTAGAAGCCTTTGAAAATTAAATTTCCGTTCTAGTGCTGGCTCTATAATAAATCTGTGCAATGAGATCTTTGATGACTCAAACATGATTAAAACAATCAATTGAAAAGGAAAATGTTAATGATCGTGAATGCATAGCAGAAGGTATTTAATAGTAATACTGGCCTGAAATACCACTTGCAAAACTTACAAGACATTGAAAAATTATGATGTCTCATCATAACAATATACGTTTATAACTGAACGAGGAAATATATTAATAATGGAGTGGGCCTGCTACAGGATCTTTGACGAAACCTACATGTTAAATCAATAAGCAGCCTTACTGTAAAGAACCTTTAATCAGTGTGCCAGGAAAGCACTTACCTGGCACCACAATCTCACTCAGAAAGCTTAAGAAGCCCAAACAACCATAATGTTAGCTGGCTAAATTGACTACAAAAGATTTTTTGTCTTTCCTATGTACAGCATGTAGTTTGGATTTTGGAATAATATAAGATTGACTAGATTTGTGATCTGGTGGCAAAAGACTACAAAAGCTGAAAATATTGTGCATATGTATGTCAAATATAGAACTTCACAATGCCAAAGACCAAAGAATATGTGATGAAAGCTAATCTAATTAGGATTCCATAAATAATGACATACAGACATAAATGATTAGTAATAGGAATACTGAATAGGAAGTGTTTTTCAAAATTATCAGAGCACAGCACAGTAACACACATGCAATGCATATGAAAGCATGTTACACTGCATTATTCCATTGATATAGGTCATATCAGGGCTTCTGATATGGTTTATAAGGCTGCACATTTGACACAGTCTTCCTCCTTCCTCCTCCTGAGACTGAGCAACTCTAAATGGAGTGATCTCCTCCAAAAAACTATCTGAATTCGCCAAAGTACAGTAGGTAGGTCATAGTCAGTTCACTATTAATAGGATGTGAAGGGATTGCCAGGTCCAATAAAACATTCTTGCAATGAAGTTCGAACATTTGTAGGTTGGAATTTGCCAGGCCACAAGTATTGAATAAGTTTAAATTAATGGTTGTGTTTATGTATACAAAAATGTAAAATGCTTATAAACCTAAAGTATCTTTAAACATTGGCATTATCCTAGGCTTTATAGAATCTACAGTACATGCATACTGAAATCAGTAAGAATTGCATAGTGTTGTGTGTTGGGGAATATACTAGTTAGATCAATATGGATTAGGAAATAGCCATTATAACTTTCTGTACCATTCAGCAGATACAAGCCTGTAATCAAGAAGGGTACAAAGATGGCTTGATCTGGCCACCTGCTTTGTGGCCACATACTGTATGCTGAAGGTCTTTCTTAAGAGGAGGAGTAGAGAGTACAGTGCCTTGCGAAAGTATTCGGCCCCCTTGAACTTTTCAACCTTTTGCCACATTTCAGGCTTCAAACATAAAGATATAAATTTTTTATTTTATGTGAAGAATCACCAACAAGTGGGACACAATTGTGAAGTGGAACGAAATCTATTGGATTTTTGAAACTTTTTTAACTAATAAAAAAATGAAAAGTGGGGCGTGCAAAATTATTCGGCCCCTTTACTTTCAGTGCAGCAAACTCACTCCAGAAGTTCAGCGAGGATCTCTGAATGATCCAATGTTGTCCTAAATGACTGATGGTGATAAATAGAATCCACCTGTGTGTAATCAAGTCTCTGTATAAATGCACCTGCTCTGTGATAGTCTCAAGGTTCTGTTGAAAGCGCAGAGAGCATCATGAAGACCAAGGAACACACCAGGCAGGTCCGTAATACTGTTGTGCAGAAGTTTAAAGCCGGATTTGGATACAAAAAGATTTCCCAAGCTTCAAACATCCCAAGGAGCACTGTGCAAGCGATCATCTTGAAATGGAAGGAGTATCAGACCACTGCAAATCTACCAAGACCTGGCCGTCCCTCTAAACTTTCAGCTCAGACAAGGAGAAGACTGATCAGAGATGCAGCCAAGAGGCCCATGATCACTCTGGATGAACTGCAGAGAACTACAGCTGAGGTGGGAGAGTCTGTCCATAGGACAACAATCAGTCTTACACTGCACAAATCTGGCCTTTATGGAAGAGTGGCAAGAAGAAAGCCATTTCTCAAAGATATCCATAAAAAGTCTCGTCTAAAGTTTGCCACAAGCCACCTGGGAGACACCCCAAACATGTGGAAGAAGGTGCTCTGGTCAGATGAAACCAAAATCGAACTTTTTGCCCACAATGCAAAACGATATGTTTGGCGTAAAAGCAACACAGCTCATCACCCTCAACACACCATCCCCACTGTCAAACATGGTGGTGGCAGCATCATGGTTTGGGCCTGCTTTTCTTCAGCAGGGACAGGGAAGATGGTTAAAATTGAGGGGAAGATGGATGCAGCCAAATACAGGACCATTCTGGATGAAAACCTGTTGGAGTCTGCAAAAGACCTGAAACTGGGACGGAGATTTATCTTCCAACAAGACAATGATCCCAAACATACAGCAAAATCTACAAAGGAATGGTTCACAAATAAACGTATCCAGGTGTTTGAATGGCCAAGTCAAAGTCCAGACCTGAATCCAATCGAGAATCTGTGGAAAGAGCTGAAAACTGCTGTTCACAAACGCTCTCCATCCAACCTCACTGAGCTCGAGCTGTTTTGCAAGGAAGAATGGGCAAGAATTTCAGTCTCTCGATGTGCAAAACTGATAGAGACATACCCCAAGCGACTTGCAGCTGTAATCGCAGCAAAAGGTGGCTCTACAAAGTATTAACGCAAGGGGGCCGAATAATTTTGCACGCCCCACTTTTCATTTTTTTATTAGTTAAAAAAGTTTCAAAAATCCAATAGATTTCGTTCCACTTCACAATTGTGTCCCACTTGTTGGTGATTCTTCACATAAAATAAAAAATTTATATCTTTATGTTTGAAGCCTGAAATGTGGCAAAAGGTTGAAAAGTTCAAGGGGGCCGAATACTTTCGCAAGGCACTGTATATGAAAACTTATGTGAAAGATGTCCAAATAAGGCAACAAAACAAGTTAAGAGTTAGTAAGTTAAGTAAAGTAAGTTAAGAGGTGACTAGCTAGCTATAATAAACAAAAAAACATTGGACACAGCTCATGTCCTCTAGAGTTATAGAAACAGGCGAGTTCTACCTTCCTAATGCACCTAAAGCACCAGCAATTTGGACTGTTATTGGTGGACTGGAACTTGACAGGCATGTCTGAGCTTGGATGAGACTGTGAGTAAATTTAGATGTAAAGGGCTGTTTTTGAAGGAAGACATATTCCCTTTCATTACCCCCATACAGGACTTATATCTCCTGGATGCTATATCCATGTAGTAAAATGGTTCTGACAATCTGGTATCAGTTTTGGAGAGCACATTGCCCTGTGGCAGATCTTTTGTTGTTTAGAAACCATCATTATCCCCCTAAGCTGTTTCTAGTTTGCAGTAAAGTTGGTCCATTTCTGAGGGGACAAGTAAGAGTAGCTTTGCAATGTAGAAGGCCTGTGCTCAGTGACTCACTGTCTTTGTAAATAATATTTTGTGTGTTTCTGTGTTAATTGTTGTATATAAATATTTGTCTTTACAGTCTGCACTTGATTGCTTTGTCATCTCACTGTGCCAGAGAAACACAGAAACCATGTGATCCTCTTGGTTGTTCTGCACATTTTTATATTATCACAAACAGACCTGATCATCTTGTATACAATGAAGATTTAATGAAAAATGTTTCATTTTAATGAAAAATGGATTAGACAGTAGTTTAAATTAGCAAGTGCTTCCTTTACTGGACTTTCTCACAATAGACCCTTGAGCCCTGAATACTCAAGCCTGAAATTTAGAAGAAATTTTTCAAACTGCGACCTTTTGTATTAACTAAGCATTCAAAAGATGGCAAATTCTGTACAGAAATTATATTTAGACCAGCTTTTGAGTGATTAATAACTAAAGATGGAAGCATGACTAAAACTGTGAGATTGAGCAGTAGAGCCATATCTGATTGGAAGATTCATATTCAACAGCGATTAGTCATACTCTAGATTTCTGAACATTAATAAACATTGAGAATACTTATTATGTAATCATTGAGTATTAAAGACAGCAAATCCAGTAGAGAATCCTACAAAACAAAGTTTAGATTTAGAAACAGCACATTTTGCAGTTTTGGGACAATAGGGCAGATAGCCATGATCAATACCACAGCCCTCAAATGAATACTGATGTCTAGATGACTAGATAACCCTGATATTGCAGTGAGACTATATATAAACTGAGATCAGGTCAGTTTGTGATAATATGAAAATGTGCAGAATTCACAAATTATGGCAGGTATCAATTATCTTATTATGTTTAGTTACAAAGGAAATGAAGGATGATATCCCAGCAAACTTTCACTGGGGTAAGACAGAGAAGCTAGTAGCAGACTGAAAAAATGACCATGACCAGACAGCAGCGGTCGCAGCCAGCCTAGAGCAAAATGCTGAATGTGGCACAAGAGCAGTAAGGAAAACATTGGACAAAGTCAGGATATTGCTGGCTTACCAGGATCCAGCAGCATGGAGAATGGAGATATGTTGTAGCCTTAGCTAGAAATGCTAGCCATTCCAGAGCAGAGCTCCAGAGTGAACCTTGACAAAATCAGGCTGGAGTGTTATTGATAGAGCAATGGCAAAGCATGGTCTCAGCCGACCACATGCAGTCGCACGAGGGTCTTCAGCACGTAGTTGAAAGAAATGATGCATTACTTAAACCACACTTCCCAAAGGAACTCAAAAAAATTAAAAGAAGCAGTAAAGATTGAGTGAAAAAACACAAAACTATTGTTGAACAGCAACTAAAAAACACATACTGTAAACTAGAAAGATGATGCCATCACTAAACTAAAAAAACACATCTTTATTTATCAAACATAGAGCCAGCTAAGGACAAAAGCATTTAATAATTTGGTACTATACACTTTCCCGCCTACACGGTACATATTGAGGATGAGATCATCAGTTCTGGTTTATGAGCCTACAAAGCCTTTTCCTAACACTGAATCTGGAGCATATGGAACAAGCTAGATCTTAAAGCCAGTTGCATTGTACAGAACAGGTCAGGGCTCATCTTGAGCTCACCTTTCTTGCTTTCAGGCAGGATCATAGTTCGATTCTGATATTTCAGAACCAGGAAACTCGAGTACCTCTTATTAATGTAATTTACATTTAAAACCAAATAATACTGTGAAGCCAAAGAATTCTGTACAGTGTACAGTGCATAACACCACATACAACATTATTGTGGTTGTAGTAATTCAACATTAAAAATGATTTTACTGCTGGAGTGGGAGCAATAAAATACACCACTATGATAAAATAAGATACACTAGTATGATAAATACTCATATTAATGAGAATTACAAATAGCAGGTGTTTCAAAGTTATATTTATGAGACATGATGTGATGTGCAAGTTCTGCATTGTGTGTCCCGTAGGTTCTATCAATATTTTTAAAAATATTGTAAAGAAGGCAAATGTTTATCAGTAGCAACTCAATGCAGTTTTTTTCAATAGCTTTTTTTCAATTTCTGTCAAACAGAATTAATGGAACAATTCAAATGACTAATTATAAACAAAGTTCATCCACAATTTCTTTATTTTTTGTGGGGCCATCTACCCTTTTAATATACTTATATCATGGCAACGCGCTGGTTGTAAACCAGAGTCTGAAGACATAATTTCCACTCGTCCCACACAGTGTGATCACAGGATTTCTGTGATCTCATCGCCAGCCCTCTCTGTCTCCTGCCGTATGATCATTGCTATCGTATACTCTGTAGTCGCTGTGGTGCTGCAGCAAAACGCGAGCGTAGGAATTATGCCAAACAGCGGCTGCTGGTGGCGCAGCGCAAAGGGTGTCTCTCTTAACAGACGCACGTTACTTCTGGAAAGGTCATTCTGCCTTTCCACTGGTCACTTACCCCGGGCTTTGCATTGAATTATGCACCGAGGTATTGAACCTGGATTTTAAGGCCGAAGAAGAGGTCCACCCTCGGCCTGTCAGATTGTCACACGCAGAGCTACTGCACCGAGAGTGAATGCAGAAGAAACCCGAAGAAAGTGACATTAGAAGAGGCATTGACAGACTGGAACATGGCTTCCCCAACCTCCTCTTCGCCAGGAGGAGGGTCCTCTCCGACAAATCAGGATCGCATTCGCCAGGTGGGTTAAGAAAAAATATAAACAAATCTACCAGTGCTCGGGACTGCTGCATTTCCATTTTTAAAATTGTGTGCTGCGCTGCCGATTTGTGTAAATAACTCCAGGGCCCATATGCACACAGTACCTGCTGCTTATCACTCCGTCCCAGTGGTGCATACACAGGGAGGATAGTAAGGCGTTGCCCTGGTTACCAAACCTTCAAGGTGCTCCGCTGAAACGCACCTTGCTCTGGGAAAAATAAAGTTGTACTACAGTTGAAGAAAAAGAGTGGGGTTTTTGATGCTATCTTCTCTTTTAATTAGTTTCGTTACGTTTTAAAGACAAGTGCACGCCGATTTAGATCGGATTGAGATTAGACAAGACGAACTCCAGTATATAAAAGTGCGTTAAGTTTAAAAGATGAAAATAGGTGCACGATTGAAGTCGCACTGAAAAATCATATCGTTATGGTGGATGGAGGATTTTTACACGTTGGAAACAAACGCTTTAATATTTAGAGCATTTTTTGACGGCAGAAAAGTAGTGTCGAATATGTTTGAACCAGCAACTAGATTGTACGTGGTTATTACTCATCAAAAGTGGCGCATAGTCATGTTATGGATATCTGTTGCAGTTGATGTGTTGTTGGGTCCGCAAAGCAGGTGTGGTATCGGCTGTTCATCACACTACACAATTTTGGCAAGATGCCTTTTCTGATCGTCTGCCTTCCTGCGAGAGGTACTTTTTTCGGAAGGGCATTTGAGCACCAGTAGCTTTCTGACGCGCTTGTCGTGTTTAAATAAGGCAATGCAGGTACCTCGATTTTGGCATGATAGCCAGATCTTAGGGCGGCGCTGTTAGGGGTCCGAAAGATGACAGAATTGTATATTAATCGTGTTATTAATCGAGTCGCCACGCAGATATCTTCTTCATGCAGGTCCCGCCTGAAATACACAACTGCTTTCCCCAATGTCATAAATAAAATAAAAATCCGATTGTGGACAGCTTTCCTCAGAGCTGTTTCCATAGGTATTGTTTTACGTCTTTTGACTCACTCCAGCTTCTTACTGCACTTTATGGGCATGAATTCCTCACATAGTGTCATATGCAGTTTGTACCTGCATCAATGTTTGCTTAGCTTGTTTCTTGTATCGAAAGCTATCTCATTTGTGATTACCACACGTTAGCGAGCTTTTGCAGTCCTTTTTATTTTCATTTCAAAATTGCGTGTATGGTAGGAAAAATTGAACAATGTATACCAAATCACATTAGGCAAAATTAGATTACTGTAAAATCATTTTCAGATCATGTCACTGAAGCCTATAATGTAATTTAGAAACCAGAAGAGTGAATAGAGCACGGTAAAAGTTATTAATTCAGAGGTAGCCATATTTTCAGTACAGGCCAAGAAAAGGATTGTACCATTGATGTGTGCATTGATTGACTTTAGAGGACCTGTACATTCTTCATGTATGACTGAGGGGCTAAATTATCACGAAAACTGCTATAGTTCATTATGGAAGCTAGAAGACTATGTAAGTCATGAGTACTTCTGGCAATAGTATTGTATATCAAACCTAACTAAAATGAAACCACCATTTTTATACTCCTATTTTTTTAAGTTAAGCGTTTTCTTAAATCTTTTAAGTGTTTTATTTGAGTACCATCCTGATATGGTAGCTAAAGACACATTTTGTCCTGACGATACCATGGGTTTTGGAAGATTCCCAATTGTTGCAGTTCAGTCGGGAGTACAGTACGTACTGTATCTTCCCAAATCTCTTTTCTGAATTCACATTTGGATAAAACCTCTTGAGCTCGTTAGTGGTGGACATCACAGCCAGAGCTAGGAAATTTTTCCTTTTAATGCTATCATTAGAGTTATTGTAGGTCCAGATTTTTTTACCTTGGATCTTTGAACAGTTTTCTGACTTTTCCAATGATGTAAGTGGTGCTAAGTGCTTTGTGTCTGTGTTCAACCACCTTCAGTACTCAGCAGCAATCAAGTGACTTCCAGAAACATCTAGAAGCTTTCTGAGGCTTTGTGATGTCACCAGATCACTACGAAACAGAAGTAGTTCTTATTTTCAACTTATTTACAAATTGTGAATAAATGTAAACATCATATATTTAGAAAAATAGGCAATTATTATGAATATGCAATATGTCTTGCATCTGTCATGTTTTCATTTATTTATGCAACACATATTGAAGGTGCACTTTAATATTTTATTGCTTAAACAAACTTTAGATTACATTGTGTTGTTGTATAAATACATTTGAAGGTTAGTGTATGCTACCATAAGCTGCTGTATGCTAAGCCCTTCTCTAATTTTTTCTGAGCCTGTATTTTTTACAGTTCTCAGAAAAGGCACATCTGTCAAAATAGGTAATACAAAAAAATTAAACACCTTTTTAAAACACTTTAAAGTGTTTTTTAACACTTTAAAGATTACAGTATTTATGTGAAGAGTTTTGTAGATGCTCACACTACTGATACTGCAAAAGTGCAGTGAGACTATGGACATGACAGCTCTACCCTTGCCTGATTAATCAACAGACATAACTGCACAGATCACTGCAGAAACATCCCAGAAAAGCCACTTGCCTAGGACTCTGGCACATACTGTACATTCTGTGCCAGGAATGTGCGGCATTCTGCCAGTTGTGGATTGCTGATGTCTGCAAACATAGTTCATTTCCATACGGCAAAGACAAACTCCTGGAGTTTTAACCTGTTCCAGTGAAAGTCTGCACTTCATGTCGTTACATGTTCTGTTCAGCATGTATGTCTATTTACTTGTGTCACATGTCAGCACGGTGCTGCTCCATCAAGAATCCCTACTTACCCCATCTGCAAGACAGTTGGAAAGATTGAGTTACAGATTTCTGGAGGAAATAAAATAAAGGTACATAAAAAAATCATATTTTGATATAATTCTCTTATATCAAAATTATGCCTAAGAATGAAAAAGAACTGCCTCATAGCTGTTATTATTATAGTGAATAAACTGAAGAAGCATAAAAATAAATAAAGGGTTAAAGGCACTGACCTGTTCTGACGTAGCAGAAGGTTGTGTCCGGTTCAGATAAGGTCAGCTGGGAAGAATTATGACACAGTTACAGTTACGAATGGCACGTAGGTGGATATCTCTATTAGTAAAGGTCATCGGAGACATTTTCAGCTTTGCCAGATCAATTAAAGACACTGTTTGGGTGATGTTCCCATAGCAGTAGAGTTTCCACTAATTCATCTGTGGATCATTGAAAAAAAAATTGAAAGGTTGAAGAAGCTAGGGCAATACAGAATAAAAACATTTTAGTGTTTATTTTTGTGCATAGCATTTAGGTCGTTTGAGGAGGCTGTGCAGAAGGCAATATGCGAACATATCCCATTATTTTCTTTTCAGAATCCTAAACTGCTGTATTCATCTTCATTTCATATTCTACATTGCAACCTAAATCTTATATTCTGCAGTATTTTCAGTTGTTTGTGATGTTAACATGTACACCCAATGCTTATTAGAGACAACATTCCAAATTGCAGTTTGTTCACAATGTAAGTAATGTATACTGTAAACAAAATCCACCCACCTTTTGCTAACTCTTCCAGGTACAAATGTAACAAGCTTTTTAAACTTCCAAAATGTGCCACGCCTACAGTATGTATTCATCTCCATAAAAATATATTGCTTTTCCATAAGGTGAGGGAATACCCTAACAACAGCGGCCCTGGGTCCCCTAGGTAGAGATATCCATAGAGATATGATTCCATGGAGACACCAGTCAGCACACAGCAGCTACTGTATGCTGTCTATTGGCCTGTGCCAGTGATTCCAGTGGAAGCACAACAGAGGTGCCAATGGATATCCCCTTTGAGTTTTTTTGCTGAGTGTAAAATGAGGGAGTATTTCTATTTTTATTTATTGTTATTAAATAAAAATCTTGTCACAATTTCAAAAAATGAATGTAGTCAAAAGGAACAAGTTTACGTTGTGGGAACTATAGAGGCTGACTGATCCAAAATCCTTATGGTCTAGAAATGACCATTGATATTCCCACTTGAGATGTTCAAAAGCCTCCTCAGGCTCCGGTGAAAGAGTAGCATAGAAAGAAGCTTTGTAGCAACATGTATGACGTGGAGCAGGTGGCGATTGATATCACATTCAAGACATCCTTTATTACTGTGAGCCTGATTGTGGTGAACTAATTTGGTCATGTAGGCTTCCTCCTTCTCTTAAGATGACGGCACCTCAGAATACAGTTTGGTGTCTGAGAAGTCATGTGCTGGGTTTGTGATTTGCAATTGGGAGGTGGATTGAAATTTGGAGTTTCTGTACATCTTTGATATGCAAAGCTTGCTAAAACCTTACCCCTCCAATTTGTATTTGATGTGGATAATTTGCCTTATGATCTGCAGGTCTTTTCCTCTGTATGACTTGCGGATCTCTAGCTAGTTATTCAAGTATGCAGCCATATAGTCCAAGTCCTTTTTTTGGTCAGCTGATGTTCTGTATGCGAAACCTGACAAGCATGATTTAATGGCCGTGCTTTAATGGCCTCCTAAAATCAAGTGTGAAAAAGCCAGATAGCTTCTTACCTCAGAGGTCACAGCTGCTGATGAATCATGGTGCACCAGGTCAAAACAGTGGCTCTCTAATACACACCACTCCTATTGCTGAGGGAATTTATTGTGGGTCACGTCAAGGACTCTCTGAAAATCCCTTTGCTAATGTTGAAGCTATTTTTTTGCAGCTGTGCTGACCATGTAGTCTCACTTTCTGGTGTTTTAGGAAAGGTTTAGGAAAGGTTTAAGGTTTAAAGGTTTTTTGTTGACAAACACTGTTCATCCCACCATCCCATGATGCCGCAGCATCAGAAGGTCGAAGAGGGACATGTTCCCACTTAACTCCCTTCTAGCTGAGCTGGAGGATCAAAGCTGTCAGTCTGACATGTGTCTTATTGTCTTGCCAGGGGGTGCTATTGTTTGCTGCTGGAAATGAAGCTAGAAGATTTGTTTTGGAGTTCCAGAAAAGCAATCCTCAGTTCTTGCTCTAGACCCATTACTGTGTTGTTAGACACCGGAACTGGGTTGTTTTCCGTCTGTCCCCCTGTTGTTGGATTGTAATGTTGGAACTGTGTACTGTTTCATCGATTGAATATGTACTTGGAACTTTAGCATTTGGGGGTATATTGACTAATGACATACTGTATTTACTGTATATATTATGTTTATACACATTATATATATGATAAAGAAATGTCTAGGTTTTAAAGATAAGGAGCACTTTGGACATATTATATACCTGAAAGCCATGGGGTGTGTCAACATTCGTGCCAACAACAAGATAGAATGTAACTGAGAAACTCAAACCGAGAAGCACTCAGCTCTTTACTGAAGCTCTTTACTGCATTTACGTACTGCAAGTTTGGCCTTATTTATCTCCCTCGTCTGGGGTAGGCCAAAGGCTTCCCAGGCCAGTTCATCCCCTGGAGGAGCTGTGTGATAGCTGCTTGCTCACAGCTGCAGCTCTCTGGTGCCAACAGCATGCTGCGGCAGCCACACCCACCTGTGCCCATGCTGACACGCACAGAGGGGTGAACAGGGGCAGGGGGGCAGAGGCTGGTTTTATCCTGCAATGTACAATTTCAAATTGTGGACATCCCAGGATATAATATTTAAGGGCAGATTCTCTGCCCTTTATTTAAGTATAGTGGCTCTTTTAATGTACCAAAAGGTATGTAATTCCTTCTGCAAATCATGTTTTATCTAATGGATAAAACTTAATGCTGATTTTGGACTGTCCTAATCTTTTCGGCAGATATTGTAATGGGATCAATGGCATCTTACACAGAAAGTAATAACTATATATCCATTAACAGGAGTATATACTAACTATAGTGCAGGAATGATTCAGAAACTGCACGCAACATGAAGAAGCAAACGTATTAGAGGTAAATGTATTAGAAAGTAAAAAAGGATCTGTCACTATTTATTAGAACATAAAAAGGTTAGAAACAAGGCCATCTGGTTGCTAGTGGCTAGTTGATCCTTTGTTTCAAGATAAAAGTTAGGGTATCGGCTTCAACAGCATGGCTGGGTATGTGTTCCATATGCCCACAACATATCCTACATTATACAGTTATGTAAAGCAGAGCCACCTGTTCTTAGTTTAAAATGCACTTCCATGTAGTTTCCTGTAGATCATGCTTCACCCCTGATTGTGAGTCAATAGGGTTAACGTTGTCGGTGCCTTTGAAAGTTACTTTTATTGTCCCAAATGGGAAAATGTCTGGGCAGGCAACTTAGAAACATCATGCAATACACAATACATTTAACACATCATGAACCCATTTAGAATTAAGATGTTTGTTTGTTGTATGAGAAGACAGAAAAAATATGCAAAATAAAATATACAGTCAGTTGTCCTAAATTGAGCAGGTTAATGTTCAAAGCCATGAAAATAAAGGATAATTTAGTTCAATTGAACCTGAATCTGGGTGGTGTAAATCTATGCCCAGGCAGAAGGAGCTCATATTCGTTATGAATTCATGAATCAGGTCCCACTAAAGTCTTCTCTGATTAAGATCAAAAAGGTTCAGTTTAGCCTTTCATTGTAGGATCTTCCTTTAACCTTGGAATGTATCTGGATGTACTCCTCCAGACGTATTGCAGAGCAGCAGTATATATTTTTTTGTAATCGGATTGCCAAAATGGTACAAAAATTCTCATTGAAGTCTTAATGCACACAAATTGCACAGTTGGATAACGTGGATAACGAGTGAACGGATCTGTAGAGAGAACAGAGGTGGGCCAAAATATCGACCCTCACTGAGAAAATGAGATTCAGGCTATAAAAACAGAAAGCTGGGTCATAAAAACTACCAAGCCCTGCAAGAGGACATGGCATCAGTGAACAGTGCTCCCGAAAGGAATCAAGAGAACTCTGGACAGAAGATAATTAAGTCTGACATTTGACCCAAAGAATAACACTGGGCAGGTTAGGCATCTGACTTTGGAGGCAAATTAGTTACACCAAGGAGACATTGAAAATTTGAGGTCAAGGACGTGCAGCCTCCCAATAAATTAGTAAGCTGCTCCAGAGTCATTGATTACAATCTGAGCCTCTGGGTACAGGAAAAAGCCTTGTACAGGCAGGAGATCACTAATGATGTGACAAAGTGGCCATACATTATATACAGCACATAATTAAGTTTCTTTCATGTAAGAGAATGCATAGCAGGTAGCCTTTGTATGAAATCTGACTCCAAATATTTTGTCTTTTTGCCATAATGCCCTTAGTGCTAAGAAGGCTTTTCCACAATGCTGTGTACTGCCTGTTAAACTAATTGCCACATCTGCTTCCTGGGGCAATTCTCCCAGGGATTATGCCTTGCTATAGACTTACTTAGGCTAAGCTATTTTGATTAGCTTCATCTTCATAATAATTAGGTTGACGTTGGCACAGGTGTCTTGCCCCACCTAAATAACCTCACATTTCAGCAGAATTAAGTAATGAATTGTAGTTCATCTTATTTCATCCATCACCAGTTTCTTGTGATGTGTGGAATGGAATGCAATGCAATACTCTGTGAAATATAGAACATTATTTTGGCTTAAAATACTTCTACGCGTTATATAAATTTAATACGATACCGATCTGCAACTAAATATAGTGCACATGTTTTTTACACATATTGTATAAAATATGAATCTGTTTCTGTCTATCCAAAATGGCTTCTTTAGATTTTTAGCATAAACAGAACTATTTTGTTTAAACTTTGTATCTCTTTTTGAGGCTTTTGGCAGTTCCCTTCCAGCTTAAGAATGAGCAAATTGGGTTGGGTGAATTGTATAGTACTGAGAAATGCTATACATACATGTAAATGGACGTTTTGTGTAAGTTGTCTTAGTAAACAGGCCATATCATTTATTTTGTTAAGGCAATCCAATAATGGAGGCCATGGAGTGCAGGAGTAATATTTGTGTACTATAGGATGCTCAGAGATTGGTGTTTCTGCTGCTGATGTGATATGCAGACTCATGATGTACAGGGGAGGACCCAGCCCTGATTGGTACAGAGCGAGCACAGTGCATTAAAGTGAAAGTGCTGGTGGCTGGCAGTCCTCTAGAACTCATTTGTCAGGCTGCACTAGGAGCTTTGTAAGCAGAGTGCATCTGAACCCTCAACCAGGACTCAATTCTCTGTCTCCTTCTCAGTGAGTATCCACTGTGCTGCCGCATGGCAGTATTGTTTGGGGAATGAAGTAGTCATATATTGCTCTGAGTAAACACTTACTATAACGTACAGTAGATGAACACTTATAGACAGATGGTTTCCTATTTTCCAGGTGTATTTCTGTCTGTATCACTGGATTGAAACCATACCCGTAGGTGTTCATAGGTATTCTGTTTTATGTTTTTCCCTCCATGTTTTTTCCTTCTTCTACTAAATATTATTCTTTGTAAATTCTAGAAACAAAATGTGTGTATATTCACATGCTATTACTTGTTTTTGTGTAGAGTAAATGAGGTCAACAGATCCAAAAATTGGCTTTATATGTTTAAATTGCTGAAACTTCTAAAAAGAGTTGTTTGTTTGTGTGTGTGTGTGTGTGTTTTCATCATCTGCTGTTGCCAGGTTATACAGAGATACTGCAATAGTTCCTTGTTTGTTTGTCCAGGTGTTTTATATACAGGATGCTTTTCGTTATCACGTGTATTTAGAAGAACTGACTTTCTTTTGTATGCAACTTTGAAATGCATTTATTGTGAATAGGTTTGGCTGTGGTGTGTTTGGTGCTTAGACAGCTTTCATGTTGCAATATAATCAAAGCCAAACCTCTCCCTTAGCCCCTCCCTTCTGTTTTCTTGAGAAACGGTGCAAGGAATGTTTTCACCAATCCCCACCCTGGGAGATTTGTATTATATTACGGCAAGTGGCATTTTCTATTTGACATTTTCTGAAGTTCAATAATATAACACTTTGTTCACCACCTGTATAAACTTTTTTTTTTCTTTTAAGACCACGTCTCTCCACGGTGTTCATGAGCTAAGATTTTAAGTGCGGGCAGAAATGTCAACTTTATTTTAGCTTTAAAATCAAAACGTGTGTCTATTTAAACCTCATAATCATAATTTGATCCAGGCATGACAATGCACGTGAACTGTTGAACAAAAAAAAACTCCTTTTATATTCTTTATTTGCAAATACGTTGATTTACAAATGATTGTTTGGCATTAGTTCCATATGACATAACTTGTGAATGAAAAACCCATGTTAAAAATGCACACATCCACAGTTTTTTTTACATTATTTGCTAGTATAAAATAGAATATTCAACTAGATTAATAATATAGTACAAGGTCAAGCATTAATTGAAACCTTTGAAACTGAAAGTAATGTACAGTAGATGTGCAGTATGTTTTAATAGTAATCAGCCTTGTCCATGATTTATCTTGATAATACAGAAAGAAAATGAATGACTGGCAAATGATGGACAGACTTCTTAATAGCAGTTTGAGTTTAATTTCTAATAATTTTCTGTGTTGTGTAATGTTTTGTGGTAAACATCTAAAGTCGAAGTATGATTCTTTTTTAAAACATATATAGGTTAACATTTAAAGAAGAACACATGCCACATAAACTCAGTTGGATTATGTGATTTAAAAGATCACAGGGTATTATCTTTTCAAAAGAGTTAACTTGTCCATGTGTTAATTATTTTGTGTATGCCAGTTACACAAACTCGCTTGCTGAGACCTTTATTTTTGTAATCGCCAAGGTGAAGCGGAAGCACAATGAAAACCCCAAATGATATTCCTAATGAAAGTGTCGTGCGGAGTGTGTTTCTCCCTAATTCCCCAAGGAGACATTTTTCTATCATGTGACTTACAGGAAGTATTGCTAATGGTAATGTTGGCTTATTACATTAGTCTGCAGCAATCAACTTATGCTACTGCATTGTGGGCCATAATGCAGAGTGGACACAGCCCTGAAATTGTCTTTTGAGCTCTAAGGAAGCACTTTGCTTAATCAGAATAACAAATGGCTAGCTGTATACTCTTCCTTCCAGCTCAGGATGAGTAAATATCAAGAATGCCACACCTTATAATAATAGGATAGAATTTCAAATCATTTATAACTCAGGCCATCAATGTTTTGATTCCTTTTGTTTTCAGATTCCCAGATGTTTCTCATTCAACAAGAGTGTTACGTTATGAATATTTTGCAGGACAGAACAGTGGTTTATTTAATTGATTTGTCTGACTTTTACTCAAAGCAATTTGCATTTGTACAGCTGTGCATCTGATTGAAATGATTTTAAGTCAAACAGGGTACAACAGCTGCGTTTTGTGTCCTTTTTGAGTCCCTGACTGCCCCTCCAAACTATTCAATTTTGAAAAAGAAAGTTTATAGTAAGTCTTCCACGGTTTTCCCAGTGGAAGACTTTTGTTTTGATTGTTAGCTGCTGTACGTGAATGATCCTTACTTCTCTGACTTTAATTGGTCACTTTGTAGAAATAAGAGTGTAAGGGTATTGACAATTGTGTCAATATCTGATTTTTTTCTAATAAAGCATTTCATAAAGTACATTTTACTGATGAAAGATGAGAGGAAGCCAAAAACATTCACATTAAGCTTTTCATAGCTCCGGATTTGATAAAAAGTGCTATAGAAAATGAAAGATAAGATAACTTAACGCATGAGAGGTATTATATTTTTATGTTCCAAGCAAAGTTACTTGATTTTTGCATATAAAGTACACCTGGCTTTGAATGTATAGTAGATGATGAACATGATTTAATAGAAAATTTAGTTTTATAGAAATAGAATAATAATAGAGTTTTAAAATATAACTAATCAAGGGTTTGATTAGTATGATGTGAAAAACCAGGCAATTATAGAATTTATGGGATTAATATATCTTTTTCTCTTATCTGCAGGTGTTTACTAGTCATTGTTTTGATTTAACCAAGCATTTCTTTTTCCTATCTTCAGTATTGTTCAACAGTATTGGAGCGTTGATCCCATTTTTCTGGCCAAATTCCACTTGAACAATGTGGCCTTCCTAAAGATCCCCTTAAATTCAATTGGTGTTGAAAAGAAACGTCCCACTTCACGTGATCTGTGTAGTTTCACTGTTGGTATATGATAGTTGCCCTGCTGTTGTCTGTGGTCAGTGAAATGAGTCTCCTGCTCCTCTGTGTTGGCATTTGGAGATCCTTTGGGATGAAAAGCTCTGTATTATTATTGTTTTTATAATCTGTCAGTTCCGATTGCTTCCTTCCTCATTAGGGTGTTATTGCTCTCTGTAGTCTCTTATGCAGCGAGTTTTAAAAGCAAATCTTCACAGATTTTCCTTTTCCGTTGAGGTTACTTACATGGTTATTTGTTCTGTGTGGATCCTCACCTGGCTTTGTTTATTTTGGCCAGTTCTTCCATTTTGTGTTTATCATCAGGGGAGAAGCTATGAATGAAATGAAACTGAATGAAATGAATGAAAGAGGCTCTTCCCTTTGATCAAATACCATACATTGAATTACATTACTCATACCCAGTCTCATGGTAATTGTACTTCAAAATACCTTGTCCAGTCAAAATTTCACCCCGGGCCTGCTCCCTGAATTTCTTCCTTTAATAAACTAGTGAAGTCATTTCTCACTTTTCCACTTGATGTACTGCATAGTGGGGCTGCTGGACCTGACCACTGCGCATCACTTAGCAGGGAGCTGCAGTACAATGGTGGATGTAGTGGGTCCCCACCTATATGTCAAGCACTTTCCATCCATTTTAGAACCACTTCATCTTATTCAGGGTCACAGGGCACATACTGTAACTGGAGCATGGCAGGGTGCACCTTGGATGGGACTGGTGTCCATCTCAGGGCAGACACACAGTTACAAACACACACACTCACACCAGGGCCAATTTCCCAGAAGCCAACTAAGCTACCAGCATGTGTTTGGACTGTGGGAGAAAACCGGAGCACCCGGAGAAAATCCGTGTGCACACGGGGAGAACATATAAACTCCACACAGATAGCGCCCCAGATCTGGAATTGAACCCAGAGCCCCAGCGCTACGAGACGGCAGTGCTAACCACTGTAACGACATGCCGCCCCAGAATAAATTATAGTTATTATAAAAAGAAAACAATAACAGACAGAAATGATATAAAATATTAACATCTATACACACTGTATGTACTCAACAGCACATATGCTGCAGTGCAGCTTGAATTGCTTTTTTATATTATTGACACGCTGAAAGGTTTTAAATGAAAACAGCTGTAACAATACCATGCAAACCACAATTTCTCTAGGGAGGAAAGAAGTTCTTTGTAAAGTGTGAGAAACAATGCAGTGGTCACATGAAGAAGTGAGGAAAATCAGTAAGTTCTTATGTAAATAGTACTGTGTTATATGTCTCTTATGTGATTATAATTTTTCAGACTGCTTTGTTGAAGCCATATGGCTAAACTGACTTCCTAAAGTAAGGTTCGTTAGGTTCAGAAGTACATTATAGAAAAATTATTTGATTTCATTGTAAACACTGCGTGATATGAGTACTAAATAAGGATTGTTAAAAAAAAATAAAATGTGTATATAGGATTAGATCATTTATGTTCATCTGTAGTACACGTCCATAGAGTTACAAGCATTAGAATAATTTAAAGGACAGTCAGGAACACGAATCTTGATTTCCATTCCTGTAGTGTGACAAGTCACACACCACACAGCCCTAGAAGGGAACTCTGAAACACTACAGTGTTAGTAAAGAAATCTAATGAAAGACACTCATGTTGCCTTCTTCAGACCTAAAGTGTATTGCTGTGGAAATCTAATGAACTTCATGATGTGAAACAGTGGTAAATTTAAATGACATTTTTATTGGAATATTATTGTGCTCTTCAGTGTTCTCAAGTCTAACACAAGACAATAGTATACTATACATTAGAGAGCTGCAAACTGACAACCTGGCCCCATGGCTTTTCTAAAACATTGCCAGCACTTTGCTGACAAGGTGATATTAGTATTTGTTTGCATTTGATATTGACAACACAAGGAAGAATAATGTTTTGAATCTCACAAAGAGGGGGTATAATCCTTGCTCAGATTTCAAATCCGTTGGGTTCAGTGTTTGTGATTCTGTAGTATTAAAAAAATTCTGTTGTAATCTGTGTTAAAACCTGTTTTGCATAACAAAGCGTAAGAAGCCAGAGTCATGTTAAAGAAAAAGGTGGCACGCAGTACCTCTACTATTATCTCTGCACTAAGAGGAAAACCCCGTTTGGATTTTCTTTCTGAGGAGTTCTCCTCAGGACTGAATGGGGTTGGCTAACATGGTTATGGACTCTCCAAGCTGCAGAGGAGGATGCTGTATTGAGAGACATGTCAAGTAATGGACAGGTGTGCTAGAGCACTTGGCCAAGTCTTGTGAAGACGTGTTTTGCCTAGACCAGGGCTTCCTGCAGGTCTCCACACAGGAGGAACGAGACACTACCTTTTAACATAGTAGGGGAACATCTCACACTTAGTGAATTTAGGCATTATGGAGGGGTGGAGGGGTGGCCTAGTACCCCTGAGAAGGAAAAGGGAGAATGGGAGAGCCGGGTGCCTTTTATACCATGTATTGTGAGGGAAGTATTCTGTGGGAAGATCTGAAGTGTAAAAGATCGAGAGAGTGTGATATACTAATAGAGGAGAGTCTTGTGTGTTTTCGAGAGAGATGACGCCCTGAGCGAATCAGTAAGAGTTGTCAAAGAAGGAAAACCGAAAATCGGGGGTAAGGAAGGGATCCTGGAATGGTATTGTACCTCTTGTCAAAGCTATAATCCTGGTGGCATGAAATCGTTTTAAGCAGGGTTTTGTAAGGACTGCTGTTTACACAAAATGCTTCTTTGACTTTGCTGTCAAACTCACCAACAATTATTACAAAATACTGGGTATCGTCTTTCTTTGTGAAAAGACAACATTGGGAAAAGAACATTCTCCAGATGTGCATGACCACATTTATACTGTTTTTCATGTTCTTCAAACCGTTGATTTCTGTTCCAGTCTTGAAACGCGTGTCTCGGCAGACCCAAACTGTGCTGCTTAGCCACAACAATAAAAGAAGTTGGTAAAAGTGTACGTTAGAAAAGTAACATTGGGGACAAAAGGTATGATGTATTTTATATATGGTGAATCGGTCAACTTACAAAAACACTTTTAAACGTTTTAACACTTTAACTTTATTGAAGTTGTTTTGCAATTAACTATTTTAAAATATAGAAAGCCATGAGCCATTTCTTTTCCCGTTTACAACCGTTTTTTGTGCAATAAATGCCAGGGACCTGTGCAATATACTTATATTTATATCTATATCTATATTTACATCTATATTTATATTTATATTCATATGTGTGATACGTTTTTTCTGCGTACTGTTCTGTTCTAGTTTGTGTGTCTGGACTGTGAGTAACTCTTTTAGTGCACCCCTCACTGTACTGTATTGTATTGTATGTATTGTACTATTATTATTATTGTATCATTCGTTACACTGTGGCTGTGTGGTCTGTGTTAAGCTGCTGTTGCACTGCAATTTCCCTCACGGGATCAATAAAGTATCTATCTATGAGGTGAATCGTCATGACAGATTTTGTATGGATGTTTTGGAGACCTGTGAAGTAATCGTTTTCAACCAAGCAAGAAAATAAATTAAAATTAATTCTATGCAATTATTTAAAGATAAAAAAACCTGTAAAATCAGACTGCTTGTGTGTTTTTGCAAGGGATGCAACCATGCCTTGTTACTGACGCACAGAATTGGGTAGCAGTTGTGGGATGCCAGATTGAGGAGCTAAGTAATTTGTACTTAAAACTTTAATGACCAAGTAATGGCCTTCCTAGTCATGAACAGGCCATTAGATGAGCTCTGAAGTATAGGATTTCAAGCTAGGCCTTGAAATGAACATGAGCCTTTTACTTCATAACTAGACAAATTAAGAGCTGAGCTGTGCCAAATGTTACAAAAGTATGGATTCATTGGAAGATAGTGAATATGCTTGTTTAAGTCATTATTTTTATGCAGACTTTGAATGTTCAGATTAAATTTATGAGTGAAAGACGTTAGATGTGAGCAAAAACAGTTAAATGTTAAATGTTAAATGTACAGACTAATCCTAAATTAAAATGTATCAGTCCCTGTTCGTCTTCATAGAGAAAAAGGCCCTTTTTAATTGCGTGATAATAACAGTATGCCCCTGGAAGTTAAAATTATTTTCAAAGCTGTTTTGTTTAATACTGAAGTCATGTTATTAAGATTTATTATATGTAGACTTTTATGTCTATATACAGGACAGTATACCATAATAACAATACCGTGTGTTGTTAATAGTGGTTTCGCTTGGTTTATTCTGCCCTCAAAGTCTGTACATGCATTCTGCAATATTGTTTTTTTCTACGATACATTTCCCATAGTTAGAATCCAAAATAAATAAGACTGACAAGATGCTGAAACATAAGATGGCCTGCAGTGTTTGGAATAAATGTCATGCTGAGTTAAAGTTTACCACATTTTATTAGTCTTGACTTGTATCTCTTCTGTGGCTTAAAAAACCATAAGAGACTTTTTAAGGACATCTTCTATTGGAGCTATTGATTATATAAATTAAAGCTCTCACAAAACGAGATGAGGAATTGCTAAAGTGTATGTTCACATCTGTTTTTTTCTTTAAGTACATTTTCTTTCATTATCCTTTGGATTTTGCCCACTTGGCAGTGACGTTTGCTTTTCAACACTTATGGTTGTTACACTCAGCTGGAAAACCTCCCAGTTTGTACATACATGGAGTATATTTCTTAAATACTGTACTGTATTTAATTTTTGAAAAGCACTGATGTGAAATAGTTTGTCTTCTATGAATGCAGCAGGTGTGGCACTTGTGCTGTACAATCTCCAGAAATACAGAGCCGAAACCCGATCTTCACTGCCTGCTTTTCCACTCTTTGATATATCCTGTCAGACAGAGCCTGTGAACTAAAATCAATGCTGATTGCTTTCCTTCATCACAATGGTTTATTGACTGTACAGTAATGGTCTGGGTGTTTATCCCTGAAATTCAATCTGCTGTATAGAAATGCTGCATTCTGTGTGCCTGTGGTTGAGAAACCAAAAAATAGGAGCAGTACAAACAATTTGGTTCCTTTAATGTTCTTTGAAATCAGCACTGCTCTAGTATTATTTACAGATCTCGAGCCATTAGATAAAAACACTGGCACAGGCTTTTCTGACAGGTTTGTTTGTCAATGAGATTTTAAAAGTGAGTGTAAATTCTTGACGTTTCATCCTGGGAACTTAAGGTACAGGGGCAACATTTGTTTTCTCCTTCTAAGACTTCGTCATCTTCATAATTGTATTTGAATTGGTCAAATATCTAAGGGTATGACATGTTTCACATGTTCTAACTCGGATTTTTGGTATTGAAATAATATTATTTATAGGAATGACTCTTAAAGCTTTTATTTTGTTATGAAGGTAAGGAATGCTCAGTGAGAGGTTTTTTTTATTCTGAAGGCAAAAACCATACCATGACTGTGCTGTTTAAAGTTAAAGTAATCTGGGGGTTATACTGTACTTCAGTTTTGTTTTACTGATCACAGTATTTTTCTCTAGTGAGTAAGGAATGCTGTGAGTGAAAACACAGCTCTCTCCAGTGTATCAAGGATACAAGGCCAAGTGATTTCAAAAAGTTCAGTTGTTCTATTCACTTAATCTAAATGCTGAAAAGTATCCTTTATAAAAAGCTATTCTACAGGGACCAGCCTCTTTTCTATTGGCTGAATGCAAAGAAATGACATATTGCCAAAGTGTAGCATTACAGAGGCTGATGCAAACTGGATTACATAATACTTACAAGGAAAGCAAGACACCCTTTCCTATGGGGAGTTATCAGTTGAGTCTGCTGAAAGCGATACCATATCTACAAAAAAACATATGGAAAAATCTATTGTACTTTTCCCAAAAGTGATATTACATAAAATAGTTCTCCAATAACATACCATACAGACTCAAGTGAAATCAGAAAGTTTTTCAAGTGTACAAATGAGGTACTGTTTTCTGCATTAGCTCTTGAATGTTATATTAACTGTTCATTTTTAAATTGTTTTATCCTGTCAGATTAATAGTTATTGAAACTAAGATTAAATCATCAGAATAACGGAATTCTGCTCTATTAAAATTTGCAGAATTTATTGTATGTCACTGGGTTTTTTTTCACTGTGTATTGTTTTTTTCTGGCCGCTGAACCTGAGTAATTACTCAACTGAGGAATGTGCTGGAAGAGTTTTGGGCTGTTTCTGTTTTAATTCAAACCAGCTCTGTGGGTCCTGAATGAGCTGCTCACAGTACTGCTGCTACTGGACAGCAAGGACAAGGAGCTGCTGTTATTGATGGGAATTCTTCAGTGTGGTGTTGATGGCAAAGAAGGCTTGGCTCTGTTAGAGCTATTGAAGCACTGTTCCATGATGTGTCCATGATGAATGACTGAAACTGCTGAAGACAGAAAAACAGTTCAATGTCACAACTGAAGTAGTTTGGGCAGGCACTTCATCTTGAAGCAGAGTATGTATACTCCGTAGATACACAGCATCACTGTGCCTTTTTGTCTTTCTAGACAGAATGTAATGTGTCTCTATGCCTCTACACAATCCAGATCATGAATGTTCTTGTTCGTTCTTGCACGGCCTCATTAGATGTCCAAACAGATACTTTGAAAAGGTTGAGATTTCAGCTTGCGAGCAAGGGTTTTTTTGGGTCTCAAAAGTTCAGTCGAGCAAGTCCTGCTAAAGTTGTCCAGGCTTGCTCTTTTTGATTCGGTTTAATGTGTTTTATTTTGTCTGAGTGGAGGAGTTTTTGTGGGGACTTATTGATTAAAGAACTGATTGATAGGCGTATGTCCTTATTTTGTCTTTACAAAGCTTGTGTACATATGTGTTTACCATTAAGATGTACAGTAATATTCTCTATTAATACATTATCACTATCAACACAGATTACATTTTTTGGGTGAATTTTAGAATCAAATACATAGTAAATGATATGTCTTCTCGCTCCCCACTGCATTTTCAGTCATGCAACTACTGGAATTCTCTGTAAATGTCAGTCTTTTTATATTTGAAAAGGAGTGGGTTATCATATATGATACTCTTGTTATTGACTTGTATACAGACTACAGGGGGGCGGCACGGTGAGACTCTGATTAGCATTGGTGCTTTGCCACGCTGGGGCCCTGAGTTCAATTCCGGACCTGGGATGCTATCTGTGTGGAGTTGGTATGTGCTCCCAGTGTCCGCTTGGGTTTTCTTCAGATTCTCTGGTTTCCCTCCCACAGTCCAAAGACATACCCGTAGGTTAATTGACTTCTGGAAAAATTGGTCCTGGTGTGAGTGTGTGTGTAATTGTGTCTGTATATAACCTGTGATGGACTGGTTTCCCATCCTGGTAGTATCCTGCCTTATGCTCGTTGCTGACTGTGACAGTCTCCGGCTCCCCCGTGACCCTGGTTAGAAAATGGTTAGACATAGTACAGGTTCTGTTCCTGTTGCCCTGTACAGTACTGCTGGGTGTTAATCATTATGCACGTCTTTGTCAAGTGACAACGGAATTTTCTCTCCCTGGGTGGGTGTGCCACGTTTCAGCTATGTGCTTTCTGTGGTGCAAGGTGTGAGTTTTCAGTGCTGGTTTTGAGAACCCCTTGGGTCCATCCAGCACCCCAGAAACAGAGGGGAACTTTTCACTCAAATTCTAGCAGTGTACAGTATCAACTCAACACTAGCACAGTGGATCTGCTCTAACGGGGCCTATGATTAAGTTTTTAATGTACAGTTTTGCTTTTAGTATTTCGTAATGAATGGAGCATCACTTACAGTAATAATATACTTCATCTTGATTTTATGTGTGAAGGTTGTTGCTGAGAGGGATCTTTAATATCCAGTTACAGTTCTAGTATGAAGAATGTGTGGAACATTCTCATCCTAATAGTGGCGGAAACATGAGAAACGAAAAAGCATGTAAATCTAGGCATTAACAGTGCATCCCTGGGTGAAGTGTTAGGATCAAACACTTCAGGATGTGTTATATTTGAATCACCTGTTTATAAAGACTGGCAACACCTGTAAGTGATTGAGTAATCAGAAAAATAATCTATTCTATTAAGAGAACTCTGGTCCTTGAGGTCTGGAAAGTACTTAAAGTTAAGTTCTAAATTATCTCTAAATGATTTGATAAAAAAAAACATTTAAATGATCACAAATGAAATTGTTCAATAGCTTTAGAAATTGGTCATTTAATTGTGACCTACTACACGTACTGGTTTGAAGTTCGCCAGGGCCTGGGATAGAGATTGCTTGTATAGATGATGGAACTGTACAATTTAATAAATGTCATGCCATTACCATATAAAGCGTTTATCCATCAGATATTAGGTAACATTAGGTAATTAGGTAATATTAGGTAACAAAGTAAAAGAGGAATGTAGACTTACTAGTTAACAATATATGCCTGCATTTTATGCACATTTACCAGATCAGTGATTTATATTCATGAACTTACTATAAATAAATGAATGTAGTTTAATAAAAGTCAATTAACATTATGACTTTATGGAAGTTTAATAAAAAGGAGGCAATAAAGTGAAAGACATTAAATATTCTGAAAGACAAATATCTACAGTTATCAGGGCTTTATCAGGGCTACAGTTATCTTTTATGTTTGACTTGTAGATCAAGAAGCCTACATACGGTACAGCTGACCAAGAAAGAGGTGAAAGCACACTATGTAGCATCAGGGATTCGTTTTTGCATTGTTGTTGCCCATCAGAGAAACAGTGAAGGCCGAATTTCAAGCAATCAATGGTCTTTCCGGAAAAAGAAAATTAAATATTTTCAAGGATGCTAAATCTTCAACCTTGGCAGTATGACCAGACAATCAATTTCCAAAATGCTTTTAGAGTCTTGTTCGTAGCATCTGGATCCTTTTGCTTAATGCTTATGCATTAGAAAGTATATGTCAGCTCACTAGACAGAAAGTGATTTTGTTAAGACTGGTTAGTTTCCTTATGACCCCTCCCCCTCACGGTGACATATTCAGAACTGTGACCTCGCAGAAGAGAACAGATCAAGTCATGGGGAAAAAAAAAAATTCTGAATATATTTATTGCGGGGAAATACAGTATGAATTAGAAGTTCACCGATTTCTATGTGATTTGATAATGTGTAGTTCATTAACTGCATGTAACACAGTATTCCTATGGGTTATACACATTTGCCTCAGTTTTTTATTTTACATATAAAATACTTATGAGATAACTTTCATTCCCGAAGTGTATGGTCATTTGAAAATTTAAAAATTGCCTCCACAGCGTTGATACTGTAGCCTCGATGGGTGGAAACCTTGTTTCTTATGTTTTTATTATTCGACTGTTGTCTTGCACAATGAATGAGTGTAGGGAGTGTAAGCAGACGTCTTTTGCATTATCTTCATAACAATACATGACACACTTCTCATGATATACAGAGGTGCTCTTCATTTAGCAATCAAATTTGGGTGAAAACACAGTAGCTTGCAAAAGTATTACCTCCTATCGAATAACTTTCCATTGAGTTCCCAAATGTTAAAAATATGTTGGTTCATATTTTTCATAATCTTGGTCTTACATATGTAAATTACACATTACACATTCATCACAATTATTTATTTCCTAATTTTCATTTAATTTCAGAGATGTATCTAAATTGATGACATTATTTGATGCATTAACTACAAACATCTATGGAAGAATTTCATGCATTGAATAGTCTGTAACCACGCCAGTTTCTATTAGCTTTCTGTCTGAGGACCTGGTCAGACTGATAGTGGTGACTGTGACAGGGCTTGGACATTAGCCTCATTGTTCACTTTTTCATCAGTACTGACTGTTTTGTTTGTGTACTGAAATCTTGGTGCCTCCCACCCCAACAAGACAAAGAGAGGACTTGTTCCTTTTGAAGTGACCCATAGATTGGACTCAAGGCCACTGTGGGCATTTAATTCCTTTTCCAAATAGTTCAGAAGGAAAATTTGTAATTATTTCAAACTGAGAAACTGGAATTACTTACATTCTTCTGCTGATATGTACTTCATTCACAACTGGTATCAGGGAAAAGTGTGTGTGTGAGTATAAAGATAAAGAACTTTGCATTTTATTTTGAAGATTTGGAGAGAAAACTCCTTGTGTCAACCTTAAATGGACCTTTGTTTCAGCATCAAAGGCTTATGAAAAATTTAAAAAATGGGGACCCTAAATGAATGAGGAATGGGGAGCCTAAGCATAGAGGATGTAAGAGGCCTCCATTTTGTGCCAACACACAACTGTGGAACCATGGCAACAAGTATTAGGGAAACAGGACAAAACTATCTGTAAATCAGAGAACAAGGAACTTTGACAACTCAGTTGGTGTTCTTGTATTGGATATAATAGTCACTATAGATTTCTGTTTAATAATGTCATAAGATCTTTCATGTTCACAGTTTATAGACCTTTTGAGGTGATTTCAACATTATCTCATAGTGCCACGTGCCACCATATTTGACCATTTGCTTTGGATGTTTTTTCCTAGATGGTCACCTGATGCTTGAGATTAGTTTTTATACCAGAGAGAAAGTCCAGAACAGTGACTTGTGCTTTCCAAATTACATTTTATTTAATTTTACAAATCTTTGAAAGCCTAAATTAGCATCAGTATGTTGAACCTAATGACATTTGTTGAACTTAAAAAAACAACAACTGAAGAATACAAACATTTTTTATCGATATAATTCACTGGGTTAGGTTTCTTTTTTTTATTTCTTTGTTTTAAATACAGAAGAACACAAAGTTTTACAAAGTTGTTTTTTTTTACCCTGGAATCTTGGTTGAAGATGAGGTTGAAAAAGACAGTTTTTCACCTGTTGTACTACAGTGAGTTCTCAGTTAAAAACCACACATCACTTTATTTTAGTGTGTGGGGTGTGTTCAAATCACACGTGAGTATGTCACAAACACAGTTGTTAACACTGAAGTAGATAAAAACAAGGTATTCTTGCCTGACAAATATGTGACTTCAAAGGTATGCGATTAATCTTAGGTAAAGGTCATTTGCTACCAAGATTCTGCATTTATAATGGCTTATTGGATGGTTATATACTGTAGTATATGTTTTGGATCCCTTAAATTAAAGTTTTGGCAAAATATCTCCGTGCATCCATGCCATTGTGGAACTGTTTGATGGTGAGCTAGTCAAGACTGGCTTCCTAATTCTCTGTAGGAGAAAGTTGTACTGGTGTGTTTGTGTGTGATCTGTGGTTTAGGTGAAAATGTGTGTTTTATATGAATGATTAATATGCAGTAGTAGTTCAGTACAGCATGAAGGGATAAGGCTTGTTTTTAAACCATTGTGATCTGATTACATTTTGTTTGTTGACTAATATATATTTTTTGCTTTCTTTAGGTAAGTTAATTGAACAAGGTCATGAAGAACTGATACTGACTAACGGCCACAATGTTGCAAAAGGTACTTTTGATATTCTTTATCTGTTCAGGTAGCAGTGGTGCAAAGGAAGCTCATCAATGTAAAGACTGACATAAGATCTTACTTAACAATAGCCTAAAAACACTGGGGATTGTAATCCTACATTGTAATTGAACATTGGAATAATTATTTCTAAAACAAAAGCATATAATGATATGGTTCTAGAAAATGGCACTGATTTACAGTGATAGCTAACTTAGCGTGTTTCAACACTTCTTTAGTGTAGTGTTGGGAGTTTAGTGTAGGTACAGATTTGCGATTTTGTTTAGTTAAAATAGAATTTGTGTCCAAGATACAGTATGTTTCAACAAACACCAGTTTCTTGTCTTTTTTGCATACGGTACATTAATAAGAACTTCAGTTAGAGCAAAACTTTAAATATTATTAATTTTAAAAAAGGTAATGCATTTGTTAACCACCATTATCACCAATTATACCATTTCAGAATTTAAAAAGAAATAGGTTATAGGTATGGAAAGATCATGATGTATAGCAAATCACTTTATTTCTGTTATTGTGTTATCCCGTTCCATTAAGATGATTTTCCTTTGTGAAAAGCTGAACACAATAAATTACATGTTTGTCCCATTTTACAAAAGCTTACATTTTAGATGCCTTTAAACCTTCTTGTCCTTGTGTGTTTGTACACTGGTGGATGTGACTTATGTGTCTGTTGTTGAAATACCCCTCATGGTCTCTGTGTAGATGTACTGTGCCTAAAAGAAATGATCTTTTTCTGACTTTGAAAAGATTTAATCTGAATATACTGTAAAAAACTAGCTCTTCACGGTAGCGTATCCTAAGCTTTTTTCAAATTTGCCATTGTACATCTGTAGTTGACCACAGGGGTCACTGATTCAAGTCTTTTTGTCAGTGCTGGTTTGCTGCAGCTCTACAATGACATGAAAATGGAGACCCTGTTGTTGTTTCACAGTGTTTCCTGAACATTAGTTTCGCGTGTATCATGTACAATACTTTACAAACTTTAATTTAGGTCCACATTGATGAGCATTAGCATACAAAAATACTTATTTCTGAGGAAATATTTTTAAAGTAGGGGTTTTTACTCTGCTCAGCACATAAAAGGACTCTACTCAGTTTTTGCTTAACAAAACTGAGAAAAATGTTTTATTTATATACAGATGCACAGATCTCTGTTGAAAGTTTTCTACGGCGTTTCCTAAAGGAAATTGAGTACACAAATTGCCATTATAATCTATTTTTTAAATGTTGATATATTTCAATACCTATTTTCAGTAGCATTTGGATGGTTTCCACTTGACACTGGTGCCCAAAATTCAGTAATATCACATTGTAAACTTTCCACTATAAAAATAAATCTAAGGTTTCTTATTTTACTTCCTGTTTACTTTGTGAATTTCTTAAAATGAAACATTAATGTTTTAAAAGAAACTTAATGTATAGAGATTCTAGTTATGGTAAACTGTACGTTGAATTAGTTTCTTATCTGTATGTTCCAAATAAGCAGTTATTTTATGCAATAAGATGTTGGATGCTTAAAGAGAGAATGGGGTCTTGCCTTCACAACGAGTCAGTTTCAAGCAGACTTGGTTTGGTTCGTATTATTTGAAACATAATATCAATTTCCAGTCAGGTTGCACTTACCAGCTAGTAAAAGGACTCAATGTACGAAAGCTTTTTAGTGCCGGAGAGGAAAAAAATGTGTTGCAACAAGACTTGCCTTAAAAATAGATACTTTTGCGTTTAAACAAGATACGTACAATACACAAGATAGTGTTGCTAATACACCCCCAGCAAAGATATTCTCTTCGTAAATGTATTGCTCTGCTGGCTACGGCTTGTGTGCCGTTCTGGACTTTTCATTTTGTTTGGCATTCCTGTATCTCTTTACAGACGTAAATGGCTGTGCAAACCGACACAAAACTAGTCTCTTCTCCGTTCACGTTTCCTGCATTTTGCAGTAACACTACACCAACAGCAGGTGTAAGTCTTACTGTCAAGTCATCGTAAATGTGTTCCGTTCCATGTTAAAGGTTAGGCAGACTCCCATGTACAGTACATGTTTCTGTCTTTTCACCTGCAGCATGGAATACGTTTGTAAAGCCGTATCATTCCTGCTTTTCACAGAAAAAGACGCGTTTAACCATGGAATGGTAAATGACAGGGCGTTGTTCTTCAAGTATACCAAAGACTTTATACAGTACGTGATCCTTTAGATTAATTCATTTGGACAAAGAGGAGTGCAACGCAAATTTTATTGTTTAAACGCAAAAATCTGTTTTTTTTTTTCCCTACATGTCGCTAATAGGTTTCTGTACAATGTGCATTTATAGTATAGTCTGAAACTGCGCTGGATTCAATGCAATAATTGTTTGGGAATCCTTAGTTGCATTATTAAGAAATTGTGCTCATATTATTATTTATACATTTTTTATTGCCTATGTATTAATGATCAGCAATTTTTCAGCTATCTAACATGGTTACAAAGAAATGTAAAAGGAGTGTCAGTTATCATCATTTCTCAGGAATGAGATGAGATGGTTTTGATGAACGAAACGCTATGCTGTATAACCTCTTTTAAAACAACACTCATTGCTGCGATTTAAAATAAAAACGAATATAACATTTAATATAATTGCACTTTGTTATGCGCTTAAGCTACTTTTAAAACATTTTGTAGGCAACCTGTACAGGTATATAAATTCAGAAATTTTATAAAACTGGTTTCTGATATGTTGCATCATTTCGATATGTTGTATATGGTGGTACTTGTGATTAAATGGGATATTGATAAGGAAGGCGAATCATTTTATCAATACATCTGTAACCCGATGGGTAGTCTGAGAGGTAATATTTTGGGTGTGAAAGAGAAGGAAATTTCCCAATTACACCTTCATAAACATGGAGAAACTTGCAAACCCTTTTTGGAGATGATTCACAATCCTCTCTCAGAATTTCGCTGCTCTAAGTACAATGAAAAGTTCAGATTGTCATCTGGTAGATGTAAAAAATGATACCCAGTGCTACACACCCTTTCTCTATGATGTCATTATTTCCACTGAGGTCTGAGAATCCTCCTCAAGTTTGAAAATTACATTTACAGCTGCAGTTGAGGCAGCATCAGTATTTTATTTTTTCTTTACAGCACAGAGTGGTGTTTCAATTCATAAACAACACATTTAAAGGGTGTGAAGACAACTGTTTATCAATCGAGTTTCCTTATACTTAAATACCAACAAATAACTGTCCAGCTTCTTTAATTCATTTTGTGATAAATTCATGATTATCTTTGATGAACGATTACAAGGTTCAAGATGTTTGTATCTGTAAAGACTCCTTGGTTGCCTCTTAATTGTGATGGCAACAGGTATCAGTTGTGTTTTATCTTTTACCTTTGGACATTATTGTGAGACATATTTAATTTGGGTTAACACATTTTGCTCAGCAGTACTTTGTATTTTATGTTCTTATGCAGGGTTATCTTTACTGTGGTATTTTGTTTAGTATGAGAGAAGTTTTAGATGAACTCTGACCCAGGAGGAAGTGTCGAGGTGTTAACGTGTAGTGGAGAGAATGTGCCCGCTTTGTGCATCTCTTATTTGTCTTGATTTTCTTTGTGTCCCTAATAACATTTTATTACCGGTCAGTGAAAGTTCTGTTTTCCTTTATATGAAAGCACGCAGCCTTAAACCAAACCCCAAATTTTACATTATTGTACCTTTTCTTATTAAATGACTTATTTATTCCCAATGTTAAGTATGCAGTCTTTACCATACACCCACTTGCAGTGTGTTTTTATTTTAAAAATAACATAAGCTCTTATACAGCAAATATAGCATTTACAGTTCAATTCACTGGGACTTCCAATATCCAGATTACAGTATACCACAGTGCAGTCGGAACTCTAAATTTTAGGCAGCAATAAATTGAGTAAATGCAACTCTGTTCTGGCTCTTAGCATACAGTATTCTTTGCTTTTAGACTGTAAAGGGGATTTTTAAGTTTTGTAAGGTAACAGCTCCTTCTAGTGGCTTGATTCCAGTCATTACAGGATCTTGAACAAGCGCAGTTTCTTCTTGGTTACAATTCTTGTTGTATTGCCAGAGTATGGGATGACAGAAAATAAATCATTGAAAAGCTTTGTCTAAATAAAATCGGATATTTTCAAGGTTTAATCATAATAATTCCATCCTTTGTGTTTCTTGTCCATGTTGAATTAAGATTTAATTACCTTTCTGTATTTAATTCAGTTACCATTTAATTCAATTACCATTCTGTATTTAACTACCTTACCTTGCAAGTATTTAATAGGAGAAAAGGAGGGGTTATTGAAGGTGTACACCTGTGTTGATGATTGTTGTGGTTCTCACTTAAAACAAAGTAAAACATGTTTTGCGATTTCATGTGTTATCTTCAGTGGGACTAGACTGTCCTACATTTCTCTGCTTGAGCATATCCAGTCCAAATCACACTGCTGTTTCAATGACGTAGTGTATGTACACTATTGTACAAAAACAATTATTCTAAACAAATTATTAAACAAATTTAGATGGTTTCATACATTATTTGCTGAAATAAAGATTATTTTAGAGATATTAAGAATTGTAGAACATGAGGATGTTCGTAAGTGGTATCATTTAAATTGTTGTTCTTAACTTTACGATTTAGTCAACAGTCACACACACTCACTAACAAGGATGTTTCTGATCTCTGGAAACTAATGGACAGGCCTGGGCTCAGCAGCAATTTATACTGTATGTGATAGATCTGATATGATAGCATACCTGTAAACTATTTATTTTGCTTTTAAAATCAGTCAAATTGTACAGTATTTGTAACCATGAGATGAATATGAATGCTATGTACAATATAGGTTTTATTGGATAATTTCATGTATACTTTTGATTGTATTAAAACAAAAAGATGCTTTATGCATCCCAGTGATTGAATACGATGCTGTCTGAATACTTTTGGAGGGCACTTAGCCTGAGTCGAGTCCAATTTACCCAGTTTTTTACAGAAAAAGGGAAACTTTTTCCTGGATACAAACATGACTAGACTCATAAATATGATTATTTATCCTTTAAATTCTTTGGGAATATGTATTATTTGCTCACATTACTATTTATCAAAAACATCCAAAACTTTATTAATCCTTGTTCACTCCTGAAGGACGGGGGGATTTGGTAAAAGTGTGAAAACATTCTTTAGCTAGAATGCGATGGGATTACTTAGAAAAGCAAATAGAAATCATTTAAATTTTCCAATTTCAGGATGTGCACTGCACTGTCTCTTAGGAGGAATTGATGAATCTATAATGCATCAGTTACTTCCTTTTATCTAAATAGTAGTGCAAAGGCTCTTAGTATAAAAGTGCTGTCATAAAGCATTCATATCTTTTGATGTTTTAATGACCAATAAAGCTTTTAAATAAGAAAATGTCTTATAACTCCATTATGTGCTGTTGCCTCAAGTTATCCCCTCCCCCCAAAAAATATTGATGATGCTAATGCTTAAGGAAAAATCTGTCTCAGCAATCTAAAGGGAATCTAACATTTTTCTCTTGACTCTGCGCTACAAAGATTATGTTGCCTTTAGTAACGTTTCCTTAGACTGTAATTAGATTATGATTCGCTATACCTGGGTGTACTGACATCGTACTGCAAGACAACTAAAACCTCATGAAAACCTCACTTTTTTGTTATAATGGATCTGTTTCAAAGGGAAAATATTTTTTTTTTTCCTATAGCTCTATGGGATGACACAAATTCATGGCAGTGGGAGATAAAGGCTAGTTCACTTAGAATGCTGTTTTATAAATAGACATATCAACAGCTCATCAAAGCATCAGAAGAGAGGTGGAAAAACAAGCAATTTGTTTCTTTAGCTCCTATTGGGAATCATTTACTCAATAATTCATTGTACTGCTCTCACTAGCTCATTAATAAACCAGCATGTATAAACATTTAGTTTTCCGGTTGATACAGGATAAGCACAGAACTTATGTCGTAGATGGGAGTTCCTAACAAATTGTCAGTTATAATGTATTGAAATAAAACAAATACAAGCTCTTTCTTTCAAAGTGATGGAGTAAAGGACATATAGACTGAAAAATAACAGATAAAAGTACTCTAAATGTCTTTTTATCTGTCTTTCAGATTCAAAAACTGATTCATATACAGTCTTTCAAAGGCATTATTTGACATATTATTGTCCTAAACCCTTCTGCCTTATTTAAACTCCAGTTAAGCTGAGAAGAATAAACTTCTATTGTATCTTTGAGGCAATTCATAATTTGTTATTAATTGTGTTAATGTGTACAACTGTGCAAATGTGTATTACTTGAAACATTTCCTCCTTATACTATTTGGGAATGACTGTTTATGATCTTTAAGAGATCAATATTGATGTTAGGACTATTACTCTTGCTTCATGAAGTTATTCATTTACATCTGTTTTTGAGTGATATGTGTGTGAGCACTGCAGATATGAAGCCTCTGTTTATAAGGTCCTTACACAATGAAATATATGAATATAGTCTATGCACTACATCTATTCTTGGGGACTCATTGCCATGATTTATGTATATACAGGCAACTTCACTGAAGGTATTAGAGTGTGGCAGCACACATATGTGTGTATGCTGTACCTTAAATTAAATTCACCTTGCACATCATAGTGCAGCTTGCTAGGATGAATGAGTCTTCAAAAAAACTAAGGATAGGTATTTAGGACAGATATTTATAACTAATATTTTAGCAGACAATGCTTTTATGCTTAATAAATTATAAACTAAGAGAATCTTCCAGACACATGTCTAAAACAATAGACGTGTTTTATTTTTTCCTAATGTTTCTTTGCAAGATTTATACTGTAAACATTTGACATGACAACAAAAATGGGAACAATATATTATACAGTAAATATATTAAATAGTAAAAATCAATGGCTCTAACTAGAACCATTGCTGGCAACACAATTGTATCTGATCTGCATTTTGTTTCACATTAGTCTGTTTCCTGTTCAGTTTTTATGTTGGGTGTTGCCACCTTGTGGCTGAAAGGAGAAAGAAACATTCCCTTACTAATGTAACACATACAGTACGAAGCAGTTATTCCTGATTTCATTAGTATTGTAAAAGGTAACCTTACTATGTTACCGTTATATTAGAATGTGTTTTTATAAATAACACTTGCAATATCCTTTAGCGATATCATCCTGTTATCCAGACCATTGTAAGGTCTTCATGTTTTGCTCTTGTGGTCATGTAGGATACAACCGTACAAGTGAAGGTCTAATAAATTCGAAACATTTTTAAATAATAAAATTAACATTCATTTATTTGCTTCTCGTCTTTCTTTTTTTCAGATCAGTGCTGGTATTTCCTCCCAGCATGCAGTTAGCTTGTTGCTTTGGTAACAGACACCTGGTAGGTGTTTCCTGGGAAACACACACGTGTCGAATACAGTCCTGTTTCTAGCACCAGCCAGAGCCCAGCTGAGGTTAGGGACATCTGGGCTTGGTATGTCTATGAAACAAGAAAGAACAAACTACGCCACAACAGTATCCAGTTATAAAAGTTAACGTACAGTATTGAGATTAAGGATTTATTGTACTGAGTTGATTTGGAAAATATGCTTGCTATAATACTCCATCTTGTTGATTTAATAATTTTGATTTTCTTAATGTACTTCACATAGTCAATAAAACTAGTTTAGTACTGTCAGTATTTCTTTGTCTTTCTGAAAGACAGCATAGCTGCCACAATACAAAGGACAGAAGTCTGTATAATTAAAATAAGTTAATTAATGAATCACTATTCTTAACATTTATCCATACAATTTCAAAACAAAATATTTAATAAAATTACTGAAGTATAGCAGAAACTGTATTATGAGCCTTATGATTTATTGTAGCACACAGGAAAACCTAATTTTTAGATTTTGACATATATAAAATGTAGTACAAAATGGAGAGGTATCTTCATTTTCTTAATTTCAAGAAAAATGATACCCCAAATACATCATTGCTTTTTGTGGTGCTTAGCAAAAGGTTTTCTAAATTTTAATTTTCTTTTAATTGCCTATATTTTGCCTAACACCCTATGAAGATTTTTGTCCACATTTATTCTTTTAATATTATTATTGCTGTGTTTTGTGAGAGTGTTTGCCATATCCTGTTTTCTTTTCAATTGTAAGATTTAAATATGTCAATATGTTTTGTGTTTTGCTAAAGGTTAGTTTGGAGTGGTGGACGTACAGTAGTTATGTTTTGTAGTTCTATGTTTTCTAATGTCAGGCTGCAGTACGTAAATGAAATACACCAATTTTAACTAACTACTTGTACATTTTAATGCTGTGTTGACAGTAAAACTGTCAATGGGTACAATGACACTAATATATTCTTGTGTTTATACAGGTTTACAAATAAAGCAAACGTTTATGAAAGCAATTATTCCATGAAGATTGGAATAACATACTCATGTGACATCATAAATAAATCTTGCAGAAACAATAACAGTATTTAGCATTAATTTGAAGGTAGTTTTCTCATGAATGAGGCTTTCTTCTACAAATAAAATATAAATTGAGATATTTGTTTTCTTCATGGTGTTAGTGGGTACAATATTCATGCTTACCCCATAAATACCCTGCTTAATGTCTGCCACATTCTGAAATACCTCATAAAGTTTAAAAGGTTTTCAATGATTTTAAACAGGGCCAACAGCTCTCAGAGAAAATAATCCAAATGTGAACTATAACTACCCCATGGCAGTATTACTGACATGAGGCAATTAGATTATCCTGGAAATTGAATATCCAGTGCTAATGTTTTAAGTCAGTTTAAAATACCATAACAATATTAAGACAGTACCTCAGTTTTAGGGTGGGGAAAGTGTGGTGTTCTGTTCTGTAATATGCGTGGTCTAAAGACACTATGCATCCATTAATTAAGTAAATTGAAAATCATTGTCAGTCAGAACCAACCATCTCTATTCCCCATTTGTTTCAGAATTTCATCTTTGGTTTAATCTTGACTTCTGCAATCTGAAGGCTAGAATTCAAGGCTGGTTGCTATGGATATTCACTTAGCTAGCATTGCTATAGCAACACAGCTTCCTGGGCCTAAAAGTTTCACAGAAGGCAGGTAGACAGAGACAGAGACCAACCTTACTGTCACAGGACTATTAACATGCTGATGTGGATGTATGCTTTATGCCAAATATGTTTTGTGAGACACAGAAACTTTCACTAGGCCTATATAATGGAAACTATATAATGTATTTGTGTATTTAAAAAAATATTTTGTCCATGCGCCCTTTATAAACTTGGAGTAGGCAGGTAAAATGGGAGTAAAGAGAAACTATTTCTCAGTTAAAGGTACTGAAACATTCCCTTAGAATTCTATAATTATAACTAAAGACTGAACACCTAGTTGTGGCTGGCATTTCCAAACAAATGCATTTTCTTCAAGTAAATAATTTCCCATGTAAAGTCTTTTTAACATCTGGTGTCATATTGTCCCTATCCATATGGTGAACAATTATTTGAACCCAGAATATTCGGGGATCTTCCAAGAAAACGTCAGTCAAATATATCTGAGATTAATAGCTCTTTTTTATTTTCTAAAAGAAACTGCAAGTCATAGTGCAGTATGTGGATGACTAAGGAATTGAATTAAGGACTGCAAAAAATCAAACATATCGAACTGTGTCTCTGAAGAGCTATTTATTCTTACAGCAGCACCGAATCCTTGCTATTGTAATTTTTGTGTGTTGAAGGCGCTGATGTGAGTCAGTGTTTTGATTTTGTGTTAATACTATCCCATGAGGAATAACATCACACATGAAAAAAGGAAATGGTTTTAGGAATGTTTACTGAGGAGTTAGGAACGAGGTTAGGTCTAACCTGCTTGGTTGAGGTCCAACCTCTTAGTCATAGGGCAAGGAAGCTCCCATCATGAAAGGCAACTAAAACAAGGGGTGGCTGCAAATGTGGAGGTTGGGTGGAGGAAGGAAACAGAAAGAGAAAAGAGAGAGAGAGACTTTTACTGTGGTAATTACAGTTTTTTTGCAAAGTGACTTCATGGGAGGGATTGAGGGGTTAGTTCAGTTCAGTTCAGTTCTGAGGCATACACTAAGTGAAAACTTAAATTTGCATGAGCCATAGTTTTTTTAGGTGTTTTTCCATGTCTCTTTATACTGTAGCACAACACATTCTCCTACTCCATCCATATGTGTTTCCAATGATCAGAGCACCAGTGAAACGCAGAAAGATGTTAGACTTTTTCAGCAGCTCCACAATGAAAGACAGCACATCCATTTTGAGTGTGAAAGGGTCATGGTGGTGGATGATCATATGATTCATTTCCATGAAATATTTAGTGCTGACCCCATTCCAGACATGAGTAACCAAAGTGAAAGAAATCGCTTTAAGCTCATGTAGAGTCCCAAGTGTAGTATGCTGTTTCAGTTCTGCCACTGTTGCCCCTTTTAGGAATTTTTTTAAGGTTAATGTTTGCTTTGTACTGTACAGCCCTGGAGTTCAAGCAAGACTTTGCTGTATTCCTACCCTCCATTTGCTGTATATGGCTTAGTTAATTCATTTGAAGATTATGCAACAAAGTAATCTGAATTTTGTGCCACAAAAGAATATGGTATTTCCATCTTTATTGTAAAGTATCTTGATACATTTTTAAGGCTTTCCGAATACAGTGTAAGCAACATTTTTTTAATGATTCTTAATGATTTAATTTCTGTTCTCATTAGAAGTATGATAATGTAGGTTAAGAGGGTTGCATGCTCAATTGCCCAATTTTGTCCGCTATCTGGCCAAATTAGACCAGACCAATTCTTTGAAAAAGAAAAGCTTCGGATTAAGAAATCACAAAATAATAGGATTAAGAGTGTATTCCTATTGTTTCCGTTTCTTTTTAACTGTAAAAGCTTTGTGTTCAGGACTGGAATTTTAGTTGTCAGAACATAAAGCTGTTAATGTAATCTATATCTGGCATGCACAAGCGCACACTGGAGCCAGCATTTCATCTGCTGAGCAGTGGGAAATAAGATCCGTTAGCGTAGAGGAAAAAAATGTGCAGAGAAAGAGGGAGAAAAGGTGGCACTGCAGAGTCTTGCTTTAGAATATGGCCCTAAGAAGCCGAAATGAAATTCTGTAACAACATCCATAATCTTAGGTTTATGACCTTTGTTCCAAAAGACATAACATAGATATAAGTATCTAGAATAATACATAAGAACTGTGACCTCGGAGGCCCTAGTAGGCTTAAGGATGAGGTTTACGGTTAGAAATAAGATTAGGGTTCAGGAAGGGTGTAGAGTCATTACAAATACTTTTGTCTTTTGGAAAAATGGTTAGAAAGGATTCTGATTGTTTTTGTCATATCGTATGCAGGTGATATGGACCACATTCAGGTAAACTATTATTGAAACCTCACTAATTCAGTGAAGCGGGTCTCACTGAACTCCACGTGGATGCAGAAGTGCACAAGTGGTCTGAAAGACTCTCCTTGTGAACCCAGTAAACTGCATTTTTCTGGGTTTGCAGTCCACACAGCTCACAGTGCTTCAGTGTGCTCTGCTTTGGCTTCCAACTTAAAGCCACTCTTCTCATGAGAAAGTCGTGTCACCAGAAGTCAGTTGTTAGTTTCTCTGCTCATTGAGGATAGAGCATATTCACTTATAAAGGGGTATAAAGAATGATAATGAGGTGTCATTCCAAGCCGATATCCTAGGCCCCTTCAGTACAATTTACTATTTAAAATGAAAGAGTAAAAAATGCACTGTAGGTTATTTTCATTTTCCCCCTAAATCAGCACTGGCTTGTCAAGTATTTCTAGAGTGGTAAAGAAAAGAGAGATTTTTAAATGACAGGTGGGAAAGCTAATAAAGGAAGTTAAACTGTTTTTGAAAAATTAAATAAAGGATGTTAATGTTATAAACACAATAAAATACAGAAGAGGATAATAAATAAAATTATTCAAATAGGAATTTCTCATTCTAAATCTTGCGGGATGTGCTTATCCTTATGTATTTCTCTATACTGCTTTGTGAAAACACCATTTCACGTGAAATTAAAACCTATCAAGCAGGCAAGCCTGAATACTGTGTGTAGCACATTTCCTTCATTACACCCTATTTAAGCCTCTGACATTGCTTCCAGAATATAAAAAAAAAAAGGCTGAGCAGGTGCTGATGCTACCAGCTGTGTGCTGAGCAGGAACTAAGTGTTTCCTCTCTCATAATGGTCATTAATAATCTGAAATAATGATCTTATTGAGATTCTTCACAAGCCAACAGATACATAATATAACATGTCATCATCCTAATCTTGTGAACTGTGTAGTTATTAGGAAGCATCCAGGTATTACAAGTAAACAGAGATAACTAATAATTCAAAGTCCTTGCCATTTCCAAAAAAATAATCTTGTGTAGTTAAACCTCACTGTTATTGATCTCACATGTTTGAAATACTGTACTAATATTATATTTTTGGTTGTTGTAATGGGTGATTTAATCAAAATATATTTCATAACCCATCTTCTCATGGTGGCCAAAAAGCTCTAAAATTAATCTTGTTAAGAGTTTGCATGGTATTTTCAATCAAGGGTTGTAGATGGTATCTGCTCCACAATTTTATGATGTTCCTCCTCTTGCTTGAAGAATTTTAAATCACTACAGAAACTTAGCCTTGTATGCCAATTTTAACTCTAAGGGAACAAGTAAAAGATTTATTCCATGCTGAAAAGAGAAGAAAGAAAACACAACGTTTCGGCGGTGGAGCCTTCTTCATGCGTATGTATACAGTATTTATGAGATACATTAACACCATGAGACACATCTGCAAGAGCGTCTTCAAATTAGGTGCGATACCAGTTTGAGATTCTGTTGTTTAATAACCACAGACCCAGGGGACTGCTTTCAGTCAGATGGGCTCCAGACCGAGAGACTGGTTTCCATGGTGACAGCAACACAAAATCTGACCTGCATTCTGAATGCAGACGAGAGGATGGTCCCACCCTGGTGTCTGAGGTGTCTCTTTGAAGTCTTTCAAAGTGGCGCCAGGTCTGTGATCTGTTTCTCTCTTGTCATCATACAGGTATGATGTAAAGTGTAAAAGTGCTAAAGAGGACTACTGGAATATACTGTATTTCCTTGCTTTCCATCTCATTTGGTTAAAACCACTAATATGTACATGACGTATGTGCTGTATACATGAGGACCGTGTCTGTACACATAAATTTATTGCCAACACTGAATTAAAGACTCTGGATTAGATAGTAGAACCACTAGCATGCTCAGTTATACATATATACAGTATGAAGAAGGCAGTTCAGTAATAAAGAGTCCTTTCCTTTTTGAATACTGAATACTGAATGCTGAATACACTAATTCCAATTATGTGAGCTAGTAAAAGGTAGGAAAAGATGATTCCTTAACTCACTATAATTTTAGGGAAAAGCAGAAGGGTACAAAGAAGTCTTGCTCTTTTGGTCCCGCGTGCTATGTAGTAGACGTTTCATTCCATTGGCTCTTAAAAGCTTATTAGAGAAAATTATTTATACTTTCCTTTTGGATTGGCACCAAAATGTGTTTACTAAAACCGGTTCGTTCGGGATTTTGCATACAAAAATGTACATCATGTAAACTCTTGAATATACTAGATGCCAAGTTTTGAGTTTTGAGTTTTACACGAGTTTTTTGTGTAAACTCTTAAATATATTACTATATAATTTTACCGTTTGGTGCACAAGAGTCTGATGCATAAGAATTGTTATTTAATATTTTCTTGCAAAAGAATACATTGAGGAATAACTCCTTTTAGTGATAGTTTTAGTTTTTGGTCTAAAGCAAGAAAACTTTCTGTCAAACTTTGCCCTTTTGGAGTATGTGTTGTATTTCAGGACTCTTTGTTCGGATTGTTGTTATATCGCTTCTGGCTGATCAGAGCTATCCAGCTGAGTAGGACAGGCACTGTGCAAAGGCAGAAAACCCCTCATTAGAAATGAGCTTGAAACCCCAGATGACTATTATTCTCATGCACACCCTCCAACAAACACCATCATCCCTCAGAAACATTCATGCCAGATAATGATTCCCCTGCTGCTTTTCTGGCAGAAAAAGCATAGTCTTTTGGCAACAAAAGACGTGCTATATGTAAGAAATTATTCTTCAGATTGTCACTTGAAAAGGGCAGCCCGAGCATTGTCTTCATGGCAGTTTGGTAAACACGCTCATTGGCTGATGAGCTGTCTAAAGGATGGACTCTGTTGTGACTCAATTTGTCTATTATCTTGCATTATATGGTATTTCACAGCGCATTACTGTTTAAAATAGAGAATCTCTGCCACTTGATGGCAAAAGCCATTCATACCTCTTTTATTCCAGTCTTGTAAAATGCAAAATAAGAAATGTAAACAGTAGGACATCACAGTCCATTGTTCAATGTCATAAGTAAGATAAGATCACGTTATCAGCCATATTTGTATTTTCGCATACCCCATTCAAGAAATACAAGATATATAAAGGAGGTAACTGCCAAACAGTTGATTACATTTTGATTTTTGATTTGATATACAGTTTGAAAACGCACTGTATGTGGTATTAGGAGGATTTTGCTTCACAATAGTGGCTGATGTGCACTTTTGACATTGGACCCTTTGTGCATTTTCTTGTCATGAATATCATAGTACATGTAGACTTTATTAATTAACAATTCAATAAAATGCCCTATGCAAAGCGTAGGCAAAATTCTTCATTAATGACCATTTCTACAGCTTCAGATTTCTCGTTTCAGGTATATATTTTTTTATTCTGGAGGCGCAATTCTTTAGGAATTTATTTTCTAGTTGTTACAAACATTAGATTAATAAACATCAATAATGAATCTTATACACTAGTATTTTCCCCTGATTTCACATGTATTAACTTTCACTTTGCAAAGAAGACAATCAGCATTACCTATACAAAATCTGAACAGCAAGCAGCATAAAGCATTATTTTAAAATCTCAAGGTGATCTTTGAGGTTTTGCAGCATCAGTATAATCTGGTGTGAAGCGTCTGTTGAATCTCATTTATTCACTGATTATCCGTTTCTAAATGAGTGTCTTTGAAGAAACATTTCATGTTGAGCTGTTTGTTTGGCAGGCAGTTATAGTGGATCGGAAATGAACCAGAGAAACAAAAGAGTCAATTCATTTCATATCATTGACCCCGTCTTTTGATATTGCTTGAAGTTAAAAATAAAAAATAGATAAAAAGCAGTGAAGAAAACAGGAAAGCACATGATGAGGAATGACAAATTCACATCAAATGAATCATGCGAGATCTTATAGCTTCTTCAGGTATTTTGGTGTTGTGCTGGCAGTTGCTCTGATTCTCATCCTTTCTGCAGAGGAAATTATCACTTCGCAGTAATATTAATTTTGTTACAAGCTAAAAATGATTGCATGTGCTATTTCATGATCAAGTAATGTAACTGTGCCCATGCACAGCCCCCAGCCTGGAGGGACATTTGGTTTCCCTTCAGTTATCTCCTTCCCCGTGGGCAGTCTTCCAACGCTAACAATCCCCACCTGTCCTCACCAATCTGGCATAGTGGCGCCGGTGCTCACTTTATTAAAGCCCTTGATTTACTGGAGGAGGAAAAAGTTTGGTCCCGGTTGTGTAGAACTGTCTGTGCAATTACTGTCCCAGACAAATCTCTCAAGATCGGAAAAGGAGACATACTGTACCTAGACATGCCATGTTTTTTTAAACTGCAAGAGAATCTCATCTGAGGGTGACCTGGCTGAGCACTCTTCCAAGTGTTCAAGCCAAGTTAGCAACACCTACATGACATGGTGAAGTCAGCAAAAGTTATTTCTCTGCATTTATCTGCCTAGACACACAGTACTGTAAGCAGGTAGTGGTGCTGGTAGTGATGACGTAAAGATGAGTACATTTTTTGTTGATTCCATTTCCAGTCCAACAACTAAAAAGCAGCAAGAGTGCTGGTTTCTTCTTCTGCTTATTCCATCAGAAATCATGAAATCATGTTATGTTGATGTTGTTGTTGAAAAGTTGTTGTGAAAATTAACCACAATAAATTTGTTCAACTTGATTTCTATGCTTTTAGACTTTAAAACATGTGTGGTTTGTGTTTGACTGTTTGGCTGTAAATCATGTTATGTATTATCTTATGGTAAGGTGTATTTTATTATAATAAAGTGCTATGAAAATATTCAGAATTGACTATTTGTTAAAGATTAACGAACATGCCCTTTGTTGTTTCATGCAAAATGTAGAGTGGCAAATTATTCCTCTTTTGCAATCTCACTGAAATTCCTTTATCTGAACCCATCTGTGATAACACAGGTTCCAGAACAAACAAGTGTTCTATATTTGAAAAAAACAGATGTGTTAAACAAAAGTAATAAAAAAAGTGGTTAGTCTGCTTTAGGAGATGAGGGAATGACTCTAAAAACGATCTTTTATAACCTAAAAGGAAAGCCAGTTGGACAAATGCGTCAAGCAATAAAAAAGCAATTGGTTAATGCTCAATTAAAATAAGAGTGAAATTTGCTATAAGAGTGAAGAGATTGATATGAAAAAAGGTCTGGATATCTAGAATAATTAATTTTCGGATTAGGGTCTAGATCCCAGGAGAGAAACAGTGAACATGAAGACACTTTGTATCATGGCAGGATGGAAGCTGAATATTTGCTTGAGCAAGCTTGATGAGGATAACCCAACTCAGAATTAATAAAAACTGAAGATGATAAGGATGAAGGTGCATACTGTGAAGCTTAACTGTGAAAAATGTTACTGCACGTGTGTGCCTAATAATAGTACAATAATACATTAAAGCTGACTTTATAATTAAACACTTGTTCTGTGCTGCTACACAGTACTTCATTTAATAAATCCTTTAAATAAACACATTCTGGCTATTTGAAGCTGTATAATTAAGATGGTTTTGAGGAAAGCAACACAATCACTGGTATGAATGGATTGCATCTTTGGTTTGTTTTTTTGTGCAGTTAAATCTTATTCTAAAAACTAGATTTGAAAGACAGCTGGTATTTTGCAACCACTTTTAAAATACAGAAGTGACACTGTAGATGGGGTATTCTGAATTGTTGTGTAATGATCCTATTGTTATGTACTTGTTTGAGGCAGATGCCTAAAACTTGTAGTACTTTTATGATCATGGGATAATTGCACTCACTCATTAAAATTGCCTGGATATAATTGTGTGAATAATTTATAAGATCCTATCTAAATACATTGTTGTTCTTGTTTTTTTTTTTACATTTAAGCATCACGTAATGGTTATGCTGTAGCTTGCATTGTAGAGGAGTTCTATCATACTCCAGTGAGATACAAGTTAGTGATATTACAAATTCACCCTGTAATTACAGTACACGTAAGGTACAGTGGATTCACAGTTGATGCAGTGAAGAGAGAATAATCATCCAAATGTGGCCTGCTTGCCAGAATGTCTGTGGAGTTCAAAATGCTGTTGTTGGCACCCTCTTATCTAGGCTCTCTTATTTATTTTTACTATTAGGCTGTAAAATGAATCAGTGTCACTAACCATAATTACTGTATAAATAATAAGGTGATGATTCTGTTTGAGATAAAAGGATACAGTGCTCTGACTGTAAAGGTTACTGTATATGCAAATGCAGGAGGTCATATCGATACACGTTCTGTGAAAACCAATGGTAGTTTCAGGTATTATTAAGAAAGCAGGTGTTTGCACAGGATCTACTAACGCCAATTGATGTTTTCACGACTGAAGAATTAATATGGTTTGGATACTGCGAAGTATGAAAGAAAATGACTGGAAGCCAAGTCATTCTGAATTAAGAAAAGTACAGCATTTAAAACAAATTCACAAGATCAGGCAGGACATCAATATATTATTCTTTTACTGGTTTTTGTCACAGTTTCGGAAGAGGTACTGCAACGTGAAAAGTCATGTGTCTGTGGCTTGGCTAAATTATCACCCCTACATTCCAAACCGTTCATGCATTATTGATCACCTTTGGTTCTTCGGTGCCCTTTTGCAGATCCGCCTGCGATTGTGGAAAAAAAAAAAAAAACAACCTCAGCCCTGATGGCAATTGGTTAAATCAAATTTAGTAACGTATTCAGATAAACATTGGTGGCAGCTGCTGCCATGGCAACACCATTGTGCCTTCCCTCTCTCCCTCCTTCCCACTGCCCCCCCCTTCACTCCCCTGCCTCTGCTCAGTGCCACTCTCAGTGTGGACTGTGCAAACAAGAGGCTTTAATGGCAGAGCTCCGTAGTGGTGAAAACCTGCTGATCGTTTTGGAAAAACAGTTCTCGCCATGAACGAAGAGACAGCTCCCAGGGGCGATGCTGCAGAGAAGCAAAATGGCATCGGCCAGAGGCGGAAACGGCCAAAAAAGGTAAATTTCTCTGCGATGGAGGAAAAGGGGCTGTAATGTGTGGGTGCTGAAGTTGAGCTCCTTCAGGAACAAGCCAAGCAGACACTGGTGCTTCTTGTCAGCTGGACGAGAACAGGGCTCTCCTGCCCCTCCAAGATCCTGAGGGAGGAGGTGGTTTTTAAACGGCATATTTGCACCGATGTGGAGTCGAAATGCTCTTTTCATGGGTGTGATTGGCTTAGAATGTACTGAAGGAGCTGGTGGAGTGCTGATTTTCTGATAGCTGTACGCCCAAGCTCACTGTTATTGTGACTTCACCACAGGGGAGCTGTCACTTGAGGGAACTGTGATTTGTGTTTTTGGAGGACTCTTAGTCACCACGGACTTCATCCCTGCTAACCAGTCTGTTTTGCTATTTTTTTTCTAGTTTTTGTAAGCCCTTTATTGTTATTGCGTTGTTTCAGTGCGCTGTTTGGTCCCTAGTGAGGGGTACATGTATTTTCACTTCTTGCCTTTGGTCTTGTAGGAAGGGGTTGTTGTTTTCATTTACTCTTTGCACATAAATGGCCACATAAATATAACCTATTATTACCACATTGTATATCTCACAACTGTGCATGTAATCTTTCAACAATTATATTGGCAGGAAATTGCTTTTCGTTTTATTGAAAATATGTATTTCAATTCAAGACATTGTACAAAAGATCTTTAGAAAAATATGTGAACTCTGGTATCTTTTTCTCCTTCTTATGCTGATTTTAATGAGAAATTTTGCCCTTATATAAAAACTTATAATTTATGGATTAACTATATATAATTTATGAAGAAACCAAGTCTCATAATTAAGAAGAAAGAGTCAAGAAGCAGAAGGATTAAGGTTTAAATTATTGATACGTGCCTTCGTTATCTTCAGCTTTGTTAGCTTCGAGAAAAAAGCAGTCCCCTGACAATACTTGAATCACATATCCTGCCTTATTGAGCCTCTTTCTTGGCTGGTTATCTCTGAGAAGCCAGCTTTGCCAGGAGCTGCTCTTTTCCAAATGCCTGTTTTCCACAGAATGTCCCGGAGGAGTTGGTCTCCGTTGATGGTAAAAAGTGCCAGTGATTGATGAAAGTGTAATGTGACAACACAAGGGTGTTTCCAGAGCTTGACATAGCTCTAGAAAGCAGATGGGATGTTTACAGTCTACGAAAGGGGTGTGGATATACTGTATGTGCTACACTTGTAATTTGTGCTCTGTTATTGGTTGTTGAGGCAATACGTTGCGTGAAGAAATACTGATTTCGAAGGGATGTGAAAGAATGGGTGCTGGTTCTCTACAGCGCCAGACCCTCCCTGCTCAGACAGAGCTGAAGACATGTCTGATCTCACTGGTTTCCCTATTGTGTGCATCCTTATCACCGTTATGATGCCTGCGTATGTGACCATCACTGCTTTGTCTTCTTGTAATCTGTTTTCAGCCTTCTGATTGCATTGTTACTTTCATCAAAAATCCTGAACTTCTTTGTCTGGTTGTTGGTTCGTGGTATGAATCAAGAAAATATACATATAAAACTGACCATGGCCATTTAGGGTTTCCCAGGGAGGTAATAAAGCAAAGGAGACATGCACACAAATTTTGAGATCCTTTTTAAACATTCTTGAATACAATGAATAATACTCATCCTACTGTGATAGATCCATAGTGAGATTTTACTAACAGTAAGTGGTGTATGTTTATTTTCTGTTGTGACTCTCCTTAGGGTGAGATACTGTAGCTATGGGTAATGAATAGATGTTTGTTTTTAACATTGATTATTTATTTGCACTGTATTCATCTTGTGCCATGCACGCAATGTATGGAGTTATATTTGGAACATTATTAATTTGCAGTGTATCAATCTTGTTCCATGAAAATGGCTTACAGAACCCTTATGCTGTATGTATGGTATATAGGTTACTTAAAAATACAATCTGAGAATTGGCTATTCAACATTCTGATATGACTACTGGAAATGACATTAAAATGTTTATTCCTAATGCAATTGAGCCTGAATAGCTTTTTCTGCCAATGATATCCCTCCACAGCTGCATTCGAGTAATATTAGAACAAGGGGAGTGTGCTTCCGGATTACAACTGCTTATACTAGCAGTAAGGAGTGCAATATACTGTAAGAGCGATGTGGAGAAGCTTTGCACTGAATCTAAGCTAGTTAAGACTGAATTGCAGAATAGCAATTGACATTGATGGACTTGGTCCCATGCATTTAAACAGGGTTGTTCTTCATATATGTGTATAGGAATATGACTACAACACTAGGTATAGCTATTTAAAAACATGAGTGTGAAATTGCTAATCACACAGCTATGACCCCTTCCTTCTGCAGAACAAATCCATGCAGTTAAGTATTCGCAGCTTAAAATGACAAATTAGTTTCCTGCATTAGAATGGAAGCATGCAGTCTTGTGTGGTTTCAGCAGTACACTGGAAGCATTATCTCATTTTCAATGGATATGATAGGTTTAATCAAAATCATTATCTTTCTAGAGAATGTAGCATTGGTGGAACTACTATTTATAAGAAAAAATAACAACGATGCCTTGAACACTTACACTATAACTACTAGTGGCCCTGTCAGTGAATTTTAACACTGAAGTTACATTTAAAGTGATCGCTTAGTGGTCAAATATTTTAAAATGTTAAGTACGGACAAAAAACACAGGAGCCAAACCAGTAACCAAGTACATGAGGCAAGGTTTCTAGATCACATCAAACATTGAGTGGTTAATTTCAATTAGAAGTTGATTTTCTTTTGGCTGCTAAGTGGTATCACACTGTGATGTTTTGTTCAAGAAACAACTCAAACACCCCATATTCAATTGGTGAAGTGTGGCTTCCACATGTGTATTTGAATATTTCTTTTCAATATGTATACTCATGGGAGGCACAGCGGTGAAGTGGGTAGCACCGCTGTCTTGCAGCTCTGGGCCACTAGGTTCAGCTCTGGACAATTCTGGGGTGCTATCTGGGTGGAGTTTGCATGTTCTCCTGTGTCCGTGCGGGTGCTCAAGTTTCCTCCGGCAGTCCAAAGTCATACTGGTTGGTTAATTGGCTTCAGGAAGATTGGTCCTGGTGTGAGTGTGTGTGTCTGTGTCTGTGTCTGCCCATTGAAGGACTGGTGTCATGTCCAGGGTACATCCTGCCTGGTGCCTGTTGCTTGCCCAGTTAGGCTCTGTGCTCCCCTGCGACCCTGAACTGGATTAAATGGTTAGAAAATGGATGTAGACTCACTAAGTGCTTATTTATATACAGTATAGGACTTTTAGGCTGTCTGGGAGTTTGCACGAAATGTCTAGGGTGTTTCTTTTTCTGCGCAGGTTTGGTGTACATGTACATTTCTATCAGCCCAGGAGAATGGCTGGGTACTGAACCTGACCATGGCTACAGACTTATCATTGTCCCTAGTTATCACAGTATATCCTAAACAGCCCTTGTGCTTGCACTTTGCTAGGCTTGCCAGTAATGTTTTCTGTATTTCTGAGTCAGCTTTTGGGCTCAACATGCAGAATCTTGCTTTTATCCTTGGCATAGTGAATCACACTCTGTATGATTTTGCTTTTTACCTGCTGTGTCTTTCCAAAGCTTTGCTGTTTCAGTGGCCCTGACCTTGTTTTCGCCTCTCTGCTGAAATAATGATTTAAGCTTCCTTTAAAGTCCAGTAATAGGTCCAGCATATTGCTTTTCAGTATTCAGTCTCTTGTGGGTTTAAATCCGGGCATCAGTGTCTTTTTTTCCCTTGCCTGGTGGTACATCCTGGCTTGCAGCTGTGAAGGAACACAGCTATGTAGTAGTTCCATTCAGAAAATGCAGGCTACACACAGGGTGTAAGGAACATATTACCACTCGATGTGAGTGTGCCAGCTTGATAAGGCAGATGGTTACAATGCTGCCTGTGTTGCTGAAGCCATAGCATTGATGTTAGAAAACTAGCTGGTTGTGTCCCATTCCTGTCTCCAAGTTTCAGACCTTGCAACACCGATCTCAAGTTGTCTGCCTATGGGAGTGTAGTCACTGATCTTCCAGGAGATAGTCCACAACATTCCAGTGTTTTATTCAACCATTAAAAAAAAAACCTGCTGGGTCTCTAATTGTAGTCAGTGGTAACTCTGTGGTATCCTACATTGACTAAAAGAAGTCTGATTGCATTTTGTTGGCGACGGTGATTTTAATTGTTTTGAGTGCAATTTAAGTTCTAGGTGTTGCATGTTCAAGCCTGCCTATCAAATCAAGTACCTACCCATGACTCCCGAAGCCATGGTGCACAATTGTGTGATGTGTGATCTAGGGTAGAGCTGGGATTAGGTGTCTCGTTGCTTTCCAGCCAGTAGGAAATTCTCTACTGCCAGCCTACTGTACATTGCATCGGTATGACATCGTGGGCTAACTCTCCTGTCAGGCTGTATGGAGCCTAAAACATGTCAAATGATGAATGATTCCGCACGTGGGGGTGTGAGAAGATCAATCCCACATGTCGCATTCTGTTGCTAGAGAGCTGAGTCATGAAAAAAAAATTTGGGGCATTCCAAAATGTAACAAAAGGGATACAAATGGCGAGGTATTAAGAACAAGAATGAAAGAAGTTGACAGTTTTTCCATGAATCCTGGAAAGGATTCAAATGGAAACATACAAAACACTGACAGTTCAAAATGATTATTATACATTGAGCGTGATACATCTTAAGGCTCGAGTTGTAGATGTTTAAATAAAGTTCTCCATTCCTGAACAAAGTCAGCTTGTTTTTAAAACCTACTGTATGTTAATGAGCCTTGTTTGTTTAATAGGGGGTGTCAATTAATAGTGTTAAAAAAAGGATGAGATAAGAAGTCCTCACTCAGTTCCTTGTCAGGGACCATAAAAATGTAGGTATTACATTTCTTTGTGCTCACGTCTTTAAGAAAAATATATTTTTTTATCTTTTCCACCGAATCAGTTTTGAATCTCTGTTGCTAGTCCAAACAGCCTGACTGAACTTAAAACAAAGATGCATTATAGGACTCCACCTATCTTCTGGTTGCATGCCTTTGCTATTTGAGCCAAACAGATTTTTTTAATAATATATTTAAAAATTATAATAGTGGCTAGAGAAAATCCTTCTGCTATATTTCTCCTTTTAAAAGGAAATAATCTATTAATGCCAGAGCTAATACAGACTAAAATTTAGATTGCACAGGAACAAGTAAAGGTTTATTCCATGCTGAAAAGAGAATAAAAAAGGAAACACGTTTCGGCTGTGGAGCCTTCTTCTCACACCTGATGATGGCTCCACAGCCGAAACATTGTGTTTCCTCTTTTTCTCTTTTCAGCATGGAATAAGACTTTTCCTTTTTCCTTTGCAGCCTATGCATGCTGACTCAGTTACCCACTTAAAATTGAGATTTACTTATAATAGCCTTACTCATCTGAATAGCGATGCTTTTGATTTACTCTAGATAGGAAGGCAGGCAAGACGACTGATTCTGACTGACCCCTCCCTTGTTCCCAGAAGACGCTGGCCATATTCTCTAATAGATTTGCAGGTTTTCACTGTTTCTCTGTAAGACAGTATTGACTTTCATGTCTGCCTGAAGAGAGGAGGCTTAAGACCCTCTGCTAACGTATGACCTGACTGTGTAATGGATCGCTTTCCCTTCAGGAGAGAGTAGATATTTTTCCCTCATTTTTAAAATTCAAACAGATTTTATTTTTTCGTTGGTAAAAATGGAGAGAACACAAGAAAGGAAGCAAACAAGGTAGTCCATCTTGCTCTTTTGAGAGGTTAGGAGATAAGTGAAACCGAAATTTTATCCATACATACATACATTTATCCATACAAAATGTTATTTTAAAGATATCTGATCCTCAACCACCTGTGTTTACGTCTCTGTGTTAAATTCCTTTTTGGATTTTCAAGTGTGTCCCTGTGTCCTTGTTTTTCTACTCAGTGTGAAATAATCCCAAAGGTTAACCTTGCCTATATACCCCTTTGGATATGTCTTGTTAGTTAATTTTAAACCTTAAATATAGTTGCATTTTAGTTCTATGCTTTTTATAATGGTTATAGTGTTCTACAGTTCCTAGTTACTCCTGTGACATGTACTGCATAATGTGTATTTATGCTGCCTGTGTGGAAGATAATACATAATAAACTGAGAAAAACTTTGTTATTCTAGCTGTTAATAGAAAAATAAGAAAATGACCATTTTTCCACAGGGCCAGAAAGATGCTTTTATGGTTTTAGGATGTAGCAGCAAAACATGCCACAGTATAAAAAACATAGCTTGTTCATCTTGTGTGCTGATTTAATTAAAATAAGCAAATAATAAGTTAGTTTAATACTGATAGTTTAATAGTGAACTTAAGTAATAGAAAGGTAATGTAAATCCTTGCTATAATGCCCCTATTAATATAATTATCCTAAAATGCAGCCTTACAAATAGAGAAAATTCAGCTCAGTTTCTTAGACAGCTCTTCTCTTTATTTGGAAATTGTTACCAATGTAAATGTATTGCTGATTGTTCAAAATCCTTTCAGTTTTACTGTCTTTTCCAAAGTTCTTAATATTGCACTACGGAGTTTCCTCTCGACTGGCTTGGGGAGCTTAACATTCCTCTGGAAAATAAAATCCAAATGAGTTTGCCCGCTGCAGCTGTGCTGTCTGTGGCAGACCTGTGTCTGGCAGTGGGTCAGAGCTGGTTCTGCTGGGTACTGTTTGCAAAGGAGCCTGGAGGCGTCTCTTGCGTGCAGAGGGGAGAGAAGGTAATTAAATCGGAGTGAATAAAAACGTACTACTACTGCTGGTGCATTCGCAGTTGATGAAAGTGTTGGGAGTGAAAGACCCTTCTTCTATACTTAAAATCGTGCTTTGGAATTTCAGCATAGTGGAAGGATCAGATGTGTTCTTACTCTCCCCACTTCTAATTGCAAACAATAATCATGAAATCACAGCAGGTCATTATTGGTACGTTGAGCGTGATACGTCATACTGTAAGTCTCGAGTTGTAAATGTTTAATCAAGTTCTCCATTCCTGAACAACATCAGCTGGTTTTTAAAACTCATGTTAATGAGCCGTGTTTATTTAATGGGGGATGTCCATTAATGATGTTAGAAAAGGCTGAGACTGCTCACTCATTTCCTTGTCAAGGACCATAAATTATTTAGATATTTTAAGATAAGATATTTAAGATATTTTAAATATAAGATTGACCAAAATAAGATATTTTGGTCAATCTACTCTGTAATCAAAGGAAATCTTGACATATTTAATTAATAAACGTTCATGTGTCAGATGAGGGAATTGTATGTTGGTTAAGTCAAAGTTATTTCTGGCCTGTTATAAACCAGCCTCTGTAAAGGAATCGTTAAAAAGTAAAGCTGTTTGAATAAATGGTATTGATGTGAATCACATGCTTTTTATCCGTAATTTCCTCTAGGTCATAGTGTTACTCTATAAAGGTTTAATGTACGTGGTTCATGGCTATAGAAGACGGCAAAATTCTAATTTTCTTGGAGAAGACTAATTTGGCATCTACATAAAAAAAATATTTTATACTGTATGTAATGTCTTTGCTGAATTGCTGTACAGGTTCATTTTAGATTTTATCCAATGGCACTTGTAATTAAATTGCATTTGCTTGTACCTGAAGTTCATGTGCTGTCAAGGTTTCAGCATAAAGAGAAAATAATGCAGAATCTGGTAACCATGGCAGTGAGACCTGTGGAATGTGTGGAGTGTGGCATCCTGCACATTCTAATTTGTATTGATAGGCAAGATTCTAATCTCACACCTTCAAGAAGAGATCTCATGCTGAAATTCGTAGACATTTTGTCTCTGTTTCATTATCTCATTTAATTGCTTTTGTGGTCAAGTAAACGTACCGTTATTTTCTAGTTATATGTAATTGAGGACAACTGTCTGTAAAGAGTTTACAAAACATAGATGTTATTTTTATCTCAATGATAGAAGAACTAGAGAGCACTAGGAGATCAAGTGACTCGCCAGTGCTGTATTATTGAAATGTACAGTCAGTGAATATCACCATTAATCATTACAGTTCTTTACAGATCTAGAAATCCCAAAGCTGTCAAGATGCTGCTTATGAAATCTGAAATATCTTCTTCAGTACACAGAAAAAAAATAACTTAAGAATATTTGTTCTTGTTCTTTATTTAAGACACATAACAGGTAAGAAGCTCAAAGCTTAGATGAAGGAATCTGAAAAATTAGCTGTTGTGAATGACTGTCTGTTAATACAGAATGAACTGTATAGCTTTTAATCAGTACAAAGATAGTAGACATTCTATTTTAAGCAGATTCCATTTCTCACTGCCTAGCCTTTTATATTTTTAGTATCAGTCCACAATTTGATTTGAAAAATGGAGCTAGAAAAAAAAAACATTCTAAAAATAATTAGAGTTTTCTGTGGAAGATTTTGTGAACATTATTTAATGTATTTAATAAATACCTAGAAATCTGAAGAAATTTTCTGTAGACTATAAACTGTAGGATATCAATTAAACAATCAATGCTTAGGTTATTTGTTGTATTACTCCATGGTTTACATTTGATATTTTCTGTATTTTTATAAATTCAATACAATTTCAAGACTTGATGTTCCCTGACACTTTAATAATCGATAGTTTAAGTTTAGTTTTACTCTTGGTTTCTTAGTCAGTTTTCCACAGTTTTATCCCCAACCTTCTTTTCACTTCTGTCTTGTACAGTATCATGTGTGTGCTTCTGTCAAGCAATTAGGACTTGTTCAGAAGTAAAAATTGCATTGCTGCTATTCTATAGCCAAATTAGCAAAAATTAAGAATTATTTGGAGAGTTTATTCATCTATGCCAGAATATACTGTGCTCTGAATAATATTTTGTGTATTTTATAGATTACTCAGTTTATACATTACATACTGTATACGCTTGGCCTACTCTGCCAAACAAAGTTGACTACTGTATTTTCTTTTGTAATCCCACCCTGTACTTAGAGCTGTAACTACTTTATACAGTAGGTTGGAAATGGTTATCATATACAGTCTATCATATCTATCATGTGCTGTTGTACTGTATGTTGGAAATGGTTACAGTCTAGTGTAGTGTTCCTCAGAAGGCAGAATCATATAGCTGACAAAATGCTTGAAATAAGTACTGTAAGTAAAGATGTAGTTCAGGTGGGTAGCTGCGTCAGCATGTGTAGGCTGCAAAGGAACAAGTAATAGGTTTATTCTATGCTGAAAAGAGAAGAAAGAAAACACAACGTTTCCGCTGTGGAATCTTCCCCACAGACGAAAGTTGTGTTTTCTTTCTTCTCTTTTCAGCATGGAATAAACCTATTACTTGTTCCTATAAGTAAAAAAGGCAACAAATAGAGAGAGGAGGCAGACAGAGAGCGCAGGGTTGTGTGGCGGGGTGGTACCAGCTGGGGACACCCAGGTGTACAGTCAGTGGTTCGAACAAAGGAATTGCTGGTGAGTGTGTTGGGCGTGCCTGTGAGCAGGGCAGGGGGGGTGGTTGGCGCAACCCTTGGTGTTCAGGCATGACTGCAGCTCCGACAGCACGCAGCCTGCATGGCCTGACTGTCTCCCCTCCTGGTCGAGGAAAACAGTTTGGACTAATTGCCTCACCTTCTTTGTCACAATATTCAGTTTCGTCTCCATCCATATGCTCCCCGTTCCCTTCAGACTTTCCTCCGGTAGGAGTGCCTGAGGAGACGAAGCTTGACTCATCTCCCTCTGAAGCGGGTGATTCGTCTTACCATCTGACAGATACAGGGACGTACACACAATAGACTTCCCATGTTTGGAGAAATCCTAAAACAAAATATTCATAGTCTTTATAATGAACACTTTATTAAAATAGTAGTGTGCACACCACTGTATTATTATGAAGCCCTTTAAGTATGATTCATGAAAGATAAATGTATATCCATTATGCAATTTTCTTTATCAATAATGATAACTAAATGAGAATTTCATAGTCTTGTTACTTAGAAAGCAATTAATGGAAACAGTATATATATATGTTATATATACTATTAACAGTATACTGCTAACAGTATTTCAGTATATAACAAGAAATTGTTATATGTTGTGTTTGTGCAAAGATGAAAATGAAATCTCCTCTGTTCTTATTTCTCTAAATAAACACTTGGTTGTAGTCCAGGCTGTATCCTAAGTCAACTGTTCTGCAACTAACATAATACCTTTGGAGCTGGTGGTGGGTTAGAAGTTGCTGGACAGGATTTACTTTATGTAAACAGTAAATCCTAGAACCCACCTGACAATCGCAGTCTTGCTGTGAAGCTAGCAAATGATTCAGTGTTCCCTTCAGTTAATTCTGACTTGCACTGTGTCAAAGGATGAATTCCTCTGACAGCTGAATCTCCCAAAAGACACAAAGTACAGGTCACAACTGGCAATTGTACATTATGTGGAGAAAAGGTTGAGATATAATTAACCATTCTAAATTAAAATAGTAACAATTGTACAAAAGCAGCCCTTCAGTCCAATCCATCAGTGAGCATCGGTATGTCCTTGCTTGAGACACTTATTCAAAGGTGATTGTTAACCTGAATCAAACAGCAGTGAAGGCGCATATTTCTGAATGGTACACTCAGACTTTGATAAGAAGGACTGCGTCTATGCTACTGCATGTTCTGCAAAAGTAAAATGCTGCTCTATAACAGGTACCTGATATGTACTGTAGATGTGATAATGAACTCCAGCAAGACTCCAAAGCTTATCGCAGTTTGAGAGTAATTAACCATCTGGCCTTTGCAGAAAAGGTTCAGAAAAATGCACCTGAGTGATTTTCAGACTATGAAATGAAAATCCTTGATTATTTTTCTTATTGTAATACTTGTATTTCTGATTTTACCATTATTGCCCCTAATGGACTTTTACTTGCAAATCAAGAGCTCATAGACATACTGTATGACATGCATGACAATAATACAATACAACAACAGTTCCCATAATACAAAACAAAATTCAAAAACATTGCTCAACCGTCTGGTGCCATAAGATTAAAAATCAGACAATTAGCTTGTAAAAAATCTTAGAACAATAAGAACCATAAGATCTACAAACATGTTTTTCATTATTCACAATTGAATGCTTTTATGTATAAATGAAGTAAATGCTCTCTTAGGCTTTATACAAGGAATCTGGTGGAGAGTATATTCTAAAAAGAGAGGATGAGAGGAATCATCTGAGATTTTATGTGCAGTATATTGCTCTGCTAAACATGTTATTGAGTCATAGGATGCTCTGGTAATCTTGCCATCAGTCCCACAACTTACAGTATGAATGTTGTTGGTAATGTTAAAGATTCTATGCTATCCAAAGACTAAAATTGTGATAGAAAACAGAACTAAATATAACCAGTCTTCAGTGAAAAAGACCTTTAAATCTAGACTTCTGTACTGTATATGCTTTTTAATGAATACTATAATTTATACTTGATGTGTCTTATGCTATCACAGATGGAGGAGAGTTTGATCAGCCTATTCTGTTTTTTGAGACTTTTATACTAGAGACTAGAGACCAACAAGCTCATGTGAGACTGATGGAATATGAATTATGAATAACTGGTTTTGAAATTTGAAATACAGTTGGGATGTACTGTATGTGAACAACATTGTGGAAGGCACTACACTATTTGCATTTATCCAGACACCAAGCAAAGTTTTATATTTAGATCTGTGTTATTTCTGTATTATGTTTGGAAGCTAAATAATTTTCCCTTCAGCTAAATTCCTGAATGAAATATGATAAAGTAGAACATGTTTTAGGGAGAGGTTTATTGCACATTAGGTGATAATTTAACATCTGTTATAAACTTGTTTCACAGTTTCAAAGTTCTTAGGAAGTGGTGAAGACCAATTTCTTTGGAAATAGAGTTCAGGATAAACATGAGACAGGCATAAAAATGTAAATAAGTTTTATGATGAGAAATGCTTGGAAAACAAATACATCATTGCACATCTAGCTGTATTGGGACAGTGAAGTGAAATCACTTTTGCTACAGGATGTATTCATGACGTATTTCGCATCAAAAAATAAATATGAAGCAACCTTTTCATCAAACGTCTTATGCATTTTTAAATAATCTCAATATGCTGTATGATATTTAAGCAATTCTAATGTAAGAGATTTTTAAAATATATTTTACTCCATAGATGTAAATCTGTAAGTAACTATAATTGCATTTCTTCAGATTAAATTTCTAGACAAAACAAACATACAGTAATTCAATTCCATGTCAGATCACTCTCTAGTACTATTTCCACTCTATTCTAAAGGTTAAATCTTACAAGCCACTAGATGGCACTTTAATACTCTGCTGCTACAAAATCTACATTTTTGGATAAATCAAAGAAACAATTAATTCACTTCTATTGTGAATACAGATTTTGTCACAGACACCCTGATAAGTTATTAAATGAAACTCGATGGGTAACTGCACCTCCTCATCTGAATAAATCTTAAAAAACAAATGTATGGAGGAATTTGAAAACAAGAACAGAGTTCGGGAAGATACAGAAAACTAAATTTCAGCGGACACATTACATTAATGCATTGTTAAAGGTTAATGGTTAATGCTTATGTTTAGCTATACTGTACTATACATCTTGATTAGCTGGAATGATTAGCAGATTAGGTCCTGATAACAGCTTCATTCATTCACTGACTGAATGAAGATTGTGTACTCCTTTGTCTGCATTTAGGAAAAGCCTTTGACCTACTGTACTTAAATATTACCTTTCCTCTTGTTATAACACCTTGCTTTCCCTGGGACCTACTGTGCATGCTTATGGTGTGATATGGGTTGCAGCACTTCTGTCATAGATTAGATTATTCCTTTCCTGTCTCTGAGGGACTTCTTAAATTTTATAACAAAAAAAAAAGACCTATAGCTCTGTACTGTAGTTGTCACTAACATTTAGGGAGTCCATTGTCATTAACATCATGGAGTTCTCTCTCATAATCACGTTTGGCATACCTTGACATATCCTAGCCACTCAGGATATCCATGATATCACACTCAAAAAGGTTAATTGATTAACACTGCATGCATTATGCTGCATAATTGATAACTGGGGGGTTTGCGTTGCATTTTTAAAAATGTGATGTTTTTGATGTTCTGGTTCACCTACAGTATGCTTGACTGTTGCCTCTTTAAAGTTAAAGCTAATTGAACAACAGCTGCTGTCTCCTTTTCCTGCCTAACACAATAGCCTCATGCCATTGTGGCATTGTAAAATCCTCACCAGATGTACTGTACAACAATCCACAATAACGTTGTGTCCTGGCTCGAAAAGTGAAACGGGTTGTAATGTGGTTGTGCTATCTTTTTTAATAGCATGCCAGACTGTTTCTGATTCAGGCTGATTCACCTCCAGTTTTGTTTCTTAGTTTCTTTGTTTCTTAATCCTATTTCTCCGCTTCTGTGCAACACCCAGGCTACAGAGTTTTGCTTCAGACAAATGACCCAAAGGGAGCCTCCTTAGTCCAGTTAAATTAAGGGATAACATAGGTGAAGAAAAGTAATCTCTGAAGATAAAAGTTAATAAGCAAGGATGGCTGCACAACATGATAAGGTTAAATCCTGATATGGATTTTAAAGACTAGGTTTTTCTCCGGTTCACTGCATTCGTCTCTATTTTCATTTTATAGTGGCCCAAGACGTCCATTCTTATTAATATAATTCTGTTTTTTTAACTGCCCTGGCCCACAGCTATTAGTTTGACACCCCTGGGCCGGGATATCAGCCCTGACGACAAGACAGGGCAGTTGGTTCCATACCTGATACAAAAGGGCCCAGCTGGAACAAAAACTAGCAGACATTTGAGGACTCCAGAACCAGGAGTCACTGCTCTAGTGCATTGTACAATTTTAGTTCAGCATCTCTTGATTAAAATGCCTTTTTAGTGCTTAAGCCACAGCTCTTAAATCAAGGGTGGAACGCTTGATTCTCGAAGGGCCTTGTGTCTTCAGGTTTTTATTTCACCCCAAAATCTTGACAATTTGTAAAAATCTGAAAAAGCTGAAAATCGATCTGTTTGATCATCTATAAATTGGAGGTGGCAGTGGAAAAATGTGTTAACTGATGTAGATCGTGGTAGCACTGATTAAAGAAAGGTAACTCTGCTGTACTTTTGCAGTACTGTGTACTGCGTGCTAACTGCTAGCTGCTGAAAATAGTTTAATGTTAGTTTTGAAATGGTCCCAGTGCAGTAAAGAATTTAAGGTCTGGGATCTCTTCTTGTGCAGGGAATGATCACACCTTTCTATTATATCAGGTGAAGTTTAGAATATTATATTTTATGTTCTGTATACTGTGCAGTATGTGTTTGTATTTAACCCTGTTGGCAGAGACTTAATGGAATGTATCTTTACCAATTAAAAATAGTACAGTATATCCTTTTATGTGGTGTGCTATTTACAACTGTATACATGTAATGGTAAGAATATATTATTGAGTTATGTATTTGAGTTAAGTTATGTACTTAAGTAGATCATTAGAGTGTTCTTGTAACCTTTAGAAATGTTGAAAAACAGCTTTTCTTCACCAGCTCAATTGCAAAAGTTCTCACAGCTAATCTGTGCAGATAAAACTGAGCTGCAGAACCACACATCCTTGGGCAGAAATAAAACATGAACTCAGATCCTTTTAATGAGCTACTGTGGTTTAGCAAAGACACAGCCCCCATGAGTAATGTTCCTTGTACCCAAAGGGCATATTCATAATTTTTCTAAGGCAGGGATGTGAATGCTATTAATGTCTGACAAGCTAGAAAGCTAGAAAAGGAGTGCTTGTCAGGAAAATGTCAAAGCCATGTCTGCTGTATCTATACCTCGTGAATTTTAATAATGCTTTGTTTCTCCTGCTAAAACCTTTAGAATAGTAGCAGATGTAATCTTGACACAGACAGTGTTATAACTGTATTAAGGCTTCCATGTGTGGAAGCCTATGGTAATCTTTAGGGTTTTTGGACTTGGAAGCTTATAAAGGTTTGTAAGGATTTCTGTTTCTTTTGTTCTCATGAAAGAAACTACTCGTGCTGAAAGACTAGGCATGAATTCTGGGACAGAAATGCCATTTAATCTGTGACAAAAACTGTTCTTGTGTCAAAAACGGTGCTGTTCTGACATGTATATTCCAAAACCTTTTCAAAATAATGGAAATCTAATCAACAACCAGAGCTGTTTAAAAGCTCTGATCAACCCCCAAGATGTCCTACAGTTATTTTTATGTCCGTACTGAGTTATAAACTATTTAAAAATGTGTCTCTCCACATTACCTACTGCAGAAAAACTGTTTTCTAATTAAATCAAAACCTTGCATAGATATTTCTAGTATAAGCAGGATAGACTTATGTGAAAACGGGTTTCTTGTGTAAACAAATGTGGTTGCCTGTCACTTCTTTTCCTTTGTTGTCAGTTCGGAGCTTATTAATACTTAATGCTTTCTGTTAAAAAAGCTATTGTTCTGAGTAAATCAAAATGGCTTACTGACTGACAATTTATTTGAAAAATTCAAACTAGTCTGAGTCAAAATTTAATATGTATCATCTTTAGAAAAATGAGATTAAAAAGCGGTGCTGCTGTATAAATGAAGATGGCCATCTAACTGACAGTGATGATTAATTCCATTGTATTCTGAACTTTCAAAGTAAAAATATTATTGTATAAATCTTGAGTGAAGGTCACATCCGTGAAGCCAAAAGGTTTATCTAGAAACTGTACTGAATGTATGGTTGCTTAGCTTGGAAGTAACCTAGTGAAATCATTTGCTGAAAAACAGAGAAAGGGTATTTTAAATATTTGAGCTTTTGCCTCTTTAAATCTATCAGATGCGGATTTGTCTTATTCTTAAAATACCAGGAACTACATTTTTACATATAATGTAAATGTATTTTTTAACTTGAGTGTCAAGCTAATTCTACCATTATAAGTTAACTAGAAGTATTTTTTTCATAGATAAAAAAAAATATATTCTTGTATTTTTACTTTTGTGAATTAAATAAATATGTACTGTAATTCTGATTTGTAGTCCAATATAGAGAGTGAAGTTATGGGACTGTTACGATACCCTCTTGTGAAAGCCTGAGTCTTGCACAGCTAATATAATGGCTTTGCTCTTGTGCTTCTGCAGTACAGATGTAAGAAGTATTTCCCAGATTTGATTGATTGAAGATCTGATTTTCAAAGGAAATGCCATTCCATATTTTCTTGTCAAGAGTCCTAATTACGGTATACATGGAAATGTCATTAACAATGCAGAGCTAAATTAAGAGCAAGCATAATTAACATAATGGTGTAAAAAATCTGACAGGTGTGCTGAGACTACGCAGGGAGATAAGCTGAGTTTGACATGTACTCTTAGGCTTTACATAAATGGATTAATAGGAGCTGTGTGGAAGAGATATTATTGCTCTACACAAATCAACTCTGCCTGTAAACAGTAACCTAACTGTTCTACTGGGTCTTTTTAGAATTGGATCCAAAATCCCCTCCACAATACTGCAGTATCCCTGGAGTCTGATTCAGCATGAGTTCATAACTATTTTATTAAAATAATTATTACAATTATCACCATTTATGTCCTTCCCAGGTAGGTGAAGATGTATGAAGGAGCCCTGCAAAATTATACGATTTGATTATTGCTTACAGGATTTGATTATACAGGACTGGAATGGGACACAGATCTACAGTAGGAGAGTACAGTGTGACTCATCACTTATTCTGTTGCAACACTTAAATATTTCCTTTTTTGTACTCTCTGCGCTGTTCCAGACTACTTTTACAGTGCTCTGCTTTGATGTATCATTAAAGAAGATAGAGTTTGAGGAATAAGAACAGATCAATTTATAGTGATTTGAACAATGGATTATTGTTAGGTCATTCTTTAACAGTGTTCAATAGTTCCTAGTTAGCAGAGCAAAACTAGCCAAGCGCTGTCAGAGCTGGTGCAGTTGGCAACAGTCCTCAGCTTTCTGTGGGACAGCATGATATCTGTGAGAGCTTTCACAGTGTCCTTCTGGTTACTGTGAAGCTCAGCTGTGTTGTAAACTTATGGTATGAAAAGCTTTTCTGCACTTAGGTTATGTCATGAATGCTGTTTTGTGAACATTTAATCTGTTATTTTACCAAAAAGGAGACTTACTGTATGTTCCTCTCTCTTAATCACACATTTTAATTTTCTATTAATTTATTATGTCCTTTCTAGCCAGAAATATTCAAGACTAACAATGTGCTTGACTAAACAGTTCATCACCAGAAATATTGTAAATAAGGTCCATATCAGAAAACTAGTGCAGCGATAAATAAAAAATAAATAAATGTCAAATTTAGTTTGAAACAAACTTTAATCAGGATTGACTGACAGCGGCAGCTATCATCAATAATAAGCCACAAAAATTTGATAACATACCAGCATTAAAATGTAATTATTCAAGGAGCCATGAACTCCAGAGTTCTAAAAAAAAAGGGCAAACTCATTAAAATCTATCATTTGAAAAACGGTAATCTTTGTAGGTGCTGTGTGGTCAATTTATTAAGCACTAAAATAGAATGTGAATTTTACACATGAAATCTCTCCATGTTTATTAGTGGGAGGAATTACACCGTTAAAAATAACACGCAAGTTTGTGGCTCTTGATGTGTGCAATAAGACATTACCTTTGTTTTCTGCCTTTCAAGAGTATGCTGTTAACACTAAGAACCAGTGATTCTAGGTCACGGTTGAAGACTCTGTCCCTATTTCTGTCCAGTAATCCCTTATTTAAGGTTTGTTTTCAGCCTCAAGCTGCCCTGGTGGTGGCGGAGAAGTATGTTTAATACGAACAGCACGAAGCACAGTAATCCAGAGACAGTAATGCCGTGTGTCAGCAGCGCTCAAGGGTTCTAGGGGTTTATTGTGATCAGGCCACACATGGACAGCATGGTTTCAGGCTCCTCATCCCAGGTAAGGTCTGTGTAGGATCACACGGCAAGTGTCCCTGTTTTTTGTTGCCTTGAGGCTGTACTTGCCATAGTCTTTAGTTGTTTTTTGTGTGTGTGTGTGTGGCTTTTCTGTCATTTGAATAGGTGAGGTGAACAAAATCTGGAAAATAAGACTTCTTTTCACTCGAGAAGTGTAACTACACTTGTTTTCCCTCAGGGGAGAAAAAAATGACATGGATGCAGGGTTGACATAATCCAGGAAATATTAAAACGTTTTCTTTAATTTAAGATGATAATTGTTTTCACCTATAAAAAGAACATTAAGGGCTTTTCACCTGTCAGAAAGAAAAACTACCAATGAAAATGACTGGTAATAAAAAGCATTGAGATCCATAGCGTGAACTAAATGTCGTGAGGTGATAAAATGCTACAAATTAATACTGTAAACAATAGCGTTTGTTGTGTTTCTAGGGCCTCATAGTATATTTTGATTAATTTTATGTTTTACAATTAAATTTAAACCTAACATATTCTACCTACTACCCATATTTAGGCTGGTAGTCCCCACCTAGAGGTCAAATATTGGTATTACCAAATGTCATGATTATCAACTGATATTTTAGAATTTATTATTCACATTATGACATCATTTCCAGAATGACCTTAAATAAATGTTACGCTCTTCAACTTGAAATGTCTTCACAGGATATCAGTCACAGAAAGGGTATTAGTAAGACATTAGTAAGACAACTGTTCAAAAAATATTTCTCTTAGACGCCTACAGTAGATTTCCATTTCAGGCATTTGTTAGCACTTTTAAGTGCTGTTTATTAAAATGGGCCATTATTTATAACATGGCAGAAGACATAATATCAGAGTTTACCATGAAAGTAATAAATCAACAGTAACAGTATCTGAGTAACAAATGAAAGGAGGCTGTGCGGTCTGTCTAACTTGTGTGGTTTCTACAAGCTAATTGATCTGGTTCTGCCATTTCTTGATAGCAGCCAGGGTATCAGCTGTGACAACATGGCAAGGTCACTTGCCCCAGACTCTAAACCGCAGCCTAAATGTGTCTGTTTAGTCTCTTGGGCCACAAAATGTGTTATTTTGGAAAGGGTGTATAGACTAGACAATAGACAAGACACTGTATATTGCAGCATTGCTTTTCTATTTCTTTCTCACTTTGTCTAAAAAGTTAAGCGTTTCTAATTGGTATCTTCATCCTCAGTTTTTCCTATTGTATATTTACAGAATTGTGTAAATGGGTGTACATGCTCAGGAGAGTTGGGTTTTATTCATGTGTGAGGGCACAGCCCTACCAGTTTGGAATAGTTCCTGAAATATACTTTGTCCTGACTTCTTAATTGATGATGGTTTTTATGTTTTGTTGTTGTGTTGGGCTCAAAACAAATTTCCCAAGGAGATAACAGTAATATAGTTGAAATTGAATTGATTGATTGAAATCTATCCACATGACAGAATGCTGAGGGTCTGGCCAATACCTGGGAGAGAGGCCTCCACAGGCAATAATTCCATTGGCATTCGAACTGGTACACACACCAGTCAAGACCATCTAGACAGAGCGTGAGTCATCCCTATACCGTTGGAGCTGCAGAGCTTCATCTTAGGTTATGTATGAAAATAATAGCCTAATATACCACAGAAAAATTAATATATTTCTCTCTGATGACGTGCCAGTATTGTCTGTTTGCTAGTATTAGTCACTGTTTGTCCAATAGAAACAAGATTATTACGTTACCCTCATTTAGACAAAAGTATTTGTATGCGTGAAGTCGTTTTGGAAGTATCACAGAGACTGTCATCCATGATGGTTGCACATGTAAGAATTAATCATGAAACATCTAATGCTATGGCTGAAGAAATTGTGTTAAGCACATACACCAATTTTAAAAGTTCAACAACTAGTTTGAAGAGAGCAGTGTAATGTTGCAGCCCTCTCTTTTTAGCGGATTCATTGTAAAAAAAACAATAAAATAAATGTAGACAGATATACTGTACCACCTTGTACCACCTTGTCGTGCGGTAGCTCTGTGGCTAAGGATCTGCACCTGTGGCTGGAAAGTTGCTGGTTCGAATCCTGTGGCCGGCAGAGGAATCCTACTCTGTTGGGCCCCTGAGCAAGACCCTTAACCCCAACTGCTCCAGGGGTGCCGACTAAATTGCTGACCTTGTGCTCTGACCCCAAGCTTCTCTCTCTGTTTGTGTGTCTTGTGGAGAGCAAGTTGGGGTATATGAAAAGAAATTCCTAATACAAGAAATTGTATATGGCCAATAAAGTGATATTATCTTAAAATACTTCGGTTTTTCTAATAAAATAAAAAATCCTGGTTAGGTCTTTATTGTGCTGTTAATGTTATATTTGTTTGTCTTTAGCTGAAAACCATGCTTCACCAAACCCAGAAATATTTTAATCCCCTTCCCACACATAGCGTAAATGCAAGTAGATAAAATTTGACTTAAGTTACCTGCTGAAATGCATAGATAACCCCAGAGCACACTACACACTGCAATAGTTTGTTTTCATATCACCTGATTATTATCTGATAATAACACCTTGCCTGTTGTACAGTATATGTGAATGATATACTGAAATTGGATGAAAATTGGATCTGTAAAAACAGATTCCTATTGGTGTGCCTTTTTTAAATGCTGTTGAACTACATTGCTTTAATCTTAAGAAGTGTAGCCAAGCTCTTCATTGGCTTCAGGGAGAAGGGCTCATTAGGGCAGAACTCCACCCTGTGAAGAATATATTACTTAATGAATCCCAGGAGATCTCCTGCCATAGGCAGGCCCTGTCACCACAGCTTCTACACTGTGAGTTTTATTGCACTGCCTTTGCTAATGGCTCTGTTGCTATGAGACGTGTCACCATGGGGAATCAGTGCATTGAGAGCAATAAATAACACTTCACAAATGGTTAAACCAGACTGCCACACCCGTGCTTGTCTTTATTTTTCTTAGTCTCGCCTTTATTTTAGTAACCGTGTTCAGTTTTGGCTTGTTAAAAAAAAAGGCAACATGTCAACGTGAGTTTTCTTGCCTTGGGGTACTATATACTGTAGATATCCCAGTTCTATCCTTTATGTTCAGAAGTAGAATACCATGTCATTTTTTCTCTGACGTGGTGATGTGTGCGAGACAAATGAGTCTGATGAGTGTAGACAATTTTTTTGCAGCATCTCAGAATGAACTATAGCCTGTCTGGGACTAAATGGGTTTTTGCATGGTATATTTCTATAATGTGCAGTATAAATTGCTGTTTTGCTTGACAACCATGTTGTGTAACACAAACAGCTTTACTGTAAATAGTTTTAGTTGTCCATTGCACAGGCAATTGAAGTCCATATGAATATATGTGTTATAAAATGGACTATAGACGCTTCTCATTTTCTCTCCTATTTTGTCCTGTAGGATAGTTTGATTAGACTTCTGTCAATTTAAAATGTAGGAATGCGTTTCAGTCACTGTACTGTACATATACAGTACCCGCATACACAAACTGGAACCTTATTTAAGTCCCTCTACTGATGGTAACAGAAATGTGACTTCTGTTAACAAAACTGTGTTGGAGCAGCTGCTTCATCTGCACTCAGTGTTTTTACTGGGCAGATGATCCATCTTCTGGTGGAGGCCTCTTCCCCAGATATTGGCCAAATCCAGACTTCAGTTATCAGCAATGGCTCCAAACTGGTATAGCTACACCCTGTTAGAAATGACAGCACACATTCAATATGCAAGTGCAGAGTGTCATGTGTGGGTAGCACAAACAAGTCCAAAATGATGAAATACTGTAGAAACAGTAATAGTTAGACCACAGCCTCAATGCTTTATGTTCCTGAAACATTCTCTTCTTAAATTAATTTCCCACGCGTAACCTCACAGCTGGGAGTAAAAAGGGATTTTTGCTTGGTGTCGAGAAATATACATTATCTGACCTTCTTATCTTATCTCGAGTTGGGGGATACAAGCACTCGTTTCAGAATAAGCGGGTGACCAGATGGTAAAACAGTCTGATCCTTTACACTTTGCTAACTTTCCTCTTCCAGACTCAGAACTGAACATATTTGCAAAATGTTTTCACAGATCTGTTTGTGGAAGTATGAAATTAAGGAAAACTACACTTCAGCCATATCATAACTGCCCGAGTCTTATTTTTACAAAGCTACTGTACAGTAGACTCCTTCTAACAAGGTAGGGTAAAAAATTGTTACCCCAGAGGCGTTTCTTCACCTTTAAGGGGAAAGCCTGACTCAGTTTTGAACAGTGAACTTTTACCTTCGATTTCCTTAAGTAATCCTCACATTTTTATTATATTTTAATAAACCGCTCTTCCTTTTTTATCTCTTTGCAAGAAATGCACTATACAACCAGTGGAAGAAGACACCGTAACCTTCATGACATGTCATGGTGTAAGCCTTGGAAGATTGTATTACTGTACTGTAGAGTAGTGACTTGAAATCGTGTTGTGAATTACAGTATAATGGTTAGTAGGTTTACTGTATGCATAAGTCCAGAGGAATCAGATCATTCTTCAATAAACCCTTTTAATTTATCAAGAAAAAGAAATAGTTTACAAGCTTCGCCTCTGGGGTAACAATTTTTGACCCTACCTTGTTAGAAGGAGTCTACTGTACAGTAGCTTTGTAAAAATAAGACTCGGGCAGTTATGATATGGCTGAAGTGTAGTTTTCCTTAATTTCATACTTCCACAAACAGATCTGTGAAAACATTTTGCAAATATGTTCAGTTCTGAGTCTGGAAGAGGAAAGTTAGCAAAGTGTAAAGGATCAGCTCTATGAGGCATAACGGCACTTTTTTTTTAACCAAGCTGTGCCTTTTAACTTTATATAATGTAATAATGTTTCTTTATTAGCCCTATACAATTTCTTGCATTAGGAATTTGTCTTTTTGCATACCCCAGCTTTTCTCCATGGAGACACAGACACACAGACAAGGAGAAGCTTGGGGTCAGAGCACAGGGTCTGCCATTGTACGGTGCCCCTGGAGCAGTTTGGGTTAAGGGCCTTGCTCAGGGGCCCAACGGAGTAGGATTCCTCTGCCAGCCGCAGGATTTGAACCGGCAACCTTCTGGTCACAGGCGCAGATCCTTAGCCACAGAGCCACCGCTCCGCCCACTTTAGAGACTGATGCAGTTCGGGTGGAGTGGATCACGACATAAAAATGCCGCGGAAGTGGATTCCCGCATTTACTGTACTCTCTCTTCTACGCAGCCTGCGAATTTGATCCGCAAAGTGATCACTAAAGATCTAGCGCAAATAAGCGAATATTGAGGTTTTATTGTGACATGGTTTGGTCTGCCATCCCAGTACTGACTCGAGCTCATTTACAGCAGCTTCTGAAATACATGCTACATGGTGGTAACAGTGCCATATGTATCAAGTAATTAATGAATAAATATACTGTATAAACAGCATAAACAGACACTAAAGTATGTGCAAGTATGTATATATACTGTTGGACTAATCATGTGCAGCCTTCCAAATTAGAGTTTTAACCCTTTAATGTATCCGTGCATCACAGGTTATGCTTTGGTTATTCAGCTTTCTTAAGCAAAGCGTTGGATGTTATTGAATGCTTGTATGTGATTCATTGTTGACCAAAAAAAAAAAAAAGAAATGTTAAATAAAAGAACATCGTGGTCCCCGAACGTATCACTTCTAACGCGTCTCGTAGAAAAAAAAAATAAGAAAAATGTATACGAAAGAGAATTAGACAAATCTTGCGAACGGGAGTGAGTACACTTAATTTACGTTCTCGTCAGTTATTACCGTGCTGTAAATGCTTTATTATAGGTACAGTGGCGCTGCATTTATAATAGTATTAAAAACACAATGTAAAAAAATAATGAAAATGATCTGTAAGAATGAACTCTAATGCAGGGTAAGCAACAGGGTAGCAGTTGTCTAATGTTTTCATTTGCACATGCAATGACCTGGATTTTGCAATGCTTTTTTAGTTTCTATTCCTCATGTTCATTAAAAAAAAAACTTACTACCAATAATTACAATTTCTGAAGTAGGTAACGGTTATGACAAAAAAAAATACTGCGGAAAGATACAGTGTTGCTTGCCACTGAACCATACCTGGTTTTTCCCATAACGTATTAAGTTACAGTACTTATTCGCGAACTTATTTCCGCCATTCGCGCAGACCTCAGGGGAAACGTACCCTGAGGTTAGTTTTTATTAGCGAATTTCATTAATTTATTTGCTTTGGCAATACTAATTGTACCCATCGGTCATGCTAATAAAGCACCTTGAATTAAATTGAATTGAATACTGAGGTTGTAGTACTGCTGACTGCTGTAGTACTGCTGACAGTGTCGCTGGTGAACCAGTAGGTGGCACTGCTCTCTCTGGAATTTTCAACCAGCATTACTGCGTGGTGACGGGGGATACTGTAATTGGAGGTCCCATCTGAGGTCTTGATATGCCTCTTGTAATTGGTTGATGGGGAGTGTTGAAAACCCTTGACCTTTAAAGCTAAAAATTCATAATTAAAGGGAATTAAATACGAAAAAAAACTATCTAAATTATACTATAAACATTTGTTTGGATACCTAATTTATTGCACAGATTTATGTCCTGTCAGAAAGTATATACAGTGCTTAGTTCCACCTGCCTGACCACCACAGATCTCTGTATTGCTGCTTTTAATGACAGCCTTAGCTTTCAGTCTTTGCTGCAGTTCCTTCTCACATTGTGAAGGAATCTCCCTTAGTCATTATCATAAAATCCGACTGGCAGTGCTCATTTGATGAAGTATGGCGTTCTTAAGTGCCACTTCACAGAAGGAAATGAAAGAAAATAGGAAAAAAATATTCTGCACTGAGCTAAATGAAAAATCCAGATGTATCTGAATCTTGCAAAAGATGAGCATAGGCCCTTTGGATTAAGGCCGACGTACAGTTATGCTTTTATTCTAGAAAATAATTGCATCTACTTCTCTTGCAAGTTTTATGTTGTGGTGATATGATTAAATTACAGTGTAGCTCTTTGCAAAATGGAAAGCCATCTGGACGTGCTGTTAGCCTGGATTTGAGGATTAAACAGGGCAGATTTACGAGCAGATCCTCTGTTATGCTGTGTGTGACAATGAGGTTGGTTCAAAAAATCGCACTCGTCAATCAAGTATGCTGTAGAGTTGGACAAGAGGCTGCTGCAGAACATCTGAAAAATCTCATCTAATATTCTCTAGTCGAAGATGGATGGTTTGTTGAAATTCCACATCTTTTCTCTACACTGCATTTAGTCGACTAGTTGTTTAAAAGAGTCACTAGATCATCAAAACTGAGGAGCTCTTTTCTCAAAAAATTCAGAAATGTTGTTGAGGACAGTATTATGACTTTGCTTGCGATGAACACATGCAGAGCAAATATGTCTTTGACATGGGGAAGTGTGGTTATCAGTTTAAATACTGTAACACAGTATACTAACCAGAAAATATCTGGTGCGAACTAACAACATTACAGCACTGGGTATTCTTCGCTTCAGACACCGTCATGGACATGTAAAGGATTTATGTTCTGGGTACTTTGAGTAAAGTGATAATTGGTTTTATTAACATATTTGGAAACAAAAGAATCAGCTAGTTTGGGATAAAACTAATCTTCTTTCTTTATATCTTAAGTCAGGTTTTTTTAAATGTTCTGTGAAAACTGTTTTGAGTTTATCATATCAATAGTGCTTTTGTATCTACAGTGTAGGTTAAGCTGGGAGAAGACCTTCTTTTGGGAGCCTAGAGTCTGACATCCACACAGCAGGATCAAGCCAATAGCACTAAGGTCTCTGATACTGGTGTGTCTGTTTTCCCAGCTGATATGTGAAATTTCCTGCACATAGCACTAGTAATACGATTCCAGTCCTATTAAAAATTCCCTGCAGGTTATTCATGTTTCAGACCCATCCAGGGTAAGGTTTAAATGATGACTACGCAGTATATCACTTTAGTTTCAGTTGCAATGCACATACCAACTTCCCTAGGCTGCCAGTTTCTGCACATACATACTGTATTTCAGGCAATTTCAGACTTCTGTGAATAATAACTCTCCCGGTATGGATTTACTGTACTTTAAATTCTCAAGACATTGTTAACCCGAATTACTGGCACTGGGCCATGTGCATCTGGAGCTTGTTGGTGGGCGAATTTGCTCTTCTAAATGTTAATTGTAACTCTCAGCAAATATTTTGACAATTGTTTGGAGATTCCTTTAAATTAACTTCAGGCACATTCTGCGGCTTCATCGCTGTACTGTTCTGTGAACACTGAAGTTGTTGTGCTTTTTGTTTTCTACCGTCTATGATTAAATAACTTGCTATCCATTAACTAAGTCATCTGCACTCCTTCAGGGAGCTTGTCTGTTATAAAACAGACCGTGTCACTCAGAAATGTTGAAAATGCAGTTGGAGCAACGACATACCCTTGTTTATGAACTTGAATTTGAATACAAAAAATTGTGTTTTCTAATTGTGTTTTACTAAATCAGCATTTAATTACAGGTCACATTGACCTGCACTGTAGCCATATTATATTGTTACTTTAAGAAAAATTGCCACCTCACAAATCGAATATATACGGTATAAAGTTGTTTTTGATATTTAAATTTTACATTGATAACAAAAGTTGTTAGCTCAAGTGTAAGGATATGTTTAAAAATTCAGACTACAGGTCCTTTTTTGTCTCTTTCTACCAGTTAGATGAGTTTCTTGTTCTATTTCTACTCAAGAAATTTGCCACTGATACTGACATTCTGAAATATGCTGACTGGAGGATGAATATTGTTATTTCAGCAGTTGGGCTTTCATTTAATTATGTGAGTGTCACTGGTGTCTGGGGGCTGCTCCTGTGATTGGTGTTCTTTATACGAATCGTCCCAGTCTGTCTTCATAGATAAGATAAAAATATTTCACTGAAAAATAGAGCAAACTGATTTTAGATGATTCAGTCAGACAGCGTTTTTGGCATGATTTCACCTAAGATCAGTAATGATACTTTTTTTTGCCTAACTTACTTTACCAGCTGTCTCACCTGAAGTAACCTGCACCACACAGTAATGTACATTTTTAATTTTATTGCTGTTTTACCTGTCAGTTCTATCAAGACTACGTCATCCAGAACGGATATTCATACTACTTACTCAACAAAAAAATGGTTGCAATTTTGTCGTTATTGAATTTGTTGAGAAACATACTTATCATTTTAATAATGTTCTTATTGTTAAAGGCCATGAAGCTATGTGAATGTATCCCAGGTAATTGAGACTGATTTCAGCTTAAATCAATGCTTGGGGGCAGGTTCAGGACAAATTAGACTGTAATCAACAGTGATTTGTCTGTACTACATTACTGTACCTCAGAGTTACAGTGGAGGCTATCAGAAATATGATCTAAATATAACATTTGCTGGAGTAACACTGGCCACAGAATTAAATAATTAATTGGATGAGTGTCTGAGTGAATGTCCTCTATCTCCTTCTACACAAGTACAGAAAGGGCCTGAGGGTACAAAGGGGTACAGTATGTGGAGGTGGATGAAATCTAGACCTTTGTCTTAGCGCCTTGTTGGCAGACCTGGCTTGTCAGGAAGCACTGAAATTGTTGAGTAATGTCGGAACTGCAGCACACTGGGCACATTAAGAAGTATTGGTAGCTTTTCAGAATTCATGACAACCGGAATGGCTCCACACTCTTGATAAGTCCCTATCAGTCAGGCAGGCTTGTACTGTACCTCCAGATCATAGGAAAGTCCATAAAGATAGGAACCCAGTTGGGCCATTCCGCTTGCCTGGTAAGGAAGGAGCCCAGAGTTTGGGCCTCACCCCCTTGGCTCTGAAGTCTCTTCCAGATGCACAATGCATGGGAGCATTTCCTGTTCTCCTTCCTAAATGAATTCAATTTTACTTTCCAGTTGTGAATCCAGGTCCTTGATTCAAACAGGATTTCTAATTTAGTCCCCTTGTTGACCCTATTTGTGTATACAATGGAATATATTTATGTATATTGTAAATATTTGTAATATATTTGTATTATTTGTATACTTATATACAGTATATATGTATATATGTAGTTCAAGTAGGTAGCTGCGTCAGCATGCGTAGGCTTCAAAGGAACAAGTAACTGTTTATTCCATGCTGAAAAGAATAGGAAAGAAACACAATTTTTCAGTTGAAATGTGTTTTTTTGTGCCACCCAAAGAAAGCTCCACAGCAGAAACGTTGTGTTTTTTTACTTCTCTTTTCAGCATGGAATAAACCTTTACATGTTAATTTAATATACAGCACTTGGGTACAATCCCCACACAGTCTCCTTTATTCACGACTGTATATGAAAAGTTCCTTTACCTTGTCTGTATATGAAAATTCATACGAGATCAGCAGTTATTTTAGTGGCTCTTTTTTTATTCATTCTTAGACTGTAATGTTATCTTTGTAGTACTGTGATCAAAACTGGACTCTGTATTTTCTATGCTATCTTCACTTGTTGCCAGCAGTTCTGCATTCAGCATTTGAGCCTTTTCTCATTTCTCTGATGGCAGGGTTGGATTCTAGAGTGACAGAATCAGAAAGTTTAAACTCTTTGTTGAACTTTACCCTTAACATGCATATGAAGAACAGGTGTGCATGTTGGTATAGAAACAGAAGAAATAGTGTACACATTAATAATACTGTGCAGCCCTATAAAAGAGGGACATTAATGAGTCCAAGATCATGCAGCCAGATGTAATGAAAGGTTGGAGGTTAAAATTGGAGATTAATTTCAGAAAGCCGTTTGAGCCATAGCAGAGTGCGATTGTACTAAAAAAAGCACGCTTTCCAATTAATTCCACAACAGTTCCACTCTAAACACGATGAACGTAACAGGGATGGAAATCTTCATCACAACATATTAGTTTATCTTTTTTTCTAGACCAGTGGTAGACAACCTTTGTACATTTATTTTCCCTGCAGCCAACAGAAAAACCTACCTACTATCACACCAAGAAGCGCTACTTTGTTTTCAGTCCTACCATCCACAGTGATGAAAACAAAAGTACTGTATGGGAATGGTAGGCAGCAAAAACAGACCTGTTACAGCAGGCTTACATACAGTATTTAAATCAGTATTTTTGACGTTTTACAATTAGAAATCGTTTGTCCATTTTTTGGATGCTTTTCAGTTACGGATTAGTTTATAGCAGTGTGGACCCTATGCAGAAACCTGAATGAAAGCTGGGGACATGGTCGAGTGGTCAAGCACAGGTCCATAAGCCATAGGTTGTCTAGCCAAACACAGGGAGAAACACCGTGTGGAAGTCGAGAGTCCAAACCAGAACAAACAGTAGAAAGCCAAAACCAAAACCAGGAGACAAACCAGGGTCAGGAAGCCAATTTTCTAGTAGTGAGATGCAGGAAAATCTTGGAGGAGTGCCTCTTACCAGGGTATACCCAATACTGAGCAGGGAGATGTGTGTAACCCAGCCTTGAATAGGATGAGGTTAATTGACTAATTAGGAACAGCACTGGAATGCGAGGTGGAACGATGACTCCTCCGGGGGCGTGACGTAACATTTTCCGTCAGTTTTAACTTTTTAAAATAATTTTTCGGGTGCTTCATGTCTTCTCTATTAGAGGTATAATTGATATTGTTTTAACAAAATCGACAATGTACAGAAGCAGTCCAACTTGGAAACTCAGCACAAACAGAGCTCTGATAACCCTGAAAAACTTTGTTTGCAAGTGTGTCAATGTTCCTCAGTCACATCATTTTTTTAAATACAAATTTACTGTACTAATTTGTCTCACTCATAGTGTACTTCACTCTCTCAATTAGTTCTTCTGGTTTTAACCTCTTCAGCGTAGATGCTACATTTTTAGGTTGCACTTACAGTTATTATCCATGACATCCAATTGTTCCTGAAGAGTGACCTGGAAGTCGTTTTCATGTTTATACTGAAAAGACATTTATGAAAGGTGCCGAGTTCCTGTCTGGCTTTATTGATGACTTCTGTTACTTTAGCATCTTTATATTTCTTACAGTCATACTTTTGGTAAAAATGTCCAGTTTCTTGTAAAGCAGTCATAATTATAATTGCAACAACAACAACAACAACAACAACAACAACAACAACAACAACAACAACAACAACAACAACAATATTGGCTTTTATTGCAAACTGGGTCACAGTATTACATTATACTGTATGTATATATTACTATCATTTTTTTGTCAATTCTTAATATTAATGGACTGAAAAAAACACACCAAAATTGGACAAAAAAAATCATATTTTGTGTAAGAATGAATGAGAACCACCTGAAACCCATAAACGTTTCTCATTCTGTACAATTCAACGTGTTACAGAATACACATCAGTGTCAGGTTGACTTGTCTTCTGTGAAACTCATAACTTGGCTCTATATACAGTACATTAATATTTTCCACCCTTTCTAAAGGAATGTGTGGGTGGGTGCGTTCTGTTTTGGCCCAGTACCCTGACATGCAGGAAGGACCCACTGTGCCTTCTGTTATTTACCTGCTCAATTTTGTGTTTCCACTTTCAAAAATAAGAGTACTCTGAGATTTGGTTGTAGTAGGAAAAGGGCGTTCTGTGACTGAACTGTGTACATGACTTCTACAGAACCTAGACATTACATCTACTTGATTAACCGAAATTTGAATGATTTACTAGGGACAGTGTCAAGCAATGCCATTGATGAAGCTAGGTTAATGATGATGAAGAACATAAATGGCCTTCTTTTACATTTTCAGAGAAAGATATATGATTGCAAGGTGGACTTTGAAGTCCAATTTTATCCAAATTCTTGATCCAATAGGGGTGTAGCACCATGCATCCATCCATCAATTTTGTAACAGCTTTTTCCAATACAGAGTCACGGGTGAGCCAGAGCCTATCCCGGCAAAGCACTGTATGCAAAAGAAATTACTGTGTAAAAAGAGTTGTTCATATACAGTACAGTACTTTTTATTACATCTGAAGTACGTCATTCATTCTTATAATACTAAAAATGTAATCTGGGAGGTCTCTGTAATGTAATTTAACCTTTAAATGTTTTGAACCACAAATTTACCGTCTGTATCCCCAAGAGTTTTTAACTAACTGGGGCATCATTTGTTTTAAGGAAGACAATTGCGTTATTTTTATACACGATTCTGATACAGTGTATATTTTCAAAATATAGATATTTATAATGTGTAGAATTAAAATTGAAGCCAGCTGTGTACCTTATCACATGGCCTTTTTCAGATCGACTTCAAAAAACGTGGCTTTCCTGTATGTGCTTTAGAATACGGATTTGCTGTAGGGGATTAAGAGTGCTTAGCAGGGAAGCCTGCATTACGGTAGTGGGTTTAAAATCACTGGGATTACTAATGCTCTCTGCTTGTTGTTTTTCTTTCTCCTGATATGGGAGCTCTGCATTATTGATAGTGGCTCCGGCTAGCAGACAGTTGATTTATTGGAAAGCGCAGAAGCCGTCAGTCTGCAGGAGCTGCAGTCCTTGTGTTCTCCTCATCCTTCTCTAAATGCAAATGTTACAAAATAGCAGCTAGTGTCAGCAGCTCAGCACATAATGGGTGCCAGTTTGTAGCAGGTACAGCTGGGATTTTCTGGCAGGCACAGACACAATATGCCCAGCATGCCTTTCAGTTTACTAGCGTTTGCTTGGTGCAGAAACCTCTTGATGCACAATCCCATGCAGCATGATGCTGGGAAAAATACCCGAGCACCTACGCGCAGGAGGATAGGAAATGTTACAGGCCTCGTGATTTATAGTTTGATTACGCGCTGCTGATGAAATATTAGCGTGTGTGCTGGAAGTGGGTCGTGCGGTATTATTTCTTTGCCATTTTTGTGGAAGGAAAAAAAAAACTGTCATGTGTTCTGGCAGAGAAAGCAGCAGCAGCAGCAACAGCGAGTCATTAAGTCAGACTGCACCATTTTCTCCTGGTTCGCCTTGTGCTGAGGTGCAGCTGGAGAGCTGTAAGGCGCTTACTGTCCTCCCCCGCTCCCCCCTGTCTTTTCTGTGCGTGTGGCTCCTTCCTTGATTTAGTCAGAGGACACAGGCTTGCTCTGGGTCCCAAAAGGCCTTTTTTTTTGCTATTACTGGATTTAGGGGGATGTATGTTTTTTTTTTTTCTCTGACGATGGCTATCTGCTTAACCTAAAGCTTTCGCCTTCAGCATCTGATGTCTCTGCAGTTCTGGGGAGAATCCGCCAGCTCTCTGCTTACCTTCATTCACGGGCGTTAAAGAACCACCCCCCACCCACCCCCCCTTCACACACACACACTCTTCTACTAAAATACTCTCTCACACTTCTGTTGCATCATTAAATGGAGATGGAAGCTTCTTCTGGAAGAGACCTGCTCAGCTGAGCCTGTAACAGAAAGTGCCGATGCCTCTTTGAAACGGTTAGAATCCTGGCTCGCAGCCTGCGCCCTTGGCAGAAGTCACCTGGATTTTATTGACCCTCCTGCGAAGTGATCACTGGGAGCTGGTGGTTCCTTGCTGTCAGACCATGGCTCACGCTGCTGCTCACATTAAAAAGGCCAGGGAGCTCGATCAAGCCCCTGATTTGAAGGAGCTTGAAAAAGCCAAGGAAAGGAGAAGGCGCTCCCGGGAAAGAGCCGAACGTAAACGCAAGGTATGAAAATTCCCCCCCCCACCACCCCCATCCTTTCCACTGCCACCACCAGCCACTAACCACCACTGCCGGTGCTTTTCCGGGAGAGCAGATATCCATCGCGGCTTATCATTCAGTGCATCATCTGTCTTTTCATCATTGCCTCTCACTCCCTGCATTGTGGCTTCTGTGCCACCCCCTGCTTCAGCCTGTGTGCTCAAAGAGCCGAATGGAGCCACACAAAGATGGCCACTGGTCCCAGAGCATCTTGTCCTCTAACTCAGGCGTTTTTTCATCCAAGGTCCTTTAAAATAAATTCAGACAAACGATCTTTTCTCGTACCCTCATTCTGTGAAACGGCATCTCTCAGGATTTTTTTTTAATTAACTGTTGCATTATCTCTGCGAGGAGTTGCAGCAGGATTTACTGTACAGTGCAATATCTGCAGTGCATTAATACTAAATATCTTTCACTTCACAGTGAACAAATTCTCCTCGCTCGGCACCACAGCAGCTCACAGATTAGGCTGAAATTTTAACAGTTGCCGTTTACAGGCAGATTCTGAAAGGTTCAGAATATTTTGAACAGGTGTAACACGGAAAAGATGTGAATGAAAGAAGATGAAGACAAACATCACATTTGTTGTTGCGAGCTGTTCAACAGGGTTTGACAGTGCACAACGTTTTGGCATTGACTCTGTTGTTCGGGAAGTAAAAAATCCATTTTAGACTGTACCCTGCTTGTCTATCGTGCATACTTTATTAAATTCCAAAGAATATTGTGGGATGCATTTCAGGTCAGAAATGTTGTATCTTCTATGATTCTATCTTTTGTCTCAAGGAATCAATGCAATAAAACTACAAATTATACTTGAAAACTATGATGTTAGCAATATATTGTAATCCTGTTTACCAACCTTTGAAATTATTAAATATCTGCATAAATGTACTGTATGTTTGTGCTGTTTGAGTATTTCCATTGTTTCAATATTGCTAAAATTGTTAATTGAAGAGCTCCTATTAAATATATATTTTCAGAGTAAATTATAAAGCAAGCTTGCTTTTGTAAGTGGGTGTTCTCATTTGAGCCAACTGATTGACTTCCCATCTGTCATTTCTAACAAAAAACAATGCTAGTGATTTTTTAAAGAAATCTTAAAATTTAGCTTCAAATAATTAATTTCCATTCACAGTTCCACACATGTATAATGCAGACTTCACAGAACCTAAATACAGTACAGTGTTTTACATCAGTTTGTATTGTGTGAGACATTTGGAATCTATGTTGTGGCAATAAATGTTAAAATGTCCTTTTAGATTAATACATCGAATATAACTGTTTGAGAACTTAGCTTATTGTTTTTGATGGGTTTTTGGTTCTGCCTTGTCACTTGAACTGCAAAATGGCAAGCCAAGGATAATACACAACACAAAACGATGAAATACAGTAGTCTTCTTGCATTAAAGCGGAATGCTAGAGTTCTTAGTGCACAGAATAGCTTCCGTCCAAGCAAGCATTAGAGGAGCATGGTTTCAGAATCTCCTCCCGGTTCACTAAGGCTGCTTTCCTTTAAAGTGCACAGTGTGCCACTAATCTTCAGTTGCATAACTGTGAAATTGTTTAATGCTTATTCACTACACCATTTGCTGTTTAAAGCATCCGGTGTACAGTAGATGTTCATTAAACAGTATGGCTCGACTACAGAAGAATGATTTGGCCACACCCTTGAAACTGCTGTATATGAGGATGATACTGTTTCATTTAGAGTAGGCATTAGTAAAGCTAAAGTAGTGAAGTTGAGGTTACAAAGAATTTGTATTCATGGTAGGAGAATAGTAACAATATTGATGCATTCTTATGGGTGGGCCAATTGTTTATTCAATGATTAAGTGATAAAAACAAAATTCTGGTGGTGTGTGGTTACATTTAGATTAAATGTTTATGTTTGTAACTTAAAGTGTGTATATTATTATGTATTCTATGCTTTTTGGATCATGTGATTTCTACTGTGAAATGCCCTTAAATCCTCTGAATTTGTTTTAATCTCAGTGCTGAGAAAAAGTTTGAGAACTCCTTAGGCTGGTCTGTATTCTTGTGTATTTTAGACCTAACACATTATTAGATCTTCATGAAAGTCTTAATAAAAGATTAAATTAACCTGATTAAATGTATAATACAAAGACATACATCTAAGATATATATTGTACTTTTTAATTAGCAAATTATCCACCAATAAATATCTTCTGTGAATACCTACTGTATGAACAAGTCTGACATTTCCTGTGACTTTATCAGTCTCTCAAATCAGTTGAATTATGGCTCATTATTCGTTTCAGAATTGCCTCAAGTCAGTGACATTTGAGAGTTTCCTTGCATGAAGAAGTCACTTTCCCTCTTGCCATAACATTTCACTGGGGTTTACATTGCCCTTGATCAATCCAAAATACAAAGTGCCTTGCTTTTCTATTGCAGAACTGCTTGCAGGTTTAGGATAATTCTTTTGCTGCTTGTCCCACTTTTGGCTCAGTTTCATCTGATGAATGGAAGGCTTGACATTCTTCTCCAGAATTTGCTGATACGACACTGAATTCTTGTTTCTGTCAATGATGACAATCCTTCTGGGTTCTGTGGCAGCACGACAGCAATAAACCATAATTCTCCCACCTCCCTGCTTGACGGCTGGGATGGGGTTCTTCTGTTGGAAGACAGTATGTTGGAAGATATAATGTTGTACTTTTGACTCTTCTGTCCAAAGGATATTCTTCTAGCAGCCTTGTGGATCGTCTTACACGGTCCTCTGCAGATAAGTGCTATAGGTATTGTGATCTTGAATGCTTTTTATTTATAGACTGACAATGGTTGAATGGATGGGGCCTACAGTTGTTTAGAAGTGCTTTTGTAACCCTTTCTAGAGTCAGACAAAGAGTATCAACTATTCTTAGTTTGAAGTCCTCTAAAATCTATTTTAATTGTAGGATGTCACATTTCCATTAAAATGTATTGAGAAAACCAAACTCGCAATGTTTGAGCATTATAGTAGGACTGGGCTGCCCAAATTCCTTGTTTACTTGTTACCCAATTATTTAACCATCTGATTCAATGTCATTAATAAAATGGTTGATCATTTATTATTTAAAATACACTGATTGTTATTTTTTCTGTTTCATACACTATTGCATCTCATAAACCATTGGAATAGTAGTAAATACAGTATAAACCCTTTTGGTTACTTAAGAAATGGCTGGTTTTGATCAGTCAAAGTATTGTGGTAAGAATGCTTGTAATTGTAAATCCCATAATTATTTTGGCGTTTCACTAACTTTTTCTTGGCACTGTACCTTTGGAGTTCTTTCTTAATGAAAGGCCCAATGCACAGTGATATCTGAGAAGAAGACTGCTTCATCTCATCCTATTCACCAGATGGAGAATATTTTAAACAGGTGGGAGAGCTTGATGCTAGTGATCAAGTGCAGTAGGTCCAGAGTAGGTCTTTGGGGCCGCTCAGAAAAGCAATGCAAGATACCCACAACCTCTCATTTCTGCTAAGGCCATTCAATGCAACGCAACACAAACCTTGTAATCCCCTAGGCGAAAATAGTTTGGACACTGGAACAGCATTATGTTGGACAAAAAAGAAAAATACATTTTATTCCTATTAGTTTTCTTGAGGCCAGGTCATGGCACTGACTAGTAAACACAATGCCCTATAAGGTAGTGACCTGTCACACTACATAATGGAAATACTTCCTAATTGGATCCTCATACGTTCCTCATTGACACGGGAAAAGACTGACAGGGAAATCTCTAAGATTGACAGGTCTAGTAGTATATTTGGTGACATTCAACCTGCCCTTTATGATCGGTAGGCCATACAGTAGGTACTACAATCAGCATGGAGAGCCCAACTGATAAATGTTGATGGCTAACGCCCGGTTTCTTTGTGGACTACTTCCAACAACCTAATGCTAAACATAAACAGCAAAGCTTTCTCTGAGTTCAGAGCCATGATCCATTTTTTATTTATTTATCCCTTATTTTTAAGGTCTTATTTGGAGTTGAAAACATCTGATTTGAATGTCCTTCAGAAGCAGAATCCTTTCTGTCTTGCTTGCCCTGCTCAGGGCCTGGAAGATCAGTTCAGCTGCAGGGCCGGTGTGGTTATGGGGTAGACTGTCCTGTTTCCTATCCTTTTTTGTTTTGTTCTGTGTCCTATCATTTCTTATCATATAGGTTCACAAAATCTATTAGATTGGTGAAGATGTTAAATTAAAATCCTTTAGCAATGGTGCTCACTGGTTCCAGGTCTTTTTCTCAGTTTGCTATAACCAGAGGAACACATAAATGCTGCCCTCTGACCCTCGAATCTTTGCCATTTTATTATAGCCTCTGGCAAAAACACTCCCCCACTCCACCACTTTTGTTAGTAACTATCAGTATCAAAAATATGTTACGCCATATCTCACTGTACGCTAAATATAATGTATTGTGTTATTTTTCATTGGACGTCTCCCCAAATCATGGAATTAATCACTTGCTATTTTCAATTATTTTTACATGCTTCCAGAATGTAATTGATTACTTGTGCTAAGTCAGCCTTGCTTCCTTTAAACAACATACTGTACCAAAAGACATGATGCCTAAAAATCTAAGAATAATCATTTTTATTATCTAAAGTAGGCATTTTAAATGTCACTTTCCCATTTTTTCAGTGGATCATTGTTTAGAAAAGAAAGGTTTCAGTTGATATTTTTGAGCTTCTAAGAACCTCAATTAAGCTATTGATTTCAACAAATGATTTGGGATTATCAAGTACAATTAGAACCCTAAACTTCTCGTCTTTATTACGCTGTACTGTGTAGAATAAAGTTAAGTTAACTTTATGTTTTCCATTATGACTCCTGCCTTGATAAACTAAAATGAAGTGCACAGCTAATGGTTTGATGCTATTTATTTATCTTCACAACCAAATACTTTGGTAACCAATCTGCCATTCTGCCATGTAGTTTTCTTGTCAGTTCTTTATGTAGAATAAAACCAAGGACTCCATGAGTGCTTGTGCACCTCACTTGTCTTTTTTAGGGTCTATCTTTTCCAGGATTTCAAAATTGCTTTCGCCTTCCTTTCCAGACTGCTTGAAAAACAGTAAAGCCAGAGATGAAATGCACCAGTTCCAGTATCAGACTGCTGCAAGTGCAATGCCTAGTCAGCACTTACATTTTCTATTTATAGAAGGGAGAGGAAATTTACTATAGTGAACTGACTCAGCCTCGTAATGATTTCTTTTTCACAATGGCTCTGATTTTGACCATGGTATAAATTTTACTGTCTTCCTGAATGTGGTATTTTATACAATAACATAGAAATAATAAACAAATACAAAAATCTGACTGAAATTTCAGTATTATCATTCTTATAAAGGTTTTTAGAAGCAAATGGTTTTCAAGTATGTATTGGTCCATAGTAGTATTGCATGCTCCCCATTTTTTATAATATTTAAAATAACCGTGAATATAGAGGAAACAACAGGGATTCTCCCAAAGGTGATGTTGTCAAGCAAATACAAAATGGCACTTGTAAATCCCAAAAAATTACATCATGAAAGAAAGAGATAAACAACCAAAGGTATTTGTAAAGTACATTTTTGCAAAATATATGAGGCAGATAAATATCAAGTGATTAGGACAACTATGTATTAATAGGTCTGCAAATATTAATCCAGAAACTTTAAGGATTAAAGACAGCTTGGATTATAAAGATTTCCACTCAAGTACTCATAAACAAATTGCAAGGGGAATGATATTTTAGAAGAAGATCAAGCAGGATTCATAAGCGAATCTTCAGCCTTCTGTTGAATCTGTGATAGATACCATTATGTGTAGAACTGTCTGATTTCGAGAAAGTTTTTCTGTCACAACATCTATTTTGGTTATGTAAAAGAACAAACACATTGAAAAAATATCAAAACTAATCACACAATTTCCCCAAGGTTCATTACGGAATTATTTGAAGGAGGTTTCAGAACACCGTAGGCAATAAAAAGGTGTAAAAGAACATGAGTCACTTACATCACACAGATGTTATTCTGCAATTACATTTGCACCAAAACTAGAATCACTTCATGACAGTATGAAGATTTCCTTTCCTGTTTTCACTAATAACAATTCAGCTAAAATGATCAATAATGTGTACATGAATCAGTTGATATCAATGGATAATGTCAGAAAAGGAATGAATTTAGAATCATAATTAATTAGGGATATTGGTCATCAAAGTAGAGATATTTGGGCTTGTACTTCAGTATAAATGTAATAATAATAGGACATCCAAAGCTGACCTGAATTCTAATGACAAGAGTGTGGATTTTATTGTTTTTTGACTTAAATATGGGAGTATCTTCAGTTTTTCAATAGAGTCCTGGGAGTGCTGCATAAAGTGCATAAATCATTCAGGAAGGTAGGCAGATGTAGCTCTCATGACTGATCATGAGCAGACTGCTAATGGAATTGATCTCAGGGCTGTGGATTGTAATGCAGTGCAGTAATTCCTTGAAGGAAGGCACACACTGGCTGAACAGATAACTCAGTAAATTACAGTACACTGACTCACATGTACTATTGCAAATCAATGTGAGTATACAGTTTAAGAGTGCTGTGGAATAAAATCCTTCACTCTTTTTTGGAACATAATGATAAAATGTTTTTTCTCCTTTTAGGCTAATAACAGCTTTATGAAGTTTCTCATCACTTCTGTGTTTCAGGAAAACACAGATGTCATAAATCTGTTCAGATGTTTTTTGTGTTGCAGTTGTTTTGACAAAGGAGTTTAAAAAATATATGAAAGCTTACCTTATATAAAGTGTGCCATACCCAAATGTTTTCAGGATTGCTACAATCCAGGTGGACAGTATTTTTACATCAAACTTTGTGTAAATCCAGGCTTTTGTTGTCTTAAAACTTTAAGCCCATGTTTATTTTTGGAGCATCAAAAGAAACCTATAACTTAGAACTACAACAAATTCACAAAGATATTATCAGGAAACCATCATTTTTTTTAACAAGTGCACTGACATTTTATTGAACAGGTATGGGAATGGTAACTTTTTGATGCGATGTCACATGTGTTATCAAAGTTTTTGATCAACATGGGGTTTAACATGAAAGTCACTGACTCATCACCGCTGGAGGAAATACAAGCAGTATATCTACGATACTTGCTGTGGTCCAGGTTGCAGATGCTGTCTTGTGGCATTGTGTCCCATTCTTTTCATAGATTCTTGACGAGCACGTGATTGATCACTGGCCTCTGAGCCCTAGGTACTGTACCACACATCATTCCACAGATTTTCTGTGCAGCTCATGATTTGTGATTGGAGATTCCATGGTAAAGTTTCCAAACATCACCAAACAGACCCACAATATCGAAATAATACAATGCCCAATAATTATTTTCCTGATACCTGAGAAATACTCCGCTTCTCTGCATTTTTCACCTAATTACTTGTGTTCCATGACCTCTCTCACTAATTAAGTGATTTAGAGCTCATGAGACAGTCAAAAGTATTCAGATGTGTAATAGTCAGTCACAATGATCAATTATTCAAATTGACACCAAAGACATGCATCAAAATCCATATACTTTTTTTCTAAAACCATACATGCAGAAATAGGTACTGCATATGATTTGATGCTCAGAATTTATTTTATGAGGTATTATGGATCTTACATGTTTACATAAGTAATTATTTATAGAAATAAATACATTTCTGGACAGATTAATACGAACTGAGAACGTTATTAATATGGCAAAGATTCTGCAAGATTAGAGGAGAGATGGAAAAGCAGCTGGGAAGCTTAGCTGTGATTATTTTCATACTATTGATCATTGCTGTAACAGTTCCCAGTCTTTGGAAAGCAAAACACCAATTAGCATGTCTGTTGCAAGTCTAGCTGTATTTTGCAGATTTCCATTGCAAAATCTGAACTCAGTTAAAGAAAGCATGGACTTTTGCAATTGAAAACTCTTATTCTTTAATCAGTGTTTGCTATTTGAAATACTAAACAAAATGCAACATACTGTAGCCATTCTTGTCTTGACTTTATTAACAATATACATTTACAACAGGTAATTATTTGTTATTTATTAATTTATTAGATATATTATGGAAAAACTTCACATTTACAGTACTTTAAGACTCACTTAAAAAGACAAAAAGCATACTTCTCTTTATCACTTTTTGTACTGTTTGTTTTATAGAAACATGATGTTTTAATTTAATTTTAATTCAAATCCATGAATGCTACTAGCATTACAAGTTTTAGAAATTACCTCTTTGTGTACAGTCTTTCGTAACTTACCCAAAATAATTAGTAACCATTTCTAAATGTATAGCAAACAGCTATCAATGATGAAGCCACCACTAGTATGTAGAGATGACAAATATCCCTAGTTAATAACCGTACAATTAATCATTAGTAAAGATCATGCATAATACTTGGTTATTAAGACACTGTTAATGATTTTAGTGTACTCTTCATGTTTTATGGCTTCTAAGGGCTTTCTGCTTTAACCTATTAATAAAATCTTGGCAATTGTTGTATACTGTATCATACTCGCCACTTTTTATTCTAAGTCTTTTAAATATACATTTATGTCTTTGAAATTAAGAAAACATGTTGACAGAGGATGTTTAACAATTGTGAGTTGTTCCTGTTACGTTTCTTTTAGAATTTTCATTGGTTATTTTAACACTTGTTTTATTTCATGAATTTGTATTGAGTCACACTGAAAAATTAGATCCTCCTGAGTGTTATTTAGGGAATGCAGTGTTTTGAAAAACAAAGGATGAAGAATAGTCTTACCTATGATCTGCTTGGTATCATTTTACTCTTTTACCTACCGTATATAGTATGGAATCAAATCAGTAAGTTGCAGTAGAGCTCGTGGAGTGTTTTATTCACAGATTTTCAAAAACCATACTCAAGTTACTTCTTGTGACCAGTGGTGGCACAGTTTGATAAACATTTACTCATCTAGGATAAGTTAGATTGAAAAAGTGGTCTTGACATTAAGCAACAAAGGCATTTCACCATGTTAAAACTGCAGGCAGATACACCAGTCATAATAGGATGGATTCAATGCAGTGTCAGACAAATTCTATTTTATGTATTGTGCTGTCCTGTCAGGATATTATCACTTAAGCAATTAAGCAGAGCCATCACAGGGGTGACTTGTCATCAGTTTGTTTGGGGATCATGTTTCGGGTTTAAAAGAACAGCATCAGGACTGGGGTGAGTTTACTACCCTGATGAAACAGAAACTACACTAAATTCACATGACAGGCCCTGCTGCAGCAGCCCCACTGAGCCCCATGTGTTCCTGTCTCTCAATCTCTCCAGGAATTTATTACAATTTCCCTGCTTGAGTCTCACGCCTATATGTGAACCTGCACACCAGCAAGAGACGTTACTGAACATGCAGTAGACTGGGCCGGTGAAGCAAAAAAATAAATAAATAGGGTGTGTGTGATTCTTTATTGCTAACATGTTTTTCCAAATTAGTCTGGGTAAATTGCACTTTTCCATTCATTGTGAAAACTAGATTGAGAAAATACCAAAGACAGTTAATAAATTACTTATACTATTATCATCATGGTCATTGAGTTTATTAAAGTTTATTAAAGTGTTATTATTGATTTTATTAAAGTTCTTTCATTTCTAATCATTTTAATGATCTATTTTTGCCTCCTGCCAGGAATACTACTTTTCAAAAGGAAGTGGATACTTCCATTTTTAAGCTGCCTGCTATTTAAGTAGTGATTTAGAGGAAAACTAAATCCGAATTAATAATCTTCCTTACCGTATCATGGTCATGTTATGTCTTGGCAGTTTGTTTGCACAGCGATACATTGTAATGAATTACAAGTATTTCTGAAAACAGGGGTTGCATTGTTCATGTATTCATTACAAACAGTCATGTGTCTTTTCAATAGACAGAATACTAATGAGGACATTTAACTGCTTGTCAACAGATCTTATGTCCATTTAGCAGCAGCTCAAAGTTTACAGTTGTTTACTCAAAGATCAATCTTTGCTGGAAGATCAATCTTTTTAAAAATCAAAAGATTCTCCAACTTAAGAAAAAATATTTATCTGGAGGATAATTTCATTAATTGTACTTTATAAAGCATATAAAAACATATGTTTTGAGTGTTTTGGCTTATTTACATTTTTTAAATCATTTTAACATAGATTATATGTGGAATTTCATAGAATTTTCTTAGAGTTCATATGACTATTGAGCAGACGTTTGAAAGTAGATTTTCTGTTTTTATTTTTTTTAAAGCTGTTTCATTTCTTTCCCTTCCTGGAACATTTACAGTGGAGTGATTTTCGGGCTCTTTTCCAAATGTCCTGCTTTCACATTCAGGACCAGCGCTACGATCAGCCTTGCCTTTTTCATTTAGATTCTCCAATTCTTTTCGTGATCCGATTTGGAATGGCTAATTGTCTAATTGTTTTTCTTTTTTTCTCAGCACACATGGTAGAATGAGGAACTGTAGGCAAACTCCTCGAACCTGCTTCGGTCGTGGAGCCTCTTGTCTTTTAACATAGTCCCACGCAGGAGGTTCATGATTCATTAGAGGAGATACTGTACAGTACATGTTCTTCACCCACAGCACCGCAGGGCTGGAAGCACCCGGGGAGCCGTAGGGGCCACTGAAAAGCAACAGAGCCCTTGCTGACTATTTCCACTCTGTCCACTGCTGGCGGATGAATCCCAGTCACAGTCAGCTGGCGAGATTACTGGGCTTGAACTGGTGGCGATAGAGCTCAACCTGGGCCACATGGGCAGAGCCACTCAACTCCCGATCCCCCCTTCATAAGACTTGTATGCCTTTACTAAACCATTCTGAAGATTTCTAATGAAATTCCATTGCGTGGATATATTTAGATCCCAACGAAGGCGGTTATTTGAATGGAGAGATGCACATCGCCTCCTCTCAGCCAGTTAGGATTCAGTACTATAGAATAAACTAAGTACACACCAACACATTACATTAGGCAGAGTCTGAAAAATCAATTGGAAACAAGTCTGTCAGACTGTTCAGTGCATTTCAGCTTGGCTCAATCGATGGAAAGGGCTGTTGGCTATAAGGTGATACATGCAGGCTTCCACAACCACAGATCCATGATCAATCTACAGGAAATTTTGATTTTATATCCCAGTGTACTCTGCTGTAAAATTAAAGCACTTATTAGTAATTTTAGGTAACATGTTCTAGTATTTAAGCAAATTGCCTGCTATGGAGTATTTTAACCGTGCTGCTGTATTATAGAGTATATACATTTTAGACAGGTTGACGATTAGGTTTTAGTGTTCTGAAGTTCTTCTGAAATTCAACCCTTAGAGGAAGTTGCAGATGGGGAGACAGCAAACCTTAAAAGCCTTTGGACTGTGAGTTGTAGATCAATCCTGTTGTTGCTGGTGGTAACTCGGAATTCCATAACAGCTGGGCATTGAAGAACTGTTGCTGTCTTGGCATGCTACACTGGAGTCCACTGCAGACCCTGGATTCACATACATAGTTAGTGTGGTGGGTGTAAAAATAGCTGGGGTAGTGCCTGAATTAGAAATGGGTGGCTGTTTGCAACAGCAGTTGTTGGTATTCCCAAGAAGATTTTAGAGACAGGGTGGCAGAATGAGGCAGGAGTTGCAGGTTCAGAGCAGCCTCTATGTATTAGTGTGGTAGTTACTCTCCCATTTTGGTTTGGCGTGAGGGTTTTGTTTGTTTGCTGAGTCTCTTTCATCAGTTTGTAGGCAGAGGTCATTGGCCCTTTTATGACACCAAGGCTTTGTAACCATTAGTTGCTATGGGCAATGCAGCGCTTTGTCAGTCTTGTCACTCGGACAAGGGCATGAAAAAAACAAAAGGCAGCTTGCAGAACCTGGACAAAATTCCAGACTACTATGGATGTGATATAAGCAAGGAGCCCGAATCACTGGTAAGCAATGTGTTTGAGGGTCTGAGGCTATTTAAGCTACCAATAGCTTTTTTCTGTTTTATTTACTTTAGTAAAGTAAAGGCAACTGTAGACTTTTGACAGGCTATGCCGTGACATTCCAGCCTTTGAAAGAAGTTTGAAATGCTTCTACTGTATGTGTGTTTTCACAGAAAGTGAAATGCTTTACTGTTCAGATGCCTGTTTGCTGTTTATAGTCAAATTGAGGAAATATTAACAATATGGGATTAATCATGACAAAGGATTACATAACAGAGTGCTCTCATGTGGAATCATTGACTCAGTTAGTCTGTGTTTTATAATATCTGAGCTATATAGCTGTGAACTGCAAACTGTTAAATTTATTTATTATTTTAATGGATTTCTGTATGGCTGCTTCTTTCTGCTTGTAATTTTTTTATGTGGAGTTACAGTAATATAAACTGTGATAAATAAGGATGACCTGAGGAAAAGAGACGAATGCCCATACATTTGTTTGCAGTTTGTTAGGTAAAGCTGTATTATGAAGGCTGTGAAAGTTTTTGAAGTGCTGAGGATTCCATTTTCGTAACCCTGACTTAGGGGTCAAAAGATTACTAGCTATGCATTCATGTGCTATTTATGGTAATTTATGTGCTATAATGTTGGGTAAAATGTGAAATCTCAAATGCAGGGCAATGTGTTGCTACAAAGCAGGTGAATTTAGTAATTTTCAAGGGAGAGCTTCATTTCTTGCATGCTGAACAGGACGTGGAGCTGTTTCAATATTTCTTTTCTTTAGCTATATTTTTTATGTTGTGACTTGTGACAAATTATAGATTAAGAAATCTGATTTGGTTACCATGGTAATCAGCAAAGCTGTTATGAATCTTACCTTTCTCTAATCATCTTTTCAATATCAGAATCCTGGTCTACCAGTTAAAATGCACAGTGATGAACTACTGTTTATTGTTACATATGGTCAATTGGCGATACAGGAAAATAGAAAATCTGTTTTCATACTGGCTTCATTGGATGACATGGTGTTGATGCAAATTTGCAGAGAGCTACTGTATAGCAGGGAATGAAGCTTTATCTGTAAGTAATGTCTCTGAAGGCCACTGATTCTCAAAGCTAAGCGCTTTTGTTTTTTTCTCCATCATGTGTCCTGGTGTGAAAGATAAACAGTCAGGCCTTTGACATTAAACTGTTCTGGCAGCTGGCCTGGCTCACTTGATGCTGCTGCTTAAATATAGAAAATATTGATGAGAGACTGATCAGACAGGAGCCAGAGACACGCCCCAGTGACTCGGGTTCAGTCCCAGACTCTCTGCTTCTATAATGTGGCCGACTTTAATCAGAGGGAATTTTTTTCTGTCTTTTTCATCGTATCTAGTTTTATCAAAATCAGTCTTTCAGCTTAGATGGATATGCCATTGTGTGTATCAGAAAAAAAAAGATAATGTAAATCTGTGAAAAATTGTCATGTTTATTTGTGAAGCTTGTTTGAAAAGTAACTTTGTTTTAGAAATGGGTATCTCTAATGTTTTGAATTCCAGATTTGATTTTGAAGGTGGCCCTAGGGAAAATGATACATTTTAACCCCACCTAGATTGTCATAATATATAATTAAGGCACAGTGAACTTTCACATAAATGTTTAGTTTACCTTCTGTGTTCTGTTAAAATGTTGAAGATCTTCATATTAATCAGATTGTTAAGGCACACCGAAGGTGGAATGACTAAAAGACAACAAAATGGATGGCAGCATTTCAAGGGAAAATAGGCTCAAGCTAATTCACTGTACTGTATCGTGTATGACATTACTGCAGCCAGAATCAACAATGACTTTTACACATAATGATGTGCTAAACACCTTCCATCTTACTGTGATCTTAATCTGTAAATAAGGTTTAATGCATATCTTCCCCATATAGTGAGAACAATCACCTTGTATTGAGTCAAATGCATCATTGCCACTTTTAGTTTTCTGATGATTTTTAAAAAGGAGAAAACATTCTAATGTTATGAACAGAAACAGAAAAGATTAAACCATGTACCAAGTCTCTTAGATAAGCATTCTTAAAGTGTTATATGATACTTTGTGTATTTTTTTTTCTGGTGGTAAATATCCTCTGATTAAGACCAATGTGAGTTTGCAGTCTTCTAGACCACAGTGTAAAAAATGTGAAACTGCATTTGACTTAGGAATTCCCAGCTGATAAGGGAACCAAAAGGACATTCCCAGTGGCCAACTCCCATTTCTGCAGCTGTCATGAGTTTGCAGAGACTGTGGATTGTTTTCACAGCCGGAAGCTGTTTTTCACAGTTAGAACAGTGCAGTCAGTACTGGGTTACATTTTGTTTTATTGTAGGTTGTCACACAAACAAAAAAATTCAAAATGTCTGCTAAACAATAGACACTCAATGGGAAGTATATTTCTCTCTTCAGCACCATGAATTCAGTAGAGAGGCGGACAGCTCCCCTTAATGGCTATCCTGGTATATTTTGGATCTTTGTCATTTTTTGGTGGTGTTCTCTGATATTTTCTTTTCCTTTGTTCTGGCAATCAAATTAAGAAGTATGACATGTTTTTGTGAATTGAACTACTGATCCCAGTAAAATAGCAGAGTGAGACACCGCAGTATAAAAAAGAAAGTCAGACAGTTAATCAATCACTCATTTGCAATTGGAACCACAAGATACTTTGCATCAAAGCAATAGTTTAGAGTTACAATCCCCCCTTACTGTAATATGCTGTATTAGATTGTTTATTCAGAAGAAGAGATATTTGTAATGGCTTTAGAAGTGCCTAGCCATGCCCTGCAATATGTCCGTTCGAGATTACTGTCAATACTGTTCTAAGCTTCCAACATAGGAGAGGAATTAATGTTTGTAGAATTGTTCAACAGCTACGTCTTCCCACAGTGCCCACACAAATACAAGCTCGACTTCAAAGGGAAAAACACCATGTCCACTGGATGTGAATGGAAGGACCTGTTTTCTTTTTAATCTTAATCTTCTTGAGCTTTTAATGAATATCATAGATATTCTGGTTCTTGCTCTGCTGCGGTAACCTGGGCTTTGGAAGAGCTTGAGCAGAACCTCTCCAGATCATGGAACATCACTAAGACAAAACTAGCACATTAGGGTGGTGATGCAGTGCAGTCATTGCTGAAAAAGGCGCACATGTCTGTCCCTTTCTCAGTTGTTTTTTCACCTGACCTAATCTGGGAATGTGTTCGAAATTTTTTTTAAACGACTGAGTTGTAGGAACCTTTTACCTTGGAGTAATATGGATTACTACTGAATGCAAGATATCAGAGGTGTTCATGGTTTCCTTTGCTGGGAGTACAAATGGATTTTGCACTAGCAGTTATTTATTTAAATTGTTCATCCTACTGACAGTGGTAGTTTTCTCTATTAATACTTTTATTTTCTGTTCATATATCAGAAAATACAATCATACCTTTGTGTACTATCAGTTGGACATATAACTCAAATTGATATCTAAATTGTTGAATTATTGTTTTGTATCTGGTCCTTTGTTGCCAACATCCACCGTTTCCAGAGCTCTGCGTAATTGCTTATGCAAAAAATAAAGTGGGAGTTTCTGTATTGCTCTGCTCTTCTCTTGCTTTTTGCTGTTGTACTTTGCTCTTCTTGCAGGGGCCTGAGTAATACATTCCATGACTTTGTGCATATCACGCAATGCAGGGCTTCTGGATCAGTGCCAGAGCTTGATTCCTTTTTGATCTCCTGTCTTTCAGAAAACCTTGAGAGCCATGACTTATCTCTCTGTTGTATAAAATGTGTGAGTTCATAGTACAGCCTGTATTCAGGCAGCACGGGTAAAGTTGAGTCATTCTGTCCCCTGTTAATTGCAGTATCGTATGCCCTCTTCATCTTTCCCCTGTCCTTGAAAGCTTTTATCAGATTAGCTGTGTCATAGCAGGGGATTTATCATATCTTTTTTTATTCTAGTAATTTAATTTATATTATTTCTAGTGGTACAGAAGTATTAACAGTGAATACTCATTTAATAATTAATTAATTAAAGATAAGAAAAATATCAAAGCCATTATCCTTACTATTAGTGTTCTGTTCAGTGAAATTTCTTATGTGAATGTGATATTAAAACAACTGTTGTATTTAGTTTTTCCTTGTCATTGATTGACAGCTGGATAGGATTCTGTAAAAGTGATTACATACTGTATAAACTGTAATTTCATGTTAAAATAAAGGAAAATCAGTTTTTCACGACCAAAAAAATACACAGGACACCTCATGGTTTAAGTATTGATTCTTGATTGTTTCTGTGGGCACTGCATTTTGCATGGCTACTGTAATAAGCAGAGGAAAAGCTGTTTGTGGGTCTATCCTAATTACATACAGTATTAATGTTATTTTCCACCTCCACAGTTTTGGTGATGGCATTAAACATCCCAGTTCTGACACATAATATCACTTGAGCACTTGAGCAACACTTGAGCATCTTCAAAAAAGTAATATCTACAAATATGCCATTGGAGGCTGGCTGTATTAATTGTCTGTGGCAGAATTCAATGGCAATGCAAACAGAAGAGACATTAAGGTAACCAAATAGCAACTACAGTAATAACTCACTTAACAAGGGGATGTGTTCCAGATAAAGTACTCTATTAGCACTGGAAATCAGTGCTAATAGAGAGAGCTACAGTCTGGGGTCAGTGGAGACCTGTTCCCCAGACTGCTAGCTCATACAGTACATACTGTACAGTATAAACATATTTTTCTGGTATTACTGACATTTCTACCACGGAATATAATTTAGGAATCTGCTTTTATACAGAAAAGAGCTTTATTTTTAAATTACTGGACTGTTACAGGAGACAAACGTGGCCAGGTACCGATACTGTACATTCAGTCAGAACTTGCGTGCCTTCAGCCCTTTAGCTTGGCAGCATTGGGAGACCGACGAGAGGAGCTACAGTACACCTGCCAGGATGGGCCTGGCTGTGGCTCACAGGCATGTTAATAAGCTAAATATGCCAGATCACAGTGAGGCCGTGCACACACAAAGAAGCAGGAGAGCGATTATGAATCACTCTGGCCATACTGTATAGTAAACATACATAATATGGCTCAGTCTCACTCATTGGTTCTAGCTTTCAGCATAAATGGAGAAGGTGCCCCTACTCCTGGAGTGAGTATACTTAGAAGAATGTGCAATTGTTTCTAACAGCTTTCATTCTGTAGTATTTAATATGGATAATTACAGATTTTTGTGATTTTAATTATTTATCCAATACATTGTTAAGTTATATGTTGGAATGCAATATCCAATAAAAGTTCACAACTCTAAGGCCCTTATTAAATTTACATAGCAGTATGTCTTCATACAAGTAATTACTGCAAAATCCTATCATTCATTTACAGTATTTTCCTCCGTTGCTATTTTCTTTAGCTTTGAGTGAATTTTCTTTGGTTCTTAGTTTTGAAAATCTAAAACAAAAATGGAAGAACACCTGTGACTATAAATACAGTACAACTACAGATAATAAATCACATCAGGGTGTAAGAAACACAGCTGCAGAATCCACGTCCAATATTATCATATCTCAAAGCTTAAGAAAGTTCTCATTGAGGGGTTTTAAAACAATTGTGTCTTCTTTGTCTTCATTGTGTGAATATTATTTCTCAAAAGGTGAGGCTTCCACAGAAACAACTTAATTAAAAGAAACAGTGAGTAGTGCACAATTATTTTCTTATTGAAAAAGGTAATACATATTCTTTGTGTATTTTAAGATAAGTTGTCATTGGAATTCTAAGGAGTTTTAATTAATGGTGGTATTGATTGCTTTCAGACAATATACTGACCTGTTTGTATACTCTACATACAGCAGGTCTAATGTTTTTCAGACAGTATGTTTTTTATGAACAAACTTTTGACACATTTGAAAGAGAACGCTTATATAGTTAAGCTATTATATAAAGCTAAACTGCTTTTAAAATGTTAGAACATGTGATCTGTTTTGATATCTAAGCTTATAGCAGTCAAAACAATTGAAAGCAGGCCATTTTTTACATTTACAATCTTTTTTCATGTACATACAATATTTGGACCTGCATTATCCGGAGGTTTAAATTATTGTATGAAATGTTTTCAAAACCTACCTTAGCTACATCGCTTAGTATGTTAAAATCCCCCCCAAAGTCATGTTAGGAATTGGAACAAGACTTACATTAAATAAAAGAAAAAAAAAACAAAGGGCATCAATAAAAATATAATACAATCTAATTTTACAACAATTACATATTAATACTTCGGATTCTGGCGAACAAATTCTTACAAATATATTTTTAAAATTCTTATCTTGTCTACTTTAAAGAGATTTTCAGAAAGATGAATAGCTTTCTATTGAAAATTATCATCAAAAAGTCTGATATTAAGAGTACAATCCATAAGTGATCTAATGCTTTAACTGTATGTTCAAGAACGCAATTCATTCAGTGAATTCAAATGTACTTTTTTCCCTCAATATTGTTTGTCCATTAGTGTTGCCATCATTAATGCGAGGCCTTTATGTGCTTGTGATAAACAGCAAGAGTTCTCTTGCAGCAGGGTGTTATCACGAGAAATGTAATGACATAGCTTTGGGATTACTTTAGGGAATGCCTCTCATCTCCATTCTATCAACACATCCTTTCCCATGAGGGGAGAACTCTCCTGCAGTGCCTGTGTGTGTGTGCTCAGGCTGACCACACCTCTGAAGGTGCAGTGCAGACTAGTGTTGTATTACTGCGTTGCTCAGCATATCATTGGCTACCGCCTTCCTGCCTGTGGCTGCAGGCTTCTGCTTCTGTATGCCAGGGCTGATTGCAGTACACTCTGTTCTGCAATGGTCGCTGCATTTTAATGAAGGTACTTGAGACTAGAGTTTTTGTGTTTCACGTTTTGAAAAGCTTGTGCATAACATAAACTCAGGTCACTGCACCAGTCTCTGGCTTTATTTAAAATGCACATATCATAGTAATGGTAGGTGATTCAAAGCTTTTACAAAAGGACAAACTGTATGCAAACGAATAAAAATAGGAATGTGCTCCAATAATGCTTTACAGTACATTTAAAATCTAAGTTTCTGTTTTGGAACTAAATATTATATCCTACTATATATCATACTGTACACATGTTATGTACTGTAGCTCTATTTACTGTATATAAGCAATGGTGATAGATGTCAGTGACTGTGAATGCTGCATTAGTATTATTGCTGCTGAGCTTTTCAACCTTTCAAATATAGTATGCAAAATTTTGAAGACAGATGCACTCTGTATGGTGTTTTCTGCAGACCATTATAAGATTAAAAACTAACATGATACCTCGTGTAACAAGGAACATGTAACACGCTAAGCATTCAGTCTTGGCTCTGGACTCAGCGATACGGCTGTGCCCAATCATCCAAATCTGGGTAAACAATTGTGATTTCAAAACTCGGTACATGCACAGCTGCTCTTCTTTGTCTGACTGGCCCTGGCTTGTTGAGCCAATCGATAACTGTTCCCCCGCTGGGGCTTTGCAGTCTGAATTTAAATGTTCTTGGATGGGTAACTGACAAACCAGCTGTAACAGCAAAGGTCTCTTATTCAACAGAGTATTCTTGCACTTCTGCCATTGTCTGCTCTAGAGGAACCCGAGATGCTGTTTCAGCAAACCTGGCCATGATGATAAGGCGAATTGAACTATGACTAGACAGCTATACTCCCATCACAGAAATGCAGTTTTTGAAGGTCATCTAAAACAGGGCACTCAGAAAAGAAGCCATCTTACCAGTATATTGTTCAATTATTTTATTACACAGCAAACAGAATCATAGGGTGAGTTTATTTGTAAATCTGTTCACAAAATGCCTGATATATTTGATGTGTAGGTATACATGATTAAAATTCATAAATGCTAACTAAACTGGGGTGGGAAGATTTTTCAGCAATTGGTAATTCCATTCAAGACACACCTTTGCATTTAGAGGTATGGAAAACTAAAACTTGGGCTAGATCCTCACAAAATTGGTGAAGCTGACTATGGAACCCTCTAAACAAGCACCTACTAGGAGAAGGATCAAATACATTCCTCTCATGTGTTCCTCCCTTTTTTAACTAACTAACTGAAGGCCGGGAGAGGTGACAACAACAAGTCAGTCTCACTCAGATGCACTTAATAACCATATTATGAATTTGGCTATATACTGTATACCAATATACCAAACTTAAATACCTTCTTTTACATCCATCTCAAGTATCCCTACCCCTTGGTTCACTCCTCTCTGAATTGGGTTGGAGCCTCCTCATCTTATGGCGGGGGGCTGCCCATTGACCCAGTAGGAATAAGCCAAACCTCTCTTATTAAGTTTTGCAAGCACTCACAAAGCATTCAGTCCTTGGATGCTGTTGTCCTTAGTGACATGCAGTCGGTCAACACAATACTGGTTGGTAAAAAGCAGAGGACGGACTCGGCCCTTAACGATACCACATGTTCTGGCAAGACAAGAACAGAGTTGCCCCAGTGAGCCTCACCCATCACCCAGTTGTGTGCTGCCACCTGTGAGCCTCCAGCCACAGTTATTGGAAATCTCTGGAATACAGGACTCTTTGTCACCAGGAACTGAGTTTCTTTTGCTTCAGATGAGCCACTCAGGATTTATTGCATATTGTGCTTCTTTTATAGGCGAAATGAATTCAGCATTATTCTTCTATTAACAAAATGCACGCTAACATTGTTTTGTTTAAGATGTGGTTATTCACATAAAATAAAATGATGAGATTCTAATCCTCTTGCTCTTATTCATTTTTTGCTTGTAACTTTCTGTGTTAGACAGGTTTATAGCTTACAGCGGTTATTCAATTATTGGAATGATTACTCACTGCAACTTTTACAATAAATCAGTGGTGAAAGTGTGGATAGTACACTTAAATTTAATATTTTTTTGCCCCAAAATGCCACTGTATCTTTAAAAAGTGTGTGAATGACCAATTGAGAAATAACTAAAGATATGCCAAAGACAAAAGCTATAATCCAGATGGAATATAGCTCAGAGGAAACTGTGTGGTTGTGTTCTGAACTTTGTGTTTGCTTTGTGTTTGAAACTATCTATGTCTGATGATTGATTCAAGCCCAGCTTACGTTCAATATGACTTCATGGTACGTTCTATACATTCTGCACTGCTTTATGCTGAAGATAGGCTGGACAGTTCTTACCTTCACTTTCTCTCTTTTACAGTCTGACAGCAACACAAGTTTCCTGCGAGCAGCCCGGGCTGGAAACATTGACAAAGTGCTGGAGTATCTCAAAGGAGGAGTAGACATCAGCACTTGTAACCAGGTAAGGACCACAGTATCCAGTGCTAGATTTTCTGTTCTGTTTTACAGTATATGCTTTTTCTGCTGTCCATGTTCACATACATTACAGAATGTTGCTGGTATAAAAAAAGAAAACATGTTTCAGTTTCTTTCAATCCTAATGCATGCTGCATTTTGAATGCCTAATACGCATTAAATGTGGCTTGCTGAAATGTCCTGAAAAAAATAATCTTAAGAGTGAGGAGAATCGATGCCTATACAATGCATTAAGGTAGCTTTAAGGAGAGGAGCAAAGAAAAAAGTGGCAATTTTGTTTCTTTTCTTTTTATTAGATGTAATCTGCATTTCTGTAGAAGTAGTCGAGGTGTCATACAAACTCTCATTCCTCTGCTATTTTAAGATTAAATCAGTCCAAGGAGGATGATGGAGAGCCCTTGCCTTGACTTTGTTGTAAGGTGTAGGCTGCAGTCTCCCCCCACATCCCCTTTTCCTCTCTGCTGGACCTGTGGCCATGCTGTGAATCGCTCACATTGTGACACAATGCTAATTGCAGTTCAAGGTTGCAGCCACTGCCAAAACCTGATCAACATTTTGCACTTAAAGTCTTTGCAACTGAATAGTCCAAGTATCCCTTTCTTGGCAGCACTAGGCGTGTACAAGATTGTTTAAATTCACAAGGTGCTGCTGATGTAGGCTATCGGGTGTCTCCTCTGTCCCTGCCTGGTTCCTTCAAGGCGTCCGTGACACCAAAGTCCTCTGCAGAGTGTGCAGAAGTCTGGCTCAAGAAGCTCGTGTACTGAATCAACAAGACGTGCCTGTCTGCTCTCCTAGTGTTGACTCAGGGATGGAAAAAAACCCTTCTGCTAGTCACTCCCGCCTTCGTCACTATATTCTGTAATGTGGGGGCCAACAGAATTTGTAATTGAAGAACTGTGACCTTTATTCTTTGACAAGTACCAAAGATCATTGAAGTCACACGTATTGGAGTCTTGTTGAGACACTACAAGAAAATAAAATAGATGGGCTTGTTTTTATCATAAAAGAAAATTATTCATCTGGTATAAATTCCACATAGACTTCAGCAGATATTATCCTATCCATCTTGTGGCTTCTGAAAGTATTTCTCTACTGCTTTTACAAGGTATCAGATGCTTATGGGTTAATCTTCCTAATTATGGTCACATAAGGTATTTGCCAGTGTGACTGGGAATTGGTAACACCATCTCCTTATATTGACAAGATGTCAGGACTTGCTTCTGAGTAGTTTCTCAGTTGTTTATTGGTCTCAAGCGGGCATAATTAGCTCTATGTCTAATAAAGATCTAGAGGTGTAGTATTTAAGTTTTTTTCACTTGGATATCCACATATAAAATCAGAATTTTGTATGAATAATACCCAGGGTCAAGGACAAGCACTATAAATACAGTAAGTAGCCATTTTGCAGCTATTGTAATTGGACCAGAGGAGCATGACTGTAGAGATTGTGTGAGTGCCTACCTGCTGTGCAGTGAGTGAAGTTGTGGTACAGTACATGGCCAGCATGGGCCCAGTCTGCAACAGGGAGCTGAAGTGAATGCTTGATACATAAAGGGATTTCAGTTGTCAGCCTGTCCACAACAAGTTCAGAGTTCAGATCATGCTGAAGGGCTGGTGGACAAGAGGCCCAGGGAGACCTCGGCTACGTGTGACTGTCTGAAGATGCTGCATTACTGCCTGCTGTTTATGTTCATGATGTTTTTGCATACAGTATATACTCAAAATGCATCACATACTGTACTGTTCTAACATTATCTAGAGGGTTCTTAAAGTAGGGAGTGATAATACTCGTCTACAGCTTATTGAGGAGAACCTTAACCAGAGGTTTGATGGATGCTGAGAGAGGCCACACTGAAATGAGATACTGACTGATTGCCTTTCAAAATGGAAACTAATGCACTTCATGAAAGACTTATGAAACACATGTCCATTTAGGGGGTTTTGATTATAAGGAATCAAAGTACTTTCAGCCTGTTCATCATACATGTCATCCTTTTTCTTGGAGCTAAATGCTCAGTGACTATATATCCATAATAATGGCATCTCCTGGTTGAATGCAGGACATAAAGGTATATGGTCCTGTATTCCTGTGTACAGCAACCTTCTGTACAATCAACATGCTAAGAGTAAGCATATTTAATACTGAATGTTTTACTTACATTTACATTGACTTACAAAAAGTATTCAATGGAAAAGTGTGTGTAGGGGTATCTTTGTCTCCCCCCTTTTTTGCCATCCCCACTCAGATTTTTTATCTTCAGAGACCATGTGCCAGGAGAGAGGAAGTTTGACAGTTTTCAGATTTTACACATTTCACATGATTTCACATTGGTGCCATCAATGTGTGGGGGTCACTTAAACTGATCATCTAATCCTCCTGATGGCCAAGCACTGTAGCACAGCAGCTGCTCTAAGGAGGATAATAAAAATTATAATCTTGCAACTGGGGCTTCAACCTATTTACCATTCACACATGCTCTCAATCCAGAATCCTCTGTGCCTTTTTTGCGCCTTTCCAGGATGTGAGCTCACATGTACTTCACTCTATGAGAGATTGCAACTACAGTCCCCAGTTTGTGATGTATTGGCCACCCTATCTCTCACAGAAAGAACATCAGGTGAAAATAATGACCTAATCGTCAACCAGTAACAAAAACACTGTGGTTATCTTTGCAATGAAAGGTAACAAAGTAGCAATGTTTATAATGTTTTAACTGAGTTTGTAGATACAGCCACAACCTTTGAAGTGGATATGGCTGTATTTGTCCTACATGTACTGTAGCGTCTTTTAATTTTCACTTGCGATTTGATGTCTGGTGCAGAGGTGCATAGCATATTTTTTTTCGTGCATCAGTTACATAGGAGAGTGAGTGATCTCATTATTGACTGTATGAGAACATTTATATATGTTAAGATAAGATCACTTTATAGGCCATACAGTATACAATTTCTTGTATTAGGAATTTGTATTTTCACGTACCCCAATTTGCTGTCCATGAGACACACAGACAGGGAGAGAAACTTGGGGTCAGAGCACAAGGTCAACCATTTATACAGCACTCCTGGAGCAGTTGGGGTGAAGGGCCTTGCTCATGGGCTTCCTCTGCCAGCCGCGGGATTCGAACCGGCAACCTTCCAGCCACAGACGCAGATCCTAAGCCACAGAGCCACCACACCGCCCATTATTACATTATTTTACAGATACAGTGATGTTAATATTTCTGTTAATGTTTCTCCCCAACATTCTCCTACTGTATGTGTTCCTGTATTTTTGGCTTACACCTTTGTGCTTCTCTTCCAGAATGGACTCAATGCATTACACCTGGCAGCCAAGGAGGGCCATGTGGACCTGGTTCAGGAGCTGCTAGGCAGAGGCTCAGCAGTTGATTCAGCTACCAAGGTGACCTTTTGAAATATAGCCACCACTTCAAGAAAATACTTTCCCCACTTCGAACAATTTTCTTTGGTGTACACTTTATTCTCCCACGCGGCCATTTTTGACAGATTTTGAGAATACTTGGAATTAGCCACATTGATACGGTATCAGGATTTATTAAGATTCTGGTGTAACAGTTCTCTGTAAGATTTACTATATCTTATACAAGAACACACAACAAACATGTAACAAAACAGGGACAATCCTCTTACCAAACCAAGTGTACTCAGATGTACTGTACCGTATGTTACTTTATTCTCTCGCTGGCCCTTTAAATTATCCAAGACAGACTAGGGTAATGTGAGCTGGTTCTTTCATAATCTGTGTCAGTGAAAACCTTCTTAAAGAATCTCAGCAATCCTAAACTTCTGTCGAAAGAACTACCGCTCCCTTCTATCAGCTCTTGGGCTTCAGTCTCTGTTTCACTATTAAGAGGAGACTTGGCTCGTAAGTGACTCAAAAACATTTTTTTTTTGCCCCTTGTCAGAATATGTGATAGTTTGCTAGCTAAAATAGAGATATTGACCCTGTGGTAAATGCATGTCCCAAATTAAAACTGAAAGGTGACTCATTTCACTCATGTCATGTGAAAAAGATACCCGAGTCGCATTTTGAGGGCCCACGACATCTGAGCAGTGGATAAGTAGTTAACAAATCTCTATATCTCAGTGTCTCATCGATCAGCTTTGCTTAACCACAGTGTCTTAACCTACAGTGTCTCTTCTGAAACATAACATTAAATGTACAGTACTACACAAGTTTAGAATATTGCTGTTAATGAGTAAAAACAGTTACAAAAGGTGGTTGTTAGTGGTAACAGACCTTGAACAGAGGTTACAAGTTCTGAGCCAAAATCTTCATGTGGGGTAAAGCGGACATATTACCTTGCTCGGGATTCTCTAACAAGCGGGACAATCTTTATTATTTCATTAAAAAAATTGTTTGAGTCAGGACTGACTTTAATTTTCTATGCTTTGTTTAGGGGAGAAATAAACAGACAAGAGCTTAAAAAGGCTTATTTAATAACTTTTTAAATGCAGCTAACATACAGTTTACTAATGTTACTAATATTGTACAGTATACTAATGTTGAAGGCACAAAGCACAGATACTGTACTAATATTCACAGGTCAGTAGTTACATCTGGAGTCATCAGAACTTACCATCTTATATAAGGCCTCCTCCACAATATCCATAACATTCACCACCCCCATAAATAGACATAAATCTTCATGAAGTTAGATAAGAATACTTAAAAAAAACATCTAAACCTTCACAGGTGACCCTTCCCTCTAAACCGATGCTAAATAACAGACATCCTTTGATTCCTAACTAAAAGGCATCCAAATACATGACAGTGACAAATGCTGTCTGGCAAATTTAAAATGGAAGCTTAAATCATTCTACCAGTATGAAAACTATAGTCCATTTCCCCTAATTCAGTTTAAAACTCTTCACTGCCTAATACCTGATAGGTTTCATTTAATCAGGGAGGAATCTAGTGTTGAAAACAGCTACAGACTACAGACTGTATACTCTCTTGCTTTCCTGGTGTGTTTTCTTACTCAAGCTATACAATATGTTATCTTTTTCTACATAGCCCATGATCACTTGTGTTGATGGTCATTTTATTGTCAGCCCAATCAGTGGTCCACCCATCTCTTCTCCACTCAGATTTCGACCGTGTATCTGCCTGTGCAAGAAGTGCAAACAACTCAATATTTCTTTTATCTAGCAATTTCTGGTGCCTGGAGATGGAAGGACTGATTAATGAAAGATTTGTTTTTTAAACAGCAAGCTATAATAGTTTTTTTCCTGTTTTGTGTGACAGAAAGGAAACACTGCCCTCCATATTGCATCCTTGGCAGGACAAGGAGAAGTTGTCAAAATTCTGGTGAAGCATGGGGCCGATGTCAATACACAGTCTCAGGTGAGTCTCAGGGGTACATTCTTGGCTCCGATGCACTTGTTTTGCAAAATCACAACCTCTAGAAAAGTTGACTGATTCATTATTTTAGAAGTACTGTCATAATTGAAGATATGTATTAGAAGAAATAAAGTGGATGGGAAGTACAAGTAAAACTAAGAACTTAACAAAGAAGCTACACTGGGTGATATACTTAGAAAATTACAAAATTACATAACTAAGTAAGGAAGCAAAAACACATGAGCCTGATGGAACAAATGACCTCCTTACGTTTGTAAACCTAGCGTTTGAAGTGTTAAAAATAATTTTGAAAGTTTTGTAAATACCTTAGTAAAAGGAAGGTGACGAAATCTCTCACTGAAATGGACAAAATCTTCAAAAGTACTTTACAGGCAAACCAGTGTCACTACTTATATTATGTTTGTTTAATTTGATAGAAGATATACTGAGGTGTGTAGACCAATATTAATAATCCGCCCTAGATTAGTGGCAGAATCCAGGAGAAATGAATCACTGCTCTCATCTCAGCAGTTGTAAAGCAGAATCATCTCAGTGTGTTTTGCAAGGGTTTATATTTTGGAACTCATGAATAAAGTGTGCATTGTTAATGATGATTTCCCTTTACACTTCTTTTAGATCATAAGAGTTTCAAATTTTCTGTACGCATGACTTTACATGCACCAGATCTTATGCTATTGTCTGGCATTTGCTGATCGTTTTAAATTGTTGCTTTAATGTTACCTAAACGTACTCAGTACTGATCACTAGGGGATCCAATCTGTTCTGTTTGCAGAATGGCTTCACTCCTCTGTACATGGCAGCCCAGGAGAATCACCTGGATGTTGTTCGGTACCTGCTTGAAAACGGAGGGAACCAGAGCACTGCCACAGAGGTTTGTGTGATTCAAAGCGCTGCATGAAGTTTCCCTAGACCTCACACATGCAGGTTAACTTTCAAGCCTTTCAGCTCAAGCACAGAATTTGACTAACCTTTTCTATATGATAAGTAAACTGTAGCCAAATGTGTTTAAGGGAAAACAAACTGTTACTGTTTTCCATTCCTGCATTATCTTTTTTGCTGTTAAATGAAGTAAATGTTGCTGCAGAGAAAGCATTGAAAATGACCTGTGTGGTGAGGTGTAAGAGCAAATCTTTCATTTAGAATTGCCACTTATAGGTTTCAGGTGAAAACACATATTTTATAGTGCAAAAATTATAAAACTGCACTGTGTTTTATCATACAGAACAATATGTTGTTGGAAGCTTCAAGATTTGTTTTATAATATGTGGTCCTTGAAGTCCGTTATTGAAAAGCAGAATACACGTGTTGCTTTAAAAAAAATAAAATTACTTTTATTCAGTTCTGAAACAGAGAAACCAAACTCAAATTGTATTTCTAAAGAGGCACTTTTTTAACTGAACAAAATAGTGCATCGTTTGACCCGTGATGACTTGAAGTGATGGATATGAGCTAGTATTCTGTCTGGCAGTGAAAAAAAAAAGTGCCACCAGCTCTAATTTAGTCTCAGATTTCACGGACTGTACTAAATCAGGAAATCAATGATGAGCAAATCAGTGGAGACTAAAATAAAAACATTTGTTCAGCCGTCAAAGAACTGTACAGGTTCTAGCTGCGTGCAAGTGAAATGGATGACTGAAAAAGGATACATACAGCAGTTTGCTTTCAGTTAAATCCTTCGTAAAACTTGGAGTCATGAATTTGGCGTGAAACATACTATTACAGTCCATAAGAAGATACATGCTTACATCCCTTAATTAATTAATTAATTAATTAATGTAATAAATCACACTTACTGTACATGAGAAAACGTTACAGCATTCTGCTGATTGAAAATATTATAACTCCATAGTCTTTATTTCCCCTCAAGCCATGGTCTGATGGTTTATTTTTACAGCAGCACAAGAGCTAAAAAGTGCATTGACACTCAAAATGTGGGCTGCGTTATAGCCCTGATACATGTTTTTTATTACACTGCACAATGCACCAAAACCAGTACTACAAGAACATGACGCAACCAATCCACAACAGAGGAATTAATATTTAAAGCTGCACATTTTCACTGAGCGCCATTAATTCTGAAAGCCGATTAGCGTTGGTTCATTACTGATTATAGACCCATGAAAATCAAATGGACACAGTCATATATTCTCGTGTTTTTTTTCAATCTTATCTCAAGTCAGATGGAAATCTTCTCCTTATTGTTAACAATAATTAGCACTAACCAGGGCCTGTGGATTCAGTGCCCAAATTGGTGGCAGAACATCATTCTCCTAGTTACAAGAAGTAAATGCATATCATTCCCTTTAATAAAAGCAGTTCTTGGAAGTAGCTACCACCCTGATACAATGATGTGAGCATCAACCTGGCCCAGGACTAAAGATTACTTCATGGCCTCCTCCACTCCCTCCCTTTAAGGGGATGAGGTGGATTATGCTCTTTCCTTCCTCCATAAAAATAACTGAACCCTTAGTTATTTTTTTCTCACGTAAAGCATTATCCACCACACAATCACAGATGCCCAGCAAAAAGAAAACAAATAAGGAAGGCAAAGAAGAAAACCCCCCTAAACACCTCTCACACTTCTGTGTCATTGGTTCCAATGTGATACGATCATTGTAATCCCAACGACACCCTTTTCCTTTGTCTTAACAAATTCTTATTTGAGGGGCGAAGGGCAAATGCTGTTGACCAGTGATGTTCTGAGGCAGGTGGGCTGGCCAGTCTGTGTGTTGGCGCGCGCTGAGGCCTGCTTTCCTGCCCCCGGTCCTTGCTGCTCGGGCGGAGCTCTGCAAGGCTTGTGCCTAATGGCCGTGTGTAAATGTTTAGGATGGCTTCACCCCGCTGGCGATCGCGCTGCAGCAGGGCCACAATCAGGTGGTGTCCCTCCTCCTGGAGAATGACACCAAGGGAAAGGTGAGGCTGCCTGCCTTGCACATTGCTGCTCGCAAAGACGACACCAAGTCTGCTGCCCTGCTTTTGCAGAACGACCACAACGCCGATGTCCAGTCCAAGGTGAGTTCAAATTGAGAGCAGCCCCTCATCCCCACCCCCCTGAAGCACCTACCGCCTGCTGTACCCTTTATTACTGCCTTGGTTGGTCATTTGAGCAGTGGGAATTCGCCCTTAACCACTATCCACTAGGTCTTTACACTGTGTGTGTATCTTCCAAGCAACCCTTTCAAGGGCTGTGGCGTTTTTTAAATACAAGCAGGTCTTTATGAATTATTAGCTGTCCGAATGATGCTTAGTTTGGCATGACGTAGAAGTAGAAGCCTCTTCAGTTCTGCTTTCTAGTAATGTGAAATGGCCTCAAACTAATAATGTATCGATTATTTTGGGCATTAATATTAATTAGCTCTTGCTGTCTCTCAGTGCTGAGGTAAATATAGCTGTTTTTAAGAGGCTTCAAATTTCATAATTTGCATATATAAAGTCAAAGTTAGCAGCCAGAGATAACTGTTTCACACTTATTAAGATTCACCAGTGTGACATTACTTAACTGTGCCCATTTAAATGGTTTACTATGTATCTTTATATACTGTAGATGTATGTCTGTCACTGGTCAAAGTCAGCTGTGCCACACTGAGGAGATGTAATGAATAGTGAAACAGCTGCAGCCGCCTTTGACTTTTTATGTGCAAAAAGGCAGAAAAAAAGTTTGTTTTTTTCCTGTAGCTTTGTGATTGGACATGAGCTAATTAATATTCAAGCCATAATGCATTGTCATCTGTCTAAACTAAAAAAAACAGCTTTTATTACTTTGTTTTTCCATCCATATAAAATTTATCTAACTCCATTACCACACGGTAGCGTGGAAGAGTGGGCTGGCTGAACTGTGGGATATTGCACGCACCCAGTTTGTATTATCAGAGTATGGGGTGTGACTAGTGTGGAGTTCTCTCAGAACCTTCCCTCTATTATTAAAGTAGTCATTTTTTTTGTCACTCTATTATTGATAAACATTTTTTCAACTAAATTAAAACAACTTCACCATAATGTAGATGGTGCATAATATCAGTCCACTGATATTAAGATCAGTTATCTGATTTCATTATAATCTCTGTGGATAATTGTATTTATATATCGTAACTAAATCATGCATATATGTCATGTTTTTTTCCCTTCTAAGCTTTTATCACATTTGAAGCCTTTTCTTTCTCATGCACTGTATGCATAAGATAATGGTGATAACTTTCAAGTCACAGAAGTGGAAAATTTCCAAAGATAACACCACTCTACTGACACCACTGGAATGCCAGTGATGAGCCACTGCATTAATTTCTGTGTGTGATAACAAAATCTTCCCTTCCTTACTGTTGCTGCTCCAGATGATGGTTAATAGGACAACCGAGGTATATATAACAATATATTAATATATATAGAACGTGTTTGCCATAGAGAGTTTTTATTTAGGTATGCTAGGAACACTTTTTTTTTCAATTTTTCAGTGTTGCATGCTGTGCTTTTAGAATATGTCAGCAATTGTGTTTTTTGTTTTACATGCATGGCTGCTATTACTAGTTCTTTTCCCAGAACCTATACCCACCTGTTCTTTGTAAAATAGGCATTTTTTCTTCCTTTAAATTTTTTTTAGATTTTAAATACTGCAAATAGAGTTGGGTTTCTGGAGTTTTGTTGATGTTACAGATCATGCTCTGACTTACAGTATGTGCAGTTCAATGAAAAACATTATTTGAATAACAACATACCATGAAAACCCACTATTTTAAAGGCGAATCTGCAATCTTATTTCGATTAATGAAATAAATATTAGAAATATTTGCAGGTTGTGCTCAAGGCGATTTCATTGCCTTGCTCATTTTGCCAAAATTCTCCTTCGCATGCCACTAAATTTGTTTAATAATACTGTACAGTAGAGGTATTTCAGTCAAATAATAAACGAATCCTTTTTTATCACATTACTTATGATTTCAAAGAAAAAGAAATGAACATTTCCTAATTTGTGACACAACATACAAACATGCATTTGCTAAAACTTCAAACATCATTATTAATTTTGAGTTTGCAATGCATTGATCCAGAAGGTACTATTACAGAACATAAAGTAGCAGTGAAATGCATTTTTTGCCTACTGTATATACAGTAAATACTAATAGACTTAGTACACATTATGGCAGTGTTGCTACCTGCAGTGCTGGGATCTATAGCCCTGGGCCTGGAGAGCCCTGATGTCGGCAGTCATTTTGAATCATCTGTGTTTCTAAAGATTAGGAACACTTTACTGGACATGTTAAGGAACACGTTATTAACCAATTAACAGCTGGCCATAAGACCTAGTGGACAGCGGCTCTGCAGGATCATGGGTAGGGACTCTGTATAGAGATAAAATCCATGTTCAAAATGAAGGGACCCAAGTGGTACCACATAGACTGAAGAGGATGGGCGGGTATCTCATTTTAACAGTATACTTATCTCAAAAAAATATATCTCTTAATAAATCTTAATAACAATTAATCCCAGCAGAACATCAGACCTGGATGATGCACTTGCCAAAACTCAGTTTAAAATATTTAGTCCGTCATGGTGAGCATTCATTCACTCAGACTCAGGCATGAAAAGGGCCAGTCTCGATGTACAGTAAAAGAAATAAAGCACTGTGGACATGGGTGCAGAATCATGCACTTCAATAGGAATTAGTTGACAGCCAGAATGATGCTGACAATGCTAATCAGCATTGCAGACCTGGAAGCTAATCGCAAGGTAAAGTCAAGGACACCAAATAACCATTTAATCAATTTTAATCACTGCTACTTGAGTGAATTCATTCTCTCTTCATGTATCATGTATACAGAAGTGGTGGTTCATGTTGTATTGTATATACTGTGCTTGGAATAAAATACTATACAGCACTTGCAAGTGAATATGATTGCAGTGGACACTAATGCAGACTGTGAATTCGGGTATTTATTCTAGAGTGTGATGAGGAGGAAAATTGGGGAACATTAATGAGTGTGTAAACCAGGTCCAAATGTTGTATGATGTGTACATTCTTATAAAAAAACAGAAAATCTATGCACGGCATCTGTATTACTGGTACAATGCAGGAATACCCTAAACACATAATAGCACAGATGCCTGCACACAGAAAATTAAGTTTTGTTTATTGGAGATATGGTATTTTGAGATAAATACGTTATAATGACATGCACTCCAGACTAGTTTTACTCTATTATGGCACTTCCATAAATAATAGAACAATGTGCATAGAAATACAAATAAAAAACAAATATTAATTTGCCAGCTGTTCTAAAGTGGTATGACATCTCTAATTAGACAAATACATATGTTTGCATCAATAAAACTAATGGAAACAAAACATAACCTTTATACTTTATCACCTGAATGCAAAATAAAACATCTTTCTCTAAATGCTGGTATAGGTATTTTATTCTTTTTAACTAAATGTCTCTGCGTTAAATCTTTTCTGCTGTGAATGTAATCTAACAATGTTTCTCAATAAGTAGCAGTGTTATTAAATATCTGTATGACTTGCAAAAGCTGTTCATAAGAATACAGAAGGCAGTATGGGTCATCTATGAAAGGTACAGTAAATACCAGGTTAATATTAATAGTTTTAAGAATTATTCATAGATTGGACTGTATTATTTAACACTGTAAATGCAAATGTATCTGAATCAGATGTTTTTAGTACTCTTAAAGCATTTTGAGAAGAGACTGACAGCCTGACAGCATGTGTCCAGAATTTCTGTTGCATCATTGCCAGCATTAAATGTATAATTTTTTACCATTTCATAGTCACGATAATCTTCACAATTTTGTAAATAATGTTTTCATATTAAATCGGACCATGTCTAACAGAATGGAAAGGTAAGGCAAGCATTTCAAGTACTAAATTGCTCTGCAATATAAGTTTTCATATCCCTAACTTAATACATGATATGACGTATGGTGGCATAGTGCACTTATGTTTTGATTAAATGGTTAATTGGTTAATTTTAATTTCTTTTTTCCTTCTCCTGTATTTGTATTAACAAACCCTTGTGTATCCTTTCTGTAGATATTAGCTATTCATCAGTTCATTTTTTGTTTTTTTTATTCCATCATTACAGTACGTGTACAGACTGGATGTGTTTATTTTTCTAGGTTTACAGTGTGTTGCATGGGAGCGTTTATGTATGCGTTTGATTTCTAAACTCCTGGGTTTTCTCAGTTTTTCTTTTGAGAAGATTTTTGTTTTGGTTTTTATCCCGTGATGGTACATGTGATTGCTAAATTGCTGCATGAGGGGGAAAAGTGATTTTGAGTGGGAGTTTTCTGGAGCCAGCGCTAACAGGCTTTCCTCTTTGTTTTACAGAGTGGATTCACCCCCTTGCACATTGCGGCCCACTATGGGAATGTCAATGTTGCTACTCTTCTCCTGAACCGTGGAGCTGCAGTCGACTTCACGGCCAGGGTATGTCTCCGCCAACCTTGTGTGCCGTGTCCTTGAGCAGACGCCATACTCGGGCCTTGAGGGCATCAAACAGGGAAATTAACGAACGCGTCCATGAAGGAAAATGGCGTTTCAGGTTAAACTGTCAGTGGATAGTTCTTGGACAGTTTTACCTTGTGCTTGAAAAAAAAAAGAATTGTAGTTATTATGACTTTGAGAGCAGTCATTTAGAAAGCTCAAACTGGAAATCAGGTCGCTTTTAAGAAGTGGTCTTCTATTTGTCTGATCGAAAACATTTTCAATTTGTCATGTCCACTAACTCTGCAGGTGCCGGGATTTAGAACTAAAAAAATTATTATTTGCACACCAATTTAATACTAATTAATCTTAATACAGGGGAACACTGGTATTATGCCTGTACTCTAATTTTAATATAATTTAAATATGTATTTTTCTGAAGTACTTATATGGAGCTAAGCATATTAAAGAATAGTAATCAGTGTGCCATTTGTTGGAAGTTATGAAACATGAAAACCAGAAAAGAAATACAATTAAGGATGGCCTCTGACAACAACTCTTTTATTGCCCCGATCTGCTGTGAAATGCTTTTGGATTACACTTTAGGTTGGACAGGAGCCACACCTTGACATTTGCAAGGCACAACATCAATAATAACGATAACAATAATAATAACGTTCTTGGGCAGAAAGATGTCCACAGTATTATACTAGGCCAACGATGTAGATGCGTTGTGGTCTAATAGAGTCATCTTCTGAGCAGGTGACATTTTCTAAAATGTGCCTCTTGACCCTGCTGTGGAGAGACAGAGACTGTTTGTCTTGTAGAATGGCATCACACCCCTGCATGTTGCTTCCAAACGAGGGAACACTAACATGGTGCGTCTTCTTCTGGACCGAGGGGCGCAGATTGATGCCAAAACCCGGGTGAGTCTCCATTTCCTCTACAACAACAGTAATGAAATATAAGGAGAGTGAATTTTGTATTTCTTTTATTTTCCTCTGAAGTGTTATGTAATGTATTAGGACTATAATGTCTTCAGATATAGCAGAAAGGTGCATAATAATAATAATTCCTTAAACTTATATAGTGCTTTTCTGGACACTCGACTCAAAGCGTTTTACAGGTAATGGGGACTCCCCTCCAACACCACCAGTGTGATGATGCGACGGTAGCCATAGTGCGCCAGAACGCTCACCACACACCAGCTATCAGTGGGGAGTAGAACAGAATAATGAAGTCAATTCATAGATGGGGATTATTAGGAGGCCTTGGTTGGTAAGGGCCAATGGGAAATTTAGCAACAACTGTTAAGAAACCTCAACATGTCATGGTTTCTTTAGCCTTAGACAAAATTTCACGGAGAGCTATTAAAAGACTTTGAAAGAAAGGTGGAAACAAAATCATCAGTGCAGATGTGAAAGTACTAATACAGTAGAATCAGACCTGAATAGTTTCCGATAATGGCCATAAGTGTGGAATTCCTAATGTAAGATTCAGGCACTGATGACAAAAAGTAGATTTCAACGTTTGCCTCTATTTAGACTCATAGTCAGAATAGCACACAACTCTCATGCAGGGAGGTCATCTCCATAAAATAGTCTTCATTGCTTTACATTTTAGTGATGGTAATACTGTATATTTTATTCCTTCTCTTTGATCCACCACAACAGATGTGTTAATCACCTTCCCTAAACTTAATTGAATAGTCACTGTCAGGCTCGACTGCTGCACCTTAGTGATTGTGCTATGCAAGTCCCAGATATGAAATTATTTGTTTCATAACATTCTGTGTAGCAACAAATCCAGGCACATGTGGCTCCATGGCAAATGGCAGATAATTACCGTAGGCTTAAGCTTTAGCCTCTATATAATTCATCTATATTTGTTGAATTGTGCTTGGGATGTTTTTTCTTTTCTTGTGCTACAGGATGGACTCACACCTCTGCACTGTGCTGCTCGAAGTGGGCATGACCCCGCTGTGGAGCTGCTTTTGGAAAGAGGAGCACCTATGCTGGCAAGGACAAAGGTATCCTGTACATAGAGACTTCTTACAGTTTCTGCCTCTGTAAATGAATGGCTCCTGAAATCCTCTGCTTCTTCTGGGGGATTTAGGATTACACACAACTGTCACGTCCTCTGCAGCCAGAGGGCGCTCCTTCTCTGTCCTGTCCCTAGTTTCCGGTCTGCTGTCCTTCCTGTCCCTCTCTTTCCCTTGGGCTATATATTTCCGGGTCTTGCACTCTGTCCTTGCTCAGCATTGACGTTCGGATGTCCTGAGACCCGCCTATCACCAGGGCGCCCCACGTCCGCTCCCTGAGGGCATAGGTTTCTATACGGCATTCCTGAACTCTTTGCACTAATGAGCCCGGGCCTTTTTCCCGTCTCGCCGCTACGCATATGGGTCTTTTTCCGCTCTCCTGCTCCCCACGGTAAGTCCTTTTGGACGTCCGTGACAACAACGTGCAGGTTTTTTTTTATTATGCTCCACAGGTCTGTATTTTTCAGTTTATTGTCTGAGGATGAACTTTCAGCAAACCATTTTAATGATTTTCTCATTGTTTGTTCTTACAGAATATGATCTCTTGTTAAGTCCTGAGAAAGCTCTGTGAAGTACTGCTGCATGCGTGAATCATGCAGTTCTGAATTCCCATTTAAAGCCAGATGGAAATCACTGTACATTCTCTATGTTTGAATCAGAATCACTAAAAATGAATCTGGTAAATTTAGTCAAGGCAAGCAACCACAGCCAAAATCCAAAACAGGCCTAGCGAAATAATTTGCATATTAACATTTATTCATAATTCATGACAATTGTTATGTTCTTCTGTTCTTGGACTCTTAAATGCTCATGTTTCATATAACTCCTATTTTAAGGGGCAAATCTTAATATTATTAATGTTAAAATAATCACAAATACTTGTACTATGTACTGTATGTCATGTTGATTCAATGTTAGATAGGATATAGTATAAACTGTATAATATACATACTGTATACGGTAGACAGTGTTGTATGCTCTCTAATGTCTAAAACACCCAGAGCTTTTCAAAGAAACTTCTGTGTGACAGTTCATTCCTTCCATATAAACCATAAAAAGTATATTGATATTGAAGTACTTTAAGAAGCACACATTCTTAATTTTCACGTCTTATATGTTTAATAAAGTATCTGTAATTAACATTTTTATCACAAGAATTGTGAATATACCATACTAGAATGTAGATTAATGTTATTTATTCTTCAGTGTGATACAACAATAACGAAGGAACGTTATACAGTAGCTGTATGTTACTTAAATCAGAAATAAGAGCAGCAGGATCTGATACTCATATGTTTGTCTTACGTGTTTCCCAACCCTATCCCCATGGAAATGTCAGACAAAAAGGAAAGATGTGTTTGTATATGTGTATATATGATTTTTTTAATAACTTAGATGTTATTAAACATATCAGTGACAATGCATATGAGTAAGCAGTAACAACTGTTAAGAAACCTCTCTCATAGAAATAAAAAACACTGAAACTTCTACAACGTGACATTTTTCTCTTTGGTTTAGGAAGCTTCTAATATACTGAACAATGATGAGAAATACATCCAGTAATAAAGTAACTGTTACAAAGTACAGGTATTGTTTTTGAATGAATATTGCTGTAAAGAGTGTTAAATTAAAAAGGCAGTGAACTCATCCTTAAGCTCTGTGGAATTTTACCTTCACATATTACATTAGGTCACTAGTAAAGCGGAGAAAACACAGTTTTTTTTTTCTTTTACATAAAATTCTTGGTAAACAAAGCTGACAATGCTCTAAAAGTCGCCTTCCAGTCCCAGCTTGTGCAGTTATTGGGTATTTCATCCTGGCCTGTAATTTGTTTAGCACTGCGACTGATCTAGAGAGGTGTAAGGATCGTCTTTTTTTAAAACCCCGCGTCCTTCCCCACAGAACGGTCTGTCTCCTCTGCACATGTCTGCCCAAGGCGACCACGTTGAGTGTGTCAAACACCTGCTGCAGCACAAGGCCCCCGTCGATGACGTCACCCTGGACTACTTGACGGCTCTCCATGTTGCGGCTCACTGTGGCCACTACCGCGTCACCAAACTGCTTCTGGACAAGAGGGCCAACCCCAATGCTCGAGCTCTGGTATGTCTCCCCATCATATTTCTTCCACAGACACCTTCAAGACCAGTTACTGCCTAATTAGCACCAGGAAGACAGAAGAAGAACCTATTCATTAGGAAGATACCTCAGCTTGTTTGTCGGGAAGTAAGAACACTTTGAAAGTGTCATTACTCTGTGGATTTGTATCAAGCTTCAGTTACCAAGTTAACTGTCACTTCACACATTATAAAATATGAATTCACGTGTGTTTTCCCTGCTGCACTCCCTTGAAGTAGGGAAGCCCAGAGAACAACGCTGAATTTCTTTGCTCGCGCGTGATATGACAACGGGGCATGCCTGAGTGACTGAGTGACGTGATTGGTGCTTGCTCTTCATTTTTATTGTGTCCCGCGCAGAATGGTTTCACCCCCCTGCACATTGCGTGCAAGAAGAATCGAGTCAAGGTCATGGAGCTACTTGTAAAATACGGGGCATCCATTCAAGCCATAACAGAGGTATAACATTCTGGTAGTTGAAAATATATACAAAAAACTGTTTGAAATGGAGCTTACCTGTGTCAAATACAGCATTATAAAACATCTTTTTTTTTCCCCACTCAGTCTGGCCTTACACCAATACATGTGGCTGCATTCATGGGCCACCTGAACATAGTCCTCCTGCTTCTCCAGAATGGAGCTTCGCCGGATGTCAGCAACATTGTGAGTGCCGCATGAGCTGAACTACTTCTCTTGCGTATAGTGCTGAAATTTTTCAATAGATGTACAACAGACAATAGTTGACACTCCCAACATCATCCAGCCTAAAATAAGCTGCTAAGGAAGATGTACTGTAAGCATACAAGCTGGAATTATCATTCCCTCGTGTTTCTTGTTTTTATCCGCAGTATTCTTTTAAAAAGAGAAGTTTACATATAGATAACAGACATGTAATTAAAAAAACAGGTACATTACTTACTGTGGTTAAAGTATTTATATGTAAATACATGTATTTTCAAAATAACACACATCTACAGGTTGATTACATTGTTAATACACTGAAATTAGTGTACCTGTATTTTCAAGACAAGATGATTATGATACACACTATACAATTAAAGGCTGGAGCCCACAAAACAAAGTCTGATTGGGATGCAGTATTTATATCCTGATTAAGGACTGGGAGGTTGGTTATTTTAATATATTAGGGTCCTTGAGACATTCTGTTTCTGCACTTTGTCAAAATTAATTACAAGTCTTAAGTTTGTCAGGAAACAATACTTCACTGCAAGTCAAGTAGCTGTAATTAAATGTGAATACAAATATTTTTTCCTGCAAAAAACATGAATTGGCAGAACCAGGGTACAATGTTATGTTAACATTTCATTGTTAACATAATACTGAAATTAAATTAAAAAATTATATATGATGAGTAAACAAACAATATTTAAATGAATGAATGTAACCAGAAGCAGCTCTAGAGAATATCAGTCTGCACCCAACCTTTTACAGTAGTTTTCTACTTGTAGTTAGATCTGCCAGTACAATGGCATCATGGCAATCATTACTGAGTAAGCTCAAAAAGCCTGTCTGGTCATGATGGATTAGACAAGACATGTACAGTATGTTTCCTTTTGTTTAGAAGGAACCTTTGCAGATAATTTCCTACTGTATCTTTGTTTACAGTCCAGTGATCACAGGCTATAGATAGAGCACAGTTGTGGACCTTTTTTTAAGAATAGGAAGCAGATTAGAGTTTAAATCTCTATTAAAAAGAGTCTCAGAAGAAAAACACAAATTCATATTAAAAGGCCTATCCAACCGTACATGCTCATTACTCTTATTTTATATCCTGCCCTTGTCTTACTTTATCAATTAAATAATGACTTTTTGTCCATGGTTAAAAGACCTGTGCAAATTCATTTTAACAGAGAAAATAGTTTCCAAAGTTAGCTGAACAAAGTAAAAAGAAAGTTGTAACAGTGGAGCTGTACGAAATGCGCCGACTGTGCTGTGCTGGGGAAAAATAACTTATGGTACCTGCTCTTCCAGCGAGGGGAGACAGCTCTTCACATGGCTGCCCGTGCAGGACAGGTGGAAGTTGTGCGCTGCTTGTTGAGAAACGGCGCGCTCGTGGATGCCAGAGCCAGGGTAAGGCATTGGCATTCGGTTTGTGTCACGTGCTGCGATCATAATAACGTGCTCTCAAGTACAGAGTGATCTGAAACCTGTTGCTTGTGTGTTGTGTTCATCAAAAAATAATAATAGTATGTGGAATCAATTTTTTGTATTCCATTTAAATATTTCGAGTTCTAAAAAGTAAAATTAAACAAGGGGTGAGATACAATACTTTAATAAAGCATATGGATAAACTTTGATTTTTATTCCTCTATCATTTCAAATTCAGATTTATATACTCTTGATTGACAACGCTACAGTGTAAGAACTTCTTTACCCACTGTTTGTGTTTGACTAAAATTTTGTTCAGTAATTGATAACTAAAGACAGGAACAATTTAACTTCAGAACAGATCTGCCGTCTAGAGGCGGTAATAATATTGTGGTGAACTGAAAAACAGTAAATGGAGTCTCTTGACCTCCACAATTAAAAAAAAAAAACATCAATCTGAGAAATTAAGCATGAACATGAAATGCAGTTATGTCTCACAAAGGCGTGCTTTTCTTTTCAAACAAAGTGTTCATTCGTGCCATATAAATGAGCAATTTCCTTTCAGAATGCATAATAAAATACTTTAAATACTTGACTGGTTTGCTCATGAATTAAAGCATTATGACCCTCTCTGACTAGATCTCAATGTACTGTACATGTTTTAAAACTCTTAACTCGTGCATTAGCCCTGACTGCCATCTATCTTATGTGGTGTATTCTGCAGCATTATCATGCTGTATATTTTGGATTCATTCCTCAAGTGTATTTTGAAAAGCTCCTCCTTCTTAGTGGTGCTCCAGTTCAAGTCAGTGACAAGTCAGATTTCCATTCCATTCGATTTAACGAATTGCTTTTCCAGGAGGAGCAGACTCCTCTTCACATTGCATCCCGCCTGGGCAAAACCGAGATTGTGCAGCTGTTGCTGCAGCATATGGCCCACCCTGATGCTGCCACCACAAATGGCTACACTCCTCTCCACATCTCTGCCAGAGAAGGACAGGTTGATGTGGCCTCAGTTCTCCTGGAGGCTGGGGCCTCACATTCCCTTGCCACAAAGGTAAATCCCCCAATTCCCATTTTCTTCAGTGCAGTTTTAGGAAAAATGCTGTATATATCAAGGCCTTCGCCTTTCTTCTGGCATTAGAGGTAATCCTCTAATTCATCCAAAAGTGGCTTGGAAAGCATGAAATATGCTGTATAGCACCCTCTGGTGAGAAAAAAGGCAACTTGTCATCTTCATGTCACTACAGGAAATCCTCTGGCAGAATTGGAAAGCTCCTGTTGTAGAGTGAATAAAGATGTATTCCTGCAGGAGAAATTCCTTGTGTGCAGTGGAACATGAAATAAAGTACTCTTGTCTAACTGGAAAGGTCGTTTTTCACACATTTGTCTCAGTTGACTGGTAGTACCTATTTTGAAAGAAACGTGTATCAAGATCAGTTGACAGCTCTATGGATTTGAGCCATTGAAACGAGTTTGAAATTCAAGACAAATCTAATCGTGTGTCAACATTCGAGAAAAAATATACCTGAAGCACACAGTAAACACAAGGTTTTACATGGCAAGTCTTAGTGCAGTATTTCTACATCATTAGAACAACTGGAATTTGGTTTGCGTTTAAAATGATCTCGATTAAGTAGAGAACACAGTCAAATGGTGTCTCCGTTCCTAATTTGCCAATTTTATTTATTGTAGGAGGCAGAAAAGTAGTCCGGTTCTGTGTTTCCCTTTGATAAGACAATAATTGTCTGCTGTGGATATTTTACAGAAAGGATTCACTCCATTACATGTGGCTGCCAAATATGGAAGCCTGGATGTGGCAAAACTCCTTCTTCAGCGCAGAGCTCCCCCTGACTCTGCTGGCAAGGTAAGCAAGCTGTTCCGCTGATCAGCACCTTTGATAGAGAAAGAGAACCTTCAGGACAACCAGATTCCCCTCGACTACACAGAACCCATTCCTTAGAGTTCTAGAGTGTCAACAGAAGTGACCTTGATGACTCAACCTATAAAAAACTATCCTTTTCAAGTCCATTCAAACACTGTACTTGTGTTTCATAAAGTGAGTATAATTAAAACTAGCAATAATCTTAACACTATACCATAGAGTGAAATGCCCATGGAGTTTAAAGGATTGGTTCAGTCACATTGGTTCAGTAACAAACTACCGTACAATATACTGTATGCAGTTCTTCTGTTATTTAAATTTTCATGAAGAGCCTTGAATCTCATTTACTGTAGAAAGCAGTGCTAAAACTCAAAGCACTAACAGCCATTACCTACAAATGAGAAAGCACTGGTTGATTTATGTCCTTGTTTTGAGATGAGGAATTAAGTTCATAAAGGGACAATCAATGAGATACTGTAACAAAGCACACAGCATATCCATGGTTGAGCATAATCAATTTTCAAAATGGAACCACATCTCCAAAGAATTCTGCCTGCCAGCAAGACAGGCATAAAGCTTTATTCTCAGCTATATACAGAATAGCACAGCTGTGTGACAGAATAAAGGAAGTAGCAAATTATCTCAAGTTGCATTGCTTTGAACTGCTTTATAAATATTTCCTAAAACAGTTGATCTCAAATTATATTGTTTCATACTATAGCTGTCCTTTTCTTAATCCCTGTGTTTGCTACTTTAAGCTTCACTTGAATAATGTGGTAACTCAGTTCCTATGAGTAGTTCTACACAAGATAATCAAAATGTTAATTTCCAAAGTTAAATTTCATTTTTCGAAAGATGTGTCCTCCCATGTGACTGTTTAAGGTTACTAAACAGGTTATGGTTAGTTTTATGTTAAGGTACATCATTTTCGTGAAAACACCTCTGATGTGTGTTTGAGAGTTAATCAATATTTTTTTGTATTGAGGCTATGTTGACAGCCAGAATTCCGGTAAGCACAGTTTTAGTCCAGCTAATTTTTCCTAATTCTTGGATCTTTTTTTATCGTCTTTTTTAATTCGAGTCAATAATATGAACAATAAAATTTCTTCTTCTTTTTCAATTAATAAGGAACCAAAAAATAAACCCACTGCAGCTTGCATATTAAATTAAACATTTAACATTTAATGTGCATTTCCCCCCATAACAAAGCTTAGTTCTTTTTTTGTTTTCTGTTATTATTTGCCTAACTGCAGCTTAAGTCCTGCTAACAGCAATTAATGCATTTGCACTTAAAACCTCCTTACAGAACGGCCTCACCCCTCTTCATGTTGCTGCTCACTATGATAACCAGAAGGTGGCACTCCTGCTACTGGACAAAGGGGCGTCTCCCCATGCAACAGCAAAGGTGAGACTCTGAAACAGGCAAAGAGGACATACCTCGGTCAAAAGCACTTGGTCTTAGGAATCATTTTTATGTTCCACTGAGCAATATACTGACGCACAAAAGAAAGACAACACTCAAGTCTGATGGATTTAAATTCAATGTTTTAAACATGCTGTAGGTACAGTATTAAACAAAATCGCATATTTTATGAAACATAAACATATATAGATTTTCAGACACTTGTAAAACATCACAAAATTACTATCAGGTATGCTAAACATTAATACAATCCTGGCAGCACTGATACTTAGACCGGATCACAGTTGGTCACAGTTGTCTTCTACTGATGGCACCGGCGAGTTGGTCACATGGATGTTCTATGGGACTTTGTCCGGGAAAAAATCAAAACAAGATCTGAACACTATTTTCTTGAAGACATGCCATCACAATTGTAGTACTGTGGTCTCTCATTTTCCTGATGGAAGGACTTCCATATTGGCTTGCAGAACTGGGAAAACCCCTGCTGATTCAAGGACTTTGTCACTATCTCTGAGCCATGAGGGTCTGCCTTCAGTGTGTACCTAAAGTTATGCTAAAAGAGATTACTCCCCGAGAGTTACTCACCCACTCTTTAACATAAAGAGTGATGAGAGTCTCACGGAAGCCATTTTTTTAAGTTTATACCTTGCTTTTCTTCAAGAAACAGCTAGTTTAGGTTTAGATCAATTAATTACTACCAACCAAAAAAACTACAAAAGCTACAGTAAATAGCTTACCCTCATTTGTGATTTTTGTTATATTCTTGTGTCATTCTGTTTATACATGGGTTATTCTCTCCTGGAATATTTATTGTGCAGTAGCCACTGCACCCTCATAACTATACAGATGGATCTGAATGTTGTGGAAGTCCTGGGCTAGTGACCCTCTACTTTCCAGGACATGGCCTGTCTTTTACAGTCAGTGTTCTGGTCTCTCTATACTAGACTGCAGATTATTAAAACAGATCTCTTCTGTGGGGAAAGTATCTCACAAATAGGCAGCCAGGAAATCTTCAATAGCAACCAGGAGATCTTCATTACTCAATGAAAGACATACAGTAGTTGTATTTGTGGCTGTTCTTGTGTTAATTGACATTGTCCTTTTGAATGGCTGTTGTATACAGATTCTTAGTGAGCTCACTTTGACCATTATAACTCAACTCAACTACAAAACACGATGCACCTTGGATTTTTTGTAAATTAAATGACTTGAGCTCATTATTAAGCACCTTGTATACGGAGGTCATTGGCTTTCAGAAGATAAAGTAGGTCTAGTCAATACCTGGGTAGGAGACTTTCAAGGATAAGTTGTTGCTTTTATTAGTGTTAGTGGTATGGTAGACCAATGCTGTAGCTTGACCCTCTTCCCTCTGGAGCAGATTTATCAAACCCATGTGACAGGAGATACCGTGCTATAAGAGGTGCCATCCTTTGGATGAAACAGGTCATGGCCATATTTGTAAGAGTAGGTGTTCCGACCCTGGTGTCCTACAAATTCCACTTTACACTTACCCAGCTTAGCTTATCTTAAGTTCCTCCTAAGTTCAAGTGAGTTACAGTCTTAATTCCCTACCTGATTTGTTTTATAGATTGCTTCTGACACACAGTGGCTGCCATCTGTCATACAGTATATGTGCTACATGTCACAGTGGTATATAGTATAAATGAAAGACATTATTATGACAAACTGATGTAAAATTTTGACTGTTGCATTTTCATTGTACATCAGTATATATTTTACATTTAAAAGTCAAATGAATACATAAAAGGTTTGCAACCCCCTTAGATAAATTTTACTTCCAAAGCTACAGTGTTGCAAAATTCAGAGCAATTACAGCAGCTTAATGATCTAAAATGTCCCATTGAAATGACTTATTACAGTCTTCCACCCACTTATAAAAGACTGGGCCTTTGGAGACTGAAGACTGAAGTTGCAAAAGTTTCTCAGCGTATAATTATTTTTTTACTTTGCACAAGTCATCTGTTTAACAGATTACAAATATATTACCAGTTCATTTAAGGACATTTTTTTCTTGTGAATTATACTGTTTCTTTGCAATCAAAATGCTGTAGTCAGACAATTAATTTAAAGATCAGGATGTGTTATACAGTCCTCGCCCTTTTTCTGGTATTCCAGGTTACTTAAAAAATGAATGAATGGATAATGAAGAGTATTACATTTACATACTTTTAAAATAGTAGCAAGTGTGTTGAAGGGTTTGTTGCATACTATTTTGTAAATAAGGTGTCTGAAGCTCCTTCTCTGGTTTATACGTTTTGCCTCTCAAATCACAGAATGGTTACACTCCACTGCATATTGCTGCCAAGAAGAATCAGATGGACATTGCCTCAACTCTGCTGCAGTATGGGGCAGAGACAAACATCGTGACCAAACAGGGAGTCACCCCTCTACACCTCGCCTCACAGGAAGGACACACTGAAATGGTGACTTTACTGCTGAAGAAAGGGACCAATGTTAATGTGCCTACAAAGGTAAGGGACAAAGGAAAAACCATCCATACCCACCCTTTAATATAAATATTTTCAGTATTTTATGGATAGCGACCTACCTAAACCACAGTAAAAAGCTGCAAAAAATTGCAGTGCAATTGCAGACAAAGTAAAAAATCACAGGATAGCAATTACTATATACATCTTCTATGTTGAAATGTTGGTAATATACCACAACCATTTGTCTTTGTTCAAGAGTGCAATGAGAATGTAAAAAAAAACAATGAATATAAATGATAAAACACATATAGCATTTTCTACATGGCCTGAAGAGCTTTAAAGTAACTACACATTCATACAAGACACAAATTCCTTGGTGTCTTTTAGCAGATGTGCTAAACCTGGGATGTTTTCATATTATAGTCTTCTAACCCATAATTATACAGTCTTTTCTAGTGTTCCTCACTCAAGAATACCTTGATGACATAGATAGATACTTTATTGATCCCGTGAGGGAAATTGCAGTGCAACAGCAGCTTAGCACAGTCAGCACAGCACAGTTTAATGAAATGATACAATAATACAATACTGTACAATACAGTCAGTGAGAAGTGCAGTAAAAAGTAAAAAATGGATTATACAGAGTTGCTCACAGTTCAAAATATACAAAAACAGACCCGAAAGTACAGTACACAAAGTTGTATTGCACATTATAAATCCATTGCACAAATCCCTAGCATACAGTATATTGCACAAAAAACAGTTGTAAACAGGAAAACAGATGTAAGCAGTCCATGTCCATGATGGCCATTAATTTGGACACCATTCTCCTCTCAGCCACTACCTCCAAGGGGTCCAGATCAGACCCAATGACAGAACTTGCTCTTTTGATGAGCTTGTTCAGCCTGTTAGCATCCCCTGCTCTAATCCCAGAGCACCAGCACACCACTGCGTAAAAAATGGCACTCGCTACAACCGACTGATAGAACATATGAAACATCTTACTATACATATTGAAGGACCTGAGCCTCCTCAAGAAGTAAAGTCGGCTCTGACCCTTCATGTAGATGGTCTCAGTGTTCTTAGACCATTCCAGTGTATTGTCGATGTGTAGTCCCAGGTTCTTGTATGAGTCCACTATCTCCACACCACTCATATGGATGCAGTCCGGAGTAGGCTGGACCCTCTTCCTCCTGAAATCTATCACCAGCTCCTTCATCTTTGCCATGTTCAGTTGCAGATGGTTCTCAAGCTGTTGACCAGCAATCAACTAGTATTTTACATTTCATGTGAAATATATTAGAATCTGCTTCTTGTTTTGCATTTTCATGTCAGTACTGGTTTACTGTACATATGTGTGATCTAACTGCAGGAAAGGGGAAATGAAGTGTACTTTAATTTACCTTGCTGAAGGGTTTAGTGATTTTGTCATTCAGAGCATTGATCTTTTTTACTGGACAATATAAGGCAATACAGAAGGTATTGGAACTTGGGCAGTGTAGCACTGTGGTCTCTAACATTGAGTCCATTCTGCCAGAATGCATTACATTACTATTAATCTCCCTTTAAAAAAAAGTGTTAATACAATATCTGTTTCCTTGACTTGACTGCCATTTTCTGAAAACTTGTACAGAGCGGACTGACATCTCTCCACCTCGCAGCCCAAGAAGACAAGGTTAATGTAGCTGAGATTTTGGCAAAACATGACGCAAATCTTGATGCGCAAACAAAGGTATCATATCTAGTTTATAATTACCATTACTATAGAACTCTCAGTGTTTCAAGTAGTACTGGTTTTGTACTTGAAAAACAAGTCCCTGTCGTTTCTTTGTTTTTAAAAATATTAAAAATAATTTTCTTTTTAATATTGATGTTTACCTACTGTATATTGATAATGTTTGCTGTTTAATCAATCAAATTTAATTAATCAAAATTCACTGTTACAATGGCTAGTACAATAAAATAATTAAATCCTTTTTTTCTCATATTGTACCATTTTCATTCTCTCCCATCATCTCTCTCGCAGCTTGGCTATACTCCATTAATTGTAGCCTGTCACTATGGCAGCATCAAGATGGTGAACTTCCTTTTGCAGCATAATGCAAATGTCAATGCTAAAACTAAGGTAACACAATTATACTGATTTTATATATGACTGTATTCTCCTTTGTGCAAATAGAATTTGAAGAGATTCAAATAGAGGCAATAACATTTCTAATTACACTGAAATAATTGGTATTTTTATATGCATTATTGATTTTTTATGCTGTATTTATTTTCTGAGCAGAAGTACCTACTGAATGTTTCTCATTGGTATGCTGTGGCACAATACAGTACTAGACTCACTGAAATTTTCAACACTATTTTCAACATTAACCATTTACAGTATTTGGTTCTAGAATATTCTGTAGTATTTGCTCTGAAAACACACAGATAACCAGAGAGATGCATAAAAATCTTTAATACAGTATAAAATGCAATGGTCTGCACCTTAACAGCAGTAAAACATTATGTCACTTCTAACTGCTTAGAGTTGAAATGTTTTTCTTTTTCTTTTCTAATTTCTGCTCTCTCAGTTTAGAATTCACAAATGAACTCATCACTTCAGTCATGTTACAAAAACAGAAGATGATGAGTAACATGGGTATAGCCAGTTCTGTTCTGATGGTTTTTTCTCATTATTTTTGTCAACCTTCCTCAGAATGGCTACACTCCACTCCATCAGGCTGCCCAGCAAGGACACACTCACATTATTAATGTGCTTCTGCAGAATGGGGCCAAGCCTAATGCCACGACTGTGGTGAGTGTGGTTTTTTTTGCAAAGTGTATCCAAACAACAATTTCGTGATCAGCAAAGAAAATTCAGATCCAGAGGACACAGACCGACCTGTCGTCTGTCTGTGCAGGTCGCTTAGGGCAGAACATGCCTTAACAGTTTCAGAGGTGGTTGGAACAAAGTATATACAATGATAGGGAAGCAGATTTGTAGGGTTTCTCAAAGGAGTAGAAGGGACCCTAGAACCCTAAGCTAAAGGCATCGAAAGAAGTTTGGTTTGCCAAGTGTCTTCCTCACACTTTTTACCTTTCTTATGTTCAGAAGTTGCTAATTTCAAAAGGTGACTTGGTTTCCACAGGATTTATGCTATCATGCATTCAAAAAGAAGACCATCTTACAATTAGATTTTCTTGCCGTAGTTAGAAAGAGAGAAAGCTCCCTTAAAAACTGGCCTTCACGTATTTGTATTAGTACTGGAATTGATAATATTAGTACTTAGTAATAACTAGTATTACTATCTGGAACAACATCTCCAACAAACTGTTCCACTACCATACCAAAATGTGTAAAATAATATGTAAAAGAGAGGTCAATGGACCATTTCAGAAATCACTGCCCAAGAGGATGTTTGTTGGCTTTAAACTGACTTAAAAACCTGGACAGGAAGAAGCAGAGTTCTTATTTAAACAACACATAATAAAATCCTTCTTGGTGTATAGTAATGTGAATTAATAAAAACATACAGGTAACTGTCAATAAATCATCTGTTTTTACCAGTTATTTCTAATGATATTGGTTAACAGCAATGCCATTATGAGCACTACGATCGGAGACAGTTCTTAATTTAGATATGATGACTTGTATTTTGCTTTCCTTTTAAGTGCTGCGGATTTGTTTTCTGTGCGGGGCAGGCACTGCAGTTCTGAGCTGTGACTCCTGTGTGCCATCTTTAAGCTTTCCCTGCTCTTTCTTCAGAACGGCAATACAGCCCTTGCGATAGCGAGGCGATTGGGATACATCTCCGTGGTGGACACGCTGAAGGTCGTCACAGAGGAGGTCATCACCACCACCACAGTGAGTACGGTTGCCCTATCTTCGGTTCCAATTCAGTTTACATTCATGGTCTATTTGGATATGCATTGAATAAAAAATATAACTTTACTGTTTTAGTACATTTACCGGTGCATCTGGTACTGTTTGGCCTGCCATGAAGATACAGTAATGCTTGCAGCATGTCAAATGAAGTGGAGGAATTCAGGTGGATCTGTGACATTAACATGTGTGAGATACTGTGCTAGTGGAATCAGTGTACAGTATACCGAACCCCCATGGGCCTGTGTTGTGCACAGTATCCACTGTGATCTTGAATTGATTTGCATTCATTTTGAGAGGTTTTTTTATGGCAGTTCTTATTTCATGGAGAGGACTCTTTGTGTGCCCCAGTTGTGTGGTGTGTCATCTTGAGCATCAGTCATGCCATTACTGATTGTTAAGGAAAGGCCTGAGAATAAGTACTAAACTTCAGTATGATCCATTACAAACCTTACTTTTCTCTCCTGTTGCTGTCTGATCAGACTCATTTCTGTCCTATTTAGAGTATGGATTTTTAATTTTTTCCCTTTCTGTTATCTCCCATAAAATGGCACCCCACAAAAAGAAAAGATAGGCAACTCAATAATTTCAATGTGACAATGGTAGGGTCCAAGGGGGCAGAGCTATTCTGTGCCTATTTAGGAGGCTCTTTCGCTAGGTCAAGGGAGAGTTAGGGTTTGGGCCTAAGTGTGGTGGAACTACTGACTTGTAACTCTTGGAGGAAGCATTTGTGTCTGTTTTGTTGTTTTTTTGCACTACATATAATTGCTTTGTTGGGTTGTGGGGCGCGCTGTCCAAATAAACCACCACTTTTGCATCTAAGTGCTATTGTGGCTGAGCCAGCATTTTATTTAAAAGAACTCACTTGGGCACCCCTCCAGCCCTCCCTGTGACAACAGTACATCCTAGCATGCATATGCAAAATTAAACATAAATATGATTTGATGTAATACTGTTACATAACAGTTAATACCGTGGCCAACTTCACCATGAGACCTCACCTGTCCATGCTAATAGTGAGTTTAGTTTTGAGGGAGGCTGGCCCTTGCAAACATGGTCAAACACTGAGGTGTGTGGCACAATTTCTGTGCGCAAAGAAATGTGCAATTCATTGCCAACACATGTAGGTGTATTAACACCAGTTGATGTCACGAGTTTAGTGTGATACAGTCTTCTGTTCAATTAAATAGGATGGACAGACTCCAGCATAAGCCAGAAAACTTTGGGCATTTCATTCCTCAGTGTTAAAAAAATAATAAAACTGATAAAAAAGCTGACACTTAAAACATTATATGGTGCAGTGGTGATCTAGAGCAGGATGAACTGAGACTCAAGCACAAATCGGAAAACATGGCTTTTCATCTCGCAGTTTTCTAATTCTGCATTGTTTCTGCTGCCAGACGGTGACTGAGAAACACAAACTGAATGTACCTGAGACCATGACTGAGGTGCTGGATGTATCAGATGAGGAAGGTGAGCCACTCTGTGATATACAGTGTCATGCACTTTTTGTAATTTTAGCAGCATATGCTTTTCTGCTTCTTTCGTAGTTTCTGTAAATTAAAATTCTATACAATTTATTCCTTCAGACTCAGCATTCAAAAATGATTAACGTTTTGCTTTGAAAAATGCCACAGCAAAATAAAAATGATAAACAAACTCCCACAGGGCAGTATGTGTTGCAGTGCACTGTAGCAATCGTAGCGTTATAAGAGGAGTCTGCGTTTTTTCATGATGCTCTTTTTTATATTGATCAGTGTGTAATTTTTCCTTCACAGCACATAATCTTTTAAAACAGGGTGAGATGACTAAAATAAAGAGTATTACGAAAACAAAGTAGGAAAATTCATAGAAGACATTTGAAATCTCAGCATCTTTTGTTCCTTAAAAAGTAAATTGTCTTATTAAGAAGTATATTTTTTATTGATCAATGTTTTTTATACATTCCACAAATTTGCTGCTCAGTTTTTCCCATGGAGCACTTAAAGGTTCTTTTTTTAGAAAATAAAGTTCTTTTCCTTACACCCTTTAATATGCAATGTATATCCTACAGTGCGTAGGTACTATGATGATGAGCAGTTCACTGATGGTGAATCGATCGACTTGGAAGGTACACAGACTTGCTGTGACTATGACTCTTCTACAGAAACCAATAGCCTGTTCTATAACTAATCTAACAGCATGATTTCTTTTGTTGTGAATTAAATACTCAACATTGAGAGTGCTCTCATCTCTGTTGTCCTCCGAAGAAATGTTACGTGCAATGGCACACCCATTTTTTGTCAGATGACGCTGCATGACGCTGGTTGTCTGGACTTGAATCTTCAAGCTTCTTCTCAGTTTGCCATACAACAGTTTGCAAACGACTGTAGTGAGAGTTATTAGAGATCCTGTTGGTGCACTGGGGAACTTGCTTTATAAAAATAATAATTTACTTTGGTAGGTGTCTCTGGTAGGCACGAGTTTTGTGTAGTTTTGTTAATGTTTGTATAGGTGCTTATTTCCTTCCTGTATTACAAGCATTGTTGTGCTGAGCCAAGTTCATTAACGACTGGGGATTTCAAATTGGGTGGGTATACAGTAAAACATAACTGACCATTCCATTTTTAAATGAATGTTTAATAAAGTGGATTTTTGAAAACAGAAGTGATGCAGTACTGCAAGAGATGTATTTGATGGTTATATTAAATTATATATATATATTGTATATTAAAAAAAATGAGTTTGGGTCCATTGTAAGTGTAAATTCTGACCAAATGTGGATTGTGCTCCACAGTAGTTTTGAAGACTATATATATAAAAAAAAACACTACCACAGCGAAATAGCCAAGATGCAATATAATTTAGCAATTGTTACACATAAAAGCTTTTATCGGTTTGGAGTTGATTCTGTACAGTCTAAATAAAGTCCTGCTTTAAAGTATCATGACTGTAAGCTCAGAATGCAACAAAATGTGGAACAAACAGGGGGGTGAACACTTTTTTAAGCCACTACTGTATATGCATGCTAGCAGCCAGTCAACTTGGCAAATTTTTTAAAGCTGCATGAAAAAATGTTTTCAGGTGCGCATTATTATTCTTATTTTAGAAGAAGTGCATTGTCTGAATATGAAAATAATTTGCTCTATGAAGTTGTCTGTTTGGATTTTGGATTTTTTATTTCTTTAAGAGTCACAAAAACAAGTTTCATATAAAAAAACAAGTTTAATATTTTTTCATCATCACTTGCAGAGCAGCCTATACTGTATATTAAGATCATGTCAAGGAACAGAACTCATTACAAAAACAGCGGGGTATAGAAATTACATTTACATATACAGTATTTGATTGAATTTTGTGTCTATCTGCTTCTTAGAGCTGTAATTCTAACTACCAGTAAATAGTAGTTATATTTGTATTATTTAATATGCATAGTTAAATGTCTTCCCCAAGAAAACATTATTTTCAGAACTCTGAGGAATCACATATTCTCACAACATAGGCCTTTGCATTTTGACATACATTATACAGTAGATTAGTTATAGGCAAGATCATAGCCTCCACTTATTGTAAAACTTTATGGGAGCTGAAAGTCATCCTTGTTTACAGGTGGTAGTAGTTCAGGTGGGTAGCTGCGTCAGCATGCGTAGGCTGCAAAGGAACAAGTAATAGGTTTATTCCATGCTGAAAAAAAAGAAGAAAGAGAACACAACGTTTCGGCCGTGGAGCCTTCTTCAGGTGTGAAAGAGACAGGGCAGTAGGCACCTGAAGAAGGCTCCACGGCCGAAACGTTGTGTTCTCTTTCTTCTTTTTTTTCAGCATGGAATAAACCTATTACTTGTTCCCTTGTTTACAGATGTCTGCTAACCCATTGTATCTAGTATCTCAGTTGTCATGTAGGAGATACTTCTTTTTCTTTTGTTTTTAACTTTTCCTTTTTTCAGGAAGCCAATATGGTATTGACAGCAGAACCCCACTGTCTAACTACAGTATGTCTGTCTTCATTCTCTGAGTATGTTAGAGTTCCTGCTTCTTGCTGCCATAGTGGCCTTCCCTCTGCTGTAGTGAGAGCAGCACTCTAGCGCTTGAATGCTAATGAGTGTGTTGGACTTACATACCTGTTTTTGTAGGTAGTCATATATTCTGTAAGCGATACATTAGCTCCTCTTTCTGTACATGTGTTAAGAAAAATGTGATGGGTTAACATGCGGAATCACTGAATGATCAAGGCAACCTATTTGAGTGTGAAGGGTCAGGAAACCAGGAAGCAAGTTAGATTGAAATATGACAATGTTAAGCAGTTTGCAACATGCATTATATTTTAAGTGGTTTCATGCTCTTTACTTTTATAATCAAAACTTAGTTCTGACCCCTTGAATATAACTCTCTTTTAGACAAGTGAGTCTGCATGGAGAAGAAGTTTTATATTCATACGCATGTTATTTTATTTTAACCATGATAAAGCAATGCTTCTCACCATTGTAATGGACTCAATTTACTATACTACCAGACATTTTTCAAATAAATACCATCATATAGTTGCAGGCGTTTTGCACTCCGTATCTCAAATGAAACTATTCACTGATTAAATGTACTAAAGTACTAAATATTGTAATATCGTCATGATATTTAACTATGTGAACATTTCTTAAACACACATTAACTGTATATTATAATAGTACAAAGAAAGTTAAAATTACAGTGAATTTATTAAAGAAATAGTTGTAGCCAGGACTTATCTCGGTATCTGTATATGTTATGTTATATTTTAGTGTTTTTTAAAATGTAGTGCAGAAAATAGCTTCTTGACATTTTTTAAATCTTTTCTTTCAGGTACAAAAATGTTAAATTGTATGCTTTTAGTTATTCTCAAAGGAATAACTATAGGAGATTTAGGTTATTAGTTTAGTTATTGTCAAAGGAAGTAACCATATTTTTCCTACAGTATGTGAATTCTAAAGGCTTTTTAAGACAACACAATCTATTTTTAAAATTTAAGTATAGACACTATTGATAGATTTACATGGATTTTTAAGCTTCATTTGAATAAACCAAGATTGTTTCAGCACAACAAATGTAATCCAAAAATTTCTGAATCTAGGTTCATTAACCAAAATTAGTGCAGTATTTACAAGTCATTATTTAAGACTTTTAAAGAAATCCGTTAAATACAAGAAAAACCATAGAGAAGCTCTTAAAACAGGATCCTGTTGTGTTGGAAAGATTTCCAGCTTTTTCTGTATTTTTGAGTGTCTGTGTTTGCTCTGTCTTGCATTCTCTGATTGCGGGTTGAGGTGCTGTGAACATGGAATTTGATCTGCTGTTCATTGTAATAGTCCTGGAGGTCATTTTCATTTTTTGTCTTTATTCCCAAGGTGATGACACTATGACAGGGGATGGAGGAGAGTATCTGAGAGCAGAAGACCTGAAGGAGCTTGGAGATGACTCTCTCCCTGGCCAGTACCTAGATGGTATGAATTACTTAAGGTTCAGCTTAGGAGGACGATCTGACAGGTATTTCCTAAGATTTGTATTTTTCTATCTAAAACAGCAATGCATGCTGTCAGTTCTGCTGTTATTGTTTACAGATGTACTAGGCACACATCGGACATTCCTAAACATACTGTACAGTGTTCAACAGCCTTATAGAAGAAGTTACAATATTTGATGAAAGCTCTCTTCATTTTCATAGGCAAAGACTGAAATATTTATCATACAAAACCAAACGGTACAGATTATGTATTAAGTGAGTTGTGTCAGAGACATTCTGACTTTGCTTCTTACATATACAGCATTGTTTATAAAACACGTCCTTTTGATTTATTCTACCCACAATCCTTCTGCTTTGAGTCACTATTTTATTAAGCATATTTTGATTTACAACACTGAGTCCGTCAAACCAAGCTAGAACACTGTCAGTATGCTTTTGAGGAAGCACCTGTGACAACTTTTATAAGAGTCAGATTGCAGGACTGACCCATGAAATTTTTTTTAAAATGTTGTCCGATTTTCATGATACTGTATATTGTATTGCTAAAGTGATTAAGGTAAAAAAACAACATGGAATGTTACTGTGCACCATTCATCTTGTAAGGATTTTTGTTTTATCCAGGATGATATTTTGCAGTGTATGTTTGACTGTACAAATCACTGATTTACTTCACATAAATCTTAAGCTGAAATGTGCCTGAAATGTGTTAAAGTGTGTACTGTATGTCTTCTGTTCCACTAATTGGTCCATGCGTCTTGTTCTCTGATTCTACTCTACAATGCTTACATAGTCGCATGCACAGGTATGTAGAATGGACAGTATTGTTCATACATATTCTTCTTTTAAGGTCTCTGCTTTTTATTAGATCAAGATCTGAAAAAACGAACCTTTTTGGATGCCTAGAATTAGATGTAGATTGGATGAAACCTCCAAAGATGTATTATTTTGGTGGATTAATGGTGGTTTTCCACAATCCACAGTCAGACTCTGTAGGAGTTTGAAAATTCCTGATCAAATTGAAAAGATTTTCACAAAGAAAAAAATATCTTTAAGACAAACATCATATAGAATTCACTAATAGTAAGATAAGATGTCTTAAAGGTATCTCACCTGTGTAGACTGCTCTTTTTTACTGATGTACAATTGTATAAAAGTGTCAGGTTTTTACATTGTTGTAATTTGTAGTTACCATGCTGTAACACCTTGTACACCACGATTTGAAATGTTTGCATTTTATTGTCTACTAACGATGTAAGAATTGTTCACAATAGACATTTCAAAGCCAAAGTATTCAGAGATATTTAGGCTCACATTGTATGCACATTTTATATCATGTTTTGTTTATTTCCTGTAGAAATCGCTAGTTTAAACAAGGGTGTATGTGTAGCATTTTATTGGAGATAAGAATAAAGTCATCAGCGGAACCCCCTGCCCATGCTAATAAACATGGGTGAGAGCTGTGTGTAATATCAAATATACGAAATATGGTTATCTAACATCAAGTGATTTTCTGGAAATACATATCCAAGATCAAAACATAATACAGCATCTCCTAAAAAGATCATTTCTGCTCCATATTTATACTTATTTGGACTCTTTTTAACCAGCCCTTTCATTCGAGCATACTGTAGCTATGTTATCCGAGATGAACAAATTCCTAACTTTTACCCAAGAAGTCTTTTCATTTAACAGTCTCTTGGACACGTGGGCTGAAGCCCACATTACCCAAACGTTATGCCTGTTTATTGGAGATATGTTTCTACCAATTCCATATATGTTTCTCTCTAGTGCTGTTGTGTGCAGTTGCCACTTCATTGCTTGTATCATAAGTCTATATTTGTTTCTTATGTCATGATGATTTGAACCATGAAGGTTCAAATATTATCCCAATTTTACCAGTGAACTCTACATCACACAACCCCTCATACTGTATGTCTTCCAGGAATCAAGGCAAATATGCAAACATAAAATATTGGATGCTATTTATTAAATTAACAAAAATGCTCAATTTTGAAAACAAATCATAGCTTTCAGATAAGTCTGTATACAAAATTAATTAAGGTAAACCATTGCAACTAGAACAATATAATGCATTGATCAGAGAACTGGTAAGGAATAAAAAGTCGAATTTTATTTCTGTTTTTTCCAGAATTTGTTAGTTGTAATCTAAACAAAGATTAAAACAATGTCATGTATACCGTGTGTACTGAAATCTAATATTTTTCCCCCAACTGTGCTATTGAGAATCAGTATAAATTTTGAATTTTTCATAGTGCACTTTTGGAGCCTGAAATGCAAATGGAACTTACAGTATCTCAGCTCTCTGTAATACACCCAGCAGTGCTCCCTGAGACACTGAGGTTTCTTTCATTTTATGAAAGTACCCCTCCCCTAGAAGTTACATAACACATTAACGGGCCACAATTTTTTTCATTTTTTCTTCATACACCACCCCTTTCCTTCATCTGAATCTCCATGGCAACTTGCTAACTAAACAGCCTCCGATCTTTCAGTTCAGACAGGTCTCACACCCCGATCCACGGGTCATACATGAAAGACGGGCAGATTGAGGACATGATAACTGCTACCAGCCACCAGGTATGTGACTCATCCCTTTCCTCAGTGCCATAATAGTGTGTCCTACACTATGTGAACTGGCTCAGCCTTTTATATTATTTCCAATAATTTGTTAGTTATAAACAAAGTTTAAAACAATGTAATGTATACTGTGTGTACTGAAATATATTTTTTTTCATGTAAATGTGACTTTTTAGTTCTTTATAGCAGTGCAGCTCACACAAATCTTACATCTAAGCTGTGCAAACAAAAGATAATTGAAACATCACAACTGTTTTGTAGCTTTGTGAAAAATAAATAACTCATGGTATACTGTATCAGATTTGTATCTATAATCACGGTATACTGTATCAGATTTGAGCATAACTTATTATTTAGTGTCATCCGTTATTCTTTCCAACAACATAGCTTTAATTTCTTACATTCAGCAGGCTTAAATCAATTCTGTTCCAAGAGAAATTCTAACAAGTCACTTTTTATTGCCTGCTAGATATCTGCCCTTGCCAGGGAGACTGAACCATACCGCATCAGCTGGGGAAATGAGCATTTGGACAATGTGGCTGTTTCTGCCAGCCCCATTCATTCAGGGTAGGTCTCTCAAAATGGAGCAGTCCGCTATTCATGAGAATGGGAACACGCAACTGACTAAGTACTCATACACTCAGCCCTGCGACCTTAGTGTCCGTGCTTAGTAATCATCACTCCCCAGGGAGTAACCGCTGCAGTATAAACTGTTTTAACATCAGAAAATGTCTTGAATCAAATTTCAACTCATATGCCAATGTCCAGTAGTTAACCTGGTACTTCATAATGAAAATAAGATTTGCCTGGGGCGCCTTTCTTTGGCCCAGAGGAAATTTGCAGCTGGGTTTTTAGTTGTGACATTTGGATTTGGTCTTTAAGGGGATGGTCATAAGGTCTTCATGATGTGTTTAAGGACTGAATGCAGCCTTTCTTTAAAAAGTACTCTTTCAGGTTTGCCCTGTAAACTGTTAAATTACAGTAATACAAGATTACTGTACACTGATTATATCAAGACCTAAAGCAAATCTTCACACAGTCTTTTTAGAAATATTTTAGGGGTCCTGATTTAATCAGATGCAATTTTTAGTTTTGAATCATGCTCTGTTGTGCCAAATAGATTGGGGGTAACCTCTGTTACTGTGGGGTAACCTCTTCTTTCTCACAGCTGTTTCAAATCCAGGCTGCCTAGACCATTGGTAATTGCTGCCACAATGTGTTGCTGCATGGGAATGAAAAAAGTCTTTGTGGGGTGGAAATTGATGGTGGTGAAATTATTCTGCATTTCCTTTTTCTCAGCTGACCTTTTTACTTTTCATTCGGTCACAAATCTCACTCTTATCTAATCTTTCAGCCTTCTCTCCTTCTTCTTTTTTGTGATTAGTCTCTGTTCTGTTTTCAGCCGCTCCTCTCCCTGCCTTGACCATGACAACAGCAGGTGAATCTCTGCACCTTGCCCGTCCTTCAGTGTCTAAGGCTGTTTTTGCCCATTGAAACTCTCTTTATAACCTTCCTGCTTGGGATGCTTCAGGGCTCTTTAGGGAACTTTTTCTTGCTTCATTTCCTTCAATAAACTAAAGCCTGCTATCAGAACAGATATTTGGTAATACAGTATCGCCTTCAGTAAGGGCAAGATAAAAACGTAATTCCTCATTTTTGCACAATGAAGCCTTTGAAAGTACTGTACCAAGATAAATTTAACCAGAAACCTTTCTGAAACCTTTCCCACATGTTCTATTACAAATAATTAATTAATAAACATTGTCTGCTGGTAGTGGTCATTTCTTTTTCCTGGTATTCAGGGAAATTAGTCCTTTATCTTTTATAATTGAAAATATGTGAATGAGGAACAAGTAAAGGTTTATTCCATGCAGAAAAGAGAAGAAAAGAAACACAATGTTTCAGCTGTGGAGCCTTCTCCGGGTCACACACTCAAAGAAGGCTCCACAGCCAAAATGTTGGGTTCCTTTTCTTCTCTTTTCAGCATGGAATAAACCTTTACTTGTTCCTTTGCAGCCTACGAATGCTGACGCAGCTCCCTACTTGAACTATATGTGAATGAGGTTCTTGATGACATTTTATGTGAGATAATCCAAATATTTGTGCTTTATTTCTGCACAATTATTTACAATTATATGTACAATTACAGAAACATTTATTTACAATTATATGTCTCAATTCATTATCTGTGTACCACAGTATATGTACAGCCATTTTATTTCTATTGAATATACAATATGTTCAAAGAACATATAATAAAGGACCGTTTTGAATTTGACATAAATAGTATTTATGGATTTGGTACACTTGGTTAAATATATTTAAAAGCCATTTTACTTAGAGCTCAGTGGGTTCCACTAGGTTATAACTGAGTCCCAGCAGTATAAGTCACCTACAAAGAGTCCTAAAGCATTTTAATCAAAAACAAGGCATTACTAACTAAAGAATGCTGTGTGTTCCATCTTTCCCTTTGGGTACTGTGATAAATATTGTATCACAAAATATTTGAAGCATTTTAACTGGTCATGTGCACATTTCTCAGATATATTCTTTAATGTGTTGACTGCTGCCTTGCTTTCTGGTAGATGCTATGTGAAAGTGAGAGAAAATCATTGCAGTTTTTCTACGAATCTTTAGCACAGTTGAACCTAGAATGACCACACCTTCAGAAGTGTGTGAGAGAGAGTTCAATTTGAAGCATTAAATCTTGGTTTAATGTTTTAGGGACCATTTGGACTTCGTAGTCATATTTATGTTTTTTTAGGCTTTAGAGGTTTCATTAAACAAAAACCAAAGCCAGTTGCATTAAAGAATTTGACTTGCATCTGCTTGTCTGTAAATATATTGTTGGGGCTTCATCCGTTACTGTGCATTTTATATTGTTTTTGCCTCCAGAAAAGTCATGGGGTCACTGCCACGTCCAGTACTAAGTGGTGTCTCGTGTTTTATAGTGTACGTGGTAATTGACAAGAGCATACTGTGTGTGATGTCACAAGCTGACACCATGTGGATATTGTGATATACAATCTGCATGATGGAGTGTTTCACATACCATGTTGAAAATTAGCTGGGTTCGGCTCTAACAAGGTTCATTGTCTTACCTTGTTGCATGTTATGCTTCAAAAAATGCCTCCCGTGCTTTCAACTTGTGTTTTGCATGAAGGTTTTTGTTAAAGGGTTTTTGTTGAATCCTTCAAAGATATTGTAAGTGCCTTTTTGAATGAAGCATATTATTTAATTGGAAAATGTGGGATTGCTGTGCTGTTCAAAAAGCCATATAAATCTTGTATGGGATATTAAAAAGTTTGTAAGAAAAGTTTGGAATTCAAGAACTAGCACAGGAAAATATCTCTAACATCCTTGTAATTTATGCAGTGTAATGGACACTGTGTCATCTTTAAGCACACTGACTGCTTACAGTGAGAAATTTAGTTATTATTGCTCAACACAACTTGTTAAGACAGATTTGTGATTAAGTTGAAAGAAAATCAGGAATACATTCACTTTTTACAGATTTAACATGGTGGGTATTCCTATCCTTCTCTTGTATCTGGAATACCTTTTGTTTTAAATCCACTCTTCTGGTTTAAAGACTATAATATGCTCCCATTTTCCTGTATCAAACACAACTGTGCAACCGTTATAAGAAAGAGAACATGTTAGCACTTTGGAAACAATCATAGAAAAGAGAGCATGGAGAACGTGCAAAGACGTGTGTCTGTGTCTGCAGCTTCCTGGTGAGCTTCATGGTCGATGCCCGGGGCGGAGCCATGAGAGGCTGCCGTCACAACGGCCTGCGCATCATCATTCCTCCCCGGAAGTGCACAGCCCCCACAAGGGTGACTTGCCGCCTAGTGAAACGACACCGTCTGGCCACCATGCCACCTATGGTGGAGGGAGAGGGGCTGGCCAGCAGGCTGATCGAAGTGGGCCCCTCTGGAGCTCAGTTCCTCGGGTGAGTCTGTGTTTGTGTGAAGCGTTCCAATGTGATTTGCCCTGAACACCACTGCATTTCTTGTATCCTGTAACTTCAGTGCACCGTGGTGTTGTTCGCCACCCCTTTTGGTTTCCTGCAGCACATTTAAGAACAGTTAGTTTGATTTTCCAAATCTTTCATTAAAGGTGTAATTAAACTTGGTCTACCATTTGTCCATAAAGTTTGACTTACTGTATGAAGGAAGACTTAGTGGATAAACGCTCATCAAGGGACTGTTTGAGTACTTAATTTGAAAGGGAAATTTTCAAGGATAAGACTAGTTCAGCTAGAAAATCTAGTTTATTAAATCTGACAGAAAGAGTAGTGGCAAAAAGAGAACACCTGGCTGCTTTCTAGCACTAGAATAATTAGATCACTTCTTAGCATAGCATGTAGACTGTCCCCAACCTTCACCACAGTTTTACCAATCACAAAAAAATGTTCTCGGGGATTCTATAGGATTCTAGTGCTCTCTTCTCTCAGTGAAGCTTATCCTGAATGTTGAGCAGTGTTGTGCTATTAAAAGCTTCAGTGAAGTTTAATGTCAGAAGTTTATTGCATGCTACAGCATTTACCTTGTGTCTGTTGAGGGCATAACAGAAGTGGCCAGATGCTACAGTACCTCTTCCTATGCTATATAACACTATACAGTATGAACCCTTACAAGATCCCGTCTTCAAAACAGGAGAGACCGGGTGCTCTGAGAATATCTTTGCTCACTGTTCACTTTGTTCAAAGCTTTCACTACTTTGGCTGAAGCTCCATGGGCAGAATGCCGCTCTGAAATTTTTTTTCACTGTCCTGGCTATGAGGGAGCAAAAAAAAAAATTTTGAATCACTGTAAGGCTCACAAAAGTCTCCTGCTCTTGCGGTGTGAGTGTGCATGACCTTGGGCTTCACATGGCTCAATATCTCCGGTCTGTATCAAGTATTCCTAAAGTCCTTAAAATCTCACTTTTGGTGACAACTGTAGTTTGATTGCCTAGACTTTTGTGGGTGGTTTATGTTTTATTTTAATTCTAGAAATTGACAAACCTTTTTTAGCTTGTCCAAGGATGATGATAATGTCATCATTATTTGATATTTTTAAGTGAGACCATATTTTCTCTGAATGGCATCCTGATATACCCACAGCTTTGCAGAATAATGCATGATTATGCAAATTAAATGCATTCAGGTACATCTGAAATTTGTTTTGTTGTATGTTGTTCAATTATTATGATACTCAGGAAGGATTTCAGTGGGATTTCCATTCTGTGCACCCATCATATGTATTTGTGGCTGTCCAACATCACCGCCTAGAATGAGATAGTTGCAGCACATCAATAATGGATCACCATTCGGCATAACACAAGATAACAGTGGTTTCTTGATATCTTTGGGTCTTACAGTTGCCAGGAATTTCATGTCTCTGGTTATTTTTTCACTATGCATTTTTTACTGTACCTCCCAAATTCCATTCCATCCCCTACGTGTTGCTAAGCTCAGTTTTATTGTATGTTGTTTCTGGTTTTGTACAGTATTTAGTGTAAGAATTGAGACACATAGATTATTTATACTAGGTTTTAACATGCCTCTGTTGTGGTGGCGTCCAATGCAACACTTTCCATCCTGTGCTTCCAAGTTAGCCAAGATCTTTACCAAGAGTAAACAATTCCTGCTAATGGTCTCTGTGGCAGGATAGCAGGAGTTGCAATCTAACCTTAAATATTCAATAAGCAGTTTTAAAACTGAGATTCCACACACAGTAGAAAACTGTACCATGATTAATTTAGTATGTTCTAATTTGATGAAAAAAATTGAATTCATAATAAAATAATGTCCATATCTTCTGCATTAGAGTGTTCTTTATAATAATGTGCTGTAATTGGTTTTTGACAAAAACTAATGTTCATGGAAGACATTGTAACATAATTAAACAGTTCTTTTCAAGTTTTGTGTTATAGTTTTCAAAACAAAATTGTGTTTTACAGTATACAGTATCTGTCTTCTTAAATTAGATTATAAAGTCTCGTTTTCATAAAAAATGCTTCCTTAGTTTTACAGGACAAACAGTTGCTGCACTTCACTACTGATGAGAGGCAGGTTCTGGAAAGAAGACCATTTCAATCAATGCTGATGGGCTGGCTGGAGCTTACACTTACTGTAGCTGAGCACTACACTTTGCTTAAATCTGTATGTCAGCGCAGACAGTACATCAGCCTCCCACTGGTATTTTGTGTCTGAGAACCACCTGCGGATAACAAGATGAAATAAAATCTGTATTATTTATCCTCTTTCTGTTTTCACTGCTGCTTTGGATTCATTCAGTAAACTGCATCTTCCCACTGCTCCTCCCCCTCTTAATGAGGGAGAAAGCTTGGTTAGCCGAATACTTCAGCTTGGGCCACCTGGAACAAAATTCCTTGGGTAGGAGAGACATACAGTATTAAACAACCCATGGGTTCTGGCCTCTCATTCTCTTTATATCCTGTGCGATATCCTTATTTTTTGCCTTCCAACTTTTTTTCTTTCCAGCATTACAAAATATACTTATATTTTAATTTCTTATAATATATTTTTATTTTTAATTCCCCAGTAACCCTGTTGTCCTATGCTTTGACTGTCTAGTGCAATGTGTGTTCACCTCACAAGTTTTTTTGTGGAGTTTTCTTTAGTTTTAGCATGATACTCCCATAGACACGGATTACATACAATATATTGTTCTGCATATCAGGGTGTTGTAATGCCTGAAACACATTTCTAACAGTAAAGTTGCAGTGTAGTGTGAAAAGATCTTCCCGATATTAAATATCCCCTTAAGTACTAAACACAGATTGACATTTTAGTAAAAAAGAGGTTATCTGTAGCTTGAGGGAAACAGACAGGTGTCAGGAACCCCTTTATGATGGGACTTTCTATTGTTGGTAGTTACGACACTCTTATATACAGCAGACTGTGTTTTTCTACGAGTGTTGACCAAATAAATTTGTGGAATACATTTGTTGCGAATAAATTAACAAGGACCCTTTAGCAATCCCTACGCAACACCTAAGTGGCCACAAAAATTTAAAGAGCAAAAAAATTGGTGTGTCCATTTTTTTTCCAAAAGGACAAGATCCAGGGCACCAATACCTTGCTTTGATTATGCAAATATGTATGTATTAGTATCCGATTCTTAAGATTTCTAGAAACTGGTGAATATTGTAGTCATGAAAGTCCAGCTTGGTGGACTTTTGTTTTTTTGTAGTTCATAGTAGGGGTCTCCTTACTTGCTTTACTCACTCTGGGTAGACATAAAGCACTTGATAGACAGATTAAACTAGATGGATCAATAAAAACATATCATGACCATCTTCAGTGAAAATGGGCCGCTTAAAGTCCAGCATCTAAGGCTATCTATGTATCTCAAGAGCTGTAAGATAAATTTAACATGTGACAACATCAGCTCACTCCAGCAGCTGTAAGCTGGTGCGTTCCAGGCCTTACCACCTGAATGTGCAGTGCAGGAAGACCCAAGAAGCCCAGGCTGGCTGCTCACTGTGTGCTTGTCCTTGGCCCAGGCCGGTGATCGTGGAGATCCCCCACTTTGCTGCACTGCGAGGGAAGGAGAGGGAGCTGGTGGTGCTGCGCAGCGAGACGGGGGAGAGCTGGAAGGAGCACAGCTGTGAGCACACTGAGGAGGAGCTGAACGAGATCTTGAATGGAATGGATGAAGGTGAGGCTGAGGGGGTAAAGGCCTCTCAAACTTGTGTGAGATGTGCTAGCTTTGGGATGTTGGTCACTCAGAGAGTGAATTTGTTCTAATCACCGTTTTTCAAGTCAAAATATAAACCATGACTTCAGATTAAAGCTTAAAACTTTATATACAGTATACAGTGTTCAATAACATCTGAATGCCACACCTATTGTATACTAAGAGGCATTAAAATTAAATAAGTATTACAACCGCAAAAGTTTATTTATTTTCTAGATGTTGTTGGCTCTGGTCCGACCCCTATCAGTAGTCCACTGTGAGTGATTTACCAGGTGGGAGCGTACTCTTGTCTAAGTTGGGTCACCACCTAGTTTGGGTGTGTTTTACTCAGGCAAAATCCCCTCTGTTTTGCTCCATTTTTTCTAGGCTAGTAATGGACATTTTTGTTTGCCTTCTTGATCCTGTCTGTGCTTGCAAATAAACCAGCTGTCTCTTCCTCTACCAACTGCTGTTGTTACACAGTCTCAAAGTTTTCAAGAACTGTTGTCATTGAAATTTAATTTGTTTTCTGTATTTAAGGATTAAGGTTTGTTTACTCCGTTTTTTTTTCATCATTGTTCAGAGCTTGATCCTCCCGAGGAACTGGAGAAGAAACGCATTTGCCGTATCATTACTAGAGACTTCCCACAGTACTTTGCAGTAGTGTCTCGGATTAAGCAGGACAGCAACCTGATTGGGCCTGAAGGTGGAGTCCTGAGTAGCACAGTGGTTCCACAGGTTCAGGCAGTCTTTCCTGAGGGAGCTCTCACCAAGAGGATCCGGGTTGGCCTGCAGGTATGGGAACTGTTCAGTCAGCATTAAAGCACTCTCCTGTCTTAACAAGTGCTTGCTCAGAGCATTCAGTCCTGGCTGCTACAGGTTTCAGCTTCCTTTGTGTGACTAACATTTTTAATTGTTAAATTGCCGAGAAAGGATTTTATTACTAATATATTCCTTTCTCTCTGAATTACACGTACTGTCTCCCGTCAGTTCCGAAATACTCACCTGTTCTCTCTCTTTTCCTGCATAGGCACAGCCAATGAATGTTGAGCTGGTGAGGAAGATTTTAGGCAACAAGGCAACATTCAGTCCCATTGTTACTCTAGAACCCAGAAGAAGAAAATTCCATAAACCCATCACAATGACTATTCCTATTCCCAAATCCTCTGCTGATGGAATAATGAATGGGTACAGTGGAGACACTCCAACCCTGAGATTATTGTGTAGCATTACTGGTATGTGTCCATCACTGACAGTATTCTTTCATTCATCGATTTCAGACCTTTTTCAATTAACATTCATTGTTAATTTTGGTTTCCTGGATAGGAATGTTATTTATTTTCGATAGCAATATTTATATATTCAATTAAAACATATACAGTAAGCTGACACATTGATATGGTGCCACAGAGTTACAACTATAAATCACAAACTTTGCAGTTCAGTATATGACTGTGTCTACTGTAGATCAGAACTTCTTAACCTTCAGCCTATCCAATCAGCCCATTGTAGAATTTTGTACATTCATCTTGTTAATAATTTGGAAGATCTACAGAACAATTAAGGTACAGGTTGTATGGTATTAACAGGTGAATGTTTAAAAATGTATATATAATTATAAAAGGGAGTACAGTAAATTGCACAGTACAGTACAGTAATATATTACATAAAACATGTTGCAAAAATCTAATACATTTAGATAATTATTCATTATGCATATTATCTATTAGATTATTAGTTTATAAGAAGTCTGGTACCCTAATGCTAACTTCAGCAGAGCTAACTCACAAAAATTATACAGTAATTCTCAGTGAGCAAGGGACATAATACTTTTGTAATGATTTGGAATTAGGCAAACCTGGGTACAATTTATAGAGTGTGTGGTTAAATCTATTTATTTGACTTTACAGGTGGTACAACTCCAGCACAATGGGAAGACATAACAGGAACTACACCATTAACATTTGTCAACGACTGTGTGTCCTTCACAACAAATGTGTCAGCAAGGTAAGATACAAAATAGGTATCAAATTGGCAACAAATTCATAAATGTTATCATAAAAATGACAAAATTATTAATTTATCAGGCAAACTTACATTTTAGGGAACAGACATTACTTAGGTTAACTCGTGTTGCTGAATTAATACAGTATATGTCGTCAAAAGGCCCGATCAACGAGAGATACAGCAATTCATGTGAGACACATGCTTTGCACCAGTAGGCCGATTCTGTCTTGTGGTATTCTGTCATATTCCACTCATAAAACCTACAGTAGATGTGGTCCAACACAAAGATGAAGCATGATTATGTCTTACTTTTTGATTATTGTGTAAATCTAAAATAAAGGAAACTTACCGATATGACTGTTCATCAGGCAACATATTCTGATGCTTTTCTGCCTTCTTGCAGGTTCTGGCTGATAGATTGCCGACAGATTCAGGAGTCTGTTAACTTTGCTACACAAGTTTACAGAGAGATCATCTGTGTCCCCTACATGGCCAAGTTTGTCATATTTGCCAAATCCCATGACCCCATAGAAGCACGTCTGAGGTGTTTCTGCATGACAGATGACAAGGTGGACAAGACACTGGAAAACCAGGAGAATTTTGTCGAGGTGGCTCGGAGCAGGGATGTGGAGGTGAGGGAGGCATTAGGAGACAAATTGGATGTTAATTACACAGCTGTTAAGTTTTATGTCCCCCGCCTGTCGTATAAATTAGGTCTGAAACAATTACAAGAGATAAGGTTGCCTGTTATGGGGAAGCATCCTTCTGGAATCGTAGCCATTGGCAGTTCTCAACATTTTAGATAATTCGTGAAATACCTGAGAAATGCTGAGAAAATTCAACAAGAATCCCCATTGTCTTACCTTAGAAATTTGGGGTAGTGTGAGAATTGAAAATAAACATTTTGTTACCCCAGACTTGGACAGTAGTTACCGGGTTGGGTCGTTACAACTTAACAATCTAAATGTTCCCCATACTTTTACAGGTACTAGAAGGGAAACCCATCTATGCAGACTGCTTTGGTAACCTGGTACCACTGACAAAAAGTGGCCAGCATCATCTCTTTAGTTTCTTTGCTTTCAAGGAAAACAGACTTGCACTTTTCATTAAGGTAATTCTTTTTTTAAAGAATGATGTAAAGCAATTAAAATGACTTTTTTTTAACACAGGACAGATGTCAGGTTAGAGCTACCTACAGTACATGCCAAGGAAGCCTTATTTCTAACAATTTCCTTAACTGTTAGGTTAAGACGTTTTACATTTTGTGGTAGAGTACATGTTAATAACCATATATACAGATATATTCATCCAATCAAAGTGAATACTATTATCGTTTATCCAAGTGAATTTAAGTCATTAGAGTTTACAACTAAGTTGTAACCAGAATATACAGTAAATGTCTTCAACTAGTTCTTTAGTGAACTACAGTGAATCTCAAAGACCCTCTGTATGTACCTGGCCATTTTCTTGAATGTCTGATGTGATTGCACCAGGTACGGGACAGCACACAGGAGCCCTGTGGGCGATTGTCTTTCATGAAGGAGCCCAGATCCTACCGAAGTCTGGTACAAAATGCCATATGTAACCTAAACATCACATTGCCTGCATACTCAAAGGTAAGAAAGAAAATTGAAGCTTGTTCTTGGCTCACCCTAATCTTTTCATTTTATGTTGATAACTGAGAGTATTTCCCTTGCTCTATATATTATAATTCCTTATATGCTCCTTTTCATTTTATATTTTTTGTAATAAAGTGCATGTTTTTTCAAATTCTTTATTGACATTGTTGTACTTCAAGTTATATGCATGATTCAATGAAAACAATATACACCAGAATGTAAAATTGCTCCCTGTAAGATGGAATAATACTGACTAAGCGGCACATCCTAATCGTCTTAAATCTGATACCTTTCCCCTCCTGCTGTGGTAACGTACTGACTGAACTTTGCTTTGCTTGCTCTTTCTTCTACATTGCTTCTTGTGACTCAAAGGAATCTGATTCTGATCAAGAACAAGAGGAAGAGGTAACTTTAACCTCATTTCCATTTCAGCGTTAATGCGTGATGTCAGTGTTCACTAAATTATAAGGCAGCTTTCCTTGTGGCGGGTCTGATGTAACATATTTATCTTTTTTCATTGACTTCTTCAAAATATAGAATATAGAAAGCCTATTAATGTTCTAAAAAGAACAGAAATACAGATTTTAAGTGCTTTAACTTTGTGCTAAGAATTTGACAATAAAATGGTCTTTTTTGTCTTTAAACACAAGGATAAACTAAACTTCCTATGTGTTTCACTTAAACTTATTTTTTCTCCTTGTAGGAGTTTATCACAGTAGATTTATTTCTCTAGCGCTCTATCTTACTTTTTATGAGTAGAATAAGGTAATCCTGAATTTAATCATATTTTGCATCTTAGCCAGGAGAATGAACCCAAAACAAAAATGAACTGCAAATGAAGAAAGCCTTCATCCAAATTTAATGTAAATCCCCAAAATATCAGGAATGTCAGTGAAATGTGATATTGTTGTAAAAAATATTTTCATTTAATACTGGTATATGTAAATATAAATACACATTTAAACCATTTAAAAAAAACATTTGAATATTTTAAGTTGATCATTATTTATAATTTATTATTATTTAAATGATAAAATCCTTGTAACAGTAACATGTTTTATTATTTATTGTATGAACCTATTGTATAAACACAAATTTCCAATAATTGTTAAAACTACAATTATGTTGTTATTTCTGAACAAATCACATGCTTACCCATGAAACAGATACATCTATATCAAATGTTAAAATCCTCAGCAGCCACACCTACTGTATTTCCATAGTTTATCATGGACAGTTTTGAGTAATTAACTTTACTTTACATAATAACTCTATGACTTATTAATGTTGCATTTTGTTCATTAATTCTTTGTTATAGAGTCTGAGAGCAGTACTACTTATATAGTTTTTTTTTTATATTACTGACAAATGGTTCCACCATCTCGCTCAGAATCTACAGGGTTTTTTTCTTGGCTATGTTCTATGTCTATGAAATATGCAAGGAAATGTGCAAACGTGAGAAGAGGGTTCTTAAAGTAAAAGCTTTACCTGTCATTTTAACATTTCTTAACAGCCAAGCGGTAGGGCTGTAGAGGGGGATAGGATATAACTTTTAATGAATTCAGATTACATTTATTTTTGTTTTATGCAGCCATCTTTTCATCTACCTTCTTCCTACTACCCCTATTGTTAGCCGATCTCCATTCACATTTATCTGGCTTAAAACCTTATCTTTAAAATTTTACAATATGGCAATGCAGAGATTACATGGTACTGTACATGTGTAAAGTGTGGTCTCTAAACTGCAGTGTGGAATAAGGCCGAAACTACATACCTTATAAAAAGAAGATGGAATTGTCATAAATCCTAATAGCAATTAGGTGCTATTTGTTTTTAAATTCCCTTTCTCCCATCTGTCTAAAGTGAAATGCGTTTTAGTTTTAAGAGTCGTTGAACTATGACCACACCATATGACTGCATTTTGCACCTTTATAATTGTGAGTATTTAATATTGATTTAGATGTGTAATGATAATTGATCAAATGATGATCATGGTGTTTCTGTTTATGGTAGTTTTAATGTCCGAAAGCATGTCCGCCTGTCTGCAACTAGGGAGCATAGACCATGAGCAAGAAATTGTCACTAAAGGTCAGCTTGGATAAGAACGTCATCTTTTAAAAAAGCATTTATCATCTCAAACTTGTGCTTGGGTGATTGGTAATAATGTACAGTTGGTTTTTCAATCAGCTTGAGGTTTACTATTTAATTCTTGAATTGTCATTGAGTAATGGGAAAAGAGTTGTCAAATGTATAGTACCTTAACCATAAGTATGTCAAATTCTTTTCTTGCAGACCAGCAGGACACATGAGAAATGTAAGACAATTTTTTATAATTGTGTTGCTTTTTTCAGTGTGTCGTTCAACTTAAGTAACCTACCCTGTCTCGTAATTACTAACTTACTTAAAGTAAAGTAGTGTTTTAAATGAGATATTCGGTGTTTGCTTTTTAATATTCCCAGCCTATGTAGTTAACTTTAATCCCAAATTTTTAAGAGTTTTTAAAATCATTCTGCTTTAGCCTCCCCAGTAGCTCTGCTGTGGCTGAAATGTTTTCTCCAAAGCCCTTTCAGTTTTGTATGTTTGTCTTGTCAGTTACATTTCTTTTGAAGCAAAGGTTATGCCAGTTTTATGGCATAATTCTGTCACTATCATCTTTCAAAATCACAGTATCTTCTTTCCGAACTTTTCTCCATACTCTTGATTCTGCAAGTAGAAAAGAGATACTGTCCACATACACATTTATTACACCATTCATGATGTGGTGATGTTTAGATTGAACATCTGATTTAGAAAACTGGCCAGATTTTCAATCACTTTAAAGACATCCACAAAGCAATTTTTATCTTAGAAGTCTTCATGATT